>NC_073237.2:71992500-73215000 GCF_029281585.2 Gorilla gorilla gorilla
TATACTTAGACAAAATAGATTTTAAGACAAAAACTATAAGAAGAGATCAAGAAAGATATTATATAATAATAAAGCGGTCAATTCAGCAAGAGGATATAACAATGATAAATATATATGCATCCAACACTGGAGCCCAGATAAATAAAGTAAATATTATTAGAGCTAAGGAGAGAGAGAGAGACCTCAATACAATAATCGCTGGAAACTTCAACACCCCACTTTCAGCACTGGGCAGATCTTCCATACAGAAAATCAAAAATTAAACATCAGATTTAGTCTGCACTATAGGCCAAATGGACCTAATCCATATTTACAGAACATTTCATCTGATGGTTGCAGAATATACATTGTTTTCTTCAGCACATGGATTATTCAAAGGATAAACCCTACCTTAGGTGACAAAACAAGTCTTAAAAGTTTCAAAAAATATGAAATAATATCAAGCACATTCTTTGACTACAATGAAATAGAACTAGAAATTATGAAACATACAAAAATCAATCAATGTGCGACATCATATTAACAGAATGAAGAACAAAAACCATATGATCATTTCAATTGATACTGAAAAGCATTTGATAAATTCAATATCCTCTTATGATAAAAAGCCCTCAAAAAACTGTGTATAGAAGGAACATACTTCAACATAATAAAAGCCACATACAACAGACCCATAGCTAGTATCATACTTAATGGGTAAAAACTAAAAACCTTTCCTCTAAGGTCAGGAACTTGACAATGATGCCCACTTTACCACTGTTATTCAACATAGTACTGGAAGTCCTAGCTAGAGGGATGAGACAAAAGAAAGAAAGAAAGGGCATCCAAATGGCAAAGAAAAAATTCAAATTATACTTGTTTGCAGATAATGTGATCTTATGTCTGGAAAAACCTAAAGACTCCACAAAAAAAAACTATTTGAGGTTATAAACAAGTTCAGTAAAGTTTCAGGATACAAAATCAACATACAAAAATTAATAGCTTTTCTCTATGCCAAGAGTAAACAATCTTAAAAAATGAAATTTAAAAAATAAGTAATCTCATTTACAGTAGCTATAAATAAATTAAATACCTAGGAATTAACAACCAAATAAGTGAAATATATCTATAATAAAAACTATAAAATATGAATTTTATGTTCATGAATTGGAATAATTATTTTGTTAAAACGTCCATACCACCTAAAGCAATCTACAGATTAAATAAAATCCCTAACAAAATTCTATGACATTCTTCACAGAAATAGAAAAAAAAATCCTAAAATTTATATGGAACCACAAAAGACCCAGAATCGCCACAGCTATCCTAAGCAAAAAGAACAAACATAGAGGAATTACATTTCCTGACTTCATGTTATACTACCGAGTTATAGTAACCAAAACTTCATGGTACTGGCCTAAAACCAGACACATACATCAGTGGAACACAATAGAGAACCCAGAAATAAGTCCATATATATATACAGTGAACTCACTTTTGACAAGGTGACAAGAACATACATTGAGGAATGGACAGTCTCTTCAATACATGGTGCTGGGAAAACTCGATATGAATATGCAGAAAAACTAGGTGCCTATCTCTTATCATATAGAAAAATCAAACCAAAATGGACTAAAGACTTAAATCTAAGTCCTCAAGCTGTGAAACTACTAAAAGAAAACATTGGGGAAACTCTCCAGGACATTGGAGTGGACTGAGGTTTCTTGAGTAATACCTCATAAGCACAAGCAACCAAAGCAAAAAATAGATGAACGGGATAACATCAAGTTAAAAAGCTTCTGCAGAGGAAGCAATCAACAAAGTTAAAAGACAACCCATAGAATGGGATAAAATATTGGAAAACTACCCATCTGACAAGAGATTAACAACCAGAATACATAAGGAGCTCAAACAACTCTATATGAAAAAAATCTAATAATCTGATTTTAAAATGGGCAGAAGATCTGAATAGACTTTTCTCAAAAGAAGACATACAAATGGCAACAGGTATATGAAGACATTCTTCAACATCATTGACCATCAGTGAAGTGAAAATCAAAACCACAATGAGATATCATCTGACCCCAGTTAAAATGGTTTTTACCAAAAGACAGAGAATAAAAAATGCTGGTGAGGATATGGAGAAAAGAAAACCCTTGCACACTGTTGGTGGGAATGTAAATTAGTAAAAGCACTACAGAGAACAGCTTGGAAGTTCCTCAAAAGACTAAAAATTAAGTTACTATATGATCCAGCAATCCTACTCCTAGGTATATACCCAAAAGAAAAAAATCAGTATGTCAAAGAGATATCTGCACTCCCATGTTCATTGCAGCACTATTAACAATAGCCAACATTTGGAAGCAACCTAAGTGTCCATCAACACTTAGAATGGATAAAGAAAATGTACATATACACAATGGAGTAATATTCAGCCGTAAGAAAGAGTGATGTCCTGTTATTTGCAATAACATGGATGGAACTGGAGGTCATGATGTTAAGTGAAATATGCCAGTCATGGAAAGACAAACTTCACATGTCCTCAGTTATTTGTGGCGGATTAAAACGATTTAACTTACAGAGATAGAGAGTAGAAGGATGGTTACTAGAGGCTGGGAAGGATAATTGGGGATGTGTGGGAGTGGGGAAAGTGGGGATGGTTAAGGGGTACAAAAATAGTTA
Source organism: Gorilla gorilla gorilla (assembly GCF_029281585.2). Classification (NCBI taxonomy): domain Eukaryota; kingdom Metazoa; phylum Chordata; class Mammalia; order Primates; family Hominidae; genus Gorilla; species Gorilla gorilla. Next base: position 71,995,162 of record NC_073237.2, read on the forward strand.
GAAAGAATGAATGAGACCTAGTATTTGCTGGCCGAACATGGTGACTATAATTAAAAATAATTTAATTGTACATTTAAAAATAACTAAATAGTATAATTGGATTATGTATTACACAAAAGATAAATGCTTGAGGTAATGGATACCCCATTTATCCTGATGTGATTATTATGCATTGCATGCTTGTATCAAAGTGTCTTATATATCCCATCAATATATACACCTACTGTATACCCACAAAAATTAACAATTAATAAAAAATAAAAAAAAAATTTTTTTGAGACGGAGTCTTGCTCTGTCACCCAGGCTGGAGTGCAGTGGCACAAACTCGACTCACAGCAACCTCCACCTCCCAGGTTCAAGCGATTCTCCTGCCTCAGCCTCCTGAGTAGCTGGAATTACATGTGTGTGCCACCACGCCCGGCTGATTTTTGTACTTTTAATAGAGATGGGGTTTCACCATGTTGGTCAGGCTAGTCTCGAACTCCTGACCTCGTGATCTGCCCACCTGGGCCTCCCAAAGTTCTGGGATTACAGGCATGAGCCACCGTGCCTGAGCCTAAAAAATAAAAATTTTTAACCTCAGGTTGTTTGCACTTAAGGTTCGGGTTACCTAGAATGCCCTTCTCCAAGACACCCACAAGAACTGCTCCCTTACTCACTTCCAGGCTCTGCTTAAATGATGCTTTATTATAGAGCCTTCTCTGACCACCTCATATGTAATTTCTGCAACTCCCACCCATTTTCCCACATCTCCTTTTTACCCTGCTTTATCTTTCTCCAAAAAACATGTCTCCAACTAAGCTAACTCTATATTATATCCTTATCTGCATATATGTCCACCTATATCTATGTATCTATGAGAAAAAGGGAGATAAAGAGAGACATATCTGAGGGCAGAAACTTTATATTTTTTTCATGCTCTATTTCCTGGCACATATTGGCAATCAATAAATACATTTTGCATGGGTGAAAGAAAAGCAATAAAGAGGGAAAGAAAGAGAGAAAAGAAAAGAAAGAAAGAAAGAAAGAAAGAAAGAAATGACTATATTCTAAATATTTTAAAGTTATATATGCTTTATATAATATTTAAAGAGATAAATTAAGAAATAGAAATTTCAGGGTATTTTTTTCACAAATAGAATTTCTAGAAATGAAAACCATACTCATTGCAAATGGAAAAAACAAATACAATATATGGGTTGAACAGAAAATTAGACATCTTAAGAGAGTATTAATGAAAAGATTCATAATTAGAAATCACCAAGAATTCAAAAGAAATAAAGAGATGAAAATCATGAAAGAGAATGGATAAAATAATAAGAAGCTTTAAAATATGCCTAAGAGAATTTCCAGAAAGAAAAAAGGAATGGAGAGGCATTACTGAAGAGATAATGTATAACTCAAAGAAAATTAACTCAAAGAAATACCTACAGCATATTCAAGTATGTTGAAGAAAAAAACCAAAGAGAACTCATAACAAAAACTATAACATATCAAATATTAAGAATCATAACAGCTATCAAAAGTAATAAAATCATCTAAACAGGTAAGATCATCAGATAGGCAGCAGACTTTTCATCAGTAAAAACAGAAGTCAGAAGTAGAAGCAAGAACATCTTCAAAGCACTAAGTGGAAGATAAGTCTCAACTATAACATTCCTACCAGCAATGGAGGATTCCAATTTCTCCACAACCTTACCAACAACCATTTTTTTTAAATTGCAACTAACATTGTGGGAGTGATGTACTATCTTATGTAGTTTTGATTCACATTTCCCTAATGACTCAGGATGTTGAGCATCTTTACATGTGCTTATTGGCACATTTGTGTATCTACTTTGAAATAATGGCTATTCCAAGTATTGCCGATTTTTTTCCTCCAACTTTTATTTTAGGTTTGGGAGTACATGTGCAGGTCTGATACAGGGGTAAATTGTATGTACAAATGATTTCAGTGAGCGTAGTACCTAATAGGTAGTTTTTCTATCTTCAACCTCCTCCCACCCTCCACTCTCAAGTAAGTCCTGGTTTCTATTGTTCCCCTCTTTGTGCCCATGTGTTTTCAATGTTTTGCACTCACTTATAAGTCAGAAAGTGAGGTATTTGGTTTTCTGTTCCTGCATAATTTGCTTAGGATGATGACCTGCAGCTGTATCCATGTTGTAGCAAAGAGCATAATTTCACTCTTTCTTATGGCTGTATATTATTCCACGGTGTATATGTACCACATTTTCTTTATCCAAACCACTGTTTGATGGGCATCTAAGTTGATTTCATGTATTTACTACTGTGGAAAGTGCTGCAATGAACATAAGCATACATGTGTCTTTATGGTAGAATAATTTATATTCTTTTGGGTATATACCCAGTAATGAGATTGCTGGGTTGAATGGTCATTCTGTCTTAAGTTGTTTGAGAAATCTCCAGACTGCTTTCCATAGTGGCTGAAATAATTTACATTCTCACCAGCAGTATATAAGCATTCTCTTTTCTCTGCAACCTCGCCAACATCTGTTATTTTTTGACTTTTTAGTAATAGCCATTCTAATTGGTGTGAGATGGTATCTTGCTGTGGTTTTAATTTGCATTTCTCTAATGATTAGTGGTGTTGGGCATTTTTTCACATGCTTATGGGATGCATGTATGTCTTCCTTTGAGAAGTGTCTGTTCACGTCCTTTGCCATTTTTAATGAGATTGTTTGGTTTTTACTTGTTGATTTGTTTGAGTTCCTTACAGTTTCTGGGTATTAGACCTTCGTTGGATGCATAATTTGCAAATATTTTCTCCCATTCTGTAGGTTGTCTGTTTACTCTGTTGGTGGTTTCCTTTGCTGTGCAGAAGCTATTTAGTTTAATTAGGTCCCCCTTGTCACTATTTGCTTTTGTTGCAACTGCTTTTGGAGTCTTCATCATGAGATCTTTGCCAAGGCCTATGTCCAGAATGGCATTTCACATATTTTCTTCTAAGGTTTTTATAGTTTCAGGTTTTACATCTAAGTCTTTGATTTGTCTTGAGTTTATTTTTGTATATAGTGAAAGGAAGGCGTATAGTTTCAATTTTCTTTATATGGCTAGCCAGTTATCCCAGTACCATTTATTGAATAGAGAATTCTTTCCCCTTGTTATTGTCAACTTTGTCAAAGATCAGATGGCTGTAGGTGTGTGGCCTTATTTTCTCTAACCTATTCAACTGACCTATGTGTCTGTTTTTTACCAGTACCATGCTGTTTTGTTTACTGTAGCCATGTAGTACAGTTTGAAGTTGAGTAGTGTGATGCCTCTGGCTTTGTTCGTTTGCTTACTATTGCTTTGGCTATTCAGGCTGTTTTTTGTTTCCATATGAATTTTAGAATAATTTTTTTCCAATTATATAAAAAATGAGGTTGGTAATTCAACAGGAATAGCATTGAATCTATAAATGGCTTTGGGAAGTATGGCCATTTTAACAATATTGAGTCTTCCAGTCCTTGAGCATATGTTTTTCATTTATTTGTGTCATCTCTGATTTCTTTCAGCAGAGTTTTGTAATTCTCATTGTATATATAGTTCACCTCCCTGGTTAGCTGTATTTCTAGGTATTTTTTTGTGGTTATTGTGAATGTGATTGCCTTCTTAATTTGACTCTCAGCTTGGTGATATATAGAAATGCTATTAGTTTTTATACATTGATTTTGTATCCTAATACTTTAGTGAAGTTGTTAATCAGTTCTAGGAGCCTTTGGGCAGGGACTATGGGATTTTCTATGTATAGACTCTTACCACCTGAGAAGAGAGATAGTTTGATTTTCTCTCTTCATATTTGGATGCTTTTTATTTCTTTCTCTTGATTGATTGCTCTAGTTAGGATTTCCAGGACTATGTTGAATAGGAGTGGTGAGAGTGGGCATCCTTGTCATGTCCTGCTTCTTAAGCAGAATACTTCCTGCTTTTGCCCATTCAGTTATGATGTTAGCTCTAGGTCTGTCATAGATGGCTCTTATTATTTTGAGGTATGTTCCCTCAATGCTTAGTTTGTTTAGGGTTTCTAACATGAAAGGATTTTGAATTTTATTGAAGACCTTTTCTTTATTGATTGAGATGATTGTGTGGTTTTTATTTTTAGTTCTGTTTATCTGATGAATCACATATATGGACTTGCACATGTTGTAACAGCCTTGCATCTCAAGAATAAAGCCTACTTGACCCGGGTGGATTAGCTTTTGATGCGTGCTGGAATTGATTTTCAAGTACTTTGTTGAGGATTTTTGTGACCATTTTCACCAGGGATATTGGCCTGAAGTTTTCTTTTCTGGTTGTGTCTCTGCCAGGTTTGGTATCAGAATGATGTTGGTCTCATAGAATGAGTTAGGGAGGAGTCCCTTCTCCTTGAGTTTTTGGAATAGTTTTAGTAGGATTGATACAAACTCTGCTTTATATGCCTGGTACAATTCAGCTGTGAATCTGTCTGCTTTAGGGCTTTTTCTGGTTGGTAGTTTTTGTTTGTTTGTTTGTTTTAAGTTGTGGGATACATGTGCACAATGTGCAGGTTTGTTACGTAGGTATACATGTGCCGTGGTTGTTTGCTGCACCTATCAATCCATCATCTAGGTTTTAAGCCCTGCATGCATTCCTTGCCTCCCACCCACCGACAGGCCCTGGTGTGTGATGTTCCCCTCCCCGTGTCCATGTGTTCTCATTGTTCAACTCCTACTTGTGAGTGAGGATATGTGGTGTTTGGTTTTCTGTTCCTGTGTTAGTCTGCTGAGAATGATGGCTTCCGGATTCATCCATGTTTCTGCAAAGGACGTGATCTCATTCTTTTTTATGGCTGCATAGTATTCCATGGTGTATATGTGCCATATTTTCTTTATCCAGTCTATCATTGATGGACATTTGGGTTGGTTCCAAGTCTTTGCTATTGTAAATAGTGCTGCAATAAACTTACATGTGCATGTGTCTTTATAGTAGAATAACTTATTATCGCTGATTCAATTTTGGAATTCATTATTGATCTGTTCAGATAACCAGTTTCTCCCAGGTTTGAACTTCAGAGGTTGTATATTTCCAGAAATTTACCCATTTTTTCTAGGCTTTTTAGTTTGTATGCATAGAGGTGTTCATAATAGCCTCTGAGTGTTTTTTGTATTTTTGTGGGGTTGGTGATAATGTCTTCTTTGTCATTTCAGATTGTGTTTATTTGTATTGTCTCCTTTTTTTCTTTATTAATCTCATAGTGGTCTATCAATCTTATTTATTCTTTCAAAAAAGCAACTTTCGGTTTCATTTATCTTTTGTATGGATTTTTGTGTTTCAGTTTCATTTGGTTCATATCTGATTTTGGTTATTTCTTGTATTCTGCTAGATTTGGGATTGGTTTGCTCTTGTTTTTCTAGTTCCTCTTGGTGTGGTGTTAGGTTATTTGAAATCTTTCTGACTTTTTGATATAGGTGTTTAGTACTAGTAACTTCCCACGTAACACTGCTTTAGCTGTGGCCCAGAGATTTTGGTATGTTGTATCTTTGTTTTCATTAGTTTCAAAACAGTTTTTGATTACTGACCTTATTTCATTCTTTACCCAAAAGTCATTCAGGAGCAGGTTGTTTAATTTCCATGTAATTGTATGGTTTTGAGAGATCTTCTTGGTATTGATTTATATTTGTATTGCACTGTGGTCTGAGATGGTGGTTGGTATCATTTTGGGTTTTTTGAATTTGTTGAGAATTGCTTTGTGACTGAGCATATGGTTCATCTTAGAGAATGTGCTGTGTGTGGATGAGAGGAAGGTATATTCTTTTGTTTTTGGGTAGAGTGTTCTGTAAATATCTGTTAAGTCCATTTGGTAAAGCATCAAGTTTAGGTCCTGAATATCTTTGTTAGTTTTCTCCTTATTGATCTAACACTGTCAGTGGGATGTTGTACTCTCCCACTATTATTATGTGGTTATCTAAGTCTCTTCATATGCCTCTAAGAACTTGTTTTTATGAATCTGGGTGCTCCATTGTTGGTGCACATATATTTAAGATAGTTAAGTCTTCTTTTTGAATTGAATCCTTTATCATTATGTAATGCTTTTCTTTGTCCTTTTTGATCATTGTTGGTCTAAAGCTCATTTTGTTTGAAATAAGAATGACAACCTTTGCTCTCTTTTGTTTTGCATTTGCTTGATAGATCTTTCTCCATACCTTTACTTTGTGCCTATGGGTGCCATTGCATGTGAGATGGGTTTCTTGAAGACAGGATACAGTTGGGTCTTGATTCTTTATCCAACTTGCCACTCTGTGCCTTTTAAGTGGAGCATTTAGCCCGTTTACATTCTAGGTCAATATTGGTATGTGGGGATTTGATCCTATCAGTGAGTTGTTATGTGGACTTGATGGTATAGTTACTTTACAGTGTCAGTGGGCTAAGTAAGCACTACAGTTTGTGTTTTTGTGGTGGCAGGTAGCAGTTTTTTGTTTCCATGTTTAGCATTCCCTTAAGAACCTCTTGAAAGGCAAGTCTCATGGTAACAAATTCTCTTAGCATTTGCTTATCTGAAAAGGATTTTATTTCTACTTCACTTATTCAGCTTAGTTTGGCTGAATATTTAATTCTTGTTTGAAATTTCTGTTCTTCGAGGATGCTGAATATAGGCCCCCAATCTCTTCTGGCTTGTAAGATTTCTGCTGAAAGCTCTGCTGTTAGCCTGATGGGGTTCCCTTTGTACGTGATCTACCTCTTCTCTCTAGCAGCCTTTAATATTTTTATTTCACATTGACCTTGGAGATTCTGAAGACTATGTGTCTTGGGGATGGTAGTCTTATGTAGTATCTTGCAGAGTTTCTCTGAATTTCCTGAACTTGCATGTTGACTTTTCTAGCAAGGTTGGGGAAATTTTCATGGACAATATCCTCAAATATATTTTCCAAGTTGCTTGCCCTCTCTCCCCCTCTCTCTTTCTAGGTTGCCAGAGAGTCATAGGTTTGTTCCTTTACATAATCTTGCATTTCTCAGCCATTTTGTTCATTTTTTAAAATTCTTTTTTCTTTTCTTTCTTTTCCTTTTTTTTTTGAGACAGAGTCTCACTCTGTCATCTAGGCTGCAGTGCAGTGGTGCAATCACAGATCACTGCATCCTTGAGCACCCGAGCTAAAGCAGTCCTCCCACTTCAGCCTCCTGTATAGCTGGGACTACAGGTACATACCATTATACCTGGCAGATTTTTTTTTTGTTATTTATAGTTCTCACTATGTTGTCTGGATAGGTCTTGAACTCCTGGGCTCGAACCATCCTCTTGCCTCAGCCTCTCAAAGTGCTGGGATTACAGAGATGAGCCACTGTGCCTGGCCTCTTTTTTCTTTATTTTTGTCTGACTGAGTTGATTCACAGAACCAGTCTTTGAGCTCTTATATTCTTTCCTCAGCTTGGTCTATTCTCTTGTTAATACTTCTGATTGTATTATGAAATTCTTATAGTGAGTTTTTCAGCTCGGAAGATCAGTTTGGTTCTTTCCTAAAATGACTATTACATCTTTCAGCTCTTGTATCATTTTATGGGATTCCTTAGATTCAACTTTCTCCTGAATCTCAATGATCTTCATTGCCATCCAGAATCTAAATTATTTGTTTGTCATTTCAGCTATCTCTGTCTGGTTAACAACCATTACTGGGGAGCTAGTGTGTCATTTAGAGGTAAGAAGACACTCTTGCTTTTAGAATTGCCAGAGTTGTTTCACTGTTTCTCATCTGTATGAGTCAATGTTCCTTTAATCTTTGAAGTTGTTGTCCTTTGGATGGGGTTTTTTGCTTTCATATTCTTTGATTCCCTTGAGGATTTGACTGTGGTAAAATTTGGGTTTAGTCAATTGGCCTCATTTCTGGATGATTTCAGGGGTCCAATGCTCAGCTCAGCACTCCTGGACTTCATGTTCTAAGCCTCGAGGGATGAGACCAGGCCTGCAGCTATTTTCTCTGGCCCCTTGAGGTTAAGCATCTGCTGTGCTGGCGGGGCCAAGATATTCCCGGTCTGCTGGCAACAACACTGCTGTGAAGCATGCCAGCAAAAATGATTTAGCAAGGAGGTGGTGAGCAGCAGGGGGTTCCTGCACATGCCCACCATTGGCAGTGGTCAACAGAGGTTTCTGCACACGTGTGCCTGCCTGCGGCAATATATCAACCACTTTAAACCTGGATTATTTGTCTTACTAGAGTTTTGAGTAGTTTTTTGTAGTCTACATAAAAGTCCCCATCTGATAAATTTTCTCCCATTCTGTGGGTTTTTTTTTTTTCACTTTCTTCTTGGTGAGAAGCACAACATTTTAAAGGACAAAATTTTTTAATTCTGGGGAAGTTCAATTTATCTATTGTTTTCTTTTAGTTATCTTTTAGTCTTATAGCTAAAAAACTGACAAACTCAAAGTCAGAAAGATTTACTCCTATTTTTTGTTTAAAAGTTTTATAGTTTAAACTTTTACATTTAGGTCTTTGATCTATTTTGCATTCCTTTTGTGCACAGTGCAGAGGTCTAACTTAATCCTTTTCCAAGTGGATATCCAGTAGTCACAGCACCAATTGCTGAAAAGGCTATACTTTCCCTCATGTAACTGTCTTAGCACCCTTTTCAAAAATTAATTAACAATGAAAGTGAGAGTTCATTTTTGGACCTCATTTTCATTCCATTGATCAATATAGCCATCTTTATGCCAGTACCATGCTATCTTGATTACTGTCGTAATAAATATAAAGTAAGTACTGAGTACACTTTGTAGTAAGTTTTGAAGTTGGGAAATGTGGGTCCTCCAACTTTATTCTTTTCTAAGATTGTTTTAGCTATTCTGATTTCCTTATATTTCCATAAGAATTTTAGGGTCAGCTTTTCAATTTCTGCAAAAGCCTGCTAGCAGTTTGATAGGGATTGCATTGAATCTGTAGGTCAATTTGGGGAGTATTGACAAGAATATTAAATCTTCCAATTCATGAATGTAAATGTCTTTCCACTTATGGAGGCTTTCCTTAAAATTTCAGTGTACAAATCTTGCACTATTTTGTTAAATTTATTTCTAAGTATTTTATTCATTTTGAGGGTATTGCAAATTGAATTGTTTTTAAAATTTTATTTTCAAATTGTTACTTTTCTATAGAAATACAATTGATTTTTTGTATTATTTGTGTATCATGGACTCTTGTTTAATTTGATTATTGGTTCTGATAGTTTCTAATAGATTCTGTAAAATTTTTTAAATGCAAAAAAAAATCATGTGAACTGCAAATAGAGTAGTTTTATTTCCTTGTCTCCAATCTGGAAGTCTTTTTCTCTTACTTGCATAATTGTTCTAGCTAGAACTTCCAACACATTATTGAATAAAAGTGGCAAGAATGGATGCCCTTGTCTTGTTCCTAATTTAAAGGGAAAGAAAACATGCTGGTGTTCACCATTAAACCTAATGTAAGTTGCAGGTTTTTCATACATGATCTTCATGATCTTTGTCAGGTTGAGAAAGTTTCTTTCTTTTCCTGGTTGGGATTTTCTCAAATGCTTTTTCTGCACCTATTATTTTGTCCTTTATTTTAATAGTATGTTGTATTATATTGATTCATTTTTGTATGTTGAACCAATCTTACATTCCTGAGATAAATCACATTTGGTAATGGCGTATGATCCTTTTTCTATGCTGCTAGATTCTTACCAATATTTAGTTGATTTTGTTGATTGAGTATTTCCTCATTTGCTGTATGTACTAATACAATTTCCATGGACTTTACATTTTTGTGTTTTACAATTTTCACTGGTTAAATTGTTGTTTTACTGAAAAGAGAGTCGGCCAAGCTCCTTATTCTGTCATTCTGAAAGATTCCATTTCATTCTTTCTTATTGTTATACAGTATCCAATTGCATGATGTTCTAAAACTTATGTGTTCAACTTTTATGGATAGTTGGTTTGTTTCCAGTTATTTTGGTTACTATGAATTCTGCTTATGTCTCCTGAAACAAATATGCAAGAGTTCTGTACTGTATAAATATACACACATGTCAGTTATGGTATATGTACATCTTCAATTTTATCAGATAATGTCAGACTACCCAATGGTAAGTGCTTATAGAGTTCATGCTATTACTTATCTTCCCAACACTGCATATTGTCAGACTTCTTAGGTTTTATCAATATGGTGGGTGTGAAATGTTATCCTGTTGTAATTTTAAGTTTTATATACTTGAATACTACTGAGGTTAAGCATTTATTTATCCCATTTTATTAGCATTAATGCCTTTGCTTCTGTTTATGTATCTAAACACACACACACATCCACACAGACATACAATCTTTCCATTGGATTATTTGAATTTACTGATTTGAAGTTATATTTTCTAGACAACAAATCTTTATTGAATATATGTATTAAAAATATAAATATTTTGTCCTCATTTGTTATTTGTCTTTTCATTTTCTTTGTGTGTGTGTGTGTGTGTGTGTGTGTGTGTTTCTTTTCTTGTTATATTTTGTTTTATTTTAAGTTCCGGGATACATGTGCAGGATATGCAGGTTTGTTACATAGGTAAACGTGTACCATGGTGATTTGCTGCACAGACCAACCCATCACCTGGGTATTCAACCCAGCATGCATTAGCTATTTTTCCTGATGGTCTCCATCCCCCTGCCCCATGCTTTGTGCGTTTTTTAATCAAAAGTAAATCTCAACTTAAATGTATTTTAAGTTATCAAGACTTTCCTTTGTGGTTTCCTTTCTGAAGGTTTTATTTAGGAAATCCTTTCTTACACTGAAGGTTTTATTCTGAAGGTTTTATTTAAGAAATCCTTTCTTACACCATAGTCACCAATATATATTTGTACCTTTGCTTCTACTAATATAAGCTTTAAAATTTGGGCTTTCACAAGAAAATTCTTAAGCCATCTAGAATTAATTTTTGGATATGATGTGAGTTAGAAATTTTATTTCTTTTTGTTTGTTTGTTTTGTGTTTCTTCTTTTGGATAAGAAATTTTCTCAGTACAATGTATTGAATAGTCATTTTTTAACCCACTGATCTACAATACCAGTTTTGTCATATCACGAGATTACATATATACCTAGATCTGTTTCTATACCCTTTATCATACTGGTCTGTGTGCTGGTTAATACTGTCAACTTTATTGGATTGAAGGATACAAAGTATTGATCCTGCATGTGTCTGTGAGGGTGTTACCAAAGGAGATTAACATTTAAGTCAATGGGCTAAGAAAGGCAGACCCACCCTTAATCTGGTTGGGCACAATCTAATCAGCTGCCAGCGAGGCTAGAATATAAGCAGGCAGAAAAATGTGAAAAGAGAGACTGGCCTAGCCTCCCAGCCTACATCTTTCTCCTGTGCTGGATGCTTCCTGCCCTCAAATATCAGACTCAAAGTTCCTCAGTTTTGAAACTTGGACTGGCTCTTCTTGTTGCTCAGCCTGCAGACAGCCTATTGTAGGACCTTGTGATCATGTGAGTTAATACTTAGTAAACTCCACTTTTTATATATATGCATTTCCCATTAGTTCTGTGCCTCTAGAGAAACCTGACTAATATAGTCTATTTGTCTCTTCTTGAACCAATATGACACTGTATTACTTATAAGTCTGTAACAAAGTCTTGATAATCTAGTAAGATAAGTGTCTCTGTCTGATTCTTCTTCAAAATGGTTTTGTCTATTCTTGATCCTATAACATTTTATAAATTATAAAATCACACTGCAAGTTCCAAAAAATTTTTTTTAATTTTTATTGGAATTACATTAAATTTCTATATTGAGTTTGGGATGATTGAACCTTCCTTTGCATGAATATGATATTTCTCTCAGTTTATGTAATTTTTAAGTACAATATAATACCATTTTTTAATTTTATTTTTCAGCTTTTGGAAATGTTTTGATTAAGTTTATTCATAAGTACTTTGTGGGGTTTTTTTTGGTTCTTTTTCTAAGTTGTACCTTTTTTAGTTCTTTTTCTAATTGTTGTTAAAGGCGCTTAGGAATGACATTGATTTTACACATAGCTCTTCTACCTGTCAATCTTGCTAAAATTCTTTCTTGATTCTACAAATCAGTCGGTTTTGGTTTTCTATGTAAACAATGATACCATTTGGACTTAATCACAGTTTTTCTTCTTTTACATCCTTATGAATTATTTTTCTTCTTTTAATGTGGTCATATTGACCAGAAGTGGTGATAGTGGTCATTTCTCCTTTGTTCTTGACTTTAAGGCAAATTCTTTAAACTTTTCATCATCAAGAATGATCTTTGCTGTGAAATATTTGTAGCTACTTTTATCAATTTAGAAATTTCCTCTCTGTTTCTAGTTTTCTACCATGTGAATATTAGCAAATGGTAAAATCAGCATGCTCAGATGGTTTTTTTCCTCTAATCTGTCAATGTGGTGAAGTAAATAAATTTTATAACATTAAACCAAACATATATTTCTTATGTAAAACCAGCTCAGTCCTTATTTATTATCACTTTTTGATGTTTCTGGATTTTATTTATTAGTATTTTGATTGCATCTACATTCATAGGTATGATTGGCCTATGATTTTATTTCTTGTATTGTCCTTGTATCTGGGTATTATATCACAGTTATATCAACTTCATAAAATGAGTTAGAGAATTCCCTATATTTTCTGTTCTCTGGAAGCATTTATGAATATTTGGAATTACAATGTTTTTTAGAACTTGCCAGTATAACTCGCTAGGAAGACTTTAAATTTTTGATTCTGTTCTTTTAATGATCAGAACATATTTGCATTTTATATTTAATTTTGATACTTTCTTGAAGATATATTTTCCCAAAATTTGTTCATTAGGCCAAAATTTTAAAACTTTATTTCTATAAAATAGGACACTATTTTATTAAACTATTGTTTACTATTTTTTATTTTTTAAAGTTCTGTTTCCTATGTATTTGTGACCCTTTTAATTTCTCTTATTATTTCTTACTCCATTTTTTTCTTTATTACTCTCATTAGAGTCAATCTTATTGCACTTTTCAAATTTTTTTTTTTTTTTTCTGAGGCAGAGTCTCACTCTGTCACCCAGGCTAGAGTGCAGTGGCACAATCTCAGTTTACTGCAGCCTCTGCCTCCAGGGTTCCAGAGATTCTCCTGCCTCAACCTCCCTAATAGCTGGGATTACAGTCGTGTACCACCACACCAGGCTAATTTTTGTATTATTGTAGAGACGGAGTTTCACCATGTTGGCCAGGCTGGTCTCAAACTCCTGACCTCGTGATCCGCCCACCTCAGAATCCCAAAGTGCTGGAATTACAAGATCTGTTATTTTTAACAGTCTATTAACTCTCTTGATCGTCTCTATTCCATCTTCCCTAATTCATTAATTTACGTTCTTATTTATTATCTTCCCTAGTCTACTTTTTTTGGTTTTATTGTTCTTACTTCCTAAGTTGAATACTTGGCTCATTAATTTTTGGCCTTTCTTGTTTTCTAATATAAGGCTACATATTTCTACGTATTTCTAAGTTCCACTTTATTAGCATTTTTCAAATTTCAAATTATTTACTAGAAGTATCTTCAATATCACTCAATTTTAATTATGTTTTAAGTTTCATCATGGTTTTTTTTTTAAGTTTTTTGTTTCTAATTACAAGAAGATTTTTAAAGTTATCTTTATTTGTACTGGAATTCTTTGGGGTTCAGATAAAGCTATGTTTCTAATTACTTACCAAGGATCACCTTGTAGGAAATCCATTTCCTTTTCACTTAAAACCCTCTGGTCTCCCTGAGAGCTGCTTTCTATAAGTTTTCCTAAGAGTCACAGGTCATATAGAAATCTGTCTCTAATCCTGGCTTCTCTCTTTTTTTTTTTTTCTGTTCCTTCCTATCTTAGTTTTCTGCTGCTATAACAGAACACCACAGACTAGGTACCTTATAAAGAATAGAAGTTTATTTGGCTCATGATTCTGGAGGCTGCAAAGTCCAAGAGCATGGTGCTGGCATCTGTCAAGGGTTACCCTATGGTGAGAGTCATCATATGACAAAGAAGCACATGCAAGAGAGACAGAGAGAGAGAAACTGGGGACCAAACTTATCCTTTTATCAGAAGCTCACTTCTGAGATAACTAACCCACTTCCAGGATGACAACATGGATCCTTTTATGAGGGTGTAGCCCTTATGACCTAATCACCCCTTAAAGGTCCCACCTCTTAATATCATTGCACTGGGGAACTAAGTTTCCAACCCATGAACTTTGGGGGAACACACTCAAACCGTAGGAAATTCCCATGTTCCTCTTGAGAGCATCTGTAACCTAATGTCTTAAGGTCTTCACAGGTGTGTGTGTCTTTTTCACTATCTCTTAGCTTTCCCCTACTGCCTTTCAGAGTCAAAGGCAATGCCAGAAAGCTCCCAGAAATCCCTGCACTTAGTCCTGATGCTCTTTGACCTTTCTTATATGACGAGTTGCACCTCCAATCTTTCTATGCTTTGAAACCTTTTTCATCCAGTTAGTTGTGTTTTTGTCCATTCCAGTGTCATGGCTTCCTATCTTGGGTCCTGATTCACTCAACTTCTCTAACTTCCTTCATGTTAGTTTCATATATAATTAGAAATGCCACCCCAAAACACCAAAACACACAAATACACACACTCATACTTTGCAATTTAGCCTAGTGTCCCTGAGTACCACTGGCCATATGCTTTCTATGTTTCCTTCCTAAGCCTGAGTCTTAGGTTTCTATGGTTTGTTCCTTGTAATTTTCCTCACCCACATTCTTTTATTCCCTATACTTTTCCTTTATTTATATTTCTTATTCTGTATAGAAATGAAATGTTACAGTTTTAAAAATTTTTTTAAATGTGGGTACATAGGAGGTGTATATATTTACGGGGTACATGAGATGTTTTGGTACAAGCATGCAATGTCAAATAAGCACACCGTGGGGAATGGGGTGTCCATCCCCTCAAACATTTATCCTTTGAATTACAAATAATCCAATTACATTCTTTAAGTTATTTTGAAATGTACAATTAAATTATTATTGACTATAGTCACCATATTGTGCTATCAAAAAGTAGGTCTTATTCATCTTTCTAATTTGTTTGTACTCATTAACCCTCCTCACCTCCCCCCAGCCCCCTACTACCCTTCCCAGCCTCTAGTAACCATTCTTCTACTCTCTATGTTCATGAGTTCAATTGTTTTGATTTTTTAGCTCATAAATAAGTAAGAACATGCAATGTTTGTTTTTCCATGCCTGGCTTATTTCATTTAACATTGTCATCTCCAGTTCCATCCATGTTGCAAATGACAGGACCTTGTTCCTTTTTGTGGGTGAATATTACTTCATTGTTCAGAGGTACCACATTTTCTTTATCCGTTCTTTTGTTGGTGGACACTTAGGTTGTTTCCAAGTGTTGTTTATTGTCAATAGTGTTGCAACGAACATGGAAGTGCAGATATCTCGTCAATGTACTGATTACGTTTCTTTTGGATATATACCCAGTAGTGGGATTGCTGGATCATATAGTAGCTCTATATTTAGTTTTTTGAGGAACCTTCAAACTGTTCACCATAGTGGTTGTAAATGCTACAGTTTTAATTCTTAATGGCAGTTCTTACTATTAGTATGTACCAGGTACTACTCTTAGCTCTTTACAACTATCACCTCAGTTAATACTCCTGCCTCAGGGATAGGAAATATTACTACCATCCCATTTTATAACTGTAGCAACTGAAGCAAGGGAGAATGAACAAATTGTCCAAGGGAAACAGCTAGTTAAATGGTGGCACTGAGATTTCAACCCAAACCCAAGTAATCTGGTTCTAATAATCCTCTTGAAGGCTACTCCATGGTGCCCTTGTGAAGACCTCTCTTGCCATTACTCAGAATTGCTCTCTTCCTCCTCTGAGCTCCCACTGAACCTTACTGTCTTGCTACCCGGTGCGGAAGGGAGACTTTCTTATAAGTTAGTTCAGTGTATGTCTCTTATGCAAGGTAATGTGGTCCTCAAGGGCAGAGATTGTTCTACACCCATTCTCAGAACCAACTCTCAGGTTGTGCACAGTATAACCATTCAACAAGTGCTTATTGAATAAATGAAGACCTTTAATTATGAGGTCACTCAGAAGGCCGCAACAGTACAGGAGAAAAAGAGAGAATTTTGATTCGGAAAAACCAAGTTAGAATTCAAGTATTTGATAGTTATATAACCTTGCATAAGTCACCTTATCTTCATCCTCTCAATTCTCTTAAGAAAAAATAGAAATAATGTCATCTAATTCATGCAATCTAAGTGTTTGGTTTCGTATGTATTTTACATGAATTGTTACACAATCCCCCAGTCTTTCCTTTTCCTAAACCATAGGTCCGTGAGCCATTCTAACAATCCTTTGTTAACTCTGCAAAGCCCTCTCCTATTGGAACAAACTTAGATTCACTTCTTCCCTGCATTCTATAATAACTCCATTATATGGGCTGTAAGTTTTTAAGCATGCCAGGAGCAGCAATGTTTCTATATTGAACATTGTAGTGCTAGATTGTGCTACTGTCACCTTGGTTACATTAGGAACTAGGATTTCTTTCTCCCTTGGTAGCTGATTAGAGCTGACCAAAGGAGAAACTTGCATGATATTTGAGAGACAATGTGAAGCAACTATCATTACTCTGAGAAAACCTTTTTCAAAACCAGGCACTATCATGGAAAGATGCAGAAATGCCTAGCAGTTCCTATCTTGTCTCAAGTTTCCTGTGCTCAACATCCAGTTGTTTCCTTGAATGCTGGCTATGCTAATGAATAGCAGACCAGACCCACCCCAGATGCTCAATATAGAGGCAACATAGATCCCTTAACAGACTATCTTTAGTATTAGAATGCACTCAGTTTCTTGGATTTCCCTGCAAGCACCCACTTGTCCACACATGCCAATCTCCTGATAACTGGATAGTAGCTCAGTCTCTAATATTCCAACTGCCCCTTTCCAGATCTTTGCTTCCCCAGCTCCTCCCACATTTGTACAAGGTCAAGATATACATGCATTGTGTCTAGTTTGGGGTGCATGTGTGTGTGTGTGTGTGTGTGTGTGTGTGTGTGTGTGTATGTATGTAGTGCCTGGCATAGAGGAGATCCCCAATAAATGTTTGTTAAATGAATGAATGTGAATGTACTTACTGATTTAATTCCCTTATGTGATATTTTCTGTTTCATTTTATTTTTAGAACTCACTACATAATATACTGCATGCTACATAATATGCTGCATGACCTTCTGGCAGGAGTAGATAACCATAACTGACTTATTCCCCTGTAAGACTGTTGGACCTCTGAGATGAGAGACTGCAAGCACACAGGGAGGCGAGGCTACGTGTTTGAGGCCAACCTGGTCAACAATGACCAAAAAAAAAAAAAAAAAATGTGAGCCAAAATTGCACCACAGCACTCCAGCCTGGGCAGCAGAGTGAGACTCCATCTCAAAAAAAAAAAAAAAACTCCATTAAATAATTTAGAGTACTAAATTAGTATTTGTTACTTTTCAAAATGGCACACAGATGAACCAGAAATGATGAATTTTGATAACAAAGGGACAAAGGCACAAGCAAACATAGCTTGTAGACTTTTACGTGACACACTTAAGCCCCATGAAAAGACAGCTAAATTCTATAAATTCAAATAAAAACATGGGGTGAATCAGACCTTGGAAAAATGATCACTCCATAAAGCTAAATGTAGGATATGGTTAAGCCAAGCAGCCACATCATAAAAAGATTCTCCTCTATTTATAATTTTTTGAACAATCTGGAAATAAAATTTCTGT
The DNA here is from genome assembly GCF_029281585.2 of Gorilla gorilla gorilla. Lineage (NCBI taxonomy): Eukaryota > Metazoa > Chordata > Mammalia > Primates > Hominidae > Gorilla > Gorilla gorilla. Next base: position 72,012,915 of record NC_073237.2, read on the forward strand.
GAGTTTATGTCCTAAGAGTCAAATCATGTCCCCTTTTTCTTATGTTGTTTTTCTACCAATGAATAACTTGGAAGAAAAAAAATCTGTGGTAGGAGAATTTGATACACTGATTATCAATTATACATGTTATAAATTTTTTCAAACTCTATCCTAAGACTTTGCTATAGTCTTTCTTTTTTCTCTCTTTTTTTGTCTAACTGCAAGGGTACCCACCCAGATGTTTGATCCCTGAACAAGTGTGACCTGCTCAGGAGGTACACTTAATTAAATGAGGACTTAACAGGAGCACTGGTGTGTGACTTTTCTTTTTGAACTACATAGAGAAAGAAAGCCAAAATCCATGATAATGTGACATTTAAGTTGCAAATTCATACTGGAAAAAAAATGAGGAGATGCAAAAGTTATGGTTGTCATAGTAATTCTAGCTAAATCGCAGTATGCATAGTGTACTCCCTAAGACTCATTTACATTATAAAATCGCATATGACATATTATATTATGTATTTTAATGTTACATGGTACACGATTCCTACTAACATATGCATTTATATGAACACAAAATCAGCTCTTTTTTCATTTATACATTTTGCTGTATTTCACATGTAAAAAGCTGACTCTAAAGAATTTCCCTAAATCCGTACTAAAATTTTAAATTCTGAGTATAGTTTATTTACTATGTCTTCCTTCCTCTTTACCAGAACATGGTGTTTGGAGTAATGCATTCAAAGAGATATGAGATGGTCGCATTTCACTCCATCAGTACTCACATCAAAGCCTCTGAATGGGAGATGAAACATTAAAAAAAAAATGTAGAATGCTGGATTCTGTAATCCCAGTTCACTTTTTTTTTTTTTTTTTTGTCATTTCTACATACCACATTATACATTCTATCCCAGGTAGTTAAGGTCCCATCAAGCCTAGAAATTCTGTGATTCTATGATTCTCCCAAGTTACAGACTTTTTTCTCAAAAAATACCTACCACTTCTCCAATAGTTATCCCACTATCTCCCTGATGAATGCTTTTGAAATCTCATTTATTTTTGTAAGACAAGACAAAATTGAAACATCCCTCAGGCAACAAATAATAGCATGCACATTATATGTTTTTTTCCTCCACTAAAAGTTATGTTTTTCTTAGGGCAAAACTTGATAGAAAAACCAAGATTTTTATGAATAACTTGAAGGTAAATTATTATAGCTCACACTTTCATAGCTTCAAAGCATCTCAAAGAAAGTATATACTATTTTTGGTATATTCTATCAAACAAATCTAAGTAAGGGAAAGGATTTTTCAATTTCCCTGTTACTTTTAAGCATCACGCCAATTAAACATTCCCCTCTTCTAAAGGGAGATAGCATTGGAGTGCTCTTAGCTTAAGCCAAACCCAGCCAGCCTGCAGTTGACATTGGCGTCTGCTCATTCACGTCACTTACCTTGGTGTATTGTAGTCCTGTGTTTACTTATCTGTCTCCCATGGAGAACTCAGAATTCAGGCCTTATCCTGTTCCTTATTGTGTACATCATTGTACCCTAGTCAGTTCACAAAGTGTACCACCACATAGGAAGCACACAGAGATATATTTGGGGAATGAGTTAATGAATTATGACTTACTAAAACTGTCTCTCCAGTATGGATGCTATTACTATTAAGTTTACAGTACATGCTTAATAAATTTTTGGCAAAGAAAAGGGGGAAAGAAGGAGGGAAAAAAGCCTCTAGCTGCACTCTGAGTTGAGTAGATAAATTCTTTAAAATATCCAAGAAGAAGTACCGCTTTAAAGGAAATCACAGATAGCAGCAGCCAGTTTTTCTGTTTTAAGGATATTTGACAATGGTGTCTGAGATGCTAGTGCCTTATAGCAAAATATTCATGGAAAGAGTTAAATAGAAAGTTTGGGCTGGGTGCGGTGGCTCATGTCTGTAATCCCAGCACTTTGGGAGGCCGAGGCAGGTGGATCACTTGAGGTCAGAGTTCAAGACCAGCCTGACCAACATGGTGAAACCCCATCGCTAGTAAAAAAAAAAAAATACAAAATTAGCCAGGTGTGGTGGCACACACCTGTAATCCCAGCTACATGGGAGGCTGAGGCAGGAGAATTGCTTGAACTCAGGACTTGGAGGTTGCAGTGAGCCGAGATCACGCCATTGCACTCCAGCCTGGGCAACAAGAGCAAAACTTCCTCTCAAAAAAAAAAAAAAAAAAGTTTGCCTGTGCAATACTTTGTAAGTCTCAGCTCATATTTGGCCATTGAACCTGCTCCAATGTTGAGAACTGCCATGTCGTTGCAGCCAGGTGTTTGGCTGCATCAAGGCCATTTTGTTTTCCTCTGTCCCATGTCTTCTCCTAGTGACATTCCACAGATTGAAAGAGCATGACAGCAGAAACAACCATGAGTTATCATTGTCCAAAAGAGCCTTGGGCCAAAAGCCACCATTTCAATAAATGAGGAGTCTTCAAATATTTGAAAATCAGAGGCTGGGCACAGTGGCTCACACCTGTAATCCTAGTGCTTTGGGAGGCTGAGGCGGGTGGATCATGGGTCAGGCGTTCAAGACCAGCCTGGCCAACATGGTGAAACCCCGTCTCTACTAAAAATACAAAAAATTAGCCAGGTGTTTTGACACACGCTTGTAGTTGCAGCTACTCGGGAGGCTGAGGCAGGAGAATTGCTTGAACACGGGAGGTGGAGGTTGCAATGAGCTGAGATCGTGCCACTGCACTCCAGCCTGGGTGACAGAGCAAGACTCTGTCTAAAAAAAAAAAAAAGAGAATCAGGCGATAAGAACATATTAAGAAGGCAGTTTGCGCTTGGTGGAGAGCCAGGGAGTCAATGTAGGAGGAGGAGATAGGTGGAGAGTTTATTTTTCTTCTTTTCAAAAGCATCCGTATCCAGTCTTTGCTTCATTCTAAGTTTCTTATAAACATTCACTAGTAATTATTGGATACTTCTTATATTCCACCATGGTTCTTAGTTCTTTACAAGTGCTAACTCAGTAGATCCATGTGACATCATTACAAGTGTGCCAGATACTGCTATTTGCTTAGCCAGTATCCCTTTTCCTCCTTTATTCCACATAAATAAGAACTTCATTTTGTTTGGGTGTGGCAATATGGCTAGCTAAATTATTGAAATTTCTAGCTTCCCTTTCATGGTCATGCGATGCAGTTCTATTCAATGAGAAGGAGGCAGAGGTTTTGGGAAGGGCTTGCATTACCAAACAATAAGGCAGAGCAGTCTAAGGAAAAGATGTTATGCTTTATCTCTTTTCATTTCTCTCTGATGTTGCCTGGAATATAAGTATCGGTAGGCATAGAAGCTGTCTTGAGACCATGAGAATAAAAGTCACATATTGCTCCACACATTAAGGATAGTGACACAAAACTATTTTTTAAAGTCCGGAACATGGATGGTCTCCCAGGGCCATTGTTTCATCCCTGGACTGCCTACTCCTGACTTTTTGTTACCCTAGAAAAATAAACATTATTTGCACAAGCCACTGAACTCACATTTGTTACATGCAGCTAAACCTAAATCCTCACTGATCAAGGTAGATACATACCATTTAAACTCCTACCTTTCTAGTGAGAAAATAAGGCACAATGAGATTCAGTACGTTGGCCAAGATCTCTCAGACAGGATGTGGAGGGCCTAGAATACGCGTCCAAGCCAACGGCTCTTAAACCCGTGCTTCCAGCCTCCTGTCTGAGCTTTCTCTCTCTCTCTCGACTCCTACAGATCCTCAGGGCTTTGGCTCATTTTTTCAAGCAGTCATCCCTGTTTCCTGGTTCTAACATAGAGAAAAACAAAGTAGTCATGACAGACTTTACAGCATTTAAAGTCTTAAGATTAGAGAAAACCATTTCAGAAAGAAATTATCTGTGATATTTCTAAGAAACACATGAAAGCTTTTAACAAAGTCTTAAACTAATAGCCTTGAGATCTATCTGCAATGGACTTGGGAGGAGTAAACTGAAAATGAGTGAAAACATCTTTCACTTCCAAGGGCTAAATCCCTGTTTCTCATTAAGACAATGTAGTTCTAAGGCCATGCCGGGAGAGCTGTGACTTAGTTGTCAATCTTCAACCATCAAGCTCTCAATCTTTTCTCTCCTAGCAAAGCTTTAAGTGGAGATGCGTATGTTCTACCTCTTGATATAAATTGTTTTAATTGCTTATTAAGGTTTAAAATGTACAACTGTGAAAGCAAGAAGAATGCAAATTTCCTGTCAGCATTCTTTCTTCCGAGAAAGCTCCCAGCAAGTTTAGCACCCATAGAGATTTAACTTTATCAAATGTAACATGGGAAGGGGAGAATAGCCAACATATCTAAGACCTGGAAATAGGCTTAATCCACCCACTGACTCTGGGAAGCATTCTAGAGAGTGGTCATTTCACCATTTTAATAACAGTCTTGCAATGTAAATGCTCATCTATTGAAATAGAACATTTCTGAGCACTAGAATTAATTCTAAGTGAATCTGTCAGAAATACCTTAGAGTAACATTTCCAAAGGCTCTAATAGTCAAATTTAGGAAATATTATATTTTGAAGAAATTCACAATGTATATTAGTGTATTAAAGACTCTGAAAGTTTCTGCAACAAAGGGACCAGTTTGGAATCATTCGATACATTTAAATACACTTTGGGGAAATATTATCCTACATGGAAATTGGAAATATCTTTACCTTACCAGGTTAATGCTTACATTTATACATTTATAATTTTCCCTGACTCTCACCCCAACTCATAAAGCCTTTAGATATGTAGGAATGTTGAGTCAATTACAGTCAGTCTTCATTTTTGGCAGATTTCATATCTGCAAATTTGCTAACTCACTAAAATGTATTTGTAATCCAAAAATCAATATTCAGAGTGCTCTTGTGCTCAGACAAGCACAGAGAGGCAAAAACTTTGTCACCCAACATGCATGTTCCCAGCTGGGGTTGAATGTTCTGCTGTGTTTCAACTCTCATACTGCAAATGAGTGTTGTTTTCTCCAAATAGCAAATGCCACATTTTTCACATTTTTGTGGTTTTTGTTGGTGATTTAGCTGTTCAAAATGTCCCCCAAACCTCCTAGTGCTAAAGTTCTGTCTGGTATTCCTAAGGGCAAGAAGGCTGTGATGTGTTATACATAGAAAATATGTATGTTAGATTAGCTTCATTCAGGCATAAGTTATAGTACTATTGGCATATACAGATATACATATAGTATATTATGTATTTTAAAAGTATATATTTATATAAAATATATATGACATAGCACTGTAACTCATGATGGAATGCCCATATTTTATTAATATATAATATTAATGAATCAACTATATGTTCAATAAGCTGTCTTTAGACAGACACATTTAAAACAAGGCTACGTATTGTGTTGGTTGACAAAAATATGACTAGAGGCTCACGGGAACCTACCCTTGTATTTCCCCTAGGAGCAGGTGTTCAAGATTGGCAAATTCAGTGTTGATGATAACTTTATAGAACATAACTACTGTAAATAGTGAGAACTGACTATCTTGTGTTAATAAGTTTTAAATTTTCTTCAACACATAAGAACAAGGAACCAATAGGAAAACTTTATATGCGTCACTCTGTCTTCGGGAACTTATAATTTAAGAATAGCTGAATAGAATCAAAAGTATAACATTTACTGAGCACTCACTAAGTGCTAGGCACTGTTTTAAGTTCTTCACATGTATACATCATTAAATCCTTAGAATAACTTGTGGAGGGGAAACACTTTGTCGTCTATATTTAACCTAAGGAAACTGAGACATAGAGAAGTTAAGCAACCTGATCATACTTGCACATGGTTTTTTCTTTTTTTAAAAAAAGTTTAGAAACATCTGGTGAGTGTTAATGTTAGATCATCTGCTTTGTACAAGATAATGAGCTGTTTGCTCCCTATTTTCTGACCTACAAATGGCTACCAAGGATCTCTCTTGTAGACCCTTCCACTTTGGCTTCCTTGATTTTCTCCCCTCTATAACACCCTGAGTTAATTAATTAGGTCATTCACTACTCAACTCTCCTGAGTTTCTAAGACCTGTAGGATGAAGTTCAAGCTCTGGAAACTTATTTTTAATCTGATCATATTACACTAAACTCAACAACTCCCGGCAGTCAGGAGGCTAGAGAGGTAGTCTTGGAGTGAACAATTTGGACACCGTGATAGGACATCATGCAGCCTCGTTGTTAGCTAGCTTTATGAGTGGATATGCCATTTCTCTCTGGTTCCTATCTCAAACAGTTTGAGTGCTGGAACTGTATCTCATCCTTCAGGATAGTACTCTCCCCTTCTCTCATCTTCCTAGTACAGCTGAAACAGTATCTTGCACACAGCAGGTGTGCTAATGAGTAATTGTTTATTAAACAATACAGGGTATTCTAGGAAGAAGTAAATAAATAACAGCACATCTGAAACCACTATGGTACTTGTATACTTATACATAAATTTTATTCTATAAAATAGGTGAGTTCTGGGAGGAAAAAAAAAGTGTATGTGGATTGATTTTTATAAATTTTCATTTCCAGTAAGTAACTTTAAAATAAAGGAATTATAATTCTTGAGTAATGCACAATATTTTTGTGGTGGTAAAATTTATTCCCACATCCCAGATCTGCTTTTTACGTATAATTTAACTTTTATGTGTATCCAGAACTCTAAGTTTTAAGACTGAAAATACTGTATGAAGCCTCTGTGGCCTGTGGGACAATATCAAGTAGCCTAATACACACTTCTACTTTGAGCCCCAGAAGGAGAAAAGGAGGCAAAAAGGTTATTTGAGAAAAGGGTTATTTGGGAAATTGTTAGGTAATTTCCCAAATTGGATGAAAACTAAACTCACAGATCCAAGAATGTCAATTAGTCTCTGGCAGAATAAGCACACACACACAAAAATTACTAGGGGTTATTAAAATCAAATTGCCGAAAACCAGTGATAAAGAGATTTGAATATCTCACTTTTAATTGCTGGTCGTCAGTATTTGTTCATCTGTAAAATGGGTAAAATTATCCACTTTGTTGGGGTTTTTTAATTATTAGAAGGCTAAGTAAGTAAAGCAAACAACATGTATTTAGGAAGGCCCCCATAACATAGCGATTCTCAACAAAGGTTTGGCAATCCGACAGCTCGGGTTCAAAGCTCAGCTCTGCCACTGAGGGATCTTTAGCGGTACATAAACTCTCTGTGCTTCTGTTTTCTCACTGGTAAAATGGAATTATATAACAATCCTACTAGTCGTGAGAGTTAAATGATGTGAGATGGTGGCTATAAAACGTAACAATACCAGAAAATAGCTGGTGTTCAATAAATGATAAAGCTACTATATCATTCATTGAGAAGCAAACAACCATGCTGTAGCACTATTGCGATGCCTTCACCAAGCTGTGCCTGTTGCATCCCAATGTGCCCGTTAGAACTGGTTCTCGGTTCCTTGGATAAATAAAGTGTTCTGCTTTGCTGAAGGAAAAGATCAAGGGAAGTGAACTTGTAAAACTAGGCAGAATCTAGTTTCCCTTAGGCTCTCTTAAAAGACAATCTATTTCTGCTACCAGCAAACTTTTTTAATAGAATAGTGTTTTCATAAGAAGCCCCCCCCAAGAGTGGAGAAGAAACCTAGAAACTATTAAGTAATATTAATCCATAAATAAAAGAAGAAACAGTGCCCACTGGAACCTACAGCAATTAATTTTGACCCTGTTAGCTCTTGTGAGCTTCAGAATTGTAGGTTTGGTTTGAGTTCTCAGTTAGTATTCATCCATTAGGATAAAACGTCCCCATGTGAGCAAACAAACAGATAAAAGCATCCCTCCTTGCACAAGAAAAAATGACTACAAATTCACTTAGAGATCTGTCCATCATTCTGTTACCAAGCTCCATTTTGCTTTGTTGGACTTGGCATCTTAATAAGACTATTTTATCTTAAACAGACTAAAGTCGAATTTAGTAAGACCCTGTTTGAGGTGTCATTTTGGGTTGATATCATTTCATATCATCATAGGGCAAAAAGGTTTGGATCAACGTCTTGCTTCCTGCTGACTTTACTGACAGCACTGAGAATCTCATCTCAGAGGAGTGGATGTGAATGCACTTATTGACAACACGTAAATAAGAGAAGATTAGTGGTTTTGCTGGTAAAATAAAAACACCTTGACTTTCAAAAAGCCTGTTTGAAACTGACTGTTCATGACTGTATACAATTGACACTTGGAGTTATTCCATTTTCCCATAAAGTATAAGCAAACTGTCTTATCAAGATTCTTTTGGTTGCAAGTAATTGATAGAAACTCAAGTTTACTAAAGAAAAAAATGCATTTATTAAAAACTTGCTGAATGTGGGAGAGACTGAACCTGTCAAGTAACTGCAACCAGAACTGGAAATTCAACAAGAATTCAGGCTGTCCTCTTTCTCCCTGTTTTTCTTCTCTGCTTCAGTTTATCTCGGTGTTCTTTGTTTTATCTTTACTGACCAGTTTTCCACCTTTTCTTTGCACATGGCAGGTGTCTGACCTAGCTCCCCCCATGACATTCCACAGGCAGACATTAATAGGTTATCTCTGAATCCCAACTCCAAGCTACTAGGAGTAAAATCTCACACTCAACTCAGGTCAGATATACTCTGGTAGTCTAAATAAGCATGTCAATGTGTAGACATAGTCTGGGGTGCAAGATTGTGTGACATGTTCATGAGATATCTGAGCTCCACTTCTGTGAGGAATGAAGGGGCTGTTCTCAGAGAAGGGAGATATTTAGTAGATACTCCCCAAAACGTTATATATTTGTGCTTATTAATAACAGCTACAAAAGAAGATAATGTCTATGTCCAGCAAACAATTCAATTCTTATACTCCCCCAAAATCACCTTATGTGAGGAAGAGGCTGCTACAGACAACACTGGCCCAGCCTTAGAGAGACTGTGGGTAAACAGGTGACTTAAAAGAGGCCAGATCTGTGATCATTAAGAAAACACAGGCCAGGCGCGGTGGCTCACTCCTGTAATCCCAGAACTTTGGGAGGCCAAGGTGGGCGGATCACGAGGTCAGGAGATGGAGACTATCCTGGCTAACACGGTGAAACCCCATCTCTACTAAAAATACAGAAAAATTAGCTGGGCGTGGTGGCAGTCGCCTGTAGTCCCAGCTACTCAGGCTGAGGCCGGAGAACTGAGGCTGAGCCCATTCTCAGGCTGAGGCCGGAGAATGGCGTGAACCCGGGAGGCGGAGCTTGCAGTGAGCTCAGATCGCACCACTGCACTCCAGCCTGAGCGACAGAAAGAGACTCCGACTCAAAAAAAATAATAATAAATAAATAAATAAATAAATAAATAAATAAGGAAACAACTTGAGGCTCTGGGTCTCCTATTCTTTTCAATGGTCAAAACAACAGTATTTTTACAGAAGTGTTTCTATGGTTAGTGGGAATTTGAGCTCAAACCTAAATATTAGCAAAGATAAAACTTTATGTAGAACTTTGTACCTTTTATTTTTAAAGCACTACAACTTATAGCTAAGCTGAAGTCTGTTTAAAGTGTAATAAAACAAGCTATTCCTTTGAAATAATACCTTGGGAATACTCAAAGGAGTTGATAAAGCTGAAAGGCATTTTCACCTTGATGTGTTGACTTGATGGTAAATATAAACCTTCAGGATGTTGCATATTTCTTGTAATTTTTTTTATCATCTGCCTCTCCCTCATATTTTTATCCTGAACTCATTCAGAATGGACTGGCTCTTCACTTTCCTTGGAACTTCTCATTTTCCACAGCACCTATGATGAATTCCCAGTCTATCGAATAAAGTAGATTTTAAAAATCATTTACGTAAAAAAAAACATACATTTTAGAGTTATAGATTGAGATATATTGGGATAAAATTGCATGATGTCTAAGGTTTGCCTTGAATACTTTAGCAAAAAAGAGAAAAATGTATTTATATAGCTAATATGGTCTAAATAATAGATATTTGGATGTGTATTGTACTATACTCTCTACTTTTGTAGACATTTTAAATACTTAATAATACTAAGATAGTTTAACATTTTATTAATAAAAATGTGATGCCTAGTGTAGCTATTCTTCTCATGTTGGAAGCCCTCCTTCATAACCCTGGCCTTGTGTTGTTGAGCTTCTCTTTGAAAATCTAAGTCAGTCCATTCCATCTTGGGACAACTATGACTATTTTTTATGGTGTTAAAACTTATTTATTTCAGGCATCGATAACCCCATATTTATGCATCTTCTACCTGGAAGTCATTCAAATATCTATTGGAAAAAATGGTATAAGAATTACTGCTAGTTTTCTTTAATGAAATAATTATGTTTTTAAAATGTTCTTCTTAGAGAAGCATTTTTAATGTTCATCTCATTTCGAGTATTTAGATATAAAAGGATGTGATATCTGGGATTTGTTTTAAAATAATTCAAAAAAAGTAATTTGGGGGGAAGATTAAAAATAAGAAGTTAATAATTGTTAAAATTGTAAAGGTGAACTGTCGGTTATTATATTGTTCTCACAACTTTTTTTTTGCTTTTTTTTTTTTGAGACAGAATCTCGCTCTGTCACCCAGGCTGGAGTGCAGTGGCACGATCTCGGCTCACTGCAAGCTCCGCCTCCCGGGTTCACGCCATTCTCCTGCCTCAGCCTCCCTGGGGTAGCTTGGACTACAGGCGCCCACCACCGCGCCCGGCTAATTTTTTGTGCTTTTAGTAGAGACCGGGTTTCACTGTGTTAGCCAGCATGGTCTCGATTTCCTGACCTCGTGATCCACCCGCCTTGGCCTCCCAAAGTGCTGGGATTAGAGGCGTGAGCCACCACGCCCAGACTTTTTAAAATGATGTTCACCAAGAATTAAGGATGCTCTTTTTTTTTTTTCTTTTTCTTTTTCTGAGACGGAGTCTTGCTCTGTCGCCCAGGCTGGAGTGCAGTGGCACCATCTCGGCTCACTGCAAGCTCCGCCTCCCGGGTTCACGCCATTCTCCTGCCTCAGCCTCCCGAGTAGCTGGGACCACAGGTGCCCGCCACCACGCCCGGCTAATTTTTTGTATTTTTAGTAGAGACAGGGTTTCACCGTGTTAGCCATGATGGTCTCGATCTCCTGACCTCGTGATCCGCCCGCCTCATCCTCCCAAAGTGCTGGGATTACGGGCATGAGCCACCGCACCCAGCTGTTCTCACAAGTTTTGTGTATGTTTTAAAGTTTTTTTTCCACAAAATTTATTCTTAAAAGGCTATATATGTTTTTGCATATATTTGCAAAGATTATATGAGACACGTGTTTCCAAAAATATGTTTTATAAATTCTTGCTATATGTTTATTTTAAATGAATATTTGATAATATTTTCCTTTATTTAGGTTCACACTCTCAGTAGTCATGTACTTTGTTATTATTTATTTCCCCATGGTCTCTGAGAGTGCTCTGATATTCTGTCCCCTTGTGGGAGATGGCATTTCTATTCTGTCCCAAACTCAACCCTCCAACCACCTCACTGTACAAGATAGTAACTGTGCTCAAATATCCCAATTATATTCTAAATTGGTAACACGCAAAAGCTATCAAACGGAAAATATTGAAGTGATGTCAGTAGAAATAGTGAAGTAAGATCCTCTGAAAATCCTTTCCTCCATAAAAGCAAAGAGAATAGTAGAAATAAATAGTCAAGATCAATTTTTAATAAATTTTTACATTAACCAAGGAGTTACAACACTCTGGAAAGAATCTGTTCAAGAAAAACAGCCAAGTATCAGTAAAACAACATGCTTTATGGCATTTTAACTTGTCCTATTTCCATTCTTTCTTCCACATTTTCACAGGAGATTTAAAAACCAACATTCTCAAAATTGTGGTGAAAACAAGCAGCCTAGCAGCCACTGAAGGTGAAAGAAAAGAGTTGAAGTTTCTCCAAAATCCTATTTACAGAGAATTGTCATTATTTAACCTGTCTAGCATTTTCCTGGCAAACCCATATGCATGGCTTGTCCTTATTTGACCTAACTCAGAGCTTTGCCAATTGGACAACGGAACAGACTTTTGCCGAGGGGTGCTTGTTAAAAAATAATAATAATAGGTGCAACTGTTTAACGCTGCATCTGCTTAAGGCAATGATAACAGTTGGGGAAAACAGCAACCTGACTTTAAAAAGTAAAATCAAAAGCTAGAGAAGGAGATGTCAATAAAGAGCTTTAAAAAACTCCCACATTTTCCTGGGACTCTGGAAGACCACACACGTGTCAAGTTGTGTGCATGCCCAGAGCTGTGTGCATGCTTAGGGAAGATCTGCGAAGGCCTTAAGTATTCACCCAAGACTGAACTTGAGGCTCTTGTCAGGCAGTAGGTGAAGGATAAGGCAGAGCAGTAAACTGCCTGAGTGTGGAAAGTGTGCCCCAACATACACACAGGACACTTTAGCAATAACTGGGAGACTTACTGGTCTTATGCATTTAAGGAAATCTCTGTCCAGATAGCGGACCATTAAAGCAAATGAGCAAAAATATTAGTGGCCATAGATACTAAATATAGACTTTACAGAATTATTTCAGAAAAGTCACTAAATAAACAGGGGCAATAGCAACAATAACAAAAAACCCTAAAGAGGTTGGATAATATGACTTTTAGAATTGCCACACTATATTGTTTAAAATGTCCAGTTTTAAATAACGAACTTAGAGACGTACAATAAATCAGAAATGATGGCACGTACAGAGGGAGAACATCAGTCAATGAAAACTATCCTTAAGGCAGTCTAAAAGTTGGACCTACTAGACAAAGACATGAAATCAGCTATTTTAAATATGTACAAAGAATTGAAGGAAAATATGAATAAAAGACCAAAGGAAAATATGAAAAGCATAGCTTACCAAATAGAAAATATCAATAAAGTACCACTGAACTTGAAGGCAGAAGATGGAAATCATCCAGCCAAAGGAGCAAAAAGAATAAAAAAAGAGTGAAGATAGTTTAAGAAATTTATGGGACCATCAAGCAAAACAATATATACATTATGGTAGTTTAAGAGGAAGAAGACAAAGAAGAGAAGAAAGCTCACTCAAAGAAATAATGCCTGAAAACTTCCTGGACCTCGCGAAAGAAATGGTCACCCAGATTCTGGAAGCCCAAAGGATACCAAATAAATTGAGCCCAAAGAAATCCACATAAAGACACATTATAATAAAGTTGTTAAAAGTTAAAAAATTTTGGAAGCAGCAAAAGCAGGCTCCTGTCACAAACAAGGGAACCATTATAAGGCTATGAGTGGATTTTTCAGCAGCTACTTTGCAGGCAAGAAGAGAGTGAAATTATATATTTAGTGCTGAAAGAAAAAAAAACTGTCAACCAAGAAGGATATACCTGGCAAAACTACTCTTCAAAAATGAAAGGGAGATAAAGACTTTCTCAGATAAAAACTCAGGAATTTCATCACCACTAGGTCTGCTTTACAAAAACTGCTGAATGTAGTTCTTCCATTTTAAACAAAAGGATGCTAAACTGCAACGTGAGAGCATAAGAAAGTATGAAATTCATTTGTAAACATTAACTTTGTTTAACTTAAAGTCAACTGAGTTGGGACCTTAAATTAATTATGTCAGCAAAATCTCTTCATCTTTGCCATAACATAACCTAATTATGGGAATAAAATCCCATGGTATTCACAGCTCCTGCTCACAATCAGTAAGAGATTATATAGGGTGTATAAATTAGGTGCCAGAATCCTGGGGACAATCTTAAAATTCTGTCTACCCTGATCTGGCATAAGAGAAGTGCTGAGTATAAAGTACTTATTGTTATTATTAATGATATTACTGTTATTACTATTGTTATGACTAGTCCATGTTAAAATTTCTTCCCAACACTACTTGTGTGCTTTCAGTACTCGGTGCACTGGAGGGAATTGATAGTATATTATAACATTTAAAGAAGTAATTCAAGCAGAGGAGTAGCCTGTGTTTACAAAATGGAAAAAGAGGAAATTCCATCCGTATTACATAATTCAATAGAGTCATGTGTCATTTAGTGACAGAAATACTTTCTGAGAAAAGCATCGTTAGGCAATTTTGTTGTGCAGACACTCTATAGTGTACAGTATTTACACAAACCTAGATGATGTATCCTAATTCTATACACCTAAGCCTATTGCTTCTAGACTAGAAACTTGTACAGCATGTTACTGTACTGAATACTGTAGGCAATTGTGACACAAATCACTAGATGAAAGAAAATTTTAAGCTTCATTATAATCTCATGGGACAACCATGGTCTGGTCTATACTCTCCATCATTGACCAAAATGTTGTTATGCAGTGCATGACTGTAGTTGTGTTTTAGAGAAAACTGTGGAAAACTAATTATATATAACTGATATTTTCCAGCTGACTTCTTATTTGAGCTGACGTAGTTAGGAAGGAAAAAATGTAGCCCTGGATGTAGTAAACTATCTGGGGCCCATACTAACCATTCTGTTTACAAACCAACCTTTTTAATGTAATATTGGTATGTTCTCTTTAGGATGTAGCAAAACAGGGGCAACAGAATATCATAAAGGCTTGGTTGGTGGCAGAAAAAGAAAACATTACAAAGATCCCCAAATTGTGTGTGTTTAAGGAGTGAATTCCTTAAATTCAGAATGCTGCACATGAAGCTATCCAAGATAGATTTTTTTTTAAGTGGAGGTGAAAGACAGCAACAATGCTTTTTGATCTTCTGAACTTCTCCACAAACCAGACAGAAGAACTAAACTAGAATAAAAAAATCAAAGAAAATATCCCCAACAAAATATTTCCAACAGAACTTAGTAACAAAATATTCCCACAATGATCAAACCAATTCAAGACAGCTACCTGACTCATGTAGTAACAATATCTGATGGGAGAAACCAGTGGGAAAGCCACTAATCTTTTCACAGTTTTGAAAGAGAGGAACCCAAAATCACAACAGATACTAATTAGAAAACTCAGCCCATTAAGTAACACGAGTTGAACAAAGAGTTTTCCAGGTTCCAGTTTAACAATGGGTGTAAGGGAACTGCTGCAAGACTAGCTCTAATGATGCTGGGACCGTCTGGAATGTGTAAACCTTCAAAACTGACAAATTCGAATTCTTTTCCAAGACAGAGTTCCTACCATTGACATTTGTGGCTTTCTGCACTGTGTGGAAGAAGCAATGTAAACTACAATTCAAGAATAGCCATCAGGAAAGGTAGGCTCTCTCTTGCTGAAAAAAAAAATGTTGGGAATAGTGTCCAAACTAAGCAGGATAGAAACAATAGAGTCAAAAATTGGAAGATCCAGATTAAAGTGGGAGTAGAGAATAGAGGAGTAGATTTCAGGAAATCCACCGCCATAGTTATTATAAACTTTGTGAAAATAATAAAAGAACAAACTCTAGAGACATGAGGCTGTGAAAACTTCCCTGGACCACTTTTTTTTTCTAAAATAATGCAAAAGCTTATTTCATTTGAAAATGATTTTTAAAAAACAGATAATGGACAAGTCATATAAAAAGTTACTATAAGAAAAAAAAAGTGAATGATGAGAAAGAAGACAGGTCTACAGACAAAGAAAGCACACCAGAAAGTGTGTTCACTACACATTTAAAAAACTGTAACGAAATATGTCCAATTGAAAAAGAGCAGGAAAGAGAGAGAGAGACAGACAGAGACAGATAGATAGACAGGCAGGCAGACAAACAGAAAGAGACAGCATTTTGAGAAAACAACTCACGTAAGACCTGGAAAGAAACTCAGAATTCAGGTGATCCTAGAAAATGGAGATTTGAAAAGGAAGCTGGCAGAGTTAAGGAGAGAATTAAAAATGAATGAAAAAATTACTGTATAAATATATAGTAGAAGAAATTTAATTTTGTATACATTAAATTTTACACAAGAAAATAATAGATAATTTTATTTAAAAATTATTGTAAGAGAAATAGAAATTGAGGAAGAAACAAAATGATTTAAATAGGAAATAAATTAAGAAATTAAAAATAAGGATTAATAAAGAAAATAATAGAGAAGATAGACAAAGAAGATCCAACTTCACTATAATAGCAACTTCCAAAGATAACTGAGGAAATGGGACAGAACAACTGCTTAAAATTATAGTTCAAGAAAACTTTATTGAAATAAAAGATTACTTGAAACTACATAGTAAATGGCCATACTGCATGCCAGAGAACACCAGCCCCAAATAGCAAATACCAATACATATTCTAATAAAATTACAAGACTTTAAAGAAAAAGAGTAAATCCTTTGGGCACCAAGGAAAAGACAAAGTTCCATTTATAATGGAAAGAAAATCATACTGTTATCAGACCTTTTATACTTCTCAGACCCTTTATATAAGAAGATTAAAGAGTAGTACATTTAAGATGTTCAAATTAAAAAATTAAGGTGCAGCTTTTTATATCCAGTCAAACAAATTTTAAGATGTGAAGACACAGACCAACTGCTGTGATCATGCAGAAATTCAGGAAATCTTGTCTAATGAGACCTTCCTAAGAAATCTTCTAGAGAACAAGCTTCAGCCTGAAAGACTGTTGACATAAGGATTAGTGACTCCTTCTCTGTGTGTAGAAAGGAAGCTGATACATATATCAGTAATGTCTGTCAGGAGAGGAAGGCTCCCGGCTGCTTGGACTGTAGTTTTTCCCAGTTTTTTCCCAGATAATTACAAACCTTCAGAGAACTCCCCTATAATCCATCAACCCATTCTTGCAGTGAATTGGAAAGAAGCAGGGATTGGCTCTCAAAATCTTAGTCTGTTCTTTAGAAGTTACTTCAGTAATAGTAAGGCTGCTATAACAAACTACACTAACTGGGTAGCTTATAAGTCACAGAAATTTATTTTCTGTTGGCAGCTGGGGAGTACAAGATCAAGATGTCAGCAGATTCAATGTCTGGTGAGGGCCCACTTTCTCATAGATGGCACCTTTTTGCTGTAGCCTTACATAGTGGAAGGGACAAGGCATCTCTCCTGGGCCTCTTTTATAAGGGCACTAATTCCATTCATGAAAGCTCCACCCTCATGATCTCATCACCTCCTAAAGACCCAAGTCCTAATATTATCACATTGGTGGTTAGGTTTTAACATATAAACTTTTGGGGGGGATAAAAACATTCAGACCATAGCACTTATGAAGTCACATTATTCCCTATTCTTTATTCATTTTAATGACTTAATTACCAAAATTTACAAAACAATATGGAGCTTTTGAAGTAACCATGTGCAGGCATCTGTATGTTAAATTGCCTTCTGCCATAATAAATGAAATAATTCTGAAATAGACTTAAACTATAACATGAAAATTTGCTAGATTTAAAAGATAAATGTGAATTATTTACCATTCAATAAATTTTAAAAATTATTTCTCTAATGGGCACATAATCCTTCTGCCCAATAAGCAATTTTGTCATTTAGAGTTTATACTTCAATATTTGAACCTTTGAGAGTTTCTAGTCTGAACATATCCTTCAAGAAAAAATATCCATATACAATGAAGAAAAAAAATCCACTTGCAAAGAATATTTATATGAAGATTAAGATATTCCCCATCTTGCAAAGTCTGTGGGAACTATTACTGAAGTAAGTTCTAAAGAAATGTGTTAAGGCTTAGGGTGCCCTATGTGCTGATAGAGACAGGCATCATTCATATTACTTGAGAATTCTCATTTCCATATACAGCAAGCCAAGGAAATGAACACAACTTTGATTGATTGTTCCAGGAAAAGAATGTGCAATATGGTACAAGCACATTTTGTTGTGTTTTGTTTTTTCTTTTTCTAAATAGAAAGCTTCTGAGAAAGCTACAATGAGAGAGAATTCTGGGATTTTCTTTTTTTTATTATAATTATTATACTTTAAGTTCTGGGATACAGGTACAGAACATGCAGGTTTGTTACATAGATATACACGTGCCATGGTGGTTTGCTGCATCTATCAACCTGTCTTCTACATTAGGTATTTCTCCTAATGCTATCCCTCCACTATCCCCCAACCCCCAACAGACTGTGGTGTGTGATATTCCCCTCCCTGTGTCTATGTGTTCTCACAGTTCAACTCCCACTTATGAGTGAGAACATGCGGTGTTTGGTTTTCTGTTCCTGTGTCAGTTTACCAAGAATGATGGTTTCCAGCTTCATCCATGGCCCTGCAAAGAACATGAACTCATCCTTTTTTATGGCTGCATAGTATTCCATGGTGTGTATGTGCCACATTTTCTTTATCCAGTCTTTCATTGATAGGCATTTGGGTTGGTTCCAAGTCTTTGCTATTGTGAACAGTGCTGCAATAAACATACATGTGCATGTGTCTTTATAGTACAATGATTTATAATCCTCTGGGTATATACCCAGTAATGGGATTGCTGGGTCAAATGGTATTTCTAGTTCCAGGTCCTTGAGGAATTGCCACACTGTCTACCACACTGGTTGAACTTTTTTCATATGTTTGTTGGCTGCATAAATGTCTTCTTTTGAGAAGTGTCTGTTCATTTCCTTTGCCCACTGTTTGATGGGGTTGTTTGTTCTTTTCTTGTAAATCTGTTTAAGTTATTTGTAGATTCTGTATATTAGCCCTTTGTCAGATGGATAGATTGCAAAAATTTTCTCCCATTCTGTAGGTTGCCTGTTCACTCTGATGATAGTTTCTTTTGCCCCAACAGCCTTTATTAAATAGGGAATCCTTTCCCCATTGGTTGCTTTTGTCAAGTTTATCAAAGATCAGATGGTTGCATATGTGTGGTGTTACTTCTGAGGCCTCTGTTCTGTTCCATTGGTCTATATATCTGTTTTGGTACCAGTACCATGCTGTTTTGATTACTGTAGGCTTGTAGTATAGTTTGAAGTCAGGTAGCATGATGCCTCCAGCTTTGTTCTTTTTGCTTATAATTATCCTGGCTATATGGGCTCTTTTTTGGTTCCATATGAAATTTAAAGTAGATTTTTCCAATTATGTGAGAAAGTCAGTGGTAGCTTTATGGGGACAGCATTGAATCTATAAATTACTTTGGGCAGTATTGCCATTTTCATGATATTGTTTCTTCCTATCCATGAGCATGGAATGTTCTTCCATTTCTTTGTGCCCTCTCTTATTTCCTTGAGCAGTGGTTTGTAGTTCTCCTTGAAGAGGTCCTTCACATTCCTTGTAAGTTGTATTCCTAAGTATTTTATTCTCTTTGTAGCAATTGTAAATGGAATTTCACTCATGATTTGGTTCTTTGTTTGTCTATTATTGGTGTACAGGAATGCTTGTAGTTTTTGCAACCGATTTTATATCCTGAGACTTTGCTGAAGTTGCCTATCAGCTTAAGGAGATTTTGACTGAGACAATGGGGTTTTCTAAATATACAATCATGTCATCTGCAAACAGAGAAAATTTGACTTCCTCTCTATTTGAATACTCTTTATTTCTTTATTTTCCCTGATTGCTCTGGCTTGAACATCCAATACTATGTTGAATAGGAGTGGTGAGAGAGAGCATCCTTGTCTTGTGCCAGTTTTCAAAGGGAATACTTCCAGTTTTTGCCCATTCAGTATGATATTGGCTGTGGGATTGTCATAAATAGCTCTTATTATTTGGAGATACATTCCATCAATACCTAGCTTATTGAGAGTTTTTAGCATGAAGGCGTGTTGAATTTTATTGAAGGCTTTTCTGCGTCTGTTGAGATAATCATGTGGTTTTTGTCATTGGTTCAGTTTATGTGATGGATTATGTTTATTGATTTGCATATGTTGAACCAGCCTTGGATCCCAGGGATGAAGCCAACTTGATCGTGGTGGATAAACTTTTTAATGTGCTTCTTGATTCGGTTTGCCAGTATTTTATTAAGGATTTTTGCATTGATGTTCATCAGGAATATTGGCCTGAAATTTTCTATTTCTGTGTGTCTGTGCCAGGTTTTGGTATCGGGATGTTGCTGGCCTCATAAAATGAGTTAGGGAGGATTCCCTCTTTTTCTACTGTTTGTAATAGTTTCAAAAGGAATGATACTAGCTCCTCTTTGTACCTCTGATAGAATTCGGCTGTGAATCAGTCTGGTCCTGGATTTTTTGGCTGTTAGGCTATTAATTATTGGCTCAATTTCAGAACCTGTTATTGGTCTATTCAGGGATTTGATTTCTTCCTGGTTTAGTGTTGGGATGGTGTATGTGTCCAGGAATTTATCCATTTCTGCTACATTTTCTAATTTATTTGCATAGATGTGTTTATAGTATTCTCTGATGGTAGCTTGTATTTCTGTGGGATCAGTGGTAATATCCCCTTTATTATTTTTTATTGTGTCTATTTGATTCTTCTCTCTTTTCTTCTTTATTAGTCTGGCTAGTGATCTATCTATTTTGTTAATCTTTTTTTAAAAAACAGCTCCTGGATTCATTGATTTTTTTGAAGTGTTTTTCATGTCTGTATCTCCTTCAGTTCTGCTCTGATCTTAATTATTTATTGTCTTCTGCTAGCTTTTGAATTTGTTTGCTGTTGCTTCTCTAGTTCTTTTAATTGTAATGTTAGGGTATCGATTTTAGATCTTTCCCGCTTTCTCTTGTGGGCTATAAATTTCCCTTTAAACACTGCTTTAGCTGTGTCCCAGAGATTCTGCTACATTGTGTCTTTGTTCTCATTGGTTTCAAAGAATTTCTTTATTTCTGCCTCAATTTCATTATTTAGCCAGTAGTCATTCAGGAGCAGGTTGTTCAGTTTCCATGTAGTTATGCAGTTTTGAGTGAGTTTCTTAATCCTGAATTCTAATTTGATTGCACTGTGCTCTGAGAGACTGTTTTTTTTTTTTTTTAATTATACTTCAAGTTTTAGGGTACATGTGCACATTGTGCAGGTTAGTTACATATGTATACATGTGCCATGCTGGTGTGCTGCACCCACTAACTCATCATCTAGCATTAGGTATATCTCCCAATGCTATCCCTCCCCCCTCCCCCCACCCCACAACAGTCCCCAGAGTGTGATATTCCCCTTCCTGTGTCCATGTGATCTCATTGTTCATTTCCCACCTATGAATGAGAATATGCGGTGTTTGGTTTTTTGTTCTTGCGATAGTTTACTGAGAATGATGGTTTCCAATTTCATCCATGTCCCTACAAAGGACATGAACTCATCATTTTTTATGGCTGCATAGTATTCCATGGTGTATATGTGCCACATTTTCTTAATCCAGTCTATCATTGTTGGACATTTGGGTTGGTTCCAAGTCTTTGCTATTGTGAATAATGCCGCAATAAACATACATGTGCATGTGTCTTTATAGCAGCATGATTTATAGTCCTTTGGGTATATACCCAGTAATGGGATGGCTGGGTCAAATGGTATTTCTAGTTCTAGATCCCTGAGGAATCGCCACACTGACTTCCACAATGGTTGAACTAGTTTACAGTCCCACCAACAGTGTAAAAGTGTTCCTATTTCTCCACATCCTCTCCAGCACCTGTTGTTTCCTGACTTTTTAATGATTGCCATTCTAACTGGTGTGAGATGATATCTCATAGTGGTTTTGATTTGCATTTCTCTGATGGCCAGTGATGATGAGCATTTTTTCATGTGTTTTTTGGCTGCATAAATGTCTTCTTTTGAGAAGTGTCTGTTCATATCCTTCGCCCACTTTTTGATGGGGTTGTTTGTTTTTTTCTTGTAAATTTGTTTGAGTTCATTGTAGATTCTGGATATTAGCTCTTTGTCAGATGAATAGGTTGCAAAAATTTTCTCCCATGTTGTAGGTTGCCTGTTCACTCTGATGGTAGTTTCTTTTGCTGTGCAGAAGCTCTTTAGTTTAATTAGATCCCATTTGTCAATTTTGTCTTTTGTTGCCATTGCTTTTGGTGTTTTGGACATGAAGTCCTTGCCCACGCCTATGTCCTGAATGGTAATGCCTAGGTTTTCTTCTAGGGTTTTTATGGTTTTAGGTCTAACGTTTAAATCTTTAATCCATCTTGAATTGATTTTTGTATAAGGTGTAAGGAAGGGATCCAGTTTCAGCTTTCTACATATGGCTAGCCAGTTTTCCCAGCACCATTTATTAAATAGGGAATCCTTTCCCCATTGCTTGTTTTTCTCAGGTTTGTCAAAGATCAGATAGTTGTAGGTATGCGGCGTTATTTCTGAGGGCTCTGTTCTGTTCCATTGATCTATATCTCTGTTTTGGTACCAGTACCATGCTGTTTTGGTTACTGTAGCCTTGTAGTATAGTTTGAAGTCAGGTAGTGTGATGCCGCCAGCTTTGTTCTTTTGGCTTAGGATTGACTTGGCAATGCAGGCTCTTTTTTGGTTCCATATGAACTTTAAAGTAGTTTTTTCCAATTCTGTGAAGAAAGTCATTGGTAGCTTGATGGGGATGGCATTGAATCTGTAAATGACCTTGGGCAGTATGGCCATTTTCACGATATTGATTCTTCCTACCCATGAGCATGGAATGTTCTTCCATTTGTTTGTATCCTCTTTTATTTCCTTGAGCAGTGGTTTGTAGTTCTCCTTGAAGAGGTCCTTCACGTCCCTTGTAAGTTGGATTCCTAGGTATTTTATTCTCTTTGAAGCAATTGTGAATGGGAGTTCACTCATGATTTGGCTCTCTGTTTGTCTGTTGTTGGTGTATAAGAATGCTTGTGATTTTTGTACATTGATCTTGTATCCTGAGACTTTGCTGAAGTTGCTTATCAGCGTAAGGAGATTTTGGGCTGAGACAATGGGGTTTTCTAGATAAACAATCATGTCGTCTGCAAACAGGGACAATTTGACTTCCTCTTTTCCTAATTGAATACCCTTTATTTCCTTCTCCTGCCTGATTGCCCTGGCCAGAACTTCCAACACTATGTTGAATAGGAGCGGTGAGAGAGGGCATCCCTGTCTTGTGCCAGTTTTCAAAGGGAATGCTTCCAGTTTTTGCCCATTCAGTATGATATTGGCTGTGGGTTTGTCATAGATAGCTCTTATTATTTTGAAATACTTCACATCAATACCTAATTTATTGAGAGTTTTTAGCATGAAGGGTTGTTGAATTTTGTCAAAGGCTTTTTCTGCATCTATTGAGATAATCATGTGGTTTTTGTCTTTGGCTCCGTTTATATGCTGGATTACATTTATTGATTTGCGTATATTGAACCAGCCTTGCATCCCAGGGATGAAGCCCACTTGATCATGGTGGATAAGCTTTTTGATGTGCTGCTGGATTCGGTTTGCCAGTATTTTATTGAGGATTTTTGCATCAATGTTCATCAAGGATATTGGTCTAAAATTCTCTTTTTTGGTTGTGTCTCTGCCCGGCTTTGGTATCAGAATGATGCTGGCCTCATAAAATGAGTTACGGAGGATTCCCTCTTTTTCTATTGATTGGAATAGTTTCAGAAGCAATGGTACCAGTTCCTCCTTGTACCTCTGGTAGAATTCGGCTGTGAATCCATCTGGTCCTGGACTCTTTTTGGTTGGTAAACTATTGATTATTGCCACAATTTCAGCTCCTGTTATTGGTCTATTCAGAGATTCAACTTCTTCCTGGTTTAGTCTTGGGAGAGTGTATGTGTCGAGGAATGTATCCATTTCTTCTAGATTTTCTAGTTTATTTGCGTAGAGGTGTTTGTAGTATTCTCTGATGGTAGTTTGTATTTCTGTGGGATCGGTGGTGATATCCCCTTATCATTTTTTATTGTGTCTATTTGATTCTTCTCTCTTTTTTTATTTATTAGTCTTGCTAGCGGTCTATCAATTTTGTTGATCCTTTCAAAAGACCAGCTCCTGGATTCATTGATTTTTTGAAGGGTTTTTTGTGTCTCTATTTCCTTCAGTTCTGCTCTGATTTTAGTTATTTCTTGCCTTCTGCTAGCTTTTGAATCTGTTTGCTCTTGCTTTTCTAGTTCTTTTAATTGTGATGTTAGGGTGTCAATTTTGGATCTTTCCTGCTTTCTCTTGTGGGCATTTAGTGCTATAAATTTCCCTCTACACACTGCTTTGAATGTGTCCCAGAGATTCTGGTATGTTGTGTCTTTGTTCTCGTTGGTTTCAAAGAACATCTTTATTTCTGCCTTCATTTCGTTATGTACCCAGTAGTCATTCAGGAGCAGGTTGTTCAGTTTCCATGTAGTTGAGCGGCTTTGAGTGAAATTTTTAATCCTGAGTTCTAGTTTGATTGCACTGTGGTCTGAGAGATAGTTTGTTATAATTTCTGTTCTTTTACATTTGCTGAGGAGAGCTTTACTTCCAAGTATGTGGTCAATTTTGGAATAGGTGTGGTGTGGTGCTGAAAAAAATGTATATTCTTTTGATTTGGGGTGGAGAGTTCTGTAGATGTCTATTAGGTCCGCTTGGTGCAGAGCTGAGTTCAATTCCTGGGTATCCTTGTTGACTTTCTGTCTCGATCTGTCTAATGTTGACAGTGGGGTGTTAAAGTCTCCCATTATTAATGTGTGGGAGTCTAAGTCTCTTTGTAGGTCACTCAGGACTTGCTTTATGAATCTGGGTGCTCCTGTATTGGGTGCATATATATTTAGGTTAGCTCTTCTTGTTGAATTGATCCCTTTACCATTATGTAATGGCCTTCTTTGTCTCTTTTGATCTTTGTTTGTTTAAAGTCTGTTTTATCAGAGACTAGGATTGCAACCCCTGCCTTTTTTTGTTTTCCATTTGCTTGGTAGATCTTCCTCCATCCTTTTATTTTGAGCCTATGTGTGTCTCTGCACGTGAGATGGGTTTCCTGAATACAGCACACTGATGGGTCTTGACTCTTTATCCAACTTGCCAGTCTGTGTCTTTTAATTGGAGAATTTAGTCCATTTACATTTAAAGTCAATATTGTTATGTGTGAATTTGATCCTGTCATTATGATGTTAGCTGGTGATTTTGCTCATTAGTTGATGCAGTTTCTTCCTCGTCTCGATGGTCTTTACATTTTGGCATGATTTTGCAGTGGCTGGTACCGGTTGTTCCTTTCCATGTTTAGCGCTTCCTTCAGGAGCTCTTTTAGGGCAGGCCTGGTGGTGACAAAATCTCTCAGCATTTGCTTGTCTGTAAAGGATTTTATTCCTCCTTCACTTATGAAGCTTAGTTTGGGTGGATATGAAATTCTGGGTTGAAAATTCTTTTCTTTAAGAATGTTGAATATTGGCCCCCACTCTCTTCTAGCTTGTAGGGTTTCTGCCAAGAGATCCACTGTTAGTCTGATGGGCTTCCATTTGAGGGTAACCCGACCTTTCTCTCTGGCTGCCCTTAACATTTTTTCCTTCATTTCAACTTTGGTGAATCTGACAATTATGTGTCTAGGAGTTGCTCTTCTCGAGGAGTATCTTTGTGGCGTTCTCTGTATTTCCTGAATCTGAACGTTGGCCTGCCTTGCTAGATTGGGGAAGTTCTCCTGGATAATATCCTGCAGAGTGTTTTCCAACTTGGTTCCATTCTCCGCATCACTTTCAGGTACACCAATCAGACGTAGATTTGGTCTTTTCACATAGTCCCATATTTCTTGGAGGCTTTGCTCATTTCTTTTTATTCTTTTTTCTCTAGACTTCCCTTCTCGCTTCATTTCATTCATTTCATCTTCCATTGCTGATACCCTTTCTTCCAGTTGATCGCATCGGCTCCTGAGGCTTCTGCATTCTTCACGTAGTTCTCGAGCCTTGGTTTTCAGCTCCATCAGCTCGTTTAAGCACTTCTCTGTATTGGTTATTCTAGTTATACATTCTTCTAAATTTTTTTCAAAGTTTTCAACTTCTTTGCCTTTGGTTTGAATGTCCTCCCGTAGCTCAGAGTAATTTGATCATCTAAAGCCTTCTTCTCTCAGCTCGTCAAAGTCATTCTCCATCCAGCTTTGTTCCGTTGCTGGTGAGGAACTGCGTTCCTTTGGAGGAGGAGAGGTGCTCTGCGTTTTAGAGTTTCCAGTTTTTCTGTTCTGTTTTTTCCCCATCTTTGTGGTTTTATCTACTTTTGGTCTTTGATGATGGTGATGTACAGATGGGTTTTTGGTGTGGATGTCCTTTCTGTTTGTTAGTTTTCCTTCTGACAGACAGGACCCTCAGCTGCAGGTCTGTTGGAATACCCTGCCGTGTGAGGTGTCAGTCTGCCCCTGCTGGGGGGTGCCTCCCAGTTAGGCTGCTCGGCGGTCAGGGGTCAGGGACCCACTTGAGGAGGCAGTCTGCCCATTCTCAGCTCTCCAGCTGCGTGCTGGGAGAACCACTGCTCTCTTCAAAGCTGTCAGACAGGGACATTTAAGTCTGCAGAGGTTACTGCTGTCTTTTTGTTTGTCTGTGCCCTGCCCCCAGAGGTGGAGCCTACAGAGGCAGGCAAGCCTCCTTGAGCTGTGGTGGGCTCCACCCAGTTCGAGCTTCCCGGCCTCTTTGTTTACCTAAGCAAGCCTGGGCAATGGCGGGCGCCCCTCCCCCAGCCTCGCTGCCGCCTTGCAGTTTGATCTCAGACTGCTGTGCTAGCAATCAGCGAGATTCTGTGGGCGTAGGACCCTCCGAGCCCGGTGTGGGATATAGTCTCGTGGTGCGCCGTTTTTTAAGCCGGTCTGAAAAGCGCAATATTCGGGTGGGAGTGACCCGATTTTCCAGGTGCGTCCGTCACCCCTTTCTTTGACTCGGAAAGGGAACTCCCTGACCCCTTGCGCTTCCCAGGTGAGGCAATGCCTCGCCCTGCTTCGGCTCGCGCACGGTGCGCGCACCCACTGGCCTGCGCCCACTGTCTGGCACTCCCTAGTGAGATGAACCCGGTACCTCAGATGGAAATGCAGAAATCACCCGTCTTCTGCGTCGGTCACGCTGGGAGCCGTAGACCGGAGCTGTTCCTATTCAGCCATCTTGGAGACTGTTTATTATGATTTCCATTCATTTGCATTTGCCGAGAAGTGTTTTACTTCCAATTATGTGGTCAATTTTAGAATAAGTGCAATGTGGTGCTGAGAAGAATGTATATTCTGTTGATTTGGGGTGGAGAGTTCTGTAGATGTCTATTAGGTCCACTTGGTCCAGAGCTGAGTTCAAGTCTTGAATATCCTTGATTCAAGGATATTAATTTTCTGTCTCGTTGATCTTTCTAATATTGACAGTGGGGTGTTAAAGTCACCCACTATTATTAAGTGAGAGTCTAAGTCTCTTTGTAGGTCTCTAAGAACTTTCTTTATGAGTCTAGGTGCTCCTGTATTGGGTGCACATATATTTAAGATAGCTCTTTTTGTTGCATTGATCCCTTTACCATT
The DNA here is from genome assembly GCF_029281585.2 of Gorilla gorilla gorilla. Taxonomy (NCBI): domain Eukaryota; kingdom Metazoa; phylum Chordata; class Mammalia; order Primates; family Hominidae; genus Gorilla; species Gorilla gorilla. The sequence goes on from NC_073237.2 coordinate 72,040,104, forward strand.
ATGTAATGCCCTTCTTTGTCTTTTTTATCTTTGTTGGTTTAAAGTCTGTTTTATCAGACGCTAGGATTGCAACCCCTGCTTTTTTTTTTTTTTTTTGCTTTCCATTTGCTTAGTAAATATTCCTCCATCCCTTTATACTGAGCCTATGTGTGTCTTTGCATGTGAGATGAGTCTCTTGAATAAAGCACACTGATAGTTCTTGACTCTTTATCCAATTTGCCAGTCTCTGTCTTTTAACTGGGGCATTTAGCCCATTAAGGTTGAAGGTTAATATTGTTATGTGTGAATTTGATCCTTTCATTATGATGCTAGCTGGTTATTTTGCCGTTAGTTGATGCAGTTTCTTCATAGTGTTGATGGTCTTTACAATTTGGTATGTTTTTGCAGTGGCTGGTACCAGTTTTTCCTTTCCATATTTAGTGCTTCCTTCAGGAGCTCTTGTAAGGCAGGCCTGGTAGTGACAAAATCTCTCAGCATTTGTCTGTCCTTAAAGGAATGTATTTCGCCTTCACTTATGAAGCTTACTTTGGCTGGATATGAAATTCTGGGTTGAAAATTCTTTTCTTTAAGAATGTTGAATATTGGCCCCCACTCTCTTCTGGCTGTAGGGTTTCTGCAGAGAGAACCACTGTTAGTGTGATTGACTTCCCTTTGTGGGTAACCCACCCTTTCTCTCTGGCTGCCCTTAACATTTTTTCCTTCATCTCAACCTTGCTGAATCTGATGATTACATTTCTTGGGGTTGCTCTTCTCAAGGAATATCTTTGTGGTGTTTGTATTTCCTGAATTTGAATATTGCTCTGTCTTGCTAGGTTGGGGACATTCTCCTTGATAGTATCCTGAAGTGTATTTTCCAATTTGGTTCCATTCTCCCTGTCACTTTCATGTACACCAATCAAACGTAGATTTGGTCTTTTCACATAGTCTCATATTTTTTGGAGACTTTGTTCATTCCTTTTCATTCTTTTTTCTCTAATCTTGTCTTCATGCTTTATTTCATTAAATTCATCTTCAGTCTCTGATATCCTTTCTTCAGCTTTATCAATTCAGCTACAGATACTTGTGTATGCTTCATGAAGTTCTCATGCTGTGTTTTTCAGTTCCATCAGGTCATTTATGTTTTTCTCTAAACTGGTTATTCTAGTTAGCAATTCCCCCAACCTTTTTTCAAGGTTCTTAGCTTCCTGGTATTGGGTAAGAACATGCTCCTTACCCAATGAGCATGGGGAGATGAGCTCTCATCTCCCCAAACCACCATTGCTCAGTCCTCTGCATGCCAATTAAAGTCAACAAACACTTACTGAGAGCTCTCATTAGGCCAGGCTCTGGGCTAAACACCAAGAGAAACAAAGAAAAAGAAGACTCAGTCTCTACTTTCAAGAAGCTTCCAATCCAGTAGGGAAGTCAGTCAAATAATTCCAAGTAATTACATCTTCTGTGTTACAGATTCCCAACAAGATGCAGGAGTCTTGAAGGGTGATTTTGTTTGCAAATTGAGAAAAGTTTGGAGGAATCTCCCTTTAGCATTTGAAACAACACGTAAGAAATGCATGGAACAGAGTCTTTTGGATAAAGAAGGCTGATTGAGTATATGCATTTCATTTCACTCCCTACTAAAGCCCTCCAAATATGTACCAAGGAAATTTTTGAACCATATATGCACAAGAACAAAAGAGATTGGAAGAGGAGGCAACAGTCACAGAACTTTGGAATCTGGAGCAGATTCAGTAAAGCTGCAAAAGCTGAACCCTAAACTGGTAGTGGAGAAGCCAAGAGGGAAATTGATCTATTCCACAAAAGCTACCAAAGGCTCTGGAACTGATGGTCCCAGGTATCTCTGAAACTAAGCAAGATGGTGATACTAACTGTCAGAGGAAAGCCTGTTTAAGAAGAAGGTTAAATCCCTGATCCCTTCCTGCAGTCTGTTTAGTCAAGTACTGTCCCTCTCTCACTATCTCTTTAATGAGCATAAATCAGAGAATTTCTGAACTAAGGTATATTAGTCTGTTCTCACGCTACTAATAAAGACATACTGGAAACTGGGTAATTTACAAAGGAAAGAGGCTTAACTGGCTCACAGTTCCACATGGCTGGGGATGCCTCATAATCATGGCAGAAAGCAAAGGGGAAGCAAGACACATCTTACATGGCAGGCAAGAGAGCTTGTGTAAGGGAACTCCCATTTATAAAATCATCAGATCTCATGAGACTTATTCACTACCATGAGAACGGCATGGGAAGGACCTGACCCTATGATTCAATTACCTCCCACCCGGTCCCTTCCATGACATGTAAGAATTATTACAATTCCAGGTGAGATTTGGGTGGGGACACAGAGCCAAACCATATCATAGGGGATACCAGGTATAGTCCAGGGAGAAGGTATAATATAGAAACAGGAAAAATAAATGAATGTTGATGCACAGAATGTTGGAAAGCCCAGTCCTCTTCTCTCAGTGAATTTCCAGAACACTATCAGACAGATTGAGCCCTGCAGGATACTAGAGAACTTTTCTGCGAAATCTGAAAATAGCCCAAAGGGCAAACCTGAAAGTAATGACACAATGCTTCTCTAGCCATATCCCCACTCAGGGAGACACATCCTCAGAAAATCCAGCTAGCTTGTTAGTAGTGCCTCATTCTAAAAATACGAGCACTGTTAGGTTTTTCCCCAAGAAAAATGAAAACATATGTTCTCACAAAGACTGGTATATGAATGTTTGTAAGAGAACCGTTCGTAATAGCCAAAAAGTGGAAACAACTCAAATGTCCACCAAATGATGAATAGATAAATAAAATGAAGTATACTCCTACAATGGAAAATTATTCAGCAATAAAAAGGAATGAAGGACTAATCCATGCGGTAGCAGGAGTGAACCTTGAAAACATTCTGCAAAGTGAGAGAATTGGTCCCTAAAGACCACACATTGTATGATTCCATTTATATGAAATGTCTAGAATGGGTAAATCTATGGAAACAGAAGGTACTTTAGTGGTTTCCGGGAACTGGAGGAAGGTGGGAATAAGGAGTGACTGCTAATGGGTGCAGGGTTTCTTTTTATGGTGATGAAAATGCTCTATTGTTTGGTAGTGATGATTTTCACAACTCTGTGAACATACTAAAAGCTACTGAATTGTACCCTTTAAAAGGTGGGATTTTTGTGGTTTTTTTTGAGACTGAGTCTCACTGTCACCCAGGCTGGAGTGCAGTAGCATGATCATGGCTCACTGCAACCTCCACCTCTGGGATTCAAGCGATTCTCATGCCTCAGTCTGGCACATGCCACCATGCCCAGCTAATTTTTGTATTTTTAGTAGAGATGGTTTTTCGCCATGCTGGCCAGGAAGGTCTCGATCTGCTGGTTTCAAGTGATCAGCCTGCTGCGGCCTCTCAAAGCACTAGGATTACAGGTGTGAGCCACCACGCCTAGCCTAAAAGATGTACTTTAATGGTATGTGGGTTATGTCTCCATAAACATATTATACACACACACAACCAAAATTCACCAGACATCTGAGGAAGTAGTCTAACACAGAATTGCCCATTAGAAATATAATGCAAGTTACATATGTACTTTTAAATTTTTTAGGAGTCATATTAAAATAAATTTTTAAAGCGCTAAAATTAATTTTAATAATATATTTTATTTATCTCAGTATATCCTTAATATTATCATCTCAACCTGTAAACAATACAAAAATATTAGTGAGATATTTTACACTCTTTTTTCATTCTAACTTCTGAAAATCCAGACTATATTTTATATTTATAGTATGTCTCAGCTTGGACTAGCCAAATTTTAATTACTCAATAGCCCAGGTGTCCAGTGGCTACTGTATTAGACAGCATGGGTCTAAAATGAATGATATAAGCCAAATAAGTAAACCAAAACAAAGCAAAACAACTAAAAAAGAAAAATCCTTACAGAAAGCAGAAACTACAGAAGAGGAAAATTTTTAGAAATAAGCTATTATTAATATGCTCAGGGAATAAAGAGAAAATGTGCACTCAGAAAACAAGAACAAAATATCACTAAAAAAACAGAATCAAAAATTTAAAAACTTTTAATTCCCTTTCTTAGAAAATTAAAATTATGATGGCAGAAATTAAAAATTAAATAGAAGTGTTTAAATATAAAATTAAGGAAAACTCCTTTATAGTAGAACTAAATGACAATGAAATGGAAAATTACAGAGGAAAAAAAAAGAAAATTAGAAAACTCATCATGAAGAAGGGAATCATGGAATTAATCAAAAGAGTAATTCAAGAATATTTCCCAAAATTGAACAATGAGGGTTTCATGGTTGAAATGATGCAATGAGTAGATAAAAATAAACCCACAGTGAAGCACATCAGTTTTGAAATACCAGAACACTTGAGACAAGGGGTTTTCCAAAAAGGTAAACTATAGGTCATGCCTCCAAAAAGGTAAACTATAGATCAGACACAACTGGTCAGGAATCAAAATGTCTTTGAGACATTTCTCAACAGCAACAGTGGAGCTAGGAAACAATGGACAAATGCCTTAGAAATTCTGAGGAATAATGACTTCCAACCTGGAATTCTATACACAATCATACTATTAGTTGAGAGTGAGGGTAAATGAAGAATTTTGGACCTGTGATATCATCCCCCTCTTCCATTTTTCTCTGCTTCTGGTCGGATCTCTGACAGTGGCTGCTCTTCCTCATGGCTCCTGCTCCCCACATCTTGGATCCTTCCACGGCCCCAGTTTCCATCTTATGGATCTTAACCAGTAATGATTGAATACTACAATCATCCTTTTGAAACACACAAAGCTTTACTTTAACAGAAATTTTAGAAATTTTAGTCACTCTTTTATATCCTCCTTGGGTTTTTTCAAACTTTCATTCTACTTTTTTCACATGATTTCATATACATGTAATATTGAAAGTCTTCTATTAATCATCCTATCAAATGAGCAACTTTATTTAGTACATAAAATACTTAGTACATAAAACACTTTATTTAGTACATAAAAATTTGTACATAAAATCTTCTAATTGGTTTAATTTCCTGTGACCATAAGTCTTATGAGATCAAATTTTTTCTGGATTTGTCATTATAATTATGAGTTGTAAACACTTGATCTAAACAACATTTTTATATTACAAATTTTGATAAGTAACTGAAAAATAAGGTAAGAAATTTTAGTGCAAGTGCTGTCCAATAAGATAAATTTTTTTCCTATAGTAGTTCATGTATCTGTGCATGAAAAGGCCTTATTGCCAAATGAGGCAGGACTCAGCATTGACTCTGTTTCCACTCTGTGCTTCCATAAATGTAAACAGTGAGAAACTATGTTCACATGCATAAGCTTAAGGGACGGATATTCTTATTTCTTTTTAAAAAGCAACGTCACTTGACCCTTTTAACTCCTTCCTGGTAATGAACCAAAATCCAAGCAATGCTCTACCATCAAAAGGTTATTTTTAATGATATATCACCTGACAATTTCATTGGAATGTAAAAAACTGAAAACCACCTGAATTGAAACAAACAAACAAACAACAAAAACAAAAAAAAAACCTAGACGTTTGAGTCTTTCACTTTCTATATTTCAGTAAAAATAGTCTTTATGCAAACTTTGAAAATTATTATTATTTGTGTTTCTTACTGTTCAATTTAAATTCATCTTGGTTAACTTCAAGAGGGAATTGAGAAAAATCAAAATATTATTAAATTTAATACCCCTTTGCAATTGCAATATTTTTTGATAAAATACGTTCATTCTATCACAAGCTTTACATGGACGTTCATCAAAACCCTGGAGCTACAGATTTAGCTTATTCAGATTATGGGAATTCTCTGCCATATAATTTAGTTAGGAAGGCCAAGTCTCATTTTCTACCCATCAGCCATATGAGACCTGTATTTGTCAGAAACAGTCCAATTCTATTTTTCAGTTGCAATAAGCATATTATTAAGCACTTCAGGGAATATATGTTTTTAAAAACACAAAAAAAGACTACATATTTGTAAAATACATTACTAAAATTATTCAAGATTATAGATCTAATATAATTAATACATCTATTCCATAATAAGTTTTTAAGAAACTAAATCAATATCCTGTTGTTCATTTTCTACCTAATGAGAACATGATATGTTGCTAAAATCATTATTTATGAATCACAAAGTATGCTAAAAAGACATGAAATTTAGTAAATACATTCTAATGCTTGGCTTCCAAGAGTAATTAAGGATCAAATCTTTAAAATAAAAAATAACTCTATTCATTAGGCATTATAATCAAACTTTACTTATATACTTTATGAAAGAGCATAGACTCCTAAAAATTAATTAGATTGGCTAGCATATATTTTTTGTTAATAGAAACTAGAAATGCTAAATATTTTATGGGATAAAATAAAATATTTACCATGTTTGAAATAAACATTTCAAAACATATCTTAATAAAATTGCTCTAATTGTTAAGTAACATCCCAAACTCAAAGGAATTAAGTAAAAATTTTATCCCTGGGTTTTCGCCACTATATCTTGAAAATTTTGGTAGTACTGGGAAATATTCCGTTATATTTAAAAGAATCAATAACAGCAATCAATACTGCTTTGGCTCTTGGAAGGTGCTTTTTGTTCTCAGCTAATTATATGTCGTAAGGATAAGTATGGACAATAGCTGAAATAAACTTGTATTTCAATATTTTCTAAAGTTGTTTCAGTGTTCAATATTTTCTACCATTTTCCTTTGCTCTTATGGGACCTTCCCTCAGAGCTATGCAGTCTTAATAGTTGGAGGATTAAAGAAATTTATGGGCCGGGTGCGGTGGCTCACTCCTGTAATCCCAGCACTTTGGGAGGCCAAGGTGGGCAAATCACGAGGTCAGGAGATCGAGTCCATCCTGGTTAACACGGTGAAACCCCGTCTCTACTAAAGATACAAAAAATTAGACGGGCGTGGTTGCGGGCGCCTGTAGTCCCAGCTACTCCGGAGGCTGAGGCAGGAGAATGGCGTAAACCCGGGAGGCGGAGCTTGCAGTGAGCCGAGATCGTGCCACTGCACTCCAGCCTGGAAGACAGAGCGAGACTGTCTCAAAAAAAAAAAAGAAAAGAAAAAAAGAAATTTATGACTGCTAATACCTATCTATCATATATCTATATATGGATAGATAGGCCCTACTCTATCATACATCTGAATCTGAATAGGCCAACTAGGACAAAAATACTGATTTTCTAAGAACAAGCTTCACCTTTAACTGCAATATATATAAGACGGGAAGTGTTACCAGGTTATGATGACTTGATTGATTGTTAATGGAGCCTTCTCTTTTATTTGGTACTCTTTAAGTTTATATAGACCAGGAAAGATTTGTGGATGAGTGAAAAGAAATGCCTTTGCTTTGTCCAATGGGAAAAGAGCAATTGTTGAACTCAGACTCAATCTTAGCTACTGCAATCTTAGGAAAGAATATATATGGAAGTTGAAGGCCTAAAACTGAATATCTAAATCTATGCCTATACAACCCTTAGAAAATCTTGATGTGGCCCAATTTGAGGACCACCAGCCTCATCCAGTTTCTTCTTGCAGCATCTGGGTTCAGCTAATGGTCCTCTGTGTAGCTTTTGCTGTTTGTATTGGATATGACATGTAGGGATACTCCTCACTTATTAACTTGTCCAAAGTTTCCTTTGCAAAATCTCCATTCCAGAGGACTTCTTGAAGTTTTGACCCCAGAAATGACAGTGAGCAGCTGTGGCTTTCAGACTTGACCTAATCCACAGATCTCACAGACCTTCACAGCCCCAGTTGTCTCTGCTGTGGTACAGTAAAGGGTGGAACCTTTTAAACTCCTTTGGTTGCACTCCCTTCCTGATTTGGATGAGAGCTGAAAAGCTGCCCATTGTGCAGTGCCAGGAAACTTCCTGTGTAGCACAATTAACAAACCCTCTATTGGGGTCACTGCCATGTCTTAACCACATTATGTTCACTATTTTGTGGGCTTTATTTACAACTTCAGAAAACATTATTTTTAAAATGTTAGTATAACTGATTTTAAGTATTTTGTAACCTTATCATAATTTTCAACCTATCAGAATTGTGTTAATGAATATGAAATATTCCATTTGAAAATGTTTCTTTTAAAAAGAGTATTTAACATCATTTCTATTAATTCATTCAGCAAATAGTTACTAAGTACTTGCATGCCAGATTCTCATGGTGATGTGGATACAAAGATGAAAAAAAAGAAAAAAACAAAAAAACAAAAAAAGCAGGATTGTAAACAATAGAAGAGGAGAATAGATTAGTGGTTGCCAAGGTACAGGGATGGGGTGGGGGTGGAGGTGGGGTTGGGGGAGTGCCACCCTAAACGGGTAGCACAAGGGAATACCTTTGTGGTAACAGAAGAATCCTGTATCCAAAGGTAGATGTAAAACAGAGGTTGGCAAACTTTTTCTGTAAAGGGCCAGATGGTAAATATTTTTAAGCAAGTTGCGCTTGGAGAAACAATCAACTTTAGCAAGAAGTTTATTTGTCTTTTAGATAGTTCACCATGAAAAATTTGGAGGCGTTTTACAACTACAGACAGAACGTCTCAATCTACCCTTCTTAGATGGAACTGGGAGCCCTGTGCTAGAGCAATGAAGTCTGTGGGGAGTAGGACAGAAGAGAAAGAGGAGGGAGACCAGAAAGAGGGGAGTCTCCTGCATCTTGGACTGACACAATAGGAAGAAGAAAGATTTGTATTAGAGTTGGCAACTGTGGCCTGTAGGGCAAATCTGGCCCACTTTTTGCTTTTGTAAATAAAGTTTTATTGGAGCATAGCCACATTTATTCATTTATGTGTTATCAGTGGCTGTATTAGCACCACACCAGCAGACTTAAGTAATTGTAACTGAGACCATATGGTTCACAAAGCCTAAATACTTACTATTGCCTCCTTAAGAAAAAGTTTGCTGATTCCTGTTTTACAAAGACTTTGGACTCTGTGGCTTTCTTTCTGTCATTGTGCTGATAAGCCCTCTCAGGTGTCGAAAGCACAACAGAGGACTTATATTGAGTTCATCCATGCACCAGAGTTGTCTGTATCTGTTAACAAAATTTTATGTAAATTCAATATAAAATAGGAAATGTAAAAACTAATCAATATGATCCAATCGAAAATAGTAAGTTGCAGAAAAGTAAATGCGGTCTAAAGCCATTTTATAAAATATAAATGATTATTTATATTTATAAAATAAAATATACATTTTTGTATACTTATAGAAGAGAAGCCATTGATATGGGTGAGATTATAGGTCAGTGGGGATACAGGGCATTCCAAGGAGCTATGTGTTACAGTAGGGAGGGAAGAGGGAGAGGAGACTGTTATTACCCAATCCAAATAAGGAAGGGAAATTGTTTGTTGAGTTCATAGACCCAGGGACAAGTAATGAAAACTAAATTTCAAGGCATCAGATGTGAGATGTGAAAATATTTTTAAGTATCAGATAATTGTCTACAATATTGAACATGAATAAAATTTGACAATGTTATTTAATATTTAATTTCTGAAATAAAAGGATGGATGATTATTCATTTTTGTTTTGTTTTCATGAATTGAGTTGCATTACAAGACAATGTGCTCATTTAAATGATAACTTCTTCTCTTAACAAAATTGTTCTCCTCAATACCTTTCTAAGCAGTTTCTTGCAATGCCCTTAACAGATTATGGCTGAAGTCAAGAGAATTGTGTCTTAAACCATGATAGAATTTTATGTGTGTTGCATTCATTTTTGTTGCCAATCTTAGTTTAGCAAGCCTTTTTTATCTATAAGGAAACTTTGTTCGACTTCTTTAATTGACCTATGAGGTTGGCATTGGGCTCAAAATTAGTTACTATACTAGTGCCATAAGCCAAAATTCAGCTGGTTACATCAATTGCAGGTATCACCAATGGGGAGCTCACCGTGTAACAACTACAGATTTGACCATGACCCCTTACAACCTTGACATGTTTCCATGGCAATGAACTAAGAAAACGAAGGTGCTGAAGGGATAAGTAACACATACAGAAAGCAACAATTCTTTAAGAGAAAGGTAGTAATTTTACATCTGGATAACCTTTTTTGTTTTGAGATGGAATCTTGATCTGTTGTCCAGGCTGAAGTTCAGTGGTGCGATCTCAGGTCACTGCAGCCTCTGCCACCCGGGTTCAAGTGATCCTCCTGCCTCAGTCTCCCGAGTAGCTGAGATCACCCCTTGCTAATTTTTTTTGTATTTTTAGTACAGAGGGGGTTTCACCATGTTGGCCAGGCTGGTCTCAAACTCCTGACCTCAAGTGATCCACCTCCCTCAGCCTCCCAAAGTACTGGGATTACAAGCATGAGCCACCATGCCCAGCCTACATCTGGATAGATTTTTTTCAGTTTTCTTTTCTTTTTTTTTTTTTTGAGAAAGAGTCTCACTCTGTTGTCCACGCTGGAGAGCAGTGGCACAATCTCAACTCACTGCAACCTCCGCCTCCTGGGTTCAAGTGATTCTCCTGCCTCAGCCTCCCTAGTAGCTGGGATTACAGGCACGCATCACCACCCCCGGCTAATTTTTGTATTTTTAGTGTAGATGGGGTTTCACCATGTTGGCCAGGCTGGTCTCGAACTCCTGACATTGTGATCCACCCACCTCAGCCTCCCAAAGTGCTGGGATTACAGGCCTGAGCCACCATGCCCAACCCAGATAGATTTCTTAATGTTAGATAATAATAATTTTAAAAATATATTTTCAGTCATACTCCAATACAACTTTAAGATTAGTAAACTGTGAACTTTAGAAATATATACAGTCAAGTCTATACATGTCAATCATTTAGAATTTCTCATTTAAAGAGAGACTTGCTGAAATTTAATATTATACTATGTATGAGGAAACATAAAAGAGAAAAAAATTTATTGGCCAATAAATCAGAATGTCTCTTCAACTTACATAACTTTAGGCAAAACACTTAATTTTCAGAATTTCGGTTTCCTTATTTGAAAACAACTGAAAGATTCCTCATTCTTCTTCAAATGTGTAAGGGCCATTATTTGTGGAAGCACTGTACAAATGTCAAGCTTTACATAGAGCTATTTCTTGACTATCTACACTGGTTCTACTGAGGGATGTTCAAGATAGAACCATACCACAGAAAATTGCACACTATTATTTTCCAAAATATAGCATCATAAAATTTCAGAGCCAAAAGCTATATTTGGGATATTTTTTTCTCTTTTTTTTTTTTTTTTTTTTTGAGAAGGAGCTTTGCTCTTGTTGCCCAGGCTGGAGTACAATGGCTCAATCTCGGCTCACCACAACCTCTGCCTCCTGGGTTCAAGCGATTCTCCTGCCTCACCCTCCTGACTAGCTGGCATTACAGGCATGCACCACCACACCCAGCTACTTTTTGTATTTTCAGTAGAGACAGGGTTTCTCCATGTTGGTCAGGCTGGTCTCAAACTCCCGACCTCAGGTGATTCACCCACCTCAGCCTCTCAAAGTGCTGGGATTACAGGTGTGAGCCACTGCGCCCAGTATTTTTCTCTTAATTGTTTGAAAATATTTCTCCGCTATATGTTTCCAAGATAGCACTCAGCACTGATTTTCCTCCTACCACTCTACCCACTCCTTCCCAGGTTCCTTGCCCACACATCCTCTAGTAACAGACCTTTTAACATTGGAGCTCCTCCAGGCTCATCCCTGGCCCCTCTTTTCTTCTTACGTTACACCGTTTCCCTAAGTCCTCTCAGCTACCTCCCTAGCTTCCATCTCCAACTTCATGCAAATGTCTTCTATGATTTTTATCTCAAGTCCACTCCTCTCTCTAGCCCCAACCCAACTACCCAATTGCCTGCTTAACACTTCTATTGAACAGTTCAAATGCAGTTTATATAAAATCTCTTCAAACCTCACCTCATGTTTTTCTTTCCCCTTTGTCCCTCCAACTCAGTCCTCTTCCATGTTCTTATCTCAATGCATCTTAAAGTCCATGTACCCACATGAACAAATAAGAGCCTGGGAAATTGTCCTTGTCATTCGTCTATTACTTCCCATAGTCAAGAAAACACTTTAATTCTATAGGTTTTGCATTTAAAAAATTATCTTCTCTTCATCTCTACCCAAGCCTAGATAACTCTCATCTTTCAGCTGAACTATTTTAAGAACCCTGTAACTCTTCTCTTGTTCCACATTTAACCTATCTTTCCACTGCATCCTAAATCTATGATTCTCACGTCAACCTCCTTATGAAAATCCTCCAATGGTCCCTTAGGCTAAAGATTAACATCCAGCCCACCAGGTTCTACATGATCTGCCTCACCTACCTGTCTAGCCCTATATTATTTCCTGTTGTCCCCAACATTATGCACTTTAACCATCTGGCCTTCTTTCTGTCCTTCCAAAATGTCATGTTCTTTCTTGTCTATGGATCTTTGAACAGACTCCTTTTGCCTGGTACCATCATCTCCCCACAAACTCACCCAGAAAACTCTTATTTATCTAGAAGATGCAGAGCAAATGAAATTTTATCATGCAAGTCTTCCTGAAGCTGCCGACGAGGTCACGTTCTCTTCTGTGAGCTCTACTTTTCCTTCAGAGCGTTTATCACGAATTGTATTATATTTTTACTGTTTGTATGATTTCTGTCACAGTGTAATATCTGTCTATACTTACTGGACTGTAAACATTATCTATAACCAAGTCTGTTTTGCTTAGTCCAGTGTGAGCATGATACATGGTACTCAAAAATTATTTCTTAAATGAATGAAAGAACGTTAGTTCATAATGGAGCCAAATGTCACAGGCCATCTTTCTGACTGATGACCATTCCATTTCTGGTTGAACTCTATCAGCATGGCAAGATATTACACTTTCGAACAACTCTATTAATTAGAGTGTTTAAAAGTATTGAATCTATTTCCCCAATTTTAACCAAATATTTGTGGTTTTTCCCAGAAGAATAGGAATAAACAAGTTTACTCTCTCTTCCTTATGACTCTCCCTGACTATTTGAAAATCTTTACTATGAATTATTTTTTAGAGATCCCCATTATTTCTCACTGATTTTCTGATATGATTCAGGGCCTTCTGTTACTCTGATTAGCCTCATCCCTATAGTGGTTAGGAGAAGAGGCTCCAGACCTAGAAATCATGGTTCAATCTTGGTGCTGCATTCACAAACTTGAGAAACCTTGGCAGATCTCACCACATCTTATTGTTTTCATTTTCTCATTTGTAGAACGGAAATAATTATATTATCACCTCACATGACTGCTATGAGGAATAAAGAAGTTATTATATGCGAATATCTTAGAGTGCTGCCTGGCATCGAGTAAGCACCCTTCAGAAACAGAAGGATAATAATATCTGAACATGGCAGGGTGCAGTGGCTTGCGCCTGTAATCTCAGCACTTTGGGAGGCTGAGGCAGACGGATCGCCTGAGGTCAGGAATTCGAGGCTAGCCTGACCAACGTGGTGAAACCTCATCTCTATTAAAAATATAAAAATTAGCTAGGTGTGGTGGCGCACACCTGTAATCCCAGCTACTCAGGAGGCTGAGGCATGAGAATTGCTTGAACCTGGGAAGCAGAGGTTGCAGTGAGCTGAGATTCTGCCATTGCACTCCAGCTTGGGCAACAGAGTGAGACTCTGTCTCAAAAAAAAAAAAAAAAAAAAAAAAATATATATATATATATATATATATGCATACTATATAGGGGCTGTTGTGATTATTGTTATGTAACTGAATTAGGGTTTAATTTGGGAAGCAGATGCGAGTTATGGAATAAGGATATTAATATAAAAATTATAAAATTATAGGAGGAGCTAGGGAAGTGAAGGTCTAAAAGGTGCAGTTGGGATATTAGGTAAGTCATCAGTATATCTGAGAGGCCCAAATCACCCACCTGCCAAAAGGAGTGCCACAAAGTGGGATGTATTAGAAATATCTATGTGAAAAATGGTGGATCAGTGTTCTAGCATCTGGTTTGGGCTGCAGGCCACCATGGGTCCATAGTCAGGAAGAAGAGAGTGATGTAGAATAGAGAAAAAGGATACCTGTCATTGCTGTCTGTCACTGCTTCTGCCACCACCATCTTCAGAGAGCAAGGCTGCTGCTTGACTTCCGAATCTTAAAAAATAAAATAAAATTAAATTAAAAAAACCTCTTTTGGCCAACTAACTCAACTACCTCAGAATCACCCAGTGAAGGAGATTCAGGAAAAACAGTTCCATGTTAACCAGCTTGACAATAAACAATACAGCACAGTATGTAGAATTGCTTCAGGTTAACAACCAACCACTTAACATCTGCCCCCAACAGTAGAATCCAAGCAGGACACAACAGCACAGCACAGTGGGGCTCCTGCAGCCCACACTCTGCAAGTGGAACTTCTTCTAGATTCTAATGAAGCATCTTCTTCCAAGCTTGCATGACTTTTTGGTCATGGAACAGTTGTTTTGTATTGAATTTTCTGACATTGAAAAATCCCGTGGCCTTCTTCATACATACTGCTATTGAAACAGATCTCTCAGACCCACTATTTGTATATCTGATTTTGTTTTTTCATAATTTACCCTCATTTCAATTTCAGCATATAAATTGGCAGTTATGCTTTCACCTGTTCTAGCTGAAGTCATTTCATATTCTTGATGTTGAGATGCAAATATTAGCTAGCCCTCCTCTATTCATTTCATATGCAAATTCATGCACATGTATTGGGGGATGGAGAGGAAGTGCCCTGAATAGGACAGATCTCTATAGCATTTCTCAAACGCTCCGTGGAACATTAATTCACTACATGCTCATAACAAATGTATACAATATTTCCCTCTCCCTCTTTATACTTCACTAAATAACTGTGGGAAATACTAGTTTCAGCAAAATCTACAGATTGCTGCTGAAAATCCCAGAAACTCCATTCAGTATGTACATAAAATAAAGCTCCCAATTCACCTGCTTTCTTTCTCTTATTCTAGGGAACTGAGATTTTGTGCACTAAATCAAGGATATTGTGACCCTGGTATTTCCATTAACAACTATGCACAATGTTGAGACTTCTCCCTCACCCTGACCAAACATACCAACGCTTATCTCTGGCCCAGCTCACCAGCCAGAAGGTCTTGTTTGGAACCCACCTAGTTCACCCCAATAACCTCCATAATTCTAAATCTCAGGAAGAAAATACTGGAAGTGGGGGTAATGGGCAAGTATTTATTCTTTTCCCCTTGGAAGAACCTCAAACTTCTTACATAAATTAGGCCATCTCTGCCTAGGACCAGCTTTGCATACCAAAGACCTAAAGGAGTGGCAGCATTAATCAAGTAAAAAAAGGTTCGTAATACTGTTATTTATAAAACTGAATGGCCACTTAAGTGGCTCTATGCTGAATAAGAAGGTCTGTTCCTATAGCCTGCTGTCTCCACCCTTAGACAAAGGAGAGGCTGGGATTTTCATCATCTCCTTAAATCCTATTTAATCTTTGCTTTGACAGGTGCCTGGTTAGTTACTTCCTAGGATTTTGAGAAACTTTAAGTGAAATAATCTATATAAAGTGTTTAGCATAGTTTGTGGAATGGAATGCATGCTACATAAATGGAAGCTATTTTTGTGACTGAATGTTTTAATCTCCCTAATTACCTTTAAGGACCCTAAGGATAGGGACCAAGTCATATGTTTCTCTTTATCTCCCTAGCAATTAGCACAATGTCTGGCTCATAGTTGGCTTAATAAATATTTATTGAGGAAATGAAGATGCTTATTTCACACTTTTCTTTTTCCTATGTCCCTGTGCTCCTTGAATCCCATTTGGATAATGTAATAATTGCCATTGATAGCAAGCATTTACTATCTTCAATCCCAGTTCATCTAAAAACCTCTAAAGTATGCAGGGGAAGCAGAATTTGAAAATTCCTCATACTTATGTCTTCTATCTTGGAAGACCAATTCCAGGACTCAGTCAGACACCTGCTTATAGAACAGTCTCTTTGTCTACATTGTCACATAAACAAAGTTGGTGCCTTGATTATGTTTCAATTAATCATATAAATCTCAAGTTCAAGTTCAACATCTTCTACATGTGGCTGGTACTGCACCAGGCTGCTTCTGCTCACTATAGGCTGACGGTGGCAATCAAGGACTCATCCAAAATGTTACCTGCTAGCAGAAAATGTCATAGTCCAACCTAGAAGCCAATAGCAGGCAATGTCCACCTCTAATCTCATGTAGGAAGAGTGGAAATGGGGCTAACAGTGAGATATTCAGGCTTCCAAAAAGCAGAAGAGAAGGCTGTTTCTGCAGCAGAGGTTAGGGCTAGAAAACTCTTTCCTTAGCCTTCACAGCCAGTGCTGTCCAATAGAAGTCTTTACAATTATAGAAATGTTCTATTTGTCCTGTCTAATCTGTCACATGTGACTACTGAGCATTAGAAATGTGACTTTTGACCCTGAGAAACTGAACTTTGTGTTTAGTATTAATGAACTTTAATTTGTATTTAAATAACCATGTGAGGCTGGTGGCCACCATATTGGACAGTGCAGCCCTAAGCCATGGGATAGAGTCCTTGAAGGAAAAGCTACACAATATAGTCCATTGCTGCTATACAATGATCTCGGTTTCTTAATCTGAAAAATGCAAATAATAAAACTAATCTGCTATGTCACATGATATTTTGAAGATAAAATGAGACTACAAATGCGAGCATACACAGTGATGAAAAAACCAAAATCCTCTACTAATGCAAGGCATTCTCATACAGTAAGCTATATCTTTTTACATATATAATATGTATGTGTGTGCATACATATACACACACTTATATACATATTATATATTCAAAGTTACACGGAAGAGAGGGCAAAAATATGGCTACCATTCTACCCAAAAGATGACCTCTTGCTTCCTGCAAGCCCTTTTTTATGTTAACCATCAACTAAGGGACAAGAAGTGTAAGCACAAGTGAAATGGTGCCTCACAGCATGTCCTTAGCAAGGGAGTTGGCCCCACATCTGCAGTTCTCTGAACTCGAGATGAGAGGTAGTTAGTGCCCTATCATCAGATATGGGACCTGATTGCCAATTTCTGAGAAAAAGGGAATAACCCTTTGAAAAACCTCACACCACCATGCTACATGAGGAAAGTGTTATGGACTGAATGACTGCGTCCCCCACACATTTAGATGTTGAATCCCTAACCACCAACGTGATAGCATTTGGAGATGGGGCCTTTGGGAAGTAAGTAGGGTTAGATGAGGTCATGGGGATGGGGCTTCCATGATGGGATTAGTGCCCTCATAAGAAGAGACACAGGAGTGCTTTCTCTCTCTCTCTTTCTGCATGCACACAAAGAAGTCATGTGAACACACAGCAAGATGGTGGCTGCCTACAAGCCAGAAAGAGAGCCCCCACCAGGACCCAGATCCACCAGAACCTTGATCTTGGACTTTCCAGCCTCCAAAAGTGTGAAAAAATAAGTTCTGTTGTCTAAACCACCCAGTCTATGGCATTTTGTTATGGCAGTCTGAGCTGACTAAGGCATCTTCACATCCCCAGCTCCTGCTTTTCCTCATTCTAAGAGTTGGTAACTATCACCAGTATCTCCTTCTGCACTGTATCAAAAATAGATTTTCATTACAAGCTTATTAACCAAAGGAGTTCCAAGAATATTCAACCAAATGGCTGCTTATGGCCCTAAAGACATTTGTCAGCAGGGTGCAATGGCTCACACCTGTAACCCCAACTCTTTGGGAGGACGAAGGAGGAGGATCACTTGAGCCCAAGAGTTGAACTTTATAGTGAGCTATAATTGTGCCACTGCCTGGGTGACAGAGAGAGACCTTATCTCTTAGGAAAATAAAAAGACACTTTTCACCCTTTCTCCTGAGATCAAACTATTAAATAAATGCTAAGTCTTAAACATAATGTGATTAGCCGGTCACGGTGGTTCATGCCTGTAATGCCAGCACTTTGGGAGGCTGAGGTGGGCGGATCACCTGAGGTCAGGAGTTCGAGACCAGCCTCACCAATATGATGAAACCCCATCTCTACTAAAAATACAAAAATTAGCTGAGTATGGTAGCATGTGCCTGTAATCCCAGCTACTCGAGAGGCTGAGACAGGAGAATCGCTTGAACATGGGAGGTGGAGCTTGCAGTGAGCCGAGAGAGTGAAACTCTGTCTCAAAAAAAAAAAAAAAAGTGATTAACTTACAACTTCTGCTGTAACAAATTACCACAAATTTAGCAGCTTAAAACAACACATTCTCTTAGAGGTCGAAAGTCTGAAATGAATTTTAATAGGACTTAAATCAGGTTTGGTTCCTTCTGAAGGATTCAGGGGAGAATTTGCTTCTTGACTCTTCCAACTTCTAGAGGCTGCCAGCATTTTTTAGCTTTACTTGTCATTCCTGGGCTTGCTGCACACCTGGCTTATCCAGGATAATCTCCCCATTGCAAGATCATTAACTTACTCACATCAGCGAAATCTCTGTGCCATATAAGGCAACATTCACAGGTTCTAAGGATTAGGTCCTAGATACCTCTGGGGGCCATTATTTAGCCTGCCACAAATAATAGCACCACAAAAATGTCACCTGTTTTATTAGTGCTATGCATAATTCCTAACTCTTACTCAGTGTTACCATTGTTGATCCATTTTTTATATGCTGTTGAGAAGGTAGTGATCTGACAGAATTTGGAACTGGTGGCATGGACAGTTTTCAGAGAAAATGGTATTTTTCCAGGAATAATCTACTTTCCTCATGCACTGCAGGTTTAATTTTTCAACAGCAAGACAAGGTGGCAAAAGCTTCCTTTCTCTTGTGAAATGCATCCAGTTATCCTCATTTGTGGGTGAAATGACTGTTAATAAAAAAGCACAAATTACTTTAATAAATTGGATAATTTTGCAAGTTGTAAAATGCCACACCATTTGAAATATTTTAGATATTCATATGAGAAAAAAATCGCATTGACTCAAGGCAAACTTTAGGAGGCGTGTAGAAAAGAAGCCCAAGATTGAATGCATATAAAGTATGCATACAGATTTGAACATAATATGTGAGCAATATTTATTTCATGTCAAATGGGAGGATGATTTAGAAGCTTTCTAATGAGTCTGACCCTCTCATTTCATAGATGGAGAAACTAAGACCCAGAAAGTATAAGATCATGAAACTGTAAAGACTCCTATGTCTGAACTTTTAGAGATGTCAAAGATGGCAGAGTATGCAACTACAGAGATGAGCAGATAGTTTCGCTATTTCGATTGGAGATCTCGCCTCCCGTAAATGCCCTCACACACCCCACTGCAAAGCCTCACACTGGTCTCCTTCAGGTGCGCCCTGAGTCCCCACACAGGAAGAAGGGGGCAGGCTGCAGACATACTGAGGAGAGTAGAAGGAAGGGTAGCCTCTCCAGGTCCCGGCCGTGACCCTCAATTAAATGAAGACTTCACACATTAGAATCCACCTCTTAAAGACAAGATCAGAGAAGCCTTTCTAGGCAATGGGTCCAGGTCACATAGCTAGTTCGTAGCAAGGCCAAGAAGAGCAGAACCATAGACTGTTTCCCAAGCCAGTGTCTCATAGAGGCTGTATCCATTTCTCAAGGCTTATGGTTTATTAATAAGTGAAGTAGAATCACAGAAACTGTGCGATGTCCCACATGTTGACATTAAAGTAATGGTTTAACAATTTAAAATATGACTGTTCTCTCAATATAATTATAGGACTTACTAGATATATATTATATATCATATATATGTTAAGTAATACTTTGCTTGAGGAAGTGTGGTCTGGGAAAGATACAAATTTTAAATTGTTTGATAATCATCTTCTAGCAATATTGTCATTGTGTCTCTTTGGCAGTGTGTATAAACTTGGGTGTTATCAAAACTCCACTATGTGCCACCACAAGCCACAAGTATAACCACTAGCCCATAAGATTTTTGAAAAAACTAATTACACAGTATACAGAAAAAAAAAAGGCTTCAAGAGAAACACATCAAGCTGTTACGAGGAGTGGCCTCTATAAAGAGAAATTAGGATTGAGGAGGGGAAAGGTATGCATGTTGGCTCATGTCTTCAAGTTCCTTTAATTTCTTTTTTACAATATGATCCTAGAATCATTATATATATATATACATATATTTTTTTTTTTTTTTTGAGACAGAGTCTCGCTCTGTCGCCCAGGCTGGAGTGCAGTGGCGCAATCTCGGCTCACTGCAAGCTCCACCTCCCGGGTTCACGCCGTTCTCCTGCCTCAGCCTCCCAAGTAGCTGGGACTACAGGCGCCCGCCACCATGCCCAGCTAATTTTTTTTATTTTTTTTGTATTTTTAGTAGAGACAGGGTTTCACAGTGTTAGCCAGGATGGTCTCGATCTCCTGACCTCGTGATCCACCCGCCTTGGCCTCCCAAAGTGTCGGGATTACAGGCGTGAGCCACCGTGCCCGGCCCATAAATTTTTTTAATGCAAGTTTCCTAACTGGAAAACATCTTATCCAATGTGTAATTAAAAGTATTGCTAGGTGCGGTGACTCACACTTGTAATCCCAGCACTCTGGGAGGCCAAGGCAGGTGGATTTCTTGAGCTCAGGAGTTCAAGACCAGCCTGGGCAACATGGTGAAACCCTGTCTCCACCAAAAATACGAAAAATTAGCCAGGTGTGGTGGCAGGTGCCTGTGGTACCAGTTAGGAGGCTGAGGCAGGAGGACAGCTTGAGCCTGGGAGGCAGAGATTGCAGTGAGCCAAGATCACACTACTGCACTCCAGCCTGGGCAACAGAGCAAGACCCTGTCTCAAAAAAAAAAAAAGTATCAGCCCTTAAGTCTCCTTATGAAGAAATCATTCAGGAAACTGATCCACTGAGTACAGCAAGGAAGGAAATAGGAGGTCATTACTGAAGCATGCATAATAAAAAGCAATGCATGAAACATACCCCATTGTTGCAAAGATTCAATACATGAAAATTAAGATGGGCAAGTCCATTTCTATCTTCTACTAAGTCCCAACTCTCAAAAAAAAAACATAAGTGAAAAGATTTAAGAATATAATTTCCTAATAGTGTGGTGAAGTAGAAGTTGGGAGATAATTTGGAAGTCCTGAACCTTAGTGCTGACCTTCCTGTTTACTAGCAACAAGGATAGAACAAGTCACTCTGCTTAGTTAGCTCATTTGTGAATGGGAATATCACAATCCACTCGTAAGTCATACTGATTTACCTTCTAAAATCACTGCAGTCAATTTAGATCGGACAATTTCCAGATCACAAAAATTGTAATGCCTAAAAGCATGGGGTGGGGGAGTCAGAAAGTCTCAGGGAGTGAAGTGCGGGTGGAGGTGCGAGATGGATAGGCTCAACTAAGCTTTGTGAATTTAGGCAAAACCATATTATCTCCCTGGCCTTCTTTACAAGTCTGCTAAAGGAAAATGAATAGGACAAGTAGGTAAGGCGCACTGCAAATTCTGAAGCATTCTGCAAATACATTAAAAATTAATGTTAGCCTCATTTTCCACTTGCTGTTGTGATTGTTTCAAATTGGGTTATTCTCCATAGAGCTTTGTAACTTACTGATATCATTTTTTTGGAAGAAGATGAGGTAAAATTTAAAATTTTTTGAAGACTTTTTTTTTTTTTTGTCTGAGACAGTATCTCACTTTGTTGCCCAGGCTGGAGTGTAATGGCGTGATTACAGCTCACTGCAGGCTTGATTTCCGGGGCTCAAGCAATTCTCCCACCTCAGCCTCCCAAGTAGCTTGGACTACAGGTGCACCACCAAGCCCAGCTAATTTCTGTATTTTTTTTGTAGAGGCAGGGTTTCACCATGTTGTCCAGGCTGGTCTTGAGCGCCTGAGCTCAGCAATCCGCTCACCTTAGCTTCCCAAAGTGCTGGGATTACAGGCGTGAGCTATGGTGCCCGGCCTGAAGACATTATTTTTATCCCCAAATATTTTTACAAGTATAGGCTGTTACGCAGTGCAGCAAAAAAAAAAAAAAACAGTACAGTAGGGAAAAGAATACAGTTTTGGAGCCAAAAGCTCCAGGTTCAAACCCTGGTTTTGTCAGGTTAGCTGTTTCTAGGCAGCTTAGTGACACTGTAAAGATTAAATGAGACAATAAGTGTAAAACTCAGCAGGTGCCTAGAAAATGTTTGTTTTCTTCCCTGCTTAAGAATGTGATCACACACACAGACACACACACACACACACACACACACACACACACACACACACAATTTAGAAAGCTTCATGCACAATCACAGAAAAGCAAAGCATGCACCCTCACTGGCTCTACAGCCTCAGCTCTGCCTTCCCAAGCAGCATGTGATGTGCTGAATCAAAGGCTCAAGAATGACAAAGAACAGGAGCTACTATGGAACACGGCATTGCAGATTCCAACACAGATTTTTTGCTTTTAGACAAAGCACTGTATCTCCCTGAGTTTAATTATGCATAATTGCGACTCTCCTCTAAAATACAATAAACAAATATTGACTTCATTGTTTTGGAAGAACAAAGCTATACATCTCCAGTGCAGGAACTCAGAACGATTTTTTAAAGGAGTAGAAATAGGCCAGGTGCAGTGGCTCACATCTGTAATCCCAGCACTTTGGGAGGCCGAGGCAGGTGGATCACCTGAGGTCAGGAGTTTGAGACCAGCCTGGCCAACATGGTGTAACCCTGTCTCTACTAAAAATATAAAAGTTACCTGGGTGTGGTGATGGGTGCCTGTAATCCCAGCTACTCGAGAGGCTGAGGCAGGAGAATTGTTTGAACCCAGGAGATGGAGGTTGCAGTGAGCTGACACAGTGCCACTGCACTCTCGCGGGGGTGACAGAGTGAGACTCCGTCTTAAAAAAAAAAAAAAAAAAAAAGTAGAAATAAAAATGTGTTTAAAAAGGAATTGATAGCTTGTCTCTCTTCCTATCCCAAACCACATTAGACAAGGTTTGGTGATTGAGGAATGAAGGAGCCCAGCAGGCATCACCAGCCAGTATATTCCCTCCCAAATCTCTTATCATCTTACAGAAGGAACAGATGGTTCAAAGTGGTCTAGAGAGTGTGAGAAAATCCAGAAAATGAGGTCAGGAGACCTGGGCCCTGTGCATTGACATATTATATTACCCTGGGCCACAATTTTCTCATCTAACCATGACTGTTAATGGGTCTCCAGTTTATAAATTCGAAGTTACGTAGATCCTTTTTCTCACTTCCCACTTTGAAAAATTCTCTCTTTGGTAATTCTTTCTCATATCTTTGTTTGATTACACCCAAGGCTGTCTTACACTGTGGTTCAAGCTTTGGCTTGGGAAGGTTTACCATCTGAGAGACCTTGGAAAATTATGCAATCCCTCCTATCTTCAATTTTATCACCTCTAAAATAGCAAGAATAATATTATAGAGTTCACAGAGGTTTGATAAGGTAATTAACATAAAGCACCTATAGAATGCATAGTAAATAAATATTACTTATTACTTACCATTAATATTACTTTTTCAAAACATTCCTTGAAATTTCTCTTTTCTTATGACTTTATTCCAACTCTCACAGCCTGATTCAAGTGTTTAGGAATACAAACAAACTTTTTTTGTTTATAAACAAGAAACGGGATCTTTTTAAGTATGTATTTGTCAGGTTGGGTTTTGGGAAATGTATTTGATATTTTGATATACAGGTCACATTCACCAGTTGGTTGACTTTTGATAAGGTGGGTCAATGTGTGATGAACTATATATCATTCTATTATAAATTCTTTAGTATTTCAGGATTTTAATTCTAATTTTGGTGTTTTTTCAGCAGTATTATAGGCCTCTGAGAAAGATTATTGTTTTTCTTCCACAAAGTAGAGTGGCCTGGCATGCCCTATCAGTGACTTTAGCAGTCAGCTATAAGAAAGCTAGCCATTATACCACAGCAGACCACATCTTCAGGTTCTCCAGGCCCCAGCCATGTGAAGTGGGCTTTATTCTGGGACTCAAAATGATTGAATGGGCTTCTCCTTCTCTGAAAGAAACAGCCAAACAATTCCATGTTTTCCACAATTCTAAATTACTTATTTTGGGGGTGGGAGGTAATATTTGTTATATCTTACTTTTTGACAATTGGCCAAAGGTAAAAGAGAAGGTACATGGTTTCTCTCTGCTCATTTACCAAAGACTCTGATCTTAAATGGAGAAGAGTGTGTTCCAAGATCCATTCCACCCCCAAGCTGCCAGCTGTTGTAAGGGGGTCTAACTGAGCCTTTCCAGATCCTTCAGCTTTATCCCTACCTCCTTCGTGAAGCCTTTTCTATAGTAAGCACAATCAAGTCCCACACTCGATTTAGTCCTTATACACTGTCTCCAACATTTGGTCTTTATTGCTTTATCAATCCCAGTAGACAGTAAGCTCCTTGGGTGGGAAGACCATGTCTCGTTCTATTGTAACCAGCACAGTCAAAAATATGCAGTAAGTGCTCAAAGCTGATCTCCAGTCATGTGTCACTTAACAAGCAGATGAGCTCTGAGAAATGCATCATGAGGTGATTTTGTTGTTATGCCAACATCATAGAGTGTACTCACACAAAACTAGATTTTCTAGCCTACTTACATACCTAGGCTGTAAGGAGTAGCCTATTGCTCCCAGGCTGCAAACCTTAACAGCATGTTACTGTAATGAATACTGTAGGCAGTTGTAACACATTAAGTATTTGTGCATCTAAATATACTTAATATGGAAAAGGTACAGTAAAAAATAGTATTTAAAAGATTAAGAATGGTATACCTATAGAGAGCACTGATATGGTTTGGCCTTGTGTCCCCACTCGAATCTCACCTTGAATTGTAATAATCCCCACGTGTCATGGGAGGGACCTGGTGAGAGGTAACTGAATCATGGGGGCGGGTTTTTCCGCTGCTGTTCTCGTGATAGTGAATAAGTCTCATGAGATCTGATGGTTTTATAAAGGGGAGTTCCCTGCACATGCTCTCTTGCCTGTCACCATGTAAGATGTGACTTTGCTCCTCCTTTGCCTTCCTCCATGATTTTGAGGCCTCCCCAGCCATGTGGAACTGTGAGTCCATTAAACCTCTTTCCTTTCTAAAGTACCCAGTCCCAAGCATGTGTTTATTAGCAGTGTGAGACCAGAGTAACACAAGCACTTACCATGAATGAAGCATACAGGACTGGAAGTTGCTCTGGGAGTATCAGTGAGTGAGTAGTGAAAGCAAAGGCCTAGGACATTACTGTACACTACTGTAGACTTTATAAACACTGTACATTTAGGCTACACTATATTTACTTAGATTTTTTTTATTTCTTCAACAGTAAATTAACCTTATCTTACTGTAAGGTTTTTACTTAATAAACTTTTAATTTTTTTTAATTTGTTGAGTCTTTTGTGATAACAGTTTAAAACACAAACACATTATACAGGCATAGAAAAATATTTCCTTTTTTATATTCTTATTCTATAACTCTTTTCTATTTTAATTTTTTTATTTTTTTAACTTTTGAAAGTTTTCTGTTAAAGATGAAGACACAAACACACATATTAGCCTAGGCCTGGAACATCAATATCACTGTCTTCCACCTCCACATCTTGTCCCAGTGGAAGGCCTTCAGGGGCAATAGTACACATGGATCTGTCATCTCCTATGATAACAATGCCTTCTTCTAGAAACCTCCCAAAGGACCTGCCTAAGGCTGTTTTACAGTAAACTTTTTGAAGGAAATAATGTATACAGTGGTCCATTTTCAAGACAAAGTGCCTTGAATTGACTTAGGTTAGCAAACTACAGAAGAAACAAGATATACTAGGCCACTGCTTGGCTAGCCAATGCTTGCTTGTTGGCCTCCCCCTCCCCTTTCTTCCCCCCAACACTTAGTTGCCCTCACCAGAACCAAAAAAGTTTAGTCTAAAATGAAAGCTTTCTAGCCTGCAAAATAGCTCGCTTTATCTATTCTTATCAGCCTGCACAGCTACTTAGGTCATAAGTCAAATATTTAAAGAGCCCCTGAGCTAACTAGGATTGTAATGCATTGTGGGCTGCAACAAAATGCGGCAAGACAACCCTAAAGAAAACACCTAAAGCCCCTACCCAACAATCAATAGGCAATGTCCAGGAAGATTGTGACCCCATAGCACTCAGCCTATAAGGAACTGGGGGAGGGACTTGCGCACTAGGGGATAAACTGCTTGTTAAAACTGTACTGGGTGTGCCTGTCCGTCAAACATGGATCTTGCAAGACTGTCATTAAAAGTCTCACTTTCGCTGTTCTCCGGGTCTCTAAGTCCATTCTTTGGGTTTGAATGGGTAAGTTTGTTTCTCATACTTTTTTAATCAGCAGAGGCAGTACACTCTAAAATAATGATTAAAAGTATAGTATAGTAAATACATAAACAAAATAGTCATTTATTATAATTATCAAGTATTATGTACTGTACCTAATTGTATGTGTTAGACTTTTATACCATTGGCAATGCAATAGGTTTGTTTATACCAGCCTCACTACAAACACCTGAGTAATGCATTGTTATGTTATTAGGACAGCTAGAACATCACTAGGTGACAGAAATGTTTCAGTTCTATTATAATCTTTTATAGTCTATTATAATGGACCATATATATGACCACTGTCATATATGTTATCATTAACTGAAAAGTTGTTATGCAGTGCATGACTATATTCTGTCATTGCAGCTTATTGTCTAAAACTATGTCCTTTCTCAGTCCAATACAAGTATTCCCAGCAGTGGTGTCTCAGCTATCATCTAGACTGCAAACGTCCTGAGAGGTAAGGGCTGTTACTCAACATTATATCCCTACAGTCCAGCCCAGTGCTTGACTTGCAGTAGATACTGCAACAAATTGCTAATTTGAATAGAATTCTCAAGAGCATCTATGCTAAAAACCTTCCTTCCCTCTTCCTAAATACCACATTAAGAAATATCTCACCAGGCACAGTGGCTCATGCCTGCAATCCCAGCACTTTGGGAGGCAAGGGTGGGAGATCATTTGAGGTTAGGAGCTCAAGACCAGCCTGGCCAACATAGTGAAACCCCGTCTCTACTAAAAATACAAAAATTAGCTGGATGTGGTGGTGGGTGTCTGTAATCCCAGCTACTCAGGAGGCTGAGGCAGGAGAATTGCTGGAACCTGGTGGGGTGGAGGTTGCAGTGAGCCAAGATCCCACCATTGCACTCCAGCCTGGGTGACAGAATGAGACTCTGTCTCAAAAAAAAAAAAAAAAAGAAAGAAAAGAAAAGAAAAAAAGAAGTATCTCTACTTTTTCTCTCATTTGTTTCTGGACTTCCAAGAGGCTCCTGCAGAGGCTCCTTAAATGGATGCAAACTAAAGCCAACACTCTAGGTCAGGAGTGGGCAAACTATAGGGTCAAATTCTGCCCGCTACCAGTTTTTATAAATAAAGTTTTACCGAAACATAACCACATCTATTTGTGTACGTAGTGCCCATAGTTGCTTTCTGGCTACAATAACAGAGTTGAATAGTTGCAACTGTATGGCCTGCAAAGCCAAAAATGTTTACTATCTGCCACTTTACCGAAAAGCTCGCTGATGCCTGCTCTAGTTTAAACTGCAAACCACTGCGCTTCTTAGTTGTGAAGAGAAAAAGAAAAAGAAGCTCTGTCCAGGTAGAGAAAGTAATAATATTTGGTGATAATTTTATAATAAAGGTAACCTTTCTTGGTATATTTTACATATATATGTAAAAGCATATTTACAAAATTATTTTACACTTGATTCTATCACATCTGGATGATGTAGGCGGGCAATTATAGCTTCATTTCACAAATGAAGGAATAAAAAAATTAAGTGACATGTTCTGGGAGACAAAATACTTTTCAAAAAAAATTTAACATCTGTTTGAGTCTTTTCATAACACCTAGTTATTGAACAACAACAACAACAAAAGCAAACAAAAACCCACTCTGCCTTACCCCCTTATTTCTTCTTTACCATTAAGCTGGTTAGTACATGAAGGTCCAGTGCTGGGCTTTGGAGAGTTCTGCTTCATAAAAATTTCCATGCTAAAGGCCTTGTGGTCTTATTATATAGGTAGAATTTATCTCATTTAAATTGTTTTGGGCCCCATTTTCTGGGATAGTTCTGTCTGTGCTCCAAAATACATTTGCAGAATGGATAAAGTTGTGAGGGTCCGGTTGCCTTGAGGAAGCTCTCCATCTCAGTATTCTCCTATTGGAGAGTAGCTGTTGGTATATTCTTTCAAATGCTTCTGTAAATGCACCCAAGTTAAATATTGTATTAGAGAAGGCTTATGACTTTTGGTCAACTCACAGGCTCCTGAAGTGTACACAAACAGGCCCATGCATCCATCTCTGTCTATGAAAATAGGACTGTAGCCAGAACAAACTGATGAGAAATCTCATCACAACCTCCTCGTTGGTAAATTCTGAAAGTGTGAGTGATCCTATTTCAGGCACTGGCCTCTCCCTAACTAGCCAATGGCTCCTAGTAGTGCCTTAGCAAGAAACTGGTTGCTTATCAAATATATTATATATAATTAGCAAATAGAAGCCAAGACATTTGAGCAGGTCTGCTGTAAACCATTCAGTCATGCAGAAGGGAGGAAGGGGGAGATGACATCTGAGGTAGACAACAATTCAGAGAAAGTTTAGCAGAGTTTAGCAGAGATGCAGCCTTCTTGGGGCAAAAACTAGTCAGCAAAGTTCAGAGTAGTGCTTCTCCAACTTTAGCTTTATACTGCAGCAGAATCACTTGGAGGAATTACAGGAATCACCTGTAACAGATTGCTGGGCCCCACCCAGAGTTGGCCAGGACTGGGGCCTGAAAATTTGCATTTCTAACAAGTTCCCAGGAGATTCTGAGGCTGCTAGTTCAGTGACCACCCTTTTAAGAACCATGCTGTAGTCTAGAACCTAGACTCTAGACCAGTGTTTCTCCAATCTTAATGTGCCAATGAATCAATCTCCCTGGAATCTTATAAAATACAGATTCTGATTCTGCAATTCTGGAGAAAAGAGGGCTGAAATCTTAACATTTCTAACAAGGTCCCAGATGCTGCTGACTTGGTATTTCTGGCCCCAGTAGATTGGATGTTGTATACAGCGTGGGATTCCAGACTGCTCCCTAGAACACACCATTTATTTTGCAACTGCAGTTGGGCTTTTGAAGTTTCTGTGAAGTTATAGCATGCTTCACGACTTTATATTTACATCAAGTATTATTTTCCTGAGTCCAATGCCTGTCTTTCTTTTTCTTTTCTTCTTCTTCTTCCTTTCTTTGTTTCCTCCATAAATGGAGTTTACCCTCTCATCTTCACCTCTCAGCTGTGAATTTGTTAGAAAGTCGAAAAGAGCTCAGTTTAGTGAACATAGATCTGAGTCAGGTAACTTAGATTCTGCTTGGGCTGTGGCTCTAAAAAGGTGTAAGATACTGGGCCAGTCACAGAATCTTTCTCAGCCTCAGTTTCCCCAGATTCAAAATGACATGGCTGTTCTAGATGATGTTTAAGGTGCCTTGAAGCTCTCAAAGACTCCATTACGTTAAATGTAATCAAAAGCGCACCAAAAACCAATAATACGTGTGCTGCCACCTTTGGGTGGAAAACATAACTTTAGCTAGACCAGCTACAACTTTGAAACAAAAGACATTTCACTGAAACTCTCCTACCCGCAGGGCCCAACAGAAATGTAATATTTCTTCCATATGATTACAATTCATAATGGCTTCCCTTTAATATGAAATTTCAGACACAAACCAACATAAACTTGATTTTGATGTCATTTACCTTTATATATATTAAAACTTTATAGTCTGATCAACCGTCTGTGGATGTTTTTCCCATCTTAGAAAATTTTCATGGTTTCAGAAAGTCTGAACACTCTGGTTAATAATGCATTCCTATTAAATTATTGATTAGTAAGTAATTGACCAATCCCAAGAATGCACTGTAGAGAAACAGAACAAAAATACCGGCATTGAAATAAGATTAATCTGGATTTGAATTTTTGATCATTCTATTTCCTAACTGTGCTCTTTGGTAAGTCATTTAACTTCTCTGTGTCACATCTTCTCACCTGTGAAATGAGTGTAAAATACTTCTCTTCATTGTTGAGGGGTTAAAAAAATAATGTTGTAAAGTCCTTGACAAAGTTGTTAACACTCAGTAAGTGTTCAATATGCAGGAGGTCTTACCAAATGGCCACTGCCAGGCAGCCTGTGATGTTGAAAATAAATCAGGCTTTGAAGCCAGAAATTGGTTTCAATCTCCGGCTGTTTTACTTTATGACTTTGCACAGCTCACTGAACCTCTCTAAGCCAGTTTCCTCATCTGTATAAGGATATCAAGACCTTTTGGAACTGACTGAGGATTAAATTCTAATGCTATAGACTGAATTGTGTCTCCCACTGCCATTACCCAGGAAGAGAAGCAAGTGTACATGGGTTTATAATCCACTAAGACTCGTTTCAATTTTTCACAACCACACTTTCGTCCAATGGAAGGTGGACATGACTTTTATTAGGGGAGGACAATCTCAAATCCTACAAAACTGTCTCCTGTCTCACAGGAGGAAGTAAGTTTTGCCTTAAAAGAGAGATATCTTTGGAAGGATTTCCTGCTCAGTGAATCAGAGCCCAGATCTACCAATAAAAGGGTGAATTTGTTGGCATCATTAGTAGTAAGACGAGTGCAGAAGAAAAAAAGGTTTAAGATTCTTTCCCCCAAGTTTTAAAGATCTTCTTTGGCCTCCAATTATATTTCTGACCACTTTTTTCTTGACCCCATCCTTCAAGGCACTTAACTGCCTACCACTTGCCCATACATTCCTCTTTCTGCTCTTTGGTCATCTTGGCCTTTCTCCTGGGAATTACTTTTCCCCAACCTATGGTTGGGACACATTTCTCCATGGGTTTCTCATGTTTCCACATGTCTTGTGAACAGCATTTGTGACAGACTGGTCTTTATTCTAAATCTAGACTGTCTTTTCAAAGATATTTGTATAGCAAGCTTTGGAAGATACAGATTGTGTCTTCCTCAAGAGTAAAGGCATCTACTTCCCCTTGTAAAAGATTTAGTTTCCTTAAACTCAAGGTTTCTCTCCTCTAACAAAACCCCCTGCATGTGCAGGTATTATCTGGCCCTGTTTACATTTCCCTGTGGGAATTAGAACTCAGAGAATGAATATTTTAAAATGCTGATACTCTAACTACTGCTTTTGCAGTGAATAATAAACTATTCTTTCTTTCCAGGAGTCTCATGTCTTCTTACAACATCACATGAAAGGAGCAGGCCAACTTGTTAGCTTCCAGATAGGTAAAATCTCAAGCTTTTCGCCATTTTTGACACTTATTTTACTCCTAAATACCCAGATCCTACTTATATTTTAAAGTTTACTTCAAATGCTTGTGCTTCATGAATATACCCTGGTTAGTTTTTGCTCCTATCTGTAAAATAAGGATGATAGTAATAGTATCTATCAATTTGGGTTGTTGCGCAGGTTAAATGGGTTGATATATGTAAACTATAAGTGCTATAAGCATTAGCTGTTAATATCATTATTATTTTTTTATTCCAGAGAAGTTTATGAAAGGTGACTTAGTATCCTTGGCAAATAACAGATCTAATTCAAATTCTGTTTTTACTTCTGTCCAGCTCCGTGACTTTAGGGAAAGTACTTGACCTATACAGGCCTCAGTTTTGTCACTATAAAAATGAAGATGATAATTCCTGCCATTTCAGGGAGGTTTTAGTAATAAATTATATGTAAAGCACATAACACATAATAGATGTTCAAATAAGCATGAGGCTAAGTTATTATAGCACTTTCTACTTTGCATGCAACTAATCTATCCAGGTATATTATTTCCTCTACCAACCTGTAACTTCAGTGGAAACAAGAACTCTAGTGAATTCATCTTGATGGCCCTCAAATGTCTAGCACAAAGGAGTCAACTTTTAAGTCGTTCATTCATTCATTCAGAAACATGTATTGATCACTTGCTTTGTGCCAGACATATGTATTGAGGACTACTAATGCTAAATAGAAGCAGGAGAAAAAATACCCTCAAATTTCTTTTTTTTTTTTTTCCTTTTTCTGGGGACATAAAGAGAAGAATTTGGAGATTAGAAGTGGGGAAAAACTTGCTTATATTACATAAGTTTGTGAGCCAAAATGGGAAATTGCTGTATCATGAAAAGCTCATGATTATTGCATTTAATCTTTAGCTTCTTTAAAACAATCTTATTTTCCCCATTGTTGGATATTGGTTAAAATAGAAAAAAAAAAAGGTCATAAACCTTTTAAACTTTATTCCATGGCTGCACAATTGGGTTGATTTGGATGACCCCTCACTTTCTCATTTATTCAAAAACTCTTTACATTTGTAATTTTTCTTATCCAAGCTAGTCTCCCACATGCTGTCTTTCTGATCATGGAAATCAACTTTCTTAAGAAGGCCAACCTCTTGGTTCAAGTGTGGCTGGTGGACTCCACCCCTGGCTGGGTTTTGGCATCTGACGTTGGTATAAAAGGTCTCAGCATTGTAAGTATAGGAAGGGTGGGGGCTTCCCAATGACCTCACCCTTTCATACATGAATAGGTCACTCCCAGATAACAACCACTCTGAAACATGCCAGCCGGAAGGGAAGGGTCAATTTTAGAAAGTCAACAACCCCACTACCCATTCATTCAATCATGGGCCTCAATGCCCTGAGAAAATCATTTTGCTAAACCATGGTTTCACCTACTGTAACATTATGCAAAACACACTGTCATCTCCCCAAGAGATGTCAGGAAAGACAGACAAGTAGCCCTAATTATAATCATATTCGCAACAACAAAAATGAGTATAGATATGTGTCACAAGGGATTTTTTTCTTCTCCCTTGACACTACTATGTATTAAAGAGACAATAGCTAACCTGATATTGCCCTTACTTCTCCTTGCTGGAATTTTATTGACAACTTAGTTTCCTTTCTGTGTTTCTTTATTAACTAAATCAGCACAAAACATAGGCAACAGTAAACATAAACTATTTTTATATATGCAAATTAGTGATAATAACTATCCAGAGAGTCACTTTTCTAATATGGAGTGATCCAAAGAAGGATAAAAGTAGTCTAAATGTCAGGGTCTTCATTTGTTCTCCTATCCTGCAAATGGCCCTCATACAAGTTTCCTACATTACACTTCCAAACAAAATCAACTCTTTCAACAAGCCTGGCATATAGAGGGACTCAAAAAGTATTACCTGAATTAAAGTGAAATGTATTTGTTAAATTTTAAGGAAATAAAATATACCACTGTCATAATATATCTGGTTCTGGACTTCAGACAGGTCTTGGGGTCACAAGTTGTCACCTTTAATTTCAACAGCTATTTGTTCTACCTTTAAGCCAACTAAGATGGGTCTGCAAAGCTCCAACACCAGCATGTTAAAAAAGTTGCATTATCTACCTTAATGAACAGCTGGGCACACATAATTCAGTAGCAAGAGGTTTCCTGCCATCACCAAGCTCTATTTGTTTTCCAAAACTAAAGGAAAACCTTTCTATTAACAGAGAATGTGTTCTAGTGAAACCTTCTTATTGACAGAAATTTTGTAAATAAATACAGAAATAATATAGGCAGCACAGGGATGGATTTTCATGTAAAATAATTTTTATATTATTAACATCATTTTCTTGTCTAACTGGTCCATGAATATTCATTGATTGCATACCCTTTCAGGCACTAGGAATTAGGAGATGAAGAGGCTGTGTTGAAGGAATACAGGCTCTTCCAAACCCAGAAGTTTCAGGGAAGAAAACAGCAGCTCTCTTCAGGGGGTTTCCCAGGGTAGTGAGGGAGTTTGAGGATATAGAGTCAGAAGATCACCTCTGGAACTCTTTGGCTCTACCCTACCTCAGAGGATTTTCTTGGAGGTGTCCCTCCAGGCTCCCAAGGAGAGATCGAGTTTGAGTTTAATATCTTTCCACCCCAAAAAAATCCTCTTCTTACCTGCTGCTCATTCCTGAAACTCCTTCCATGTGAACATTTTCCTTCTTACCAATTTGAGGTACATGGAAAAGTGTAAATAATTGCTCGACTGTGGCCTGGACTCCACTTGAAATACAATCAACTTTTCAATGCATGAGCAATAATGACTTCTTCATTTCTTATCAGATCTTTCTCGGGGCACTAGTGTTTCTGATGCCCAAACCTTGTCCTTACCCACCAAACTGCTTGCGTGCATAAGGTTGCGTCCTGAGCTTGACCTCTCTGAGATTCCATTTTCCTATCTACAAAATGTCTGTCCTCCCTATTATGTGAAGAACAAATGAAATAATGAGTGGGAAAGTGCTTTGGAAGCTGTAGCTGTGGTGCAAACACAGGGATGATGATAATGATGGTGACTACCCCCATAGTGCTTAGCACCCTCTGGCAAGCTTTATGTCTCTTCAACTCCTTACATCCTCAGAAATTAAGCTCCAGGAAAGCGAGCTCTTGATTTTGCTGCCATATCACCAGGCACCCTGTGAGTGGCAAGAGAGTGAATTAATGTTCCATATATGTTGCCAAGAGGTTTTTTCCCCTCCTCTTTTCTTATTCTTTAATAATAACATCACAAGGAGTTTTATCTTCCAAAATTCTTACCAAAATTCAGTTGAAAATTTTGTTAACTTCTTTGAGAGTGCTCTTTTTAAAAATTACTATTTGTTATATTCTGCTACTATTGGAACAGAGATATTAAATAATCCTGTTAGTTTCATAAAGCTAGATATGTTGAAAAAGATTAATATTGTATTCCCCTTCTATGGATGAGAAAACAGAGTCCAGAGATGTGAAGTTTCTTGGCTCTGGTGTGGTAATCAGTGGCATCTATAGGCTGGCAATTGCAGCTTTTCCTTTTGGTGACACCATCTCCCTCTTCTCTCTGTGGACATGTTGGGTGCCTGAGTATGCCCTGCTATTCAGACTAAGGATGTGAATAAGAATCTATCAAGCTAACTAAGTGGATGTTGTTAGGTCACCTCAAGTGGCATGTGTCAAAGCTCTAGGAATAAAGAGAAAATAAATGGGAATAGGGTTCATGTAGATGGGAAGTCAACCAGGGACAGGGAAGAGAATAAGGTAGGAAGAACTTTCAAAAGCCTAGGAAACCAACAGAGCAGCCATGTCTTCATTTAGCAAATAATGAATGCCTACTACATGAATGACTCTGGGGAAACAAAGGTGATTGCCAACCAATTGTTGTTTTGCTTGAAAGATACTACTGTCAAAGGAACAGAATGAATTGATGGATGAGAACTCACTTCTACTTGATGGTCTCTCTTCAAACCACTTTACAGTCCCCGCCAGATACTTACATGTGTAAACTACAATAAATTGTTATTATTTTATCACTAATACCAGTCTTAGATACATAATTGCCAACTAAATACTGTCGTCAAGTAAACTGAATGGATTGAAAGATGGGAATTCACTTTACCTTGATTATCTCTTGGGCCTGCGACCCAGTAGGGCCACTGGTGTAAGTTCAGGAGACTTATCTCACCTCAAACAAGTTTGTAGTTGTCCCCAGGCACTTAAAGGTACAAACTATAATAAATTAGCAAAAGTGAAGTTTGGCCAGGACCCTGAGGTAGCCCTGGGGCTGGATGTCTGGGTGATAAATGGAAAACTTGCAAATGCTTCACCCCTCTAGACACCATCAAAGCTAATGCTGCCAAGGGCTTCCCCAGTACACAGCAATGTTCAGTTTTGAGAGTGCACATGTTTTTAGAACCTGGTTCTTGTTCTCAGATGACAAGAGAGAGAAGCCCTTTTTTTTTTTTTTAATCATAGGCTGTCTTTGGATAAGAAATTTACAGAAGTCTCTGTCTGGCAGGTGAAGGGGAAGGTTGAGTGACAATGACCAAAATGCATTCTAAGTTTTGCTAAGAGACTTTTAGAAGTCCCTATCCATTCTCCTTTGGGAGGAAATATGACATCTGATTTTAATTTTTTTTAATTACAGAAAACGAAATGCTACATGGAATTGTTGTTTCCCCTAGATTTATATATTTGATACAGGGTTTTAACCCATGACAAAATTCATTTTAAAAATACTTTCCATTTGAAGTTGTTTGAGACTTACAAGAAATTACAAAAATAGTACAAAGGCTTCACATATACTCTTCCCTCACCTTACCTCCATGATGACATTTACACAACTATAGTGCATTGCTAATTCACTAGGGCCTGCCTCAGGTGAATTAAAACGTGGCTCATTCCCCAAGGAACTCAAACCTAGTGAGGGAAACAGACCAAGAGTGCAATAAGTCCTAGGACACAGAAACACGCTACTACTAAAGACCAGAGGAGAGGCATTTCTATCAGATTCTTTGTGCAGGAAGACTCCTCAAAGACAAGCCTCACTGAAATTGTAAGGCTAAGTAATCTTTACCCCTGCCCCGACAAGGATCACAGAATATTTGAGGCAGAGGAGCGGCATGTGCTAAGTTTCAGCAATGTAAAATAGCAGGATTCATTCAGAGAATGAAATTAAATCAACTTGGATGGACTAAAGAGTGTGTATGTACTGTGGGTAAGTAGAGGTTAGGGAGAGAAAGAAGGGACAGCAGATATGTCTAGAAAGGCAGTGCATTAGTAAGGGTTCTTCAGAGAAACAGAACCAACAGGACATACACTAAGAGGTATACCTGAAAGAGGATTTATTATGGACATTGGTTCACAGATTATGGAATCTGAGAAGTCCTGTGATATGCTGTCTGCAAGCAGGAGAACAGGGAAGCCAGTGGCAAGGCCTGGGAACCAAGAGAGCAGATGGTTTCATTGGAATAACAGAGAAGGCACTATCACTCTCTTAGCCTTGAAGCAGCAGGTCAGATGACATTCTTACATGGTTATGGGAAGAAGTTCATCACCACCTTCTCCTTCTTTTGTAATGATACATCAAGACTATTGAGAGAAACAGAATGCATAGCAAATTAGAAGTTATCCTTAAGTATGAAAAATAAGACCTTATAAGGGAGGCATCTTCTTTCTCTCTCTTTTTTTTTTTTTTTTTTTTTTTTTTTGACGGAGTCTTGCTCTGTCGCCCAGGCTGGAGTGCAGTGGCGCAATCTCGGCTCACTGCAAGCTCCGCCTCCTGGGTTCAGGCCATTCTCCTGCCTCAGCCTCCCGAGTAGCTGGGACTACAGGTGCCCTCCACCACACCTGGCTAATTTTTTTTGTATTTTTAGTAGAGACGGGGTTTCACCGTGTTAGCCAAGACGGTCTCGATCTCCTCACCTTGTGATCTGCCTGCCTCGGCCTCCCAAAGTGCTGGGATTACAGGCGTGAGCCACCGCGCCCGGCCGCATCTTCTTCTTTCTTGGTAGAACATTTAATCTTTACCTGGCCATGTCCTACAAGTACTTACTAACTTTAGATTAGTAACCTCTTCTCAGAAGCTCTTCCTGGCCCTCCTACCCCCACCATACACAGAAAGACTGGGTTACTGCCCCTCCTGCATGCTCCACTAGCAACATTCACTTTCTTCCCTGATAGGACCTATGACACACATGAATTGTAGTTACCGTGAATTGTAGTTACCGGCTCACCTGTTTGTCTTCCCCTTAGGCTGTGATAATACTCCTTGAGGGTAGGGGTTACACATTGTATTCCCAGTGCTTTCCACCTAGGAAATATGTTAAGAAAATGAAGTGTTGTGGCTACAGGTAAGACTCAAGGAACCAATCTCTTCTAAACCAACAATTCCATCCA
This sequence comes from Gorilla gorilla gorilla, assembly GCF_029281585.2. Classification (NCBI taxonomy): domain Eukaryota; kingdom Metazoa; phylum Chordata; class Mammalia; order Primates; family Hominidae; genus Gorilla; species Gorilla gorilla. The sequence goes on from NC_073237.2 coordinate 72,077,829, forward strand.
AAATCCTGAATTTTCCTGTTGATTTTATATTTTTCACTGAACTAACGTGAACTATTTCTGTTAGAAACATGAAATCCAAAGTGTACATCAAACCAACTGAATGTTTATTTAAAACCAAAAATCATAATAACCTCAGGAGACTTTGAAAACCCTGTGTTATTTCCCAAGAAGAAAACTTACCTGTTGGTGACAATGAGTCGCCAAACGATCTACTTTCCTGATGACCTTGAACAATTATTAGGCATTTTACCAGCTGGGAAGGTTCCAAAGTTCAATAAAAACAGATAACCTCTGGCACTTTTTAAAATCTGTGATTTCCCAAGCTAAGCATAACTTCCATCACTGGTGTGTTCTTTATCTTCCTCTTTAAGATGAAAGCTGCCTCTGTGATGTGCACCTACACAGAACAGCTGTTCCAGTTGGCTTCACATAAACAAGCAATTCCCCCAAATCAAGACTTGTTCCCACCAGTGCAGTTAATTAATCTGTCCGTTAATCAACAAATGTTTATTGAAGAGCAGGCACTGTTCCAAGCATTGAAAACACAGCAGTCAACGAAACAGATGAGACCCCTGCCTTCATGGAGCTCACATAATTCAAGGAGTCTGATTGTACTGATTGATGATAAATATACAAATAAAGTTATAAGAAATGTCTGAGGTTACAGAAAAAGGATTTCCTGCCTAAAGGAAATAACAGTTAGGTCTTTGCTTTATTGAGTGACTGGCCCAGGGCCAGAGAAAGCACTAGTTGTAAGGATTATTATTGGAAAAAATTTGTTGTAATTAGGTAAACCAAGTGTTATTAACTCTGAGCTACAGGGATATGGAAATAGAGAACCTTCTTTGATATGGCATTGGCAGCTATGGGATTTTGCCTGTGGGCTGCAATGGGATTTAACATAGAACTGTACTGTTTGGCACAAAAGGAATTTTCCCCCTTTTTCTGTGTGTCCCAAAGGAGCAATATGAGTTATTTAATATACCTAATAAAGTTAAAACTTGACCAGTTGAAAGGAGATTAGAGCGCATTTGTTTTTCTGTGTCAGCCTGATTAAAGTAACTCATTAGTGGTCAATCCCACTATAGAACCAGATACACAACATGTGTGAAAAGTTATCAAGTCAGAAGACAGAGCTATGGGCTTATTGTCAATAACTCTACCTGCTGGTACCATCTGCACATTTTTTGACTTATCTGTGTACCGCTTGTACTATTACTTACCTAACATTTTTCTTTAAGTCAATTCACTTTTTTACTTAAGCAAATGTGATGGCATTATGGATAGAGAAACCAATATCACTGTTATAAATAGCACATAGTCATAAAAATCAATGCAACAAATCAAGCAATACTATTATATTCTAGCTAGATAGTGTTGCCTGGTGACTGCTCTGATTTTTTTTATGGTAAAAGCTTTTTTTTTGGTCAAAAATGAGAAATTGGTAACCGATAGAGGGGTTTTAGAAACATCACAGGATAAGAAGAAGGCATATTCCTTGAGGCCATTAGGAGGGATTAGATTCTCCCTCTGTGAGTCAATGTTGCTTCTATGTCTATGCATAAGCTAAAATAATATCCTATTGTATGAACAGAAAATGCTCCTCTTTGGGAAATATTGAACCAGGTGGCTTTGAGAGTGCCTTCCAGCTCTTAAATGGCACAGTTCTCTGAGACACACTCTCTAGTTAGGAGCAGGCAGGAGAGATGTCATTCACAGCTCTCTTTCAGGTTGCCCACCAAAAGTCAACCAGTGCTTCCTCTTCTCCCAGCCTTCACTCATAGTTCACATCCCATTTTCTTTACTCTACCTGCGGCAGACAGGCCAACCACCCTCAGCCTGGAAAACTCCCTTTCACAACATGGAAAGATAGAGGAAAGAAGAAAGAACCATGGTGAGATCAGTTACAGTAAGGGGGTCTGGGTGATCTGGGACAAATGAAGAGATCGCAGCTCCTTAGCTCAGTGCTGAGCTCACATGACACCTAGCATTAAGGTACAGTATCTGAAAAACATCTTTTGTAGAGGCAATATGTTGACTCTGGATGGAATGTTTCACTTCTCATACAGATGTTTGCAATCCTATAAACAGTGCCTCCCATTTCCTTATGTACCAGTTTATTCTCTTCCAGAATCATTTGTTGTCAGACACACCTTGAGTCTAATGTTAATTCTTAGACACACAAAACTCTCTACCAAAGGGTCAGGAAACCCCCAAGATTTGACAATGTGCAAAAAAATAAGAGAAAAACTGAACAGGCTTGAATTCCTAGGTATCTTTGGAGGAAAGTCAAGACCTTCTTTGTTATATTTGTAGATAATCAATGTTTTCGTTTGCTCTGTTGATCTTTCTCAATCGTCTTTTTTTTTTTTTGCTTTGTTCAAGCAAAGAATTAGTCACAATTTAATGTCAGTGAAAAAAGTTAATAAGCCTTTTAATCTTTTAAAATTATTTATGAAAGACCATTTAGTTCTGGGTGCTCAAATGCTACTGTTTGCCTAAATCTTTTCAATAAGACTATGCCTAGAATTTCTATTATCTCAGAAAAATGACTCCCTCTTGTGGCAAGAGCAGATTTTGCAGCCAATTCTAGGGTTTTTGAGTTCTTAGATGCTGAAGAGCTGGGTAAATTCTTAGAAACCCTCATTTTACAGATGAAATAAGTGAAACCCAGAGTATAGGTAATGTATTGGTGTTTATATCTGGTTGGTGACTGAGCCAGACCCAGTATCCAAGTCTCCAATTTCCCAGGGAAGGGCTTTTCCCTTATATTTTCAAAAGTTTAAGAAATGCCCTTACTGGTGTGATTTCCAGTCAAAGGCTCTCCTTTCTGCTTCCTCTGAACAGAGCTGGTGGAGAGGCCATTCTCTGTCCAGGCAACATCTTCCTCGATGTGAAAGCTGCTTCTTGGTGGGCTTTCTCAACGAGATAATTAGCCATTTCCCAGAGCTGGGCTCTAAGCTGCATCCCCACAGCGGAGAGCAGTTCTACCCATACAACAAGGACTCTCTTCATTTCTCTGGGAACAGCCACCATCTATCATCCTTGGATACTGCTTTCTGTCTAATTCTCGCTCACTTGGCTTGTTGTGACAATGAGTAGGGCTTTAAACACAGCACTGGGAGATACAGGCGGACACAGCCACAACCCAGCTTCCTATAAGGGTAACCATTGCAACTACTGGAAATACGATAAAACTATCTGCAGCCTTACTTCCTGAAATGTGTTCTGTGGATCAGTAGCATCAATATCACTTGAGACCCTCCTAGAAGTATGAAATATTCTTGTTTAATAGCACATTCTGATTTAGTAGCCATGGGTTAGAGCCAGGAGCCAAAATTGTGCACTTCTCATAAGCTCTCAGGTCAATGCTGGGTTTTTTTGTTTTTTGTTTTTTGTTTGAGACAGAGTCTCGCTCTGCCACCCAGGCTGGAGTGTAGTGGTGTGATCTTGGCTCACTGCAACCTCTGTATCCCAGGTTCAAGCGATTCTCCTGCCTCAGCCTCCCAAGTAGCTGAGACTACAGGCATGCGCCAACACGCCCAGCTAATTTTTGTATTTTCAGTAGAGACGGAGTTTCACCGTGTTGGCCAGGATGGTATCCATCTCTTTACCTCGTGATCCACCCACCTCGGCTTCCCAAAGTGCTGGGATTACAGGCGTGAGCCACTGCGCCCGGCCTCAGATCAATGCTATTGATTCACAAATCACAAATTGACTAGCAAAGGTCTACAGCAAAGTAAGTTGCCTACCCAAATTGTAAAGCACAAGTCACAGTTCTGTTTGTTTCATGACTGGGTACAAATTGATAGTCATTCATCAAAGCAAAAATGACAAACTTAGATTTCATAAACTGGTAAAGAGAGCCACCAACAACCCAGCCAAGTAAACTGTGCTCTGCTCCATGTAGATTTTAGTCACTACAGAGTAGGGAGAAAGACACTAATTCTTGGATTCCCAAATATACCCCTCACCCTGCCTGTGCACCTGATCTCTAAGTCTAACATACAACCTCTAACCCATAAGTCAGAAGTTGCTGCTTGAATAACATCAAAGTCTATTGACATGAGACACACTCAGACACAACTGTCTCCCGTGGATAACTCTTTAGGTTTCTATGAACCAAAAGATCTACTCCCAACAAGCCTTCCAGTAAAAGCTGCCATCTTGCCTGTATTGACCAGGAGGCAAAGAAAATCCAGGAAATGAGCCAATTTAGGAAAAGAACAAAGCAACATCAGAGACCCTTGAGGGATACCCATTAGAGGAAGAGGAAGTTGAACAGCCCAAAGAAGACCCAGATATCACTAAATGATTCTGGAGACATCTGAGAGAAAGAACAATCATAATTTTTTACAATTATTTTTACTGATTTGGAAAATGTAGATAAATGTTTCTCATACTTAATGTTTTTGATGCACTAATTAATTATGGGTGATAGCCTCAAGTTTTCCATCTTTTATGATTAGTAAAAATGATGAGATTTTGGGAAACGCAGCTCTATTGGAAAAGCAGCTCTAATGTAGTTCTGAGTTGATGGTGTAAATAATCAATTTTAGCAAAACAAATACTGGGGTTTCTTATTCCCACTTGAGAAATGCAGGTGGATAAGCACTAAAGCTAAGCAGGATCCCAGGAAAGCCCTTGTGATTATCTTAGGTTAGATTTCCTGGGAAGTAGCCTCTGAGAGGAGATTTCTAGGCAGCTGGTTTACTGGGAAATGCTATGGAGAAACATGCTTGGTAAGAAAATTGGGAAGGAATGAGAAGCAGAGGCCCTTCCAAGAGGACTGGGCAGAGAAAAAGTTGACCTGTGATACAGTTGCAGAAGAAAATTAGCTGAACCCATGGGGAGCTCTGAAGCAGGGATGGCCCGTGAGATGTGTCCCAAATTGCATAGGCCAGGCATGGTGGCTCACATCTGTAATCTCAGCACTTTGGGAGGCCAAGTTGGGCAGATCACCTGAGGTCAGGAGTTCGAGACCAGCTTGGCCAACATGGGAAACCTTGTCTTTACTAAAAAAAAAAAAAAAAAAAAAAATACAAAATTAACCAAGTGTGGTGGCACATGCCTGTAATCCCAGCTGCTCAGGAGGCTGAGGCAGGAGAATCGCTTGAACCTGGGAGGCAGAGGTTGCAGGGAGTTGAGATCACATCACTGCACTCCAGCCTGGGCAACAAGAGCAAAATTACATCTCAAAAAAAAAAACAAAAGTGTCCCAAATTGAGGCAAGGGGGCTGGGCATTTTTACTTGTACGGTTGTTGGATGTGGACCACTGCAGGATGAGGCATGCAACCTTGAGTGAGGCAGCTTCCTTGGGTTGAGGCAATTCTCAGAAGGGATTCAGGTGTGAAAAAAAGGCCTACAGAAGCTCAAAGAATGAGTGCCTTGGCCCTGAAAGGGTGAAGGGGGAGTATCTGGCCAGCACACCACAGCATCCCATTGCAAAATGTCCTCTTCTCATTTCTCAATACTCATGACATCTTTCTGTGGTTGAGATTGCTGTCTTACAGCTTTTAGGGTATTTGTCTACCAAAGCAGAATCATTTGGGGCAACTCTTAAAACGTCTATACCCAGTTCCTACTTTCTCATTGAAGTGATGTTAATGGTTAGCCAGGGTTGAGCACTCTAGGCCTAATCAAGCAGTTATTCTTAAATCTGAAGGGCAATAATGTCCCTTAACATGTGGGTGCAGTGTCTCAGGATTACATTTGGCTGGCATGGGACAAGACCGTGAGCTATGAATTCCAGCCACCACTGCTCCAAAGGGATTAATTAGAGATGTCTAAGGTGTGTAGGGGAATGAAACAGCCAACATAAACATATACGCTACCACCTCAGTCATGCTGCCATCTCCCAGGACTTTGCAGATGAGTTTTATTGGCCAGATTTTAAACGTTTGAAGCTTATAGTTTGTTTCTTTTTCTTTCTGAAGCCCATAGTTTGTTTCTCTTTCTTTTCATTTTTGGTTAAATGTCTGCCTTTGGATCCTTGTATAAAGGAGACTTTTATCCACCTAGCTCTTGTAATCCCACCAGTTTTGGCTGAAGTACAGTAGTAGTTAGACTTTCATGGCAGAACAAACTATACATGAAGCCTGGTTCAAATCATATGCCCCTAAACATAACAGTTGTGCTATAAAAATCCACCAATGTCCACCCTTTTCTAAGATGCTAACATTATAAAGTCAGTGTTCTTTGGTTGTGTGTTTTTATTTTCCATTTTGTGATTGTGTATGTGTATTTACTTTGTATTATGAGAGTTCTTAAATATACAGCAATTTAGAGAGAATAGTACATTTATCTCCTCCTTGTTCATAACCTAACTTCACCAATTATCAATATGTGGCCAATTTTTTTCATCAGTACCTACAATTTCTGTCACTATCCCCCCAAAGAAGCTGGAATATATTGAGGCAAACCCTGGATATATCATTCCATTCATAAGTACTTCAGAAGACACATGCATTTTAATCTCTGTCAATATTACTAATCGATGAGCGTATTTCCTGGCATTGAAATGATATTAACCATCACTCCATACCAGAAATGGTAGACTACAGTATTATTCATTCAATAAGCAGATATTAGGTACCCAACTCACGTTTGCTGCTTAGGATAGAAAATAGAATTAGACATGGTATTTGTTTTCGAGAGTTTTAAGTTCAGTATGTGTGTGTGTAGGTAGGTAGGTAGGTAGGTAGGTAGATGAAAGAGGCAGGAAGGAAAAGCATAGAGTTGGCTACAGTGCAGTTTGTGACTGTTGTGGGCAAGGGAGGCATATGCTTTGGGAAACACCTTTTGCCAGAGCAGATACCCTGAGCTGAATTTTGAAGATTCATCACCAAATGATGATGTGGAGGTTGAAGTATATTCCAGGCAATGAGAAGAACCCTATGAAGCTCCCAATCTCTAAAGCATGTTAAATGCCTATATGCTCATTGGTTGAAATTGCTCTATTCAGTTAGCTGTCCTAAGGGGGGCCATGTAGCATCACTTCTGACGCCTAATTACAGTCAGCCACTCTGATTCCCAGATAGAATTTCCAAAATGAATTGAGTCACAAAGTAATAGCAGGTCTACTCATCTGTACCTCTTTGACAGCCTGCACCAACTCTTATGTCTTAGATTCATAGCCCAGATAGAAAAATTCTCAGTAGATACTGTGTAGAAGGGGTATAGGTATGAGAATCTGGGCAAATCAGAAGGCATGTTCTACCAAGGGTAACTCAGTACCATAGTCTCTGCACAATATAATGCAATGGATCTATTAGACTATTTGTGTTATTACATAAAAAAGTAGATATATGATAGAGATAGCACACTAACACAATCAGTTAGATTAACCGAAAGTTGAGGTTTTTTTCTTTTGACATGGAATCCAATTAAAAGCCTTTAGAATATTTGCAGGGAGAAAGTAAAGTAACACTTGCTACTTGATAGTATTCAGAGGTATTTTGGTGTGTAATATTTCGTGGACTAAGATATTAATAAAAATAACATTTGCTTGTAATTTTATTACAAAACTATATGAAGTAACATGCTAAATCCCTTTTCATAACTTTTTTAATCTTCACAATATATTTATAAGTACATCCTAGAATTATATTCATTTTAAAAATAGAGATGGACAGAAAAAAGTTAAGGAATTTATGTAAGATCGCACAAAAAGCAGTAAATCTTGAATTTGAGCCTAGCAGTGTTATTTCCGTGTTCATGGTGTGAATACTATGCAATATACGTTCATTATAGTGTTTTTTACAATAATATGATTTTCATGTAGAGTGGATTATCTCAAAAGTTATACAAGGAAATTTCAGGAAACCTATTAAGTCATTCTGGAACTTTATGAAACTTACTCTGTGAAAATCATTTAACTCTGCTATCTTATGACCAAAAGGTGGGCCTCTTTCTAGATGCTGATACAGCATTATCTGTAATATGTACTCCAATTGTAAGCTGTTTATATTTCCAATAATGGAGTAATGGTTATACAGTCATACACTACATGATATTTCTGTCAACAACAGACCACATATGTGACGGTGGTTCCATAAGATTATAATGGAGCTGAAAAATTCCTATTGCCTAGTGACATCATGGCCTTGGCAACGTCGTAGCTCAATGCATTACCTTTTCTATGTTTAGATATGTCAATGCTATAAATAAAAATATAAAATATATACATAAACATTGTGTTTCAATTGCCTACAGTATTCAGTATAGTAACATGCTGTACAGATTTGTAGCCTAGGAGCAGTAGGCTGTGTCTAGGTGTGTAGTAGAGTAGGCTGTACCATCTAGGTTTGTGGAAATGCACTCTGTGATGTTTACACAATGACAGAATTGCCTAATGATGCATTTCTCAGAATGTATCACTGTCATTAAGTGATACGTGACTGTATATGTGTGTATATATAATGAATATGTATGTGTGTATAGTACATTCATATGATAGACTCTTTTGCTGCCATGAAAACACATACTTAAAAATAAGTAGGAAAATAGAAGTAATATATTTGAAATATATAAGTGAACATAACTAAAATATTAGAATAGAATAAAACTATATGCATGTATATATGTGCATATATATGTACATACAGACATACATGTATATATGTATGCATGTTTATGTATATATTTTATATTTTTATTTATGTATTTATACATATAAATATATAGATAGATATAATTTGTATAATGCCAACAGAGAGAAAGAGAATTAAAAAAAAATACACCAAGATGGTGAGTAGAGTTTTGTTATTTGGGAGATTATGAAATATTTTTATTTATATTATTGTTTTCCACAATAAACTTCTACTGTTCCAATCAGAAAATGATTTTTTAAAGTACATCTATCTTTCTTGAGCAATATCCACAAGCATAGGCAACCAAAGCAAAAATGGACAAACGGGATCACATCAAGTTAAAAAGCTTCTACACAGTAAAGGAAACAGTGGACAAAGTGAAGAGACACCGTACAGAATGGGAGAAAATATTTGCAAATGATCCCTCTCACAAGGGGTTAACAACCAGAATATTAAGGAGCTCAAACAACTCTATAAGAAAAACATTGAATAATCCAATCAAAAATAGGCAAAAGATCTGAATAGACATTTCTCAGAAGAAGACATACAAATGGCAACAGGCATATGAAAAGGTGCTGAACATCACTGATCATCAGAGAACTGCAAATCAAAACTACAATGAGATATCATCTTACCTCAGTTAAAATGGCTTTTATCCAAAAGACAGGCAATAACAAATGCTGGTGAGGATGTGGAAGAAAGAGAACCTTTGTATACTGTTAGTGGGAAAGTAAATGAGTACAACCACTATGAAGAGCAGTTTGGAGGTTCCTCAAAAAACTAAAAATGGAGGCACCATATGATCCAGCAATCCCACTGCTGGGTATATACTCAAAAGTAGGGAAAACAATATATTAAAGAGATACCTGCACTCCTGTGTTTGTTACAGCACTATTCACAATAGGTAACATTTGGAACAACATAAGTGTCCGTCAACAGATGAATGGATAAAAAAATGTGGTGCATATACACGCTGGAGTACTATTCAGCCATAAAAAGAATGAGATCCAGTCATTTGTAACAACATAGATGGAACTGGTGGCCATTATATTAAGTGAAATAAGCCAGGCACAGAAAGACAAACATTGCATGTTTTCACTTATTTGTGGGATCTAAAAATCAGAACAGTTGAAAACATGGACATAGAGAGTAGAAGGATAGTTATCAGAGGCTGGGAAGGGTAGTGGGGGGCCGGAGATGAGGATGGTTAATGGGTATATTAGTCCATTTTCACACTGCTATGAAGAGATACCTGAGACTGAGCAATTTATAAAGAAAACAGATTTAATTGGCTCATAGTTCTGCAGGTTGTACAGAAAGCATAGTGGCAACCTGCTTAGCGAAGGGGGAGCAGGCCCATGACATGGCCAGAGCAGGAGGAAGAGAGAGCAAAGGGGGAAGTGCCACACAGTTTTAAATAACCAGATTTTGCAAGAACTCACTGTAAGGAGGACAGTACCAAGGAGGGTGGTGCTAAGCCATTCCTGAGAAATCTCCCCTCATGATCTAATCACCTCCCACCAGGCCCCACCTCCAACACTGGGGATTACAATTCAATAGGTGATTTGGATGAGGACACAAATCCAAACCATATCAATGGGTACAAAAAAAATAGAATAAATAAGGCCTACTATTTGATAGCATAACAGGGCAACTACAGTCAATACTAACTTAATTCTACATTTTAAAATAACTAAAAGAGTGTACTTGGATTGTTTGTAACCCAAAGGATAAGTGCTTGAGAGGATGGATATCCCATTCTCCACGATGTGATTATTTCACATTGCCTGCCTATATCAAAGCATCTCATGTACCCCATAAAGATATATACCTACTATGTGCCCACAGGCATTAAAAATAAAAAAAGATTTAGGATAAATAAAAGTATAGAAAAAAATTAGGAAAATAAAGTACATCTATCTCTACTTTTGAGGTAATTAAATTTTTGATTGAAGAATGTGTCATCAGTGTAAAAGAATCATGCATTCTTACAAATTGTACTTGTGTTCCAGTGCTACTGTTATTCCATTTGTAGGTTGGGAGGAAAATTTTATGTTCAAATTGCTGTGATAAGCATTTCTAGTCTTGTCTTTACTTTGACCCATTTCTAAATGCTTTTAACAAAAAATAATGATATGCCTTCACATATAATGCCTTTCTTCAAGCTCCTGAAGGTCTTTTCTTAATTGATATGTATCTGATACCATTAAGCAAAATGGTCTTTTTAATTTTTTTTTAATGAAGTCTTGCTCTGTTGCCCAGGCTGGAGTGCAAGGACAAGATCTCAGCTCATTGCAGCATCTGCCTCACAGGTTCAAGCGATTCTTCTGCCTCAGCCTCCTGAGTAGCTGGGACTAATTTTTGTGTTTTTAGTAGAGATGATGTTTCACCATATTGACCAGGCTGGTCTCGAACTCCTGACCTCGTGATCTGCCCACCTCGGTCTCCCAATGTGCTGGGATTGCAGGTGTGAGCCACCGCACCCAGCCACAAAATGGTCATTTAGTCCATATTTGCAGAAATATATATATTAAGGTAAGACGGGAGTAGAGATTGCAATGTATTCTGCACTAAATTATCTGCTGTGGTGCAGTGTTACGCAGTTTTCTTCAATTTTGCATGGAGTCATACTGTCTTCATGCATACTGCAGTCTCAGAACTGTCTTTTCTTTAAATAATGCAGTGAAAAAATTAAATAATTAAATCTGCCGGCGAGAAGTATCAAAGACTTTAAACAGAAAAAAAGGGGAAGAGTAAAAGAAGAGAAATGAACACTTTAGTCGTCTCCTATTTAAAGAGAAAACCTCATTTATGAAACCTGAAGGGATGGGAGAAATGGCCATTCTTTGTTAGAAGGGAAATTGGTGATCTTCGTTGACTGTCTCATTTGAGTAGCACCTCTGGTATTATTGACTAGATTGCAGTGTTTCAAGCAAATTTTAAGTTATAAAACTGTTGTTCAGAATGCCTAAATTTATTGGAAACATACTCCTGATCTCTGGTTACTATAGAAGCTTAAAGCTGCATTTTGGAGAACCTCTTGGCAGACAGTGTCAGACAAAAATCTTTGCATGGAATGCTTATAGTAATACCATTTTCCTGCTCAAGCCAATATACTGACGACTAGGAGATTATTTTGAATGGATTTTAAATGTCTCAGGGAACACAGCAACCTCTCCAGGTCCCTTTCAACTGTTCTCTAATCAACAGTCCAAACCTTCACACCATGCTCAGAATTGACTTCTAAGCTTAAGGGAAAACACAAAGTCATAAAGATTCTCTCTGGTTGAAGAGGGATTCCTTGGTACTTTTCAACCTGGAAAGTTGGAGAATGGTTTGTTAAATTAAGTTTAGCCTAATTCTGCATCCTTATATATTTTAGGTTTGGCCTAAAGGTTTCTGCATACATAGTGAACTGTCACCTAACTGGATGTGTAAACAGGCTGCAACCTACTCTTGTAACAAGTAGCTGAGTCTCAGCCAGTCATGGCAGCCAGTTTCGGTCAATCACGAGCAGCCAACTGTTCAAACCTATTCAAGGAAAGCAAACACTGAGCTGTAGGCAATCCAGTTGTTTCTGTACCTCACTTCCATTTTCTATACATCACTTTCCTTTTCTGTCCATAAATCCTATCCAACCGGCTGGGTGCAATGGCTCACGCCCGTAATCCCAACACTTTGGGAGGCTGAGGCGGGTGCATCACCTGAGGTAGGGGGTTTGAGGCCAGCCTGACAAACATGGAGAAATCCTATCTCTACTAAAAATACAAAAAATTAGCCGGGTGTGGTGGAATGTGCCTGTAATCCCAGCTACTCAGGAGGCTGAGGCAGGAGAATCGCTTGAACCCGGGAGGCGGAGGTTGTGGTGAGCCAAGATCGCACACTGCACTCCAGCCTGGGAACAAGAGCGAAACTCTGTCTCAAAAAATAAAAATGAAAATAAAAATAAAAATAAATCCTATCCAACCAGTGCGGCAGTCCCGGAGTCACTCCCAATCTATTCTGGTTTTGGGGACTGCCCAATTTGAGAATCATTCTTTGTTCAGTTAAACTCTGTTACATTTAATTTGTCTGAAGTTTTACTTTTTAGTTTAAAGTTATAAAAAGGGCTGGGCACAGTGGCTCACACTTGTATTCCCAGCATTTTGGGAGGCCAAGATGGGAGGATCACTTGAGCCCAGGAGTTGAAGACCAGCCTGGCCAACATGGCAAAACCCCATCTCTACAAAAAATACAAAAATTCGCTGTGCATGGTGGCGCATGCCTGTGGTCCCAGCTACTTGAGAGGCTGAGGTGGGAGGATTGCTTGAGCCCAGGAGGCTGAGGCTGTGGTGAGCTAAAATCGTGCCATTGCACTCCAGCCTGGGCAACAGAGCAAGACCCCGTCTCAAAAAAAATAAATTAAAAATAAAGGTATAAAAAGTACCTAAAATCTCAAGATTCTTAATAAAGGGCACTGAGAAGTCTACCAAGTATTAGAATCATAATGTTTTCACTCTATTCAAACTCAGCTCCCAGCCCATTCTTTCAAGTTTATCTCAAGCTCTATTTTCTCCATGAAATTGCCTAGACCACTCCAGCAGCACTACATTGCTTCACCTCTCTCTTAATGTCAGCACTTGACGTCAACAGTTAAACAAATTAGATACAGTCATGCATCGCTTAATGACAGGGATACAGTCTATAAAATGCATATTTAGGCTATGTTGTCATCACATGGACATCATAAAGTGTACTTACACAAATCTAGATGATATAGCCTACTACACACCTAGGTTATATGGTATTCTAGGCCACACACCTGTACAGCATGTTACTGTACTGTGTACTGTAGGCAATTGGAACGCAATTGTGTATTTGTGTATCTAAACATAAAAAAGGGTTGGGTGCAGTGGCTCATGCCTGTAATCCCAGCACTTTGGGAAGCTGAGGTTGGCGGATTGCCTAAGCTTAGGCATTTGAGACCAGCTTGGGCAATATGGCAAAACCCCATCTCTTAAAAATATATATATATATATAAAAAGCCGGGTGTGATGGCTCACACCTGTAATCCCAGAACTTTGGGAGGCCAAGGCGGGGGGATCACCTGAGGTCGGGAATTCAAGACCAGCCTGACCAACATGGAGAAACTTCATCTCTACTAAAAATACAAAATTAGCCAGGCCTGGTAGCAGGTGCCTGTAATCCCAGCTACTCGGGAGGCTGAGGCAGGAGAATCGCTTGAACCCAGGAGGCGGAGGTTGCGGTGAGCCGAGATCGCACCATTGCACTCCAGCCTGGGCAACAAGAGTGAAACTCCGTCTCTAAATAAATAAATAAAAATAAAATAAAATAAAAATTAGCCGGGTGTGGTGGCACGAGCCTATAGCCCCAGCCGTTTGGGGGGTTGAGGAAGGAGAATCACTCAAGCAAGCCCAAGAGGTCAAGCTTGTGGTGAGCCAGGTTTGCACCACTGCACTCCAGCCTGACTGATGGAGCAAGACCTCATCTCTGAAAAAAAAAAAAAAGCCAGGCACAGTGGCTCACTCCTGTAATCCCACCAGCACCTTTGGGAGTCTGAGGCAGGTGGATCATGAAGTCAGGAGTTCGAAACCAGTCTGGCCAACATGGTGAAACCCCATCGCTACTAAAAATACAAAAATTAGCTAATTAGCTAACATTCATTTTCATCCTACAAATGTCTGGGTGCATTGGCACGCGCCTGTAGTCCCAGCTACTCGGGAGGCTGAGTCAGGAGAATCGCTTGAACCTGGGAGGTGGAAATTGCAGTGAACCGAGATCATGCCACTGCATTCCAGCCTGGGTGACAGAAGGAGACTCTGAAAAAAAAAAAAAAAAACCCCACAAACATACAAAAGGTACAATTAAAATATGGTACTATAATCTTATGGGACCTCCATTGTATATATGGTCCATTGTTGACATCCTGATGTGGCACATGACTGTAAAAATCAATTCAAGGGTTTCACCAAATAGCTTAAAGCTTTGTGAAAAATGTGAATTTTATATTAGTCATTGATCATAGCACCCAGCTAGTATTGGCTGACTGACTGACAGATGGATAGACAGATGGATGGGTGGACAGATGGAGGCAGCAAGATTACCAGACAGGGCCGTAGATTCAGGGAACGTGGTCAGGGCTGAGACAAGATGTGATTCAGTTCACAATATTTATTGGCCCACTTCACTTGTTTAAATTACCTGCCTGGTCTCTCTAGAATTTGAGGCTGCAAACTATTATCTAATTTTTGGAACCCGAGAGACCTGAAGGTTTTGAATTCATCCTAAGGAAAAAAAATTAAAACACACACAACCTTTACTCACGAAGACATTCTCTGCCATATTATATATACAATAATAAACTGGAAACAATTTACATATCTTACAATAGAGTTTAGTAAATTATGATACATCAACCCAATGGCGTATGGTCATTAAAATGATAATTACAAAGACCATGGAGACATATTTATAGCATATATTACTTGAAAAATGCAGAATATTAAAGTGTATCTGTGGTAAGTTTATAACTTAATAAATATATGTTTGTTTTCAGACCAATACTAGAAAAGAGTACATATATATGAAAATCGTTATTTTTCAGCAGTGAAAAGAAATATGACTACATTTCTCCTTTTCTCAAACTGTTTTAAATTTTTTATTATTTATTCCAGTGAAGATCAGGGTGTTGAAAGACAACCTGTGATGAATATACAGATGGATAGAAAACTTGGAGCAATGGAAGTGTTGGAAGAAAAATGGGGCTAATGTAGGCTAAAGAAATTAAATTTGCCATAAAGCTTCTATTAAAGCTTCTAAACCATAATGAATTTTCCTTGTGGCATCTGCCACCTGAATCCTTCCATTTATGTCTGCATGAACCTTTTTCTGTGTGTCTCAAAGTTCTACCGACTATTATGTGTGTTGGGGATGTGCCTGTGTGTGCCTGAGTTTGTGTGTGTGTGGGCGTGTGTGTGTGTGTGGTAGTGGTGGTGGTGGTGGCGATGGTGGGGAGGATCCAGTTCTTAAAATGCACCTTTTGTCATCATGTAAGAATAGCTCTGATAATAGAAACCACTCATAAAATAAACATGTTACTGGGAATCTTAAGAGAATTCTTTGTAAGAGTGTCTATTGTAATGAATTCCAACAGACTTTGCTATTGTTTCTCATAAAGCTACTGGAATTTCATCACAATCAGCATATTGCAATTAATTGCATCCACAGTTTGTCGGACCTGGATAATTAGCAAGTGAAAAGAAAACCTCTGAATTCGGTCAGGACAGGAGAAAAGCATTTTAGACACAATGAATCAAACATTCACTTTCATCCTACAAATGTCTGGGTAGTGTTGATTTGGATATTCGTCTAGGGACAGAGCTGAGGAATGACTGAACTTTGAGGTGAAGAGAGATGAGAGGAGGAGGTGAAAAGTAACTGCTGCTCGCTGACAGACCCAGGAAGCCCTGAAGAAAGGCTCTCAGCTTTGAATCCTCCAGTCCTTCCTCCTCAACTGACACTGTAAGAACTTTCCAGAATGAATGATTGGCATATGCACAGGGATAAAACAAAAGCACATATCTTCAGCTGGGTGCGGTGGCTCACACCTGTAATACCAGCACTTTGAGAGACAGAGGTGGGCGAATCACCTGAGGCTAGGAGTTCGAGACCAGCCTGGCCAACATGGTGAAACCCGTTGCTACTAAAAATACAAAAATTAGCTGGGCGTGGTGGTGTGTACCTGTAATCCCAGCTACTCAGGAGGCTGAGGCAGGAGAATCGTTCCAACCTGGGAGGCGGAGTTCGCAGTGAACAAAGATCATGCCACTGCACTCCAGCCTGAGTGACAGAGTGAAATTCCGTCTCAAAAAAAAAAAAAAAAGTACTTATTTTCAGGGGCTTATCTTTGCAGAGACTTTGTTGTAACTCTGGAATGGTGGAATAGTACAAATACAGGCTTCAGAAAACTTGAGTTCCAGTTCAAGCCCCATCACTCACTACTGGTGTGCAGCTGAACGAATCATTTCACTGTCGACTTCTCATATTTGTAACATGATATTGATAGCTATGACAGTGTTAAAATAATCACAATGTCTCTACTTATTTGGCATGTCACTGTGAGAAGTAAATATGATGAAAAGCTGAAAGTATTTTGTAAAGTCTATATAAATGCTATATCAGTGCTCTGTCAGTGTTAGTCATCAAGATCACTCTGGGTCATTATTTAACCAATCAATGTGACAGGGTTTACTTTCGCCCTTCCTATGCAGATTCATCAATTTCCTCTTTTCATTTGATCCAGATGTTTTCAGGGAAATTTACTTTGAATTTGTAGAAAGGAAAAGGCCTGTTCCCACCCAGACTCCATTTAGCAGAGAGTTTATCATTAAACATGCAGAGAACATGACTAACACAGGAGAATTGCTGCATTCTAGGCCCAATGTAAGTAAAAGAGCTATTGGATAATAGAATATTGATCAGATAATTTGTTTCAGAGTCATTAGTTTCCACACGTAGCTGAACCACTTCTGGAACCTCACATCTCTCAAATCATGAGAATCAATCTGCTAAACCCGGAGCTCCCCACACATACACTTGAGCAGAAAAAGTGTTTTCTAAAGTGTCCAGGGTATTAAATATAAAATCAATTTTTTCATTTAGCCAATGCTGTGGCCTTGAGTATATCACTGACCTTTAGGTGGTCAGCTTTTTACCTGTAAGTGTAACTTTTCTTTTCTATCAAGCATCTAGCATCTAGCTCCTTTGAGCCTAGAAGTCTCAACTACTGTCATCCCTTAAGATTTTATTTTCTAATAATTCATAGCCCAGTTTTATAGAATGTCACGGTTTTTCATGACTGACATTTACTACAAAATTCTTTTCATTTTTTATTTTGCTGCCAAAATGTGAACATGCAAATATCCTATGAATTTGCCAACTTGTATCTGTACAGACACACAAAAAAATGTACGACAAAGACTAGAATAAGAAATGATTAATGATACTGAATACATTGCCTGTTCTTTCCACATAGCATTCAATCTGTGCTCACCTTTTATAGTTCAATGTGCTGCCAGATCTCAAAACAATGCTCTAATTATTTTTAAATAAATAAAGAACCGTACTAGAGAAAGATGTTCTCCTCACTCAAACCCTAACTATGAGGCACAGTATTTCCATAGAACTTGGTCTCATTTTCACAGAGAAGGCAATATTTAGCATTCATACAACAAATGTATGTTATAGTATTATTTAGCACTTCTGCAACATAGGCTTTCACTGTTCATATCTGGAGAAAATTGAAGAGGAGCTTGCCTTAAGGTCTCCAGTGATTTAGTAGACTTAGTTGTTGAATTTCTGGAAAAGCTAACTAAGTCATAGGATTTAAAAGGGTAGCATTTGCCAGAGTTCAAACTGGGGTCTGTGTTTTTCTTTATGCAGTATCTGTTTTTGAGACATCACAGGGAACTTGTAAACACAGAGCCAGGGAAGTCTTATGCTTTTTAAATTTGAAAGCTTCTAAGCTTTCTGCTGAACTGTATTCCACCAATCTTTAGAGAAATAAAATTTTATTGATAAATTATTTCTACGTGTAGGGTAACCTTTTTGAAAATAGAACATTGCTGCCACTCTAGATACATAATACAAAAGGATATTTGCTGCTCATTGGTATAAGTTGAACCTGAACTCATTTTCTTCCAGGAAAATCATAGCAGTGAGGTCTGGCTCTGAAAAGTCTTACTGATAAACACCTTTATCATGAATTGAAAGGCTAAGAGTTACAGAAGATGTCTGGTTTTTTATTTTTATTTTTGGTGTGTGTGTGTGTGTGTGTGTGTGTGTGTGTTTTCACATACAGACCGTCCCTCACTTACAATGGTTTGACTCATGGTTTTTTGACTTTACGAGTGTGTGAAACCATCATAATTTTGAGGCAACGTACAGTATTCAACATGTTCCATGAGATATTCTCTACTTTATTATAAAATAGGCTTTGTGTTAGATGATTATGTTCAACTGTAGACTAATGTTAGTGTTCTGATCAGATTTAAGGTAGGCTAGACTAAGCCATGATATTTTAAAGTTTAGGGGTATTAAATGCAGTTGTGATTTATGGTATTTTCAACTTACAATGGGTTTATTGGGATGTAAACCCATCATAAATTGGGGATCATCTGTATTACTAAAATCTGAACCAGGGGCAGGGAAGATTGGTAGAGAGATGCCTAAACAATAGCTGCACAATGGCTGTGTAATAACTACATCTTGAATACACCATCGGAAGAATGAAGTTATGTCACACACAGGGAGCAGTAGGTGATCTAGACACATAGCTTCTGGAAACAATGGAATGTAATAAATGAAAGGATGTGCTTACACAGGGTATTTTCAAAATAATTTTATTATAATTTATCTTGCTTCATATTGACAAGTAAAATCATACTGAATATGTTTTGATTTAGAAAGCCTCATTGGGAATCAATGAATTAGATCTACTCCTTGGAATCAAAAAAGTTTTTTGTTGTTGTTGTTGTTGTTTTGGGATGGAGTCTCGCCCTGTCACCTAGGCTGGAGTGCAGTGGAGCAATCTTGGCTCACTGCAACCTCTGCCTCTGGGTTCAAGTGATTCTTGTGCCTCAGCCTCCCGAGTAGCTGGGACTACAGGTATATGCCACCATGCCTGGCTAATTTTTGTATTTTTAGTAGAGATGGGGTTTCACCACGTTGGCCAGGCTGGTCTCAAACTCCTGACCGCAGGTGATCCGCCCGCCTCGGCCTCCCAAAGTGCTGGAATTACAGGCGTAAGCCACCACGCCTGACCTCAAAAAAGATTTTAGTTATGAAAACCCATTTAGCTTTGTCTTCCTAAGTAAGATGAAGTTGCTGCATCATTACTTATTAATCCCCTGATTCCTTGAGGGGATCTTAAGAATACAAGAGCCAATAAAATGTTTGGAGAAAAGGGTCCAGAGACATTACAAAAAGAGCAAGCCTTAACTCTTGGGGATAGGCTGCTGCCATTGGCATAGGACCGATTCTTTTTAGTGGGTGAAGCTCAAAGACTCAAGCCTATTTCTTTGATTTCTGCCATCCTTTCCCTCCCTGCTATCTTTCTGAACTAAAGTCCAAGGTGGACCAGGGGTAGGAAGGGAACCACTTTCATTCATCATATCCATCTTGAAGAAGACACTGATCTGGGACCGGAAGTAGAAACTAGAAGGTAAGAGACAGTTGGTGTGTCACTTCCTTCCTATATATCTAAAGGAAATCACCTACAACCTTCACACTTCAGTTTTAACTGAAAAGCTTTCTGGGCCAGGTGTGGTGGCTCACACCTGTAATCGTAGCACTATGGGAGGCTGAGGCGGGCGTATCACCTGAGGTCAAGAGTTCAAGACCAGCCTGGACAACATGGTGAAATCCTGTCTCTACTAAAAGACAAAAATTAGCCAGGTATGATGGCGGGTGCCTGTAATCCCAGCTACTTGGGAGGCTGAGACGTGAGAATCGCTTGAACCCGGGAGATGGTGGTTGTGGTGAGCCGAGATTGCGCCACTGCACTCTAGCCTGGGTAGCTGAGTGAGACTCCATTTCAAAAGAAAAGAAAAGAAAAGAAAAGCTTTCTGGGAACCAGTTTGTTATTTTAGGATTTAAATGTCCACAAAGGAAAGCCAACTGTGTCAAATTAAGCCAACTTCAAACAGGTCAAAGAAGGAGCTAAAGTTTCTTGAAACTGATAGACTGTTACTCACTTATTAGTGTCCCATTTTATCAATATTATACAATACTTTAAATGTAGTACCAAACCCTGAATCAACTCTTGTCCTAGAAGCTCATGTGTCATGGATCATGGTTTTAAGTGGTAGTGGTTAAACATCTAAATAATTGAAATGTTAAATCAACTTTCCATTCTCCTGACTGTATTTTATTAACTCACATAAGTAAATTGGATTACTGTTAATCCTTGTTTCATAGCACACAGTCATCTTTGATCCATGTAGCTCTTCCTTTGTTTTATTTGTCCATGTATTTGTTAACTTACTTTTCCCTGATAGGATTACTGTCCTCCAAATTGACTTTCTATTGGCCTCAGTATTTTTATCTATTAAATAAGGAAGTTAGATTATATGATATATTTGGTCTCTTTCTGCTTTGATGCTCTATGAATAACATTAAGACCTGTTTGGCCCAGAGTCTGGCATATAATTAGTGCTTAGTAAGTGGTAGTTAATACTTTACAGTAGACCTTTAAACAATGCAGGGGCTAGGGGTACCCTCACTCCCTGAAGTTGAAAATCTTCTATGACTTTTGATGTTCCCAAAACTTAACTAATAGCCTACTGTTGACTGGAAGCCTTACAGCTGATTAACACATATTTTGTATGTTTCTTGGCTTCTTTTTCTGTGTGTGAGAGGGTGTTGCTCTGTGGCACAGACTGGAGTGCAATGGTATGATCATGGCTCAGTGCAGCCTTGAACTCCTGGCCTCAAGTGGTCATCCCACCTCAGCCTCCAGAGTAGCTGGGACTACAAGTGCATGACAATTTGCCTGGCTAATTTTTTATCTTTTGTAGAGACTGGGTCACACTATGTTGCCTAGGCTGTTCTCTAACTCCTGGGCTCAAGCAATCCACTCGCCTCGGCCTCCCAAAGTGCTGGGATTACAGGCACTGATCACACCTGGCCTATCTTGAGCCTTTTTTTAAAGCCAAAACTCTAAAATTATCAAACCATCCTCCGCCAGTATTAAATTCTCCAGCTTTAGATTCTTCAGCTTCCTTTTGCTTGAAGTTGTTATATAACAACTTCCCTTTTTCTTGAATCACATTAGATTCTATAGGTATGCCTTTCTTTTAGCAATCCTGCTCCCATATAAAAGCTGCACTAAAAATATCAAATAAAAATACATGTTTCTCACCTGCTGGTGAGAAAAACAGTGCAAGGTTGTCTCACCTGCTGGTGTAGCTGCAGTGAAGTCTTTACTAATTTTCCTTTGTTTACAATGTTCTTACACTGGATGGATTCATTTATCTTGAAAAGGTAAGCAACTGCAGCTGCAGAACTCAATCTATGGTACATATCAAGCAATTCAACTTTTTCTCATAATGTCATGACTTTTCTCAATTCTTGGGAGCCCTTCCGGCATCACTATTAGCACTTCATATGGGTCCCATGGTGTTCAAGATTTACAGAATTGCCCTAAATAGAATGAAACATACGCAAGAACCATGAGAGATCACTTTTTGCTGTGATACACCGTTTACTGGAGAAACTAACTGCTCATGTGGAGATGATTAGTGTCATCAGATACTTGTAATACTTGAGCTCACCGCAATAGCAACAGGAGGTCACTAAGAAATTATTACCATAGTACAATATGCATTACAATTAATTTTATGCAGTTATAATTTAATATTACATCTTTATGTTTATTTACATTTCTTTCAACTGTGAGTGGTGCTATTTATGGTCTGTAGGTGTTTGTGTGTATAAGTTTTAATACATTTTAATTTTCATAATACATATTTTTAATGATAAAATAGACTAGTATCTACATATATTTCATGAACTTATAACATACAACATACCTACCTAACTTTTTCTTTTTTTTTTTTCTTTTTTGAGATGGAGTTTCACTCTTGTTGCCCAGGCTGGAGTTCAATGGCGTGATCTCGGCTCACCGCAACCTCTGCCTCCCGGGTTCAAGTGATTCTCTTGCCTCAGCCTCCCGAGTAGCTGGGATTACAGGCATGCACCACCATGCCCGGCTAATTTTGTATTTTTAGCGGAGATGGGGGTTTCTCCATGTTGGTCAGGCTGGTCTTGAACTCACGACCTCACGTGATCCGCCTGCCTAGGCCTCCCAAAGTGCTGGGATTACAGGTGTAAGCCACCACACCCGGCACTTTTTCTTAATTTTTTTCAATATATCTAAGCTACATGGTTTGTCTGAGAGTTATTCTAAATTGTGGCAATCTCCAAAAAAAGTACGATATATTTTTTGAAGAAAATCTGCATAAATGGACCTGTGTAGTTCAAATCCAAGTTGTTCAAGGGTTAACTAGTAATTTATCATTATTAGCATTATTAAATTTTGGGAACTTTCACACCAATTCTCAATCTGATGTACTAGCATACCATAGAGTTGGTAACTCTTCTAATCGGCAGTGAAATGTTCAGAGGCATTTTTTTTTTTCTCACACTGGTCAGCTCCAAACAGCCCATTACCAATTTATTATTGATTCACAGAATCTCAGGTTATAAGAGATCTTAGAGGTTAATTTCTGGCATTGGATATAGCAGAGGAAGAAATAAGGTGGCTCATAAGGCAAACTCTTCCCAGAATAATTCCAGTTTGCAGAGTTTCAGGATGGGTCCTTATGGAGTTCTTTTTCCCTTCTTCCATTAAACTGCTTAGATTTCTTTCTGTTCATTGCATTTCAGCGAAGTTTTCTTTTAGAGATTTAAGGGACTTTGGCAGACAGGCCAAACACTAGTGGGGCCTCATTATCAAGTAATATGTTGCAAAGTATAAGGCAGTGTAAAACTGAAAACTGCCTGGTTATCTGCCATATGGTGTGTTACAGAGGAAGAGTCCAGGGGCAAATCTTGCAGTTCTGTTCTTCGCATACAAAAAGAAAACACTTATGCAAGACTTGGATTTTTGCTTCTTTACAATGTTAGGAATGGTTTTCTATCAACCACTACTAGTCTATCAGTTCCTCCTTCCTTTGGCTACTGAGACATTTGTAATAGAATTGACTGTCATAACCATCAGAGTCTAAGGTCATGAAATACGACAGATTCTTTGCTGTTGCTATTGGTGCTTATCTGCAAGCTTCCTTCTTGGCCAACAAGGCTCTATCCAAGGAAGCTAATGAGATCGTTAAAGTAGATCCCAAAGGAGGAAGCAGAATGTGTCTATTCATCAATGGAAGTGGGACTTCTTTGATAACATTTAGGTTTAAGAATCACACTTTTAGAAAATGGACTTATAATGGAACTGTGATATAACTGCAAAAGCTATGGATAGTAAGAGGAATGAGTCTACATCCATACATTTGATTTAACAGATGAATGAGGGTTCAACTCATTTTTTTAAAAAAAAACAGGGCTAGGTTTTTCCCTTTAAAATATATATGCATTGAAATGAAAGAATATGCCCTTTGAGTAAGTTTAAATGCTGGCCCAGGGATTAGTTTACAAAGCAGAAAAGTGGTTTGCCCACTTCCTACCTCATTTTCCAATTCTCTCTCATGTTCAATGCAGTGAATGTTACATTTGTGTGTGCCAACCAGGGCATGCTCACAGAAGGAAAGAGTGCTAGTGGAAAGAAAAAGAGAAAGACACCATGGAGAAAAAAATGTTAATGATCAATTTTTCCACCCCAAGAAAAAAATCTCCAGGCTCCAGAAAACCGGGTGCAGTGATTCCTCTCCATTTCATTCAGAATTTGAAGCCCAGAGACAACAAGGCTTTGAAAGAGAAGCATTTTGTGCTGTCTTTGTAGTCCTAAACAATTAACAGCTCCAGAGTCCCAGAGAGAAACCCGTAGGGCATCCTTCAAACTTGTTACAAAGTACCTTATGTAGTGGCAACCCTTCTGTGGATCACGGTGAGACAGGTCCTTCCTCCTACCTGAAATGCCCACAATTCTGAATTTTTTTAAAAAAAGAGAGTGACTGTCCCTTATATGTGTATTGAGATGTAGACCTTGACTGAAGTCTTATCCCATCTGAAATTTACTATCTTCAAGAGGGATAATCCAATGTCCCTATGCATAGATGCACATTGTCAGAGTTAACAGTGTTGTAATAGATTGTGAGCTTTCGGACTCCATGGCTAGGGAAGCAGGAAGAGACTACAGGGACTGGCTAGCAGGGAGACTGTACCAAAACTCTAAAGCACAAGCATAGTGCTTATGTTTTCCTCTTAAAAATAATAATAATAGGGCCGGGAGCGGTGGCTCACGCCTGTAATCCTAGCACTTTGGGAGGCCGAGGCGGGCGGATCACAAGGTCAGGAGATCGAGACCATCCTGGCTAACACAGTGAAACCCCGTCTCTACTGAAAATACAAAAAAATTAGCCAGGCCTGGTGGCGGGCGCCTGTAGTCCCAGCTGCTCGGGAGGCTGAGGCAGGAGAATGGCGTGAACCCGGGAGGCGGAGCTTGCGGTGAGCCGAGATCGCGCCACTGCACTCCAGCCTGGGCGACAGAGCGAGACTCCGTCTCAAAAAAATAAATAATAATAATAATAAGAAGAAGAATAATAGGACGGGCATGGTGGATCATGCCTGTAATCCCAGCACTTTGCGAGGCCAAGGCAGGCAGAGCATTTGAGATCAGGAGTTCGAGACCAGCCAACCCTGTCTCTACTAAAAATACAAAAATTAGCCAGCCTGTAATCCCAGCTACTCGGGGAGGCTGAGGCAGGAGAATCGCTTGAATCCGGGAGGCGAAGGCTGCAGTGAGCCAAGATCACACCACTGCACTCCAGCCTGGGCGACAGAGCGAGACTCTGTCTCAAAAATACATACATACATACATACATACATACATACATACCTTCAATAATAAACCACATTTACTCTAGAGTATTCAGAGATTCTGAATTCCACTAATTTTTTGTGCCTCCCCCTTCCCCTTTCTCCAGTGTACAGCACAATTCATTGCACATGCTAGGTGCTCAAAACAGATGTGTTGAATCAGTCAAATAAATAAACGAATAAAATACATACACTTCTGCACATGTTTTAGTTCTTCTGATCTTCTATTTCTTCAGCTATAATGTGGGGATGATGTTATTTTGTGGGTTTGTTTTCAAGATTAAATAATATAGCATACCTTATACAATATGTAAAATGTCAAATGCTATGCTCAAAGGTACTAGTGGAATTTTAAGTCTGCAGGTATCTTTCAGATTTTAAAAAATCAGTACCAAAAGCTATAGGTGGGATGAGTTAATTAATCTCAAACACATTTAAATTAACAGGAAGAAAGAAATAGGGCATGGTAGGAGGAGAGAAAGGAGGACAGTTAGGGATATAGTGAATACTTTTAAAGTCAGTTGAATTATTTCATACGGGATAATTTTTCTTATCACAGTAAATCACCCTGTGCCCCACCCCCGCTCCAGGAAGGCAGGGAGGTTGTAAAGGAGAAGCGAGAAGAGGGTTAATTTGAGCTCCCTCCTGCCTGCTGCAGTCACAGTGCATGATAGAGTAATGAAGGTGACGCCGCCACATATCTCATCTGAACTTCCTCTGTGGTCTTTTTTATATTAAAGTCTTTCACTGTTACAGGACTGTGCTTGGAAAAGTTGGGAAACTTTTCCCTTGGTGGAGAAAAAGAAGGCCTCGTCAGACGCAATCCAACAAATGAATGGAGTTATTTCCTTGGCCCAACATGTCCATCCACTAGCACACCAAATATTCATAGAAACATCTTTCCTCACTTCCAAGGCCGGAATTGTACTCTCCCGTGGCGTTGCCTAGTATCAGATGCGCAGATTTCGAAAGTGAGCAGGCAACAGACTTGGCTTTCGAGCCAATTCTAGGAGTCGATGCGACTTACTGTCCTGTGTGGTAGCTTCTCCCGGGAGCAGAAAGTGTAAAATAAACAGCTGCTGAAAAGCATGAAGAATTAACGAAGTGAAAATCTCGAGTTATTTGTTCGGCAATTGACACGTAAGTGACCTCCTTAAATGCCTAGTTATTTAAGGACGTTTAGAACGAGGACGAATGAATCTTCAGGGCAGTTAATTCGCACCGGCGTGTAAATTTCTTTAGTCTTTCGGGAAGTGGCGGTAAATTCATACATATCCAGCAGGGAGGGAAGAGAAGGGAGTAAAACCACGATCTCGGAGCGCTCTTCTCAGTCCTTTGGAAAGACTTGCCTTTACTGCCCGGAACCCTGGAGGTTACAGCTGGGCGAACCCGGAGGCGCTAGGACCTGGTCGGCGCCTGGCTGCGGCCGCTTTCAAGAGGGCGGAGGAGCTGGAGGAGGAGGGCGATGTGGGAAAGGAGGGGTGTTAAGGGGGGCGGGGGAAGTCATTTATGCAGAGCAGGAGCTGCTGCCATTGCCACTCAGAATCCCCGCGCGCTGCTCGGAGCCGGAGGGAGCGCTGGGAGCGAGCAAGCGAGCGTTTGGAGCCCGGGCCAGCAGAGGGGGCGCCCGGTCGCTGCCTGTACCGCTCCCGCTGGCCATCTCCGCCGCGCTCGGGGGCCCCGGGAGGAGCGAGACCGAGTCGGAGAGTCCGGGAGCCGAGCCGGGCGAAACCCAACTGCGGAGGACGTCCGCCCCACTCAGCCGCCTCCTGCGCCCGAGCCGGGGAGCATCGCCGAGCGCCCCGCGGGCCGGAGAGCTGGGAGCACAGGTCCCGGCAGCCCCAGGGATGGTCTAGGAGCCGGCGTAAGGCTCGCTGCTCTGCTCCCTGCCGGGGCTAGCCGCCTCCTGCCGATCGCCCGGGGCTGCGAGCTGCGGCGGCCCGGGGCTGCTCGCCGGGCGGCGCAGGCCGGAGAAGTTAGTTGTGCGCGCCCTTAGTGCGCGGAACCAGCCAGCAAGCGAGGGAGCAGCGAGGCCCCGGGACCATGGGCTGGGGGAGCCGCTGCTGCTGCCCGGGACATTTGGACCTGCTGTGCGTGCTGGCGCTGCTCGGGGGCTGCCTGCTCCCCGTGTGCCGGACGCGCGTCTACACCAACCACTGGGCAGTCAAAATCGCCGGGGGCTTCCCGGAGGCCAACCGTATCGCCAGCAAGTACGGATTCATCAACATAGGACAGGTAACGAACTACAGGCTAGCCCAGCCCTCGGCCCTGAAGCCACTGGGGGCTTCTTGTCCCCTCTGCGTGGAACCCCCTCCCCCTCTTCCAGATGTGCTCTAGCAGCTGTTGCCCTAACTCTTGGGCGATGCTCTGTCTCCTGCGCGCGCGCGCGTACGCACACACACACACACACACACACACCCCAGAGTTGCCGGGTCCGTGTTTTGTTTACTTGTCTTTTCCAAGCCACGCGGGACTGGTAGGGTCTCGGGAAAAATCTAGAGTGCCCCCGTGGTGGCTTCAGAGACGGCTGGACCTTTTGACCTGAAAAGTCGAGTAGCACTAGTAATCTGAGGCAGTCTCAGAGAGGGTGATCGTGGGGAGAGGGGGAAATTAGGTCTTTTGGGGGATAGGGGGTGAGCGCGCCTCTGATGCCTGCGGGGAAGGGAAAGCCTTTCCTGCTCGGACCTGAATTTAGCCCAGAAAGAAGTTTCTTCTTGGGCGAGAGAACCTCTGGCGCTGGGGACGCCGGAGGCGCGGGGACTGGAGCTGGAAGGGAGGAGAAAGGAGGGGGAGGGAAGAGGGGGCGGGACCCGGTGTGAGTGCAGATTTAGGGGAGACCTCTAGGCTTTCTCGCCTTAAGCGAGGTCCGCGTGGGGGCTCCCGGAAGGGAGTTGGAGTGGGGAGGTGGGAAACTTCCGAAACCGGCTGGCTGGGTTCCGCTCCGGGAAAACGAGGAGTCTTACCCCGGGACGGAAGGTGCCGGGCCGGGAGGTTGCGCCGTGGGGCGAGAGTTGGGCAGGCAGCAGGGGCGCGGGGTTTTTGTGGGGTGCCGCTCTCGGGCTTTTGGCAGAGCTCTCCTGCTAGGGAGAAATGCCCATAAACTAAGGTGATGCTATGAGGATGATTGGAAGCGTAACAGATTTGGAAGTACTCCGGGTTCAGTGGTCTTGGCTTTCTGGTTCTCTTACCCCCACAGCCCTGCGAGAAATGGGGGTAGAGAGGGCTATGAAAGTGGATCCCAGAAAGTACCCCCCTCCACATACACACCGCAGGCATCTTTGGGGTTGGCCGGAGGGGCGGGCCCTGGCTGGGCTCAGGCGAGAATCCGCTGGAATGGGAGGTGAGGATGATGGATGGCGCCTTTCCAGCAGGCGCGCTTTGGGGACTGCCCGGGGTGCACGCACCCTGCGTGCTCTGCCAGGGGGAAGGGAGAGGGAGGTGCTGGCTGGTGCCGGCGGAGTGGGAGAGTACGGACAGTTTCTGAGGCCATTGCGTTCCACGCCCAGGAACCCGGGGACACCCCCCGCCCCTCCTCCCCGCCGCCTGGGGGATGCGGCACCTGGAGAGGAGGCAGAGCTGCTGTCGCCGCGTTTAGAAGGAGCTGGGGAGTGCGGGGAGTGTTCAGAGGAGCAAGAGCACAAGATCTTGCTCTTTGCCCGCCCAGAGGGAGGACATATTCCAGAGAAGCCAGCCCTGTGGAGAACTGAGACTAGGGCAAGGGGCACGGTTTGTATTCCCTCCTGCCCCTGGAACTAAGGAAGTAAGGGAAGCCAGCCAGATTTTGTTGCTTGAGTGACTGTTATCTGCGGAAGATTTCCATTCTAAAGGCTCGTTGGGATTCTACTGGCTTCTTTTTCTCTGGAAGAAAACACTGAGTCCGTTCAGGTCTTTTTACATGAACTTAAAGTTGGGCACTGCCTATGCCCTGGGAATGGAACTGGGGAGGCTAGCACTGAAAGTAGCTAGTACTATTAATCTTTCCAGAGATTCATCTCGGGTTCTGCTAACATTGAACATCTCACACATGACCAGGCATTTTTGGAGGAATAAATTCTTGAACATACCCTTCTTTCTTAATCTCAAAACAACCTTGTTTGGTGAATATTACCTCACACACAGGAGATGAGGAAACCGAGACCAGCTAGACAGTGGCAAAGCCGTGATTCAGACCTGCTACTCTGACTGTTGCAGGCCCAGTCCCCCATGGATCCTGCCTTTTAGGGAACCCTTCCATCCCATGATGAAGGAGGAAGAAAGTAAAATCTCCATTTCCTTGAATTCTGATTTAATGTCTCAGTAGGCTGGAAGCAAATATCTGGTCTCAGTTCACAGATATTTAGTTCGAACGAACCTAGCTTTCTTGACTTTAACAAGGGCAGAAACAGCTGTTACCTTTCTGAATTAATTGAGCAGAACTGGTATATGACAGAATCTGGTATAGTGAGATGGGAGAAATTGTCACCCAATCCGCTTTTGAACAAGCAAACATTGCAATGTCCTGCAACCTCTGCCTGACTTTTTACAAAAGGCCTTATAATGAAGATTCATGGCTTCTCATTAAAAATAATAATGCTAAGAAAGTTTACATACAAATACCACCAAGGATGATTTATTGTGGTTTTACAGCGCCAATGAGGAAATTTAGTGCTTGTAGAGGTTACAGAGGACCCCTTGAACCAGTGTAAAAAGATCAGCTATTCTACAGTGGAGAGCATTTCCTCTGTAGATCAAAGGAGCTTAAGCCTATGCTAAGTCTTTGGGGTGGTAGATGGAGTTCACACGTGCAATATCATTGCACTGTACGGGCCAAATGTATTTCTTATTCATCCTTTACTGCTCTGACCTTTCAACACTTTAGACATCCTTTTGTTATTCTTTCCATCAGTAAACCAGCTGTGGATCAGCTGAGGGCAGTAACTAATTTGCAGATGCCTCTGGAATGTTCTGTTTTTTACCCATTTGGGCTTGGGGTCTCATCTTACATGTTGCAAATTGGAACTGAAACTTGTTATTATTTCTGCAGTCATTTACTATCCTGGTAGTAATTTTTATATCTTCGGTATGATATTCTAGGTGAGTAAGGTAGTAAATTTTCACCACAGTAAAGGTACAGTTTTGACCATTTGCTCAGAATATCAATGTAATGTTTTGTGTAGCATCTTAGCATTTGAAAGTCACGAGAGGTAAGATTTCTGGCCAGGGGATTTCTATGGAAAATAATAGCTGTGCCTCTTCTGTTAAAAAAAAGATGGGATGTGAAGAGTAACACAAGAAGAAAGCAAGCAAGCAAGCAAAAAGGACGTGCTTGATTTCCAGAAGGGAACATAAATGAAGGTTTTCTTGCCTTTGTTTATAGAGCTAGCATATGTTTTCACAAAATGTTTATATTTTGTGAATGGTTGTGCCTTGAAATCCTGCAATAATAATACTTAACCATAATCATTGTTAGTTGTTGTCATGTTAGCATATATTATCTTTTGGTTGGTATCGGAGTCAGCTGCAGAATGCCCTGCTTTTCTTCCCTACAAGTTCTGACTACCAGCCCTCTTAGTATCTAGTGGAACCAGCACCTTCTGAGCTGGCCGAGGGTAGGAGGTGTGCATGCCTATTGACCTGCACGGGAATAGAGGGAGAAGCCTTTGTCTTCCCTCACTAATCATGTGCTCTGACCCTTTGAGCTAACTATCTACTGGTTAGGCAATTGAAATGATATAAAGGAATAAGACCTGACATGTTGTTAATTGTGGACCTCCATTTAGAGTAAATCTACAAAGAAGAATTAATGTCTGGTTATTTGAATTCAGGGAGAAGATCCCTTGTGAACAGATTGTTTACAATGTGCACTAGCTGTATTTATCCTTCTGTGAGTTGCTTATAATCCTTGATTCCAGCCTGAGATTACCAGTAGCAAAGCCCCTTCCCCAAACCACATAACAATTTGAATAACACCTCTGAAGGATAAAACTAAATGCAAGCCATACTGGAAAAATATTTTACCTAGAGCCCCCCCATTGACAGCATGTGGACTTGGAAACTCTGGAGAGGCCACTTTTGAGGCTGTGAAAGCAGGAAAGTCACTGAACTTAATGGAGCCTCTGTTCCTTCATCTGTAAAATGATAAATCTCTAGATAATAGAGTGAGTTAACTATGCATTGCTCAGCACATAGTTAGGCTTGCAGCGAAAGGTTTGTTTAATCTGAATCTGAGGAGAAAGGTCAAAATAATTGAGATCCAAAGTTTTAGATAAGGAGAAAGGAAGACATTTTAAAAATGGAGATGCGAAATGTGAAGATCAGGAAAATATATTTTTGAAGATTGAATTGTAAGAACCATATCATAGCTTTGTAGGTAGGGAAAATGATTTTCCCTTTCAATGAGTAATTTAAAATATTAATAGTTTAAAAGTAGTTTTATGTTAGATTCTAAACAATTAGGATTGATTTCCCATGGCAGGGCCCTCTTCCCTCATTGATCCTAGTCATAGGCCATGAAATGTTACAGGATAAGCATACTGCGGATGGACAAAAGGGAGGAAAAATAACCTGAAAAATTTTGTTAAATCATATTCGCATTTACATTTTATTTTTTATTCTGAGTGTAGTTTGTATGAGTAAAGCTAGAAGAAGCATTTTCCAAGTAGGTAGGAAGAGATACATTCGCAGGGAGAACTTTGTTCAGAGATGTCCTGAACACCTCCCACCCTGCTGATTAATTTTGAGCTGTGAATATTATAGGACGCTTGAAATGTTGATTCACATGGGCAGTGAATTCTGGGTGCTTATGGATAGTCCTGGAAATAGGGGATGTGGTTAGTCTGATGGGTTGTATGGGAGTGGATTGTGCTTGCCTAATAAATTCTTAGGCATTTTATAAACAGGAGAGTTAGTTGGTGCTGTAGTCCCAGATTGGTCTCTGTGTGATAAATCTGGCTTTGCACAGGGCAGCTCTTCATGCTCAAGAACCTCAGCCCTGACCCCTGCTAGCCACTCTCATATGCATATTTCTTATGATGAGGCAAATGAAGGGATAGTAGGGGAGCCTTTGCTGGAAAAAACAATTCAGAGTGCATGGCCTGGTGATGGCGTGTCTGCTGCATTAACCTCATAGATAAGGAATGGTTTGTATGTGGTCATTGGGGATTTCGGGGTCTATTTGAAGTGAAAAACTGCATTTTTGTGAGCCTAAAGGCAGCTGACTTTGCCTTATCACTGTCTTTCATGGGCTTACATCCAGAGGTCCTAACCTTAAAGGTCAGCCAGAGAAACAGGGTAGTACAGTGAGAAAATTTTCAGCAATGTCTGACTCTTTGGCTGAGAGAGGGAGTCCTGACCCAGAAATATCCCCTGGGCAGGGAGGGATATTTTTGTTGTCGGTTCAAGTTATGTGAAGCAGTGTCTGGTTTTTACCAAGGCTGAAGTATCTCCAGGCATTGCTCTGCATTGGGACTTTTTTATTCATTTAATTCAGGTTGTGATCAATGACAGAAAAGCTGACTTTAGCTTCCTGGCTGGTAAAAATAAATGCTTATAGACATTAATGCATGCTAGAATACACACACACACATATATACACATATACTTATATATGATATATACACAGATATGTATGTGTGTAATATATGTACATATACACAGCATATATATGTCAATTTTTATTTTTACCAGAATAAAGTTTGCACATAGTTTAGAGTAAAATTACTCATGTAGTGTTCTCACTAGTTTCAACAGATTATCCATCTCTACATCAAAGGGTACCAAGGAGGAACAATCAATGCCAATAAACTCCCCAATTTGAGTTCATCCTGGGAGTAAAATTAGATCGGAAAGAAAACAAGACTAAGAGTCAGGTTTGAGTGAAATTCCAGGGTCTTTACTTTTATCAACCAACCTGACCCTCAGTTCCTCATTTTTCAGATAGGGAGCCATAATACCTACTCCATCCACCTCATAGGGTTGCTGTGAAAATCAGGTGACCTAATAGTGAAGATGAGTGTGTATTAGCTAAAATAAGGCATAGGGAGCATTATATGATCTTTAAAGACACCTAAGAGATGCACAGGCACTCAGAAGAGAATAACAACATACAGTAATTTTCCAGATTCTTGTGATTGTCCCTGGGGATATAATGGGGGCTGAAAGGAAGAGGAATAAGTGTTGTGCCTGATTCTCCCATAGGATGATGTGATAGCTACACTTTTCCCCCGAGAGCCATGGAGACAGGACACGGGAGGGGGCAACTGACAAGAAAACCAGCCAGCTAAGGCTCCCATCTCCTGTTGGACAGCCCTTGTTTATAAGACATATACTATATGGAGGTTGCAAGATTTTCTTTCTTTTCTTTTCTTTTTTTTTTTTTCTCCCGAAACGGAGTCTTGCTTTGTGGCCCAGGCTGGAGTGCAGTGGCACAATCTCAGCTCGCTGCAACTGCTGCCTCCTAGGCACAAGTGATTCTCCTGCCTCAGCCTCCCTAGGAACTGGGATTACAGGCACGCACCACCACACCTGGCTAAAAGTAAAACTGACACATAATAGGCCCATGAGGAATATAGATGGGACCTTTTTCAGGCACAAGTGTCAAAAATCAACCCCAAACTGCTTAAAACTAACAAACAAGCAGATAAGCATACTGGGAATTTGTTAGTTTAAACAGATTCACATGCCTTTATATGCCTTTCTGAAAACAGCTGAACGCTTTTTGTAATCAGACCTTACCTGATCTGCACTTTCGTCTTGGCAAAACCTACCCTGACCTAAACTGACATTAATTAGACCCTTAGTTTGTTTCACTGCAGAAACATGAATTGAATTTGATTGCAGTGATGTTGTCCTTGATCCAGATAGAGGTGTATGTAATATACTCAAGTATGTGCCCCATTGTGCTATTCTCACCTGAATAATTCTGAGTTCTGAAACATATTTAAATCCAAGAGTTTCAAAAAAATGATTGTGGGCCTGTCCAGCTGAAAAGCCAGAGGTAGTGCTAATGTCAGCTGTTTCTCCTTTTCCCTCAGAAGGTGCTTTCTAGTAAGCAGCAAAGTTCATATGCTGCTTAGTACCTTTCTTATCCAGTATTGAAATTAACCCCTGAAAAAGACTCCTGATCATTGACTGGGGTCGTATCCCCACATGTGGGTCAATCACTTTGTCTAGGAGGGTAGCAGTATTTTGATGGGTGAGCTTGGGTCACATGTCCTCCCTCAAAGGGAGATGTTGACCTTTGATGGGCAGTCCACCAGTTGGGTAGGGACAGTTCCCCAAAGGAAAGTGGGATGCTGTTACTAGAATAAGAGAAAAGAGATGTGGGATAAGAAAAAACCCCACTAGAGATCAGGTTTTATAGGCCCTAAATGCCTAGGCTAGAGAGTTTCAACCTTATCATTTTGGATAAGTTTATATTGAAGTTTATATTGAAGATCTCTGAGAAGGAGACACAACAACCCACTGATTCTACCAGCACAAGTCTACCATGGTTACATGGTAGATACTAAGATCAGATCAGAAAACTAACATACAGATCAGAAAACATTCTCTGTTCTTGAGAAGCTAAAACATTTTCACCCATAATTATCATTTAGTGAGACAAATAGTAATGGACTTCTGGGTAGTATAGTATGGTTCAGTCATGCCTTGGGAGAGTCTGCTGGTAGCAGTGTGCACAATGAACTGAATACATAATGGCAGAGTGGTTATTGTGTTGGCAATGATTATTGGTAATGGAAACAGGAGCCGTGACAATGGAAAGATTTGGAAGTTCTTGTAGAGGATGATTCAATAGGGCTTGGTAACTCAATGGAAGTAGGGGATGAGGAGGAGGGAGAATGTGAAGATAGCTGTAAAGTTTTAGCCTTGGGACCAGGAGAATGGTGGACTGTTGTGTAGAATTAGGACAGTCTGCAGGATCATTTTGAGAACAAAAGGATAGGCTCAGCATTAGTTTATACTTAAGGTATACAACATGATATTTTGATATACATATACATAGTGAAATGATTATTACAGGTAAGCAAATTTACATATTTATTGTCTTCCATAATTACCCCTTCTTTTTGTGGTAAGGGCACCTGAAATCTAGTCTCTTAGCAAATAATAAACAACACAGTATTATTATGTTGTTTATCCCTAGTACTCCTGCTGCACATTCCATCTCTAGACAAATTCATCCGACGTAACTGTGAGTTTGTACCCTTTGACCTACATCTCCCTCCTCCCTCTCCTCACCCCGGTAGTCACTGTTACACTCTGTTTCTATGTAATCAACATTTTCTGCCCTAAATTCCACATATAAGTGGGATCATCAGCATTCTTTTTGTTGGAAGATAGAAGGACATGCATGCTTATAGAAATGTCTAGTAGGTGGAAGAGCATTTAGGTTGGGAAAGAAGTATAAATTAGCACTCATCATCAACCTCAGTATAAAGGAAGCTTGTGGAAGGGCTTAGGATTGTTAGGAGATGAAGCATGAAGAGAGGGGCACTGAGAAGAGAAGGCAGAGAAAAGAATGTCTCCACTTAGGGAGCAAGGGAGAACGGGAGTAGATGAAGGGACCAGGAAGATGGAGAGAGCCACCAGAAGAAAGGGTGCCTCCTTTAGATGGTGTGCAGTAGTGAGAAGTGCTATAGAAAGAATCCAGGAGGATGTGTGTAAAGTGATAAGGAGGCTTCCAGTGCTCTTAGCACCAATGCTTGATTGAATAGTGGAGTGGAAGTCAGGTTGTGGGGCAGTAGAGAAACGGAGTACAACAGTTTTTCATTGGACATCTGCTTCTATCCACCTGCCAGCCTCCATTCCCTCCCTTCATCTCTTTCTTGCCAATGTGCTGGAGTAGTTAGGATCATAGGTTTAGAATTAAAAGGGTTTGAAACCTAATACTGCTCCTTCCTAGCTGGAGGACCCTAGATAAGTGTCTTAAGCTCTCTGTTCCTCAGTTTCTTCATGTGTGTAAGGGATATAATAACAAGAGTGATCCCCCCATAAAATTGTTGTGAGGATGAGTTAAAAGTAGCTAGAATAGTATCTGACACACAAATACTCAGTAAATGAGAGTTATTATATCTTGTTTAAAAATTTTTTGGCCAGGTGAAGAGGCTCATGCCTGTAATCCCAGCACTTTGGGAGGCTGAGGGAGCTGGATCTCTTGAGGCCAGGAGATCGAGACCAGCCTGGGTAACATGGTGAAACCCTGTCTCTACTAAAAATACAAAAATTAGCCAGGTGTGGTGGTCTGTGCTTGTAGTTGCAGCTACCCGGGAGGCTGAGGTGGGACAGTTGCTTGAGCCCGGGAGGCTGAGGCATCAGTGAGCCGAGATCATGCCACTGCACTCCAGCCTGGGTGACGGAGCGAGACTCTGTCTCAAAAAAAACAACAACAACAACAACAACAACAACATTTTTTTTTTTACCCTGCAGTAAATCGGTTCACCCCATTTATTTTTTACCTCCCCATTCACTCTCAAACATGTCCAAGTTTGGAAGATAAATGATGTAGTCATCGAAATTGTATGTGAATTTGTGTGTGTGTGTGTAATTACACACCTATCCTTCCACTAGCTGGTGAGCTTTTTGAGAGGGCAGTGCCTCATTCATGATTGTATCCCCAGCACCTAGAACAGTGTGTGGTACAGGAGAAACACAGTGAGCACGTGGGCAGGGGGCATGCAGGGTGTAAGTAAAGAGGGATAAAAAGTCCATCTGGAAAGGAAGAGAAACGTTGGTGCCTCAGACTAAAGAGGAAGGAAGGGCGAGTGGCGAGTCAGAGGAATTCCGCTGAGGAGGAAAGGAAGTATAGAGTGGCCTCAATCTCAGTCACTTAAAAGGATTATAAATCATTCTATCATAAAGACACATGAACACGTATGTTTATTGCAGCACTATTTACAATAGCAAAGACTTGGAACCAACCCAAATGCCCATCAATTATAGACTGGATAAAGAAAATGTGGCACATATACACCATGGAATACTATGCAGCCATAAAGAAGAATGAGTTCATGTACTTTGCAGGGATATGGATGAAGCTGGAAGCCATCATTCTCAGCAAAGTAACACAGGAACAGAAAACCAAACACCACATGTTCTCACTCATAAGTGGAAGTTGAACAGTGAGAACACATGGACACAGGGAGGGGAACATCACACACTGGAGCCTGTTGGGGGTGGCGGGAAAAGGGAGGGAGAGCATTAGGACAGATACCTAATGCATGCAGGGCTTAAAACCTTGATGACGGGTTGATGGGTGCAGCAAACCACCATGGCACATGTATACCTATGTAACAAACCTGCATGTTCTGCCCATATATACCAGAACTTAAAAAAAAAAAAAGATGAAGACCACCTGTGGCAAGTTGGAGCAGCGGGAACTGGAGGAAATGGATGTCTGGATACTTCAGTATTTTGGAACACTTTTAGAAAATGCTGATAACAATTAATGATTGATGACTATATAAAAATGTGCCAAATAGCAATGAGGTTATTTGCTGCTTGCCCTTAGCCATTGCACAGGGAGTAGTGATTAAATGAGTGAGTGAAAAAAAGAAAAAATGAACCAGTCTATTGTTTTGTGCCTTTCTCACGAATGTTCAGGAGCCTGAGATTAGAAAAGGACAAAACAGGCTGGGCGTGGTGGCTCACGCCTGTAATCCCAGCACTTTGGGAGGCCAAGGCGGGCAGATCACCTGAGGTCAGGAGTTTGAGACCAGCCTGGCCAACATGGCAAAACCCCATCTCTACTAAAAATACAAAAATTAGCTGGGCGTGGTGTGGAGCGTCTGTAATCCCAGCTACTCAGGAGGCTGAGGCAGGAGAATCGCTTGAACCCAGGAGGTGGAGGTTGCAGTGAGCCAAGATCGCGCCACTGCATTTCAGCCTGGGTGACAGAGTGAGACACCATCTCAAAAAAAAAAAAAAGAAAGAAAAGGACAAAACAAGGAGTTTGAATTTACCAGAGTAAGAGAGAAGGCGAAAGAAGACTCTGGGAAACTAGGAGGCAAACAGTTCTTGAATATAAAAGGTGCCACTTCTGAAGTGGTTGACCATAGTCTGTGAGGAAGGTGGTGGGGCCAAAATAGGACTACTGGACCAATGGAATAGGGTGGCCATAGCGGCTTTACAAACAAAAGAAAAATGGATGGCCAGCTTGATAAGAGTGGTAGAAGCAGAAAGATGAGAGCCAACCCAGAGAGTATTTTGATTTTTTTGTAAGCTACTAGCTAGAGTTATTCTGCTCAATGATAAGGTCCAGGGTATGGAGATGCAGGTGAGACGACCAGGCAGAGAACAGGCGAAGGCTAATGGGTTGGAAACAGTCAAGAAACAGGCTGAAGTATTTGAGGGGTTATCAGTGCGTGGAAGAAGAGGATTCCAAGTAATTTGTGCTGATATGTCCACTGGGCAGATAAACATGAAGCTTACCCCGTATTTCATTCTCTTTGGATAAATGTAGGTATTATCTCTGCTTTACACATCTGTGTGCTATTATTTGCACTGCAGGTCCCTTACCAACTTACGGGATAAAGACAGACACATGGGTGATTGCTTTCAACTCCCATATTTGGTTTAAAAACTGAAGATTGTGTTGAACACTGAATATAGAGGGAACAGTGGAAACAGAGAATGTAAAACCAGGACACAATATTTAAGGATGATTTTTTAAAATGGTCTATACTATCTCACATTTTAGGTTGACTTTTAGCTTAGGTTGTCACATAGTCTACTTTCCATCTCAGTATTATAACAGATAATTATAACTATAATTTATTCACATTTCATGTATTCTGCCCTTTAAATACGTATTTTATATAGTACAACAAAGCTGTGTTCTGAACATGCCTTTCATGTATTCTTAGCCTAAACTTTACCACCTTATAGGAATACAGATAAGTTTTAAAATGAGTCTTTAAAATTATTTATAGATTGCTCTATCACATATAACATTTTTAGATTGCTCTATATAATAGATTAATCTTGTTTACATTTGTATGGTAATCTGATTGTTAATTGAGGTTAGCATCACAAAAGAAGTATTTAAGTTTCTATTTTAATTTTCTATACATTATCTGAGAGGTTAATTCTATCCTGGGAAAATTACATTTTGGATACCATGCCAGCATTGAACCTAGTTAAGATTTATTAAAAGCAAGTCTTTCCTTGATGCCTTTCCCAGTATAACAAACTGTTTATATTCTGTCTCTCTCTGTGTGTGTATGTGCGCGTGTGTATATATGTGTGTGTGTGTATATATATATATATATATAAAATAAGTACTTAAGGGATGATATTTTTGTAATAAGTTCTTAAGGTCTGGTATTTTTCTATACTGAGAAGCTCTTACAGCTGTAAAAATATACCAGATCTCTGTATATCCATGTTCCCATGCTTGTACCTTGTTTTCTCTGGTAGGAGATCCTCAACCAAAATAAAGCTGGGTAGTCTGAATACAGAGCAGGGAGGGGAGATCATCCCAGGGCCTATAATTTTGTAAGCAAATATCCATAATGTAAATTTAGAAAGATACTGCCTACTCATCCTGTGCCTATTCTAGTTTCATTTAACTAATATGTTTGTGTGTCGGCGGGAACCCCATTCATCAATTTCGAAGTTTCTCAAAGAAAACAAAATTGTAGGCCACTTAGGATTTATTACAGGCTAGCTTCCAGCAAGACCTTTTTTTCTTTATTTTTAACTATGGGGCATCTTTCGATTTGGTGCTTACGGACCAATTTGCCAAATGCTGCATTCTTTGACTCATCACGGGATGATGTCATTGCTCCTGGGCTGGTTGGACAATGCTGGGAACCAGTGAAGGAAACTCAAAGCTGAAAACAGGTGACTTGAGTCACCCTTCTAGATCCAGCCCTGCCATGAATTTGTCACATATTTATGAGCCAGTCACAGGTTTCCTTTGTCATAAAAGATTAATTCTATTCATTGTTTTATTTAAAAAATAGTTGTTGAGGGACACCATGAAGAAAGTGAAAGGACAACCCACAGAATGGGAGTAAATATTTGCAAATCATATCTGAGGAAGACTTGTACCCAAAATATGTAATGAATTCTCGCTCTCAATAATAAAAGACCAATTTCTCCATTAAAAATGGGCACAAAATATCTGAGTAGACAGTTTTCCAAAGCGCATATGCAAATGGGCAAGAAGCACATCTAAAGATGTATAACATCATTAGTCACCAGGGAAATGTAAGTCAAACCTCAATAAGCTACTGGTTTACACTCACTAGGATGGCTATAATAAAAAAGACAGATCATTACAAGTGTTGATGAGAATGTGGAGAAATTGCAACTCTCCAATTTACAATGGGAATGTGCTAATGGGAATGTAAAGCTGTGAGACCACTTTGGAAAACTGTCTGGCAGTTCCTCAAAAGGTGAAACATACAGCTACTATATGACCCAGCAGTTCTCTCCTAAATGTATACCCAACAGAAATGAAAACATTTGTCCACACAAAATCTTGTAGATAAATGTTCATGGCATCATTATTCACAGTAGCCAAAAAGCAGAAACAATCCAACTGTCTATCAACAGATAAATGGATACAATTTGGTGTATTCATATTAATATTATGGAATATTTTTTCACAATGGAAATGAAGTTTTGATACATGCTACAATGTAGATGAACCTTGAAAATATTATGCTAAGTGAAAGGAACCAGTCACAAAAGGCCACATTATTGTATCATTCTGTTTATATAAAATGTCCAGATTTAGCAAATCTATAGAGACAGAGGGTAGATTAGTGGTTGTGTAAGGCTGGAAGGGTTGGTGGGAAATGGGGAGTGGCTGCTAATAGGTATGAGATTTTTTGGGAGGTGATGAAATGTTCTAAAATAGATTGTTGACCTGGCTCACTGGCTGTTGCCTGTAATCCCAACACTTTGGGAGGTCAAAGTGGGAGAATCACTTGAGGCTAGAAGTTCAAGACCAGCCTGGGCAATAAAGTGACACCCTCTGGTCTCTACAAAAATAAAATAAAATAAAAAATTAGCAGGGCATGGTAGCCTGTAGTCCCAGCTACTTGGCAAGCTGAGGCAGAAAGAGGGCTTGAGCCCAAGAATTTTGAGGATGCAGTAAGCGTAAAGGTGCCACTGCATTCCAGCCTGGATGACAGCAAGACACTGTCTCAAAAAATAATAACACTGATTATGGTGATTTTTGTACAACTTTGTAAACATACTAAAAACAATTTAATATTCTGCTTGAAAGCAGGGATCCCTAACCCCCAGGCCATGGACTGATACGGTCCGTGGCCTGTTACGAACCAGGCTGAACAGCAGGAAGTAAGGGGCAGGTGAGCCGCTCCACTTCCTGTCAGATCAGTGGGGCCGTTAGACTCTTGCAGGAGGGCGAACCCTATTGTGAACTGTGCATGTGAGGGATCTAGGTTGCGTGCTCCTTATGAGAATCTAACTAATGCCTGATGATCTGATATGGAACAGTTTCATCCCAAAACCATTGCCCCCTCTCCTGTCCATGGAAAAATTTTCTTCCATGAAACCGGTCCCTGGTGCCGAAAAGGTTGGGGACTACTGCTTTAAATGGGTGATTTGTTTGGTATGTGAATTATATCTCAATAAAGCTGTTAAAATAGTTATTGAGTACCTATTTTATCAGCCATTCTACTAGGCACAATACAATTACATTTGTCTGCTCACACGGTGCTTGCGTTGTAGTGGGAGGAGACAAGCCATAATCCAGTAATGACATGAGTAAAATAATTTCAAATTATGATAGGTGCTGTTGGAAAGCAACATGTTAGTAGACTAAAGTGTGACCAAGGGTGAGAGAACTCATTTAGTTGGTCAGGGAGACTCACTGAGGAGGAACACTTGAGCAGATACCTATTTTTTCTTTTCTTTTTTTTTTTTTTTTGAGACAGTCTCCCACTGTCGCCTAGGCTGGAGTGCAGTGGCGCAATCTCGGCTCACTGCAGCCTCCGCCTCCCGGGTTCAAGCAATTCTCCTGCCTCAGCCTTCTGAGTGGCTGAGATTACAGGTGTCTGCCACCATGCCCGGCTAATTTTTTGTATTTTTAGTAGAGATGGGGTTTCTCTATGTTGGTCAGGCTGGTCTCGAGCTCCTGACCTTGTGATCTGCCTGCCCCAGCCTCCCAAAGTGCTGGGATTACAGGTGTGAGTCACTGCGCCCAGCCGCAGATACCTAATTTTAAGAAAACACCAACCACATGGTAGTCTGGAGTCGGATGAGGTCTTTGTAAAGGAGATGGCAAATGCAAAGGCCTCTGAGGAAGAGAAGGTCAGACAGTGTAAATGGAGACTAACAAGGAAGAAGAGGTGGAGCTTGAGATTGGAGAGGATCATCTTAAGGCTTAATTTTGGTGATGTCATTTCCCTGTTCAGAAGCCACCAGTAGCTCCCATTTGCCTATTGCATTACAATGGATTCCTTCTCTGGGCTTTTAAAGGCCTGTACCTACTTGTCCTGAAATAGTTTTTCCATCATTTCTCCTACTCATTCCCTTAATAAAGCTAGACCTTCCTATTGTTCCCCAGATATTACGCTCAATGCTTTCCTGTTGCTGTGTCAGTCTTTCCACCTGAACTATTCACCTGATCCGTTGCTCTTCTGGAAATTTTATCTCTTCTTGAAAGTACCTCTCAAATGTCAACTCTTGTCTATGGCCATACTATGCTGAATGCACCCTGTCTCATTAAATATCACCTCTTTACCTATATTTTGCTCTGGAAGTATACGTAAAATATAGGTATAGGTAAAATTGCTCTGATTTTTAACTTCATTGACTTGCATAATAGCTTGCCCAAAATTCTCTTAGGGAATTAAATATAGTTAAGTTTTTCTCTTTTTTTTCGGTCTACAGGGACTTAATTATTACTCTGTAGCATATAGCATAGTGTCTCACTGTGTATACATAGTCATTAAATATTGGTTGAATTCTAAAGTATTTTGCAGACATGGAATGTACATAAAATGTAAAATAATGTGAACACTGGAGAAAAATTACAAAAAATTCTATATAGTCAAGAATGAAATCAATAGTGCATTGTATATTCTATAAAGGGGTATGGTAAAAAGCAGTGTTCTAGGATTGATGAGTAATTTGTGTGTGGATTCGAAAGTCCAGGCTTCCTGGGAAATAGCCTAGCCCTTATCTTTTAGTGTTTCAGACCTTGGCATCATTAGCAGGGTCATTCTTCTGATTTTGACTTCTATGAGCATTTTTGGTATGAAAGTCAGAGTACACAGTGTGACAGCATGCACTCCGGGAGCCACGTCCCAGATTATCCTAGGACTATGATTGCTTCTCTGTGGATCTCGGTGAACCCTAAGGATCCTTCTGGCTGTGACCATCTCCTTGGGGTGGCAGTGAAAGTCTTTTGTCTATTGGAGCAGTGGGAAGAACAGCACAGAGTTCCCTAATGAAGAAACTGGTCAGTAGTGAGAAACAATTTCCAATCACGGGCAGATTTCACTGTTTATGTAGAAGCAATGGAAGTAGCAAAAACAGTCAGGTTTGGTGCACGTGAAAGGTCCTAAAAGAAGGGTCCTCTGTATAAAATAAGCTGTACACTCTTGTGATGGTCAGAGGCTCATGGCAGGGCCTAGCCGGATTGGCCATTTAAATGCCAAAACACTGAAATTAAATCCAGAGAGGAGGAGGGATTGCAGACTCTAGAACAAACAGTCATAAATTAAGCCCTGCAGGTCAGTCCTTAAGGAGTGGCTTCAGAAACATCCCTGGAGATAGGAAACAAACTCAGGACAAATAGAACAAGTATTTATTGGGAGTTAACTCCCTTTAATGATAAAGGGAACATTCTCTTGGTTGGGTGACATGGCCAGAAGCCAATCTCTCAGTAGAGATGAGTCTCCCCATTTGACCTCTCTTCTTTTATCAGATCCAAGCTGCAAACCTCCAGGCCTTCAGGCTTGGGTAGATAGAGGGAAAGGTGAATTGTATTTTCTAGGTCAGATGAAGGAGCGATGGAAAAGCTGAGCTTTCTCATGGGATATATGGTTTGCAAGTAGAGCTATTCC
The DNA here is from genome assembly GCF_029281585.2 of Gorilla gorilla gorilla. Taxonomy (NCBI): domain Eukaryota; kingdom Metazoa; phylum Chordata; class Mammalia; order Primates; family Hominidae; genus Gorilla; species Gorilla gorilla. The sequence goes on from NC_073237.2 coordinate 72,121,994, forward strand.
TTCCTCACAATTGTGATGGTCCTACTGTAGGTAAGGCCTTTGTCACTCTTATGTGGATTATTGTGCAAGTCTTACCCTGTCCCCACTGCCTCCCCCTTTCCTCTGGTCAAAAAGAATTGCTTCTTCCTCTCCCTTTTTCTTCTCTTTCCTCCTCTTCCTTCTTTAATGTTCTCAACATCATTCAACCTAACTATTTTGCCATTCTGTGCACATGAACTGGCATGTCCTGCTTTTCTGCCTCTACTCATGTCATTCTCACTGCCGGGACATCCACATGCCCAGATCTCACTATATTCTACAAAGCCTTTCTCAGATGTCATTTCCTCAAATGAAACTTCCTATGGCTAAAACCTCCTTTGTTTAAACTCTCATTGAACCTTGTATGCTTCTTTTTATTGGCACTTGGCATTTTCATCTTACATGCCATCTATCTATCTATCTATCTATCTATCTATCTATCTATCCATCTATCCGCCATCCATGCATCCTTCTTTCTTTCTTTCTTTCTTTGTTTCTTTCTTTCTTTCTATCTATCTATCTATCTATCTATCTATCTATCTATCTATCTATCTGATTTTCTCTCCTCTGCTAGATAATAATCCCCCTAAACATAGGATTTCTGGGCCGGGTGCAGTGGCTCATGCCTGTAATACCAGCACTTTGGTAGGCCGAGGTGGGCGAATCACCTGAGGTCAGGAGTTTGAGACCAGCCTGGCCAACATGGCGAAACCCTGTCTCTACTAAAAATACAAAAATTAGCCAGGTGTGATGATGCACACCTGTAGTCCCAGTTACTCTGGGAGGCTGAGGCAGGAGAATCGCTGGAACCCGGGATGCAGAGGTTGCAATGAGCCAAGATCGCACCACTGCACTCCAGCCTGGGTGACAGAGTGAGACTCCATCTCAAAAAAAAAAAGATAGGATTTCTGTGTGGTTCACCTTTGTGACCCAGTTGGCACCTAGAAGAGCTTTCTGTAGTTGAAATGCCCTCAGAGCTGGGCGTGGTAGCTCACGCCTGTAATCCCAGCACTTTCGGAGGCTGAGGCAGGCGAATCACCTGAGGTCAGGAGTTCTAGACCAGCCTGACCAAAATGGAGAAACTCAATCTGTACTAAAAATATAAAATTAGCCGGGTGTGGTGGTGGGTGCCTGTAATTCCAGCTACTTGGGAGGCTGAGGCAGGAGAATTGCTTGAACCTGGGAGGCAGAGGTTGCGGTGAGCTGAGATCGTGCCATTGCACTTCAGCCTGGGTAACAAGAGCAAGACTCCGTCTCAAAAAAAAAAAGAATGCCCTCAGAAAGATTTTCTAAAATGGATAAATGGAAGTGGGCAAAAACAGGCAGGGAGTAAATAAAGCCCGCAGCAGTTGTTAGTACTGTCCACTGAATGTTTCTGGTTCTCTCCCTTGGCTGTGTTATAAGATTGAATTTCCCTATATTTGGTGTTGAGCATGGCCAGGTGACTTCAGTGGCCCAGTGAAATGTGAGCAGAAGTGACTCGTGTCCCTTCATTTACAGCCAGTGAGTGATTTGTGGTGAGCTGCATCTGCCTTGTGATTGGCAGAGCTCCAGATGGTGGATGCTTCATTAGTCTGAGTCCTTGAGGGATGCGATGAGCAGCATTCCCAGCCCAGTGCACGATAGATATATAACATGAGCTAGAAATAAACCTTTTTTGTTTTAAGTCACCGAGACTCATGGGATCAGTTCACTCTAGTAGAACCTAGTCCATCTCGACAAACACAAAAGGCCAAGCTCAATAGTTTTCTCCTTAGCCTTGTGTGCAGTGTAGACTAAGATATGTGGTGAAAGGAGAGAAAAAGATTGTGATACTCTGGATAAGAACCCTGTGATGTAATAGGAAGACCCTAGTGAACTCCAGCATACATTTTGCTGATTATTCAATTGGTAATTATGTATATCCAAGAAAAAAATCAGAAGCCACTTATTAGTTATTTCCAATGTGTGTATGTGATTCTGTTGTTTGGAGATTTGCATTTCCTGAAAGAAACCCTGAAGGTCCTAGAGCTTAATTGCTCTCAGAGTTGCTTCTTTGTCCTCACATTATTTATTGACCTTGCCGGTTCTTTGCGTGAAACTTATTCTATGAGTTCAGATAGACCTGTTAATCACTGGTAAGCTTCATTAGAAAATTCAGAGTTCTTTTTTTTTTTTTCTCTTTCCATGAAGACAGAAACTTAATGTGTTGCAGGTTGTCTTTTATTTTTCCCCATCAGATGAAAATAGCATGTTAATTTTGTACTTCAAAAAATTGTTTAATAGAGAACTCTCTTTCTGCTTGCCAATAGCACTTGCTTGTGCCTTCGCTGAGGGCCACATTGTGCTTCCAGAATTATGACACCCACTGCTGCAGAATCCACTTAAATTTGCCTCTCCATTCCAAAGGACATTATGCTTTAGTTGTGAGAGAACTGGCTTCACAAACATGTGGGTATCGGTTCGCTCACTGATTTATGTGATGTGGACACAGTGGGGAACATCTGAGATTTAAAATGTGATGATCTGAATTTCCAACTGTTGAAATGAATCCAAAGCAGCAGATTTTTCTTCTTTGGCAAGACAGAATTGAAGCAACATGCAGTGATTTGGTTTGCCGATTTGCGATCTGTTAAAAATCTGAATAGCTTAAAAACAGGGAGAGTAAAGGCTGCGTAATGTGAAAAACATTCTAAAGGTCACCTGGTTGTAAAGTCTTAGGCAAGTTAGGCATCATGAAACAAGAACTATTTTGAAATAATTGATACATTGCGTGTGAACATGTAGGTTTTTTTTTTTTTTTTTTTGCTAAGCTATTCTATTGCCAAAGTAGTTAAAATCTTATTTTGTTCAACCTAATTCTGAAAAGGCAAAGGTTATAGTGAACCCAGCAAGTCTTTCTTCCACTTTGTGGTCTCTCACCTGTGGAAGTCATGGCTGGCATTTATTCATTTCTTTCACTTGTGAGTTTTCCCTTTGCCATCGTTCTGTCCTTCAACATTCATTGCAAATATTTTATAATGCCCACACTATGCTGAGCACTGTGCTAAGCCCTGAAGATGCAGCAGTGCGTAATGATCCCTATGTTCTTGGAACTTATGTGCTCATCAGAAGAGTGTGCCAACTTGCTTAGAAATAAATCACCCGAAACTCAGTGGTTTAACACCACAGTCATTATTGCTTCTGAAGCTATGAGTTGACTGGTAGGTTCTTGAGTTGACTGCTGGGTCACCTGGGCCTGGCTGGTCTAGGATGGCTTCACTCACATATCTGGTGGTTGGTGCTGGTTGCTGGTGCTGGCTTGGGTTATGGAGAGTGGTGGGGGACCTGGCCATTGTGTCTCATTATTCAGCAGGCTAGGTATCTTCCCAAGTGACAGGAAGGTATCCCAGCAGCTTGAGAGAGTAGTCTCAATGTGCAAAGTGCTTTTCCAATTTCTCCCTTTGTCTTAATATCCCATAGGTCAAACCAAGTCATATGACCAAGCCTAGCTTCAAGAGGTAGAGATATATATTTCATCTCTTGATAGAAGGAGTTGCATAGAATTTGTGGTCGTATTTTGCAGTCTATCAAAGGAGATTCTAATAATCAAATGAATAAGTAACAAAAGGTAAGTCAGATAGTGCTAAGTGCTATGGATAGAGAACAGGAAAAGAGAAAAGGAGAAGAAGAAAAAAGAACAACAAAAAAGCAGGGAAGAGAGGAACAGAGACTGGAAATTTTTTTTTTCGATTGTAAACAGGCTTAGGAAGTATTCATGGAGAAGGTGGCATGAGCAAATTTGTGAAGAAGGTGAGGGAAAGAAATGAGCCTTAAAGATGCCTGGAGGAAGCACGTTCTGGTTGAGGGAACAGCCAGTGCAAAGGCCGTGGACAGGAGAGAACCCTACTATGTTGGAGGCATGGCAAGAAGCCCGGTGATTCTGAGTGAGCAAGAGAGTGGTAGAAGATGGGCTGGAGAGGCAATGGGAGTGGGTCGGAGAGATGGGTTAAATCTTGAAGGTTGGTGCTTTTCACACTTTCGTGTGCACCTGGGGATCCTGTTAAAATGTGGATTCTGGCTTAGTAGATCTGAGATGGGGCTGGAGATTCAGCATTTCTAACAAGCTCTCAGTTGTTACCGCTGCTACTGCTGCTTGTGGTCCTGAAACAATGCTTTGAGGAGGAAGCCTATAGGTCTTTGCAGACTTGCATGCACAGTCAGTACTGAGTGAGGAGAGAAGCCATTAGACAGCTTTGAGCAGACATGTGACCCATTCTCTACTACATGATAACAGAAGGTAATTGTTGAGAATGTGTACATACATACACATAGCATAAAGAATGACTCTAGTCTGTAGTGTGGAGAACATTGTCTGTTCAGCTTGCCGTAGTTTCAGTCATCTGAATATCGTTTCCTCTACAGAAAGCTATTTTCCTCTGCTCTTTTTGTAGATGACAAAGGGACCTAGCTCTGGACACCTCCCCATCCCACTCTCATACCAGATCCTTTCTAGAATGAACCTGCTCTGTCTCCTTGCAGTCGCTCAAATCCTGATTTTTTGGAACTCTTCTTACTTAGCCTTTTCTTTCTCTGATCCTCAGCTCCCTGACTCAGGTGGCTGTCAATCCTGGCTACTTGTTTCAAACAACTAGAAGCCTTTAAAGACACCTTCAGAGAGCCCAGTTGATTGGGTTTGGGTGGGTTCTTAAATATGCAGCCAGGATTCAGAACAATGACTGGGCACATTCTTCCTCAGCACCTGGTATGCTGGCTGTTCCCACAGAGCTCAGAGCTTCTCTTTCCCAGAGGAGTCCACTCTCGCTCCACTCTTGTCTCAGTCTTTTCTCTTTTCATTACCATCAAAGTACCTGAATCATTAGCTTATTTTCAACCCTATTGCATTTTGATGCGTCGGTAGTCAGATTTTGCTTAATTACAATCATTTGCACTTGAGGTAGGGGATGATCTTTACATAGCTACACATATATGAGTATTTAAATATTTGTTGATATTTAGTGTCACGTATTTGTGCTTTTTAAATGTAATTGATTCTGTAGAGGCCCCATCCACACAACAAATCTCTAAGTAAACTTCAGGGTCTTACCCAGGGGATACTGGGAACATGAGCTAGAAGATCATTTGGCTCCAGGCTGCATATTTATGAGATACCTTCCAATGAGTTTTTAGATATAGTTTTGCGCCCTGGCTGGATTGAAATATAGTGTCCATTTGAAAACTTTCATGTCTCATTACCACATCTCATTGCTTCTAGTACACTAGGAGCTAATATACATTGTGCATTCCAGAACTATCTGGTGAATAGCATAGTTGTATTTGGAGGTTACATGTAAATACTGAAATAAGTTACAGATTTTGGCATTCCTTTTTTTTTTGTAATACAGTAGGAACCCAATGCAGTAATACAGTAATTCCTACTGTATTATTAAAAAAAGGAATGCCAAAATATGTATATAGAAGTAGCCTGGGATCTATCTCAAACTTTGCAAGGCCCTTCTGAAACCCTATGTTATTCCTGAAGATAATGCTTTTTTCTCCTCTTTTAATCCAGCCTGTATGTATACAGGTCTTACTTATAGGTCCAGTTTGTTCTTAAATGATTTGTAGTTTTCTAATCATTGGAGGAAATAAAGAAAAATGAAAGGCAGTGCAAAATGTTATCTACAAATCGTGTCACAAATTCGCTGTATCATCATGTACCTGGAATGGCTTGGCTGTGCATCATTAACTTGTAACAGATTTAAACCAATTATTAACTCAACCAGATGGATTTACTTGAGTGTTATCATAAAGGGCTCTGAGATGTGAGAGTATGACGAAGTTCCATAAAATTTATTGCTTGAATCTTGTTGCATCCATTGTTCCATTAAGGCACTGCCTTTTGCCCCCACAGCACCACGTCAGATTTGGTTGTTACTTACTATTAGGAAGAGTGTGTTTAAATTAATGGTAATTTATTTGTCTTGAAAGAAATGCTACTTCCAACAGTCCATGGCTTTAGAGGAACCCTAATACTAGTCTCCTAAAATATAAATGACCTTTAGGTAGTTTTAGATGACCCAATGACCTAAAACCCAATGACCATTGGGTTTTAGAGTTGGGAGCAAGAATGTCACCTGGCCCCCTCATTGTAAAAATGAAAAAACGAAGTCCCCTTTCAGTAGGGAGAGAACACTGAACTGGTATTTAGCAGACCTGAGTTCCAGTATCTTCAAGTTCTATTATGAAAGCAGCTCCTGAGAGTTGCTTCATTAAACTTTTCTATTTCTCAGGATCCTCAGTAGGATGTATATATGTCTTTAATAATTTTTGCTAATAATTTTTATATTTATCAGGGCCTGTGTTTCTTTAGGAGATATATGTGTGGGGAAAATTGGTCAAGGGAGTTAGCATGTGTAGGTATATGGCATATAAGCAAATAATTCAGTTTTAGAGGTAGTATTTTTTTCCCCTACTTCTGTGAAAATCTGGCTTTTACACCCCTTTCATTAAGCTGCCTTGATAAGAAATGATAAATATTCCACACTTTGATACGGTAAAAGGTGTGAGGAATAGTTTACAGTTCTACCTTGGTGACTGTTTAGGAATAAGGTAAATGATTGATTGAACGGCTAAAGCATGCTCATCTTGTTTTGTCCGTTGGAACCACAGAACTCTTTCCTAGGGGAAGTTAGAAGGCTCATTTTGGGGAGGCATGCATAGTGATGACTTTTCCAAGTAGGAATCTGACCGTGTTACAATGGGGATGCCTTTACCCATGACTGCAGTGCTCAGGGCTGGCAAGCTAACCTTGGCTTTCCTTGGCTGATCCTGACTGTATTATATGGTTTGTTGCAATTGTGTGATGAGGAGTAAGTTGCTGCATCCATCATGTTGAGCAGCCTGTTCTGTTTATGGGTCTGTAGAACTTATACAGTAGCCAAATCAAGAGAATAGAGACATAGCTGCATATCTAATGCAGTCACTGTTAAGAATCAAAATTAACATGATACATTTGAAATAGGAGAAAGTGCTTGTGGGCTGTGGGAACCATTCCCCACTCTTGGTCTTTATCACTTTAATTTCTTGAGGCTTTAAACCTATTTCACAACTTAGTGACAGGTCGTTGGCATGTTAGAACTAAGAAGGAAGAAAACTTATGAAGCCCTGTTCTTTTACTAAATTACCTGCGTGTATTTGAACAATGCAAATAAAACAGGCAATATCCAGTGTTTGGAATATTAAAGTAATTCATGGATTAATTTTCAGTGGTGTAGAAGCCTCTGATTGAAGCTTAATATATATTAAATGCACTTTCTTCATTTATGCAGATATGAGGAATTGTCCAGATAAGTATAAGTCTTGAGTAACTACAAAAATCTATAAATGTTACAGTGATTCTTTTGGTAAAACACTGTATTGAGTTTATCTTTTACATCAACAGTAAATACTTAGGAATGATGGAAGTGAGATACTTAAAACTCAATCTAGTGCGGGAAGTTACATATTCTTAAACATCACTTCTAACTTTCTATTTTGTGGATACAAACATTTACTTGGTAGGCATAATGGTTATTTAAACTCTTTTTTGGGCTTATTTGACATATATTTAAGACTAAGCAAGCTGCTGAGATAAAGGTCAGTGGACTTTTTATGTTAAGAAAGAAAATTAAAAGCTTGGCACTTTAAAGCCAGGCTCAGGAATTGTCGAGATAAAGATATTAATCTTAAAGTTAATCAGGTCAGGGTTTAAACTTTAATAAAAATTGAAAATATGACTCCAAGAACGAATATGTACTTTAGCATTTAGCCTATTTAGGTTTAATATAGTATGGTGAAAATAGCACTGGGCTTGGTGTCGGAAAAATCTTGTTTCTTTCTCTTGCTGTTAGTATAAACTTGGGTAAATTACTGAATTTAGCGGCGCCTCAGTGTTATTATTTCAAAAATGGAGATTATAACTTATTCATTCTGTAAATGTTTACTGGGCAACCACTCTATCTATCCCACCCACTGTGATAGGTGCTGGCAATATAGCGGTGTTTTTAAAGTGAGTAAGGAAATAAACAGCTTGACCAGATAGAAAGTAACTGGGGAAGGCAATTTAGCAGAGAGGTCAAAGAAGACTTTGACTTCAGAAGCAGTGATATTTGAGCTAAGATCCAAAAAACGAGAAGGAAGTAAGAGGCAAGCGATTGAAAAAAAGAGAATTCCAGGCAGATGGGGCAGCAAGTGCGAGGGTTCTGAGGCTGGAAGGAAGGCCAGTGGGTTGGTGCGTAGTGAGTGAGGGTTAGGGAGAGGTGTTAGGGGATGATGTTAGACAGGTAAATGGGAGCCAGATATGATAGGCCCTTGGGTCAAATAAAGGCATTTTTTATCTTAATTTAAAAGTAACAGGAAGTAATTGAGAAGTTTCCCAAAGGGGTGATATTACCTTGCATAAAACAAAGTAAGGGAAAGCTCTTTAAAGATGGGAAAAGCAGGGCCAGGTGAGGTGGCTCACGCCTGTAATCCCAGCACTTTGGGAGGCCAAGGCAGGTGGATCACAAGGTCAGGAGTTCGAGACCAGCCTGACCAACATGGTGAAACCCTGTCTGTACTAAAAATACAAAAATTAGCTGGGCATGGTGGCACGTGCCTGTAATCCCAGCTACTCAGGGGGCTGAGGCAGGAGAATCGCTTGAACCTGGGAAGTGGAGGTTGCAGTGAGCCAAGATTGTGCTGCATGCCATCCTGGGCAACGAAGAGAGACTCCGTCTCAGAAAAAAAAAAAAAAAAAAGATGGGAAAAGCATATGAATATAAGCAGTTAATATTGGTGTTACATAGGATAAGACAGTAAGACAAAGACACGTGGCCTGATGAGTTATTTATCCTGTTTACAAGGTTGTAAAACTGTTGAAGTGGGCAATCACGTATGATGCTGAAACACACAGATAATCCAAAACACTTTGCATTTTTATGTGTTTTGGGAACAAGTGTGTATGAAGGTGAGAGGTAGCAAATCTATCTTGGTAATATTTTAATTAGACTGATATTTAAATTTTTGTTGCTTTGAGCATGCATCTGCTGAAGAACCGTGTGTCACCTGGGAGCTAACATCAGATTCAATATTTGCCCCGAGGCAGCTCAAAGAGTAGATGGTTAATTTATGCAGAATCAAGATTTATAGTCCATGGATATCATGAGCAGATAGTATCAGTAAAACAGAACCCCAAGAGGAGACACTGATAATTTACTGCAAATAAAACCTTGCTTTACACATTGCACGTATCTGCTGATATAATTGTAAAGATATTTGGGATTACTTTATTCATCTTGCTTGTGTTTGATGAACTCCTGTTAAGCCTGATAAGAATAACATTTTTCTACTAAGATATCTGTTGAGATATCTAAACATTTTACTTGAAAACAGGAAGAAAAATTTAGAAATTATTATTGGTCCTTCTATTTAGAAAGTAGAAGCTAAGAAGAGCATTAACCTAAAGTAGAATATGGCAGGACTTAATGGTTATGGGAAGGCAAACTTTTAATTTTTAATAGTTACAATTATTAGTATGCATGTCACCTGGGAATTTTTAGTTCTGAAATTTTACTCGGTTATGAGGTGAACTGAGTTTTCCTCAAGATAGTTTCTCATAGGTAACTATACTTCTTCTAATACTGTGATCATTATTAATGTTTTTCATTATCTTCTGGAGTTGAGTTTGGATAAAACTCTTCTTGAAATCCCATTTTATTCTAAACATAGATTGGGCCCTTAGCGTTATAAAAGAATACAAATTAATATAGATTGGTTGGGTATATGCAGGGTATATTTGTGCTTCATCTTGACTGCACAGGTCAGGATAGACGATAATGTGCTTGCACCCTTTGTTGAATGTTGCTTCATCAACACTCTTGGTGACCTCCTTCTCACCTCTTGGATTGAGCTGGCTGAGCAGGTGATGACTAGATTCTGATTCAGTCAGGGTGGGGCTCATTAACGTGCATTTCTGCCAAGCTCATTGATGCCGATGCTGCTGGTCCAATGCTTCTGGCCCCAGGGCCACACTTTGAGAGCCACTGATTTATAGATTTTTATTACTTATTTCAAGACATTTACATTAGGTGTTGTATGACTGATAGCACTTAGGAGACATCAAACTATATACACCTTCTCATCTTTGTTTCAAAATTACCAGCCATTTTTTTTCAGTTTACAGTAGTTCCAAATGACTCCATCATGTAGCATAATCGTTTGTATTTTGTTGTGACTAAGATGGTCATGTTAGTGGAAAGCAGCACTTTACTAGAAATGCTGAAATGTTTCATTTATTTCATAAAAGGAAAGCTTTACATATTGCAAATGATTCTCAAGGTTGCTTTTTGCACTGTATAATTCCAAATGTTGATGTGGTTGCTATGACTTTAGGAAAGTTCTTTAATTGAATAACATCAATTTGATCATATATTTTAATCTAAACAAATAACTTCTTAATGTTTTGCCTTTCCTTTTGCATTACCTTTCCAACTAGCTCTCTTGATGACAGGGCTTTTCTCTGCAGAGTTAAAAAAAATCAGGTTTATTGAGGTATCATTTGCATGCAGTGAAATTCACTGTACAATTCTGTATGTTTTGACAAATGCGTATGGTTGTATAGCCACCACCATAAGAAACAGAAAAATTCCTTTGCCTCGGAAAATTCCTTAGTGCTGCTATGTGGTCAGCCTTTTGCCTCACCTCTCACCTCTCACCCTTGGCAGCTGCTAATGTGTGTTCTGGTGTACCTTGCCTTTCCAGAAGGTCATATAAATGGAATAATACAATAGGCAGCCCTCTGAGTTTTGCTTTTTCCTTTGTTGTAATGCATCTGAGATTCATCCTTGATTAATTAATCAGTAGTTTGCTCCTTTTTATTGATAAGCAGTATGACATTGTATGGATGTACCAGTTTATCTTTCCACCAGCTGTAGGGCATTGGGTTGTTTCCAGTTTTTGGTGATTGACTAAAGCTGCTCTAACAGTCATGTACAAGTTTTTGAGTGAACGTTAAGTTTTTATTTTTCTTGAGGAATATACTTAGGAGTAGGATTTCTGGGTTGTATGTTAAGTGAGTAATTTTATGTGAAACTGCCAAACAGTTTTCCAAGTATTCCCAACAATGTATGAGTGTTCCACTTACCCCACATCCTCAGCATCATTTGATATTGCCATTTTTTCCTTTTATTTTTATCTGATTTGATAGGTGTTTATCTGTGATGTCTTTAATTAATACAACAAGCCAATAGCTGCCAACAGTGGCTGAACCTCAGGAACTATAAAAATAGGACCCATCCTTACATCTGGTTAGAAGCCTCACCCTCTGCCATTATCCACAGATGCTGCTGCTCTTCCCCTAGTCTGGGCCCACTTTTGTGGTCACCATGGTACAGGTGCTAACTCTACCAGTCCTTAGAAGGACCCAGATGGGAACAAGTGAACAAAAAGCATCTCTGGGCTGGGTGTGGTGGCTCACGTCTGTAATCCCAGCACCTTGGGAAGCCGAGGTGGGTGGATCACCTGAGGTCATGAGTTCGAGACCAGCCTGGCCAACCTGGTGAAACCCCGTCTCTACCAAAAAGTACAAAAATTAGCTGGGTATGGTGGCACATGCCTGTAATCCCAACTACTTGAGAGGCTGGGGGAGGAGAATCACTTGAATGCGGGAGGCAAAGGTTGCAGTAAACCACTACACTCCAGCCTGAGAGACAGAGTGAGACTCCGTCTCAAAAAAAAGAAACATCTCTGAACTGAACAGCCATTAGCAAAGATATAGGGGGAGCTTCTCTTCCTAATAGGGTTTTAAAACTCGGAGTGACAGGGTCATAAGCTGTCCCAAGCTAGTCTCTATCACATGTTTTTTGGTTTGTTTTGTTTTTTAAGAGGTGGGGGTCTCTCTCTATCACCCAGGCTGGAGTGCTGTGCATTGATCAGAGCTCAATGCAGCCTCAAACTCCTGGGCTCAAGCGATCCTCCTGCCTCGGCCTCCCAAAGTGCTAGAATCTATCACATACTTTTAATTTAATGCTCACATCTTCTCATCCAAATATTCTCCTTTAAGAATAAAATAGGTTATTTTAAATGCTATAAAGCTCAAGGCCGGGTGGTATGGGTCATGCCTGTAGTCCCAGCACTTTGGGAGGCCAAGCTGGGAGGATTGCCTGAGCTCAGGAGTTCAAGACCAGCCTGGGCAACATGACAAAACCCTGTCTCTGCTAAAAATACAAAAACTAGTTGGGCATGGTGGCACACACCTGTAATCCCAGTTACTCTGGAGGCTGAGGCACAAGAATCGCTTGAACCTGGAAAGCGGAGGTTGCAGAGAGCCGAGATCGCACCACTGCACTATAGCCTGGGTGACAGAGTAAGACTCTGCCTCCAAAAAAATTAAAAAATAAAATAAAAAAACAAAAAAATGCTATAGAGCTCAAAATAACCTCTGTTTACCAGTATGAAAAAATACTGGCAATTCTGAATCTGATTATACCATACACATTCAAATACATATTTTCTAAAATGTTTTTTGAGGGGAGAGTTTTTGGAATCATTAATGGAAGGCATAAAAGAATGAAACATGCCAGTTAACATTAGTTTTAAAATAAAAAAGTTGTTAGAGATTTTTTTCATTTAAGCTTATTTTAATTAACTAGATAGGAATATTTAAATGGAGATTGCAGGATTCAGGGTAAATGTTTCTATTTCTGCCGAATGAAATGGATGAATTAGAACAGTAATTCTTCACCTTGGCTGCATATTAGAATCACCTAGATGTTTTCAAAAAGAAAAGTACCGATGCCCTGGCCTTAACTCAGACCCTTAAGTCAGAATCAGAATCTCTGGGGCAGGTGTGCAGGGGTCAGGGGATTGGTCCTTTGGCATTAGTACTTTTTAAAGTCCCCATATAATTCTAATGCATAGACAACATTGAGCATGACTGGACCGAAAGCGAACATATGCTGTTCTAGGCAGTAATTCTAGCAATGTTTTCACCTATAAAAATGTGTACTATTTTCTGTTTGTTTCCATCTATGTGGCAATGCTTCCGGTTCCCGAGATGATGGTACAGAAAAGAGTGAAGACCCCGTTTTCAGACATGTGTTCTTTCTCTCAGCCTCTCTTGGGCTCTCTGTTTCGTTTGTGTGTGTGTGTATGTGTGTGTGTATGGGAAATGTGTGTCTTAAAAACAGGTGGGATAGCTTAAATATTAAACAATAATCTCTGTAAGTCTCTCCAGAAATTACTTACAGATGGGTTTTGAAGAACTTTTCATAAGAATGGCTGACTATAAATAGCAGTAATAAATGCTCTTATCTGAGGACTAGAGTACATGGGTTATTTTATATTAAGGATATAATTACTCATTTTGGACAAAAATGGATTGAAGAAAATAAAAGCGTAATGTCATTTCCAGGTCATTCTTAAATAACTGTTATAAACATACTGTAAGTTGAATGTTGAACCCAGTCCTTATCTGTAGTGTGCTAATATGAAAATTTATTTGAGTACTCTTGGGAGAAATGTTCTAATTCAATAGAGGACATAGGTTTCAAACTCACAGTTGACACCATGGGGTTGGCAGAATCAAGTCAGGACATTATCCTCATGTCAACAGGGACTGTGTTTTGTTCACTCTATCTGCAGTGTCTTTGGATCATTGCTTGGCACATAGTACACACTCAGTTAATAGGTGAATGTCTGATAGTCTGTAAAAGCATTAGTAGGGTACAAAAATGAAATTCAACATTCGACAGAAATATAGATTTCTATCATTTACATGTACATTTTAAAAATTAAAGTACAGACTGGAGGAGAACCAAGTTAAAAAGAGTTCCCAAGGATTATTTATTCTGCTAAAGTATTCTGATTTTAAGCTACTTTATTAGAAGTACATTGCCAAGGGAGGTCATGGTATCATGGACTCTATCCCAACTCCACCTTACCTGGAGTTGAGATGTGTTGTGTTCTAGGCTCCAGGATTTCTGGGGAGACATTACAGATGGCTTGTCTAGGGGAAGTAACCTGCAAAAGCTTGTTACTTGAGAAAAAAATGGAGAAACTTGGAGGTTTGGCCAGAAACAAGGAAGACCCAGTAGGGATGTGTTGGCTGTCTGCCATGTAGAAGAGGGATGATGCCATTGGGTTGTTGCCTTGAGTAGTCAGTGGACCTAGGCTAATTACTGGGAAGAACTTTTTAACAAATGGGCTGCCCAGAAAATGCAGCACCCTAGCCAATTGGAAGGAAGGATTTCTGCATCCAGTGGGGAAGGGCAGATTAAAATCTTATGAAGATGTTTTCCAACTCTGAGATTCTATGATTTGCTTTGAGGCAAATCTCATGTCCCTTGTGAATAGTTGGGCAGACCATCAGATTTTCACTTGAACCTGGGAAAATCTGGTGCTTATTCAACTTGCTGTGTCTCAAGTTTCCTTGGTGAAAGTGTTGCATCTGTTTCTTACCTGCTCAGGATTCGTAATCAGATGTTTTTGATTACCTGCTAGTAAGGTAAACTACAAGGACTTAAATTCTTCTGTACTCTATTCAGGTGGCTTTAGAATAAAATAATGAGGCCTTATATTAGTGAGGGCGAGGAGGTGAGACAGGGTGGGGATACTATGTTAGTGTACCCATAGAATTGAATGTGACTCTACAAAACCCTTTGAGTAAGTTTTAAATAAAATCAAGGTGTTGTGCCTGGAAAAAGCATAGATTTTTGGAGTCAGGCTGACCTGGTTTCAAATCCTGGCTTGGATACTTCTCCACTTGGGCATATTACTTAACTTCTTTTAGGTTTAGAGTCAGTTTCCTTGTCCATAAAATTAGAGTAATTCTCCTTCCTTTGGAGGGTTGTTGGGAAGATTAGACGTAACGTAGGGAAAGCATTCAGGAAGTGGGAATGTTTATTAGTAGTCATGTCAATTACACAGTGGCTTTGAATAGATAAGTCACTTACTAGTTCTATTTTTCTAGGCAGATTCCTTCATTTTGGGCTTCAGTTTGTTTTGAGAATTAAACAAGATCAAGATCATGTGAAAAAAAGTGCTTAGCAGAGTACCTATATTGCTATAGCTATATTGGTATAACTATTTGGAAGCTGATAACCAAATACCCAAGGATTCCTGAAAATTATGAAGAATAAAAAGGAACCAAATTCAAATAGTCTTTCTAGTTTAATTTCCTTTTCTTTTGGGTGTCTCCTGAGGTACTAGTTCTACCTTGTGTTAGGTTCCTATTGCTGCTGTAGCAAATTACTACACAGTTAATGTCTTAAAACAATGCAAATTTATTAACTTGCAATTCTGGAGGCCAGAATTCCTAACCTAAAATTGAGATACTGGCAGAGCTGTGCTCCTTCAGGAGATTCTGGAGGAGACTTTGTTTCCTTGCTTTTTCCAGCTTCTAGAGGCTATCTGCATTCCTTGGCTTGTGGCCCTTTCTACCATCTTCAGAGCCAGCAGCATAGCATTTTCAAATTTTTCTCCAATCTCTGTTTCCATCTCTTTCTTTCAGACTTCTCCTTTGGTTACCACATCTCTTTCTCTAATTGCTGCTTCCTCTTTTCTTTATAAGGACCCTTGTGATGATATTAAACCCCATCTCAAGATCCTTAATCACACCTGCAAAGCCTCTTTTGCCATAAAGGTAACATATTCATAGGTTCTGGAGGTTAGGGTGTAGACATTTGGTGGGGAGCACTAATCAGCCGACCACATACCTGCACTTCATAGAGATTAGATATCTGAAATCATAGAGATTATACATCTTTCCTTGAGCACCCTGATTTAAAAATATCTATACTGTAGTGATTTTGCTCTGAATTCATGCCCTCTAATGCCATTCTCTGAAGAGCTCAAAGCTGAGTCTGAACCTGAAGGAATTTAGGAAGGAATCAAGGATACTCTGAATGATTGACTTGAAACTAAAGTCTAAAAAAAATTAGCTCTTTTGTCATTGTGTGGCATTCTACTGCTTGTTGCAATAGCATTTACGAATCTTGGTGCCAGGATGTTGTGCTTGTTTTGGAGTCAGGCTGACATGGTTTCAAATCCTGGCTTGGACACTTGGAGGTGAAGGTATACCTTAAAGATACTTTATTGCCGGCATGGAAACACTAATGTAAGTTCTCTGGGGTCAGCGGTATAACCAGGTATGAAGGCCAGGATTCTTGCCCCCGCCCCCCACTCCCAGAGAAAAGGAATGAGCTCTCTCTTACTCTTGGAGATACTTGGCAATTCTCTTTTTGCATCTGCTCAAAGTAGATGGAAATATTCCTAGAAAATATCCCCTCTCTGTACAACTCTTAGAAATACAGCTTTCTGGACAGCGGTTGAGATCTCTGGGTAGCTGTAGTTTTAAGTTCATCCTTAGAAACTTTATATTTCGAACATCTTTTAGAGTAGTTAGGAGCATATGCTCTGGAATTAGGCTGCCCACCATCAACCTTAGCTTCATCCTTTAACCGTGTGGCCCTGGGCAGGTTCTTACACTCTGTGAGCCTCTGCTTTCTCATGTGTAGACTAGGGATAATGATAACCTGCTAATACTGTTGTGAGGCAGCAGTGAAGTAATGGCTGGCTTGTACTCCACAAATATTAGCAGTTCATCAGATTGCTGCATTTCCTTGACTTTTGACTTACTATTTTAAAATTAATTCAATAGCCTTGTTAAAAGTATGATTTTTGTTCAGTGATTTGAAGAAGTCATTAACTGTGATGGGATGAGGGAGGGGACTGAGAAATACAGACAGACTTTGATGATTATGTGGTTATTGGTGATACATTCTTTATTTCAGATATATTTTTATTCATTCCCCATGTATTTACTAAGCATAGAGCCTATGTTACATTATATGTCAGTGATTTACCCAAAAAGGGCTATAAAAGAATGAGCAGGAAACTTTCACTAAGGTTTAGAGACATGCCCACTGTTATTTTGAGTTCCTCAATGCCAGGGGCTATTCATTCATTGCTTTATTCTACTCATTTATTGAGTGTGCCTGGCACTGTTAATAGGAGGTGAGACTAATCCAGCAGTGAATAAAACAAAAATCTGCCCTTATGGGGCTAACATTCTAGTGGGGAAAGACCGACAATAAATGGGTCATGTAAAGAGAAATATATATGTTATATGGGGATAAGTGTTATGGAGAAAAATAAATCAGGGTATGGGGTATGCCAGAGGGGCAACAGTAATTTTAAATTGGGTGGTCACAGAAAGCCTCCCTCAGAAGGTGGCCTTTGAGAAGTGAGGAAGTGTGAGTCCTGGAGATTTCTAGAGGAGCATTTCAGGCAGAAGGAAGGAGGTGCAAGGGCCCCAAGATTGGGAATGCTCTTGGTGACTAAGGAAAGCAATCATGGCCTCCTCCTCATGGATTCTCCTTTGAATGTTATGGAGTTTAGAACACAGAAGGCAAGTAGTTACAATTATTTTAACATTCTCACATTTAACATTCTCACAAGTGCTAAGGAAGCATCACACTTAAATTTTAATGAAGAGAAAACAGTATCTCATCACTGCCTCTGTAATTTTCTGTCTAAATCAGAAATGAGTTTAACAAGTGGAAGTTTCAGACTTTTCAGTTTTGAGTATTGGGAAGAGGTTCGTCAACAAGAACAATGGTCTTGATGACTTGGTTCTCCCCCGTCTCACCTGAGCAGTAGGAACAGGTGTGAGCTGGCGGACACATTCCAGCTCCACATCATGGATTCTTTCATTTCCCAATTCTTTCATTTCCCCATTCTTTCATTCGTTCTTTCATTTCCCAATCGCTAAGTCACTCTATGGATTGCAAAGAAATAACCAGAATTCAGAAAAGGGGAATTTATAACTTTTTTGAAATCATTGGTTATTGAGGTATCATTTATATATCCCAAATGCAGCCAGTCCTGTATATAGTTGGCTGAGTGTTGACAAATGTATATACCCAGTGATGTGCTGATAAGTAGTTAACTGGCTCTTTATGGAGAAAAGAAAGCCCTAATTTGTGACCTTTGCCAGTTTTTTGTGATGTAAATACTTCTATCCTTGTTGATGTTAAGTCATCAACCTGCTGTCACTTAATAGGGTGCTGGGAAAAGATGTATTTGGATGTGAAGGAGGAGCTGTTTCCAGCACACACCTTTGCACTTTGTGGGATTACCGTAATCAAAATGCAAAACATTCTCAGCATGGTTCTCCAGGCATCTCCCAGCCTGTTCCCACTCCATACCCAGGCTATCACTGATCTGTTTTCATTCACTATACAGTAGGTTTATCTGTCTTAGAATTTTATGTAAATGGAATCATAGTATGCACGTTTTTGTGTAAACATATTTTGAAATGTATTCATGATTGACTGTTCCTCTTAATTGTTTTTCATTACTGGGTATCATTCTATTATATGCCATATGATCTTTATTTTATCCTGTTATATTCTATTTTATACTTTATGAAAATAAGTTATGGTACATGTATTTTTTCATTCACCTCTTGATGGACATTTGCATTGTTTCCAGTTTGGGGCTACTATTAAGAAAATTCTATGAACGTTTGTGTATGAGTTTTGTCTAGAAATAATGTTTTAATTTCTTTTGGGTAAATACCTAGAAACAAAATGCCTAGATCATGAGGACAGTGTATGTTTCATAAATGGCCAAATGGTTTTCCAAAGACGTTGAACAATTTTATACTCCTATTAACAATATATGAGAATTCTCATGCCCCACAATCTCATTAAAACTTGGTATTGCCTGTCTTGTTAATGTTAGCCATTCTAGTGTGTGTGCAATGCTATTATGATTTTAATTTTCATTCAAGCATCCTTTCATGTGCGTGTTGGCCATTTGTATATCTACTTTTGTGAAATGTCCATTCAAGCTTTTGCCCCTTTGGTTAATTTGTTCGTAGAATGGAGGCAAATAACTTTTCAAAAAGGAGGTACAGAATTTGGAGGAATCTATAAATTGAAGAAGGCAGGAGGGAAAACCAAGCAGAGAAGAAGCCCAAGAGAACTGACAGGTTCCTCAAGGTGGCCACAGTGCTGGTGACCCCAGTGCTTCATAACTAGGTGACCAACTGTCCCTATTTCAGCACTGAAAAATCCTGTGTCCCAGGAAATTCCTTAGTCTTGGGTAAACTGTCTGTGGGGGTTGGCTGGTCACCTTGCATAACTATGTACAAGGAAGCTGCAAACTCTGTGCAAGGAGTCATTAGACTGGTGAGGGGTTTCGCTGCATGCTCAGGTGAAGCTGCCAGTGGTGAATGATTTCTGAAAGGCCACACAGCTCCTCATCAGGGGCAAAGCCAGTGTTAACACGTGGGTCTCAGCTGTCTGTTCAAAAGTCATCAGCTTGCTTGTGATATGAAAATTTAGGAACATTGGGAAGGTGCCCTCCTGCTGCTAGAAAAAAAAGTAAACCAAAAACTTCAGTGATTATTTTTTGAAATTACAGGCTCTGTGAACTCATTTATTTGGCTCAAGTTTTAATTTTCTGATCAAATGCAGTTTTCCCTGAAAGAACTGAAACATTGAATCTACCGGTCATTTATTAGTATAAAATAGTTTACAACGCCTTTCCTAAGAACACACTTTGGTTCTAGAAAGGATAGAGATAGGAAAATTCTGGGTGCAAGGGTGACGGGCTATCATTCAGGAAGAAAAAGCACAAAAACTTGACAGAATTAGGAACAAGAGATGACATTCATTGACTTAGAGTTGTGTACAGAGTTGTGTTAGTGTGTGACTGTACAGAGGAGGAGCTTTAGAGGGCTAAGAGCGAAGAAATTATTCTCTCTTTCCTTTATGTAGCTAGCTTTAAGGAAAAGGTTGGGCTTTGCACTGTTTGCTATCGATTTTATACTTCATATACTCCTATTGTTTCTGATTTATTTATAAGATATCCCCATGTTAGTTATATATTGTTCCTTGTTTCAGTCCTTGCTGCTATTGAATAACGTAACCATAATCAGCTTTTGTTTTACATTACCCCAGAGAAGCTAGATGGAATGCCTGCTTATAGATAATATCACTGCTGTTTTCATACACTGCCTTTCTTTTGAATAACTTCCAACATGTTGTGACATTTTTCTTCTTAATATTTATTAAATGCCCAACAGCATGTTGGTGCTGTTGAAAGAATATAAAAGATAATTCTCATCAGTAAGGGACATGCATATTAATAGATGAGAGACATAAACATGCTTTTACATATAAATACATACATATATATATATATATAGTCCTAGAAGGTGATAGATTATTTTGTTTGGATGGGGCAGAGTAATTGAACTAAGGCACTTTACGCTTTAGCTGTTATCTTGCAAACGAAAGAAAATAAAGGGTAGAGATGTCTCAACCCACAACTTTCAGAACCTTGGAAGAGTTGGTCCTGCAATTAAGGTAGAACTAAACCATTTTTGCTGAAATTAGCCTTAATGTGATAATTCTTTGATACTCATACTAGAGATTTTGAGCTGTATGTAGCTCTACTGTATGTGGTTTCAATAATTTAAGGATTCTGATATTTATTTATTTATTTATTTATTTATTTATTTATTTATGAGACGCAGTCTTGCTCTGTCACCAGGCTAGAGTGCAGTGGCACGATCTCAGCCCACTGCAACCTCCGCCTCCCTGGTTTAAGCAATTCTCCTGCCTCGGCCTCCCGAGTAGCTGGGACTACAGGCGTGTACCACATGCCCAGCTAATTTTTGTATTTTTAGTAGAGATGGGGTTTCACCATGTTGGCCAGGATGGTCTTGATCTCTTCACCTCATGATCCCCCCACCTCAGCCTCCCAAAGTGATGGGATTACAGGCGTGAGCCGCCGTGCCCAGCTGCATTCTGATTTTTAGGCCATTCATTCAGCAGTCTTTAATGAGATTCTATTCTGTGTTGAGCCATGCACTAGGAGCTGGGAATAAAATGGTGAGCAAAACAGATGTTTTCCTGTCTCAATGGAACATATGGGCTGATGGGGACACAGGCATTAAACCAGTATTTGTACTAATTAAGGTATAACTAGAGGTGCATATTCTTATGATTCTATTAATATGAGATGGTATAATTAATGACGCTGACCTTGCCTGGGGAGTTTTGGAAGACTTCCTACTTGAGACACAAACTATGAGGAAGAGGAGTTCAGCTGGAGAGGGTGGAGGTAGGGGAGGTGCCGCAGGTGGAGGGAGCAATGAGCTTGACACAGTCAAGGAATGGAAGGAAGGCCAGCATAGCTAGTGTATTAGTCCATTTTCATGCTGCTGATAAAGACATACCCAAGACTGGACAATTTACAAAGGAAAGAGGTTTAATGGACTTAAGTTCCACGTAGCTGGGGAGGCCCCACAATCATGGAGGAGGGTGAAAGGCACGTCTCACATGATGGCAGACAAGAGAAGAGAATGAGGGCCAAGCGACAGGGGTTTCCCCTTATAAAACTGTCAGATCTCTTTTTTTTTTTTTTTTTTTTTTTTTTTTTTTTTAAAGACAGAGTCTCACTCTGTTGCCCAGGCTGGAGTACAGTGGCACAATCTTGGCTCACTGCAAACTCCGCCTCCCAAATTCAAGTGATTCTTCTGCCTCAGCCTCCTGAGTAGCTGGGATTACAGGCATGTGCTACCACGTCCAGCTAATTTTTGTATTTTTAGTAGAGACGGGGTTTCACCATGTTGGGCAGGCTGGTCTTGAACTTCTAATCTCAAGTGATCCAGCTATTTTGGCCTCCCAAAGTGCTAGGATTATAGGCATGAGCCACTGTGTCCAGCTGATCTCTTGAGACTTATTCACTACCATGAGAACAGTATGGGGGAACCCACCCCATGATTCAGTTATCTCCCACTGGGTCCCTCCCACAACATGAGGGAATTATGGGAGCTACAATTCAAGATGAGATTTGGGTGGGGACGCAGCCAAACAATAGCAGCCAGAGTACAGAGAGAATGCTGGTGAGTGTGATTTGAGATGAGGCCAGAGAGAGGCTGGGCCAGACCACACAGGCCCCTAGGTCAGAGGAGGAGAATGGTCTATTCAGTGAGTTAGATGAAGCGTATGGAATAGTTCCCTGGCATGGTGTGAATAAAAGTTTAATACAATATTATTATTCTGATTTACTTTTAAAAACTATATTATGAAATAGTATTAATTGTTGACTGATACTATTTATTTTAAGGGCAAAGGGAATCCACTAAAGGATTTTAGGCAGGGGTAGGCCATAGAACACAGCCAGATTTGTATTTTGAAAGCCTCATTCCAGCTACTGTATAGAAAACAGATATGAGAGGGGGTTGTTCTGTGACAATCTTCCTTATGGAAATTCTGTTTCTTTCCATGAGAACTACTGTGTTTACCAAAGAGTGCTTTTGACAAAAGTTACAGGAGATGACAACTCTAAGCTTCTTGGGATTTTAAGGTTTTCTTGTAAAGGATTATGCAACCACTCCTGAGTTCTACCCTTAGTCCTCTGGAATCTTAAAATGGGCCTGTAAAACCCTCCTTAAAACACTCCTGGAGGCTGGGGCTGGCATCTGTGCCCTCTTCCTCATTGTTCACTGCTGCTTCAGAGTCCAGGATCATTGAGATGAGAGGCTTCCCCGCCTGCATTCCCCACTTGTTTTCAGAGTGCAGGATTTCATCTGTGTAGGTCAGAGCAGTTTCCACTTGAATAAAAAATGTGAGACTTAGACTTTGTTTCAAATCTTAATGATGAGACATTCAATTACTGTGTAAAGCCCTAGTGAGGACATGATTTCTAAATAGCACAGAAATTGAGTGGGATGGTGGTTGAGAACGTGATGAACAGAAGGGAAAGAGAAATAAACTTTTTATCTGGAAAAATTAACCTGGGCCAAGACTTTTTTTTTTTTTTTTTAAATTAGGAAAGCTGAACTTTTGACTTGTCCCAACTGGAAAACATCCTGATGATAGTTATTATTTTAGGGCAGAGCCGTGGATGTCCTGGAGAAATAGCTACTATAGTATTTGCCCAAAGCATGTGAGTGTCAAAGAATGGAATCTGGGCACTGCAGTGGTCTTGGAAATTAACTAGCCCAAAGTCCAATTTTATAGAAAAGGAAAACAGAGACTTAGTGTATGTTATTTAGCTCTGGTGAGTGTCAGCTGGAATTAGAACCAAGCTCTTCTGTCTTCAATGCATAGTTCAATTTTCATTCTGTGATCCACATTTTATAATTTGCTGAGAAAATATGGTTGGTTGAGGTTTTGCTAGTTTGCTTTCCCAAAGTGGACAGGGGCTTATTTTCAAAGCCATCCTAAACAGACCTAACTGAGGAAAGGTGTATGTAAATGAGAGGACTAGAATGTTAGAGAAATGGATAAGATAAAGTAGAACCAACTGTTTTTATACAGGAAGCTTAGCTGATAGGTAGGATGTATGTTTTTGTCTTGTTTTAGAAATCGCGATTTTACTTTTAGTTTTGCAATAAATGAATAAGCTATATATTTATACTGTCTACAGAAGTCAGAAACAAACGAAGTCATGTTATCTTTGTGAATGATCAATTGCTTAAGACATATTTCAAATTAACTGTATAAATAATCTAACAAGGTCCTTCATTGTACATTTCTCAGAGCAAACAAAATGCAATGTGTTTTTATAACTAGATAGCTATTTGATTTTTCCCCCTCTTTCCCACATTTGGGTATAGATTGATATAGAATTACTTAAAATGCTGCATATAAATTAAACATTAAAAGGAGATTTGGAGAGGCTAAGCTGCCCCGTTATAATCTTCAGTTCCACAGTCACTGCCTCAAGGACACTCCATTTCATATCACATGTCTTTCTTTTGAAAAGTGATCACCAAGGTTCAGGTAACATTTAAGCACAGCCAGCAGCTGCATAATTTATGGACCTTTTTTGCTTTGTGTTCCTTTTTAAATGAAAAACAGGAAAACAGAAGACGGTTTTCACACATTAATGTCTTTTTTTTGTTCTTTCCTTCCCACCCTTCCTTTGCAGATAGGGGCCCTGAAGGACTACTACCACTTCTACCATAGCAGGACGATTAAAAGGTCAGTTATCTCGAGCAGAGGGACCCACAGTTTCATTTCAATGGAACCAAAGGTAAGAAGAACCAGTTGCGTGGGGACCAAGAGGCAAAGCTTCTGCATTTTTCATTGGTAATAACACACTAGGGGCTGAGGACCAGCATGAAGGCTCAGATTTCTAGAACTGTCATATTATCCTTTGGTCTAGTGTCTATGCTTCCTCTTGAGATAAAACTAGGCAGTGGCTTGATTTTTATTGATCTGCCACTATCATCCCAGTTGTAGAGTAGCCCAGGGGTATCCATAGCTATGGGTTCTCACGGAGAAGTGAGAGGGGATAGGGAGTGGGGAAGACAGAGTTTGATTGAGAATGATTGAACTGTTAACAATACCATACTGTCTAGCTATTTGCATACAGATCTGAGGTTGTATGAGCTCCACAAAAGGAGGGGTTTCTTCCAGAACCCTTAGGTCAGGGGTACAGATCACCGTGAATCCTCATGATTTTACTTAGCATTGATAGACCCACACCATTGGCAGCCTCAGGACTAGACTGTGTCTGGAACAGGTGGGATACTGAACACAGAAAGGGGAGAAGCTGACTCCTGCTCTTGGAGCCTCATCAGGTATCTTTCTTGTGCCAAGTCCTTTTGGGTTTTCCAGACAACGTACCCCTGGGAGAGCCTAGAAGCAAGCATGCTATGCCTAAGTTCTCCCGTTTTAGAGAAGTGGAGCAGCTTTGAAATGGGAGATGGGAAGCTGAGGGGTGTCAGGGACAAACTAATAGCCGACAACTAAGACTCTGAGGTCGAGTTCAGTATCTGCCCTTATTAATTAAGTTGGTGGAAGGAATGGAGTTTTGACTGAGAACTAATTGGCCTCTCTGATGTGTCAAGTAAAGGGGAAGAGGGCGCATCTGTACCAACTTGCCCTAGTTCCTCTGTGGGCTCCCTGTGTATTATTGATTGTAGGGTGTTCTTGCTTTTTTCCCCTCCTTATGATTTGGGTTTGCCTTAAGAACTCATTTTCAAATAAATTGGTAGATAAGCCCCTACCAGTGCGCATAGCAATCTCAGCTAGATATCCTCGAAAGTTATATTCCTTATAAAGCAAAAAGGCCCCTGTTTGAATTAATATGCAAATGAGGTTTGCAATATTGCGTCTTGCCCTCAGTTATGTGCTGTAGTTAGCCTTGTTTAATTTTTTTCTGGAATATGTTCATGATTATGAAATTGTAACTTGGCTAGAAAAAGCACATACTTTCTATGTCCTTATTTTCTGTGGGTTATAGGAATATCCCCTAATACATTTTCATGGTCTGTGGATTACACATTTTTTCCTTTGTCACTATTCAGAATTGAATTTTTCTGGAAAGGCAGTCAGTTTGGGACATTCATGAATTAGCTGCATTTTCAAAGCAAAGTAATATTTTTCATCTCAAACTTTTTTGAAGCTTTTCTTGAACTTTGGTAATTAAAACGACACTAATTTCAGACCTCATGTACAAAATCAATGTGAATTTGAAAAACCAAGTACTAGTGGTTTGGGAAGTAAGAATAGAATGTTATGAGGCATTATTTTCATGATGAAGGATTTACTGAACATGGAGCTATTTCGATCCTTCTTGTTATCTTGGGGCATCTTGGTGTTTATTTCTTCTTATCTCAGTGCATCACATGGCTTATGCGTGATCCGACAGAGACCTTGTATGCTAGGACACATAGTATCTGGAATGCACTCCTATTTCAGGAGAGTGGGGCCATTGCAGGCCAGCCCAAGGGTACATGCTGCACTCCCCTGCCTCCTCAATAAAAATAATCCCTCAGAGTAGAGCCACAACTTACTCTCCATTCCAATGCCGTCTGCTCATCGTTCCCACCTAGCATTTACACAGGACAGCCACGGTTCCTACCAGCTTTGCAGAGAGAGAGCCACAAATTGGGGTTTGCCTACACTTTCGGATCTTTCTTGTAGTTCATTTATTCTTTGGCCCTTTTTCGAGCCCCTAGCATATGCCAGGCCCTGTGTTAGGCTCTGGGATTTGGAGACACATTGGTGCCCTAAGGGAGCTTGCTGTTTTCAGGGAAGACCATCCAGGACATTGCAATGCTTCTCAGTGTTGGGGGTGGGGGGAGCAAAGGACATTGGGGGTTCCTAAGTTTTTTGTGTTTTTTTTTTTTAAATGGAGTCTCACTGTTATTGCCCAGGCTGGAGTGCAGTGGCGCGATCTCAGCTCACTACAACCTCCAGCTCCCGGGTTCAAGCGATTCTCCTGCCTCAGCCTCTTGAGTACCTGGGATTACAGGTGCCTACCACTACCCCTGGCTAATTTTTGTATTATTAGTAGAGATGGGGTTTCACCATGCTGGCTAGCGACCTCAAGTGGTCTGCCTGACCTCAAGTGATCTGCCCGCCTCAGTCTCCTAAAGTGCTGGGATTACAGCTGTGAGCCACCATGGCTGGCCTTGTTTTTTTTGTTTGTTGGTTTTAATTTTCAGAAACTTTTTATTTACAGAGAATTTGCAAACATGAAAATGTTACAAAGAATTTCTATATACTCTTCCTAGATTCCCCAAATGTTAACGTTTTATATTTTACCACACTTAGTTGATCATTCTTTCTATCTACACACACATATACACACATATTTTTTATTTTTATTTTATTTTATTTTATTTTATTTTATTTTTGAGACAGAGTTTCGCTGTGTCACCCAGGCTGGAGTGCAGTGGCACGATCTCGACTCACTGCAACCGCTGCCTCCCGGGTTCAAGCAATTCTCTTGTCTCAGCCTCCTGAGTAGCTGAGACTACAGGTGCATGCCACCACGCCCAGCTAATTTTTTGTATTTTTAGTAGAGACAAGGTTTCACTGTGTTAGCCAGGACGGTCTTGATCTCCTGTCCTCGTGATCCACCCTCCTCGGCCTCCCAAAGTGCTGGGATTACAGGCGTGAGCCACTGCGCCTGGCCGATATTCACATGTATACGTATGTAAGGTATGCATATATATACATTTTCTGAACATTTGGGATCAAGTTACAGATATGATGCGCCTTCAATTCTAAATAATTCACTGTGTATTTATTTAAAATAAGGACATTATTTTTTATAACCGTAAGTATAACAATAAAAATCTGGCTATTAATATTAACTTAATATTATCTAGTCTACAGACTTTATCCAAATTTTTTGATTGCCTCTTTTCAGGGCCAGGAACACATTTAGTTGTCATGTTTCCCGAGTCCTCTTTACTCTGTCATATTTCTTCAGCTTTCTTTTTTTTTTTCTTTCATAAGCTAGAAATCATTTAACAAGTACAAGCCAGTTATTTTGTAGAATATTTCTCAAGTTGGGTTTGTCTGTTTCCTCATGATTAGATTCAGGTTTGGCAAGAACATTTTTGGCAAGAAGATCAGAGAAGTGATGTGTTCTTCTCAGTACATCAGATTGAGAGGCACACGATACTGCTTTGTTTCATTACTGGTAGTGTTAACTTTGAACAAATGGTAAATATCGTATCTGCCAGTTTCTCTACTTTAAAATTACTACAAGCACACCTCAGAGATAGTGCAGTTCGGTTCCGGACCTCTTCAATAAAGCAAATATTGTAATAAAGCAAGTCACACTAATTGTTTTCCAATGCATATAAAAGTTATGTTCATACTATCCTGTAGTCTGTTAAGTGTGTAATAGCATTACGTCTGAAAAATGTACGTACCTTAATTAAAAAATACTTTATTGCTAAAATTTTCTAATGATCATCTGAGCCTTCAGTGAGCCATAATCTTTCTGCTAGTGGAGGGTTTTGCCTCAATGTTGATGGCTGCTGACTGCTCAGGGTGGTGGTTGCTGAAGGTTGGGGTGGCTGTGGCAATTTCTTAAAATCCAACAACAATGAAATTTGCCATATCGGTTGACTCTGTGTTTGCCAACACAGTTGTAGTCACAAAAGATTTCCCTGTAGCATGCAATGCTGTTTGATAGCATTTTACCTGCAGTAGAACTTCTTTCAAAATTGGACTCAATAATCCTCTGAAACCCTGCCACTGCTTTATCAACTAAGTTTATGTCATGTTCTAAATTCTCTGTTGTCATTTCAACAATGTTCACAGCATCTTCACCAGTAGATTCCGCTTTCTTTGCTTAACCATAGGAAGCAATTCCTTACCTGTTCAGGCTTTATCATGAGATTGCAGCAATTCAGTCACATCTTCAGGCTCCACTTCTAATTCTAGTTCTCTTGGTGTTTCTATCACATATCACATCTGCAGTGACTTCCTCCACTGAAGTCTTGCATTCCTCAAAGTCATCCATGAGGGTTGGAATCAACTTCCATCAAACTCCTGTTAATATTGCTATTTTGACCTCCCCTTATGAATCAAGAACATTCTTAATAGCATCTAGAATGGTGAATGCTTTCCAGAAAGTTTTCAGTTTACTTTTCCAGATCCATTAGAGGAAACATTATCTATCAGAGCAGTAGCCTTACAAAATCTATTTCTTAAATACATTTGAAAGTAGACATTACTCCTTAATCCATGGACTGCAGAATGATGTCGTGTTAGCAGGCATGAGAACAGTAATCTCCTTGTAAATTTCCATCAGTGCTCTTGGGTGACTAGGTACATTGTCAGTGATCAGTAATAGTTTGAAAGGAACCTTTTTTTAGTGATAGGTCTCAACAGTTGGCTTAAAATATTCAGTAAACTATGCTGTAAACAGATGTGCTGTCATCCAGGCTTTGTTGTTCCACTTATGGAGCACAGGCAGACTAGATATAGCATAATTCTTTTTTTTTTTTTTTTAAAGAGTCTCGCTCTGTCACCCAGGCTAGAGTGCAATGGCACGATTTCAGCTCACTGCAACCTCCGCCTCCTGGGTTCAAGTGATTCTCCTGCCTCAGTAGTAGCTGGGATTACAGGCATCTGCCACTATGCCTGGCTAATTTTTGTATTTTTAGTAGAGACGGGGTTTCACCATGTTAGTCAGGCTGGTCTTGAACTCCTGACCTCAGGTGATCCTCCTGCCTTGGCCTCCCAAAGTGCTGGGATTACAGCTGTGAGCCACCACTCCCAGCCCTCCATTTGGCATAATTCTTAAGGGCCCTAGGATTTTTTAGAATGGTAAATGAGCGTTGGCTTCAACTTGAAGTCACCAGCTCCATTAGCCCCTAACACGAGAGGTATCCTATCCTTTGAAGCTTTGAAGCCAGGCACCTGCTTCTTTCTAGTGTGAAAGTCATAGGTGGCATCTTCTTTCAACAGAAGGCTATTTTATTTCATCTGCATTGAACATCTGTTGTTTAGTGTAGCTGTCTTCATCAATGATCTTAGCTGGATCTTCTGTATCACTTGCTGCAGCTTCTCATCAGCACTTGCTGCTTCACCTTGCACTTTTATGTTACAGAGACAGCTTCTTTCCTTAAACCTCATGAATCAACCCCTGCTAGCTTCATACTTTTCTTCTGCAGCTTCCTTACGTCTCTCAGCCTTCTTAGAATTGGAGAGTTAGGGCATTGCTCTGGATTAGGCTTTGGCTGAAGGAAATGTTGTGGCTTGTTTGGTCTTCTATCCAGACCACAAAAACTTTCTCCCTATCAGCAATAAGGCTGTTTCTCTTTCTTATCATTTGTGCGTTCATGAGAGTAGCACTATTTAATTTCTTTTAAGAACTTTTCCTTTGCAGTCACAACTTGGCTGTTTGGCTCAAGAGGCCTGGGTTTCTGCCTATGCTGGCTTTCGACATGTCTTTCTTACCAAGTGTAATCATTTCTAGCTTTTGATTTAAGTGAGACCGGAGTGACTCTTCCTTTCATTTGAACACTTAGAGGCCATTGTAGGGTTATTAATTGGCCCAATTTCAATATAGTTGTGTCTTAGGAAATAAGGAGGCCTGGGGGCAGGGAGAGAGATGGTGAACAGCCAGTCAGTCTAGAGCAGTCAGAACAAATGCAACATTTATTGATTAAGTTCACTGTCATATGGGTGAGGTTTGTGGCACCCTAAAACAATTACAATAGCAACATCAAAGATCAGTGATCACAGATCACCACAACAGATATAATAACAATGAAAAAGTTTGAAATATTGCAATAATTACCAAAATGTGACCCAGACACACGAAGTGAGCACACGCTGTTGGAAAAATGGCACTGACAGGCTTGCTCGATACAGGAT
The DNA here is from genome assembly GCF_029281585.2 of Gorilla gorilla gorilla. Lineage (NCBI taxonomy): Eukaryota > Metazoa > Chordata > Mammalia > Primates > Hominidae > Gorilla > Gorilla gorilla. Next base: position 72,152,149 of record NC_073237.2, read on the forward strand.
TGCCACAAATCTTCAATTTGTAAAAAGCACAATATCTGCAAAGTGCAATAAAGAGAAGTGCAATAAAACAAGGTATGCCCGTATTTTCCCTTCTCCAATTAATAAGTGTTTTGTGGGAAAATACTTAGAGACTGCAAATTTCTACAAGCTCATTTTTTATTTTTTACTCCCAGCTGACTTCATTGGGCATATAAGGCAAGTGTTGGTGTGACTAGGTTTCTTGGGCAGGTCTCTTTCTTTGATCTTGGATGTGGATAGGGTGGGTGATTTGTGTGCCAGAGTGGGGGTACATTTGTGGGTTTGGACCATGTGAAATGGCTTCGTGGAAGATTGATGATGCAACCTTAAAGTTATTTTTGATCACCACCTTCTCAAGAAAGGAAAAACACATGAGTGAATCGTAGGGGCCACAGACACTAAACAGATCCTGGCTTTTACTTACTATAGTAAATTGCACACTCCCTTTTTCCCCTCCTTTTATTCTTTACTTACAAGGCTCCAAAGAAGGAAATGCAAAAGTAGCCACATTGTAAGAGCAACCCTCTTGGTGCTAAGAAAATGATGTGGTCAGTTTGGGCACATGAGCCCAGAGAACAAGAATAGCATTGACTCACACATATAATGTGTGTTAACATTATGTTATGATTAACTTTTTAAATGACAGAGATTCACAGACTTCTAACATAGAAGCACTAGGGCAATAATAACACAGTTTTGCAGAAAGTGCTGTTATATTTTATAGCAGTCTGCCCAATAAGGCTTTCATCCTTCTTGTCCACATCTTTCTTTTTGACTTAACAACATTTCTCTGAGAGATCTAAGCTAAATTTTAGAAACAATAGTCTGAGTTCACGTTTTCAAAGCCTCTTACTAGTCTGTTTATAAATTTTGGTGAGCCACAAACATTTGGGTCAAGGACAGTGTTATCTGTAGGAGAATATTGGATGGAAGCTCTTTAGTTGCTCATGGAGTTGGAAGGGTGTGAGGGGGAGTGCGGAGAAGATCATTTTCTTTCATTTTCCTTCCCTTTATCCAAAAACAGAAAAACTAAAATCCTAACTTTTCTAGTAGGGTAGGGCATATTTGACTTTTAAAAATAAAAACCATAAACTGCCATTAAGTTAGACACCCATGCCCTATGCATATGTAGTTAATTACATAAGCATAGCTTCCCCTTTTTCCCATTAGATTTTATCTTGAAGGTTCTAGCCTATCAATCTTTTATCTTTTCCATTCCTTTTTCTATCCTCAAATCTATTATGGGCCAGTTTTTATCCAACACTAGGACAGTGTCACTCCCTCTGATGGGTCAGCAATGGGCATCTCCCATCTTGTCGCTCCCTATGTTCACCTCAGCCAGCCTGCCTCATCACGTGGATGTGTGTGGCTGCGTTTCTCACTTGGAAAAGCTATTCATATAACATTACTTATTGTGGAATCACAGACTCCTTAGAATTAGAGTTGATTTAGTCTGATCACTTTACTATCCAATGCTGCCATACCATCCATTGTACTTCTAAAAGGAATTTTTTCAGATCTGTTTGAACATTTCCAATCAAAGAGGCTTCACCATCAGACAGAGCAAACACTTCTATATTTTAAGAGATTTAACGTGTTAGTTATAATCTGCTTGCCTGTAACATCTACCCATTGAGTCTACTTTTGCCTTCCAGAATTCTATACACTGTTAAATCCATTTCTCTATAATAGTTCTTTAAATATTTGAAGCCTTTTGTTTATTCTCTTGGAAAAGCAATTGTCTCCTTATAAGTGTGGCCCAGCATCAAGTTCAAGGCTTTAGCTTCCCATTTGTTACATTTATCCATAAGCCATTTCCTCTGAAGAGAATTTAAAGCAGAGCATTCAAGCATTGTGCAATGAGGAAAGGGCATAGGAAAAGGACAGGAAGGGAGAAATGAAGTGATTGGATGTAGCTGGCAGGATCAGATGAACTCAGACCTGTGAAAGAAGAAAAGCAAGTTCAAGTTTCCTACTCATTCAGGCTGGTGCCTGTTGTGCTCAGGATTAGATTTTCAGGTGCCTGGGGTTTCTCTTTTTGCCTCAAGAGTAAAATAGGTGTGATGGAGTAACTGGAGTACAGGAGCACTTCCCTGTACATAATGGAGAGGTTGTTCACATCTACTCCTTATCAGTCAAATTCCATTTCCCCATGGATTCACTTTATAATTTCAGAAGTATTTTTTCTTTACTACTACTAATTGATCTGTAATTGATCCATGGAGGCAACCATCACATTTGCTATCCTGAACTTGGAGACAAAACCATTTACAAGCTTTTTACATATAGCTGATCTACTAGGTGAACTTTGGAGTTAAAGAACCTTATTTAGTTAAAAATAAGTATTCAGAAGTGTCTGAGGTCAATCTTAACATGGCTTACATTGCTACCATGCCTCTTCATTAATTGTGGCCATGCTTTTTCACAAATAATATTTCATGGGGTCTAGCGTAGCTTCAAAATGAGTTTCACCTGGAGTTCAAGTGCTTCCTGTGTAGGCCACTGCTGCATTGCCTCTCTCCCAGCCTGCCCTCTTTCCAGCGGGCACTCCTGGGTGTTTTCTTTGGCAGGTTAACGTGCTGCTCTTCAGTTTTAAATGCGATAATGACTTAATGTTTGGGCTTTCTTTTGTGCAGTGCAGTTTTATAAGTGTAATATAACAATCCAGGGTTTGTGCTCATCCAGCTGTGTGGGCTGATCCAGGGTGTGTTGAGATCTGTGGCTTTGGCCTTGTGTTTCTGCACAATGAGGGTGGCTGTGTTTTCTTCGGGTATGTACCTGAGGCTTTGTGTGGTTGCTTAGGAATGGTGATTTCACATTTGCCTCTCATCATCTTACTGGTAAGTAAAAATGGTTACCAAATATCCTGAGAATGCACTGTATTCTTCTGGAAACAGTATGGGCTTGGATCCAATGACAAGCAGAGAGGCTGCAGACGTGCTGATCAGGAGGGACTTAGGACAGCTCTCTCGTTTCTGGCTACCTTTTTTGCCATGTTTTCACCAGCTATGAATGCGATCATTATAGCAAATCCCTGTCTTTAACATTTGATAGCATTTCTGACTCTTTGCAAATCCCACTAGAATGCATACACTCTTGGGAGAAGCCTTTCAGCCTTAGATTAGCCCTTGGATCCATTTATGGTGACACGATGATTAGGAGTGTGGAAGAGACCTGAAGAGGCATGTGGGTGCCGGGTCCACCGTGTTCTCCACCTGCCTGTCCTATCGGTTTTGTTTCCAGGTCTCCTAGGTGTCTGGATGGTCAGAAACCAGAGGGTCAGATTGTATGCTGCTGGAATATCTGATGGGAAAGTTTCGATCAAAGACCCAATCTCTTATAGGCAGAAGTAAATTATTTAAAAAATGATTTCTCAGCTACTTTGGCAAGGCTGCCAAATCTTTATTAGAGAGTGCTTGGCAGTACTTCACTTCGAAAGGTCATAAACTCACGTGCCTTGAGTGGGAGTGCAGGTAATATGAGTGAGCGAGAAGGGCCAGGCAGGAGCTCACCGGGTATGCGCCAAAGCGTAGTGCACTCGTTGCCTGCCCGGAGCGGCTGCTACCAACTGAGGCCGGTTGTCCTCAGGCTGCGGAGCTGGCTCGGTGTTGCCAATTTAAAAGGACCTGCAATTCTCGACTTTTACATATCATTTTCCAATTTTAAATATTGGCAACTAGTTCAAAAGTTTAAAAATATTTGTGTGGATCAAAGGAAACACATCTTTGGGGCATCCCAGTTTGTGACCCCTTGGGTTGGCTGTGTTGGGAGAAAGGGAGAAAGGCGTAAACGACAGATCTCATCACTTTGATGATTTCTCTTTGGTCTGATGCTCACATGGCCACACAATATTAGTTCTGTCAGTTATGTACCATGGTGGGGGCTCAAACATGATTTCTCTCTGTGCCTTTTTAGTTTCCAGATTGAAATATGAGTATCAGGCAAAACATAACAGGCTCAGGTCTTGCAAGTTGTGGAGCGAAGGCTGCCAGTGATGGTGGCAGAAGGTGGAGGGCTTATTCTTGTTCTCTTCTGCTTTATCCGGTTTTTCACTGACACCTATGACTGCCCTGGAGACAGGCTTAACAGACTTGTTCGAGGAAGTACCATAAGTTGAAGCAAAGAACAAATGGGAAATAAAAGTGATGGCCATAAAAGTAGGAAAAGAGTATGATGAGGGGAGGCAGGTTATGGATTTTGCATAATCTCTTTAGCCACTTGAAGGAAAGATACTAACTGTAAAATCTTTACTTTTTCTAGTTGTTGTGGTATTTCTTTTCTTCTTCTTTTTTTTTTTTTTTTTTTTGAGATGGAGTCTTGCTCTGTCACCCACGCTGGAGAGCAGTGGCGCGATCTTGGCTCACTGCAGCCTCTGCCTTCCGGGTTCCAGCGATTCTCCTGCTTCAGCCTCCTGGGTAGCTGGGATTACAGGCACTCGCCACCACACCTGGCTAATTTTTGTATTTTTAGTAGAGACGGGGTTTCGCCATGTTGGCCAGGCTGGTCTCGAACTCCTGACCTCAGGTGATCCACCCGCCTCTGCCTCCCAAAGTGCTGGGATTACAAGCATGAGCCACCATGCCCGGCCTATGTGATATTTCTAAGATGTCAGATTCTAAAAAGGTAACTGATGAAACTAGAAAATGTAATGATAGCATTCTAAATTTCTAGATAGGTATTAAGAAGGGAATTTTGAACCTATAGTTTCTGTTGAAATCTTGGACAAATTAAGATAAAATAAGTAAGCAAATCTAGGGAATAAGTGCAAACAGCAAACAAACAAACAAAAACCCAGCAACAACAAAAAACTCAAAGCCAGTTTAATTGTCTGGCTTTGAAGAGAAATTGTACTAATTCATGTCTTTATTTTAATGAATGCAAGAGTAAATAAGAAATCTAATTAAAACACCACCATTGAAAGGACGTTATTTGTTAATTAAATGCTTGCAAATCTTATTTGTATACTGAGTTCTTCCAATTATCAATCAGTTCTTACAATACAAAAGGAGGCAATAAGACGCAGTGGAAAGAACCTTTGTATTGTAGTTCCTACTGTCATTCCTGTAGGGTGAGCTCTACCCATCAATCTTCCCTCACTTGAAGACTTACCATTTTTCATGCATATACTTAGAGAAGTACACAGTGTAATGCAATATAATGAACTGCGCATGTAAGAAAAGATCAAAAGTGTAGGTTAAATCCTTATAACAAAATAGTAAGTTGCCATTAAAATAATGTCATAAATTTATACATTCAGGTAAGAAATGATCCCCAAAATAATATGTAGGCCGAGTGTGGTGGCTCATGCCTATAATCCCAGCACTTTGGGAAGCTGAGGCAAGGGAGGATTGCTTAAGTCCAGGAGTTCGAGACCAGCCTAGGCAACATAGTGAGACCCCGTCTCAACAAAAAATAAAAAAATCAGCTGGGTGTAGTGGCATGGGCCTTTAGTCCCAGGTACTCGGGAGGCTGAAATGGGAAGACCACTTGAGCCAGGGAGGTTGAGGCTGCAGTGAGCCGAGATTACACCACTGCACTCCAGCCTGAGTGACAGAGTGAGACTCTATCTCAAAAAAGAAAGAAAGAAAAAAAAAATATATATATATATACACATATACATATATATATAAATAAAGTTTTAAAAAGCAGTATATGAAGAGAGTAGAAGATGAAGATGTGTTCCCGTTTATGTTTTACGTTTAAACAAAAAAGACCTGTGTGTATGTGGCTATTGTTTTATGCAGGATAGATTTGGAAGGATGCACATATGCATAAAAATAACTCTTAACCTTTCTACAGTGCCTGATTTTTTAAAACGATAGTAAAATTGCTTTTGTTGAAATATCAAAGCAACAATGCTTTGATATTTCAAAGCTAATGGATATATTTCTGTTCTCATCTGACTCCACCTTTCACTTGACATCATGGTTGATAATTTGCTCCTTCTTGAAAAAGTTGACTTGTTTCTTGAGAGCACTTCCCCAGAGTTTTCTTTCTGTCTTTCCCCCTGCACCTTCTGTCTTTGATGAGGGCACATTTTCTACCTCATGTGTAAAGTTTGGAGAGCCCAGGGCTCAGTCAGCTCTGATCTTTTCCTAGGGGATTTCATTCATTCCCATTGCTTTAAATCACCATTATGCTGGTGTTCTTGCCTCAAATTTCTATCACCGTTTACCTTCCGGACATCCCCAACTAGATGTTTAATAAGCACCTAAAATGTAATAATAAAAATAACATGTCCAGGCACGGTGGCTCACGCCTGTAATCCCAGCACATTGGGAGACCGAGGTGGGCGGATCACCTGAGGTCGGGAGTTCAAGACCAGCCTGACCAACATGGAGAAACACCATCTCTACTAAAAATACAAAATTAGCCAGGTGTAGTGGTGCATGCCTGTAATCCCAACTACTCGGAAGCTGAGGCAGGAGAATTGCTTGAACTCGGGAGGTGGAGGTTGTGGTGAGCCGAGATCGCACCATTGCACTCCAGCCTGGGCAACAAGAGCGAAATTCCATCTCAAAAAATATAAATAAATAAATAAAATAAAACATATAAAAATATAAGAATAACATATAAGATATATGTCATACATATATAATAAAATATAACATATAAAATATAATAATGAAAATATCATACGTGGAACTTTTACATTTCTACCCATTACCATAGTCCCCAAGCCTTTTCTTTCCCAGGGAATGGCACCATGATTTATCCATTTTTGCTGAAGCCAAAAATGGAACAGAATCATTCTTGATTCTCTCCCTTTCCCTCGTTTCTCCTCACTGAGTCATCAAGAGATATTGTTGGCCCCACCACTAACATTTATCTTGCAGCTATGAATCTGTGGACTTTCTCCCCCTGCACTGCCACAATCCTGGTTAATCCCACCAACAGTGTTGACCTGTTTCACAGCAATTGCCTCTACTTCCACTGCTGTTCTTCTACAGTCATTCTCCACACAGAGTAAACTTCCAGAGTTCAAAAGAGATTTTTTTTTAATGACTTTCTATTGATCCTGAAATAAAGTCTAATTTTTTTTAAGTTATCTTCAAGGGCCATTATGATCTAGCCTCTTTCTACCTCTCTGAACTAGTCTTTGACACACCTCCTTTTTGCTCATCACACTTGGCCATATCTCTGTCTTGCTTTCTGTCTCAAGCCCTTTCCCTTGTTTCCCCTGCCTGGAATATGCTTCCTTTGGTCTTTGTATGATGGATGTCTTCTCAGCCTTCATATCACTTCCTTTGAAAGACCTCCCTCAATATCCTTGCTAAGGCAGATCTTTAATCTCACCTGCCCAATTCCTGTCTGCCTTCAGCATGTTAATTTCCTCTTTGATATCTATCTGAATCCAAAACCATATTGTTGATTTGGTGACTGTTGGTTTTCTCATTCTAGGATACAAATTCAATGGAGGCCATGCATCTCGTTAACTGTGGTATTCCCATGGCCTGGAACAATATCCAGCACATAGAAAACCTTCAATAGAAGAATACATGAATGAATAAATGACATTTGAAATTAATTTTGGAAGATAAGTGATAGAGGCAATAATAAAGTTTGGAGCTGTAATTTTTTTCTTTATTCTCCTAGTACTGACATCATTTTATGGTGACGTACACGGTACTGTCTCATTTTAAGTATAGACATTAGAGCAGCTAGTTGGAGAGAAGACACTGTTATAAAATGAAAGCAGCATCAGTTGCATTTAGGATATTTGGATTCTGGTCTCAGCTTTACTACTAGCTCAGAGTGGCTATTAGCATGCCACTCCTCATTGGGCTTATTTCACTTGTAAAATTGTGGAGCAGATGAGCTATTTTCTAATGTTCATTCTGATCCATTAATTACCATCTTGAATCAGTGTCACTTGTGATTTTACTATTAGTCCATGTTGCCATCATATTGCTTTTTTCATATTCTATGTTTTAGTTTCTTTCCAAACTTTCTCCTTCTGCCTTTTTCCTCAATATTTACAATATTTCTTTTTTTGAGACGGAGTCTCACTCTGTCACCCAGGCTGGAGTGCAGTGGTGCAATCTCCGCTCACTTCAACCTCTGCCTCTCGGGTTCAAGTGATTCTCCTGCCTCAGCCTCCCAAGTAGCTGGGATTACAGGTGCCCACCACCACGCCCGGCTAATTTTTTGTATTTTTGGTAGAGGCTGGGTTTCACTATGTTGGCCAGGCTGGTCTTGAACTCCTGACCTCGTGATCCACCCACCTTGGCCTCCCAAAGTGCTGGGATTACAGGCGTGAGCCACCGCACCCAGCCAATATTTAAAATATTTCTTAGCACTTTGAGCTCTTCCCCAGACACTGTTTTGCCTTAAAAGGCTAATTATGCAGATAGACTTGAGATTAACTTTGTTAGTCTTGAGACAGACTTAATACAGATGTTATCTATTCAACTATGCATATAATAAATGAGGAACAAGTAACATTGCTTCTTTGTTCCTGCAGTACGTGTTTCTTACAATGTAAGAGAATGATGACGAGAATAATAATAATTGTTATTGCCGGTATTCAGGAAGTTCCAGGAGAAGGTAGTTCCAAATAGCAAAACATTGTACTTAACAGAGGTTCTTCTAAGGAGTTAAAAACTTTATGTGGCTTTTGAAGAAATAGAATACCTTCTAAGACGACAACAACAGTAGAACAAATTTTACAAAGCCATGAAAATTAGAATTAGAAATATATTAGGAGGCCGGTGGTGATAGAGTCAGGATAGAAAATAGAAGAAACCAAAAAATAAAGTCAGATAGAACAAGGGTGGATGCAGTTAATGAAAATTTTTGGTGGTTATGCAGATTACTTTTTAATCCTTTCGCAAAGCTAAGTACGCGTATGAGTTGGCAAGCCTAGGCTGCCATTCCAAGAAAAATTAAAGAAAAAAAGAACCAACAAAAGTGCAAAAGACTAACAGAGTAAATAGGTAAGAAACAGGACTGTGTCCTTAGGCCAGATTTGCTAGGCCCCAACTCAAAGGCAGGTTTTGCTTTAAATGGAATGTTCTAATAATGTCCCTTAGGCTGTGGACATACTTCTCAGACTTACTCCTGGCAGTCATGGGATTCCCTTCTTCAACTCACTTTTGTACGGAGAGAAAAGAAGATAGAAACTTTGGGAAAAATGAAGTTGCACCTTACATGGGGAAAACTGAAGTCTCCCAGGAATGAGGTAGCATGAGAGAGATACCCAGAGTTCTACTAACCATTCACACATTTGCTTTCTCCATGGATATTTTAGAGACAGGGCCTCATTCTGTCACCCAGGCTGAAGTGCAGTGGTACAATCACAGTTCACTGTGGCCTCAAACTCCTGGGCTCAAGTGATCTTCCCACCTCAGCCTCTTGAGGAGCTGGGACCACAGGCACGTACCACCATGCCCACTTAATTTTTTTTTTTTAATTTTTTATACAGACAGGGTCTCACTAGGTTGGCTAGGCTGGTCTCAAACTCTGGTCCTGAAGCAATCCTTCTGCCTCAGACTCCCAAAGTGTTGGAATTATAGGCATGAGCCATCATGCGTGGCCTCCCCACAGATAAATATATATATTTTTATTATACTTTAAGTTCTAGGGTACATGTGTACAACATGCAGGTTTGTTACATATGTATACATGTGCCATGTTGGTGGTTGCCCCCATCAACTCATCATTTACATTAGGTATTTCCCCTAATGCTATCCCTCCCCTCGCCCCTCCACCCCCCGAAAGGCCCCAGTGTGTGATGTTCCCCGCTCTGTGTCCATGTGTTCTCATTGTTCACCTCCCACCTATGAGTGAGAATGTGCGGTGTTTGGTTTTCTGTCCTTGTGATAGTTTGCTTAGAATGATGGTTTCCAGCTTCATCCATGTCCCTACAAAGGACATGAACTCATCCTTTTTTATGGCTGCATAGTATTCCATGGTGTATATGTGCCACATTTTCTTAATCCAGTCTATCATTGATGGACATTTGGGTTGGTTCCAAGTCTTTGCTATTGTGAATAGTGCCACAATAAATATATACGTGTGCAGGTGTCTTTATAGTAGCATGATTTGTAGTCCTTTGGGTATATACCCAGTAATGGGATCACTGGGTCAAATGGTATTTCTAGTTCTAGATCCTTGAGGAATTGCCACACTGTCTTCTACAATGGTTGAACTAATTTCCACTCCCACCAACAGTGTAAAAGCGTTCCTATTTCTCCACATCCTATCCAGCATCTGTCGTTTCCTGACTTTTTAATGATCACCATTCTAACTCACCACAGATATTTTTGAGAGCTCATTGTGTACAAGGCACTGAGCTAGACATCAGATATAAGACTAGAAAAACAAACCTAGTCACTGCCCTCATAGAACTTACTATCTTATCAAATCTAAAATCCGGGCCCGAAGTAAATAAAAACAAAACCAAAAAACTACTTTTGAAGATACTAATGAATATATTTTAAGAAAATTTTTCACTAACACATCTGAAGTTTATATTTGTATCTAGGGATGCTAGATAAAATAACAAATTTTTAATATGAGTATGTCTCAGATATGTCAAGGGACATACCTATATTGAAGTATTTATTTGTTGCTTATCTGAAATTTAACTCAGCATCCTTTGTTATTATTTGGTAACCCTAATTTATACCTAAACAATTTTAAGACTAGGGTTAAGAATACCAGTACTGTGACATTGGTGTAAGTACTGAGGCATAACTTTTTTTTTCAAATGAGGTTGGAGCATTTGAAAGGATTTAAGGTGTAAGGACTGACCAAAATCCCAGTATCCCATGACATCAGTAAGTCAGGGGATTTCCTATTTTTCCATGTCATGAAGTTTTCCTTGAAATCATCATCATAAAGGAACATGCATTGTGTAACCATTGTTTATTTTGCCAATATTTATGTTGGGACAGTTGTTTATTTATTTATTAAATTTATTATTATTTATTTATTTTTTGAGACGGAGTCTCACTCTTGCCAGGCTGGAGTGCAGTGGCACAATCTCAGCTCACTGCAACCTCCGCCTCCTGGGTTCAAGCAATTCCCCTGCCCCAGCCTCCCAAGTAGCTGGGACTATAGGCGCGCACCACCACCCCCAGCTAACTTTTGTATTTTTAGTAGAGATAGGGTTTCAACATGTTGGCCAGAACGGACTCGATATCTTGACTGTGATCCGCCCACCTCAGCCTCCCAAAATGTTGGGATTACAGGCATGAGCCACCGCGTCTGGACTAACTTTTAATTTTTATGGGTGCATAATAGGTGTCTATATTTATGGGGTACACAAGATGTTTGATACAGGCATGTAGTGCATAATAATCACATCATGGAGAATGGGGTATCCATCTATGTTGGGACATTAAGATTGGTTTCCCCGTTTATAACAGTATCTGTAAGCCAACAAGTAAAGTCTCTCCACACCATAGTGGTTATTTCTTTGTAGTTTAGTAGAAAGACAAACTCATTCTGCACCTTTTAAGATACTTTACAAACTGTCCTTCTCTATACCGGACCCTTAAACCTTTATAGTGGGACACACTTGTGTGTGTGTGTGGGGGTGGGGGGAACTGCTACAGCTAACCTCAGAGCTGCCACAACAAGAGCCTTTTATGTATTTATTTATTTATTTTTTTGAAAGCAACTGAATTTACTTTTTATATAAATCTTGTGTAGCAAGAGATATTAAATTTGGATCAAAATTTTAGACAGGGATATATCAGGCAACAGAGAAACCAAAAAGACATATTAACCAGATAACTATTGAACCTCACATTTTTTCAAGGCTTATGTTAAAATTCAAGTTTTATAATCCTTAATTTGTTTTGGATGCTATTTGAAAGGCCTAAATTATTTGTTTTTAAAATGAAAACACCATCAGACTAACAGCTGATCTCTCGGCAGAAACTCTACAAGCCAGAAGAGAGTGGGGACCAATATTCAACATTCTTAAAGAAAAGAATTTTCAACCAAGAATTTCATATCCAGCCAAACTAAGCTTCATAAGTGAAGGAGAAATAAAATACTTTACAGACAAGCAAATGCTGGGAGATTTTTGTCACCATCAGGCCTGCCCTAAATGAGCTCCTGAAGGAAGCACTAAACATGGAAAGGAACAACCGGTACCAGCCACTGCAAAAACATGACAAATTGTAAAGACCATCAAGGCTAGGAAAAAACTGCATCAACTAATGAGCAAAATAACCAGCTAACATCATAATGACAAGATCAAATTCACACATAACAATATTAACTTTAAATGTAAATGTGCTAAATGCTCCAATTAAAAGACACAAACAAGGGCCTTTTAAATGAATGCATCTATTTAGTTGCTTTCTGATGAGCTGTTGTCTTTCAAATTGTATGACTATAGGCAAAGCAACCATTGAAAGATTTGTAGATTTGGGAAATTTTGTAAGTAGTGTAGTTGTAGCACTGTTCCTTCACAGGAGAAAGTTTCCACCCGGTAGGCAGAAGTCCTAACCAGTAGTTAGTATTAACTGATGGAAACAGGGTCAAGAGTCCAAACTGGCACTGAATCTGAGATTGCTGAATTACCCTGAGAGGGCAAAGGCTTCATATGTAGACCTAAATGAAGATAACAGAATGAGTCGCCAGTATAGACAATGCTGGTCTTTTGCAGTTTCATGACTGCACAGCTTAGACTTTGGGGGACATTTGGATTACATCACTGGGAATAAAACTTAGAGACAGACAGTTTTCCCCAGTGGACCAGCATCAGCCCCTGCACTGTGAGTTAATACAGGGGCAGGGAATTATGAAGGCATTCTGAAACAGTCGGTTTTCTCTTATAATCAGTGGATAAATAGTTCAGCCTCATGTGTCCAATTCAAGTGTGTAGTTGAGCAAACTGTGTAAAGAAGCATGAACAGTTCTGCAGTTGTGGTTAGATTTACAAACTTTGAATCTGAATAATATGTTAGATGCTTCAAAAGGATAGACATAGAAAAATGATACCCTGTAGCTTTTTAACAGTTTATGGCATATTAACTCTTACATCCTTTAAAATCCTTTGCTTTATGTATTAATACATACAATCAGACCTCCTTATCCACAGATTCCCACAGATTCAACCAACTGTATATGGAAAATACCTGGGAAAAAACAGTAAAAATAATACAATAAAATAATAAACAATAAAATAAATAACAATAAAATTAAAAACAAAAATACAGTATAACGACTATTTACAGGGCATTTACATTGTATTAGGTATTATAAGTAATCTAGAGATGGCTAAAAGTGTATAAGCTACATGCAAATACTCCTCCATCTTATATAAGGGACTTGAACAGTTGTGGATTTTAGTATTCTCACAAATACCAAGGGATGACTGTATTTTAATTCTTTAGAACTGATGTCCCCACCAACATTTCATTATAACAAATTTCAACCATACAGCCAAATTTTGAAAGAATTTAAAGTGAACATCACTATACTTAACCACCTAGATGCTACCATTAGCATTCTACACACTTCTTTTATCACATCTATGCACCTATCCGTCTTTATCCATTCATTAATCCAGCTAATTTTTTGATGCATTTCAAAGTAAAATGCAGACATCCATCCACTTCCCCCTAAATACTTCAGCATGCATGTCATTAACTATAATTCAATATTTGTTTATGCTTTTTCTTCTTTTAATGTAAAATTTACATACAGTGAAATTACAAGTCTTAAGCATAAGGTCTTTGAGTTTGGACAAAAGTCTATATCCCTGTCAAGATACAGACTGTCAACTCATCGCACAAACTTCCCTTAAGCACCTTTCTACTCCATTGTCTCCATACTGAAGCCATCCTTGTTTGCTTTTTGTTTCCACTATAAATTAGTTTTGAATGGCATACTTTTTGAAAATTTAAATCAGGTTTAATTTATATATAGTAACATTTATCCTGTTTATTGGACAGTTCTGTTGAATTTTGACAAATGTATATAGTTGTGTAACTACTACCACAGTCAAGACAAAGAACAGTCCCTGCTACCTCCCACCAAAAATTCTCATGGGTCCCTTTATATTCAGCTTCTTTCCTTGCCCCTAGCTTCCTGCCACCATTGATCTGTTTTCCGGACCTGTAGTTTTACATTTTCTAGAATGGCATAAAATGGAATAATTTGGTATGTAGTCTTTTGAGTCTGCATTTTTGCACTTAGCATAATGCCTTTGAGATTTCATCCATGAGGCAGTGTGTGTCAAAACTCGTTCATTTCTGTTGCTTAGTATTCTATTACATGGATGTATCATGGCTTGTTGATCCATTCACCAGTTGAAGAACACTGGGGATTTGCACTATCCACCTTTTGGTGTTTATTTGTAACTTTAATCTATTACCATATATAAGATAAATGCACAGTCAGGAGTTTCCAGGGGTATGAACTCTGTGATTTGGAGAAAATTGTTCAGTTATTTCCCTTGAAATCTGCAGCTTATAACACCTGGTTGACAATATATATTACATTACATTGTGTATTTTGACTTTGGGAACCTGAAAAAATATCCTTAATTGCTAGAATTTCATAGTCTAAAATGACTGTCTCGTTTGAAGCTTTTTTTTTCAAATGGACTTGGGAGCATTTTTCTTTCCTGGGCAGGGCATATGTTTTACTTTTCCAGTCTCATCTGGGAAGCAAGTATGTGTAATCCACCCTTGTACTCCAAGCACCAAGAGTAAAGATTTAATGGTGAGGAAGCAAAAGAAGTGAGATTAGGGAAAAGAGATAGGGAGGAGGGGAGGGCTTCCAGAAAGAGTAGCAACCACCAATAAATATTTTATTGTGTTGCTATGTGGCAATGGTTACACCAGGTCAAGTTGCTTAACAGTAAGTCAGGTTGATGCAGGGTTTAAAGTGAGCTGAGAGACTGATGAGGGGATGAATTTCACCATGAGATTGTCCTTTTGTTTTGGCCAGGAATCTGGTACCAAATGTGAGAACCTGCTGCCACGTGCCTACTGGAAGGAAACATGCTTGTTTCTTCTTGCTTCTTGCATGTTCTGTGAAAGCAAAAACAATTTGGTAGTTTTATTGGCATGCATATGTGTGTGTGTCTGTGTGTGTGTGTGTGTGTGTTTACATGTGCAGATTTACAGTAGAGTTAGAGACAGCAAAATATCGTATTTGCTTTACTCATTTACTCAATTATTCCACAGAAGTGTTTTAAGCACCTATCAAATTCCTACACTTTTGAAACTGTAAGTCAGAGTAATTAGACCTTAGTAAAAGAAAAAAAAATGAGTATGTGGTTTTGTCACTATTATAAGAGTTGAGTAGAGATGGCATTTTACTTATGAGCCCCATTGAAGTCCTGTGGGGGAAGGCCTCCCTCTCTCTTTGGACCTTAAAGCAGTAATTTGGAATTGGAGCTAAGAATCAAGATGAGAAAGGTCTTATAGTAACCTTTGTATTCACATTCACACTGGAAGGTGTTAAGCTGATAAAATAAGAATAAAAGGACACTGTAAGCCATCTGAATAGGTTAATAATCTGTAACGATGTGGCTGAACAGTACACAGAAGTACAGAAAACCAAGTGATTTTGTAAACATGCTGGACATTTCGTTTGTAGAAACAGGCCTATTTTTTCCTCCTGGTAGAGTCTGTACATGGCTTCTGAGATTATCATCAGGATATGTTTTTCTTTATTGGAACTCTATTGTTCAGATTACACTCATCAATAATTTTAACACTCAAATCACATCAATACTCTGTCTTTGTGTTTGTAAACCTTCATGGTGCTAATGAATTTACAAGCACACAAGTTGGTTAATGAACATCCTGGGTGGGAGGGAAAGCATACCCTTGAATATCTCCCCCTCCCACTCCTGGTATTAGAGGAAACTGATGAGGCACCCAGGAAAACACTGTGGTACTTTATCCTTATTATAATGATGGCTGTGTTACCAAGTTATTGAGTTACTGTGCCTTGACTTAAGATCAAATTTACTCATAATTGTAGTTGTTACAATGGCAATTTGTTAAACTTAAAATGCTTGGCTCTCCAGAACATCCCTATTAAGGAGACTGAAGTGGGAATTTGGCTACATGGATCAAGTGGATTGAGAGACATCAGGAAAACCAAGGGGAGATACACACATACCCCGTGGAAGCCTCCAACAGCCAAACCAAGCCAGCACACTGGGAGCATGGCCTGAAAATCTGTCCTATCCTTTTGCTCTAGGGCTTTCTCAACAGGAGACCAGTTCTGTGCTGTCCTTGCCAAGGAGAAAGGAAAATTATGAGAAAGCACACTAAAATTTTATTGTTTAGTGGTTGCCTGTACGTCTCTGAAATGCTATCTATTTGTACCTTCTCTCTGAACCATGAAATATTTCTCTTTTTAAAATAGACATCTTCCTTTAAAAATAATTTGGAAATCTTTTAGGTTCTACACTGAATATTGACTGCATCCTATGAAAAATCTGTGGTTCACATTAATTCGGACTGCCTATATGAAGGGAAACCTAGTATTTGTCAAGCACCTAGTATGTGCTGGGCAAGTGCTGTGCATTCATAAACCTTCTGTCAATCGATGCGACAAACTTTGGGGAAAGTGCATCTCTTTCTAGGAAACAGACTCGGAGAGGCCCGGTTACTTAGCCAAATAATGCTGTTTTCACTATGCCGGGCTATCTCCTGCATTTGTTTGTCTTCTTTCTGACAAAATTATAGAGCAGGAACGGGGAAAGGAACAATGAAGAAAGATGAGCATTATTTACACTGGAATTCACAGGCATGGTTGGAAAATCAGCTTCCCTTCTCCTACTCTTTAAACCTCCTCTCACCAACACACCTGCTTTGTAGTCATTTTTTAAATGATTTAACTAATTTTAAAGAGCTTAAAACATTTAAACTTTAGTTTTAAACTGTAGCCTCAAATTAATTCAATTGTAACATACTTAATTGAGGCCGGGATACTACCACTACTACTAAAAATAGGAGAAAAATTACCACAATAAATACTTCTTAGGTGCTTCTTATATGTCAGGCCCTGTTATAAGTGCGTTGTATATACTCACTCAGTGTTTCTCAGCTTTTTTGTTGTTGTTGTTCCTATTATTGTCCCCTTGAGGAGAAAAATTAAGTTTAGGTTTAATTTAAATTAACTGTATTAATTTGAATTTGAATTAAATTTAATTTATCCATAGTGAGAGAAATTAAATACAAAGGAGTAAGTTTTTGTCAGACAGGGTTGAGCTTTAGAGGGCCATAAACCATTCTAATACCTAAGATTGTTTTTACCCTCCAACATGCTATCATCCCTGTTGAGAATACATGTACTAACTCAAATCATTTAATGCTCTTGACTACCCTAAGAGGTTGGCACTGTTAGTAGTCTCCCTATGGTACAAATGAGAAAACAAAGACCCTAAGAGATTAAGTAACTCGCTCAAAGCGTATTTAATAAACAGCTAAAGCGTCCAGGCTGTACTCTTGTAACCACTACACTACATTGCCTCTAACTCTTCAGTCATTCCTGCTGGCTGCAGCCTCTCTGCAAACAAATTTTATATCCCAAACAGCCATCTTTAATTAATATGATCAAGTCTATTAGAATTGCCCTGTTTGTTACCTTCTGGTTTGAAGTTTTGGCCTTGGCATACTTTGCAATTCTTAGCATGAGCGCGTACTCTGTCTCAGCCCTTTACTAAGCTTGTCACTCTTTTATCTAGTTTAATCCTCTTGATAACCTGTAGAGTGAGTAGGTGTTATTACCTTCATTCTACAGATAAATCAGGGAGGTGCTGGGTGGTTAGGAAATCTGCCCAAGGCCACAGGGCAGGTCAACTACTAAACTAGGCAAGCAATCCTGATTGGTTAGATTCCAAAGCCCATACCTACCCTTGGTCACTTCCCAGATAATCTTCCATGGCAGCCTCTGGGTAGACTTCCAATATCTCATTACACATTTGAAAATACATTCATATCATTCAAAGTTTTCTTTGAAATAATCCTAGATTTGAAGACAGAAGTAGAGTGACTCAAAATTACCCTCTTTGAAATCTAAGAGATTTATAGATATAAGGTTTAAGATATAAACTACATAGAAATACTGGAATGCTGGCTAAAAGGCACTACTGCCTGCACATTCATTAGGAAGAGGAAATGTCTTGGAACTTGGACAAGATTGCAAAATAGATCCCTTATTTTCTTGGTGGTCCGCCTCTCGTTGAAGTCTTCTTTCCTCTATTTCTACCTCTTTTTGTTCTTATTCTCCTATAGGAATTCCTCCTTTTCTTTTCCTCAGCACTTCTCAGACTGATTCTCAAAGACATAAGTCACAAATTGTGAAAGACCAATACTAGCTTAAAGTATTATTTCTCCCCAGCAGATTTGCAGTTTGGCAGAAATCAAAGCTTAGGGGACAAAATATTACAAATAACATTTTTTTAGGCCTGGGAGAGGGAAAATTCATAGAAGGGCCTTACCAAGTCCCTGGCATCCTACACAGAGGGCTGCTGTCTGTAGGCTTACCCATCAGCGAGTTATAAGTCAAATTAATGAGTGTTGGTGTCATGAGATTTGCTGTATAGCCACCTTTTTCAACAGCTGAGCTTCTGTGCTAAGGGAAGCCCACCTTCTCAGTATTGCGTCTTTTTGTTAAACTGAATCTTGACTCAGTCCTGGCAGGACAATTCGGGCCAAGTGATCCATAAGATGGCTTCTACTCTTGGCTTCTCAGGGTGACCATGTGGGTGGTCTAGCGTGCCTTAGTTTCTCCATCTGTTTTCGTAGAAAAAGATCGTAACATTCTTGGAGATCACAGAATGGAATGTGCTGTATAAACACCAGGCAGTGTTGTTACAATAAATAGCAAATTAGTGACTCTGGCTTAAATTTCCTACACTTGATGACTTGTGGGTATAGCAAAGAATCAGAAATTGTCACTAAGAAAAAAAAAATCTTCCTCCAATTTTCTGACAAAAACATAGTTTTAGGATTTTGGCTACCATCTGTGGAGAAGCACAATCCTGCCTCTCTGGAAGGCTGAAATGGTGACTGTAGTAGGATCCGGCTGTCTCCTAATTATATATAGCTGGCTTGTTAGTATCTGCCCCAAAATTTCTAACCTGCATGTCTAGCCATTTTGTTTTCTAATCTAATTTGTTACACATCTCATTTTTAAAATCTAAAATATGCTTTTGGAATACACTGCAGTATTAATATGAACATTTCCTGTTAGGCAAGAAGAAAAAATGAAAACATTTGGAACAATGATGTAGGTACAGAGAGCAGTTGCTTTGCAGTGGTTGTATGGTGTGACTGTTTTCTTTTAGGTAATTCTATTTTGAGAGATTATGTTATCATTTAGTGTTTCACCAAGGATCTAAGAGCGGGCAAATGGATCCTCCTTTCTTACTTGAGAATGATGGTTTATGAAACAGAGGAAAGAACAATGACTTTGAGCCTTAAATCTCAGATCTCAGGTTTGTTCCAGGCAGTTATTCGTTAGGAACAATGTCTGCCCTATCTATCTAACTGGGTGGTTGTGAAGCTCAAATAAGATTTAAAACCACTTTGTAAACATGAAAAGATTATGCAAAAAGTAATCAGAATGTAATGCATTCACAGTTGTAAGATTTAAGGTCTAAGTTGGGGCAAACCTACTTAGCTTTAAATGATACCTGGGTGAGAACAATCCCCTGTAACAGGCCTAGAATAAACTCAGCCTCTGACCCAATCCAGGCTCGATAGTGTTCAAGGCCTGACCTCCCTAAGCTCCTGTCTGAGTTGGAGTGGAGTGCAGCTCAGGGGAGGAGAATGAAACGAGTTTATTAGGCTGTTTTACTCTGTATGCTTAACAGTGATTTACACAACCTGACTATAAACAACAGATGGAAGGAATTCTGTTTTCTGAGTACCCACGTGTATCCGTGGGTTGTGTAGCTTGGAGGCAGCTTGGTTCAGGGGAAGAGTATGAGCTTAAGAGGCCAAAACCTGTGTTGAGGACCCAGGCCATTACCTGTGTAAGATTCATGAGCTTGAGACTCTCTGTGAGATAATGCACAAAGATTTTTCTTTTCCCTTCCCATAGAAGATTCTGGACCCTTGATTTGGAGTCAGAAGAACTAGTTCTGTCTCTGTCTTTCATTGACAGTGAACATTTGGGCAAACGATTTAGCTCTATGAGTAAAAGTTTCCTTCTGTATGAAATGGAAATGGTAATAATAAGAACTCAGAGTAGTGTGAAGGTTAGAGAGGTTAATTCGTGCAAAAAGCACATTGTAAACTTGAAAGCATTGTATTTATCCATTCATTCAATCAACACTACACATCCCCTGTGTAGCTTAACAAGGAATTGGTAATCTAGAGGGCTGATAGACACAGAAGCTGACATTGTGGCACACTGGCCTTCCTTCAAAGGTCTAACCTTGCAATTTGGCAGAAATAGAAACTTAGGGGACAAAATATTACAAATGACATTTTTTAGGCCTGGGAGAGGGGAAATTAATAGGAGAGCAGTGATCATTTAAGACCTGTGAAGAAAGTTTGCTCATGACAGGGAGGGAACATTGAGGAAAGAGCACACGAAATTGAATCTAGAATATCTTTCCAGAGAAGGGAAGACTCTTGGAATCTTTAAGAAGAAGTTTGCCAGTGGACAAAAACGCTGAAGTGGCTCAAGGACATTCTAAGGAAGAAGACTGGGGAAACTTCAGATGCATGACAGAGAGTGACATTGTTTAGGCCACATTTCACTGTTGCTCAAGCTAAGGTGTGTGAATATGGAGCAAGTGGGGTGAGGAGGGCCAGGCTGATGAGGTAGATACCCTAGGAACCATGTCACAGATGGCTGCTTGTTCCATGTTGACAAGCTTGGGCTTCACCTTGCATGGGTTAAGGTTTCATGTACACATGAGACTACAGGATGTCGTGCTCTTACTAAAAGAGAATGCTATTGAGCCACTATGAGCTGCTCATGTAATTCGATGATCCCCCCTGCTCCCTACCCAGATTGGAGAAGTGTTTGTATTAACCCAGTTAACTTCTTGCTGAATGCCCCATGTCCAGCAGTTGTACATACTCCAGTGTGGCTGGGCTTGGGGCCGACTCTGTGGCCACGGCACAAATGGAGATATTTGCCGGTGAAACTTAAGAATCCTTATGGGAACCAAGTCCCACTGGTTTCATTTGCAGCAATAAACATTCAACTGAAAAGACTATTTATTGGATACTCACCATGTGCTGGGCACAACACTGTGCTTAGTGCAGGGGAGAAATAGGAATGAGTAAGGTATGGTAAGTTTTATAGTAAAGACAATAGCTGCCTGTTGAGTGCTCACTGTGGGTCTGTGATGGTTCCACTTAAATGTTGCAAAGCCCTCTGAGGTAGATATTGTAATTCCTGTTCTATGTAGGGCAGAAGAAGCAATTTTGCACACTAGTTTGTGGAGGACCTAGGATTCAAACTCATGTGCCCAACACCAAAGTCCACATTTGTAATCCTACCTGTGTTCTATGATGGAGACAGAAGTGTAACTAACTGTATGTAAGGTGAAGACTTGGAGAGTGAAGGAGATTGAAGAAGCAACGTAGAATAGATTTTAGGTCTTTTTTCAACTGTGAAATAAAGATAAAACAGACAATTCTTTCTTCTTTTGCCTACCTTTGTTAAATTATAGGTCAGAAGACTCAGTCAGAGCAATTGTCATATTCTTACAAGCTGGAGAACTGAAGGGGAAATAAATGAAAGACTTGGAAGGAATAGGATTAGTTTGAAACAACCAGAGGTCAGGGCAGCTCAATAGTGTAGACTTCTGAAGGAGTGAGAAATCCAAAACTCTGTGGGCAGTTAATCCTTGAAAGGAAATAGGGGCTGGGGAAGAAGCAAGACGAGAGAGAGACTATCAGAGAAAAAAACTAATTTTAATATTCTGGGAAAACAGAGGGAATGTGATCATGTGAAAGGGCATGAATAAAGAAAAACAGCTGAAGAACAAAAGGAAATTTAAGACGCCAAAGATTGTAAATTAAATCTTATTACTATAAAGGCCAGTTTACACTTTTTCTATATCACAGGGTTGCATTTATTATTCCCTAAATTTATATTTATAGAAGAGAAGGCCAGAGATGAGCATCGGCTCTCCTTCGTGCTCCAGCCATGCTCTACTCATTAACATTCGACAGCTGTTTCCCGAGTGCCTGCCAGGAGCTCAGTTCCTGAGAGGCTCTGCCATAAATTATACTCTTCCAGAATTTGAGAGTGAAAAGGGGTGCAGATGACACCAGGGCAACAGGCTTGAGTTCAGTTGTCCTGGTCAAATGGGCACATCTGGCTACCCTGTACAGTGATGAAGAAGGCTCTCTCCAGAAACCAAGTAGATGACTCTTCTATAAGGGAAATTGAAATGATGTCCACAATTAGTTAGAATGAAAAGTGGAAAGAGGTAAAGTACCAGAGGAATGGCATCAAGTAACATCTGCCTGGAAGAAAGATGGCTTCTTGCTAATCAAACAAAAGAGCTGTGTGGCTTAGCAGTGTCCCTGATTCTATCAGTTACTGTTGCTACTGAACTGAGTCCTTGTGACTGAGCTGAACCTGAAGTCCAGGTCACTGCATCGGGTGCCTCTTATGTAGCTTCACCTCTGACTGGTGGCCCAGCCCCCGGGGCTGGTGCATCTCTACATGAAAGTGATACAAAATGCCACTCACTTGCTACAAAGTGATTTAAGCTCCTGAGGAAATCTGTGAAATTTAAGGCCTTTCAGTCAATTGGTGCCAAGAGTAATTTCCTTACACTTAATTGATGAAATGACCAATATTGTAAAATGTTTGATAAATTTGTTCTCTCATTTAATCATTCAAATCTGACTCCTGAATATGGCAGCCGCTAACCACTGTGGCCATTGTGTGCTTGGCATGTGGCTAGTACATCTGAGGAACTGGATTTTTAATTTCACTTAATTAAATTGTATTAACTTTAAATTCAAATTTTAAAACTGACACTTGACTTATTAGAACATGTTTAAATATGTTTGATATGATTTGGGTATATGAACCTATTTCAACTGTCAATTTTATGAGATCTAAATGCAGATCAAATATCTCTGGTGAAAACTTGGCATCCAAACTGAGATGTGCTGTAAGTGAAGGACACAGCTGATTTTAAAGACAGAGAACGTAAAATAGCTCATTAGTAATTTTTATATCGCCTACATGATGAAGTGATAATATTTTGGATATGCTGGGTTAAATAAAGCATATTGTTAAAAAATCATCTCAGCTGTTTCTTTTTGCATCTTCAATGTGGACACTAGTAAATTTAAACTAGCACGCCTTGCATTCTCTTTTTGTTGGACAGCACTAATTCTGGTATTGATTATCTGCTGTATCCCCGGCGCTGTGCTCACCATGGGCAGTAGGGATGGAGGCTGTGAGGTTACTGCCCAGGTAGAGTACAGGGTTCCTGTGCGGGTATGGAAAATAAACCGATAAACATAAATAACCAGCATGGATTGGGATTGTGGTGAGCACTAGAAGGCAGGTCTGCAGGGTGGTGCTCAAGTAACTGGGGGAGGGAGGCCACGTTGAGAGAGTGTGGTCAGGGAAGACCTCTCTGAGTGGAGTTGAGGATTGGGAGGAGCTGGGAAGGAGCATGGGTGGTTTCTCAGAAGAGGAGGCCTTTGATGTGGGCTCTGAAGGGTGGATATGTCGTTCTTCCTTTAGCTCATTCAGAAAGACTTCTTCAGCTCCTGGGTCAAAAGGAGGATGTGGAGAAAGTGCTTGGCTTCAGACCAGGCCTGGCAACTCGGCAGGTGCAGATCCAGCTGGGCCAGGGGCCAGGCAATCAGCGAGCACATGGGGTGAGAGTCTTGGCAGATTCGTCCTGGAGCCAGCTGGATGTTGAGGGCTAGGAATGCGGTAGAGTGGCTCTTTCATAAGAATCAAAACTGTTGCATTTTGACAACTGGGTATTTGCAGGAGAACAGATAGTAGGTTTTAAATTGTGGTGCTGGAGTGTGTGCCTGGCTCCACTGTGCAGCCTAACCTTGAAAAGAGACAGGCTGAAGTAGACACTCATTGTCATCTGCTCACGGAGCTCTCAGCAGAGATTTGGAAGCTGATCGAGAACCAGCATTTGTGATGGGCACACATAATTTGGCCCATCTGTACACTGTGGCCACATCAGTGAATTCACTGATGTCAGGAAGACATCACACCCAAGTGGCTGGTGGAAATTGAAATGGGACCCACAGAAGTGCTGAGTGGCAGCACAGCCCTGAATGGGCCTCTCCGCACACCCAGAGCTGGTCCCCTCTTGCTTCATAAGACACTGTGTGTATGTTGGTTAATCGCATGGGTTCTGGAGTCAGATCTTGCCTGAATTCTGCTTTGCCAATCACTAGCTGTGGGAACATGGGCAAAGAATGAAACCTGAGTCCCAGTTTCCTCATCCATAATAATGTCATTTACATGATGCCAAACACACTCCTAATACTGTTGTATGAATAAATTATAGCTATTATTCTTATTAGCATAATTTTTTATTCTCCTTTTTCTTTCTCTTTTTAATTACCATATAAAAGCAAAGTTAAAAGATCAGATTGGGCCACGGCTCACAGGTTAGCATTTGGGGATACTTTATCCAACAAGAGAGAGAGATGGCTCTACTAACATACCACTCTGGGGAAAAATAACATAATCTTGGCTCTTCTGGGCTTCAGGCTTTGGCAGACCCATGGAAATCACAGCTTTCCTCTAAAATTATTCTCACATTTTCAATTCTAACAATTTATGGTGAAAATCTAAGGAACTTTTGTGTTTAAAATAAGCAACTTGGAAGAATAAGAATTATAGAGCGGCGTCTTCACCTGAATCATTTTGTTGACAGTGTCTGCCACATACAGCCTCTTGACATTTAGTTTTCCTGTGGTTTTTAGCCAACTTAAAGAGGTGTAGACTTCATGCCAGCTGTGGGCTGGGGGTAGTGTTAGAGCATTTGTTTGAGTTCGTTTTTACTTTTGGTTAAAAAATAATTCAGCTGGCCGGGCACAGTGGCTCATGCCTGTAATCCCAGCACTTTGGGAGGCCGAGGTGGGCGGATCACGAGGTTAGGAGTTTGAGATCAGCCTGACCAACATGGTGAAACCCCGTCTCTACTAAAAATACAAAAATTGGCCGGGCGTGGTGGCACGCACCTGTAATCCCAGCTACTTGGGAGACTGGGGCAGGAGAATTGCTTGAACCCAGGAGGCAAAGGTTGCAGTGAGCCGAAATCATGCCACTGCACTCCAGCCTGGGTGACAGAGCGAGACTTCGTCTCAAAAAATAAAAAAATTAAAAAAAAAAATTCAGTCACCGTATACCATATAGTGGAAAAAGCAGAGGCTTAGGAGTGGGTTCACGTCTCAGCTCTGCACATTTTTACGTGGCCTTGGACACTTTGCTTAACCTTTTTGAATCTCAGTTTCTCTATCTGGAAAATGGAAACAACATCCAACTGCTTCTTTTTTTGAGAGGATTCGAAGCTATGTAGGGAGAGTATCTGGACTGTCATTGTGGTTCTTGGTGAGCACATTTGATGACACTTTCTGCTGCATCATTTTTTTTCCTCAAGAGAGCATGCTCAATTGTGTATATGGGTTCGAGAAGGCACTGGCCAGAATACCAGGGAAATCTAAATTCCATACTTAGGTAGCACAGATCATAACTGGGTGAAAGTTCTTTGGCCAGAACACCAAGTCAGAGTTCTAAAAATGTCTTATATTATAATGTTTTTCTTTTTTAATTTTTTTCACTCAAGACAGTGAATATTTAATTGCTTGACTAGTGTGCTTACATTGAGAGTATTCTAGAACCCTCTTTCTGACATTATCTTAATGTTTTCAAATATTTAACCACACCTTGAGATAAAAGCAATGAAATAAAACTTGTGTTTAGGACACAGTTGAAAAAAACATGCCAACAACGCAGTGAGTTATGGGGCACCTAGCACCACCCCACCTGCCTTCCGTAAGCTGAGAGTCTGTGCTTTGCACCTGGGATGTTTGTCCTTGATACTTGATGGTTACTAGGTGGGTGCATGTTGATGTATGGGTGAGGGAATAAAGCCCATGAATGCCAATGCATGACTAATAGCAGTAGAATTTTGGTTTGATGAATGCCGTTATTAATTCATGGTCCATTTCAACTTCGTGTATTAATTAAGTGCTCATTGCGTATCTACTATATAGGTGTAACAAGGCTATTTCCTTGTAGGCCCATATTCCAAATCAACAATTTGTTTAGGAAGCCAAAAGTTTGTTTTAAATAGCATCTTTTCTCTTCATGCCAATGGCGGGGGTGGGGGAGCATTAATCCATATTGGTTCAATTCCATGTCAAAGCCAAGCATCAAGGATTAGACCGTGAAATGGTGGTGGAATAGTAGTCCAGAGGCAGGCCTGAGGGGGAACAGACCTTTCCTATCACAAATAAGTTGTGATACCACTTGGATTCATGTTCTTTGCTTGTCAAATGAAGGGTTTGAACTGGAAGATCTCTTAGATCCTGCCCCAAAGGCAAAGCATCTGTGGGAGGACACAAGAGGCAGCCAAGTGAAGCAATTTGTAGGCCTTTAGTATGCACTGTATTAGGGTTCTCCAGGGACCCAGGGCCAATAGGAGATATACATCTCCTGTTTACATCCTATATATGTGTATGTGTGTATGTGTGTGTGTGTATATATGTGTGTGCGTGTGTGTGTGCGTGTGTGTGTGTGTGTGTGTGTGTGTGTGTGTGTGTGTGTGTGTGGAGAGAGAGAGAGAGAAAGAGAGATACTAATTATGAGGAGTGGGTTCACTTGATTACAGAAGCTGAGAGGTCCCACGATTTGCCTCTGCAAGCCAGAGACCCAGGACAGCCAGTAGTGTAATTCCAGTCTGAGTCCAAAGGTCTGAGAACCAGGGGAGCCACTGATGGAAATCCCAGCCCTAGGGCAGAAGACCAGTGCCCCAGCTCATGCAGGCACGTGGGAAGGGAACGCATCCTCCCTTCCTCTGCTTTTTGTTTTATTCAGGCCATCAGTGGATTGAGTGATGCCCACCCACATTGGGGATGGCAATTCATTTTACTGAGCCCACCAATTCGATGCTGATCCTATCCAGAAACACCCTCACAGTTATACCCAAAGAGAGTATTTAATCTGGGCACCCTGTGGCCTAGTCAAATGGGCACATAAAATTAATTATCATACTGCCTATTGGTGACTTTTTTGGTAAGGCTATTTCCCCCATTCTTAGGTCTATGAAGTAAAAATTAATGAATGTAGAAAGCCAGTTGTTTGCTTTTTCAGTCACTGATTCCAAAATAAGAGGGGATTCTTGGGAAGAACAATATCCTAAACTCTGCAACCACCACCTGAGGGCTACAGATTACTAGCAGTGATGTGGTTTGTAATTGGGAACATGGACTAAGCAGCAGCATGTGAGCTATCAGGGACACATTATAGACAGATATACCAGAGGGTAGATGAAAGGTGTCATAAGGTAGACAAGTCCAGTGCAAGGATCAGCACACTTCAGGGTGTGTTGCCCTTAGATGCTGTGTTGACCTCTCTTGGCCCTAAGCCCTTGTGTCAACCGGTGTCTCTAGGAATCACTCTGAGGTTAACACTTTGAGTACGTACTAACCTATACTGAGGCAGGGCTAGAAAGGGTACTCAATACCCCACACTGGAGGCATGTCACGAAAAGGAACAATCTCTTCAGAAGTCAATATTGACAGATTGCGTATTGGTGGGGACTGGCCCAAATGCCTGTCGGATATTTCTTGCAATGGTGACTGTGAAACAAAAACTCTGATAACTTAACTGTATTTTGAACAGTGTGTAGCAGCATCAAATTGGAAAATGACATCATGGTTGTCAGCTGAAGTGTCTCCCCTCAACAATAACTTTTTAAGATCTACTTACAAGTAGGTTATTTATCGGATACATTGCCCATAAGGAGAGCAACTTGCCATCCCAATCTCATGTGAATGTGCTCTTGAAAAAAGTCTTTCTTCTTGCTATAGAGGTAGATCTCTTTTAGTGGTTTTACAGATTTCAATGAAATGTAATGAATAGCAGGTGAACCTACCCATGTTTTCACTTCCAGGGTGTCCACTTGACCTGTCATTAAACATATGTGACAATTTTGTAGGAAGGGTGGTAGTGGAATTGGAAGAGAACCATTTTCTACCAAATACCTATTATGTGCCCTGCACTTTGGCTCACAACAAAATGAGAAAAACAAATAAATTAGATAAGTTCAGTCACTTGGGCAGGGTCACATACTATGTATTGCTTCCTAGAATTAGATCTAGAACCATCTGGTTTTGTCCATCCTATTTCTACCACAGTGTATGTTGTGAAAAACCCTTAAGCACTTTATGTTAAAGTTATATCTTTAACATAAAGGAAAACTAGTTCTGCCTCTATATGGCTTTTGGTCCTCTTGATCTGGGTCACAGGTAGCCTTAGGAAATAGTCTCCAAGGGGGGAAGGAGGTAATCCATTTCCTCTTGAATCTTACTGCAAATACAGGGTAACATTTCCACCCCTTTTTTTAAGTGTTTTATTTATTTATTTATTTCTTTAATAATATCAACTTCTATTTTACTTTAGGTTCAGGGGGTGAATGTGCAGGTTTGTTACATGGGTATATTGCCTGATGCTGAAGCTTGGGGTATAATTGATCCCATTATCCAGGTAGTGAGCATAGTACCCAACAGTTACTTTTTCCGCCCTCTAGTAGCCCCCAGTATCTGCTGTTGCCATCTTTATGTCCATGAGTACCCAATGTTTAGCTCCCACTTGTAAGTGAGAACATAGCAGCATTTGGTTTTCTGTTCCTGCATTAATTTGCTTAGGACAATGGTCTCCAGCTGCATCCGTGTTGCTGCAAAGGACATGATTTCATTCTTTTTTGTGGCTTTATAGTATTCCATGGCGTGTATGTGAAGAGCAACATTTTCTAATGCAGAGCCTGGAAGCAGCTATGATGTACCTTAAGGGAACAGCTTTCACAAACAGTCCTTGAGGATTAAGCTTGGGTGCCTATTTTCTGTGTTGTTGGCCCATTTCATACAATGCAGTTTAGTGGTAAGAGCATGCTAAAGCTTTCAAAAGGTTGCCTGATAGAACACTTTAGAACATGAAGGGACCAAGGGGATTCCTCTGTTGCTAAAGACATGTCATTTGGTATTCTAATAACTCCCTCACTGGGCTGTGAGCGCCTCGAGGGCAGGGCCCAGCCTTTTTTTTTTTTTGAGTCAGAGTTTCACTCTTGTTGCCGAGGCTGGAGTGCAATGGTGTGATCTCGGCTCACCACAACCTCCGCCTCCCCAGGTTCAAATGATTCTCCTGCATCAGCCTTCTGAATAGCTGGGATTACAGGCATGCGCCACCACGCCCAGCTAATTTTGTATTTTTAGTAGAGACGGGGTTTCTCCATGTTGGTCAGGCAGGTTTCAAACTCCCGACCTCAGGTGATCCGCCCGCCCGGGCCTCCCAAAGTACTGGGATTACAGACGTGAGCCACTGCGCCTGGCCAGGGCCCAGCCTTTTATAGTTAACTGCCAGCAATTAATAAGTTATCTTCACTGATCCAGGGAGTCAGAGGGATGTTGTTGATTCACTGATGCAACACTAGTGCCTAGCACAGTGCCTGGCACCTGATTGTACTTAGTAAACGTGTGTTGAATCGAGTTGATTTGAAAGCTTAGCAAGGAACAACTGTGTCCAACAAGTGTTGAAGGGTCAGTCTCAGGAACTAGTTCAACCGATGCAAGGTCTTGACTGCCAGTCTAAGTATATCACAGAGTCCTGTTATATCGCTCACGCGTTAACAGGTAAGTTAATTTATTCAGCAAACATGTATTGCACATCCGTTATCAGTCAAGTAATCTTCCAGATGCCAGGGACACAGATAAGAAAAATATAGCCTCTTCCTTCCAGAGGAATATGCTTCATGAAAAAGTCTGACAAACGGTTACACTGCTGTTCTTAGTGGTTGTGGCAGAGATAAACATAGTGTGCTCTGGAAGCACCATTGAAAGGAAGATGCCCTCACCTAGAAGGTGCGAGGGTGAAAGAATTTGCCTACTGAAGTCCACTGCAAGAGCTTGGAAGATGAAATACATGAGGGCCAGACTTTATAGAAATCCAGCCAGGGGATTATTAGGGATTTCAGTGAGCAAGATGGAGAAAATGAGCATCTAAGTTAGAGTGATGTCTATGGAAATGTGGAAAAGTGGTCAGATCTGATTCATCTCATAAAGACTCAAAAATTCTCCATAGTCAACGGTAGGGACCATTTGATAAGGTGTGTGAAAACTTCGTGTGACCTTCTTTATTATAGACTTGATTATTTATCATCATAGATGTCGTTATGTACATTACCTACTTGTTTTTCTAAACATGGCTTTGGTGTCCTCGGGAACATTTGTGTTCACTGGAATTGCTATAGAGAAGGTCTGGAAGTCCACTTCAATGGGGAAACCTCATGGCCTGCCCTCTGTGGCGGGGCGTGGGGGGCGGTTCTGGCATCATCACAGCTGAGGATAGTTCTCGTCTTCATTCTAAGGCTACTGCTAATTACTCCATAAGAAAAAGTAGTTAGAAAATTTGTTACAAACGACAATGAATCAACTTAACATAGCTATAATTTTGTATAAGTGATCTGGATGCCAGTTCTCAGAGCTTAATGTCATTGTCCTAATGCTAGACAAAAGTAGGTCCGCAAGTTTCAGAGACTCCATCGACTTTTACTAACTACACAGAATCTCAGAACTTTGGTGATTGTCTTTTCTTGTTTGAAGCAGAACATTTCATTCAAGAGATGGCTTACTTTGGAGAGTAGAGAGGAGGAGGGCCAGAACATTGATTGGCCTTACTGCTTAACTTCACTCCCTGGGTCTTGGAGGCACTTCCCTGGACCCCTGGAGTCAAATCACTGACCTTACTCAACCCCTTAAGCTTATACCTAGGGAAATTGAAACAAAGAAGTAAAGGGCTGGATAGTATAGGTCTCCAGCTTTCTACTTTCTTTATACAACTTCTACCTTCGGTATCATTCTCTGGTCAGTCGGGTCTAAACTCAAGCTTGCAGTTCTTGGACCAATAAAAGAAGCAAGCTCGTTGGTGGGTGTAGCTTGGTTCACGAACGCATTACCATAGTCACATGGTAGACATTCCTGTGCCAAGGACTGTGCTGAGTATTTGACATGAATTAGCTCATTTACTCTTTAGATTCATTGATCTTCACCGTTTTCCATACAGAGGTTAACTTGCCTGAGGTCACCCTACTTTGCACTGGGCAAGCGAGAATTCTCAAACACGGGTTCCTTGGACTCCAGAAATCCTTTTTTTTTTTTTTTTCTGAGTTCAGTGGTGGAGTTCAGTGGTGTGATCTTGGGTTACTTCAACCTCCACTTCCCAGGTTGAAGCAATTCTCCTGTCTCAGCCTCCCAAGTAGCTGGGATTACAGGTGTGCACCACCACACCCAGCTAATTTTGTATGTTTAGTAGCGATGGGGGTTTCACCATGTTGGCCAGGCTGGTC
This sequence comes from Gorilla gorilla gorilla, assembly GCF_029281585.2. NCBI lineage: Eukaryota > Metazoa > Chordata > Mammalia > Primates > Hominidae > Gorilla > Gorilla gorilla. The sequence goes on from NC_073237.2 coordinate 72,183,692, forward strand.
TTGAACTCCTGACCTCAGTTGATCCGCCCACCTCGGCCTCCCAAAGTGCTGAGATTACAGGTGTGAGCCACCATGCCCGGCCACAGAAACCCAATTCTTAATCAGTAACCATCACACCTTCTTTTGCCTCATCTTGTTAATTCAATCTCTCGTTAATTCAATCTAATTCAGAGCAGCTGGGTAACTAAGGATTTTGGTTACAGGTTTTTCTCTTTCTTTTTCAAAATTTGGGCAATTTTCAGGCCTTGAACTTTATGTGCTCTTAAATTACAAGTCAGAAAGTGCCCTGGAGGGAAAAAAGGATTTCTATCATCATTGCCAAGGCTGTGCCTAAGAATTCTTTCGCCTGTTTAGGCTTTTATTCTCTGCTCATCAGACAGTTCTCCTGTCATTTGCGGACTAAATGAGTCTCAACCATTTTAAAATGCTTCCAGTAAGTGAGGACCTCCCAAAATTCCTTATGTGGAACATAAAGGCTCTAGAGTTATGCCATTCTCTCTGCTATTTTCTTTCGTTTTTTAAACTTTATTTTATTTATTTATTTTTTTTGGAGATGGAGTCTCACTCTGTTGCCCAGGCTGGAGTGCAGTGGCGCGATCTCGGTTCACTGCAACCTCCACCTCCTAGGTTCAAATAATTCTCCTGCCTCAGCCTCCCGAGTAGCTGGGACTACAGGCGCACACTGCCACGCCTGGTTAATTTTTTTGTATTTTGGTAGAGACGAAGTTTCACCGTGTTGCCCAGGCTGGTTCTTGAACTCCTGAGCTCATGCAATCTGCCCACCTCGGCCTCCCAAAGTGCTGGGATTACAGGCATGAGACACCACGCCTGGACAACTTAATTTTAAGTTCCAGTATACACATGCAGGACGTGCAGGTTTGTTGATAGATAAATGTGTGCTGTGGTGGTTTGCTGCACCTATCAACCCATCACCTAGGTATTAAGCCCCACATGTGTTAGCTATTTATCCTGATGCTCTCCCTTCTGCTCCCACCCCCACCCCTACGACAGGCCCCAGTGTGTGTTGTTCCCCTCCCTGTCCATATGTTCTCATTGTTCAGCTCCCACTTATAAGTGAGAAATGCAGTGTTTGGTTTTCTGTTCCTGTGTTTGTTTGCTGAGGATAATGACTTCCAGGTCCATCCATGTCCCTGCAAAGGACATGATTTTGTTCTTTTTTATGGCTGCATAGTATTCCATGGTGTATATGTACCATGTTTTCTTTATCCAGTCTATCATTGATTGGCATTTGGGTTGATTCCATGTCTTTGCTATTGTGAATAGTGCTGCAGTGAACATACGCATGTATGTATCTTTATGATAGAATGATTTATATTCCTTTGGGTATATACCCAGTAATGGGATTTCTGGGTCAAATGGTATTTCTGATTGTAGGTCTTTGAGGAATTGCTACACTATCTTCCACAATGGTTGAACTAATTTACATTCCCACCAACACTGCAAAAGTGTCCCTGTTTCTCGACAGTCTCACCAGCATCTGTTGTTTCTTGACTTTTTAATGATCACCATTCTAACTGGTGTGAAATGGTATCTCATTGTGGTTATAATTTGCATTTCTATAATGATCAGTGATGATGAGCTTTTTTTCTTGTTTGTTGGCAGCATAAATGTCTTCTTTTGAGAAGTACCTGTTCATGTCCTTTGCCCACTTTTTAATAGGTTTTTTTTTTCTTGTAAATTTAAGTTCCTCGCAGATTCTGGATATTAGCCCTTTGTCAGATGGATAGATTGCAAAAATTTTCTCACATTTTGTAGGTTGCCTGTTCCCTCTGATCGTAGTTTCTTTTGCTGTGCAGAAGCTCTTTAGTTTAATTAGATCCCATTTGTCAATTTTTGCTTTTGTTGTGATTGCTTTTGACGTTTTCATCATGAAATCTTTGCCCATGCCTATGTCCTGAATGGTATTGCCTAGATTTTCTTCTATGAGTTAATTTTTGTATAAGGTATAAAGAAGGGGTCCAGTTTCAATTTTCTGCATATGGCTAGCCAGTTCTCCCAGCATCATTTATTAAATAGGGAATACTTTCTCCATTGCTTGTTTTTGTCGGGTTTGTTGAAGATCAGATGGTTGTAGATATGTGGTCTTATTTCTGAGATCTCTATTCTGTTCCATTGTTCTACATGTCTGTTTTTGTACCACTATCATGCTGTTTTGGTTACTGTAGCCTTGTAGTATAGTTTGAAGTCAGGTAGCATGATGCCTCCAGCATTGTTCTTTTTGCTTAGGATTGTCTTGGCTATATGAGCTCTTTTATGGTTCCATATGAATTTTAAAGAAGTTTTTTCTAATTCTGTGAAGAATGTTCATGATAGTTTAATGGGAATAGTATTGAATCCATAAATTACTTTGGGCAGTATGACCATTTTCACGATGTTGATTCTTCCTATCCATGAGCATGGAATGTTTTTCCATTTGTTTATGTCCTGTTTGATTTTCTTGAGCAGTGGTTTGTAGTTCTTCTTGAAAAGATCCTTCACTTCCCTTGTTGGCTATATTCCTAGGTATTTTATTCTCTTTGTAGCCATTGTGAATGGGAGTTCATTAATGATTTAGCTCTCTGCTTGTCTATTGTTGTATATAGGAATGCTTGTGACTTTTACACATTGATTTTGTATCTTGAGACTTTGTTGAAGTTGCTTGTCAGCTTAAGAAGCTTTTGGGCTGTCTCTCTCCTATTTTCTTTCCTCCTTCCCCCACCTTTCAACTGTACAGCTTTTAATAAAGTGTTTGAATGGCTTCGATTAATCTCCAGGCTTTGAAATGTTGTGATAACCCAAAGGGAGAGAGAAAAGATGTGCTCCCCTAACCTGTGCCATCAGCTGACAAGATATTTCAGAAGGGAGTTCCTGTGCTCTGTGGAAATCCATGGGCATGGATTTATGTCATCAGGGTTCTTGTTTCAGGTCCCTTACAATCATGTGACTGGGTTAAGTCACTTAATCCCACTATGCCTCAGTCTCCCTGGTAAAAAAAATGGATGGTTCTTCCATGGGACAGTTTGGTGGCATTAAGGAAACAATGGGTAGAAATAGTTTATTTTGCACAAAACATGAAAAAAATTAAATAGTTGTATTTTAAAAATTATTATAACCAGTGATTTCTCTACCCATTGGAAGTCAGAGTACCTGAAAAACAACCATCAACATCTACATTATTTATGCCTTAGCTTTGTGACAAAACTTCATTGGTCTGTCATAAACCTAGGTCCAGATGCTCCTAACTGTAAATGACATAGGATTATTTTCTTCCTCTTTCCAGACTGAGAACTCTTGAACTAGAGCTTGCTTTTCTGCTTTCTCCTAGGTGTTTAGGCCCTGGAAAACAGGATTACCAATTATTCTTTGACTAAAAGAGCAGTGAATACAGTCATTAATTCTGTAAATCACTCCGGAGCACCTACTCTGGGCAAGGCACTAGCATAGCCACTGTGGGGACTAGAGAAACTTGGAGACCCGGCCTTGGCCTCCTGGATCTCCAGGAAATCTAATTAGATCCTCAGCCTCCCTCTAGCCTATAGTCTCAGTCTTTATCCTCTACTTTTCTTCACTCTGATACTGAGCTGCTAAGTATTTAATATTATACTGAACAAAATCTTTAAAGAGTAACACAGGTGCCAGAAATTTGACAGCCCTTCCTCAAGTCACCAATGCTCAGTAGGGTTGTTGGGAACTGTGGTCAAGGCCAACTCTCATTTTAGTGCTAAGGGCCCAAATGTGCCAGGGTGGAACCCTTTTGGGGGCAGAGGGCCGAGGAGTGGAGACAGAGAACTGGTGATAGGTACCTCCCTCGGGTCCAGTAAACACATCATATTTCCGTGAACATTGACACAACAGACTCCTGGGTGAGCCATCCAAAACACACAGCATGAAAGAAGGAAGCTTGGTGGGGGAGATTTGCTGCTCCTGGGTCTTCAGACTGAGAAAGTGTCAGGCTTGATGACAGTGATGAAAATGTGTTTTCTCTCTCCTTCTCTGAGCCTCAGCCCCAGGTCTCCTCTAATTGACTGTGGTGAGCATGGATTACGTGTTCAGGGTGAGGGAGGCCCAGTGAAGTGACTTGGCACTCCTCTACGACACACATGGAGACTGCCAGGAAGCTGGGAGCTGGGGCACTGCTCGCCTTCCCGTAGGGCTGGCATAGGACCGACGGGAGCTCCAGCCGGTGCACTCATTCATCAGGCCTTCTTCCAGATTTTTATGTGCTATGACCCGCAAGTATTGTCGAGTACCACCTCACTGGAAGCCCTGACAGTGGTTTCTGAGGTGAGGGAATAGCACTCAAATTGAGAAAACATTCGGTTTGCCTCAGGCAACTGGATTTAGGGGAGAAAATGCCAATCCCTTTCCCTTTGCCCGGGGATTTTGGACAGCATTTTTCCCTGAGGCCGAAAGGCATGCTTTTCCCCCACCCTGACCAAAGTAGCTGTTTGCTAAATATTTCAGAGGGTGATGATGGTGTTTAAGAGCTGCCACAATTCCAGTGTTTTTGGTTGCAAAACACCCCTGCCCTTTCTGCCAAGTGTAAGGTTAGAGTTCAGGAAAAAGGAAAATATAATGAAAACACCAAGTCAGAGACCTTCCCCCAAGGCAGTCCCTTATCATTTCTCTCTGTTGTGTGTGGGGCCCACATTGCCGGTCTTTATTCACACTCCTCCTCACCAACGACTTCATGCTACTTATTTATTTATGTATTTTGAACTCATTTTAGGATTTAAAAACATAGGTTAACCTCAAGGAGACAGAATACACTTATGCAAACTTCACTCATTTTCCTAAAAGTTGCATATTTATCTTCTAACAACAGAAAGAAAAGACTAATTTTTACCCATCTCCCTTTGATTCATAAAGCTAGAGCTTGCCAGCATAACAATTGGTCACCCCTTGACTTCTAAGATTTTAAATTCTGACAGTGAAGAGATTGAAAGATGCCGGAAAGATTTAAAAAACATAGAACTGAAGCTCCCAGAGTATTGAGAATGCCTCTTATTTAAAAAGAGAAAGCGCAAAATGGATGAAATGAAAACTCCTGGTACCCAGCTCTGAACTTACAGGCTCAAACCATTCCCCCTCCCTGAGTTTTCCCACTGTGATCAAAACCATAGCAGTAGGAGCCATGGAAATTTAGAAACAATAGCCATTGCCATTTATATTTAAATAGCTAGGAGAAGACAGTATGTGCAATGGAGCTGAATTAGTCACAAGGGAAGAGTGTTTCTCTCCATAGAAATATAGCTTTCATGACCATTGCTTATGAGCTATGGAATTAAGTGGTGTGTTATATTGAGAAGCAAGATGCTGACATGCTTTTTGATATTTAGCAGATCACCCTGTGTCCTCTGCTTGGAGAAATAATGAGAACGCCCTTTCCTTTGCCAGCATTTGCCTCTTTTTTATACTAATCTCAGCTGAATTGAACAATTTCTCTACTCTGTACAAAATAAAGCTCCTCTTTGTATTCACTTGATATACAACTTGAGGGCATCCAATTTTTGCAAATACAGATCTGGGAATATCTGAAATGATTTAGGCACAGATTTGTGGGATTGGTCAAAGAACAAAAACCCATTAAGTGATTAATGCTTTGTTTTAAGGTAAAATTGTCATTCTTGCAGTTATCTAAAACTTCAACAATACTAAGACCAGAGTGATGTAACATATATTTACTTTAAATGTTGAATAGATTTTATTAATTACCTTGCCTTGGCTTTCAAATTGCTTAGAGGATGATTATTCAAAAGACAAATAAATGTAGAATGAAGTCATGCCACTGTGTTTTTCATGCAGTGATGATTTTGATCCTGGAGTGAAGCTGGAGGGAATTCTGTGTTGTCCCAGTTCAATCTCTGAATTAAGACTGCATTTAATCAAATGGTGTGAATTTAACCCCAGGTGGCATTCAGACAGTAGAATTTGTTTTAGGTACTTTAGAATTTGTTTCCTTTTAATACATGAGCAATCGAAATTGTTTTCAAATTTCCTCTTATTGATTAAATGAGATGTCCTAAAGTTTAAAATGTAAGAACCTGAAATACAAGTTAGAAAATGGAAGGTTTGGGGATATAATCTTTCCATTCAACAAGTATTTAATGAGTTCTCATCACTGGCTTTTCCTGTTAATACCCAATCCCCTACTTCATGTTGGGTGCTTACACACAGACACCACACACACACACACACACACACACACACACCTTTTTCTCTCTTTTCTCTCTCTCTCTCTCTTCTTTACATAAACTAAGTTCTTTTTACCCTCTAGAAAGCATCTTGGCATAGCTAGGAATAAGGGAGCTATCCTTTTTTTTCCCCAGAGGACAAATTAAACTTGTCCCAAAGAACAAATTTACTTGAGACAAATATGAAATAAGTGTCTTGCCTTTGAGAGATTTTAAGCAAGTTTTGGGAGCGACATCATCAATGGAAAAATGAGCCTGAAGTCTTTGAAATTATCTTTCCTGGAAGGATAAAGTAAAGCCAAAAAAAAAAAATTGTCCTTACAAGTTGTGAAAAAACAGTTGCTTATGGGTATTATTACTAGCAGCCAAGATGGGTAGTCTTAAATTTAAACGTTTAAAATATTAAATACTTTATTCAATATTTATGTTATTATGCTGTAATGTTAATATTTTTATTAAATATTAATATTTAATATCAAAATATTAAAATTCAAATGTTTAATCATATTTAATATTTAAATGTTAAAGAAATATCCCCTAATTTATGAGTTTGGCACCTTTTTTCCACTTAGCTGTAAGAGTTGGTTGACAGTCATTTCTATGCTCTTTGTATTTTCCCCTATGTAAGTACTTTTAAATTCATACTTCTTTTGCTGTGTGCTTTGATTATGGACTTGGCATTGACCATTGAAATGCTGGAGATGTCTTTTATTAGTCTGGGAGAATGCATCACTTAACATCATAGGTTTCATTGACTTGATTCAAACCTAGGCCTTTGCAGTTTATGAAACAACTGCTCATATCTATTTCTAGAGTCATATGTTTGTTTATAACTGCTTTATTTATAATTGCCAAAAATTGGAATAAACCAAATTGTTTTTTAATGGGTGGATGGATAAACATACATACAATGAAATTTTTTTTTAACTATTATTTTAAGTTCAGGGGTACTTGTGCAGGATGTGCAGCTTTGTTACGTAGGTAAACGTGTGCCATCCATGTCGGCTCACTGCACAGATCATCCCTTCACCTTGGTATTAAATCCAGCATCCATTCACTGTTCTTCCTGATACTCTCCCGCCCCCCACCCGCCACATATTCCAGGTTCTTGACCTGTGTCAGCACCTACTTTGTTCTTCTGTGTTTATCCATTTTAATTGTACCCACTGTCTTTTTTGCTTCTGAGATTTTATCTCTTTCCTTCTGAGATTTTGTCTCTTGAGATGGAGCCATTTCCTCCCATCTTACCAGTAAGACGGGTAAGATGGAGGAAATGGCTCCATCTCAAAAGATAAAAATATGTACAAGAGTGGGTTTCTTTTTTTTTTAAGACAGAGTCTCACTCTGTGACCCAGGCAGGAGTGCAGTGGCGTGATCTCAGCTCACTGCAACCTCCACCTCCTGGGTTCAAGCAATTCTCCTGCCTCATCCTCCCAAGTAGCTGGGATTACAGGCGCCTCCCACCACGCCCGGCTAATTTTTTATATTTTTAGTAGAGATGGGGTTTTGCCATGTTGGCCAGGCTGGTCTCGAGCTCTGACCTCAGGTAATCCACCCACCTCAGCCTCCCAAAGTGCTGGGATTACAGGCTTGAGCCACCGCGCCCGGCCAAGAGTGGGTTTCAAGTGGGTGTCAAACAGAGAAGGGGTCAATGAAACATTAAAAACATAGAATTATATAAAGAAAGATCATATCCTTCATTAATATTTTTACATGTTGTTCATTGCTAGTAATATAATCATCCTTGTGCTACCATCTATCTGTTGTTGAAATACGAAACATTTTGTAACTTGACAGGATTAAGCCTAAATTTTTGGCTCCTTTTTTTCCACTCCCTTCTATTTAAAATTTCCTATTTTTTCTTTTAATAAGGAGAAAATTTAGACATCCCTACCAAGAAATGTATTTACAAGGTAAAAACATCCATTCACCTTACCTATTTCCCGAGGGCCTGTTGTCAAGCATTGTCTTTGGTACTAGGGATCTAAAACCTAGTTTCTTTTGCCCAAAGCCAGCGGTGGAAACATGCAATTAAAACACAAGTTACTAAGTACTTTGGGAGCTTGCAATTGTGAAGCACATTGTAAGTGTGACCCTCTTAACAATACAGGTAATTCCATTTTACAAATGAGAGTATAGAATACCAAGAAGTTATGTGATTTGCCCAGGTGGCCAGACTAGTGATTGGTAGTCCTCTACCATGAACTTGAGTAGTATGTTTTCCCAATTTGTTCTACACTGCCCATCTGTGGCAGAGTCTAGCCTAGCTCTGGGCACAGAGGGAATCATGCTGCTACGGTAGGTGTAAAGATCACACACAGGATGTTTTTAGATGTTTTAATAGCTCCAGAAAGAATTACTTTGTTCTTATAAAACCTAATTTAATGTTAAGTTGTTTAGCAAGATTCATCCAACAACTGATATTATTTCTTTTTTCATAGAGTTTCAGAGGCGTTAATATCCAAAATCAAAGGATTAAGTCACTGTGTCTTCTGATTCCTAGTACAATGATCTACATACATCTGATGGTGCACTAAGTTGAATTGTAGGCTTTGTTTGAATGTTTTCCTTTTTTTTTTTTTTTTTTCTGAGATGGAATTTTGCTCTTGTTGCCCAGGCTGGAGTGCAATGGCACAATCTCGGCTCACCGCAACCTCCACCTCCCGGGTTCAAGCGATTCCTCTACCTCAGCCTCCCAAGTAGCTGGGATTGCCCAGCTAATTTTGTATTTTTAGTAGAGACGGGGTTTCTCCATGTTGGTCAGACTGGTCTCGAACTCCTATCCTCAGGTGATCAGCCCACCTTGGCCTCCCAAAGTGCTGGGATTATGACGTCTGCCCTGGGACACTTTTTATCATAGAGATTATTTTATAATTTATCTGCTGTTTAGATGGCAGCATTGATTGAATCTGTGATTTTTACTCCATAATTTAATTGAAAAGACAGATGTTCATCAAAGCCCTCTAAAAAAAAAAACCAGTTCATACTGGCTAGCATCACAAGGGTACTACCTCCAGATCTGGGCAAGAGGGTTTTTGCCTAGGGCCTCATGCTTTAGAGGGCCTTGCTTGATCCCTCTTTCAGCTGAGTTTATCACCATTAGCTGAGAAGTTGGTGGAGTTGTGGGGACAAGTTCAGCTGGAACCTGTATCCCCCTTCTAGATTATATTCCAGGTAATCAGGAGCCCACAGTTAGTCGACCAGATGGCTGGGGTTCTGCTTCCATGATTTGAGTGAGCTTCTTTCTTTGTCTGTCCACTGGAGGGCGAATGCAATACTGGTAGGCCTGAGGGATTGCAATAGGCATCTGTAGCTCATGGATGAACTGTAAACAAAAATACAAAGGTACACAGTTGTTCTAGACGGCTTTTGCATTAGCTGGTCACATTGCCCGTAATATCTTCTTTGAGAAATCTGCACAGATGGTTTCTCATTATTCAAAATTCTATTAAAATATCACATCTTTCAAAGAGGCCTTTCTTGACCACCTTACTTGAAATAATCCCTTCCTCCGTAATCACTTTCTACCTCCTGACATTATTTACTTTTTGCATCATTTAACTTTTTCATCAATAACTATGAAAGTCAGTTGGCTGTTTTGTTCACTGCCATCCTGTAGTTTATCCAGAGAGTGCCTCCCACATAGGAGCTACTCAATAAATATTTTTAGCATGAACAAAAGTAAATGAAAGGGTCTTGAGGGTGGAAAGCACATTTTACTGCTTTGATTGGATATAACCATTTCTTTTTCACATTCACATTTCATCTTCTCAAAACTGAAGAAACAAGCAACAAATAGGAAAATCAAATTTTTAGAAGTAGGTGCATAATAGGGGAATAGCTTAAGGGGAGAACTATGATGTTAATTCTTTGAAAGTGAGTAATGTAATTAGAACAATAACACTATGAGTTTTTCTATAAACAAAATATAGCAAGATTAGGTTGATAACATACATTTCTAAAATTTTGGCTTCCTTAGAGAAAGCCAACCAAATATAAAATTTTACAGCAGAGTCAAGTTTTTTCAGTTTGGCCTATATTTTCTCTGGTAACACTGTTCTGAATGTACATGCAGTGTTTATTTCACAACTTCCCTCTGAATGACCTTTCAAAAATTAATGATTCTTCACATTCATGACCAGATGTTTTCTCTGATGGAAGCATCTGATGTTTGCAGTCATCAAATAAGATTCAAAATGCCTGTTTCAAGCAAATCAAGTAAAACTTCTCCATCACATCAAAAGTAAGGCTTTATTTGGTTCACAAGTAGCTATATGAAATAAACAGAATTTAAACGATCTTGATAATTTTTTTCTTTAAAAAGGTGACAAAATAACAATGCCAATATTTAAAAACTCATTAATGGTAAGTTGCTAGATGGAACACAATGTAAAGTATGGAAAATCCTTGTCTAACAAATACTTTTACTAAATTCTCTGATTTTTTTTTTTTCTCACCAGTTAGCTTTGATGTTTTGATCAGAGTTTTTAGAAAATTTCTAGGATCTGTTGCCTTTGGACTTTAGAGCTTCTTGGAGCCACATGTCAGTACTAAAACGTTTTCTTAAGCCCTCGCTTTCCATAGCAAAAACATGTATGTCCATTATCCACCTAACTCATACTTAAAAACAAAAACAACACCCAAGGTGCTCTATTTTGTTTTCAAAGTCAGAGAAGAAAATAGAGGGGAAGTATTTTTATGTTCTTTTCCCTGAATTGGTCGAAGCTAGTTAGTTCAAAAAAGATACAAAATATGGAATACCACCTATTTTATTTCCTGGCAACTGTTTCATTCAAATCATAGAGTAACATATGATTTACTATACTCCTTTATGAATATTAATCTCGTATCTTCACAGAATGAGTTAATGTCATTGATCAACTAGAACATCGACCTCACCTGTCTGTTGTTTTTAACGAAATGTTTATTCCTAGTCAAACCACAGAATTAGACTCTCTAGATAAAATTTCAAAGCTGGAAGAAAGAGAGTAGAGGACACATTTAGTATGCCTTCCCTCATTTTACAGATAAAAGAGGCCCACAAAGATTTTTGCAAGATCACATAGGTGACTGGTAGCTAATCTAAGATAATAACCAAGCTCTTTCCAAATCCAACTCCTTTTTCTTACTTTACCCAACTTTTCTTAATATTTAAGTTGTGTTGGAATATAATATAAAATCATCTAAGGCACTTTTTATGTATTATTTTTTCTCATTAACTGCTTTTTAAAGAAATACATTGTGATTTAGACTTGTAGTCTTTTTTTTAGCAACAGGATCTCACTCCCCTACCCAGGCAGGAGGACAGTGGCGTCATCATGGCTCACTGCAGCCTCAAACTCCTGGGCTCAGGTGATCCTCCCACCTCAGCTGCCTAAGTAGCTGGGACTACAGGATCATGTCCCCACACCTGGCTACTTTTTTAAACATTCTTTTTTTTTTGTAAAGATGGAAGTCTTGCTATGTTGTCCAGGCTGGTCTTGAATTCCTGGGCATAAACCATCCTCCTGCCTTGGCCTCCCAAAGTGCTGAGATTATAGGTGTGAGCCATTGGGCCCAGCCTTAGTCATATTTGAAATTGTTTTTTGATTGTATGATAGTGTGTATAGGTAACATATTCCCATGGATCAAAAGTAACAGGATTTAAAAGGGCATGCAGTAGAAGGCCTCCCTCTTATCCCTGTATCCACTCACTAGTTTTCTACCTAGAAAGCAACCAGTTTATCAGGTTTTTTGTGTATAATCACTTTAGAGAGATGCCAAAAATATGGTATCCCTTTAAACCATTTGTAACTTACATTTTTTTTCCATTTTAACTGTATCATGGAGATGATTCTCTGTCAGTACATTAAGACCATTTCATTCTCTTTTATGGTTGTATTGTACTTTACTCCATCATACAGATATGCTTTCATTTATTATATTAATCTCTATTGATATATATTTAGGTTGTTTACAATTTTTAATTCTTACTGACAGTGTTTTAGTAAATAACCTCGCACATTCACATGTGTACCTAGGTAGGATAAACTCCTAAAAATAGAATTACTTCTTTCGTCCTTTTTAAAGGAATTGTTTAATTATCCTCCATAGAGTTGTACACGTTTCCATTCCCCTCACCATTATGTGAGAATGAACCTTTTCCCATGCTCCCACTAACAGTATGTTATCAACCTTTAAACTGTTTGTATCTGAAAGGTGAAAAGTGATATCTCAGTTTGGTTTCACTTGCTTTTGTCTTAATACGCATGAGGCTAAGTGTATTGTATATGTTTAAGAACCTGATTTACCTTTCCAGAGGTTTCTCTACCCCTATCTTTTGCTGCTTTTCCTGTTGAATTGTTCTCTTACTAATTGTTGAAACTGTCTCTATATTAGGGAGATAGACTTTTGTTCATGGTAAGAGCTATACACTTTTGCCCAGTTTGTCTTTTACCTTCCCTGTGGTGCTTTTTTTTTTTTTTTGGCCATGTCGTTCACATTATTTTTATGTAGTTAAATTAGTCAATGTTTCTAAATCATCTTCTTGGTTTGTATTATACTTAGATACAATCTTGCACTCTGAGATTAGTGTTAAACAGCTCTCATATTTCTTAAAGTACCTTTACATTTAAATATTTGATTCATTCATTCTGACCTAAGACATGAGAAATGGCTTCAGCTTTATTTTTTTTCCAGTTGGTTGTTGTTCCAACCAATGTGTTCCAAAACATTTATGAAGTAATTTTTTTCCCTACTGATTTAGAATAATACCATTATCATATACTGTATTCTTACATGTTTGGGGTCAATTTCTTGACTTTCTATGCTATTACATTGGTATATCTGTAGACATTTGCTACTAGTATGTGTTTTAATTATTATAATACTTTTTAATATCTGAAGGACTGATTCCCTATCACTGCAGGATGCATTTTTAAAGCAACAGCATAATTTGTTTCCCATTTATATTTATGTAATAACTTACATAATTTATATGCATATGATCACATTTTTTTTCCTCCTGTTGCTTGCCCCATGTGTAGTATCAGAAAGCTGGCAAATTCCAAAATAATGAGATACAAGTTCAGCTGAGATTATGAGGGCAGGCTTCCCATAACTGTCAATTAATGTGTTTTGGATCTTATAAAGGAGGACATCTTTAGACAAAGGTTCTTAAGCAGCAAATGCACAATGTTTACTTGGACCAAGGTCCAAAGGGAGAGAGTACTCTGAGTAGAGGGAGGGAGTGTCCCTGAAATCATGTAGCACATGTATGTTTAAATTAACGAAGGCTAGACTGATGATTTCAAAGGTCCTGTAGCTTTTACACCCTGAATTAACTGTAGTTCCTTAATGTATTGGAAATAGAACTTTCAAAAGTTAAGCCAGTGAGGCAAAACACACAATAATTCCCTTCTCTTAGGCTGACCATAGTTTTATGAAAATGTATTTTTAAGTGTCTTTTCTTTGCATGAGGCTTCTTGGCAAGAAATAAAATCTGTATAATGCATTACCTCTGGCTTTTTCCTTAAAGAGCTCAAGGATAGACATATGCATAATAGCTTAAAAATATAAATATGGTCTTTCCAGTCATAGAAACCTTCCGATCCAAGAGGTGCTTTTCCCACTTTCCAAAAAATACAGGGCTATATACACATACCCGTAAGGCACCCAGGCAAAATACATGGTATTTGACACTAAAAAAAACCCACTGAACTTTTCTTGAGTGTTGCAGCCCTGTGATCAGACAGAGTGACTTGTAGTCAAATCTAGATGCCAAGTTGCTGTGTCACCTTCTAGCCACTAAGTCTTGTAACTAAGCATTTTTGTTTGGTAAAATTATAGAAGGGATGCTGTTGGGTAAGATATTTTGTTCTATTTTAGTACCTATAGTTCATCTAGGAAAATGGCTGTCACTTGGTTTTCTCACATACTTATTTCATTTGTCTATTTGAATGTATGCATAGGGAGAAATGAATATGTATAGTGTCCTTCTAAGGAACTGTTATCCACTCCCACCCCAGGATAGACTGTCCTGATCTCTAGGAGTCTCTTTAATGAGTCCGCACTGGGGAAGACATGATACTTTCCGGTTTATGCACACATATAGGTTGGCAGTGTGGAATTTATGAATGCTTCATTAGGAAAGGCCACTGCCAATATAGGATTAGTTTTGAAAAGAGTTGTCTAAGCAGCCTTCTTTTACCAAGCATGCAAATATGAACTAGTTAACTTTATTAGGATAATACTTATAGACAGTAATATAAGGATTACAAGTTGCACAGTCAAAATCATCATAAATAGTCTAAGTAATACAGTGATAGGGCCTGTGTCAGATGTCATTCATGGAGGTAAAGATATTTTTATGAAGTGGAGAATTGTGGAATACTTGTTACATTTCCTTGGTAAAGTGTAAGTCCTTCAAAGGTAAAACCAATTCTTGCTCATCTTTGTATTTCTAACACAGTACCTAGCACTTGTTTGTTGAATGAATAAATGAGTGAATGAACCTGATCCCTTAGATTTTTTTGAAATGAAGAGGTTAAATTGTTTCCTGGAAATAGAAAATGTACGTGCAAACCCATCCTTGCTGTTCCACTTTGACTGAGAAGGATGCCTTAGGATCCCTTCTCCAGTCATCTTTTAACTGAGCAGGTGAGAGAGGTCTTAAAATATTTACTGAATGGCTGGATATGGAATTACAGAGTGGACCACAAAGCTCCCTTCCTCCCCACTCATTTTTTAATTCCTTTGTGGAGAGGAGGGATAAATGGTAGAACAAAACATTCCAGAGCATTGTGACTAAATGAGCTATCACCAGAAGAAATCAAACAAAGGAGCATTTAGGCACAAATTGAAGAATGTCACCCGGGCTGATTCTGCATTTGAGACATCCCGCTAAAACTGGAACATGCTTATTTTTGTGTTGCCGTAAGGATAATCTGTTTTAAAGAAAGTGTTCCCATATACACCCCTACCACTAGGTTATAAATTCTGCATTAGACTCAAGGTTTCTGGTTACCTTGATTAAACAAGCTTATCACTAAATATTAAGACGTTTCTCCAATAGAGCATGTTTGAATTTTACAGCTGGCAGGGAGCCTATGGCTTAGGAAATTGAGTGGCTTCTCCAATTTTGTGCCAGAGATAGGACTAGGGATTTGGTTTTTCTAATTCTCCAAATAGTGTTTTTCCACCGCACGGTGTTGTAGAAAGCCATTTTAAAAAAAAATGATCCTGGAGCGTTTTGATCCCAGCGTTTTTAAAAATTGATGCATACTCTAAGTCAGTAAGTCAGGAATTATAAACTGTGGCATGTGGAACAAAATCCAGCCTGGTTTTGTATATAAAGTTTTATTGGAACACATTCACACCCATTCATTTATATATCATCTACAGTGCTGCAATGGCAAAATGAGTGATTGCATCAGAGACCACGTGACCTGCAAAGCCTAAAATATGTATTATTTGGACCTTTATAGAAAAGGTTGGCTAGCCCTTAGTATAAAGTAAGGATGAAAAATTACCTTAAAAATTAACATTACCAATTTGTAATAAATTGGAAGTAAAATAGGATTTCTGAGAAAGCTAAAAGTTAGCTTGTTGTTGAGAGGTATAAATACTGTATATAAAAAACTAAAACACCTGTTTGCATTAAACAAACAAAAAAACCCCTGGGTTTCTAAGGAATCTCTGAGCACTTAGACTCAGAGATTTTAGTAGCCACAATGAAACTTGTGACTTAAATAGCCTTGACTTACAATGGGAAATGCCTCAGACTGTCTTTTATGTTGTGATAACCCTGATGGAACGTGAATACTCACCAAATGTCCTTCTTGACAGGTGGAATGGATCCAACAGCAAGTGGTAAAAAAGCGGACAAAGAGGGATTATGACTTCAGTCGTGCCCAGTCTACCTATTTCAATGATCCCAAGTGGCCCAGCATGTGGTATATGGTAAGCTTGCTAAGGAAGCCTGGCCTAGGGCCATGTCATCCAGTTTTGTGTTGTATGCAGAGAATCTGTTGGTCTTGGGAGGACACAGAAATACTGACCAGGGATTATTTCCTATTTTAATACCCACCATTTGAGATTGGTTAATGGCCTATGATGCTGTCTGGATTTTCTTTCTAACTTGGCTTGTTGGTTAAAATAAGGAGAAAAAGAAGGGAGTTCCGATTCACAGAAATTCTGTTTGAGAGCTTACTTTGTGCAGTAGCTTTCTAATTTTGGGCCAGAGGATAGAAAAATACGCAAAAGTGCACATACCCTTAGACCTATCAATAATCATGATCACCTCGGATACACATTTACTGTACCTTGAAACTAGTCTAGCTAATGCACACTGGTTCTTGAACATCATTGAAATGATTCTGCTGGTAAGTAACAGACCCCAAAATTATGTCATCTAATGTGTGCCCTCTCACTTTAGGTAATACTTTGTAAAAGTAGACTGGGAAAGGAAATCATGGAAAGTGTTCGATTTGGTAGTTCATGGTTCAAGCAAAAGATTTTTCAGTGAAGGAAACTTACTTAACATGTTGGGAAGAGTAATCCACCAGTTTACTTGGCATGGCCTCCTTTGAAAACATACATCTCTAATCTCTTAGGGATTTTAGGTTCATGATCACTGAGAAATGAATTTGAATATGTTACTTACTCATGAAATCCACATGTCACCAATTTGCTCTGTAATGTGTAAATCACCCTTTACTTTCTTCTTTCTTGAAAGTTTTTATTGCTAAATTTTGCCAGTATATTATTCACTATACTACTTTAGTTTTTGTATTCCTGTTCCTGCTTCTTTACTAAATGTCTCCAAACTGAAAGAAGAACATGAATCCATAGCATTCCCATAGCTGCCTCATGCTTTCCTGGCTCCCTGCCTCCCATTCCTTCTGCCTGGAATACGTTCCCTGCCCTTCCCCACCTCCTTGGGTCAGGATCCCCTGTCCTCAGAGCCCACACCTGAGGCTGACTGCTCTGGAAGGCCTTTCCTGTGTTCCTATCTTTTGTCATTTTCCCTCCTCTGGTCTCTTGGACCCTCTCCCTGCTGCTCATGGCATCCATCATGGCACTTTACACTGTAGTTATTCATACTGTTTTTTAACCTTCCCCATTGGACTTGGGGGGGGGGGGGGTCTCTTGAGGGCAAGCTCTGCATCTTGATCCCTTTTTATATCTCCCCAGAAACCTAACCCAGCACCTTGTAAGGCTAGGAATTTGTGCTTATTTTGAGATGGGTGAATGTGGCTGGTATTTCTCTTAATTTCCCTTTTCTTGGTCTTACCCAGAAATGAAAGGTTATGGAAATATTTTGGATCCCAAACAGAATTTTACGCAGAAATTTTCCTCATGTTTAAGGGGGAAAAAGGGAGGAATCATAAAGCTAAGTTCAAGGGAAGGTGGATCTAAGCATCCTTAGCCCCAGTAGCCGCAAAGAGTGAACCCCAAGGGAAGGCATTGGAGTGAGCACTGGCAGGAGCTAAGGAGCTTTGTCTGCACTGACAAAATGATAAGAATGTAATGGGATTAAGAGATACGAGGAAGCAAAGCTGCCTCTACACCCCTGTTTATAAGACCAGGGTGAGAGAGACCCTTTTTGCTTGTTCTCATAGGAAAGAGCCAAATTGCTGTCTATGCATGATCCACTGGACAGTAGAACTATCTGGTAGCTTTCCCTGATCCTTTCATCACCCCAGCAGGGCAGACTGGACTCTAGCAGGAGCCATGACCAGGGCTTTAGCCCTTTGGCTAGCCTGATGGCTGAAGGTTTCAGTGCCTGCATAGTGAGATCTTGTCACTCTGAAGAACCACTATTATTTCATGTCTTTCCAACATGAGGAGAGACTGAGAGAAGAGCTTTTGATTGGCCATTTAACATGTTTGGTGTTTTTCAACACATATTTGATGATAATATTACAAATACATAACATTTATTGAGCACTACTATGCACCAGGCAATGTGCTAAGTACTTTATGAGGTTTTTCTTTTTTCTTTTCTTTTCTTTTTTTTTTTTTTGACAGAGTCTCGCTCTGTCAGGCTGGAGTACAGTGATGTGGTCTCAGCTCACTGCAGCCTTGACCTCTTGGGCTCAAGCAATCCTCCCATCTCTGCCTCCCAAATAGCTGGGACTATAGGTGCGCACCACCATGCTTGGTTAATTTTTGTAGTTTTTGCAGAAGAGGGGTTTCACCATGTTGCCCAGGCTTGTCTCGACCTCCTGGGCTCAAGTGATCCTCCCACGTTAGCCTCCTAAATAGCTGGGACCACAGGTGCATGCCACCATGCTTGGCTAATTTTTAAACTTTTTGTAGAGACAAGGTCTCACTGTATTGCTGAGGCTGGTCTTGAACTCCTGGGCTCAAATGATCCTCCCACTTGGCCTCCCAAAGTGTTGGGATTACGTGTGTGAGCCACTGTGCCTGGCCATGAATATTTTTCTAATGCAGCTGGAACAAATGCATGTGTTAAAATTGGCCTAGTTTTAAAGTGAGAAATCTGTGAGGCTTGTGAAATTTAGTTAACTTACCTAAGATCACCAAGCCTGAAAGTGGTGGAGATGCCAATACAGGCAGGTTGATGCAGAGTCCATGGGATTAACACAACATCCTGTCTCCACCCTTCTGCCGTTTACGGTGCTGTGAGGAAGCCTCTAATCTATCCAGAGAGAAGTCACTGAAACACTTGGCAGAATGGTGGGTCCCCTGTGGGATAAATAAAGTATCTTGAGGACAACCAAAGTACTTCACAGATTTCTGTTAAATGATTACTTTCCCTTAATAAAAGGGATGGGAAACAGGTTCCATACCTTACGCTTCTCTGTTAGGACAGAACGAGTCAGGACTCTCAGATCTGCAGATCTGGATGCCCATCCCCATTGCTTCACTTAGAATCTCCATGATTGAATCAGTCAAACTCTCCTCAACTGTAACATAAAAGTGTCTAGCTCTTATGTATGAGTGGTGTCTTGCTGCATAACAAAACTTAGTTTTGTTAGAACTTAGTTTTTAAAGCAATTATCTCCCAGCCTGGGCAACACGATGAAGCCCCATCTGTACCAAAAATACAAAAAATTAGCTGGGCGAGGTGGCGTGCTCCTGTGGTCCCAGCTACTTGGGAGGCTGAGGTGGGAAGATGGCTTGAGCCTGGGAGGCAGAGGTTGCAGTGAGCCATGATTGTGCCACTGCACTCCAGCCTGGGTGACAGAATGAGACCCCCTCAAATAAAAAAAAAAATTACCTCATAGATTCTGAGGGTCAGGAATTCAGATGGGGCCCGGGGATGATGGCTTTCCTCTGTTCTGGGATGTCTGGGGCTTTAGCTAGAAGACTCAAAGGCTTGGTGAGAGCGGGAAGTTAGACTTCAAGGTGGCCCAGTCACAAGGCTGGCACATGGGTTCCTCTCTATGTGGGCCTCACCACAGGGCTGTGTGAATGTCCACTTGACGTGGTGCTGGCTTCCCAAGCAGGTGATCTAAGAGATCGTGTTGGAAGTAGTGATGTCTTTTATGACATCTAACCTCAGAAGTCACAGACCCTTATTTCTGTAGTTTTTCTATTGGTCACATGAGTCAACGCTGATTCAATGTAACAGGGAATATGTGTGGGTGGCGTACTAGGAGGTAAGGAGTGTCGGGAGCCATCTTGGAGGCCAGCTACCACAATTAAATGAAACTTTTAGTGAGAAGCCTTTAACACAGTGCCTGACACCAGAAAACCCTCAGTCAATCATAATTGTTATTATTCTCTGACTTCTTAATTGCAATACATAGTAGTTCCTTTTTACCTTTTGTTCAAATGAGTCAAAGAAAGGTGAGATCCCATGTCCAGTGGGCATTCTCTGGAGTATTGTTTGGTAGCACATCACTGACACAGCCCAGGCAAGGTGCTGATACCCTTCTTCCTTTTCCTGAGCCCTGGAGCTGCTGCAGTGTTTCTGACCTCCGTAGGGTCCTGCCTCCAGCTCGTTAGCCTGGGCCCATTTCTGTCGTTCAATATTTATCACAGGAGAATGGAGATTAAAGAATGGCATGAAGTGTGCCTGAGTGTCTCTTTTAATTAATTTAAAAGCTTTTCCCATGTCGCTCCTCCCCTTGGAAACTGGTGTGCAAAATCATTATGTCTAGCCTTGAGGCTTGGGCAATATATTCAGGGAAGAGTACATTTATGAGAGCTTGTTATAGAGATGATAGCTGTATAATTACTGCTGTGTCCTGACATACTGTGTTGAGATTTCTAGGAGTTGGAGGGTTAATCCTAGAAATTCAGTTCACTTCTGGTTGCATTGACAAGCTTCTTCTGCATCTATTATTTGCTAGACATGGTGCTAAGCGCTGAGAGTTTAGAAAAACATGATTTGTGCCTCCTAAGATTAATAAAGCAGGGGAGTAATATGTAAGCATCAAAGAAAACTTGCTGGACAAGCAACTCCCTGCTAAAAGTTTCTCTGGGATCACGTGCATATATCTAGCCTCTGCTCCCTGGACATTGGCCTGTAATTTTTGCTCACAGATTTGTTTCTTCCATTAGAAGCTCCTGCAGAACTGTTAAACAGATCCAAGCTTGGGCCTTCCTTTAGTTTTTGATGTGGAGTGGGGCAAAGGCAGTGGGATTTCATCAGAACTAACGTGTAGTATGTGGTAAATGCTCAATAAATTTTGATTGAATAAATGGATGAGCAAACTCTGTAATAAAAGCAAACCTGTGTCATTTCCATAGTAGAGAACGCTTAGTGTGTGTCAAGCATTTTGCCACACTTTCATGTGTATTATCTTATCGCCAGTGTTCCAGTAAGTTAATAACTACAGTTATTATCTTCATTTTATAGGTGAGGAAATGAAAGCAAAGACAAGTTAAGTCACCAGCCCAAAGTCACACCATTTACCAGGGACTGACCCTGGTGTTAAAACTCAGTCATTTACTTGTAACGTAATTCTACATCATGCTTCATAAAGGACAGGCATTAGAATCACCTGGAGGTCTTCTTAAAACCGGATTTTTGCCTACCCTCCCACCCCTGGCACAGAATCTGGGAATTTGTATTTCTGGCGAGTTTCCAATTGATGCTGATGCTGGGGTCTCAAAACCCCTTTGAGACACCACTTCCCTACCGTATTTAAACCCAAGGTTATGTGAGCACAGCCTCCCCAGTTATCAGATGGGGAAAGAAAGACTTTTAAACTTATGGGGCATTTTAAAGCACACTTGGTCAATTTAACTTTTTCTTGATCTTATACCTTCCTGTTGCTGACACTATTTTCTGTTTGGAAAGCTGGCAGCTTTAATATGAGAAGATATTTTCACTTTACCTTCACTGATTGAAAATACCCTTAGCTTATATATTCTTTCAAGCTGCTCCAGAGACAGAGGATATCTGATAGGAAAGGTCATGAGGATTTGGCCACGTCTTTGGAAACTCAGTGTAATAGAATTGGTTTTAAGGTACCCAGCTGATACAGTGGGCCGTTTTTTCACCACTAAAGAAAACTCAGTTTGACTCTAGAGACAGAGAGGTGAAGTAAGACTCTTCCTTAAGAATCTGGGACTACCAATTGAGAAAGTTTAGGGAGTTAAATATTTTTAAAATTATAAAATGTTTAGAATGTTCAAGACAGCCTAGGCAACATAGCGAGATCCCCTCTCTCTAAAAAAATGTAAAATAAAAAAAAAATTAGTTAGGCTTGGTGGCATATACCTGTAGTTCCTGCTACTTGGGAGGCTGAGGCAGGAGGATCACTTGAGTCTAGGAGGTCGAGGCTGCAGTGAGCTATGATTGCACTATTATGCTCTGATCTGGGAGACAGAGCAAGACCCCATCTCTAAAATCATAAATAAACATTGAAATGGCTGTCCACCCACCCCCAAACTAAGGAATGGAGTATCATCTATATAATTGAAGTCCCTCGTGATCTCTATTTTAGTAGCATCTCTTCATCCTCTACAGTCATCACTTGCGCTGAATTCAAAATACATTGAGGGGTTTCTCCCTTGTTGGTGGGAGGCTTCTCTTTGTAGGAGGGCTTATTCAATTTACAATAGATGTATGTTTTTGAAGTCAACATAAAACACACATTCATACATGGAATTCAACAGTTGGGCTATCGCATAGTCCCAAGATGTGACTTGGGACTTAGAAATGACACTTGGCTGAAAATGTGAGTTTAATAGAAAAGATCTTTTATTCCTTTAGTTATGTAAATATTTCATTGCTTAAGGAAATTGATGTTGCATTTACGGTATTTCAAGTTTAACTGTTAGCCAATAATGATTTTGGAGAATCCCGTAGTAAATAACTTTAAATACACACACACACACACACGCACAATTTTTTTTCTGCCTCACAGAAGGACTCAGAAGTGTTTCTATTTGACTCTCAGACTCTAGTAATTCATATGACTGGTACTCTTGACTCATCATCCTACTTAGCACAGTAGAACTTTTTGTGATGAATATTGGGTGGCCTATTTAATATGCATTATTTAAAGGCAGACAGTAATAAATGGATTCATTTTTGATGCACTACCTCAGATTTCATGAACGCTCTCTGGGTGGTTTTTCTGAGGGAAAAAAAATTCACATTTGTCGCTCAGCAGAGTGAAAATTAGCTGAGTTCGGTTATGCATGTGGGGCATATCTGCCAAAAGCTATGAACTAGCTAGGATAGTAATTGTGAAAAATGATTTTAAGCCCCATGGCTTTTTCTCAGCCAACTGGATGGTGTTCAGTACTCCAAGAGTTTGAGACATCACTGTCTCTGCGGTTGGCACACATTTTTCTAATGATTTATACTGTCATTTGACTCATAAAATCTGGTGGAGTTTGTGGCATTATTGTCCTGGCAGCTTGGAAATTGACCTTTTAAGACACCCCATTTAGCTGTTTTAATTGAAAATGCAACATGGTAGAAATCTGCAACCATGTGGCACATTCTGAGGCAAGCAGGAGAAAGGACAGATGCCAGTGAGGCAGTAAATAATGGACTGGTAGGAACTAGTAAGAGTTGAGATGTGGTTTTGTTGTACTGGTCCTAGCTCTGTGACCTCTAGAAAGGTATTTACCTCTCTCAACCTTAGTTCATTTGAAAAACTGAGGAATCTAGACTAGATACTTTCTTAAGATCATTCCTGTTTGAACATTTAGTTCTACATGGCTAGTTGTACTGAATATTGAGCCTAGAGAGATCACATACCATCAATGGGCCCATGTCTTGATCTCCAGCCAAGAGCTACCCCATGAGATGTATACTGTGCTTTCATGACATTACTAATTCAAAGTCAATATGTACCTTGTTTCGGAGATCCCAAGACCACCTACAAATTTGGTAAATCACTAGGAAGACTTACATGACTCATCATGTAGTCATACTCATGGCTATGATTTATTTCCTAAAAAGGGTACAAAGCACAATCAGCAGAAAGAAAACCTACATGGGGCGAAGTCTGGAGGAAACCAGGATCAAGCTTCCAAGAGACTTGCTTTAGTAAATCACACAGAAAGCACTTAGTTCCTCTAGCACTGAATTGTGACCACACACGTGAAATGTTATCTACCAGGGAAGCTCATTAGAGACTCAGTGCCCAGTATTAGGAGTCTCATAGGCATCCCTCGCCTACCATATACCAAAATTCCACATCCACAGAAGAAAAGCAGGTGTTCATAATAAACCATATCATTTGTATAAATGGTTTAGGTGCAGTGAACAATTCTAATTGGGGAATGGCAGGAACCCTCCCGAAACCCAAGTTCCCAGATGCCAAACAGCCCAACCTTGCACACAGGACTTTCAAAGGCCACCAGTCTCAGGTCTGCTATGTTAACTCCTCTGCACTTTTCCAAACTAAATTCATGATCTTACCCCCCAGATTTACCTGCTTCCACTGTTTCTGCTCTTAGTGAGTAGAGAGAAACCTGGATGTCATCCTTGACTCTACCCTTAAAGCCAATCTACCACCAAGTCAAAGCTACTTTACCTCTTGAGTCAGTTGCCATCTTTCCTTCCCCACCACTCCCTTTAGTCTAAGCCATCATCTCTTAACTAGACTACTACAACAGCTAGTTATCAACCTCCCAGTTTCTTTCTTTTCTTTCTTTCTTTTTTTTTGAGATGGAGTCTCACTCTGTCGCCCAGGCTGGAATGCAGTGGCGCGATCTTAGCTCACTGCAACCTCCGCCTCCTGGGTTCATGCAATTTTCCTGCCTCAGCCTCCCGAAGCTGGGACTACAGGTGCCTGCCACCACGCCCAGCTACTTTTTTGTATTTTTAGTAGAGACGGGGTGTCACCGTGTTAGCCAGGATGGTCTTGATCTCCTGACCTTGCGATCCACCCGCCTCGGCCTCCCAAAGTGCTGGGATTACAGGCGTGAGCCAGTGCACCCGGCCCCGCCTCCCAGTTTTTACTTCTGCACTCTTCCAGTCTGTTCTTCATACAGCAGCCAGAGTGATTATTAAAACCCCCAACCAACCAACCAAAGAAAACACCTCCCCATTTAGTCATTTCCCTTTGCTTAACACTTCTGAAAAGACTTCCCACTGTTTTAAGAATAAAAACCCAAATGCATACCATTGCCTTGAAGGCCTCACATGATTTGTTCTCTGCTCACCTCTCCAAACATCTTGCAATACTTTCTACTTCGCTTTCTGCTTTCAGCCCATAGGCTTTATTTTTCTTCATAGAACATACCAAATTCCTTCCCTTCACAGATCCTTTAAACATGGTCTCTCTCTGCCTGGATGCTTCTCCCATGTCCCTCTGCTGGGTTAATTCCAATGCTCCCTGGAGATTCCCATAATCTTGAGTAGCCAGGTCCCCCACTCCATTTGCTATATCACCATGCACACCTCTTTTTGTGTACTTAATGCAGTTATAACTTTCCATCTCTGTGTGTGATCATGTGATAACTATCCTTCCCATTAGATACATTCCATGGAGGAAGAAACCATAAAAATCATCATGGAAACCTTAGTGACTCACATAGTTCCTGATATATAATAGGCCTTTATAAATGTGTGTTGAATGAATGAATGGATTAATAAAGCATGAATAAGTAAAACATTATTTGTGCTCATGTTTATACTGTACTGTATTTCTAGTTTACATTAACTTCAATAAACTGACAGTAGAAGAAGAAATAAGTGTTTTATGATTTTTTTGGTATGTTTTGGAAGAAGTTATGTCTTTGTGATTTTATCTGGGAGTGCTTTTTCTGATATCTTGAATTGGGAGTTGTGTTCCTGAGATATTGTTGCGATTTGGTCCTCATATCTGGTGTATTTACAACTGTCCTGCTTGGCCTCTAGTCACAGAGGACTATTTCTTTAACTTAGGTCTGTGGGCTAGATGGAGGTCCAATCTGTTAATAGTTGCAAATGTTGACGATACTTTTAACAGGATTCATTCATACACACACACACACACACACACACACACACACACACACACACACTCACACCTCTCTGATCTTGTTCTCTTCCCAATGATGATGACTTCACTAGGAAGAAAAAGTCAATAATATTTCATAATATTTCTTTATCATTTGTTTTCTACCCATTATTTCTTTCATTATGGGTAGTAATCATAATTTTCTGTGATAGTTTGTGAAGATCTATTTCTACTATGGCATTTTGAAAAATCTATCATTTCCTTGATGAGTTTAGACCTGTAAGATTTTCAAATACTGGTCCAAGGCTATTTAGGGAACCAAACATGTGAATGACTGAGCTGGAATAATAGCACCTCCTTAAAAAAATACTTTGTATTCATTAAATCAATAACACAGAATAAAAATTTTCATAATTAATAATTCCAAGAAAAAGCAAACTCGTATCTCAGGTGTGGTCTGTATTCGTTCTACAGCTTAGGGAATCCCAACTGAATTAAAGTTCCTATGAAGAAGACTTTTATTAATACATTTATTTATTCATTCATTTATATTTGGCAAAGATTTATTTTTTCCAAGAACCTATATTATTCCTGATGCCAAGGATAAAATAGTAAATGCAATGACCATGTTGCCTTCTTTAATGAAGTTTAAGGGGAGCATTTTATGGGTAGGGATTTGGGTAATTTTCATCCTTTTGCCTAATCAGTTGATGCTGGCCTCCCGGGACATGGCAGAACTGTAATTGGTACTTGCTAATTAAGTTATGATAATTATGATAACTGCGATTTCATTGTCCCACATGATGGTTGTGATGGAAGTGGCTATATTAAGAATGTTAAATTAACCTGTAAGTAACTAGTCAAAGTGCTTCCAGAAGAGGCTAATAATTAATGATCCACTTAGAAAAATCATTTTGATAACATCTATTTCTGCCAGTGCAAATTATTACAACCTTTTAAGAATTTGCTTGCACAAGATACAACTTATTTCATACAGGTAATTTATCTTCTTAGCTTTGCTTTCAAAGAGTAAAAAATATGTGAGTAGTCTTGCCCTCTGGGCCCCTCTCTACCATGATGGTGGTTCTGTTAACAAAGTTTTTTTTTTTTATCAAGATCTTAGCTAAGATTTTTTCTTTAATTAGTAACTCATTCTCTTTTGGAGAGCAGATAGGATTGACCCTTGACCTATCTTAATCTGTGGTTGTCTTCCTGAACATGTTGATTCAAGTTCTTTTATCAAACAGCTGCTCTGATGCCTCATTGCTCATTTACTTTTCACGCAGTATTGGGATTAGTTGTAGTGATCAGGGCACATTTTTCTGGCTTACTGTAACCTATCTCTCTGCCAATAACTAGGGTTCTTTTAGTAAGTGCTCAATAAATGTCTGTGGATATAAAGTGAGGGGAGAGCCGGTCATTTAGATTTCTTCATTTACAAATTCACAGAACTGAGTTTGGCTACTTCTGAAAGGTGATTTTGCCTTCAGATGTCCTGTGTTGAGATTCAAGTTCTAAAATTATCTGAGACAGAAGCATCTGGAATGCTTCTTTTTCTTAATTTTGGTTAGCAGTGAACTTGGCTAGGAAATTCATGGAGTAAAAGGAATGATTTTTAGCAATCCAGTGATGAAATGAATTGGAAAGAAGACAAATGCCTAAATTGTCTGGGGAGAAAGTATTAACCATCTTCAAATAGAATGCACATGCACATCAATATGATTTTTCCAGTTTCTCCAGTGTAAGGAGATCCTTGACAGGCTGCCTTAGCCTAAGGTTGAGATTGTAGACTGGTGGTGGATAGTCCAAAATGCAGATGATTCAAGCCGAAAGAGCTGCTCCACAGCAGATGAAGTGAAATTACAGTGAGACATGCAGAAGAAAACTATTAATTACTGAAACAGGATTTGATTGCTTAATTGCATAAGTCAGAATTGAAATTGGGTTTAGAATGCAGAGGTGTTATTTTTTGATGGTAGATGATATGGACAGTCAAAAATGCATTCACCACTTATTGTTTCCATGATTAAAAAGAGGAAAAACCTGATGAGAAACCTAATTTCTTTCTTTATGCAAAAAAAAAAGGTCAGTCAGTTTGTCTGGATGGTGTCTATTCAAACATTTGGTACGAGAGTTACAGAATAATCTTAAACGACTATTTGGAAGAAGTCTAGCTTTTGTTCTACTTCTTTTCTCTTTTAGTTTCCTGGTGAGTTGAATTTGACCCTTATAAAAAGCCTACTGGTATAGAAGTTCTGATTCAGACATTCAAAATCAGTGTGTCTGAAGCAAAGTCAAACAAACTATGGTCAGGTAGCACAGAACTGTGTTCTTCTAATAGTCTCATTGCATGGTGTCCTGAAACTTAGTTAAATTAGTGCCTTTAAAACTTGGTCTTTGGATGTGTTACCTAGTGATAGAGAAATCATTTTTATCTTTTAGAGAACTCATAGAAATTCAACAGTATTCTCAGTCACAGTAAGTCAAGCATAGCAGGCCCACATAATTTTTTTTTTTTTTTCAGCTGATTCCTGGTCTGCTGAAATGTTTTAAATGCTAATTCTGACTTTTCTTTCATTACTGTGCTCTGTGTCCCAGGCCCTTCCACTTAACATTTGTGCATTTACACAAGCACACAAAAACAAACACTGTGCATGTTTTTGCAATTAGTGCTTACTTTGAATCAGGTGGTCTTTAAGAAGATAGTGAAAGAGAACTCACAGACCACTAAATTAGAATGGGTCTGAATCATAATTCAAGCCCTCAGCTCATGCTCAATACCGCTCTAGTCAGTTTTCAAAAACTAGAAATATACTCTACTCAGATGGCTCTTTCTGTAGTGGGTGATTCCACTCAAAAACACTTCCTTGTACTTTATCAGAAACTTAACGTCACTTGGTCTAAATTCCAGGTTGGTGATCACATATTTGATCTAGTTTACATGCTTTCACTGTAAATATTATAGAAATCTTTTGGAAAATTTAAAAGCAAAAGTCAGGAGACTAATATATCATGAACATCCACGTCTCCATTACCAACTTCAATAATTACCAACTCAAGGCCAGTATTCTTTCATTTATTGCCCCCTTTACTCTGATTGTCTTAAAACAAATAGCATACCTCATTCATCACCAAATAGCCTAGTATGTATCTGTTTAAGATATGAACTGCTTTTCATAAAACCATATTACTATCACATAAAAAATTAATTTCTTTATATTATCAAATATCCAGCCAGTTTTCAAATTTCCCGATCTAAAAATTTTTTCTTTGTCATTTGTTTGAGTCAGGCTTCAAATAAGGCTTATACATTGTGATTGATTAATGATGTGCCTCTTATTTATTTTTTTATTATACTTTAAGTTCTGGGTTACATGTGTAGAACGTGCAGGTTTGTTACATAGGTATACATGTGCCATGGTGGTTTGCTGCATCCATCAACCCATCACCTACATTAGGTGTTTCTCTTAATGCTATCCCTCCCCTAGCCCCCCAGCCCCCAACAGGCCTCAGTGTGTGATGTTCCCCTCCCTGTGTCCATGTGTTCTCATTGTTCAATGCGGAGTCGGTTGGGAGACCCTAACCCAGCGGGGCTAGAGGAATTAAAGACACACACACACAGAAATATAGAGGTGTGAAGTGGGAAATCAGGAGTCTTACAGCCTTCAGAGCTGAGAGCCCCGAACAGAGATTTACCCACATGTTTATTAACAGCAAACCAGTCATTAGCATTGTTTCTATAGATATTAAATTAACTAAAAGTATCCCTTATGGGAAACGAAGGGATGGGCCGAATTAAAGGAATAGATTGGGCTACTTAATTGCAGCAGGAACGTGCCCTTAAGGCACAGATCACTCATGCCATTGTTTGTGGCTTAAGAATGCCTTTAAGCGGTTTTCCGCCCTGGGCGGGCCAGGTGTTCCTTGCCCTCATTCCCGTAAATCCACAACCTTCCAGCTTGGGCGTTAGAGCCATTATGAACATGTCACAGTGCTGCAGAGATTTTGTTTATGGCCAGTTTTGGGGCCAGTTTATGGCCAGATTTTGGGGCGCTTGCTCCCAACAGTTCAACTCCCAGACCTAAAACCATAAAAGTCCTAGAAGAAAACCTAGGCAATACCATTTAGGACATAGGCATGGGCAAAGACTTCATGACTAAAACACCAAAAGCAAGGGCAACAGAAGCCAAAATTGACAAATGAGATCTAATTAAACTAAAGAGCTTCTGCACAGCAAAAGAAACTATCATCAGAGTGAACAGGCAACCTACAGAATGGGAGAAAGTTTTTGCAATCTATCCAGCTGACAAAGGGCTAATATTCAGAATCTACAAAGAACTTAGATTTACAAGAAACAAACAAACAACCCCATCAAAAAGTGGGTGAAGGATGATATGTCTCTTACATCTCCTTAATTTTACAGGCTCCTCTCCATTTTTTTCTCCTTTGAAAATTTTTGGTTGAAGAATCTAGGTTATTTCAGGCTTCATGTGATCTGGATTTTGCTTGCTGCAATCTCATGGGGTCATTTTGCAAGTTCTATCCCTGATATTATCAATAAATTGGTAGGTAGTAAGAGCAAAAGGCTCAAATTCAAGTTTGATTTTGTTTTTGAGAAGGTGAGGGAAGACTGCTTCCCAGTGACGGTGTGTATTTCCATCTGTAGGTACAAAATGTCTGCTTGTCCCTCCCTGTGATATTAGCAGCTGCCATCACCTAGATCCTTATTAGTGTTCATTGAGGTTTGCCAGATAATGACACTCATTCTGTTATTTCTTCTTCATTTACTCGCTAGAATATTTTTATAAAGAGAAACTTCTCATCAATCATTTGTTACAGTGAGATACAGTTTCTGTAGGAAAGGCAAAATTAATCCTCAGTTCTTTCATTTTATTTATCAGGGGCTATTTCCCTAGTATTCACTAAAGGGCACCAATGAGATGTTTTCCTATTTTCATTGTAAATTCATTAACTTAAACATAGTTGATGTGTTTTATTTCATTGAAGTCGTAAACCTGTTCTTGCTTAAATTGCCCCCATCTTTGGCTAGAGAGAGCCTATTCAAGTTGACTTCTAGGTCCTTTAATGTGACCCCAGTATATTCTTTTTCTGGTATAATAAATGCTTCCATTATTATCTTGCATATTTTGTGTTCCAGGCCTGGAATCAACCTTTTCTCTGAGACCCTTTGTTCCTTTTTTTTTTTAAACTCATATTTAGAGACCATAATATGAGTGTTGTGATTCTCATTGCTGTTGGATTAATATTTAGGAGTTTTCAGTGAGCAGAGTTGAGCAATGTTTTTTACATATAAAATAGCCCATGAATTTATACAGATATTTTCAATTTAAAATCAACTCAGTTTTACTCTCACCAATTTTACATCTGCATCTTTTCCCCATGTTGAAAATTCTGTTCTCAGTGTCACCAATATAATTACTCTTTGATTTTATCTCGCGCTGTGTACAACACTCTCTTAGAATGACAGAACTACCATCAGCACTGTGATAGCTGCCAATAATTTAAATTTTATATAGTTCTTTTTGTCTTTAAAAATGTATCCCACACATGTCATGTGGTTAAGTTATTTGTTCAAAATTAATTGAAATATTTCTCTCTCTCTAAGTATTTTGAAATGACTCTCATGCTGCCCAGAATCTTCTCAAGATGAGCTATCTTTAGTCCTCCAGAAAAAAAATCTTTGTTACATATTACATGATTTCAAGTCTGCTCTACCATCATAGCTTTTTTTTTTTTTTTTTGCCAACATAGTTTAGTTTATGCTCTCTCTACTGTCTTTGGAAGGTTAGAAAATATTCCAACGATATGCATTACTCTAGCTTGTACAGGCAATAGTAAGTGGAAGGTAGCAAAACCATCTGTTCCAGCAACCTGATGCCCTGGAAATAAATATTCTATCTTGAAGGGATGACATTAACTCTACTAGGTCTTGCACAATAGTGTATAATTATTTCCCCTAATGTGCCTGTTTTAGAAAGGAGTGTGTTAAACTTGCCATTCTTTATTAGTCTGAAAGATGAAGTAAAGCAGGGCTGGAAACATTTCTAATTGTAGAATTTTGTCCAAGAAAATGAAAGATTAAAGAGATCCATAATAATCAAACCTGATTCATTCTGGACAAGTGAAAGGGAATGTGCAGTGAACAAATCATTTAAACTAGTTGTACACACTAATGAGCATTGAATTCGTTCTATCCTCCCAGGACTAAGAACTAGGAGTTACTGCAGGCTGCTCAATAAAGGCATTAATTTAATGTGTAACAGAAGGGAAAATGAAGGAAAGAAACAAGACATGTAATTCCCATAGAAGAAAAGTAAATTGGTAATGATTTTATTCATTCAACAACATTTATTGAATTCCTCCTATGTATCAGGTGTAATTCAACCTGCTAGAGATAACAAGTATGAAAGGGTTGTATACCCTGCTCACTAGCAGGACATAGTCAAACTGGGAAATAGCTAACTTTATGTAATATCTAATAGTATAGTGCAGGCATGCATGAAGTACTGTGAGACCCTTGCAAATATACGCAAGCATTTCAATCTTGTTAGGATCTTTAGTTTGATTACACGGACCTCAAGTTCCTAATGTGAGAACAAACATATGTCATATATCAAAATTGTGTGATGCAGGAGAGGATTTTTTTGCATGCAAATGAACAAGTTTCACACAATTACTGCAAAAATTGCCTTCCTTGGAAGACTACTTTTAAGGATTCTTAATAGGCATCTCCAAACGAAAATCATACTGATATGAACAAACGTAAGATTTATTTACTGTGGGAATTCTCATAGACTTTGTTATCCTAATATGCTGTGTGAATTGACAGAAGAGATGTAAACAGGCAGTATTTGTTTCCCTGACCTATTTTTCAGTTTGTCCAGAGGGTGCATTTTTACAGCAAAACATTGTGTCCATTGAGATTGGGTTGTAAGTGATCAGAAAATTCAATCCAAACTGGCGGAAGGGAAACAAGTGAAAGAAGGAGGGAATTTATTGGCTTCTTGAACTCTGGCATGCCTCACTTGATCTCAGAGGTAAAGCAGGGCTCCAGGAACTCAGTGCTTTCTGCCACTCAGTGTAGCCCTGATCTCTCCCATTGCTGGATTCTCAAACAAGCCTCCTGCACATCATTGCAAGATAACTGTCAGGAGTCCTCAGTTCAAGTCTAATACGAAAAAAGTGAGAGCCTTTGCCTTGGTATGCCGAGAAAAATTCTCGTGGGTACACACTTTGCTTTCCATCTCTCCTTACCTCATTCTGCAGTCTGTTCTTGTTTTCTGACTATGGAGCCTTGAGTACCTTGTTGGATGCCTTTGGGACAAAGTGATTTAGAGGGAGAGTAGCATGTAAGAGATAGCAAGAGTCTAGAGAGGACTACGAGGCTATGGAAAGAGGTCATCCCTCCCCAGTAGAAATCCTGGAACATGGGCAGGCATCCTTATCACATGTGTTCAATCGTAAAGGCAGCTCTTGATGAAAAGCCCTCACCTGACAGCTTTCAAGAAGAGACAGCTGGCAGGCTGAGGTGGGAGTATCACTTGAACCTGGGAAGTCGAGGTTTCAGTGAGCTGTGATCATGTGTCTACACTCCAGCCTGGGCAATAGAGCGAGACCCTGTCTCAAAGAAATAAAAATAAAATAGTGTCTGTGATTTTTTTTTTCCTTCCAATAGTTTGTTTTAATAAATTTGAAAAATACAAACAAGTTGAAAGAGTAGTATAATGAACACATATTAATACCTTCCATTCACCTGGATTTACCGAAAAGTTAATATTCTTTTCTGTCTCTTTATACACACATAGAATGTTTTCTCTGAACTCTGAAATTAAGTTCCAGACATTGTGAAAATACAGTCCAAAATATTGCAGAATGCATCTCCTGTATAACATTCTCCTGTATAACCAAAGTACCACCCTCACTTCTAAGAAAGTTAATGGTGATTTTATCAAAATTACTGTCCATATTCAGTTGTCACAATGATTTTTTTTTATAGCTCTATCCCTTTTGATTCCAGAACACAGGGTCATACGTTGCCATTATTTATTCCATCTCTCTCTTTTTTATTTATTTTTTTAGAGACAAGGTCTCACTCTGTCACCCAGGCTGGAGTGCAGTGGTGTGATCACGGCTCACTGCAGCAAAAAACTCCTGGGCTCAAGCAGTCCTCCGGAATAGCTAGAACTGCAGGTGTGCACCACCACAGCTGGCTAATTTTTTTATTTTTATTTTTTGTAGAGCAGGGTTTCGTGTTCCGTAGGTTGGTCTCAAATTCCTGGCCTCAAGTGATCCTCCTGTCTTGGCTTCTCGAAGTGCTGGGATTATAGGCATGAAACACCGTGTCCAGCTTGTGCCATCTCTTTTAACTATTAATCTAGAAGAGCTCCTCTGCCTTATTGCAGGAATGGGAAACTGGGGAGGGTAGGAAGTGGTCTCTCATGTTGATGATTTTGATGAGGCCAGGCTTATGGTTTGTAAAACAAGTCTCACTTTGGATTTCTTTGATGTTTTTTTTTTTCAGGAGTAGATGAGGAGTTAAATATTTTTAGCATAAAAACTACCTAGGGTAAGACTGCATCCTTTTCACGGCTTCTGCCAGGTGGTATAATGTCAGAAGTCCCGTTTTTTGGTGATGTTAACTTTGTTCACTTGGTGGATTGAGATGATATCTGCTAGATTTCTCTATTGTAAAGATATGGTTTGTCTTTGTAATTAACAGGACATCTGAGGGATGATATTTTGTAGCATGTGCATATCCTATTCCCTGTCAATTTTTCCCCAAGATTTTAGCATTTATTGATGACTTCTACCTAAATAAATCATTACATCAGTGCTTGCGAGGTGTTGGTTTTCTAATTCTGGAATACCTTCTTTACTCTGCTGTTTTTTAAAAATATCATTATTAACTCATGGATTCTATTCAAGAGCGATGATTCATTACTGACATTACTGACTTTCTTTTTTGGTTCTGAAATTGGCCCTAGTTTGATGAGTGGGAGACCTTTCAAGTTGACTCCTGTGTCCTTTTCAGAAGTTCCCATCAGTTTTTCAGTACTTCTTCCTTTACAGCACAACAGAATATTCACCTTGTATCTTCTCTGCTCCAGACCTACAAATAGCCATTTCTCAAATAGGTGGTTTCTCTTGTTTAGGAGTGGTGTTTAAAAATCAAGATATCGGTGAGAAGGGTGTCATTGGTTCTAATGTCCTTTTTCAGCAGACAGAGCTAAGAAAATATATCTGGAGGTTATAGTGGTACCTCCAAATGCAATTCCATAACACAGGTTCTTCCTCTTCCTGACACATTTCAGATTTCTTTCCCTTCCTTTCACAGTGAGAATCATAGTTATTAACCATATCCATAAATTTACTACAGTACATGCAAAATACTGTTGGAATTACCAAACCACTGCTACTACCAACCACAAACTTATGTACAATTTAAGATTTCTCTTTGTCCTTAGAATATATTCCCTGAGGCAATAGAGTCAGACTCTTTGGTTCCAAAGTTGCTTGAACAAATTTTTTTCTCTATGATTATGTCATTAATTTGATAATACAGTTAGGTTAATTTTCTTCTGTTTTGTTCAGTTTTAGAGCTCTCGCTCATCTTTATATATTTAATTGTATTATTTACTTAATTTTATGTTAAAATGTATAAAACATATGGTTCAAAGTAAAATATGTAGAATACTATATACACACTTTTTTACGTTTTGCTTTTATCACTTAATCTATTCTTGGAAATCACTATATATTAGTTCATAGAGATCTTTACTCTTTTTTGCAGTGGTGTTCTGGTAGAGTTACCGTAATTTATTTAACTAGCTACCAATGAGTGTGCAGGTAGGTTGTTTCCATATGTTTCTACAAATAACTCCAAACTGAATGACCTTGTACACATACTTTGTGGTTGTTTTTGTAGGTGTATTTTCAGGATAAGTTCCTGGCAGCAGATTGCTCATTCCAAAGGTAGAAGGGAATATAGCATTATTAGATATTGCTAAATCTCCCTCATTAAGGGCTAGGATAGTTTACATTCTCATCAACCATGTTTGGTTGCCTTCTTCCCCTCACCTGGCTCTGTTGTCAATTTTTGAAATTTTTCTTTTTAAGAGACGGGATCTTGCTTTGTCACTCAGGCTGGAGTGCAGTGGCACAATTGTAGCTCACTGCTACCTCAGATTCCTGGGCTCAAGTGATCCTCCCACCTCAGCCTCCAAGTGACTGGGACTACAGCCTCCGAGGTGGCTAGGAGCACACCACCGTGCCCTTTTTTTTTTTTTTTTTAATTTTTTTCTAGAGATCAAGTCTCACCATCTTTCCAAGGCTAATTTTGGCTTGTTTGATGGGTGAGAAATGGCATCTCTGTGTGTTTTATCTGATATCAGAATCACAACCCTGCTTTGCCCCAACTGTTTATTCTTAGGCATTTGAATTACTCTATTTTAGGTGTTAGATTTTGCTTTGTGAGACAATTTTAATGTATTTTTATTTAATAGAGATTTTAAAGCTCATTTACATTTATAAATATGACCAATAAATTTCATCTCATCTGTCATATTATTTTAGATTTTATGTATATACAGTTTATATTGTGTTATTGTGTTTTGTATGTGGCCCATTCCTTGTTCTTTTGAAATAATTTATTTTGGTTATGGGGAAGGTTGTATTATTATTTTAGTGATTATTAAATGTAACCTTTATATGCCCTTCATTCCTTTTTCCTTCACTTGATCTATATTTGGTTTGTCAGCTTTAAATCAGATCCGTTGAGTCTACCTATGGAACAATTCATTAGCTTATCCTATTTTACCATTTCTGTCTCTTTTCTCCTTCTATTTTAAGTTCATTATTTCTATTTTTCAGAACACGTGTTTCCTTACTCTTCTTCCACCCTGGTTCCCTCCTTTGCTTTTATCTTAGATTTGCAAATAAATATGTTTCATCCACCATCAGTTCTTTTGCGAGTCATATCTTGGTTGGACAAAACACATCTGCTAGATTACCTAGAAAGGGCTTGTAAGTGCAGTATACCCTGGGTTCTTAATTGTATAAAATGTTTTCTAGAAGCTTGATATTTGAAGGACAGCTTCACTGATAGTTTTTTCCCTACAGGTAACCCTTTATTTATTTATTTTTTGGTGTGGAGGTCCAGGAGACTTTTTTTCTTGAAGTGTAATGTTAAAGATTAGACACAGGTACAAGCATATTAGGTCTTATTTGCCAGTTTTCTTTATTAGTTACTTTTTCTTGAATACTTTTGACCTCTATGTTGCTTTTTGTTCTCTTTTCCATATTTATGCCTTTCTTCAGTGCTCCTGATTATATTTTCAGTTGAATCACTTCTCTCTCAGACACCTTGTAATTAGATTTTATTTCTAATATAATTTAGTGTTCAGTTTATTTCCAGGGTTTAATCAACTCTGGTTTTACATCTTTCTGGTTTTTGTTCTGTCCATATATTTTAAAAATATTTCTTTGAGCTATATTTCCATATCTTCAGATTCTATTTCAGTGTGTTTCACTTAGGTTCAGATGTGTTTCATTTTTGTGCTGTTGCAAATTTTTGAGTAGAAGTTTAATCAACTGCAATATTTTGATTCTCTTTTTATACTTTGTTGTTACAGAACATTGGGTAGATATTTGTCTACTAGTCTCTATTCATTTTGAGATGTTTTATTTTCTTAGATCATTAGTAGCAATTGTGTGTAGAAAGAGGTGGGAATTTGAATGACTTATTAAGTCTCCTAGTTCAAAAGAACAATAATATTTTGATACAGTAAGAATCATTTGATTTTATCAGTGCATTTGGAGGGAGTGAGAGGAGGGTAGATGGCCTTCTGATTTAGTGATTCTCCGTTGCTTTAATATGACTTCTGCTTTTCATCACTTTCGTTTTTTGAGACAGGGTCTCACTCTGTTGCCCAGGCTGGAGTGCAGTGGCGTGATTATGGCTCACTGCAGCTTTGACCTCCTGGGTTCAAGTGATTCTCCCACCTCAGCTTCCTGAGTAGCTGGGACCACAGGCGCCTGTCACCATGCCCGGCTAATTTTGTGTGTGTGTGTGTGTGTGTGTGTGTGTGTGTGTGTATTTTTTGTAGCCACAAAAAAATACAACATGGTTTAGCCATGTTGCCCAGGCTAGTCTCAAACTCCTGAGATAAAGTGATTTTCTTCACTTTCGTACCTCTTTCTCCATCAAGTCTTCAACGGGTTCCCCTTCTAATTTGCTCCTTCACTCCCAGAACTGGTGCCTTTCTATAATTTCCATCTCTGCTCCTTTGCACTCTGGGCTCCGTGCAGGTCTCAGATCTGTTCACCTTATTTCCCTACTGAGGAGGGGCTTTCTCTGTGTAAGATTATTCTATTTGTGTCTCACCATTACTGGGCTTCTGCTTCCTTTTACTTTTCTGCTGTCTCTATCTGACTTTCTGCTCTTGAGTGATCTCAAGAGCGGGTTCTGCTGGATTTGAGTATTTTTCTCCTGCTTATGTGTAATTTGAGGTTTGTTGTGTTCCTTTTTTCCTAGTTATGATATAAATCTGTGTTTAAAAATTTCATAGTTTCTCTTTGTTTTATCTTTATGTTGTTTTATAGGATGCATGGGGAGATTAAGTTTTAGATGGCTTTCATTATGCTATTGAAACCAGGATTAGATTCTTTAGATCCTATTCTGGGTAGGAAGCAAATAGAACACTGCATATTTCCTTCTTTTTGCCTTTTATTTTTGAGATGGAGTCTCGCTCTGTCACCCAGGCTGGAGTGCAGTGGCGCAATCTTGGCTCACCACAACCTCTGCCTCCCAGGTTCAAGTGATTCTTCTGCCTCAGTCTCTTGAGTAGCTGAGACTACAAGCGTGAGCCACCACACCCAGCTAATTTTTGTATTTTTAGTAGAGATGGGGTTTCACCGTGTTGACCAGGATGGTCTCGATCTCCTGACCTGGTGATCCACCTGCCTCAGCCTCCCAAAGTGCTGGGATTACAGGCGTGGGCTTTGCATTCTTACCATAGGCATCTTAATTCTTCCTTAAGAAAGATAGATGCAGTTAATTAAAGTTGGAGATGTCATAGGACAAATTAGTATTATGCTGTAAAGTTACCCACCCTTACACTGGTGGCACCAAGGGTTGGCAGATGTAGAAAGTGAAAATAGATGTTAATTTGAATTTCAGATAAGCAATGAATAACTTTTTAGTATAAGTATGTCCCATCCAATATATGGGATCTACTTATACTAAAAAAGTTTTTCTTGTTTATCTGAAATTCAAATTTAACTGGAGCTCTTGTATTTTATCTAGCAGCTCTACTTTAGGGAAAGAAATGTTTGTTACTATTTTTCATAGTCCATGTGGTACCTAGAATGATACCTGGGATGGTGCTGAGCAAAAAGCATGTGCAAAATATTTGTTGAATTAAAGATGCAAATTTAATTTTATAACAAACTTAGTGATCATAATATATTATTTCCTAATGAAATGTGAGGATAACAAAAAAAAGGTTCAATTCTATTCAATCTCAATTTCAGTTAGACTAAAACTTTTTTTCCAAGTTAAATGACTTGATGGTTTTCTACTTAATGGTTTTCTCTTCATGTATGATTTTTCAAGTAACCTTTAAAAATCCTACTACCCACTTTGGGAGGCCGAGGTGGGTGGATCACGAGGTCAGGAGATCGAGACCAGCCTGGCCAACATGGTGAAACCCTGTCTCTACTAAAAATACAAAAATTAGCCAGGCATGGTGGCGGGTGCCTGTAGTCCCAGCTACTCGGGATGCTGAGGCAGGAGAATCACTTGAACCCGGGAGGCGGAGGTTGCAGTGAGCCGAGATCGCACCACTGCACTCCAGCCTGGCGACAGAGCGAGACTCCGTCTCAAGGAAAAAAAAAAAAAAAAAGAAAAATCCTATTACCTTAAACTGTCACAAGGTGGAGTGTATATATATATATTTATATATGAGAGATCATATATAGCTAGATAAGTGCAATGAAAGCTAGATTGATAGATACATGGAGCAATCACAAAAGCTAAGGAATAACCGTATTTCAGACTTTTTTCTACCCTACAATCATACTTCATTATTACCTGCTTTATATCCCTAGGTTTATGTTTATGTAGCTCTGGTGGAGATTACCTAATCTCAGAGAAGGCAAACTGTCTCCTCGTCCTAGGGAATCAATCATGAATGGTCCAGGCCAGTCATGGGATGCATGTGCGCTGCACCAGGCCTGAAGAAAGAGGTATACCAGTGACCCAGTTTTAGCCAAATAACAACTACCGATGAAGTTGATACTGAGGGATTTCTTTCTCTTAGGAGAGAAAGCCTTTTGTGATGTCTTTCTTTCTACTTGGGATACTGATGAGGGATATCATACAAGGAGCTGTGGCAGTTATCTTGAAATCAGGAGGCACTTTCAGAGGACAAAGGGCCAACAGCTAAGTCTGGTGGCTGAGAAAATAGTCTGGTTCCGTAATGATGTCATTAACTTGGAACCACCAACTTTCAGATTAACCGGATGATAATTAAATGCTTTTTCTGATGATGGTTAATTGGGGCTTTTTTTCCTTGCAGCTAAAAACATTCCAAACTATTAATGGTACAAACTTCTCACTAGAAAGTAACTTCAGGAATTTATAGGTTAAACACATCCTTTTAAAGGAAGTTTTATTTTTTGTTTGTCTTAGTTAGAATCTTTGGAGGACTGTGATCTATCACTTTACTGTTCACTATGCCCTTTCTTCCCTTTTAATGAAAAATAAGGTGTTGGAGAATAAAGTGGAAAGGGCTGCATTTTTCTGCTGTGTTGACTGAGCAGCTTTTTGGATCTCTGTAACTCCAATTTAACATCTTTCAACATCTTTTTCCACTTTTTCCACTTTGGAAAGCCCTGTTCTAAATAATCAGTGAAAACATACCACTGTCAGACATGAGGATGTTTTGGACTTTGATTGTCTGTAAGGTGTTTATGTTAGTTACCCATGAAGAGCTTACTAATTAGATAGAAAAGACAACATGCTTGGAAAACTATGTTCTAAAATATGTATGTGGGCTGCTGAATGTGGCTGTGGAAAGCTGCTACCCTAGTGTTGAATTTAATTGTGTTAACGTTATTCCTTTCATTAATGAATGGAAAAAATGTGGTTTAGGTTACAGGGACAGTATTCCAGTTTACCTTGAATATGCCACTGTAAGAGTTTAGGAGTTACTATAAAGTTCAGTGTCCTTGCTCTATACATGAAGATGTGTCACTGTGTTTGGATAGTGACTTTTCTGGAATTATTATTTTTCTCTAACAAGAAATTCTGCTGGATGCTATTAAAGCAAGTTGCTTGGTTAGATTCTTGAAAGGATTCGACATTTTTTATTAATAAGAAAAACATTTGCAATTACGCTTGCTAGTGGAGGATAAAAATGAGTTTGTTTTCTTGCTCATTATACTCCAGGGTCTGGAGAGAATCTCACGAGGTCGAAGAGGCAATCTTCTCTGTAGGTTCCTTTATTGAGTGGCCAATCAAATGCATTATGGGATCCTTCATCTTTTCTGAAGCCTCTGCTACTTGCCACTGCGCAAGAAGCCCTGGACATATTATTGGCCTGTCCAAGCAAAATGTTTCATTTTCCTTGCAAGCAACTTTGTAGATTTTATACTAGTTTACATCTTCAAGTGGACAATAAAAGCAAAGATGTCAGGTAGATTTGGACAATTATTTTTATTCAGCCTAAAAGGAATGATATTAAAGTGGTCTTTTTAGTAGCTATCAGAATTGATTTTGCTGATTGTCAGAAGTGAGATGGCTTTTCCTTTACCTTGTAAGTAGATTTATTTTTCTGTGGATACATCATAGCAATAGCAAATTATCATGCTCTTTAAACATCACACATACTACAGTGTGGATTGTTTTTGTCATAAGTAATTTTTTTTGTTTTTAAATTTTTATTTGAAATGTGGAAATGTGTTTTGTTTTGTTTTTAAATTTTAAATGACAATAGGTTGGGAACCTCAATTTTGCTCTGATTTGCCCTTCCATGGCCAGAGTTTATTGCCTGATGCCTATAAAAGCCTCTTTCCAAAATGAAGTTTCAGTGTTTATTGAATAAATGTCAGCTCAGTAACAGAAAAACTGTAAAGAACTCAGGGTATAAATTTAATAACACATTTCCCTTAATGTCATGCAAGGTCTCTTTTTTATTTCCTTCATAACTATTACCATGATCTCTAATTATAGTTTGTCTTATTTGCCTACTTGTTTAGTATCCATCTGCCCAAATTTGAATATCACCTTTATGAAGACTAGATCATGTGTTTTCTCATTCCCAGATGTAGACTTAGTATCTAAAAGGCATTGAATAAGCACGGTTGGAAATTTTAAAAAATAAACACACACACAAGCAAATGAATACATGTTTCGACAGTTTACAGATGTAGTATAACTGTAATGTAACTGCCATTGCTTCTAGCTATTATGGGATAAACCATTATGCAATAGATATATGTCCTTCAGAAGGACTTTCAGATAACTCAACTATGACAAACACACATTAATAACTAAATCGTACACATCAGATTGAAAATTCTCTTAGTGTTCACATGAATGAAAAAGCCATATTAACTTCCATGTCAGTCAAGCCTTCAAATGGCTTTATCCCCAGTGGACATCTGACTGCAAAGTGTGGGAGGCCCCAAGTGAAAACCACACAGCTGATCCTACTCAACCGGTAGGACTGTGAGTGGTAATAATAAATTATTGTTTCTGGCTATTATGTTTTGGGATAGTTGGCTTGTGCAATATGCGAAAAACAAAAATTTGGCAATATAAACTTCAACTATTGATACTAAGTT
Organism: Gorilla gorilla gorilla; assembly: GCF_029281585.2. Classification (NCBI taxonomy): domain Eukaryota; kingdom Metazoa; phylum Chordata; class Mammalia; order Primates; family Hominidae; genus Gorilla; species Gorilla gorilla. The sequence goes on from NC_073237.2 coordinate 72,226,116, forward strand.
ATTCTCCTTTTCTAAGCAGCGCACCTTTATTTGAGGTCATTATGTGTATTAGACATACTCTTTGATTATATAAAAGCATAACGATGAGTTATACCTGAAGAAGTCATGTTACTAGGAAAAAGAAAAGATTTGTGAGGGTCACAGTGGGCTAGTGTGTTGGCAAGAAAGCAAAGTTGAATTCAGATTTTGTCTCCAACTACTTATGGTCCATGTGGGTCTTAAGAAACCCTACCTCTTCTGATATGGTTGCTTGATTTTATATTACTCCCTGTTTTCTGAGCTTCCATACCACAATTGCTTCAGATTTCTTATAGAAATAAATGTATTTTGGGTAATAACTTATTACAGGGCATGGCAAAAATCCTTTAGAACTGTTAGAATATTCAAAAAGTTGAGCCAGTAATCTCGTAGATCTAGAGAGGAGCAAAGCCAAAAAAATCTGGAAAGACCCATTTGAAATTCTGCATCCCCTTTATTTTTAGATATAATGTCAATACACTAATAAGTCTTTTTTGTCCTTTAAGGTATCCATCTTAGTGCCTTAATTTGAGACAGTAATTAGGGGACCACTGTTAATGTTTGATACCAAAAGTCTGCTGCTGTCTGTTGAGTTTAAACAGGTTAAACTTGTATTTTGCTAGGAAATATCAAGTGGTTCTTGTTCTTGGAGGGGCTAAGACTATTTAATGATCATGTGTCCATCACTTGAATGTGCACAGCTTCATTGTTTTGTGCATTTATTTGATCCTCTCTTCCTCTTCCATCCCTCTGTGTCCTCTTCTTTTCATATACATGCCACCTGTGTGACTTGGCTTTGAAAATATCCCTTGAAAGCATCTTATCTATGGGAGTTTCAGGGGTTGACTTAAGGAAGCTGAAGCAGCTTTTACTGTTCAGAAGTTCTGCAGAGTCCTGGAAAGAGATGTAGCCTTCAGTAAAGATTTGTGAGAATTTGAAATGTGATAGGACTTGGAGAGTAAATTATGTATTGCTTTTCTATTTATTTGTCTTTCTGTCTGTCTGTTAATTCGTCCATTCACCCATTCATTGAAAAGATAATGATTATGTTGTCAAAAGCTGATTGCAGAATGAATGAAGGTTTGGGAAGATATTGTATAAATATAACCTTGTGCTGCTTGATTTGTTCAACTGAAAAACGGATTGGTTTCTCACCTAAAAAATAGCTGCCATTGTATTTCATGAGATTATTGTCATTTTTGAAGCAATATAAATGAAGAAAGATGACATATTAATAAAGTTGTTTTTCAGTAATTTCAAATGATGTTTAAATTCCCTCTCCTTGACCCTATATGTCTCCAACATTAGAAAAAAAATTATTTCCTATAATTTTTTCTCAACTTTTTTTTTTTGACTTTGAAGAAATAAAAGAAGTGGGAACTGAAGCCCGTTGGTTGTGCTTATCCAAGCCACACCACATTCTACTCATTTTTTAAAAAGGAAAAAGTACTCCATTCTATGAGCGCCGCTTCCTGAGACCTCAGTGAATAGAGAGGAGGCAGAGGTTTCTCAGCAGATTTATGCTCAGAGGGGACCAAGAGGGTGAAGAGTTCTATGCAAGCAGAATTTTGCAAATAATAGAAACAAAAAAATTACATTTTAGAAAAGAATGAGAGCGGCTTACTGCTCATGTTCCCATAATTATTAAATAATGCAGCTCAGTTGCTTCTAAAATTTATTTTTATGAGCTCCAGCATAGGAATTGTTTCTTGGCATATAAGCACTTAAGGAAAACATTTTAGTTGAGATCATCCATAAGCAAACACAATTAACTAATGTACTAATTGCACAATTTGTGTGAGAGGGTAATGTGTTAAGAAATATTTGATTTTTGATTCATAGCCAGGAAGAAAGTCATTTGGCAAAACTGAATTTCTTCTCAACTTAGGTAGAATTGCTGCATGACCTCAAAAGGGAAACAATATTCAAGTTGAGCTATATACCAAAACCAGAGGAGAGTTGAACAGTATTCGCTTCTATCATGCCTTGTGTTATTCCAAACAAACTTCTGCATCCCTGAGCTCCTCCTGACAGCAGAAATTTCCCACCAGACCTATAAGCCCACCTGTCGCTATGTTACCGCCCTTCTGACTTCTTCTGCCAGGAGGATTGAACTTTGGTTAGTGGCATATTAGAATAATCAACAACCCCATATGAATGTCTTCTCTTCTCATAGAATTCCCTGTGAAGGCTTCATTCCCTGCACATTCCCTATGCTCTTTCTTAGACCTTTACATTGGCAATGCCCCATCATGAGTCAATGTGCAGAAGATGAAGGTTTCTAGATCTTATTTATACCTTCATTACCTGTATTATATATATTACCTGTATTATATATATATATCTGGAGAAAGAGAGAGAAAGAGAGGGAGAGGGAGAGACAGAGATTTATCATGAAGGATTGGTTCATGTGATAATGGAGGCTGAGAAGTCCTATGATCTGATATCTGCAAGATGGAAGCCTAGGAAAGCCAGTAGTTCTAGTCCAAGCCCAGAAGGCTGCAGAACCAGGAGAGCCAAGGGTGTAAGTCCCAGTCTGAATCTGAAGACAGGAGAAACAGGAGCAAGAGTGCCCAAGGGCAAGAGAAGATGGATGTCTCAGCTCTACCAGAGAAAGCAAATTCACTCTTCCTCTGACTTTTTGTTGTATTCCGCCCCTCAACAGATCAGATGATGCCCACCCACATTGTGTGGACAGTTTTCTTTTACTAGCTCCATCTATCCAAACGCTAATCCCTTCTGGAAGCACGTGCACAGACATATCCAGAAATACTATTTACCAGCTCTCTGGGCATTCCTTAACCCAGTCAAGTAACACAGAAAATTAACCATCACACCCTCTCAAAAAATATTGATTTATGAATGATTGAGTATTTTTATTATGAACTTTAAAGATTATAAAGATACATACAGCACAAGTGGCTTGTAATTTCATTAGGCAGATAAAACACATATATAACCAAAGATGACTAATATGAAGAGTGGTGGATGGGTGAGCAGAAAAACACTGGGCTTTCATTGAAAAGAATGTTCAATGGAATGCCCAGGGATCTTAATTTGCTTTAGAATCATATATTGGACAAATTTAGGTGTTCTTATTGCCTTTCTTCCCCAGTTATACAGCCAACTCTCAGAGAAGTGGCTTCAACTTGATGCACGGATTTTCTCCTGCCCATCTGGTTTGGCCAACTTCCCTTAGATTGATAACCTTAAACATTAGTGAGCTTTTTGTGATTTTAGCAAACCACACCTTCCTCACCTCTCCAGCCTCAACTCTTCCTGTTTTTCTCATCTCCCACCTCACCTTTTGTAACTTGTATTCTCCAGCTATACTGTCTTAAGTTCCTTTAACACTCCAGCCTCTCTATGATTATTTTACACTTTTACCAAGATGGAACATATCTTCTTCATCCCTGACTTGCCCTTTGGCTAGTCAGCTTGTATTAGGGGCTCAGTTTAAATGTTATTTTCTCAAGAAAGTTCTCTTAGCCTTCCTACACTTCCCCCTGACTGGGTTCCATGTTCCCACAGTGTCCTGACAAACTGTGTTAATGATACCTAACATGTAGTGCCAGAGGGCAAGTGGGGGATGGAGAGGATATGTTCCATCTTGGTAAAGGTATGGACCAACCATAGTGGGCTGTTTCCAGTGGTACACTGGATCCACTTTCTGTAACTCATGAACAATTTTTTGCAATTGCTTGTCTGTTGCATGGACTAGAGTTCAAGGACCTAACAATAGGGACAGTGTCATGGCCAGTATGGTGATTGGAATGTAGTAAGTGAGAAGGAGAAGTGACAATAGAGATGGAGGCAATGGTTTCAGACCTAGATTTCTGAAGCCTGAATCAGTTCTTTGAACTGAGGTACTTGAGATTGGTGTGAACCCTGGCAGCTCCAGAGAGTTATACATATAAAAGATAAGCTTGTTCTTGGTGCCTCAGAAATGCCCGCTAAGTTTTAGAAGCATAAAACATGGTTTAGCACCAAGGCTAGGTAATATAGTGGAAACCAGTTCTCCATACACTAATATGAGACTTGTAAAGATTCCTTAAAGGTGACACAAGATGTGTTTCTTGGTTTATTGGTTTTTATTTTGTTAAATGGTTTTAAGACTGAAAGTTTCTAATGCACGATGGGTCAGGTTTGGAAAGATTCAAAGAGGGTCACAAAATGTACAAATGAGAAACACCATCCACTTAACTAAACCTAAAGACCATCCAGTTATACTTTGACTTCTATGCTTTGATTTCTTAACCCTCAATTATGAGTAGAATTTTGGAACGGGATTTATTCTGCTTTCCTCTCTATAAGCATATCTTGTAGATCACAGCCTTCTTCTCCCAACCTCCACTATTTTCTGATGTTCCCTTGGCATTATGTCTGGCACTCTTAACATTTCTAACTGAGAAATGATCTTATGTCAAGACTGTATCATAGTAGATGGGGACCATGGTTCTAGCAGAGTTGGAATAGTGGTATAAATGTGTGGAGTAAAAAGCATGATTCATAGGATACCAAAAACGTTTGGCCAGTGTGCCAAAAGGACGTTGCATGCTGTTTCCTCCTTGTGCACCCCCTCCCCAGGCTCCATTTCCCAGTTCCAGGCCACGACCTCAAATGTAAAATAATTCAGGTCATCCAGCTAACCTTACAAATGATCAATTGCCCTTTCAACTTTGCCAATCTATCTCTCCAGACAATAAAGAAAATCATCCTCTCCTTATTTTATGATAATCAATCTCCTTTTTTAAAAAAAACTAAAATTTTCTTCCCTAAATTATAAGAAGGCTTTGCCCCTATATAGGTGCTGCCATCAACAGTAGCATGATCATAACAGCAACCAATTGTTATGTACTTTATCTTCTTTCATCTTTATAGCAATTATCTGTGTTCAAACTACAGATGAGGTTTTAAGAATTTGGTGACTTGACACTCAAGTCATACAGCTGGAAAGTAGCAGAGGTAGAATTCAAATTCTCATCTGCCCAATTCCCTTTAGCTCACCTCCTTATCTGCTCTGCTGAATTTGGTGTTGAAATGTATTGGGCTTCTATGGGATTTCTGGATAATCCACAGACTGAATAATCATCCTCTGAATAATTGGACAGAGCATCTGTTTTGTCTGGGGGCAATTGTGTGTGTGTGTGATAACTAAGGATTTGAAGTCCATCAAATTGACTCGTTAAGTATTGTAATAAACATCTTAGGACTTAACTACCTTGATTTGTATTTCCAAGAATCTGTAAAGGCACCTGCAGTTTTGGAGGCACAGAATCTCTACTTCATATACTTCAAAAAGAACCCATCAACTTACAGCCTTCCTCACACGTGTCAAATGTTCATTTTTAAAAGGTAATCTTGAGAGGGAAAGGTTAAAGGTCTCCTCCAAAAAAAAAAAAAAAAATGCATGAGGGAGTGAAACTATTGTCTGAAACTGCAAAGGGGAGAACGGAGCCTTCGGTAGTTCCCAAGTACTGAGAAGCAGATTTCAGATCCATTGGAAGGCATGACTTAATCAGAAATGGAGCAGGACTAACCATAGTGGGCTATTTCCAGTGGTACCCTGGATCCACCTTCTGTAAGTCATGAACATTGATTGTTACACATTTAGAAATTTTGCAGTTGTGGTAGTTTAAAACTAGCCATGACGTGAGTATTTACACTGTGGAAATTGGGAAACACTAACACATAAGGGCTGTTTTTTAAAGCAGGGGTCCCCAAGCCCTGGCAGTATTGATCGCGGCCTGTTAGGAACCGGGCTGCACAGCAGGACGTGAGTGGCAGGTGAGCGAGCATTACCGTCTGAACTCCGCCTCCTGTCGAATCAGCAGCGCCTTTAGATTCTCAGAGGAGCACCAACCCTATTGTGAACTGCGCATGCGAGGGATCTAGGTTGCGTGCTTCTTATGAGAATCTAAGGTAATGCCCAGTGATCTGAGGTGGGTTCATCCTGAAACCACCCCACATCCGTGGAAAAATTGTCTTCCACAAAACCAGTTCCTGGTGTCAAAAAGGTTGGGGACCGCTATTCTAAAGAACTGATTTACCAGCACTTTATTACCTATTTAATAAGGAAGTGAACTTCCTGTTGCTGAAAATTTTCAAATATAAACTTGGTGTTTCCAGAAAGATGTGATGCAATAAATGGAATAAGGAAAAATGAGGTCTCTAAGGTCTTAAACAACTGTATTCCACCTTATCACTTGAATGTACTCATCAAAGTGCTAAGGCCAGAGTGATTTCTGTTATTTGAGTTTCTTTACTGGAACCTTTCTCCAACATCCGCGCCTTATCTACTCCTTATCTACCCTCATCTGAATTTGCTTGTTTTTGGCCCTGCTCTAAGCCCTTTCTGTTTTAGTTTTAACACAAGAGTTACATAGTCCTTTGCTGTGGTGTCAGACTGCTTGGTTTGAATCCTAATTTCACATTGGCCAGCTGTTCGAATTCTGGAAGGTTACCTAGGCTGATTAAGTCTCATTTTCTTTATCTGTTAAAAGCAAATGACAAAATTACCTCTTGCAAATGGTTGTTGTAAATTTTAAATGATGGTAATCCAGATAAAGTGATTAGTAAAATGCTTGGCCATGGTAAGGACCTAGTAAACGGTAGTTATATTTTCACTTAAGGGATATCAATTCTTTTTTTTTTTTAACTTCCAACAACTCCTGAACTCCAAATTTTACAAAGAATTTCGAGTATATGTACCTTTTACCTAGTTGATTAGATGTATGTCTTCATTTCTCTGTAAAGCAGGTTTTTGTATATTTAATTTGATTTTCTTGTTAATGTTGTATAGTCGGAGATGAAGTCTTATAAGCCACTCAATCAATAATAATGAACAATAGATGTTTTCATTGTTAGCAGATTATTGACAGCATTTAAATTGGCAGTTCATTGGAGACCCTCAGAACTTGGAGAAATTTAAAAAATATAATACCGTAAGCCCTCCCACCCATAAACCCTGCCAGCACCTCCCACCTCAGTCTTAAAATAATGATGATGAGAACATAATAAAGGTATTTATTTGGGGTATAAACTGTCTTTCATTGAGCTGTGAGATGCTTATGAAGACCCAAGAGAAGTGGACACACCCAGAGTGGTTTATAAGCAGAATAGCTCATAACCCTGGTATGGAAAAGGCCATTTCTTGAACTCACAGGACAATGTCTTTAAAATTTCATTCCTAAAAAAGTACAAGCTGATATGGATAAGAAAGTGGAGACCTTGTGATAATGGTTGTTTCTTAAGGATATTTTCCATTTTATATGTCCAGTGTCACTTCTAAATACCTAATAGACCATCACTGAAGTACAGTGCATTATTCAGAACGGAAAATACCTACATTTACTATAAATATTTATCTTGCATATACTGTGCACATATGTGGTTTTCAATAGCTTCAAATATGCTGGAAATTTCTGACCGTCCCCTTTGGTGAACACCAGGCTGTGGGCTGCATGTGTGATAACACAATTCTAGACACTCTTCTTTGTTCCAGCTCTGGCAGAGACCTTCTCACCATGGTTGATGATGTATGAGGGAATCATGGCTAATATGTGTTCCGTTTGCCTCTGGGTGCTGCTGTAACATAGATTCCTGGCAAGTAAATAGGGCCTAGTTTAAAGACCATTTCAACTAGGCGGTTAAGGAAATGAACTCATTTTCATCTCTGGTCAGTGTTGGGTGACATCAGTATTTCCCATAGCCTTTGGTCTCTGGATTCTTAAGGTATAGGAAACAACTACATTAGAAACATATTTGGAAGCCTGGACCGCTTGAAATGCATTAAAAGTCGAAGATCCACATTCAGGATTCAGGGTTCTGATTTAAATGCCCTCTCACCTTATTACTCACATTTGCAAAAGACACCCTAGGCTTTAACATTCCTTTTTGCCATCTGTATTTTGGTGGCTTGCTGTATTAGATTATCCGTATGAAAGCATCAGTTGGATATTTCTTCTTTTTCACCTCCTACCATGGTGATGTATATAAAGAAAACAAGCAAAAAGGTGGTACAAGAATATTTAATGGTAAAGTCAGATTCAACAGAAGCAGAGGTGGAAGAAAGGAACCTAGTTGCTTCACTTTTAACACACATGTTTTCCGTAGACGGCTGGTTTTCTTCAATTTTCGTAATTACAATTTCAGGCAGCATCCCTCCACTCCAGGCCAGTTATCCCATTTGTGGGTTACCCATTTCCTGTGCATTTCCTTCCTCCGGCCCACCTCTTGGCCACATTAACATGACTTCATGTCACAATCGATACCGCAGGTGGCCACGGCAGGTTTTGAAAGGAGAATGGAATAAAAACCTGTCAAGGTTGCTTTGTGTTAAATTAAAATATGTGGTGAGGAGAGGCCCAAAAACTCTTGGCCAGAATGAGGCTTCTGAAAAACGGAGGCATTTCAGAAATCTACACTATTTTTTTAATCAATCTTTGTTAACCAAGTGTTTGCTGGCAGTGTGTCTTGGAAGAAGTCAGAGCAGTACACATAGTGGAAATAAAGTTGAGAATATGCCCCCATTTTTGGCATATAATTAGCCAATATTTTTGAAATCCTAGGTCAGACTTAGTTTATTGCTTGGCCTTCTAAGGGCTTACAGTCAGGGAGACAAAATTCACACCCAAGATTCAACAGTCAACAACAGTTTGGCAGAATTCACTGGGTCGGTGTTGGATTGCATAGAACAGAGAGAGAGGGAGAGACACAGAGAGAGAGAGAAAGTGTGTGTATGGGTGTGGGTTGGGGGGCTGTATTTCTAAGTTCAGAGAAGAGAAAAAGACAAGTAGGCTGAAAAAGGCTATGTGTTAAGAGGTAGGTCCAGAGCTGGGCCCCAAAAACTGAAGGCACGAGGGAGAGAGAATTCGGGTTAGTAGAGTAGAATAGTAGAGAGTGTGTGTTCAGGGCCTCAAGTGCCAGAAAGAAGTCAGGAAGATGGGGGAAAGATACAAATGTTCATAAAAATGTAGAAGCCCCTGTTCTCTAGGAAATCAATGTTGTCTGTCGTAAAAACATGGCTGCACCCTTTCTTAGAATGAATCTTTGAAATTACTCAAATGTATTTATAACACTCAACAAAAGGCAGTCTCATTTGGGGAATAAATTAATTAACAAATTTATTTCGGAGGCATTGGAAGCACCCGTAAGGGATGAGGTTTGGAAAGGAGCTTCTGCTTAGGATGTAGTTGGAATAAAAGCCGAGTTGTGGCCTACAACACCCTGAATGATTTGACCACGCCTCCGCTTCTGACTTTCTGCCTTCTGTGCCGTTCTCTCCCTGTTCTCTAAGCTCCAACAATACCCATCCTACCCATCCTCTTTCTCTTTCTTTGATACGCTGAACTCTTTCGTGCCTTACCATCTTTGCATTTGCTGTGTCCTCTACCAGGACACTTGTCCCTAGGCTCTTGGGCAGACCAACTCCTTCTCACATTTCATGTTTGCAGAGACTGGAGTCTTTTTTCTGACCATCTCATCTAAAGTGGTGTACTCAGATCCCTCAGCATTCACCATCATATCACAGTGTTTAAAACACAAAGAGCCTTTAAAACACAGGGAGCTCTCTGAATGGTCTTGTTTATTTGGTGGTTTATCTTCTGTGTCTCGCCTTTAGGACAGGGACCTCATCTGCCTTGCGCACAGCCATACCCTAGCATATAAATTCAAGCCAGGTAACTGAGGAACATATACTTTATAATTTCTTAATTATAGTAGGTACTCAATGACGTGTGTGTTAAGTGAATCCATGGCAGTGAAGTCTCCATTGTATTTATGGCATATTAAGCTTCTATTCTCTTCCATTCCCGATATGCTGAACTATTTGTTACGAAGCAGGAAGAAAGTAGTGAATAGGGAAAGACCTGGGGTGGCTCGTGTTACTACGGAATTATGTAGCAGCACACCTCTCCTCTTTTGTTCCTCTCCCAAGTCTTAAGAACCTGGAAAACAACATCACACAGAGGGATATTTCAAAGAGACAGACTTTAAAGAAACAATTGTGTGGGTTAGATGAATGCTAGTAAATTATGTCAGGAAAAGCTGCTGCCTTAATTTGTTTTTCAGTATGTTTGTATGTTGTAGCCATTGCAGAATGAAATTACTATATATAATGAGCTCAGCTTCCATGTTTTACAGCCTGCCCCTCGAAGCCTTCACACACATTGTCCTGTGTAGGGCACCTTTCTGGACTTGGCACTGTTCTTCTTTTCCTTCTCAAAAAAATAGTGCTGGATGAATTTGTCTACTGCCTACAAATTATGGTACAATAGCCATTGTTAATTTAGTGAAAGAAGTGTGGAGAACCTGTTATTTATTTCTCGCCCATGGGTTTTTCATAGGAGCACACATCTGGGTGCTGTACAGAGAAGCTGCCTGAGTGGTTCGATTTGTAGCTGGATGGGCTTCTAGGCGCGTGGTTGAGAAATTATAAAGTATATGTTCTTCAGTGACATGGTTTGGATTTATAAATGAAATGCTATGATGCCTATTTGTATGTCATTAAAACATGTTAACAATAAAATGATACATCCATTTTTCTGCTGTTGAGATACACTTTATTTAGTTTATGCTTTTCCAAAAGACTTACGGTATCAGAACAGGTCAGAGCTGGTGGCGGAGAGATTTCTGTTTCACTTGCTTTTCCCACATCTTTCCTTCCTGTCTTCCCTTGTTCATGCTGGAGATCTATGTTTTTACACTAGTAGACAATGTGCCAAATTGCTGCTAATTTAATGCATTATCTTAAGAAGTAGAGCCAGGCACAATGGCTCACACTTGTAATCCCAGCACTTTGGGAGGCTGAGGTGGGAGGATCACTTGAGTCCGGGAGTTCAAGACTAGCCTGGGCAACAAAGCAAGACCTTGTTTCTGCAAAAAATTTAAAAGTTAGCTGGGCATGGTGGTGTGCCTTTGTAGTCTCAGCTACTCAGGAGGCTGAGGGAGAAGGATCCCATAAGCCCAGGAGTTTGAGGTTACAGTAAGCTCATCACACTACTACACTCCAGCCTGGGAAGTAGAGAAAAAAAAAAAAAAAGAAAGAAAGAAATAGGTAATTCTTCCATTTCCTCACTATTTAGTAATCTTGCAGCATGCTCTTCTCCTTTCAGCACTGCAGTGACAATACACATCCCTGCCAGTCTGACATGAATATCGAAGGAGCCTGGAAGAGAGGCTACACGGGAAAGAACATTGTGGTCACTATCCTGGATGACGGAATTGAGAGAACCCACCCAGATCTGATGCAAAACTACGTGAGTGTATGCTGTGGTTAGAAGGTCTTTCCTTCTGGGAAACAGAAACTCATGTTAGGATTATCAATAAGGTGGATAGCTACTGAAAAATGTAGCAACATACAATAGGGTATTGTGTTTTGCTTCTCTCTGGTAAAAGATGAGAATTCTTTGAATACAGGAAGCATGAGATAACCCTTTCAACTTTCCAGTGCCTTTGATGTTCTGACTTACAAAAAGAAAGCAATAAGGTAGCAGAAACTCCACCACCACACCATCTGCTACCAGCAACATTCGCTGTTCTCAACAATTTATCCAACCAGCCAGACAATACTCTTTGTTTCTTTTATGGAGAAAAATGTACTTCGAACTTTTCTCCAGTTATCTGCTGGTCTTTTTCTCTCTCTGCCTCTTCTTTTTTTTAAAGGACAGTAATGATCAGCCTCCCAGTAGTCTGTAGGAATCAATTCCTTTCTTAAGAAGAAACCACAAATTCATTTAGTTCTCATTTGAACAGAACGGTTGAGTTGCTGCATCTAAGTGCACTCAGATAAACTGTCTCTTTACAGAATAGAATTTTCAAGCTAAAAAGGAATTTCAGGTTAGTCTCCTCCTTTGATAGGAGAATAAACTGTAGCCTGAAGACTGAAGTGAGTTATCCGTGGTCAGATAGAAGAACAGAAACTATGGCTGCCTGTGCCCCAGCAGAGATGTCTTTCTTGTCACACGCAAAGAGGGTTTTACAGCATACTGCTGTTCCCCACTGCATACGAATGTATTTGACTAAATACAAATAGCATTCATGTAATTGTGAGTGCCGTCTTTTATGTTTTTCATTTTCTCCTCTTGAGAAAAAAATTCTCCAGAATTATCTGTGCAATTAGCATGATTGGTGCCCTCTCGGTTCTTCTTTATGTTGGACCTGGTGGGTAAGAGAGAAAGCATGTTCGGTAACATGTCAAAGACTTGGGTTCCCTCCAGTCTGGATTTGTTTAATCACTTTTAAAGGCAAACAAGCAAATCCAACTTTGGTTTTGGAGATACTGTTTCTTCATATTGAAATCTTGGGATAGGAAAACTTTATCATTTTGGTTGGTCCTCTGTTTCGGGCCTCTTTTTCCTTATCAGTAAAATTAGTAAGATACATTAGATACACTCTGAAGCCTTCGTGCTCCAAAGGACACTTAGCAGGTCTGCAGAGCCTCTTTTGCACAAGAAACAGGAACTTAAACCACCTGTATATACAATGTATATTTTACTTGATTTCCCGAAACATTTCAGGCTCTATGTACTAAAAGTTATTTTCAGAAAGAGGAGCCTTTGATAAAGACAGAAAATCAAGATAGTGTTTACTTTCACGAACATTGAAATTAGGAATAATAATAAAGTATAAGAACATTCAGGCTAGGTGCAGTGGCTCACACCTGTAATTCTAGTGTTTTGGGAGGCTGAGGCAGGAGGATTGCTTGAGCTCAGTAGTTTGAGACCAGCCTGGAAAACAGCAAGACCTCATCTCTAATAAAAGTAAAAAAAATGAGGAGAGAGAGAGAGAGAGACCAAGCCACTCAACAGACCACCAGAACTGAAAATAAGCCGAATTATACTCCAGAGAAGGGGTCTCAATAACACCACATTATTCCAGGCTAGAAGGAGGAAGCAGCCCATTTTTCATTTGATAGTAAGATGTTGAGTCACCATTTTACCCTGCATCTATATTCCTATACTATTTATCTACATATGTTTCTTATAGCCACCTAACATAAAGAGAAAGAAACCTGCCAAATTGTTGTAGTGACCCCATATCTTTGTGGTCTTAATCTCTTGTATTCCCTCTGAGACTTCTTTTCCCTCCTTATACTCTTGTATCTTTCTTAGGAAATTTAACTGAAAAAGACATAGGGCAGAAATTATGCCCGTTGGAAGTAAGCATTCATTAAGTACTCAAATAACCAGAAGTGCTATAAAAATGTTCTACTATACTAAAATGAATGCCCCTCAGGAGTTCTAACCAAATTATGAAAAATAGCTCTAACTGAATTTTTAAAATACCAAAATAATTAATTTTAAAAATAGTAAAAAAAAAAAAAAAAATAGCTGGGTGTGATGGCACCTGCCTGTAGTCTCACCTACTCAGGAGCTGAGGCAGGAAGATTGCTTGAGCATGGGAGATACAGGGTATAGTGAGCCAAGCCGTGATCACGCCACTGCCCTCCAGCCTGGGTGACAGAGGAAGACCCTGTTTCAATTAATCAATCAATCAAAGAAAATTCAAAGCATATTAAATTAGGCTGGCTACAGTGACATAAATTTGATCAATTGTAACAATCTAGTAATTTTTTTTCAGTAATGCAGGTATTTTTCACAATCAGTTTTAAAAGCAAACAAGCAAATCCAACTTTGGTTTTGGAGATACTGTTTCCTAATTTTGAAATCTTAGTGTAGGAAAACTGTTCATTATTTTGGTTGGTCCAAAAGCCAATGGTTATTAGTAGAATGTCTAAATTATGGACTCCTTTATAGTAGATACAATACCTGAAACCAGGTGAGGGTTGTCTAATAGCGGTCCCAAGATACCTGACATAATAAAGATCGAATATTGATTTTTAATTGGCTTGTCAATGATATGTGAATAATTTTTGTCTTCTGAAATCTATATTATGATAAGGAAGTTGCAAGCTCAAGAAATCAAGTAAGGAATAGGGAGAGAGTCTATGGAGAATAAATCACTTTGTGCCTAGGTAGTCAAGGCATACCTCAGAGAAAAGGTAATAATGAGGATGTCTTTGAAAGATATACATTTCATGAACTGGGTCATTCTAGGTATGAGGGGAAAAAGTGCTGGCAAGAATGAACCAGGCACTTGTTTGGTCTGTGTAGAGTTCTTCTTCACCTTAAGGGGGAAAAATACGGCACTAATTATCACTGAATGAGCACTGCCTCCCTAAGGCATCCTGACACCACTGAACAGTGAGGTGAGCGTATTAGTTAACCTAATTACTTTCTGGCAGAAATGTATTTAAAAATGCATGAGCCTGTGGGTCATTGGCTAATTAATGAATGTCCATTTCCTTTCCCTTGCTCTCTCCTCTGTGGCCATAGGATGCTCTGGCAAGTTGCGACGTGAATGGGAATGACTTGGACCCAATGCCTCGTTATGATGCAAGCAACGAGAACAAGTAAGGCCCAAGTGAGGGGTGGCTGGCATGTGGCTGGCAAGGAGCTTTGTTTTCTGCTCATGCTGAGGGAAGTATTTTCTTCAAAATTCTTGATAACATATGATTCCTAATTTGCTCCAAGATTAACAAGTGTCTTTCCACTGAAGCCTCTGAGTAAGAAAAAAGGGGTGGTCCATATAGAAAGAATGGTTGCAGAGAGAGCCCTGGGGAATGGCTCAGCATTTCCAAATCTTGAGACTGGAACTAAGAGATGACCCCTCACGTGCTAATTGCCCTGTGAGCCATTTGTTTGGGGACAGGGGTGGTGAAGGGAGAGGCCAAGCAAAGTACCTCCCAAAAGAATTACTTTGTTCTGTTAAATTCAACACATGATTGAATACTGCATTTGAGGTCCCTACCTGAGCATTTCTTTACTCCTCCTTCGCTCCTCTCTCCTCTGTAGTTATTGTGTTTTTCACTAATATACCTGAAATACCTAGAAGGATTATTGCCAACTGAAGAAGGCATTACCTTTCTTATTCCCCGCCCCCCGCCCAGGCAAGAGGCACAGAAACCCGGTTAACCACAATTATGCTTTCCGTTTACTACTGTGGTTTTTAGTGAATGCAAATCAACATTCACATCCATTTGATAACAGAATATTTTAACATTCCTCAGGCAAGTAAGAGAGAATGGGTTTTCTTGCTTACATAATGACCCAGATTCCTTACAATATTAGTAGATATTTCTAATCTCTAAATCACAGTAATTTTTTTCCCTTTTACTATGAAGCTCCTCAGGATAATGCTGTAATTTAGATACTTTCATTTGAATTTTTATTTACATGTTTTATTTACATAACATGCACTGAAGTTGCAAAGAGAACTGTTTAACCCATTTATTTTGTTATTTCTAATCTGCTTTTTTCTTTAGGGAAAAATTTCTCAACTAGGTTTATTTAAGTCAGTAAGTTCAGATAAAACTATATGACCTAGAAAACTGTCACTGTACCTATGTGGTTTTTCTTTACTGTCTACAAAGAAAGCTTAACAAAATAACTGTAGAAACATGCTGTTGGTTGACATGAACAACCAAGTAAATCTTCTAGATCAGATTCAGTGGTGAAAGCATTAATACACAAATTGCTATAGGTAGAATTTTCCAGAACTTCCAAGCAAAAAGAGAGACCTACATTAAACTGGATAGTTTTCTTTCAGACTTACTGTAACTGCCCAGTGGGTTCACCTTGTCTGCTGCCTAGACAGAGCCATTTTACCAAGACAGGGGAATTGCAGTGGAGAAAGAGTAATTCACACAGATCTGCCTGTGCTGGAGACCAGAGTTTTATTATTACTCAAATCAGCCTCCCCAAGCATATGGAGATCAGAGTTTTTAAAGATAATTTGGTGGGTAGCGGCTTAGGAAGTGGGGAGTGCTGATTGGTCAGGCTGGAGATGGAATCATAGGGGGCTGAAGTGAGGTTTTCTTGCCATCTTCTGTTCCTCGGTGGGATGGCAGAAATGGTTGAGCCAGATTACCGGTCTGGGTGGTGTCAGCTGATCCATCGAGTGCAGGTTCTGCAAAATACCTCAAGCACTGATCTTAGGTTTTATGCAGTGATGTTATCCCCAGGAGCAATTTGGGGAGTTCACACTCTCGGAGCCAGAGGCTGCATGACCCCTAAACTGTAATTTCTAATCTTATAGCTAATTGTTAGTCCTGCAAAGGCAGACTGGTCCCCAGCCAAGAAGGGAGTCTTTTCAGGAGAGGGCTATTATCAGTTTTGTTTCAGGGTTAAACCATGAACTGAATTTCTTCCCAAACTTAGTTTGGCCCACACCCAGGAATGAACAAGGACAGCTTAAAGGTTAGAAGCAAGATGGAGGAGTCGGTTGGGTCTGATCTCTTTCAGTGTCATAATTTTCTCAGTTATAATTTTTGCAAAGGTGATTCTAGTCCCTCCCTTTGGGTTTCATAACACCTTATTCTTAAAGTGTGGCCTACGAAGATGGGAAAAGGCTGTCGATCACTCTGGCTTCTTCCTGCTGATGGGGGCAGGTGGGGTAGATGTTGACCCCAAGGTGAGAGAAGCTGAACCGCTTTGCTGCTGTCTGAGCTGTCTGACCGTACTTAACGTAGGCCAGGCTGGGGTTCCGAGGCTTTCATGACAAAGATGTTAGTATTCTTATCTATAGTTTTAATATAGCGTTTAAGCAGATAGTGTACTGTAAGGTAAATAATGAGTTTTAGGATAAGGAGTGCAATTCCCAGTTTTAAAAGTAAAGATTTGAAAGCATTAGTTTGGGGACTTACAGTCCACCAAAAATTTAGGATTTAGTTTAAATGGAAGAAAAATAAAAATAAAAACTCAAAAACAACTAACAACAGGTGTACTATAGTTTTTGGAACATAATTTTTCTCTTTCCAGTCCTTATTTTTATTAAAACAAATCATGATAGGACTGATTTGTTTGCCAATAAACTTTAGTTTTATTATACTTGACCTGATTATTTGCTTAAGGTGCAGCAAGAATAATTGTTTTTTACGTAGGCTTTTTAAATTGGCTTTGATGGAACTGCGTTCCATAAAGAATCTCAGATAAGACTTTTTTAAAGCCAAGCCCAGCCATGGGTTTGTACCCTCCAATACCTATGAGTTGGGTAAATTTCTCTCCTCTTGAGGTCCCACGGTAACTTGGGGCTCCTAGGCCTGTCAGAAAGTGACATTCTTCACTTACCACAGGTCAGGAACCCTGTAGAGGAGCTATGTAGGCAAGGTTTGAGGCAAGTTTTCTTAAGGGGCTATTATTGACTTTACAAGTCAAGTTTGATTCCTTAAAGGAAAGCACGCCATTCCAGTCAAAGCCTTGGTAAAATAACCAGTTTCTTCAACTGTGTCCTGTTCAAAAGAAAACATTCTTATTGCACTTATGCAAACAATTATATTGCCATAAGTTAAGAATACTCAAAAAAAGTTTCTAAGTTCTGGAGAAATTAGGTAGAGAGAAACAAATATGCTCTAAATTTTATTCACAGGAGTATACTTTATTCAATTGTTAAAAGCTGGAAATAGCTCAAAAGAAGTGTTTTTCTCTCTGAAAAACAAAAAGGATCAGCAATACTTTAAGCAAAAAAAGAAAAATCTAAAAAGTTTACTTCAGTTTTCTGTTATTTAAGTCCATTTAGTTAACTCCTGTTCTGCTGGATATTCATAAACATTTTAGCTCTCCATGAGAGTCCTGAAAGTTTTTTTTCCCTTTATTCTAATGTCATAATCTCCAAAGTTATCAGAAACTTGCATTCAAGAGCACCTGTTAAAGTTTTATAGCTGATTATAAAACCATCTTCTAAAGAGGACCAAATCAAGATAACAATTATCTGTGGATGACAAAAATATTTTAGGGAAGCCACAGTCAAAGACACAATTGACAAGGAAATTTGTTACCTCTGTGACACACAATAATCCAACATAACAATTATAATTATTACTGATGACAGGTATTGAGACATATCAGAATTATAGGAATCTTATACAATTTTATAACACATACTAATAACCAATTTATATGAGTATAACCAAAAGAAAGTTAAAAACCTTTTTATATTCAACAATGTTTCCTGCATGATTTTAATACATTAAATAAGCCAAATATGTGTTGTAGTCTGTATTATAATACAGACTATATGTAAAGGCAATTCTTTGAATATTGGCTTTGATGGCTTTTTATAGACTATCCTTTTAAAACTTTTTTTTTTTCTTAAGGATTTCTTTTAAACTTGGCCACTTCCCAAGACCCTTGTTCAAGAAGAATCATGACAGTCGTGCTCATCTGGGGTATTCTAGGGTGTCCTGCTTTGACCCATCCTAAGCACTGGCCATGGTTCATTGAGTGCAGTGGGGGATTGATTGTTGGAGGACACAGACATTGTTCCCAGTGTGTGCTTTAGGTTTGCCATCCTGACAGTGAAATAGGGAATTTTCACAGGTGTAACACCAGCACTCCCTACCTCTGTTTTATGGAAGTCAGCAGTGCCGAGGGTATAGATTTACCTTTAGCTCCTCTCAGTAGTTCTGCCTGATTTTTTTTCTCAGCTGACCAAGAGCATGTAGTCAGGCATTTAGGATTAAAATGCCCTCTTTGCTCATTAGACCATAATAATGGATATGATCAGTGGATCTATCTTTAAGCATGAATCCACAGATAGATAACTCTGTTTGGATAGTGGCCATCTAGAGTTAGGGAATGAGTAGCTTTGTAGTTTAGACAAGTTGACTTTTAGCCTTGGCTCTCCTTGATTATCTTTATGGTCTTTTGAGCTAACAACTGAGCTTTCAGTACTTTCTAAAAAGTCTCTAGAATGGGCATAATAATACTTCCCTCTAGGCTGGGCACAGTGACTCACACCTGTATCCCAGTACTTTGGGAGGCCAAGGCAGGAGGATCACTTGAGTCCAGGAGATTGAGACCAGCCTGGGAAACATAGGGAGACCCTGTTTCTACTAAATACATAAATAAATAGCCAGGTGTGGTGGCATGCACCTGTGGTCCCAGATACTTGGGAGGCTGAGATAGAAGGATTGCTTTAGCCTAGGAGGTCAAGGTTGCAGTGAGCCAAGATTGTGCCACTGCACTCCAGCCTGGGCGAAAGAGCGAGACCCTGTCTCAAAAAATAATAATAATAAAATACCTCTAAAGATTATCAATAAAATGTGTAAAATACCAAGCTTACTACATAATAGATGCTACATAATTACAGTTGTTATTATTGTAATTGTGTGTTCTATTCATATATCTAATTCTTGATAAATAACTAGTTAAAAATTACAGTTATCTCAAAATATGTGTGCCTATGAACACTTCAAATTTAAATTAAGACTTAGGGTTTATTTCTGGCGTTAGAAGTTGAGATAGGTTTGTCTGCTTCCTTGGGGGACTTAAGGTTTATTTCCAGGGTTAGAAGTTGAGATAGGTTTGTCTGCTTCCTTGGGGCTGGGAGCTGTGACTCTTTTCCGTCTACAGTAAATCTGCTTTTCTTTAATTCCATTTTCCCATCTCCCTTGGTAGAGCATGAGTCCTTGAATTTGATATAAAATAGTGAAGGTGAGGAATTTGTAATTATCATCAGAATAAGAAAGTTGAGGCATGTGCTATGCAAATGCCTCCTCACTGAACAATCAGACCAGTAGGCTTCAGAACATATTTGGAATTATGTCATACTTGCCTGCGTTTGTTTATTCATTCAAGCAGTAGTCATTAAGACGCTGCTTGGCGAGTGGCTCTGTGCTAAATACCTGGGGAATCAATGATGAAATAATATAGATTATTAATGGGCTGAATTGGGAGAAAATTTAGTAAGAAACTCTAATGCCTGAAGGGTTTTTAGTACTAACAGAGGATCTAGCCTCAAAACTATGCAAATCATCTCTCTTAGACTTGCATGATTACATTTCTAGTGCCAAGGCTTTGGAGTGAAGGAAATCACCTCTGAAGTACAAAAGTTATAAAAATCCCTTTCTCGTCACTTTTGCAAGTTCCCAAATGGTGGTATGTCAGACTTAAATAACTGATGCTAAAGAAATAGCGTGATTAGAGGAGATCATAAAAACCCATCCTTCGATTCCGCTTTGCCTCCATTCATATTAGCTTGCCAAATAAAGCTGACTGCATTGTTCTAGGCTTAAAATAGAAAATGCCTCCCTGCAAATGAAACAGTCTGCTGGCATTTCATACTACTACTCCTATTTCCAATAAAATGAATTATTGATGTCTGAGTTATATCAGCCCCTCCCTAGGTTACTTCCTTTTAGAAGTTCTCTGCCTAAAAGTCATAGCAACATTTAGCAGGAGTTGAAACCACAGCATTATATTTTGAACAAGCGGTATGTGGGCCCAGAGTCTAATTCCTTTTCAAAATAAACCAACCTCTGGGTTAAAGACTTATTTTCTAAAAGGAATAGATTTTTCATGTTGTTTCTTATCTCTGATTCAAGGAAGCTTTAACCAGGGTGAATGGAAGTGAATTTCTTCTAGTTCTTTAGTTTCTTTTCACACATCATTTCTGGTTTTACGAATGTTGCCATGTTGCAGAAACCAAAGTGTGTCCTTCCCTTTCCCATTTCTGTAGACAAGGACTGTTGTGAGGAGATAGTGTTCCAAAGCAACCAATAGATATAGTCAGCATTTTCCGCATATAGGGGAAATATGTTAACTTATTATAATAGTACTAGAGGAAAAAAACACACTATAAGTCTCTGGCCTTAACACGTACAAACATTTTTTCTTTGTACCAAGGGTTTGGCCAAATATGTTAAGATAAAGTTTTCCTATAGCTTAGTAGGTCAGACAAAACTTAACAAAGAAAATGAGGGGTCAGTATCAGAGGCTGATTTGATCTTCAAATATTTTCACATTTTTTTCTCTAATACTTTTGCAAAATAACGTCTACATTATACTACATAGTAGATACTTGATCAATGATTATCAAATAAATTTACATAACATGGACTACAAGTGTACATTACTAGAGGCTTAATGTATACCAAACATGCAATTGTGGAAAAAAAATCTGACACTTTCCATATACAGCTGTCTTAGTTCAGGCTGCTATAACAAAATAAGTTAGACTGGGTAATTTATAAGTAATAGAAATGTAATGCTCAGTTCTGGAACCTGGGATTGAGGCACCAGCCATTTTGTTGTCTGCTGGGGGCTCATTCCTCATGAGATGGTGCCTTCTTGCTGTGTCCTCACATGGTAGAAGGGACAAACAAGCCCCTCAGGCCTCTTTAAAAGGGCTCTAATCCCATTCACTAGGGCTCCACCTTCACAACCTAGTCACCACCGCCCAAAGCCCCACCTCTTAACACCAGTATGTTAGGGATTAGAGTTTAACACATGAATTTTGGAGGGACACAAACATTCAGATCGTAGTAACAGCCGTAGATTTTATATTCATGAAAGAACCTACAGCAAATATTTTAGAAAATTCATTTCTATACATACAGGTTCATGATGCATTACACTGAAGTAAGTAACATCTTTGATCATTGTGTAGGTTCTGGGAAGTGGCCTCCCACGGAAAATTGCAGTGTAATAGGAAAAGGCTTCTTTCACCCCAGAAGCCAGCCATCCCTTCCCCTTCATCTCAACAACTGTTAGTCAGCAAGTCCTGACAATTCATACCAATTAATTCCTCCTCTGTAGTAGCTCTCAAAAGCCTTAGACACAAACCCCCAGCCACCCACACTAGCCACTATGTTTATTCCCCTTCTCTTACCTATACCCTTGTTAAGAGTCTTATTAAATCGTTTCCTTGTTTCTGGTCTTCTCCTATCCTGCCGCCTGAGTGATATTTCTGAACCAAAATAAGAACATTAAAATCCTTTACTATCTTGACATATGTTAAAAATACAAGACTCTTCAGGACCCATTCCCTTCCTTATTATCGAGTCTATTCTACTCTATGTATCCCCTCCTCATTCTTCCTCTTCTTCCTCCTCCTCCTCCATTCATCAGGATTTGTGTCATTCCTCTAATGTGCTCCAACTGTTCACCCTTCCACCATCTACACTTGGAGAATTCCTCCTTCACCTCCCATGCATGTCACTTTCTAGTGATGCCTTCTCTCATCCTGCATGGTATGAGCTGGTTATCCCTCCAATCAGTTTCACAGCACCTGTGAACTTATTAATTCTTTTATAAAACTTTTTTAAAATCATAGATGGGGTCACATTTGCCAGAGTAGGAAATAGAAAGGCAAGAACATATACTAAGTTGATTTTCAGTTTAGTTCGGGGTATAAAATATCCATTTGTTCTTTCTTAGAATAATTACAAGAGTACTGACCTTGATTGGTTCATCTAGATGAGTGAGCAGAATGTGTCCGAATTGAAGTTGCTGACCGATTAAATGGTGTTATATACAGTGGGCCTTTGTGCTAGATATCTTTTTTTCTGACCTTCCATTTCTGCTCTGTATCCCAGAAGACTGACTTTGAGGGACTGCATTAATTGTCTGTCTTGCCCTCTGGCTTCCCATTGGGTTTGGGAAGTCACTTGACTAAATTCAAGTCAATAAATTCAAGCCCGTTGAATAAATTCTTCTCAGGCTATCTATTATAAAAGAGCCCAGTGTTTCCTGATAGGCCCTTGACTGACACAAGTATATTTGTTCTTTAGCCTGGTATCTTTGGTAGAATAAAAGGGAAAATGTTTAAATACCTCTGAGAATAAACTAAATTCATGGCAATTGTCTAAATACCTGTTTATTCTTTAATGAAAGCCAAGTAAAGATAGAAAATGATTATCTAACCTCGAATTCCTATATACCTGTTACCTGCAGTGTAAATATTCATCTTTGTAAAACAATGCATTAATTATTCCCAGGCTCGTAATCATGATGATGCAGCCTTCAGAACTCCTTGTTTTTCTCTTTGCCAATTTTAGTACGTTCTTCTCTGGATTTGGGGACTTCAGTTTTGATAAAGGGTCTGATTGATGTTATAGGTTCAAATGAGGTATGAGTGTAATTTATGCTAACTCGGTGTATTATTGACATGAATAATTGATAGTTGCTTGAATTTAAATTTCTTATTTAAAAAACAGACTCACAGATTCCTGGGGCCTTTACAGCAGGTGGAAATTGCAGTAAAGGAAACACATAAGTATCCTTTTTAAATAATGGATTAAGCATTTAAACAGGTTTTCAAGACAGGTGTATTTAATTAGCTTTCTCTTTTACTCTTCCCTTCTAACCTTCTCTTGCATCCTTATATTTTCTTGTTTTCTTATGTGTAGAAATATGTAAGAGGTAGAGACTGAGGCCCTTGAGAGGTCAGCAATAGCAGTTTTTTGTTTATTTCATTACTAAACATTGGAGAAGACATCCAAGAACTTTCAAATCTCATCAGCCAGTGAACACTCAGGTTAGTTGCTGAACAAGGAGGAAAAAAAAGCCCTTATTTTATTTTTTTCACTCCCTGTACAGCTACCAGAAGGGCATGCTGAAAAAAATAAATAAAACCTCAAGCTTATAGATTATTCATTTTAACATTACCAAAATATTGTTTAGATATTGGTTACCCTGCTATTCATATCATACAGCTTCTGAGTTAAAGAACTAAAGTTAGAATTTTAATTTTGTAGGCTAAAGGAAAGGTTATAATTTTTGTATTCTAGCAATTTAGTTAATTACAATGCAAGCTTTCTATTCCAGTGTATTTAAGTATTTGTGTATGTGTATTTAATACCAATGATAGGCGTGCATTTTAACTATAATCCTTAATAAAAGGTGAATAACACCGGGTCTGTAGGCTATTTAAATAAAAGTGGAAAGGAAGAAAATATGTCCTTTAGATTACAACACATTTGATTCTCATAAAATCGTTCACCAAAGAAGGCAGGGGATAGAGTAGAAAATACTCTGCTTTTAGAGGAGACCTAGGTACCAGCCCCAGCCTTTTTATTGACTATATCTGTGACCTTGGAGAAGCATTCTTCTCAGAACCTTCCTCACCACGTCAGTTGCTCCATGTTCCTGTTTCAATTAAACAACCAAAACACCTACAAATGCCTGGGGTTGCTATTTGACTCTATTTGAGTGCAATGTAAACAACTGCTAATAAAATTAGTACATCTGCATGTTGTCTCATTTACTACTCACAACAACCCACATTCAGAGAGAAGTCTAGAGAGGGTAAATAACGTGCCTAACGTCACTGAATGGCGGAATCGGAATTTGAGCTCGTTTATTCTCACACTGTCTGATTACCTGCATAACTAAATTAATTGGTGGTCAAGTAGATGAGTAGATGAGAAATCAATTCTTGTGCGGAGCACAAGCTTCAGTAAGTTTGCTATCAACGGAGAACTAGAATCACCAGAATTTACAGCATTGTGTTCAGTAAACACTTAATAACTTGGCTGTACCAAGTGCTGGTACTCAGGTCCCTGTTTCTCCAGAGAGAAGGGGTTGGTCTGCATAGTTTGCTAATACCATGTGTATGTGTAACTTTGAACAAGTAACAGAGATTATTTTTTACAGTAAATGATTATATAAATTTGACTCCACAGTGGTATTCAGTTTGTGGAAGTAAATGAAGGCCACCCAAATGAGACAAGACACTGTTCAGAGCTTGGAATAGCAAGGAGTCAGCCACCATCGCTTGCAGAGACTCCAAAGCAGACACAAGACTGGGAAAGCTTTGTAGTGAGGGGAAAAAAGCCAAACAAAGGAAAGGGAAAACTTCACATTTGGTCTGTTGGAGAATGTCTCGGAGAAGCTGGAGCTTGGGTCTCTTTGTTCTCAAACAGTTCTACTTACATGTATTGACAAGTTTGTTTGTTTTTTTAATTAAACTTGAATGAGTTCCAGCTGGTCATACTATAAACAAAAGGTTTTTGGAAACTATATAAAAGTACCACAGGTACAGATGTTGTTAATATTATTACAGGTGACAGTAAGTAAAGATAAGGTTTTAGTCTAATTCTCAGAGGGCAGGTGGTTAGTTTTCACATTTCTCTATTTGGAGATATGGATTCTTTGAGGTTGGAATCACATAAAGTAAAAGACACTTTTCCAATGTTTTTGCACTTAAGCGACAACCTTTGTGAGTCCCTCTGGAAATGGGGGCTATGGAAGAAAGATACTCTGTAGGAGGAAAAGACTGAGCCAAAGAAGAGCCTGTGAAAATCAGAAACCTCCTCTTACCCTAAGGAGAGGATGGGATAGTGAGGATGTGTCGTACGTGGGGAATTGTGGTGAATTTTCTTGCCTATACAACACCTAAAATAGCTCCAAGGAATTGAGAAGAGCAGTAGAGTACCTGGAGAATCCCCGCCAACTCTCCTGCATCCCCTCCTTCTCCACTCTCAGGCGAAGCTGCCATCTCATGAATTTTAGAAAAGAGTGACCTTTGTTAAGAGTTTACCACTTCCTATTTTTAGATATCCACGCACCAGCTGCATGTAATTTGCATATGCTAGTAAATGCATTTGAATTTGCATGAATTGCAGATAAAATCCCTTGTGGTGACATCCTGAGCTGAGATGAGCTAACTGCTAACATTTTTGTATGACCTTTTTGCTCTTGGTTGGTATTCCCTCCTTCTGAGGTTCATTCTCAAAGGATCACACCCCCTCCCATGCCTGTCCCAATTACCATATATAGACTCTCATTTTCTCTCCAACCCTTCAGCCCCCACAAGTATCAGGTTGTCACATGTCCTTTTCTTTTTCCACTATCCTGATACCTTGATCTTCCCATAGGCTCTAGTATTATGTTGTTATTCCGCAGAGAAAGAGGGACACGTTTGTCTCTAGCAGTTGCCTCGGTCTTGGGACCGGTTCATTTTAGTTTATGCTAGGTGATTTGATTTGAATTCACATTGGTCAGCAGTCTTAATTGTGACCTGTGTTGTTAATTTTATTGAATGTCATACTCTTTCATAAAATTTTTTATTTTTCCTAAAGAATGACACATCCCTTTAATGTTTTCCAAAGGAGTGGGAAATAGGTGTTGTTATACTTGAAACAAAAACACTTGATTGTTTTCTTCTCTTATCCACCCATCTCGTGTATCACATAAGAAGTAATGGGATAGGTTGGGCAGTGGAGCATCCGAGGGGAACTGCAGTTGGAATTGAAGAGATCAAAGAGTTGGGATACTTGGCTTTGTTGAAATTTAATTCGTAAAGAGGGAAGGGAAATCCTCAAAGTCAGGAACAATCTTAGATGCAGCTCCATTGACAACCATGCGTTCACTTTGTCACCCATACACTGAATGACACCATTCCTGGGACAATAGGAGCCCCATCATTTTGACTGTTTTTTTTCCAATGCGGAGATGCCACAGCAACTGGGGTTTAATTCTTCCGTAGATTGATTTTTATATCAAATTGTTCAACCCCCCTGCAGGGAGAAATACTAGTGGCATTGTTTTAGTAGAACCACATTCCACAACATGGAGCGCGGGAACAATACCAATTTCACTGTTACATTTGTGGGTGTGTTCATATTTGTTGAAATCTTTGTAGCCCAAATGCAAATATGAGGAGGTATTTCGGTAAGCAATTGCAAATTATATTTCTGTTCTTGTATATTTCATGTTTTCAGATACTGTTTTTACATCAGTTCATTCCACTTATGTTCATCCCATATTCTCATTGTGTTTTTATAAGCTTCAGTTAGAATCCGCACTGTAAAACTTATTTCAATTATAGGGTATACTAACACAGGTTTAATGCATCCCGGTTGAAACAAACAAACAAAAATACCCAGAACTTCTTTATATCTGTGATATCATTTTTTCCCCCTTGTCTTTGGTTAGGGAGATGTCATACTAACAAAATACTTTGTTAAGGATGGTACCCATATCTTAAATTCACAAAATGTTTTTCTTAAAAAATTTATAGGTTTCTCAAATACATTTGGATAGTACATACTCATAGATTTCCAAGACAGGTATTTGGAGGGAAACAGAAAAATGTGTATGAGGAAGGGAGGCCCAAGTAACTCGTAGGTAAATTGTTTAATAAAATTTAATAATTCTGTTATATGCTAAGAGAATGTACTAAGCAATAACCTATAAAAGCATGCCTATGCTGATCCACAGACAAACACTACATGTTTGTACTTGAAAAGTTATTGTTATGTTATTACAATGATTTTTAAAATGCAATACACAAGAACTGCTTCTTTGGTCTTCCTGTGAGCCGTTCTACAGCTTTGAGAAGCTTGGTATATGATTTGGGTGGGCAAGTGAAGAACAACTTTGTCTTCCAAAAAAACTTTCGCTGCTTTTGCCTTGGGCTATAAACTCAGTAAAGACTAAATAGAGTTCAGCAGGGTCATTATGTGTTTCTCATGACAGAATGAGAAAAAAGAGCAAATCTCAGGTTCCCTCGAATGGCATTAGCACCTCCAAGCTGTCTGGGATCTCACCTTGTCAAGCAAGGAGGAGCCATCAACTAAAAATAATAATTTATCTAGAGTTTTACAGTTCACAAAGTACATTACATTTATGCCCACATCACTTGTAAACATTCATGTCAGATAGGTAGGGTAGATTTTTGTTTTTGTCCCCCAGTTTCTGAATTCTTTTTTATGTATAAGGAATCTTCTGTCTTAAGAGTCTTGGTTGAGGACAAAGACTGCTCGGTAGTATGGCAGCTGAAAACGGCTAACACTCCTCACTTCATGTACTCTAGGGCACAGGCCATGTGATCCAGATTGTAAAAATCAATTGCACCTGCTATTAAGAGCATAAGCCAAGTAAGGTCTCACTCCCTTAGATGTGTTCTCTGTCTCTGTCTCTCTCTCTCTCTCTCAACAGGTCTTTCCTCATAGATCAGCTGTGTCTTTTTATTGATCCTTAGCTTCCCAACAATTAATCAGTGCTCCCAACAATTCCGAGCTTCCCAAGATCCCTTTAACAAACTACTTTTCTGCTTAACTCAGTCAGTTACAGCAAAGAACCAGAGATTAAATGTCATTACCAGTGCCCCCTTTTTGCAGAGGAAGAAAGTAAAATTGAAGGCAGGCTGTCACATAGCTTATGAAAGTGAGTCTGGCCTCCAAACCCATGTTCCTTATATCATAATACACTGTAATTTGGAGCAGGACCCTAGATGCTTTTTCTGAACATAGTGTTTATAAGCGATAAACAATGTTTAATTCATGGAAACAATTGTAGTTAATTTATGAGAATTTAGTGTTTATTTTATGGCATATCATTTCATTTAGAAAGGATTTCTGAATACCTAGTAGAAACATAGCAGTGTTTTGGTTATTCATTAAAAATCTACTAGTGATATACTTACAGTATGTAGAAATTTAGTATTGATCCATCACTTAACTAACACAGTGCAGTTAAAACAAACCACTAGGCAGGATGTGATTTGGAGACCATCAGTTTTCCAAAAGCGTTTTATGGAACCCTGGAGTCTGCTGATGGATCTCACAGGCTGTCCAAATGTGGCTCAAGAGGTTGTGTGGACGGGTGTTGCTCTCTCTTCCTCAAACAAACCAAAATCTATTTTAAAATCTTATTTACGTGGTAGAATTTCTCTTAGAATTATATTTGAAGTAAAAAGTTGTTTTTATGTAAAATAAAATACACAATTGTAAACTAGGGCCATAAACCATAGGAATAGGATTTAGAGAAGTTATTACTGTGGGTTAAATTCAGAGAAGACTTCTGGAGGCGATAGTATTTCACCTGAGTCTTGGAAAATGACTGACCAAAGGGAACAACCATTCATGAGATGACTTTTGTAATGACTGACAGTGCCCTGGTATTAGTGAGCTCCTTGCAAGCTTTGGAACAAAAGGCATCTTCTTGTCAAGCCAGACATTTCTTATTTTCCCTGGAGCTTCTCCTTTATCTAAAACTTAAATCTGAATGTATTTTTCCTCTGTCTTCAAACCCCTTATGACTATGTCCGAACTCTTTAAATGTATGTAAAGAATTTATGGCCAGGTGCGGTGGCTCACACCTGTAATTCCAGCACTTTGGGAGGCCAAGGCGGGTGGATCACGAGGTCAAGAGATCAAGACAATCCTGGCCAATATGGTGAAACCCCGTCTCTACTAAAAATACAAAAATTAGCCAGGTGTGGTGGCTGTGCCTGTAGTCCCAGCTACTCAGGAGGCTGAGGCAGGAGAATCACTTGAACTGGGGAGGCAGAGGTTGCAGTGAGCCCAGATTGTACCATTACACCCTAGTCTGGGTGACAGAGCAAGACTCTGTCTCAAGGAAAAAAAAAAAAAAAAAAAAAAAAAAAATTTTATAATATGTTCACTGTCTTTTTAGCCTCACCCCTTAACCCTTTCTACAATATGCTGTGGTTTCAACTAATGTTTTTTACAGTCATCTGAAAATAGCATACCTTATTCAATACTAGAGACTGATGAATAGTAGATACTCAATAAGTGGTCATGTTGTTATTCTACAGTGCTTGGAGATCCTTATATATAGGGTGTTACCTTGTGTATTATGATTAATTCTAATTTAACCTAGTTGGAAGCTGAGTTTTGCTACATCCCTGCCCTGTGGCAAGATCATTGCCCCCTTTTCACTTCTTGAACAAATAAAGGGAAAGAAAAAACGCCATGAAATGCAAAATATTCAAGTTTTATGGATAAAAAACCTAAAACAAGTGGCAGAAATAAGTTTTAAATGAACTTTAGTCTTACTCTGATATTCCAAACTTTTGTGTAAAAGCGTACTAACTGCCATTTTTGTCTTTTGTTTCTATTTCTCTTAAATGACTTCAACTAAAAGTTTCAGGCCGGGCACCGTGGTGGCTCACGCCTGTAATCCCAGCACTTTGTGAGACCAAGATAGGCAGATCACTTGAAGTCAGGAGTTCAAGACCAGCCTGGCCAACATGGTGAACGAAATCCCATTTCTACTAAAAATACAAAAATTAGCTGGGCACATTGGCATGTGCCTGTAATCCCAGCTACTAGGGGGGGCTGAGGTGGGAGAATAGCTTGAACCTGGGAGGTGGAGGTTGCAGTGAGCTGAGATCACGCCACGGCATGCCAGCCTGGGTCACAGAGTAAGACTCTTTGTTAAAAAACCCAAAAGTTTCAGCAAAGGGAAAAAACTTTACTGTAGACTGAATGTTTGTTGCCTGAATGTTCGTTGGAAGTATTTTCCCTTAGCTAGAAATAAGAAGCACTCCACTCCCACCAAATCTCCAACTTACTTATGTACAAACTTACATAAAGTATTAGCACAATCACATGGTGATGTTCCTTGAGATGTTTTTAATGAACGTGCATCGCAACAGCCTGTAATTCCTTCCCATGAAGTGCCTCCTCAAAAGGGACAGTGATGACAGCTTCACTGTTATCACTGTGGGTTGGACTGCAGCATTAGTGAGATGAAGAGTTTGAGGTTTTAATCCCAACCAATCTGCCAAGATTTTCTATTGCAAAAGGATTGGCAGACTAGGAAGGGATCAAAGATGGTAAAGAAATGTATTTTCAGGCCAGGCGCAGTGGCTCACGCCTGTAATCCCAGCACTTTGGGAGGCCGAGGCGGGCGGATCACAAGGTCAGGAGATCGAGATCATCCTGGCTAACACGGTGAAACCCCATCTCTACTAAAAATACAAAAAATTACCAGGCGTGGTGGCGGGCGCCTGTAGTCCCAGAGGCTGAGGCAGGAGAATGGCGTGAACCCGGGAGGTGGAGCTTGCAGTGAGCCGAGATCGCACCACTGCACTCCAGCCTGGGCGACAGAGCGAGACTCCATCTCAAAAAAAAAAAAAAAAAAATGTATTTTTGAGGTATTTACAGATATTAAAAGACAGGCTTCCATTTAGACTCTGAAAAAAAGACTGCAATTTTCATGGAAAGAAAATGTTGCAAGTTACCTGGGGCTGTTTTCATTAACACTGACTAATTCTTATTCTTAGGCCTCTGAAAGGAAATTATGAATTAACCTTTGATTTGGAGGTTTTTGTTTTTCTTTCAGATATCATGTGCTGGCCTTGCTTGTAGGAGGTAAATCAGTGGTATAAGCTTTACAAAATGTGTTCACTAAGAAATTTTAGAATGAAAAAATGAAAATGGGCCATGCACATATAATTATTGATTAATAAAACTTTTTATTTTATGTATGTATTTATTTTGAGTCTGAGTTACGAGACTGGCTAATTTTTGTATTTTTGGTAGAGACAATGCTTCACCATGTTACCTAGGCTGGTCTTGAACTCCTGGGCTCAAGCAATCCACCGGTCTCATTCTCCCAAAGTGCTTGAATTACAGGTGTGAGCCACTGTGCCCAGCCTGATTAATAAAACTTGTGAAATAATTCCTTGAGATATTTGAATTTTAGCCAAAATCAGTCAGTCTTTCTCTCTTTCTCTCTCTATGTCTCATCACACACATGTACCCCTAACTAATTATAATTAGGGACAGTTTTTTTTAAATAAAAAAGGGTGGCTTGAAAAATGTTACCAACTTTCTTATTATATTCTTATGTATTAACCATATAAATGTTAATAAATATAAATATTGGTCTTAAAAATTAAGGTTAAGCCTCTTAAATAGCATAAGCAGAAATAAGGAAACAAATCAGATATAATTAGACCAACGTAAGGAACAACTTTAGATGTAGAATTTGGCTATAATTTTAACAACTTGAGATTTTAAAAATCAGGAATATGAATAGTAAATGAGTTGGCATGTATTCATGGTAGTATTTGAAGTCAGACATTTCCATACTGATTTATCTTTTACTAATATGAGGAGATTAGAATTAATGAGATGGGAAGTAAATGTGATGATATTTTTGAATTGGGGTTACAAGCTAGAAACATGAAAGTGTGCCTGTGCAGGACGATTGTGAAAGTCTGATATTGGGAAAGAAGCTCAAAGGTTGTAGGAATAACTTAGGGTAAGTCTTATTACCACTGGGAGACTTAATTATCTTCTGTGTGTAAAACAGTGGGGGAAATAAAAGCTACCAGCAGTTTTCTGTGAGCATTACAGATCATGCATTCTGAATGTTTGGAATGCTGTACGCAGTGCAACCCTTTTGTAATAACTCTTGGTATTAGAGCTAATTTAGAGGTTTTGGTCATCAGGAAAGCCTAGTAATAGCCTAGTAAGAGAGCTGCAAGTTAAATGAATTATTGACATTTTTTCATCCTGTTACTCCTTTGTGGGAAATTATTGGGATGTTTGTATTTTAAGTGTGCAAATAGTCAAAGTAATACTTGAATTTTTATTTATTTATTTTTTTGTGAAGGGGACCATTCAAATTCTCTTGGAAAGGCTGAATGGGTTTAAGAGCTATGAAGATTATTTCTGCTTTGTAATAATTGGTCATTTAAATAGTCTATTTAAAGTCTGATTTTCATGGTAGAGTTTCAAAAAATTGAATACTCCTCCAAATCTTCTCACAGAAACAGATCACAGTCTATTCCTTCTCTGAAAATCACAATGTTTCTTTCCTCATACATTTGCTAAGAGGATGTAGAAGAGGAACATGATAATACATTTTGAATGGATTTCTTGGCTTTGGAATTTTCCCATTTTCAAATGTAAGTTATTTATTGGATTTATAGCAATTTGTCCTTCAGTGAATGATCAGAAAACCTCACTAGAATACTGTAATTATTGTGATTATGAAGAAGAGTTGCAACAATAAAGCAGCAGTGAATTATTTATCCACACAGACATCTCTGTGTGTTTTCGGAGATTAGACTATGCTCTTCATCCTGATGCAAGAGAAAAGTTTTAAAACAGTGATTATTTCAACATTCTTATTCAAAAATTTGATCTACCTTGTTTTCACCAGTTGGTGATTGGTTTCCATGGAAATGGAAATGGAATAAGCATTCCTCCTTTTAGATTCTCAGCTACCCCATGCCAACTGAGAGCTGTAAATGCCATTTGGTTAACAGCAAGGATTCAGAATTCTTC
Source organism: Gorilla gorilla gorilla (assembly GCF_029281585.2). Taxonomy (NCBI): domain Eukaryota; kingdom Metazoa; phylum Chordata; class Mammalia; order Primates; family Hominidae; genus Gorilla; species Gorilla gorilla. Next base: position 72,258,964 of record NC_073237.2, read on the forward strand.
CATTTTAAAGTGGCAGAGGGAGAGGAAAAGAAAAGTTTTGCCAAGTCATTTCACTTTTCTCCCTTTGAAAAGGACACAGTTTTATGATTGTCTGAGCTATTGACAGATGACTATCAGACGAAACAAAGTCCAACAATGTCTCTTGACTAATCAATTTAAATCTCTTTTCTACCCTTCACAAAGTTCTTTAACTCATTGTGATTTATTAATAAATTAATAACTGACCTGTTATGGTCTCCTGGTTCTCTACCTGCTATCCCTATGGTGGGCACTGAAGTGATTTAGATGTTGGGAGGAGATGATTTGGTGATCTCAATGATCTGTAACCTAAGGGAATGATAATCTGTTGATAAAGGGTGTGGCGGGAGTGGTAGAGAGACTGGGGTTGGCAAATTCTCACTTCTGAGAGATTGTTAGTTAATTTGCCATAAGGGTTTTCCATTTCTGCAATTATTGTTCATAACTGCTACATTTTCCCAAACTATTCCATAGGAAGGAGAATGAAGAATATTATAAATAAATGCTTTAGCATACAATGGTTAAGCGTTAATATAGTTGTTTTCTTTTGTCTTGTTTTATGACTCTGGACAGATGAATCAATATGAATGTTCAAATACTAACTTTAGTAGCATTAACACATAATTTTTTCTTTTTTTTTTTTTTTTTTTTTTTTTTTTTTTTTTTTTGGAGACGGAGTCTCGCCCTCTCGCCCAGGCTGGAATGCAGTGGTGCAATCTCGGCTCACTGCAATCTCTGCCTCCCGGGTTGAAGCGATTCTCCTGCCCCAGCCTCCCAAATAGCTGGGATTACAGGCGCACACCACTATGCCCAGCTAATTTTTGTATTTTTAGTAGAGACGGGGTTTCACTATGTTGGTCAGGCTTGTCTCGAACTCTTGACCTCGTGATCCTCCCGCCTCGGCCTCCCAAAGTGCTGGGATTACAGGCGTGAGCCACCGCGCCCAGCCAATTTTTTCTTTTATATTTTATGATGTTTAGATACTAGAGTGAGAAGAAATACAACTCTAGTTCTTTTTTTTTTTTTTTGAGACGGAGTGTGGCTCTGTTGCCCAGGCTGGAGTGCAGTGGCATGATCTCGGCTCACTGCAAGCTCTGCCTCCCGGGTTCACGGCATTCTCCTGTCTCAGCCTCCTGAGTAGCTGGGACTACAGGCACCCGCCACCACTCCCGGCCAATTTTTTGTATTTTTAGTAGAGACGGGGTTTCACCGTGTTAGCCAGGATGGTCTCCATCTCCTGACTTCATGATCCGCCCGCCTCGGCCTCCCAAAGTGCTGGGATTACAGGCATGAGCCACCGCGCCTGGCCAACTGTAGTTCTTAAGTATTGCCCAGTACAGTCTGTGAACACACTTCTTCTCTTGGGGATAAAAAGGAGTTTCTGTATGTCCCAATGTCTGACATTAATGAAGAAAAGAAAAGCAGACATAATGGCTTCCAGCCATGGACTGCCCCTGTGTCTCTAAGTGTGATATCACACCTAGCCAAAACAGGTAATATGTCAACCAAAGAAATGAGATCCTTATTTGCATGGATACTTCAAGGAAATCTTTTTTTTTTTTTTTTTTTTGAGACGGAGTCTTGCTCTGTCGCCCAGGCTGGAGTGCAATGGTGAGATCTCCGCTCACTGCAAGCTCCGCCTCCTGGGTTCACGCCATTCTCATGCCTCAGCCGCCCGAGTAGCTGGGACTACAGGCGCCCGCCACCACGCCCAGCTAATTTTTTGTATTTTTAGTACAGATGGGGTTTCACCGTGTTAGCCAGGATAGTCTCGATCTCCTGACCTTGTGATCCGCCCGCCTCGGCCTCCCAAAGTGCAAGGGAAATCTTACTGATGCTGAGCATGCAATTCAGGGCCTGACATTTTCTATTATCATATTGTATTCATGGGAGACTATCACTTTGATAACTATTTTGGTTAAACAGCTTGTGATTTCTAGTGACTTGAGAGAGTCATTTAGGATATGGAAAGGGACTTGCATAGAATATACATTAGAGGTCAAGGTAGCAAACCAATTTTGCATTTGGCAGTGACTCAATTGCTGTCACCATTTCTGCCCTCTCAAGAGAGGGGAGCAATTTCCTTATTCTCTTATTTAATCTACAACTTGCCCAATTTGGAGAGGCAGTGTAGGAGGGACTCATTAATGGGATAAATGGGCGTTGTGAGGAGAAAACATTAAAAATGAATCTATTTAAATTGAGGCCAGAGTCTTGTTATAAACATCGCAAATGGTGCTTTATTTGTAATAATAAAAGTAAATGTATGAAAATTCATGAGTTTATTACCTAATAGAGCATGCAGCTATAGTCAGTCTTGTATCAAACAAAAATGAATCATGTTTAAAGTTGTAGGTTTTCTGTAATATTATAAAATTTGAATTTTAGTAGGGTCATAAACAGACTCAGTTTATAAAAATCTTTATCGGTTTTTCCAAGGGCCATTTGGAATCATTTTATTGACAAATCATTCTCATTTAAAGCCGCCGTCCTTGTTGATTTTCTTTCTTCCATTCTTACTGATCTCACACTTCTGAATCCTCTTTCAACATGGCTTTGAGTGTGATGGAAGCTGTTCTCAAATATTATTTTCATTGTATAAAACCCTGTGTCTTTTTGAAAGTTCATTAGGAAATCAATTTGCTTGATTTGACTTTTATTGTTTGTTTGCATTTTATGTCCATACAGATATAAAGTCATGGCACTGAAAAGGAGAGGGGTGCTCGAATTGGCACGAGTTTCATTAGTAATAATATCATTCTTGCATGGATTTGTTTGTCTTTCTCACTTAGGAAACCTAATAATTATGGTATCCTGTTAGAAGGAGCCTGTGAACACTGATCCAGATAGCTTAAAAATGCAACTTCTGAGCAGTTGTCTCAGGAAAGATCTCAAATCATCATTAGTTTGTTCTGGCACTAAGTACGTGTGTACCTGAGGATGTATGCATGTTCTTGTTTAAATATATTTTGCATTTTCCTGTTAAGCTCTAGGACTTGGTTTCAGAAGGTCTGGGTTTAAGTTCTTTCAAAGTAAGATGGCTGTATTACTTTAGCAAAGTCACTTAACCTGCAAGAATTTCCATTTTCTTACCTATAAGGTGGGGATAAAAATACAGGTAGTACACGACTATTAGAGAGATCAAATGAAATTAAATGTGAGAACCTAAGTGAAACTGCCTGACAAGTAAAAGATAAGTGATCCTTACAACTTTAATTGATTTGATGTCTAAGTTGCAAATTATATTAAGTATTCTTTCCAATGGTTATTATTTCAGCAGACATGAATGATGCATTATATTTATTGAGTTTATTGATTTACATAAAACAGAATTCAGTGTCAATATAAAATCATAGTGAGTGGAGGTAGAAAAGGTAGAAGCATGTGTTTTTTGGTTCCCAAGATGACATAAATGGCTATGATCATATTTATCATATTTATCCTTTATGCCTAGAAATTAGAGATAGGCAGACTACAGACTGGAGATCAAATCTACCCAGTGACCCTCTACCTGAGAGCAGTTTTTATGTTTTCAAAGGGTTAAAAAAAAAAAATAAAGAAGAAAGAAAAAAGGAGACATGTCAGAGACTGCATGTGTCCCCATAAAGCCTAAAATATTTACTACTTGGCCCATTGCAGAAAATATTTGGCGATTCCTGCTCATAAGCTCATGTAAATACCATCATAATAAAAACCCATACCTTAAGTTATTTCTAAATGAAATATGGTGTATATGCTAAAATGTTGAATTGATCATTAGGGATTATAATAAATTATACATTTTGAAGGGAAGCATTCTTTAATTTTTGGTTTAGTACTTCCATAATGTTGATAGTCTCCCAATGTGAGTGGAAATGGCCCTGATGAACTCTGCAAAAGGAACCAGGAATAACTGTCAGTAAACAGAAGGGCCCGCAGTTGCTTGGTATAGCTAATTTGAAATGGTAACAAGAAAACTCAGTGAATAGATGGTGTTAGCACTGCTTATCTGTACTTCAGCACTCCCAGTGCAGAGTGCAGAGTGCAGAATAACCCTGGGACCAAGCTCCACCCACCTTCTCACTCCCTGAAGTGTATTGCAGAAGAAACTTAGTAACCCCAAGGAGCCCTTGGATCAGAATTTAATGGCCATTGTTTACCTGTATTTCAGTCAAACAGATAATTGTCAACCCTTTCTCCCTGCAAAGGAAGCCTCCTATTTTCAGAAGTGTTTTCAGTTTGCTTATGATCAGGAAACAGCCCTGAGCAGAGTGAAGTCAGGTATTTATAATATCATCTTTCTCCATCACTCAATCATTAACAGATTTTGGGCAAAACAAGTATTTTTGGCCTATTTAACAAATATTGAATGGTATCTTTATTTGAATATTTTAATAAAAGCAGATCCATTAAATATATTTATTGTTAAATAAATGTAGACTTGTAAATTATTGTCTATGATTCAGGATTTTCTGGCCAACAGAATTTATTGAAACTATGTTGTATCATGTCTTTTTTTCTCACTGTTGAATCCTTAGTGAATAATCACATTCTTAGCAGGTAGTTGGTACTTGATAGATATTTGCTGAATGAATGCTTCAGAAAAATTAATTATGAGTCAGAAGATGGAAGTAGTCTCATTAGGTATAGTTAAGAAGGTCTTTATAATAATATTCATAAAATTAGATTTTACCTATATACAGGAGTATAGGTAAAGTTGAAACATGGTCTGTTTCCATTCTGCCAAGCTGGTCTGTTGCTTTGCTACTTCAGAAATATTTACATGAGATCGATTTCAGTGTACATTTCAAAAAAATATATATGGAAAGAAATAGACCACAAAAATCAAAATTATAATTTGATACAGGTCATTATTTCTTTCATTCTCTTTATAGATCTTTTCTAGTCTCTTAGCATATACACTCAGTATACACTTCATATTTCATGCATTACTGAGTTCTAATTATAAAATTTTCTTTTAATTATGATGATGTGAAATTATAGGAAAATCAGTTCAGGTGTAAGGAGGAGGAAGTTGCTTAGATTGCATACTACACATTTTCACAAGCACCAATCCCAAACCAGAACAACTGGAGCAGAAATTCTTATAACACCTTGTACGTAAACCTTGATTAACTTGTACCACAATACTTGGTGATTATTTGCATAAGTCTTGCAATGCTCCTGTCAGTGGTCTTAGGTTCCATTAATCAGTCAAATTCATAGAACTCATTAGGCCACAGGAGGTAATTATTCTATCCTTCTAGGATAGAAACATAATGTGCTAATAGGGTAGTATCTGGTTTATATCTTCACCAAGAGAGGCCAGCAATCCCAGAACAATTTTCTGCTCCTCCCCTGTCTCACTGCCTCCCAAGTGACACCACAGTTGTAAAGAATGAGCCATATGGTGGAGGGGGGTATGACAGTCATTTTACCTTAAAAGCCCCATGCTCATAAGAGCAATATTTTTTGTAATAGCCTATGAATATAACTTCCAAGGGCATGCAAAGAAGGCCACACTCCATTTCTAGGGGTCTAACCTCAGAAGCCCAATGCTAAGACTCCCCATCATTTATCTGTAGTCCTGGTCACAGATCTCCCAGTTCATGGTAATTTACCAACCAGGGTTCATTTTTACTGTAAGCAGCATTGCTTAGTGTCTGACATCTCACATTTCTCAAATATCAGGGAGACCAGAGCTAGAAAGTTAAACCAAAGTAATTTTTCCAAACATGAGGAAAAAAAGATTTTGTTAATCCTTTACTCAGAATATTCCCCGCCAAGACTGTGAGCACCACAGCCCTGCATTATTCAGCTTTGTATGCCCCAGGCCCCAGAAATGCTGAGGACATAGTTTGTGAATTATTTAGATTTGAGAAAGGAAGCAGGGAAGAAGAAGAGAATTAATATTGTTAACCAAAATATTTCTTAAGTGGTACTTTGGTATTTTCCAGGAAAATGAAAACAGCATTTCTGACAGTTCATTACTTGAAAGTGTTATATTTTTATTTTCTGATATCATAGGTAATACTTAGTAGAGCAGACAGATGTCCAAAAAAAAACAACAACAACAGGCATCACATTGACCCCTCCAATTTCAAGGAAGATTTTGATCCTCCAGATTCACATTTGTATGAGAAAACACTGCCTCCCAGCACCTGAGAACAGACCTAAAGTGAATCAGCAAGAATGACTACTTTCTGTATATTCATTGTCAAGGAGTAAAGGAGACAATTTCCCAGTCCTCTATTTGTGGTGGAAAATCAGACAGGCTGCTCCCAACGCTCCAACCACATGGAGTAAAAACTAGTGGATCTAAGTCTCAGAAGACTAAACAGAACCCTCTGATAGAGTTAGAAAGCTTGAAGAGCAGGATTTGAGAGTCCTAATAGACCCAATGCAGAAGGAAAATCATCATGGCATAACTAGGGGCTGCAGACAGACATGGGCAATCTTTTTTCATAGAAACAAGCTCAAGTCTCACGCCAAAAACTAATCATTTAAAGCAGAAAAGGAACCAAAAAGCATGGCAGGTTAAATCTGGAGTACTAACCAGGGAGCCAAGACAAGGGGTCGCATTTCATTGTCATGATTAGTATATTTCATCAACAGGAAGCTCACTATGGCCTTGTTGTTGTTGATCCCCAAGATACAGATGAGAAGAAATGTTAGTAAGGAGGTGCTTAGTGTCTTGGTCAGAACCATAAACATATATACATACATAAACCCTGTGCATTAGTCTGTTCTCACGCTGCCAATAAAGACACACCCAAGACTGGGTAATTTATAAAGAAAAGGAGGTTTAATGGACTCACAGTTCCACATGGCTGGGAAGACCTCACAATCCTGGCAGAGGTGAGGAGGAGCAAAGCCATGTCTTACACAGCAACAGGCAAGAGAGTGTATGCAGGGAAACTGCTCTTTATAAAACCATCACCTCTCGTGAGACTTATTCACTATCATGAGAACAGCATGGGAAGAAACCCACCCCCTGATTCAATTACCTCCCAATGGGTCCCTCCCACGATGCGTGGGGATTATGGCAGCTACAATTCAAGATGAGATTTGGGTGGGGACACAGCCAAACCATATCATTCTGTCCCTGGCCCCTCCCAAGTCTCATGTCCTCACATTTCAAAACCAATTATGCCTTCCCGGCAGTCCTCCAAAGTCTTAACTCATTTCAGCATTAACTCAGAAGTTCACAGTTCAAAGTCTCATCTGACACAAAGCTAGTCCCTTCCACCTATGAGCCTGTAAACTCAAAAGCAAGTTAGTTGCTTCCTAGATAGAATGGGGTACAGACATGGGTAAATACATCCATTTCAAATGGGATAAATTGGCCAAACTGAAGGGGCTGCGGGTCCCATGTAAGTCTCAAATCCAGCAGGGCAGTCAAATCTTAAAGCTCCAAAATGACCTCCTTTGACTCCATGTCTCACATCTACGTCACACTGATGCAAGAGGTGGGCTCCCATGGCATTGGACAGTTCCGCCCCTGTGGCTTTGCAGGGTACAGCGCCCCTCCTGGAGGCTTTCACATGCTGGCATTGAGTGTCTGCAGCTTTTCCTGGCAAATGGTGCAAGCTGTCAGTGTATCTACCATTCTGGGGTCTGGAGGATGGTGGCCCTCTTCTCACAGCTCCGCTAGGCAGTGCCCCAGTAGGGACACTCTTGTGGGGGGGCTCCCACCCCACATTTCCCTTCTGCACTGCCCTGGTAGAGGTTCTCCATGAGGGTTCCCCTGCTGCAGCAAACTTCAGCCTGGACATCCAGGCATTTCCATACATCCTCTGAAATTTAGGCGGAGGTTCCCAAACATCTGGCTTATTGTTACTTATGCAGATTTCTGCAGTGGGCTTGAATTTCTCCCCAGAAAATGGGTTCTTCTTTTCTATTGCATCCTCAGGCTGCAGATTTTCCAAACTTGATGTATCCTCTGCTTCCTCTTGAATGCTTTGTCGCTTAGAAATTTCTTCTGCCAGATACCCTAAATCATCTCTCTCACATTCAAATTTCCATAGATCTCTAGGGCAGGATGAAAATGCCACAGTCTCTTTCTTAAAGCATAACAAGAGTCACCTTTGCTTCAGTTCCCAGCAAGTTCTTCATCTTTATCTGAGACCACCTCAGGCTGAACTTTATTGTTCATATCACTATGAGCATTTTGGTCAAAGCCATTCAACATGTCTCTAGGAAGTTCCAAACTTTCCCACATTTTCCTGTCTTCTGAGCCCTCCAAGTCTCTAGGAAGTTCCAAACCTCTGCCTGTTATACAGTTCCAAAGTCACTTCCACAGTTTCGGGTATCTTTACAGCGGCACCCCACTACCCAGTACCAATTTACTGTGTTAGTCTGTTCTCATGCTGCTAATAAAGACATACTCGAGATTGGGTAACTTATAAAGAAAAAGAGGTTTGATAGACTCACAGTTCCACATGCCTGGGGAGGCCTCACAATCATGGCAGAAGGTGAGGAGGAGCAAAGGAATGTCTTACATGGCGGCAGGCAGGAGAGCATGTGCAGGGAAACTGCCCTTTATAAAACCATCAGCTCTCATAAGACTTACTCACTATCACAAGAACTGCATGGGAAAAACCCACCCCCATGATTCAATTACCTCCCAACTGGTCCCTCCGAGGATGCATGGGGATTATGGGAGCTACAATTCAAGATGAGATTTGGGTGGGGACACAGCCAAACCATATCACCCTGCCTTGGGTTTTTACTTTACTTCATCATTCCTTGCAACATTATATTTGAGAAGACAACCAAAGTGAGGTGAAGAACTATATTTTCTGATAAACCAAGCTACTTATTCATTCCTTTAAACATGGACCAGCATAATTTTTTGTGTTGTTTCAGTTAACAATGAATAAGCTATTTTCCTAGACTGGGGCAGATAAAAGGAGAGAAAAGATATCAAAGATCTAGGCAGGGAAGGATAAGGAAGAGGCAAAATAACAGGTAAGAAAACACTTCTAAAGCAGTAGATTGACCACTTGAGTTGATGTTATTTTATTGCCAATACTATTTGTACTCTGACTGAAATCTACTAGAATTACAACCAGTCTTACAAATACCTGACGATTCTTCAAACCTACAATTATTTTTTAAAATACTGTTTTTGAGAAAACATTATAAACTTGCAGAAATTTGCAAAAATAGTACAGAGGTCTTAGTTTCCCACGATGATAACAGTTTATGTAATTCTAGTATAATATCAAAGTCAGGTAACTGACATTGATACATTTTACAGGCCTTACTCAGATTTCACTGGTTTTGACATGCATGTGTGTGTATGTGTGTGTGTCAGACAATACTTTAACTCACCATAAGAAATATTTTCTTGTTTTTAAAAGCTTGCTAGTTATTTATATTTGATATATCTAATGCTAATTATCAATAGTGATCTATTATTACTCAATACTATGAAATATACTTTTCATTTTTTTTCTTGCCTACAGCGTGTTACCTGTCAGATTTTGGAGCAGTTGATGAATGCTTTTAATAATTTCTTAAAATATTGTACATTATTCCCGATGGCCAAAATGAGGATTCAGAATCTCTATTGCTAAATATAAAAACCATCATAATTTAAAAGTTCATGCTTAAGATTATTTCAGTATTAGGCTATCAAAGGATCTCTGAACATAATCTTGTATTATTTTATGTATCTATTTATTTGTTATTTTGAACAAGTTTTCCTGACTCTCTTCCCCCATAACAAAAAATTTACTGTTTTTAAGGCCTCGTGGACTTCATGTAATTCCAAGTACTTCAGAAGTTATTATCATCGAGTCACAAAAACTAATCACCACAAATAGACTATATGATTTCTTTTTACTTCTTAAATTTTTAAGTTTTTTTTCTCAAATATATTTTGGTAAGCTTTTTATTGACAACAGGGGGATAATGCATTTTCAGCTATTTTCCATTCTTAAGTTTCATTTTTAAGATTATTAGTATTTCCTTCTTGTAATTAAGTTGAAATACAACTTAATTTTGTGGAGGTTCAGTAAAATATACTATCAAATATGCTGTCGTCAGTACTAATGAAGGAATATAGTCACTGCTCCTCTGCAGAGCATTGATAGTAGGCAAAAAGTAGGGTTGCAGATAAAGGAGCCGTGAAATCTTGGCAATTATTCAAAGCCTTAAGAATATAGGCCTCTCTGAGTCTTAGCAGAATGATAGAAAGTCATTATACAAGGAGCTAGGATACCCTGGTCTAGTTCTCATTTGTAAAATAAGAGAAATAATATGTGTTTTGCTTACTTCACAGGGTTGATGTGAGAATCAAATGAGGCAAAAGTACTTTGAGCATTACAGAGTGTGATATAAGCAGAAGGTGGTAATATGATGATGCAGAACATGACCAATTAGAAACATCAATTTTGCACAATATGTTGGAGAACATATCCCTATTTCTGGCTCTCCTCTCTCCTTCTAAGAGGGCTTTTGAAATAAACCTAAATGGTTTTTGCTTAGATTCATACAAAATTTAAAACCTGCAAGAAAGAATAGGCACCCTAGGTGTCAGAAGGGAATACCAATGGTGAAAGTAGACAGAATCCGTGAACACCTGAAGATGTTTGTTCCAAGAAAAGAGTGAAATATAAAGTCACCTTTCTCCCACTTGCCATTGCTTGATAACCTATATGTATAATTGTGACTGTCAAGCAATGCAATGTCAAGGGTAAAGGGTGACCCCCTTTGTGTGACCTGATGTCTCTGATTCATTCTGAGCTCTCTCACATCTTGTCTTCCGATCTGGGATGAAACCTCGAATAAGTTAATGTTTCCATCCACATAAACAGGTACGGAAGAAAAAAAGTTCTCAAAGCCGTGTGAGGAGAGGGCAAAAGGAGAAGTGAAGGCAACATCTCCCCACTTAGCAAGATACAGTGACCCCATGAAGGCCCTACACTCACTTCACCTAATTTGTATGTGTTCATGATACACAGAAATTAACAGGCACTTTCTCATCTGATTTTCCATCTTTTCAATAAGGTATCCCAGGTAAAACTTTAGACCTTTAATTATAGTGGTTTATTGTTAGTAGTAGATGATAAAACTTAGTAAGAAAGGCAGTAGAACAAAGGCAGGCATGATCTTTAAGTCAAGATGCTCTTCAAGAGTTAAAATGGTTTTTTGAGGTAAAAATTATGTAACAAATTGTTTCATGCTTACTAGGGCTTTGACAGTAATGACAGTATCCTTAAGAGAATCAGAAGTGATGCAATAAGAGGCATTTTTTTAAGTTATTAGTTTGTCTACAGCCAATTTATTTTAGATGACATCCTATTTCTTTTAAGTCATTGGTCTATAGATCAATTATGATTTATATAATGGGTTGTCTTCTGGAAGTCTAGGAAAATATGCATCTTAGTAATATTGTGGGCATATGCAAGAGAGCTTAACAGATGACTGATATTCCAATGAGTATTTATTACATAAGAATTGACTAGTAAAATTCATGTGTAGGTACATGTATGTTAGAGTGTAATATAATGAATCTATTGTTTTTCTGGAGTAAAATCTACTAAAGTTTTCTCCCTATGCTGAAAGTATTCTAAATGTTCATACTCTGTGGTCTCTGAGCAAAAACACATTTGAAACATAGACTTTTCTTTTTGTGACTTTTATATTTACTGACATCATAAACATACCTCTTGCTGACCACCCTTATAATTCTGTGGGAATAAAAAAAAATGAATCTTGTTCATACACTTGAACTTCAAACAGGTCATGATGATATCTATTGCTCTATAACTTGTTTTAAATCCATGTGAAAACACTGAGTCCAACTAAGATATAAAAATTTAAGATGACTGATATTTTTCTGGGGGTAGTGATCATTGTCATCTGAAGAGAATGGGCTAGGGTGATTTAAATGTAATTGAGCTAGCCATTTGGACCATCAATTACTATATGCTGAAATGTATTATTTAACTGTTACATAATGCATATGTATCAGCAGCAGAGTGAAGGTTCAGCTCAGATAATTTCACTCTCTCCTAAAAATGGTTCATATAATATGGTGTAAAGCAATGTACAGAAATCTTTATAAGAAGCCCTTTATAAGGAAATAGTCACTATATTATTCACTCAGGAACATTCACTACGTATTAATGATGCATGTAATCTGTGCAGGGCTTTTTTACATTTTTGGACTACAAAACCAAGTTAGCTCTTCCATATTTTAATAATATGGTAGAATAAATATTCAATTACATCTTTCCTAGTATAGTACATCTAAAACTCAGGAAAGTATTCAGGGGCTTTTTTTTTTTTTTGAGACAGGGTCTCACTGTTGCCCAAGCTGGAGTGCAGTAGCACGAACACAGCTCACTGCATCCATGAACTCCTGGGCTCAAGCGATCCTCCAGCCTCAGCCTTCTGAGTAAGCGGGACTACAGGTGCTTACCACTACGCCCAGCTAATTTTTTTTTTTTTTTTTTTTTGTAGAGACAGGGTCTTGGCATGTTGCTTAGGCTGGTCTCCAACTTCTGTGCTCAAGTGATCCTCCCACATTGGGCCCAAAAAACTGCAAGGATTACACATATTGCAACCATGCCCGACCTTAAGGGACTTTTTAGTGCATGGTTGAGTTGGTGGGACACCAAGAGAATTTCTCTGAGAAAGTTCAAATCTATAAGCCTAGGCAGGTACATGCATTTTCGAGAGTGAGCAACCAACCTCATCCAGCCTGGAGGTATTTTTTAATAAGCTCAGGGCCTTGGTTCAGTGGGATGAGTGAGGATTCTGCGTAAAACAGAACCCCTGAGATACCATCTACAGTACTTTATATGGGAAAAACAAAACCTACACATAGTGAGATAGAGGACATATTTGACTTTCTCAACCTGGGTAATAGATGAGACAAGAGGATAAATAAATACACTTGTGTATATGAATTACTAATATCCTCATAGGATTTACACCTGTAATTCCTATTACCCATACAGCCCAAATTTTAAATGTGGAAGTGGCAAATTTAAATCTTCTTTGGATCAAGGAGCTTCTCCCTCAAGCCTCAAAGAATTCACAGAGATAAAAGCTCAAGCAATATGACCTCTAAATGGAAAATTCATCTGCTACATGGGGAAAAAAATTGACATGAAAACAGAAGGGCAGCAGACACATCAGTGGAATTAAATTCACAATTTTGGAATTATTAGATACAGGATACTGTATATGTATAAAGAATATTTTTAAAGTGTTTAAATCAAAAGAGACTATCAGAATTAACCAGGCAGATTTGAAAAGGAACTTCACAAAATGAAACTTTTAAGGCAGACATGATAGCACACACCTGTAGGCCCAGCTACTTGGGAAGCTGAGGTAGGAGGATCACTTGAGCCCAGGAGTTTGAGGCCAGACTGGGCAACTTGGCGAGACCCACGCCCACTTCCCCACACAGACAAAAAAAAAAAAGAAAGAAAATAAATGTATAACAATCTAAGTGAATAATGCAGTGAATATTAAATAGCAGATTAGTCATGATTGAAGGTGGCTAAAGTGAAATATGGAATTGAGCAAGTTACACGGAATGCAGCCCAGAGAGAGAAGGTTATGGGAGTCCGAAGGAGAGAGTAACCATTAAGGTGATGTGAGAATGTCTGATGTATGCTTCATTAGGACTTCGATTTTTTTCTTGTAAATTTGTTTATTTGTGGATTCTGGATATTAGACCTTTGTCAGATAGATAGATTGCAAAAATTTTCTCCCATTCTGTAGGTTGCCTCTTCACTCTGATGGTAGTTTCTTTTGCTGTGCAGAAGCTCTTTAGTTTAATTAGATCCCATTTGTCAATTTGGCTTTTGTTGCCATTGCTTTTGGTGTTTTAGACATGAAGTCCTTGCCCATGCCTATGTCCTGAATGGTATTGCCTAGGTTTTCTTCTAAGGTTTTTATGGTTTTAGGTCTAACGTTTAAGTCTTTAATCCATCTTGAATTAATTTTTGTATAATGTTAAGGAAGGGATCCAGTTTCAGCTTTCTATATATGGCTGGCCAGTTTTCCCAGCACCATCTATTAAATAGGGAATCCTTTCCCCATTTCTTGTTTTTGTCAGGTTTGTCAAAGGACTTTGAAAAAAGGAACTAGAGAAAGAAAGGCAGTTTTCAGAGAGTATAGCTGAAAATTCTGAGGAATTAGACTTTATAACAACAGGTTTAAGAATTCCTAGAAAGAAATTTTTTAAATTCTAAAAAATTATAAATGTTTCAAATTTTTTATCCTACAGGATAAAAAAACGTCAAATAGAAAAGCATCCAGAGAAAAATAGATTGCCCAAATACCTGATTTCTTATCAGAAATAATGCAAGCTAGAAGACAGTGGAATGACACTTTTGAAGTGGGCTTACTCTAGAACTCTGTACCCAGTGCAATCATTTTTTAAGAAAAGTAAAAAGTTATTTTCTGAAGACTTTCAAGAGCCAAAAGACTCTCTCAAAGGTCTTTTCACATTTGTAGAATAAATGCCCAGATATTTATGAAATGTTCTTCGGAAAGAAATCAATGATCCAAGAGGGAAGTACGAGCTGCAAAAAGAAACAGAGCAAAGAATGTACACTTGACCCATGAACAACTCAGGAATTAGGCATGTTGACTCCATTCCATGCAGCTGAAAATCCGCATATGTCTTTTAACTTCCCCCAAACTTAACTACTAATAGCTTACTGTTGACTGGAAGCCTTATTAATAAAAATAAAAAACCAATTAATGTATATTTTGTATGTTACATGTATTATATACTATATTCTTACAATTAAGCTAGAGAAAGGAAAATGTTATTAAGAGAATCATAAAGGAAAATTATTTTAGTATTCATTAAGTGGAAATGGATCATCATGAAGGTCTGCATCCTCATCGCCTTCATATTGAATAGGCTGAGGAGGAAGAGGAAGGGTTGGTCTTGCAGTCTCAGGGGTGGGAAGGGTGGAAGAAAATCCATGTATAAGTGGACCCAAGAAGTTCTGTGCTGTTCAGGGTTCAACTGTATTTGTAAATCTAGACAAATACTGTTCAAATTACTAACTAATTAGTTTCTAGGGTTAAAAAATCCAGGGTATCACTGTAATCATAAGAAGCTTGTACATGGGTATAAGAGATGAGTAATCAGAGTTGAATCAGTCTAAAGTCTGTATTGTTTGGAAAAAGAGGATTGATAACGTTAGACTTTGTGTTGTTAGGTATTTGTGATCAAATACCTAAGATTGCCACTAAATAATAGAATACATAACAACCAAGCTGGTATAGGGAAAAAGGTTACAGAAATGAACATGAATATATCAATAAACACAGTTACTATAAATGGTCTTACTCTCTAGTTAAAGACTCATTGAAAGTCTAGTTTCAAAAAAGACCAAGTTATATTCTATTTATAAGAGATATAACTAATATAAACAGAGTATTTGAAAGTAAAAAATATGTGTATACAAATTAAATAGTCACTAAATATCTTTTTTTAACTGCAAGAGCCATTCAGTGTTAGTACATATTTATAAATGGTGTGTTTCATTAGAAAGATTACTAATTCCATTTTAAGTAAAACAAAATTCATAAAACTGCAAAGCATATTAACAAACCAACAGTATAATAAATAAGCCTGATATGATGGACACATAAAGAGTAATTGGAGAATATACATCATTTTCAAACACATGGAACATTTATTAACAATTTTCACAAACTTGGCCATTGGGTAAATCTCACAAAATCCAAAGAATTGGTTCATATAAATAATATTATTTTATCACAAGTTAATCAGATTATTATTGATACCAAAAGATAACTAATTACCCACATATATTTAAAAACATCAAAACATACTTACAAGTAAGTCGTGGGCCAAGTAATAAACCAGAGCTGAATTTCAAAATAGAGGCCCTTGTGGTTCAGTAGCACTGGGCATTAATTAATAATAGATACAATGAACTATAAGAACAGTCTCATTAAAGGAATTACACATTTGAATAAAAATAACTTATGAAGACTAATGAAGGATTATAGTTAATAATTGCTAGATTTTGGGGAAAATTAATAGTGGAGCTTGGAGTTTCCAGAATAAATAATTTTTCTTTTAAAAATTGATCATAGTTTACAATTGATTATAGTTTACAGTAATCTATTTTATATCTCAAATTATCTAAAAGAGAATAATTCAAATGTTTCTGACATAAAGAAAAGACAAATATTTAAGGTAATAGATATCTCAGTTATATTGAATTGATCTTTACAAATTATGTGAATGTATTAAATTATCACATGTACACTGAAAATATGTACATCTCTTATGTATCAATCTTTAAAATTTTTGAAAAATGTTTTAAATTGATCATTTTTTGGTGATGAAAATGATATAATCAAATGCCAGAATGGGAAGATAATTATGAGTACATCAAAATTAAAGATAGTCTGTAATCCCATTGGTTTGGGAGGCTAAGATGTGAAATTCACTTGAGGCCAGAAGTTGGAGATTAGCCTGAGTAACATAGTGAGACCCTGTCTCTACAAAAAAATTTAAAAATTAGCCTGCTGTGGTGGTGCACACCTGTAGTCCTGGCTACTCAAGGGGCTGAGGTGATACAATTGCTTGAGCCCAGGAGTTTGAGATTACAGTGAATTATGATCAAGCCACTGTACTCCAGCCTGGGTGGTAGAGCAAGAGCCCATCTCCTAAAAAAAAAAAGAAATTGTGTATGACAACCCAAAATTGATCTAAATAAGATTGTATGTTCCAAATATCAAATTTGGAAATATCTGTGACAGATATGGCAGGGAAGAAATTAAGAAATTTGGGCAAAGGGCCTGAAGAGGTTATTTACAAAGCAAGAAATAGAAATAGCTAATAAATATTTGAAAAATGTTCAACATCAAATATAATGAGCAGGAGGAGGGAAACAACAATGAAATAACAATTTTCATGTCAAATTGTCAAAGATGAAAGAGATTGGAAAACTCATATGCAGGGGTGTGTGTACACAGGGTTTATCCAGATATTTTCTCCATATGTCATTCAGCTTGGCTTTTGGCCTTTTTGTTTGCCATGCACAAAATTTAATTTTTTATAGTACTATTTTCTTGTTAAAAATTTTTTATTGATACATAATAATTGTACATATTTATGGGTTATATATGGTATTTCAATATATGCATGCAATGTATGATGATCAAATAAGGGTAACTAGGTTATCCATTGCCTTAAATATTTATCTTCTTTCTGTGGGTAATATTCCAAATCTTCTCTTCTAGCTATTTTGAAATATACAATAAGCTATTATTAACTATTATCATTCTGTTATGCTATTGAACACTAGACCTTATTCCTAATATCTAACTGTATTTTTGTACCTATTACCCAATGCCTCCTCATCCCCCACACGGTCCTACCCTTCCCAGCCTCTGTTAACCATCATTCTACTCCACGTTCATGATCAGCTTTTTCAGCTTTCACATATGGGTGAGGACATGCGATATTTGTCTTTCTGCTCCTGGCTGATGTCACTTAACATAATGACCTCTGGTTCCATCCATGCTGAGAATGTCAGGATTTAATTTTTTTTTCTTTTTTTTTTCTTTTTGAGACAGGGTCTTGCTCTGTCAGCCAGCCTGGAGTGCAGTGGCATGATCATGGTTCACTGCAGCCTTGATCTCCCGGGCTTAAGTGATTCTCCCACCTTAGCCTCCTGAGTATGTAGGACAACAGGTGTGCACCACCACACCTGGCTACTGGCTAATTTCTTTTTTATTTTTGTAGAGACGCAGTCTCCCTATCTTGCCTAGGCTGGCTTTGAACTCCTGGGCTCAAGTAATCCTCCTGACTTGGCCTCCCAAAGTGTTGGGATTACAGGCATGGGCCACTGCATCTGGCCAGGATTTCATTCTGTTTTATGGCTAATATTCCATTGTGTACATATACCACATTTTCTTATCCATTCATCTGTTGATGGACACTTATCTTGGCTATTGTGAATAGTGCTGCAGTAAACATAAGTGTGCAGATATCTTTTCAATAGGCTGACTTCCTTTATTTTGGATATATACCCAGCCATGGGATTGCTGGATGATAAGCTAGATCTATTTTTAGGTTTTACGGGACCCGCCATACTGTTTTCTGTAGTGGCTATACTAATTTACATTCCCACCAGCAGTGTTCTCTTTTCACTGCACTCTCTGATCCGATCATTTCTTTGATCTGTTTTTTATAGCATTTGTTATTTTCTGTCTTTTTGATAATAGTCACCTTAACCAGGGCAAGATATCTCATGGTGGCTGATTTGCATTTCCCAGATGATTAGTGATGTTGAGCATTTTTTTCACATACCCGTAGTCCAATTATATGTCTTCTTTTGTGAAATGTGTATTCAAATCATTTGTCCATTTTAAAATTGGATTACTTGGCTTTTTGCTATTGAGTTACTTATACATTCAGTTTATTAATCCCTGGTCAGACAGAGAGTTTTCTCTCATTATGTGAGTTATCTTTTCACTCTGTTAATTGATTCCTTTGCTTTGCAGAAGGTTTTTAGCTTTATATAATTGCATGTATCTATTTTTGCTTTTGTTGCCTGAGCTTTTGAGGTGTTACTCAAAAAAATCTCTGCCGAGACCAATGTCCCAAAGCATTTCTTCAATATTTTTCCTTCTAGTAGTTTCATAGTTTCAGGTCTTACATTTTAATTTGATTTCCATATAGGGTGTGAGGTGGATGGGGGTGGGGGGTAATAGTTTCATTTTTTATATATGGATATCCAGATTTCCCAGCATTATTTATGGAAAAGCCTATTCTTTCCCCAGTATATGTTCTTGACACCTTTGTCAAAAGTCAGTTGGCTGTATATGCATAGATTTATTTCTGTGTTCTGTATTCTGTTCTGTTGGTCTGTATGTCTGTTTTTATGCTAGTACCATGCTGTTTTGGTTTCTACAACTTTTAGTATATTTTAAAGTCTTCAGCTTTGTTATTTTGCTTGGGATTGTTTTGGCTATTTGGAATCTTTTGTGGTTTCATATGAATGTTAGGACTTTTTTTCCATTTCTGTGAAGAATGTAATTGGTATTTTGATAGGGATTGCATTGAATCTGTAGATTGCTTTGGGTAGTATGGACATTTTAACAATACTAATTCTTTCAGTCCAGGAGCATGGAACATCTTTTCATTTGTTTGTGTTTTCTTCAATTTCTTTGATCCATTTTTTATAGTTTTCATTGTGTAGTAATTGTTTTAGTCTTACAACTTTTATGAGTTTTGGTTATATTACTTTTTTGTGCTGTTAACAATTTGACAACATACTCTCTACTCTTTGATCCAGTAATTCTACTTCTAGGAATTCGTCCCAAGGCATAAAATGATGTCTGTACTCAAGATTGTTCTTCGTATTGTTGTTAATATTAGTGAATAACTGAGCAAAGTTCCAGGAAAAGAGGACTTGTTAAAAAGCTTATGGTGTGTATATATATAGACAGATACACACACACTACACAAACATTTATATATATCATTTAAGGAATTACGCAGTACATTAATAACCATTAAAGTCATATATAGATTAATATTTAGAAAAATATACATAATATTACTAAGTGAAAAAAGCAGTATATATCTCTTTTATGTAAACTTGCATGTGTACCTATCAGTTGTAAGCAGTAACTTGATTATAGTTGCACAGAGAGTAGTGGTCTGAGGCAGCTGTGCTGTGAAATTAAAAGCACTGAAATGGATTTGGGGGCTTGAGTTTTAGTCACCGTTTTGCTAACTGTGCTACTCTCGACGTACCTTTTCATATCTCTGGTCCTCCTAGATGCCCTCCTCTCTAAAAATGAGGGAAGGGATGGGCATTTAACTTCATTAGCAATGACAGATAAACCATAATGACTGTCACATCCCCCTTCTGCATGCATGGCAGACATTAGAGGTCAGTCTTGGTGTTCTTTCTCTGGGCTCAGTCACGCTTTAGAATTCTTCTCAGCACACAGTTTTAGGCCACCGTTTCTAAGCAAATTGTACTTTATACTGAAAACTTCTTTGCCATCCTTGAAAGAGGATCTTAAAAGTTCTTTCAGCTAAAAGATTTCTCTGATCAAGGCACAAAATTATTGTGACAAAATAACAGAGAATGCTTTTTCTGTAAATAATTTTTTAAATTTTCTAGTATCCACATTTCTTTTAAAAAGTAAAAAGGTAAAAACAAGTAAAATAAGTGTGGATAACATATTTTATTCAATAAAATATTTTAACATGTAGCTGGTATAAAACAGTGATTAATAAGATATTTTACCTTTTCATTTTTGCATACAAAATCTTTGAAATCCACTGTTTATTTAAAGCACATCATGTTTCTGCTAATAAATTGTTATCGGAAATACTTGATCTGTATTTAAATTTACAATTTAAAAAGCAGGTTCTCATACCCATCTTAAGTTTTCTAATAATTGATTTGAGTATTAGTTCTTAAGCTTAAATAAAAAATTGAGATAAGGTTGCAGTAGTCACATTTCAAGTATCTGGTAGCACATATATCCAGTGACAACTATGTGGATCAGTAGAAGTTTGGGGGATATAGAAACGAAGGTTTTCTAACTTTTAGCTTTCAAGGAGATTGTCCGGTTGGGAAAGCAAGATATGAAAAATAAATATGTCAAGAATATAATCCAAAACAATCTAATTAAGTGCTAGAAGTTTGCCATGGACAGACAAAGTGCTACTTGGGAGGGAAGTTCCAGAAACACCACAGCTGGGTACATTCTTCACCACTCTGAGTGGTGGCAGTGATGCGTTGGCTTTGTGAGAATGGTGCGTCTTACTTGAGAAAGTGTGTGTGTTCTGCCTGCAGGCACGGGACTCGCTGTGCTGGAGAAGTGGCAGCCGCTGCAAACAATTCGCACTGCACAGTCGGAATTGCTTTCAACGCCAAGATCGGAGGTACGGGAAACCAACTCACGTGGATGTAGAAATGCGCCAGTTAGCTCTTTGGCTGACTGGCTTTCAGAATCCTTTTTAAATGGAGGTTAAACTATTGGGCATATCTCTACCTAATAGTGTTCAACTATTACTGGCCCCAACATGACCATGTTAGCATGCGCCGTTAAATATATTTAGTTAAAGACTTCTGAAGCAGTCACCCTAAAATATTGTAAACACTTTTCTTTTAAACAGACTTGAAAACAATGTTATCTAGTAGTGAAGATGGGGGTCATTGACATTTGTACCAAAATGCTACAATTGGTTCCTGGGTTAGAACGAACTAATAATATAAACATTAGGCCATAATATCTCTATGGAAAGAAGCATTTTGTAATTCTCTCAAAGTGGAAAATCCTGGTTTTTTGTTTTTGTTTTGTTTCCTTTGGCTTAGGCTTTTAAAAAGTTCCTTTTAATTGTAATTAAAATGATATATGGCAAAAATCTCCTTTTGTAATCCCATAATATAGTGATACTATTTCCATGAATGATTCAGATTATATCTATATGCAGGCATGTATACGCAAAAACTCAATTATACATATAGTTACTATAAGGACCCATCCAAAGCAGTATAAATTTAAGCATTGATAAAAGCAAACTCTTAACTTTTCCATTTGTAATCATCTTTGTAAGCAACAACCTGGTGCCACAGCCACACACAAATGGGAAGAAAATACTGTAATAGATTCTATGGATCCTCATGATTTTATCATTGTGCCTGAAGGTATTCCCTAGGGGTCTCCTAAGGGCGTCATAAGATGAATGAAGCTCCTGGAACCAGGTTGACCTGCTTGTTTCCAATGCACTATTTGTTTTCAAGTGGGAAATAGTGTTAGAACTAAAAAATAAAAATGACAATTCTTTCTAGGATAGGAATATAAATATAGAGATTCCCTAACATGAAATATTTAAGGTATACAATAGTAGAACTAAGAAAAGGCTTTCTGAAACTACCTTGAATATTGGTCCATAGTGCATTTGACCTCTTTCTTTCCTTTTTCTCCCCCTGAATTCTTATGAGTATGATAGTTTGTTAAGCAGTAATTAATTAGCGGGGAGCATCTGCTATTTATTAAGCACAATGCATATGAAAGAGCTAAAGAAAAGAGGCAAAGAAAAAAATTCTTCATTCCCTGAAGAATGATGAGAGTTTTGGAGGCCCCTCATCATCCCAAGAGAATTAGATCAGAGGCGGCCAGGTCAGCCCTTCTCATGGTCCAGGATATAGTTTCTCGCATACACAGACACACAGCCCCAGGTTCTTATCAATACTCGCCAGCACAAACCCAGAAATCTCAATAATTTTTAAAAAATGAGAGGATGAACTTGTGAACTCACAGATAAACCAGTGACCTAGCTTACAGAACCTTATTTAAAAAAAAAAAAAAGAATATATGGCAACAAATCAAAAATGTGCTACAACAAGAACATTCTGAATAATAAATTTAACCCCCATACCCAAGGCATGAAGGCTTGGAGTTAAATGAGGAAAAAGCAACCTTTTATCTTTAAACTTGACAAAGTAAAATTCTTTTTTTGTGAAATTTTTATTAGAAAATGAACATCACCCTCTAAGTATGATTTACAAGCATTTTTTCATGCATGACATGGAAACTGAATTCAAGTGTTGTGTCCTACTCTCCTGTTGGCATTTAGAACACTAGTGAGCTTATTTGGGGCAATTACTGTGTTTATTTCAGACCTCATTGTACCAATAAAATAGTTTCATTTTATGCTTTTCAATAGAAAGTAAGAGGATGGAGTCGTTCATCTTTCTTTGCTAAAAAACATGCAGATGAATTTTGAATATTTAAATTAAATTAAACCAGTGTTACTCAGGATGCAGTACATCGAGATCATTATGTAGGGTTTTTTATTCATACCATGGACAAACTTTCCAATTTCCATTCCAATTTTTTTTTTTTTTGGACGGAGTCTCGCTCTGTCACCCAGGCTGGAGTGCAGTGGCATGATCTCGGCTCACTGCAAGCTCCACCTCCTGGGTTCATGCCATTCTTCTGCCTCAGCCTCCCGAGTAGCTGGGAATATAGGCGCCCACCACTACGCCTGGCTAATTTTTTGTATTTTTAGTAGAAACGGGGTTTCACCATGTTAGCCAGGATGGTCTGGATCTCCTGACCTCGTGATCCACCCGCCTCGGCCTCCCAAAGTGCTGGGATTACAGGCGTGAGCCACCGCACCCGTCCCCCAAAATTTTTAATGGAACTTGTTCACAGCTTTCATTCTCCACCTCTCCTGTTAACACACATCTCCATTAAAAATTCAAGAGTCTAGAAGAAAGACAGTCAAGAGACATTAACAACCAAATGCAATGTCTTTAGAGATACATGGAGGGGAATGGAATGTTGGCTAGATGTTAGATGGCAGTGGGAACTTATGTCCCTATTTTTTGTAAAAATTTTTAAAGGATAAAGGGTCACATCTGTCATGGAATTTAAAATGGTTCAACCTAATATTTATATTTTTGGATTAAGAAAATGAGACAAAATGTTAACAGTTATTGAGTAGTGGCTATGTATATATATGTTCATTCTTCGTTCTTTCTATTTTTCTTTGTTTGCAAGTTTTATAATTAAAAGTTAAACATAGTTCCTTCAATAATATTTTTATTTCTACCAGTATTCCCACCTCAGTTCACATAGTCTCTATCTAAACCTGTTTGATGTGGGTTTTTATTATTTAATCCCCGTTTGTTGATAACCAATAAAAACTTAAAATCCTACTGATGACAAGGTTTTCCTAAGGATTAAATTTGGCCTGTAAAAATATAATTTTTAAATGATACAGTGTTTCAGTGATGGTGTTTAATTTAAGCTGAAGGAGAGATATGTTTACTTAACAATTAGATGCTTGGTTGTGTTTGTTTTTATGAGCCTCCAAAATAGAAGGACAAAAGGAAAGCCTGACATTTGGCATAGAATTTATTTCTGAGTATCTTAATGTCTCTTTTTGCAAAATAGGGTTAATAGTAAATTCCTATCTGTTTGATAGAAATATACTTAAATGAAGATTAATAACTAAACATTGCTAAAACCCTTTGAGAATTATTTGAAATGTTACATCCACAGAGGTTATTCTTATTTATTATTTGACATAAATAACTTAGCAAAAAAAGAAACATGAAGTTCACATCAATCTTATGATTAGGGGCTAATATTAAATATGGAGGATACGAGACCATCCTACCTTGGCAGCTTTCCAAATAGTATATGACTGCTAAGGTTAGATAGAATGTTTTATATCAATTATGAACACAAGTTATTCAATAAAGAGTTTAAGGGAGATGGATTGCTTGAAGATCTCTTTGTCAAGTACTCACTCAAGAGAGGGATGAGAAGGGAGAGACTATGGCAGCTGTTATAAGGAAAGGAACCTTAGAAAAAGAAAATGGATTAAAAAAAATTGAAGTTTTGCTCTTTTATATACAATATGACATCCTTTCTGCCCAAGATACTGCCTGCAAAGTATACATTATCCTTTTGCTGGGGGAAGATATGCTCACTTAAGTGATGATTAAAAATGTATTCTTCCACCCGAGAATCCTGCAGCTCTGTTCTTTGAGTGTTGTGTAGGGAAGCCCTGTAATGAGCTAGTTCTCCTTTCTGTGTTGAAGGAGTGCGAATGCTGGACGGAGATGTCACGGACATGGTTGAAGCAAAATCAGTTAGCTTCAACCCCCAGCACGTGCACATTTACAGCGCCAGCTGGGGCCCGGATGATGATGGCAAGACTGTGGACGGACCAGCCCCCCTCACCCGGCAAGCCTTTGAAAACGGCGTTAGAATGGTAGGTTTTAAAAGCATGGAGGCTTATACTGTGTGGATGGGTGATGATTCTCATATGAAGAATCTATGGGTTTCCAGCTGCAGTCTAGAGAACTGGATGGAGCTCCTAGGCTGAGCCAGCAGGTAGGCTAATGGAAAGAGGTGGTGAACATTTGGGATTGTGAGTTATTTCTGTTCTGCCAGTGAACTAAGAGCTAGAGAGTTTCTTCTGAAGAGAACAGAGGTATGTTACAGTGCTTAAATTCTTTCAAAGAAAATATATTAATACATTAATCTTGCATTTGGAGAAATAAATTCTTAGGACTGTGAAATTGAGTGAAGATATTTAACACTCTCCAGGTAGCATGAATACATTGCATAGTGATGCCCCTTGGGGCATCTCCCTTTTTTAATACTTTCCCTAGTTTCTCTCACCTCTGTCCCAGGACAATATTATTTGTGTTCCAGCTACAACCAAGTAGCTTAATGCATCGTTCTTTTCCTTAATTACACCAAAAAATTGATTGACCACTCTCCCACAAAAAACTAACCATATAATCTAATGTAATAAAATGTCTATTTCAAATTACAGATCTTAAGAAACCCTGTCTTATTTAAATTAAATTTTAAAAGTAAGGATACTAATCTTTGTAATCATGAAAGGAGGAGAGCTCCACCAGAAGTAATGTCTTTTTCTTATTCATGAATGGACCTTTGGGTGATTTAAAGCATACAGTTAGTCTTGTTCATTTAAGGCCATTATTGATCTGGCCCTAACCTCCCTTTTCTTCTCCTCTCTTTTACTCCTTATAATGTAGATGTGCTCCACTCTTATCCATCAGCCCAGAATGCTTTCCTTGTTCCTCCTGCATAGCTCCCGTGCCCCATCCCCAAGTCCTCCCACTGTAAGCCAAATCCTGTTTGACCATCAAGCCCCAGCTAAAAAAGGTTTACGTCTTCCCAGAAGCCTTCTCACTGCCCAAACTGGAATTAACTATAAACAGCCCCTACCTATGCTTTATATTCTTACTAGTGTTACATAGAGTTCTTATCATATTGTGCTTTATATCAGAGTTAGTTCTGGGTATATCTTCCTTACTAAATTGCGAGTTCCTAGAGAGCAGCACTTGTGCTCCACACATCTTCATGAGCTTTGCAAAACCTAGACAGTGCATTGCATTCTAGTGAGTATTCAATAAAAGTTATTGAATCAAATTTAATTAACTACAAATGATGCTAACCACACAGTTGTTAAATATCCAGCTCAGATACTTACAGTGGAATGCATTGTTGATTAATGTAATGTTGCAGCTGGAGTAAAAATAATAACGATTTGCCCACATCTTCGTGGGATTTTTGTTAGGGTTTTAATAGAAGACTGTGCTAAGCTGTCTTCTAATTATTCAGAAGTAGACTGGAGGATAAAATTATATACTTATTTTGTAGGTACTTCCTAGCTGAATGATAGTTCAGGTTTGGTTAAAACATTCACTTTTTTTTAGCTCTTTGTCAATTTTCAGCTTCCTGTATTAGAGTCTTTTAAACCTTAGGATAATGTTTTAACTCATTGTCTAGAAGTTTTCTTTCAAAGTGCCTTAACAGCAAATGAATATATTCTATGTAATCTGGTGATTTCATTACTGAAGCCACAGACTACAAATTGCTATGATCTCTATGTTTTCAATAGAATGATCATTCAAATTAAGTAAACCAAACACTGTTCATATTTAATCATAAAATTATATGTATATGGCTCTTATAATAAAGAGCAATCTGGACTTTCTCATTAATCTGAAAATACTTAAATTAGTAATACACATAACCTCATGAATGCGCATATATATATAAAGAATGCCCCATATTCAATAGCTGGTTTTACTAACAGACTAGTAGGTGTGTCACTGAAGCAGAACACATGAACCAACAATTTTTGCTGGGGAGTCTTTCATTCAGTGGAAATCTTAACTGGAAGCTTAGTGTGTAAAAAATTAAAAATATGGTACTTTGGTTAAAAGAAGAGTAAAAAGGGGTTAAGATTAGAAACAAAATCACCTGAGAAAATTATTCCAACACATTAGGAAGATTATATTTAGAAATAATTTGGAGGAAATTTACTTTATATTCATTATTAATTATGAAAGTAAACTATGCTTATTGGAATAGATTATACACAAATGAGTGTAAAGATGAACTTAATAGATTTCCCCACCCAACTGGGTAACCACCGTTAAGAGTATAAGCTACATGTTTCCATACTCTTGTGCATATTAACATGCAAACAGAGATTATATACCTCTGCACATTACTATTTGCACCTAACGGTCTACCCTAGGCATCTTTCTGGGGCAACCCTTAAGAATAGAACTCATTTATTTTATTTGTTTCAAAATTTTTAGAGTATAGAGATACCATAATTAATTCAACATTCCATTGACGATCTTCCAAGGTTTTACTTAGGGAAAAAAAGGAATTCAGTTTTAAATCAAACCATTTGCTTTTAGAGTTGAGGTAGTAACAAAAGAAATAACTATCAATAAGAACAGATTGTTTTTTGGCTCATAGCATTGCACATCTAAATATGGAAAAACCGTGGTGCTGCATTTAAATGTGATGAGGTCAAGAAGATAGTGTTTTCATGTGTTTAATACAAATAGGCTTTCAGGTTAGGCTAGGATTGAGTCCAATATTTGCCATTTACTTCTCTCTAACCTTATGTAGATCAAATTACCTCTCTGCTTCCATTTTCTCATCTAAGGTAGGGCACTAATAGTACTCACAGAGATGTTATAAATGCAAAATGAGATGATAATGCATATAAAGCAACTAGTATAATACCTGAAATATAATAAATGCATTTTATTTTTCAGAGAAAAGATCATGTCCTCCTATAAAACTATTTAAATTTGTCCTCAGTCCATCATCCTTCTCTCCTATACCATTTCCACAGTGCCTAGTTCCTGATAATTCCATTAAGTTACCTGTTAGGGTAGATTAAAAATAATATGATGCAGGCTGGGTGTGGTGGCTCATGCCTGTAATCCCAATACTTTGGGAGGCCAAGGAGGGCGGATCACCTGAGGTCAGGAGTTCGAGATCAGCCTGGCCAACATGGCAAAATCCCATCTCTACTAAAAATACAAAAATTAGCTGGGTGTGGTGGCGGGTGCCTGTAATCCCAGCTACTCAAGAGGCTGAGGCAGGAGAATCGCTTGAACCCAGGGAGTGGAGGTTGCAGTGAGCCAAGATCACGCCACTGCATTCCAGCCTGGGCAACAGAGTAAGACTCCGTCTCAATAAAATAATAATAATAATAATAATAATATGATGCAAGTCAACGTAGCCTTCCTGAGCTCTGTAGTGTCATTTATTTTGTTCTTCCTATGTCTGTACAAACCTTCAATTTCACTTGCCTTTAAAAGCGTATCTTCAATTTCAGTGAGATAGCCTCTGGATATATAAATTCAGTCTAGTTATCCGTGTTTGTAGTCCTGAATTTTGTTTGTATTTTCCCAAAGGATGTTCCTCTAAATATCTATTAATATGTAATTTAATATTTTAAGCAGTATATTTCTCTTTTCCAGGTTAAATAAATCTTTTTCATGGGGCATCAAGTGAGACAGGAAATTTTATATTCTTTGATAGTATTATCATTTGTATTTTTGTGTCACACACATTGTCAAAGATAAAGAAAATAATTGAATAAAAACAATACAATATTAGATTATAGGGTACAGCAAAGAAATAAATAAGTGATCTATTGGCTTAATTATTTAAGGAATGAAGAAATAAATGACTGATAAAATAATTCCTTCAGTTAGCTGGCTGAAAACCTATGCAGCAGCCTAAAGTCATTCTGGCCTATTGGGGTTTATCATCTACAAAAATGTAGGGATTGGAATTTATTTATTCATCATATTAAGCTTAGCGAGCTCCCACTTTCTATATACTGTAGATAAAGGGGTGAAAAAGACATCTGCATCTTCTATGTAATACATAAAAGTTCCTACATTCTAGCAACAAAACAGGAAACAAGGATAGAAACAATCAAGACTATTTCAGCTGAGGGTAAGTGTATGAATAAAAGTAAAGTCATTTCTGCTGAGGGAAAGCACAGCTGCCTTAGTTAGGGAAGACAGAACATCCTCTTTGAGGAGGTGATATTTGAACAGAGACATAAATGATAACCAGCCCATCATATGAAGAACTATTATATGCAGAAGGAACAGAAAGAGCAAAGAACCCCAGGTAGGGAAAGATTTAGGTGTATTTCCAGAACACAATACTAATGTAGGTGTTGGGGGCAAGGTGGAACAGGAAGAGGGCCAAGGGAGATGTGTTGGAGGGGAAGGCAGGGGCCAGCTCAGCAAGGCTTTCTAAATCATGGTGGGCCTGTGAATTGTGTTCTGTTATAGGAAGCCATGAAAGACTAAACAGAATTGTGGCCTGACCTTATACAATTTTAAAAGATCACTGCTGTGTAAACAGTAACTGTATGTGGGGTGAGAGATGAAGAGGCATGACTGGAAGATTGAAGTGGTCCAGGAGAGTGTTGGACCAGGGTGGCAGCAGCATCAAGACCATCAGAGAGATCAGGCAGCAATAGATAAGCCCAAGTATCAAGAGAGATTTTCACAGAGGAAATAAATACATTTTGCTCAGGGAGTCCAAGTATTGATTGCATCCATTCTTTCTGCAAGCTAATGAAAAAATGTAGCAAATATTGAATTTCAAAATGCTCCCTACTTGTTTACTATAAGATAAGCATTTGGCTCAAAGAATGTAATACTGTTTTCAGAGACTTTAACAAAATCAGAATTGATTCAATTTATAGCCCTTTTAGGATTAATGTGGCAAAATTACATTAGAGAAACTATGTTAAACAAACCGTGTCACAGTTGACAACATGCTCTTTCTTCTAAGGAGCTATAAAATTAAGTGCAAGAGTTAGAGTTATATAATTTGGGCTGCATACAATTAATAGTAATAATAATAATAGCAACATGAATATTTAACATTTTATCCAGTTTATTATACTATAGTCATCTTCTGGGACTTAAAATAAATAACATTTAATCTTCATGATGATCTCAAAAGATAGGTACTGTTTTTCCCAATTTATAGGGAGAAAAAACAGAAATTCAGCCTAGCCAAAGAAGACAAAACATAGGCTTCAAAGAAATCTGGTAAATTCTGTTACATGTTGTCATTTTGATTTTATTTGGCACACCTGACCTTCCATCTTTATCTGTGGCCACATACTCTAGCTTTTCTTCTGTTACTATGGTGAATTAATTGTTCATCTGCCACCTAAGGCCACCTCCTCCATTTGTTCACTGGACCCTACCCCATGTCACTCCATCAAAGACCTGCCTCAAAAAAATTGTTTTATCATCAAAATTTCTCTCTCAACTCTATTATTACCATCAATATCCATTTGTACTGTTCATCCTCCTGTCTTAAAAGAACAAGAGGATACTCCCTCTTTGGTCTTTTTAAAAATAATCTCAACTTTATTTTAGATTCAGGCGTACATGTGCAGGTTTGTTAGGTGGGTAAATTGTGTGATGCTGAGGCTCACCCAGGTAGTGAGTATAGTACCCAACAGCTAGTTTTTCAACCCATCCACCCCTTCGTCTCTCCCCTCCCCATAGTCTGCAGTGTCTGTTGTTCCCGTCATTATGTCCATGAGTACCTAATGTTTAGCTCCCACTCATAAGTGAGAGCATGCAGTATTTGATTTTCTGTCCCTGTGTTAATTTGCTTAGGATAATGGCCTCCAACTGTATCCATGTTGCTGCAAAGGACATGGTTTTATTCTTTTTCATGGCTGTGTAGTATTCCATGGTGTATGTGTACCACATTTTCTTTATCCAATCCACCATTGATTGGGCACCTAGGTTGATTCCATGTCTTCACTATTGTGAACAGCACTACAATGAACATATGAGTGCTTGTGTCTTTTTGGTAGAACAATTTATTTGCTTTTGGATATATACCCAGTAATGGAATTGCTAGGTTGAACGGTAGCTCTGTTTTAAATTCTTTGAGAAGTCTCCAGACTGCTTTCCACAGATGGTATACTATTGTGGTTTTGATTTACATTTCTCTGATGATTAGTGATGTGGAAAATTTTTTCATATTTGTTGTCTGCATGTATGTCCTCTATTGAGAAGTGTCTGTTCATGTCTTTTGTGCATTTGTTAATGGGGTTGTTTTTTGATTGTTGAATTGTTTAAGTTCCTTATAGATCCTGGATTTTAGACTTTTGTTGGATGTGTAGTTTGTGAATATGTTCTCCCATTCTGTAGGTTATTTATTGATAATTTCTTTTGCTGTGCAGAAGCTTTTTAGTTTAATTAGATCCAACTTATCAACTTTTGTTTCTGTTACGATTGCTTTTGAGAACCTGGTCACAAATTCTTTCCCAAGACCCATATCCATAATGGCATTTCCTAGATTTTCCTCTAGGATTCTTATAGCTTGAGGTCTTACATTTAAATCTTTAATCCATCCTGAGTTAATTTTTGTATATGGTGAAAGGTAGGGGTCCAGTTTCATTCTTCTGTATAAGGCTAGCCAGTTATCCCAGCACTATTTATTGAATAGGGAGTCCTTTCTCTATTACTTATCCCAGCGCCATTTATTGAATAAGGAGTCCTTTCTCTATTGCTTTTTTTTTGGTTGACTTTGTTGAAAATCAGATTGCTGTAGATGTGTGGCTTTATTTCTGGATTCTCTATTATATTTTATTGGTCTACATGTCTGTTTATGTACCAATGTCGTGCTGTTTTGGTTACTGTAGGCTTTTAGTATAGTTTATACCAAGTAATGTAGTGCCTCTGGCTTTGTTCTTTTTGCTTAGGATCACTTTGGCTATTCAGACTCTTTTTTGGTTCCATGTGAATTTTAGAATAGTGTTTACTAGTTCTGTGAAAAATGACATTGATAGTTTGTTAGGAAAAGCATTGAATCTATAGATTTCTCTGGGCAGTGTGGCCATTTTAACAATATTGATTCTTCCAATTCATGAGCATGGAATGTTTTTTCTATTTGTTTGTGTCATCTCTGATTTCTTTTAGCAGTGTTTTCTCATTCTTGTTGTAGACATCTTTCATGTCCTTGGTTAGACGCATCCTTAGGTATTTATTATGTGTGTGTGGCTAGTGTGGATGGATTGCATTTTTTTTTTTTTAAATCGAGATGGAGTTTACCCTGTCACCCAGGTTGGAGTGCAGTGGCGTGCGTGATCTTGGCTCACTGCAACCTCCGCCTCTGGGGTTCAAATGATTCTCCTGCCTCAGACTCCCAAGTAGCTGGGACTACAGGTGCGCACTACCATGCCCAGCTAATTTTTGTATTTTTAGTAGAGATCCCCGTCTCCACTAAAAATGCAAAAATTAGCTGGGCATGTTTCACCATGTTGGCCGGGTTGGTCTCGAACTCCTGACCTCAGGTGATCTGCCCACCTTGGCCTCCCAAGTGCTGGGATTACAGGCATGAGCCACCACAACCGGCCAGATTGCATTCTTTATATGGTTCTCAACTTGAACATTATTAGTGTATAGAAATGCTACTGATTTTCGTGCGTTGGTTTTATATCTTGGAGCTTCACTGAAGTTGTTTATTGGTTTCAGGAGCCATTCAGTGGAGTCTTCAGGGTTTTCCAAGTCTAGAATCGTATCATCAGCAAAGAGAAATAGTTTGACTTCTTTTCTACTTGGATGCTTTTTATTTCTTTCTCTTGTCTGATTGCTCTGGCAAGGACTTCCAGTACTGTGTTGAATAGGAGTGTTGAGAGTGGGCATTCCCTGTCTTGTTTCGGTTCTCAAGGGGAATGGTTCCAGCTTTTGACTGTTCAGTGCGTTGTTGGCTGTGAGTTTGTCATAGATGGCTCTTATTATTTTGAGGTAAGTTCCTTTGATGCCTAGTCTGTTGAGGGTTTTTATTATGAAGGGATGTTGTATTATATTGAAATATTTTTCTGTCTCTATTGAGTTAATCATGTAGGTTTTGCTTTTAATTATGTTTATGTGGTAAATCACATTTATTGATTTGCATGCTTGAACCAGCCTTGCATCCCAACTTGATCATGGTATATTAGCTTTGATGTGCTGCTGGATTCAGTTTCTTATCTCCTCCCTAATACTGCCTCATTTCTCCTTTTTTTCCCTTTAAAATGAGATTCCCTGAAGCCGTTGTCCCACCTTGCCATCCTCCAACTTTCTTTTTCCATTATCTCTTGAAGCCACTGCTTCAGGACTCCACCCCAGCAATCCACTGAAGCTGCTTTTTGACAAGGTCACAGTGACCCTTATATACAAAACCCCATGCTTCTCTGAGCTCTCATCTAACTTGTCTTTTTAAAAGGCTTCGCTGGTTTTCACTATATACAATATAACACACATGCACTCCAGCCCTTCAGAATCCCTTCTTTGTAATTATTATACCTCCTTCTATTGATTATTTCTACTGATCTCATTGTCTCTTCCATGCTTGTACCCAAGTACCCACAGTAGTATCTGGCACTCAACAGGGGTTTAGTGAAGAAAGGATGAATGAGTGAATGAATTTATAAATGACTTCCATGCCAATTTGATGCATGTACTGAGATAATTTACTTAAGGATCACACTGGTATTATTTTTGCTTAATATTGTAGAAATGTTATAAACATACATGGTGTAGTATGGTGGTTAAAGTACCCAGACCCTGGATTTGGAAATATGAATTCCAGTACTTTTGTGTCATATTCAGGTTAATTAGCCTCTCTGAGGATCAGTTTGTTTCTGTATTAAAATGGAGCTAAATGCTAGTAAATGCTTTATAGTAATGTTGTAAGGATTATATGATTAATTCCTATAAAATATTCAGCAGAGCTCCTGTAACAATGTAAAGTCTCTAAATATGTTATGAATCTTAGTCATTATCACTATTTAAAATGGGCAAAGGTAATAAAAACAAAATACTAATCATGCAAAATACCATAAAATTTTTATTGTTCTAAATCTCATGTTGCTGAGTAACCCTTACAGAAGGTCATTATATAATCTTGAGATTATTATAAAATAATGACCCATATAAGTGGGAAAAATATCAAAGATAATATTTTCTAAAGTATATGGCATAAACCACTAATTTAATAAAATGATAGGCAAAAGGGGTTGGGGGTAGGGAGGTTTTATTGCCAAGTATACTTAAGAAACACCACTTATTATATGCTCCTTTTAAAGATTTAAAAGCATATTAAGGCTGGGTGTGGTGGCTCTCGCCGGTAATCCCAGCACTTTGGGAGGCTGAGGTGGGCAAATCACCTGAGGTCAGGAGTTTGAAACCAGCCTGGCCAACATGGTGAAACCCTGTCTCTACTAAAAATACAAAAATTAGCTGGACATGGTGGCCTGCACCTGTAATGCCAGCTACTCAGGAGGCTGAGGCAGGAGAATCACTTGAACCCGGGAGGCGGAGTTTGCAGTGAGTCGAGATTGCGCCATTACACTCCAGCCTGGGCAACAAGGGCAAAACTCTGTCTCAAAAATAAATAAAAATAAATAAATAAATAAATAAATAAAAGCATATTAAGGGCTCTGAGAAGTCCTATAGTAAAATGATGCATTTAACCACAGTTCTCAATTTTAACTACATAGAAGCTTTTCTTTTTATTACTTTTTTGAATTGCTTTTAAATTTAACTTCATTTTAAAATTTGCGGAATTACTTTGTGTAATTCACCTAAAGTCATTAGACCTTTAGAGTCCAAACACTGGAACTAGAAATAATATTAGTGGTTAATTTTATCAACATTTATGTATTCTCTCACTTGTTGATGGCACTCCCATTCACCCAGTCTCCCTTCCTAACCCCGAGATTTCTTCATTCCTCATGCTAGTCATCTAGTAAGTCTTGCGTGTACTGTTTCCTAAAACCTTAGGAAATCCATCTGCCTTCTTGTCCTCACAGTTAGAAACAAATCTCTCATACAGACTTCTACTGTAGCATACTTTCCAAACTTCCCAGCTTGAGCTTCATCTTTCATTTCTGCCTGAATACTGCAGTCAATGAAGTATTTTCATAGGCAAATCTTGTCATTTTTTTTCTCTTTAAAACTCATCATTGCTCCTTATGACTGACAAGGAACATCCTAGGCTTCTTAGTAGGGCATATAGGTTCTCTCACAGGTTCTTTGTCAGTTTTGCCAGGGTCTCAGAATTGAAATTTTACATGTCATCTTAGGAAAGGACAGTTTAAAAGTTTCTCTCATTCAGACTTACACAGTTTCATTTACCATGGTGAGCCTTTGGCTTGGCTCCTTGGCATGGCCAGCAAAGTGTTCTCTCAGGAAACATTCTTGGCTTCATCTTCCCAGTCAGTCCTAAATAGGAAAATGATTTTATAAAACAAGTGATTGAGTTGACAATGCTTCAGCTGTAGATGACCCCAGGGTTTGTGTCAGAATAAGAAGCTAAGACACTGAAGTTTTCTATGATTGATTCTTTGTTCATTCATTTATTCCTGGTTGCATTGAAGAGGCATTCACTGAGGGGTTATAATATTCCAGGCACTTTTCTAGATGGTGGGGAAAGATGAATAGCACTCAGCCCTTGTCTTTGGGGAGTTCACTGTATAATGATGAATAAATGTTCTAAATAAAGTGCAAGCAAGCTCCCAGAGTCCCTTCAGTTTACAGAATCTGGTAAGCTAGAGCAGAGTAAACAGCCCACAATAAGACGACTTACTGTAGCACAATCTAGTTGCCTTGGAATCCTCTTTTTTGCCCCAATTGGATTTTAATACACTTGGTGCAATCGATATTCATCAGCAGGTGTATAATATTGATGGCATTTCACAATTTCCTGACAAGTGTGTTTAATAACATTTTTTAGAAAAAGAGAAAATAACTTGAAATGGTATCTTTTTCATAGTCAGAAAAGCCTATATTAAGGTTACCAGTATTCCCATTATTATTTTACTCAAATATTTTTTAAGATCGGGCACGGTGGCTCATGCCTGTTATAACAGCACTCTGGGAGGCCAAGGCGGGTGGATCACTTGCAGTCAAGAGTTCGAGACCAGCCTGGCCAACATGGTGAAACTCCATCTCTACTAAAAATACAAAAATTAGTTAGGCATGGTGGTGCACGCCTATAATCCCAGCTGTTCAGGAGGCTGAGGCAGGAGAATCGCTTGAACCCGGGAGGCCAATGTTGCAGTGAGCTGAAATTGGGCCACTGCACTCCAGCCTGGGCAACAGAGCGAGACTCAAAAAAGCGAGATCTCAAAAAAAAAAAAAAAAGAAGAAGTATTTCTTGAATACCACTATATGCCAAGCACTGGTTTGGCATTTATCTTAGTCTTTTTTTCTGGAGAAATCATGCAGTTTTTTGTAGATATTTTAGGAGCATAGCTTACAGGGTTTGCTTTGTCATTTTATCTACAAGTATACTTTGAAGTTCAAGTCATTTTTCTTTGAATTTCTTCGGCTTTAGTAATACCAATTAAAGCTTTCCAGTGAACTCTAACAGAACAGAGCCATTGTCAAGGATGGTCAAGAAGAGTCAGTGAAATCAGGATCATTGGCCCCTTCACTCTCTGTTGAAACTGTGTATCTCATCCCATCCTGACTCTATTGTATTTAGGGGTCCAGATGGAAACCAAGACATTTGATAGACATCCATTGGCGTATGTCTGTTTAGTCTCTTAGGAAGACTCTGACCACTATTTTCCCTTCCCATCATCAAATGCCTTTTCAATTCACCAGATTTAAAAACTGATGGATTATGTGGAGTGTTTGCTGAAAGCAAAGGTTGCTTGTACATACACACAAGTGAACATACACATATTTCCCCACCCTTAAATTAAAGGCATACATTCACCACGAGGGGACAGAAGAGATATAATGAAAGCAGTAGTAATAATCATAATAAACTTAACTAATTCCATCCAGGAGGGATATGTTTTTATCTGATATACACCCAGCTGTAGCAGGATTAGTACCAGTTTGCTTTTTAATAAATGACAGATTACTGGTAAACTGGTTGGCGAATGTAAAATTTTGGAATGATATATAGCTAGGTCGAAAGAAAAGGAAGCTTATTTAAAAATCGGTTCCACTTAATGAAAATTGACTTTAACTGGGATTTGCTTTAGAAATTCTCCCTCAAGATTTAACTACATCCTGGTGGAATGCTGTGTATTTAGAACATTAACAAAGCTAAGACTTGGCTTGCCGAGTGTACCCAATATAATATCATCCATTTTGGAAACAAAGAAATGTGTGTTTTTCATAAGTACATATGTGGTTTCACATTATTTAATTGCACAAAGTTATCTGACACCCAAGTATCAAATTTAGGTTACTATATTAATGTGAATTGTTGTGCATTTTTATGGAGAGGAACGCAAATCTATTCTAACCTTGTGTAGGTGCAAATTTCAAATTTTTATCATCATCTTGTTTTCAGTTTTAGTTTAGAGATCCATTAGTAACTGTGTGGGCAATTTAAATCAACTTCTGCAAATCCTATTTTAAATCCCTCTGTTAGACTATTCTACTCCTAGATTAATCAGTTATCAATAACAGTCCTTTGTTCTTTTGGTTTGGTTCGTTCTGTTTATAGTGACTGCTGGGCTACCTGGGAGGTAAATGAACTCCTCCTCACAAGAGTGTTCTAGTATGGTATAGTATGGGTGTCCCTGTTAAGGGAAGATTCAAAATCATATAGGGATTAGATTAGGTCAAGTTGAGGTCTTTACTAATTTTGAATTTCTGTGATTCTAAACATAGATTTGAGAAAGTTGATAGGGAGAACAGACAGATCAGTTTCCTTCAACATAACACGGCAGTAATCGGAAAAGAAAAACCACTATGTAACAAACAAGGGCCCATGGAACTCAGTTGATAATATCAAATGATTTTAAAGTATATATGGCTTAGATAGCAGGTTTGTTTTTCTGCTTCACCTGAGCTTGCATTCCTCACCTCATGTTTGATGAATACAGTCAAACCTAATATTTAGCTGTGAACATTATTATAACACCTATAGCCAGTTGAGGTGGGCATGGGCATGAGCCTCACAGGAACACTCAGCTTATTGATTTGTAAACTGAGTCTTGGCAAAGTTAGGCAACATGGCCAGTAAGAAAAATGACTGTGGCACTTTCTGCCATCGTGCTCTGTGCGATAGCAGCTCCTGTCGAGTGGGTCAGGTGGGCCCATCTGTTCACACTCAGCTCCTAGTCAACCGTAGCTGAATTGTGGTCACCAAAGTGAACACCACAACAAAGATCTTCTCTGAGTTCCTGGAGAATTGATCATCCAGGCAACTGATTTGGCACACCCCTGAACCCCACTGTGTGTTCTGTTCTCTTCCTGTTCATCCTTGGATGAGGCCTATAGTGGTATAGAGTCCCTCTCTTGCTCAATTTGGTTACTCTCTAGCTATTTCACCTGAAACAAATTATCAGCGCTTCAGTTTCCCAGAGAAAAGGCTATGATAGGACTTGCTTTACAGAGCTATCGTGAAGGCTGAATAAGATTGCACATATGAAGTATGCAGTCCTGCAATGGGTTTCTTTTAAAAGGAAGGGCCACATTGGATGCATCTTTAAGGACCCAAAAATAGTCACTATAGAGGCTTGTAAATAATGCGAGCCTGATAACAGCTGTAATTTTCTCTAAAGCATAATTTGTTTTAATTAAGACAGGATTGTGTTCATGGGTAGGAAGTGGAGAGGGCTGATCTTCTCTATTTCAGAAATGTTAGGAGTTACTCCGTGTAAGATCAAGTATTATTACTTCATGTAGTAGAGGCGTGTGACAGTTCAGGCCCCATGCTGGGCTCTAGATGAGGGTAGTTTACCCTTGCAGACTCGAGCTGGCACTTGGAACCACTTCACAGTGAGAGATTTCATAATCTAGAGCTAACTTAGAGTATGAACTTTTCATTATTGCTGGAATATCCCTCTATCCTCCTTTCCAAGTGCCTGTCCAAATATTTACAGTAAGTTCCTTTCATACCTCTGTCAATAATAAATGTTTTTATTCTCTATGAAAGGAATTTTTCAAATTTTACCCCTTCCATATACATTTAAAAGTGATACACATTTCTGAGCAGTTTCAACATTGGTAATCAATGTTAATATTAGAAATGTCCTTCTTAATTTCATAAACCTGGCCCTCCTGAAAGTCTGAGCATGGTTTTGCCTTTGCTCTGGGATGAACCAAGTTGTAAAAACTTTTGGCAGGTGTGAGAATAGCTTTTCTTCTCCCAAAAATGGCAATGCTGGGATGGTGGATGTACCCAGAACAGCTGTGTTGGTGCTAGTAATTATTGATTGTGGTTATTTCAGAGAGCATATGAAATATACATTTATTTTCTTAGCTGCTTGGAGTGAGGAATTGAGAAACCTAGTCTGCCTGCCCCTCTTTCCAGCCACTGTGAGATGCCCCCACAAAACGGGAAAACTGTGCAGGGGCTCAAAGCGTGGAGGATGTAGGAAGGAGTGACCGGAAGTTAATCACCTGAGTCCTGCTGAGGCCTCTGTGAACAGATGAGATGAGGTCTGAGAAAAAACAGAATTGACCAGTATGAATTGACCATCGAGGGACTATTAAAGCAGCTAATTATTTGGGAATTGTTGATTTGGCAAATGAGATAAGGCAGAAGAGAAGTTTGTTTTATTTTGTTTTTTTAATTTTCTCGAATCCACTATTGTTAAGCATGTTTTCCTAAAGAAGTTGTTAAGCATTTTTAGGAACACTTGGTGTCAGTACTAGTCAGGGGAAATCAGCATTGGATGAGGCAAGACTGGGTGCATTCTGGTCCCAGCCCAGCCTCTAACTGGCTCTGGTAACATCATTTCCTTAGTTCCCTTATGTAGAAATGTAAAATTATACTGAATGAACCTTTTATGTGTCCAACTTTACATAATATCCATAGGACATTATTCAGCTCCAAAATTGTATTATTTGAAGTTCCCGAATATACAGAATATCTAAGGTTTGTCAAAATAGAATTCTTTGTATGAAAGCATATTTATTTCCATTGGTAAACACACTCAGTTTTTATTTCATCACACGTATTCTACTACTCTTTCTGCATGTAAGACTGATTTTCTTCTTCCAGTTATACTGTGAAAATAAACAAAGTAAAAGAAATCTACACAATTGTGATATTGCTGTCAGGAGCCAAGGGTCACACCAACTTGTACACTGTTGTGATAAAGTTAAGAAGCAGTGTTAAGTGTGTAAATCCTCAGTGTCAATCAACCCTTATGAAGAAAGGGCATCTCCGATAAGGAAATTGATTCTACTAAGCCTTTTGTGAGTTGATGCCCTACCAAATTTATATTCTAGCAGATATGGTGGATAAGTAACTCAATTTTTTTCTTTCTATTCACACAATAAACATAAAATTAGCTAATGATAGGGTTGTAGGCAAGTTCTGTATTTGCAGCACTGATTCATTGTCCTTGACACTAGTCTTTGACCACCTTACTCACCATTTCCAAGTGTCACTTTAGAAAACTGACCTGAAGTCCCTAAATTCAGTGCAACGTGCTCTCCATTCATGGACTAGGATATGAACAATATCATGACTAAAAGTAGCTTATAAATGGCATTTAAAATTTTGTCATTTGCAGTTGATCCTGTAGTCATTATTAGGCTCTCTATTTTTTTGAAAGTGAAGTCGGCTGCATTTGATATGCTCAGGAAGCACAGAAAATGGATTTTCATTTGTGAATGGTAAAATTAATATGATTGCTAATAACTGCATCTGATAACTTCAGTGCATCATTAAAAAGTCAAAAGAACATTAAAAATTTCTTGGTTTAGTGACCTATTGTGTGCACAGAAAATCATAATACAGACTACCTGGTATGGGGCTGAAAAGATAGATTGGTGAGGTTCAGATGTGGAGGAAGAGGAGGGAGTGAAGTCATGTCGCATAAGAAATGGCAAGAAGACAGAAATGAGCAGAAATAGGTTACTATCCACAAAAGCTTTTGCTCCATTTTTCTCACCAGAGAAGTAGAAAATAACTGCATTTGTATTTCCCATCTCTCTCATCAGCCAGCTTTTGAGTGGCTAAGTAGCATAGAATGTGAATAATGAAGGTACTCCCATACAGTGTTCTCTGGAAGCCAGTCTGAGGATGTTTAGACAGCCCTTCCT
Organism: Gorilla gorilla gorilla; assembly: GCF_029281585.2. Taxonomy (NCBI): domain Eukaryota; kingdom Metazoa; phylum Chordata; class Mammalia; order Primates; family Hominidae; genus Gorilla; species Gorilla gorilla. The sequence goes on from NC_073237.2 coordinate 72,299,892, forward strand.
TAGAGCTCTCTTAGGCTGCATGTGTGGGTCTGGCAGCTGACAGGCTAAAGCAGGTGCGTAAAGATTGAGACCAGTAGCAGGGCCAGGAGCTGGGTTGTTGGAAGTGCTGGACATCAGCAGGTGCTGGTGGAGACCACTCACTGGTTGTTGGCTGGTTGCTGAGATCAGCTTTAGGGAACTGTTGCTTTCCATTGGTAAGCATTTTCAATCCTGGAATTTTTGCTTGGAAACAAGTGGAATTAATGAACTGATTCCTTTACTCAAATCACCAAATAAATAAAGCATAATTAATGAGCGTTTGCTTTAAAATACATATAATAGTTCCTCTGTTTACCTTAGTTATTCTGAGAGCACAATTATGAAATATTCGAAGTGTAGAAGCAGAACAAGAGAAACCTGGATACTCTCTACATTGCATTGGACAAAACATGTCATATTGTCTCATTCAAGTTACTTGTGGATTTTTTGAGGGGATGGATGATCTTATTCCCTGAGTCTTAACTCAATTCCATATAATTAATTTCCCTAACCTCAGCTCCATCTTACTCGGATGAACTGATTGAAGAAACAAGTCTGGGGCTTAAGTAAGCTCTTATCCCATAGATGTCTTCATACACCTTTACCACGACTACATTATCTCTGTGCATCACCAAGAATGCTTTCTCCCACCAAGTTATGATAAATGTTATCAAAAAGTTATTTAAATTGCTTAAAGAAGCAATATGTTTCAGAATTCTGGAACAAACGTTTTGTGTGAGTGCTACAAAAAACAGTAGTTTTTAAAGGGGGTTTTGGTGGTGTTCATGAGGTTTTTTAATTTTTTTTTTTTTTTTGGTCTTTACATTATGTTTCTAGATGAGATCTATTTATTTCAATGAACCCTGTTCTATAAAGCAACAAGATTTATTTCGGAAATGCCAGTCAGAATGTCCTTGAGCTTTAAAAATAGGAACAGTTCTTTATTTCTTAGCTACTAAGTCATTAGTAGTAAGTGTCCTTGTCTCTCTCCAACTTCTTCCCCTTATCCCTGGATCCCCCTTTATCCAGGGAATATGGAGTACGGAATAACCATGGCATAAAGAGCTTACACAGAGGACTGTGCTCTTTTCTCCCCGAGAGGAAGAATATCAAAAAAGGTGGGGAGAGGAATGACAAGGGGCTTTGATAAGTTGGGTATTGAGGCAGTGCTTGCGAGACATCACGGGTGAGCGGAAGTGCCTCATTCCAAAGTTGTTTTGTTGTGTCTCTTCAAATCGACATATACAGATCCAGAGGTTCTGATCAGACGCAGGGTCTCGACCTCTTGTCTCTACCACGTCCTAGTTCTATGATACTGGGCCTATTACTTAATGTTATCAGTTTCCTAGTATGGAACAATCCATTTAGTGCTATCTACTTTGCTGATGTTGCTCTAAATTAATTAACAATATGTGAAAGCTTCTAGCACGGTATCCAGGCACATATTAATATATGCTACTATCTTTCTTACTCCTTTTAATATCACAAGAAACCTAGGTCATTTACTCATGTCCTTTTAAAAATACTTACTAAGCAATACAGGAGAAGAAAGTAATACTAAAATATCAAATAAAACCTAACTGCACTGACTAATAAATAATCACATTATTTTAAAGAAAGAAATTTAGTTCCATCATACAGTAATGTTCTCAAAGCCTGGCTCAGAGTGTGTGATTTAATTGGTAATCCAGCATAAAGTGGCCTTTTCTGACTTTCTAAGCCACAAGGAAATCCAATTCTTTTCTATCCTTTAATAATAATGCTGATAGGGTAATACAAATTGATTTTCATAGGGCATTCTTGAGAAAAAAAATGTGCATTTAGATACAAAGAGAGTATTTACAGGTTGTTCAAATGGATCCTGCATGGATTCCACAATATATTTCCCCTTAAGTTAACTAACTTTTAATGGAGCACTCAATTAAATTGAAGAGATTTTTCTTTTTTTGCCATGCAAAGCCATATTTAAATAGCCAATTGCAATCACACTACTTCACCAAGCTAGAAAATGTCATTATTTCCCACACTTTAGGAAAATATATGCCTCAAGATTCTTTTCTCTTCGTAGTACTCCGTGCACCCTCCCTTCTCCCTACATCCCACATTAAGATTTAATTCTTAAATTACTTTTTTTTTGAGAAATGTGCAGATTTTTAATTTTTTCCCACATATGTTTTGGTTTCTGGATATTTTCTATGAATGGAAACCCCCTGTGCCTCTGTAGGAAATGTATTTTTGAATTGCTAATTGTTTAGGATTAACCCCATAGATCTTTAGCAGCTGTCTTGATGGCATTTCCAGCCTGCAAATTCAGTCTGTTTATTTCTGGGACTTCAATCATAAACCATACTCGCAGGAATAAAGGTCAGATTACCTCCTGGGTCGAATGATGGCAGTCTCTGTGCATTCTGTGGCAGAGCACACACAATCCAATGACGGGCAGGCCATTGTTCTTCTCTTCCTCTCTCCTCATATTAGCCTGGGCTACTGTAACAAAACAGCACAGACTGGGTGGCTTAAACCAGTGGTTCTCAACTTTTTTGGTGCCAGGAAACGATTTCATGGAAGTCAATTTTTTCACAGAATGGGGGGTTGAGGGATGATTCAAGCACATTACATTCATTACGCACATTATTTCTCTTATTACATTGTAATATAAAATGAAATTATGTAACTCACCATAATGTAGAATCATGGGAACCCTGAGCTTGTTTTCCTGCAGCTAAATGGTCCCATCTGGGGGTGATAGGAGACAATGACAGATCATCAGTCATTAGATTCTCGTGAGAAGCACGAAACCTAGATCCCTCGCATGCGTAGTTCATAAGAGGGTTCGAGCGCCTGTGAGAATCCGTTGCCACTGCTGATCTGACAGGAGGTGGAGCTCAGGCGGTAAGAGAGTAATGGAGAATGGCTGTAAATACAGATGAAGCTTCACTTGCCTGCCCACCACCCACCTCCTGCTGTGTGGCTGGATTCCTAACAAGCCACGGATCGATTTCGGTTGAGGACCCCTGGCTTAAACAAGGGAAATTTATTTTCTTATAGTTCTGGAGGCTGGAAGGCTGGAAGTCCAAGACCACGATGCTTGTAGAGCTGGGTCCTGGCCCTCCTCTGCTTGCAGATAGGCACCTTCTGGCTGGGTCTTTACATAGCCTTGCTTCTGTGCCTACAACCTGAGAGAGAGAGAGAGAGAGAGAGAGAGAGAGAGAGAGAGAGAGAAAGGGAGCGGGCTAGAGAGATCTGAGCTCTGTTATCTCTTCCTCTGTTTATAAGGACACCAGTCCTGTGCGGCCCCACACTTATGACCTCATTTAAGCTTAATTGCCTCACTGAAAACCCTTTTTCCAAATATAGTCACATTGGTCTTTAGGGCTTTAGCATATGACTTTAGGGGAACACAGTTCAGTCCACAGCACACCTTCGGGACTGTTCTGGTGTCTTCTAGTTAACCCTTAAGATCTCTTCTTCCCTTCTCTCCATGAGCTCTGTGCATGCAGACACTGATCTCTCTGGGTTTTAATGAGGTTTGGCCAGTGGGGTATGCTGGCCAGAAATTGGAATGTAAGATGAGGAGATTGGGGGCTCAGGTATGCATTCACCAGCCCCCTGCCTGCAGGTCCAGCACAGGCTAGCATATCCCCTGACCAACTCCGATTAGCCCCTCTGTCACCAGCTCCAGTGACTCCCCTCTCTCTGTGCCCCTTCAGGCCTGGGAGTGTTTATCGACCCCACGCTGTCCTTTGAGGTTTTCCTTTACCATGCTCGGTTATAAAATAATTCCCTCAAATTATCTGTTCGACACAAGGACGTCACCTCTGTCTGGAAGGGACATTTTCAGGGCAGCAGCAACCTACTGTCCTCTCAACTCAGGACTCTCTCAACCCAGTGGATCCCCAAAGGACCCCTCAGCAATGCCATTGCCCCTTCTTAGTGGTGTCTTCCGTGAGTGCTACCGGAATAGAATGACCTGTGTTCATACTTCTGAGGGAGTCGCCCCTCAGGATGGGATTTCAGGGGACTTGGGGGTTGGAAACTACGTCCTACCTCTTAAGGGCAAAAGATACATCTATTCTTTATCAGTTCTAATTCTACTGCCAAGTCTGGAAAGGACTTCAGAGCTTTTCTGCTCTTATATCCTAAGGCCAAGCTGCAATGGAGACATGGGGGATTTGGCCAGAAAGGGTACAATAACCACTAGCCCTCTTTTTGCCCAAAAGAAGACTATTGTAAGGATTAATAGCTCAGGCTGTGGCTCCAGTCAGTTTTCAAGGTCTGGTGTTTTCTTTTTTTGTTTGTTTGTTTGTTTAGAGACGGTCTTTCTCTGAGCCCTGTTGCCCAGGCTGGAGTGCAGTGGTGTGACCATAGCTGACTGCAGCCTTGACCTCCTGGGCTCAAGTGATCCTCTCACCCCAGCCTCCCTAGAAGCCAGGAATATAGGCACATGCCACCATGCCTGGCTAATTTCTTATTTTTTTCTTAGAGACAAGATCTCGCTATGTTGCCCAGGCTTATCTCTAAGTGCTGGGATTACAGGCATAAGCACTGCACCCAGCCCGTTAGTGAGCCCTTCTGAGAGAACCAGTTTGCTCATCTGTAAAATGATGATAATATAAACTTGGATTGTGCAGAGTAATGTTTGTACAGTGCTTGGCGCATAGAAGGTTTTTTAGAAATGTTAGCCTCTGTTGTTTTTAGTACACAGTGGACCTTCTATGGGTAAAACCCCTTTTGGCCATAACATTAAAAAATTATCTCTTAAGAATTGACTCTTTGTTTTCCCTCTTAGTAGAGGAATTAATGTTCTTGTTTCTTTTTATAAAAGTAAGACATGGTCATAGAAGATTGACATAAAAAAGAAAATAAAAAGCTTTTCTGATCTTACCATACAAGATAACTTCAATTCCATTTTCACTTTATGATATGTATGGAAATGTATGCATATAGACTTCTTTACACACACCCTTTTTTGTCTTTCCCTTTTGTTTTTCCAGACAGAGGGTCTTGCTGTGTCACTCAGCCTGGAGTGCAGTAAAGCAGTCGTAGTGCGCTGCAGCCTCAAACTCCTGGCTCCAAGCAATCCTTTCACCTCAGCCCCTAAAATAGCTGAGACTAGAAGCATGCACCACCACCCGGCTATTTCTTTTTAATTTTTTGTAAATATGTGGTCTCACCCTATTGCCCAGGCTGGTCTCTAACTCCTGGACTCAGATAATCCTCCTGCCTTGGCCTCCCGAAGCACTAGGATTACAGGTGTTGGCCACTACACCCAGTCTACACACATTTTTTCCTAAACTGAGACTGTGCTATACCATTTTGTATCCTATGTTTGTAACTACATTATCACAAAAATGCTTCCTAAATATTTTCTTATTAAATATTCTTTAAAATCAAGTTACTTTTAAAGATAGTTTAATTGAATTTTATTCATGGGCACACTGGCATAATTTTATATATATATATATATATATATATATATACACACACACACACACACGTGCTTGTACCATATATGCTTTTTAATTGCGTTGTGAGTCTTTGTCTATCATCTGTTATGGTGCTGTTTAAATCAGGTGGGTTTTGCACAATCCCATATATTCTATTGACCTATCACTGAGGCTCAGTGAGACCCTGATTTTTGCCTGTAACACAGCCCCTCAGTGTCTGATAGAGAGGGAACATATTGATGATGAGTTGGAACATTGTTTCTTTCCCTCTGGTATGTTGTTCTGTCTCTGAGGTCTAGACATGAGTCCGTCACTGTAGTTTCTCAGTCTGACCACCCTCACCATAGTGATGCATAATCCCTCCTAGAGATTGTCATAGCATTGAACAAGATTCTTAGTTTGTGATGGCTTGGTGATTTCTGCACCTTTCTCTCTATTTCATGAATATTTTGACGAAACATTGAGGGATGGTAAACCGGGCCCAGCTGTCGAGCAGCAATAGCAACTGAAAGTTTATCCCCCTCTCTCTTCATGAACATTTCCAATTCCTGGGTAATCATAAAGCATTTTTTTCCAAGTTCAAGGACAAAAAGAAATGTATGATCAGGTCTATCAAATCATGTCATAAATATTCTGTTCCTTGAGGATTCAAGGTCAGGAAGAGTTTATCACAGATATTCCAGACTTTGTTGTCTCTTTTTCTTCGGCTCTTTTTCCAGAAATTCTAAGACAGCATCTCCCAAATGCTTTTGCTTCCACCTGGGGACCAGAAAATTAGGGCCTTGGAAGGAAGAAAGTCTCTGCCATCACTAGCTTTGTGACTTGGGTTCTCACTTCCTAACAGAAAATAATGGATTTGGCCTCAATGTCTTCCAATTTGCCTTCTAGCTTTAAAATGGCACAATTTCTTAGGGATTCAGCTGCAGCTATTCCCAGAAATACTCTCCATTTTGGCTTAATTCTCTGTTTTCTCCTGAAGACATCATCTTATAGTCACTTCACTGTGTATGTCTATATTCTACTTTGCTTCTATTCCTTGATTATTGAGGACTTTAAGAAAGTCATTTTTTTTTTCAAGATGGCGTCTCACTCTGTCGCCCAGGCTGGAGTGCAGCGGCATGACCTCGGCTCATTGCAAACTGCAACCTCCACCTCTCAGGTTCAAGCGATTCTCGTGCCTCAGCCTCCCGAGTAGCTGGGATTACAGGTGTGCACCACCACGCCTTGCTAATTTTTGTATTTTCAGTAGAGATAGAGTTTCCCCATGTTGGACAGGCTGGTCTTGAACTCTTGACCTCAGGTGATCTGCTCACCTCAGCCTCCCAAAATGCTAGGATTACAAGCATGAGCCACTATGCCTAACCAAGAAATTGTTTTAGTTATTTTTAGCTACCAAGCTTTGGCATGAAGAATGTGACACTGTCTTGTAGCATTCTAAGATAATGTTAATGGATCTATGGTCACATATGTTCAGAAAAATTATATTAGACTATATCCTGTTCTTAGAATTTTACAATAAGCATTCATTTATTAAAGGTTCTTAGAAGTTTTGCAATGAAGAGGCTCACTTAATTTTGTTTAATTCAGGGATTCCCAAACATATGTGATCTTGAAATCCTTTTATTTATGGTAGCATCCATTAACGTCCCTCAGTAATTAGTGTCTACACCACTCACGGGAAGATCAGTTCTATAGAAAGAAGTACACGTTAGTACTTGCTTCTGATGCTCACCAACAGTGTGATTCAGCATAGAGGCATAACCTCTCTATACCTCATGTTCCTCAGATATAAATGAGGGTGCGTAATAGCACCCAATTCATGGCAGATTTGAAGATTTTAAACAATAGTGCATAACTATGGTAATTACAACTAACAATATCCCAACTCTCATATCTCGCTGTCTGGGTTCAAATTTTGGCCCTACCACTTACTGTTTATGACCTTAGGAACATTACTTAACTTCCTTTTAAAAAAAAATTTAATTGAATTACTTAACTTCTATACCTCAAGTTTCTCCACAGCATAACGGGGACAGGAATTGTGCCAGCCTCACAGGATCCTTGAAAGAATTCAATGCAGTTTATGTAAAACGCTTTGAATTGTGCTTGGTCCATAAATATTAGCCATTATTATTGTCATTATGTGTGCTCTTGTAACTTTTCTGACCGTTTTAGTCTATAAAACCAACACCTCTTACTCCACTCCCAGAAGCTGCTTAAGCCTGGCATATTAAGATAGCAACACACCCCACCTGCACCTACTCAGTTTGGCTCAGTGGATTCTGACCTCTTCATTTAGAGTCATTTCACACCATCATTTAGCTTTCTCTTTTTGTGAACAGGGGCGGAGAGGCCTCGGCTCTGTGTTTGTTTGGGCATCTGGAAATGGCGGAAGGAGCAAAGACCACTGCTCCTGTGATGGCTACACCAACAGCATCTACACCATCTCCATCAGCAGCACTGCAGAAAGCGGAAAGAAACCTTGGTACCTGGAAGAGTGTTCATCCACGCTGGCCACAACCTACAGCAGCGGGGAGTCCTACGATAAGAAAATCGTACGTGACATGTGCATGCCCATCATGATCTGTTTATTTAATGTTCACTTTGAAATACAAAGGGAGAACCATAAATATATATATATATATACACACACACACACACACACACGCACACACAGAAGTAATATATGGAAATAGGAAATTAGATTCGCTGATAATAGAAGAAGTTGTAAACATTACCAATTGAAAATGCTTGTGCAGTCATCACATTGCAACATTTAATGTGGACTTAGATGTTATTAAGCTTCAATTTTATTGAGGATAAATGATTGGTTCAGGTTCACATTGTGAGTTAGTGGCAGAGAAGAGGCTGGAATCTACGCCTGACTCAATCCTGTATTCCTATCACTGTGTTTCCGCACCGACTTTTAAATTTAGCTTTAGTGCTTGGTTTCTGAGTATGGCCAATTCAGTGTGAAAAACAAAAGTGTATAAGGAAACTCAGAATTTCATTGAAATTATACTTATTTAACATGAACTAAACCTCTGTAAAAGGTGCGTTTCTTTTTTTTTTTTTTTTTTTTCTTTTGAGATGAAGTCTAACTGTTGCCCAGGCTGGAGGGCAGTGGTGTGATCTCAGCTCACTGCAACCTCCACCTTGCAGATTCAAGCTATTCTCCTGTCTCAGCCTCCCAAGTAGCTGGGATTACAGGTGCGCACCACTGTGCCCAGCTAATTTTTGTATTTTAGTAGAGACAGGGTTTCACCACGTTGGCCAGGCTGGTCTCAAACTCCTGACCTCAAGCGATCCTCCCGCCTCAGCTTCCCAAAGTGCTGGGATTTACAGGCGTGAGACACTGCGCCCCACCAAAAGGTGCATTTCTTTATTTTTATTTTTTTTTTATTTTATTTTTTGAGACAGAGTCTTGCTCTTTCACCCAGGCTGGAGTACAGTGGTGCGATCTCGGCTCACTGCAACCTCTGCCCCCCGGGTTCAAGTGATTCTCCTGCCTCAGCCTCCCGAGTAGCTGGGACTACAAGCATGTGCCACCATGCCCGGCTAATTTTTTGTATTTTTAGCAGAAGCAGGGTTTCACAATGTTGGCCAGGCTGGTCTCAAACTCCTGAACTCAAGTGATCTGCCTGCCTCGGCCTCCCATAGTGCTGGGATTACAGGTGTAAGCCACCGCGCCCAGCCAAAAAGTGCATTTGTTATAGACAGCACAAAGTCTGCTGGATGAAGAAGCACAGAAGCTGTATGGGATCTCCCGTTTAGCAACATATCCTGCACTGTAGGCAAACAGCCAGTGTAATTAAGAGTTCAGGTGGCAGGCTCAGCCTGCTGCGTGGGTTTCTTTCACTCTTGAGATATTTGTAGTTGAGTAATTTTGGACAAATTAATCTGTCTGTCTCAACATGCTTATTTATACAAAGAGGACATTTAGTAGCACATAGTTCATGGAGTTATTACAAAATAATGAGGAAGGCAGTAAAGAGTGCTTAGCACAGTACCCGGCCCTTCAGTGCTTAGGAAAGCTCTAACTTTTCGGGGGTGCCCAACACTGTGCTGCTGATTATAAATTTCAGACACCTTTGCACTTTGCCCTTTTTCCTGATCGTGATTTTGTAAACTGTCTCTGGGTTTGTCTTTTCAAGGTAGAGCTAAGCTGCTGTACCTGACACTTTTTAGCATTTAGCCAAGACCCTGCTTCTGGCTCTAACAGATCTACGCAGGTTGGGGTCACTCTAGTGGTGCTCCATCTGCCTTTCCCGCAGTCCATAGGGGATAGAACTGTACCTCCTTTGTGCAAGTCTTAATCCACACCCATTCTATTCCTCTTGATTCCTGGTTATTATATGATTTTTCTGTTTCATTTATCGGCTACTTTTCACTTCTTTAGTTACATTTTGTAGATTGATTTAGGTAAAAATTGCCTACCCATATACATGTCCCCATCTTTCCCTAATTGCTCCACAATGTCTGGGTTTAAATATATACACCCAATTCCACCTGTCAGTACCTCCAACATTCATCAATAAGCATAACTCTGAAACAGCAAGTAAAATATAAAAGGCGGAAATGCAGAGATGAGCTTTGCATTTGAGGTTTCGGCTTCCTTAACTGGAAAGTGATGCCCCAGTGAAATTTTGCCTCCATTAGAGAAATGTTATAATCTAGAAATATCCCTTTGCTTTTAAATAAGAACTCATGGTCAACGTCCACTAGCACGGAGTGACATCCATCAGTCCTGCATCGTGAAATTCCTGATGAAAACTCGAATAAGAGTTCTCATTTTTTACCTCTGGAGTTTGAAATCATCTTAAGTCAAACTCACTATTGCTTCAAAGTAATTATGCCCATTTAGTCAGTCCTATTATTCTCTATGGCGTGATTGCTATGGGGAGGGTATTGTTAACTTTTATAAATGCCTTCTGTAAGGGAAGCATATAGTCTCATGGTAAAAATATCAAAGAAGAAGGAAAGGTTGTCTTGGTCCAGATGGGAGAACACAGTATGTAAAGAGGGACTGCAAAATCACTACTGTGAGTTTTACTCTCTAAACTTAACCTTCCTGGGGCCTTCGTCATTGTTTGCTGTGATTGTGTGGTTGCCGCTGTGACTCCCATGGCAGGGATGTCATTTAGGATTCTCCCACGGATAGACAAATTGATCCATTCTGTGGGCAGGGAGAGAGCTTACAAGGGAAAGTGGACACCATGACTAAATGTTAATATCCTTTCGCGAGGTCATATACTTTTCCCCAGTTTTTGCTTGTGATTTCAAAGCCTTCTGTGACGCACTCTATGTATTTAACTTAATTCATTTCTTCCTTTTTGTTTAATGCGTTTCTTGTGTTTTTGTGAGATTATATTAGTAAATTTTCTCTAGCTAGTTCTTAGATTCCCTTATTTTGCCTGAATTCCCAAATTACCCCCAATTGGAGAGGAAATTTGGAAGCTGTTTATATTAGTCTCTAGCTTCAGAGAGACCACTCAGTGGATAAGCAACCCTCATGGAGTCTTGATTGCCTCATCTGTTAAATGGAGATAATACCAGCACCGACCTCAGAGATTTCCATGAAGATAATAAAAGACTGAGTTAAGGTACCGGATGCCTGGTACACAGGAGCAGCTCAGTGCATGTCCAGTCGCATTGTCGCCTAAGCTCCTGTAGCTTTCTGCAGCCTGGGAGGTTAGGGTGTTTTTCCAGCTGCTGTTAGGTGCCTATGGCACCTCAGTTTTTCCAATCTATAAAACACTGTGATCTGTTCCACTCATCCCATAAAGAAAGACACTCTGATCGGGAACATGTTAACAGTTTGAACATGAGTGGAGTCGGCAGTAATATCAGCCTTTTATGGTCCGGCTGACCCCTTTTCCTTCTAGATATGAGAATGACAAATAATCCTGCGTTGCGCCTGGGACCTTTCCTTCACCAGGCTTTGAACCCAGACGCCTTTGGTCCCTCGGTGATGCCCGCATCCTGTTAGTGGCGTATGTGATTGAGTGCTACAGGAATGGCAGTGCCTGTCTTTGTACTAAGCCCCCTTCCCTGAGACATTCATTTCCTTTTGTCATCTGCAGCCTACCCAGAAGAGCATGGTTGTCACTCTTCATTCATAGAGCACCTTTGTGATTTGAACCAAGACAGTTGCTGAGGATCTGAGGAGAGAGGGAAAAAAATCTCTCTGCTTCTGGGAAAGCATTTTTGTTAAATAAATTTTACTTGTTCTGGACAAAATGACTTTTCATGATACGCAAACAGGAAAGCCTTGCCCTGGGTTTCAAAACATAAGGAAGTCCCTGTCCCTTGGTTTCCTGCCATTACTTCTAGCACAGTTGTGGACCTTGGTATTGCATTCATGCTTTAGTAGATTTGGATCAGCAATGACCTTATATCTTATTACAGCAAAGGAAGTGTTCAAAGTATAAAGATTACAATGAAAGAAGCTCTTTCATAAGCTAAATAGAAATCATTTAAAATGACTAGTTATTTTAAAGTTGTATAATGAAAGAATTTATTAACATAATTGTTCACATTTCATGTCTCACATGTAATACATTTATATATTAACATGTTGAAAATATCACATTTTTTGTCCTTCTCATTTGTGCCTGACACTGTGCTATGCACATCAAATGCAACATCTCATTGTATTCTTGGGAAACCCTATGCAGAAAGATCATGGTGCCCCCACTTTTTACAGATGAGAAAACTAAAGCTTGAAAAGTTAAGCAAACAAAAACCATAGCTAGTAAATGGTAGAGCTTGGATTCCAATCAAAGTCAAGATAGACCCCCAAACTCATCTTGTAGCCAGTGTGCATCCCACCCTGATCCATCTTAGGGATATCCAGTATGGGGCTATGTGAAAGAATAGTGCTTTTCTTACCTGTTTTGAGTTCTTTTCAGAGTCATAAAGAAGCATTTAGAATATATACATTTCCATTGTTTTTCACTATTTAGTCTCCTCATTTTGAATTTCATTCCTTTACCCTTTTTCATACCCCCTCACACAATTGAACCTCTTGCAAAAAACTCAAGCTGAGTTGCTAGTTCCTATGGCAGCAGAGTTAGCACTGAGCTCCCAAGGTCATGGCTTTTGTATTTTCTGTATGATGTTCAAACCAGGGCTTCCTGATGTGCAAAGTGCCCTCTGTTAGAACACTCCTCTACCAAATATCACTTCATTTTTGTCTCCTCTCAAATTTCACCTCAAAGAGGATTTTCTTCATCACCTTTTCTAAAATAGAGGCACGCCCCTCCACCACTCTCTACTCCTTTACCCGGTTCAATTTTTTTTTCTAGTGCACTTATAGCTACTTCACATGGTAGTACATATTTTCTTATTTACTGTCTGTTTTTCGCACTACAATGGAAACTACTTGAGGATGAAGACCGTGTTTTGTTCCTTTCCAGAGCCTGAGCTTAATAAATATTCGTGCATAAATGACTAGCAAACATTTGGAAGGATGGAGGCTTTACAAGTTGTTTATATAGCTGCAGGAAGACAGGGAGCTGCTCTGTTTCTTTCAGAGAAACTTCTTCTATCGGTAGGTTGGTGAAAGTCAAACGTTATTTGACAGGATATTTAGCATAGAAAATTGCCAGCAGGAATCCTGCAACATGATAAAGCTGTTCATGTAACCTGTTTTTAGTGTCAAAAAGCCTAAAAGATCCTATCTATAACCCTTCACCTCCTCCTGACATTTCTCTCAAGTTCTGTTTTATAAATAAGGCTCCCCCTTCTCTCCAGTCCCTCCCATCATTAAATTATCTCTTTCTTTTGGGACTTGTTCAGACTTTGACTTTTTTCCCCCTAGTAATTTATCTTAGTGATTGGGACATAGGGTTTCTCAGATTCCTCCTGGGAGGGGTTCTCTGAGCCAGAGCTGGGAGAATATATGTTCTGCTTAGCCCTCTCCTGATGTCATTTTATTTATTTGTGTTCAAAACAAAGTTGCTGCCTGGGGTATCTCAGAGTTGGCCTGAAAAACAAATTCCATGTGGAGGAATTATCTTATTGCTTTTAATGCTTCTAAGCAGCTCTACATTTTCTTTTGCAGAAATATTCTGCTCCTCTTCTACCACCCGATTCATTTTTCAAATGCATTCACCATTTGCACTAGGTTATTCTCTGTCATCTCTCCATTTCTTCTTTTGACTTAGAAAATTCCATTATTTTTCATGAGTAAAAGTCTAGTGAATCCAGATGTGTTTTTGTTTATTTGGAAGTTTGATACATGTTCTCTTGAGAAAGTTAAAAAGCTAAAAGGAAACGTTGCTTCTGAAAAGGTCTCATTTTAATGGCCTGAAGGAACCTCTATACGGACTTGCTGACTTGGGCTGGGCCATGAGGCCAGTTCTGCCATTGTTGTTACCTTTGCTGTCATGAATGACTACACTTTGTGACTCAGCTTTTTTTTCTTTTGCTGCTATTTTACAGTTTGATATCTTTACCACCGACGAGCCCTTTTGTAGCTGTTTGTCCTTGGGCAAGTTACTTAACCCCTCTGAGCCTCTATTTCCTTAGCTAATAAAATATCTTCCTTGCAGTGTTCCTGTGGGTTTATATATCATTTTATACGGACACACATAAATACCTCTTGCATACTGTCTCATTCATTGCAAGCTGCTCATTGTGGTAGTTTTAGAGGAAGCAGTGGAGCTGGTGGTAGCTGGTGGTAGATAAAGCATCTCTAATACAAAAATTCAAAATCTGTAGCATTCCAATGAACCTTTCCTTTGAGTGTCATTTTGGCATCCCAAAAGTTGGAGATTTTGGAGCATTTCAAGTTTTCAGATTAGAGATGTTGAACTGGGGTAATGCAGCTATTCCATAATCTGCAAAAATTCGAAATCTAAAACACCTCTGGTCCCAAGTATTTTGGGTAAGGGATACGCAACCTGTAGTACTTGTGAGAGTATTAGCTGTACTTTAAACCCTGGATTGTATATACACATATGCACACATAATTTTTGTAGGTTGACTACAAATTTCTGTGAGTTTTGTTTGGATGGTGGAAAAAGAAGTGACTTTGAGTGTTTCCTAATGAACAGAAGAGTTGAAGTATAGAATGAAATGAATATAAAGGAGCTTGATTTTAGGGATTCAACTTAGCAAATAAATATTGTGCCTCTTGGTACATGGAACTGAGCTGAACGTTATGGAGATACAAAAGTGATGTAACATGGGATTTTTCTTTAGTGATAGTAACCCTCCATTTGTAAGCAAAATCTTCTATTTGTACTTCACATTTACAGATGCTTTTAGCAACACGAGAGTGGGATTTTGTGTGGACTTGTCAGTCATGACTGAATTTTACACCAGTCTTTGTGACTTCTGTGGACACAAAAAGCTTTCTTTAGTCTTCGGTTCTTTTTTATTTTACTGTGCTTAATAAATCAGCTTCTTCTATTTTAGTCATTGACACATTTAAAATTTAGTTTCTGCCCTTCTCCCCCATAGCTGTGTCTGAAACAGCTTTCTTGGCACAATTCTAGTTCAAATCAAAATCAACACCAGAAACAAATTCAACCTAACAGACAGTAAAATCATTTCATGTTTCAAAAATATCTGTTCAGTTGCTCTTTTAACAGATATGAGACAATATGGCACCTTCAAAGTAAAACAGATCACTAGATATCAAGGAGAGAGAAACTCTTGACTGTGGGGTTGCTATCAAAGCTTGTCACTTATGGCCAAAGTCAATCTGAACTGAGATTCCCTGGAGAATTACATCAACAGGCTAAAATCAAAGGTCCAATCAGAACAAGTAATGAAATGTGAAATATTAGGACATAATTGCTTAGGGTGAGAAAAAGTGATGGTTCATCTTAGTGGAGGCTGTCTAAACCTGAACAGTACCCACCGCTTGTCATCAAAGGAAGATGACATCCCTAACATAGTGGAGTCCAAAAAACCATCTGCTACTGATCCTGAGAGACGCTGAAAATCTAATTTGCTGATCAGGACAGCTTTGATCTGGCTCAGGGCCTGGTGTCCTTTCCAGTTTCCATCACTCTGATGGGCACAAATGATATTTTCTTGAGCAATCTGAGAAGTTCTTTGGAGAAAAATTCTGTTTCTGATTTGTGTAGTGAATTGGGGGAATTTGGAGCATGCAAGATGTGCCATCAGGATTTAAACCAAATTCTGAGACATTATTTAAAGTGGAATCTAAAGTGAAAGTGCTTGCATGTAGAATCTCTGTGTTCCCCGCCCTATGTAGTGGGCCGACTGTTGAATGCAACTTGCCTTTAAATTACACTGTCAGATCCTATATACATGTGTTGTGATTCATGGGGATATTCCATGTGGTTCCAGTTTTCATAACGTCATTTTTCTTCAAGATTGCCTGCTCTTTGGTGGCCTTTGCCTTTTATTTGTAAAGATAGACACAAAAACTCCGATGCTGTGGCTTCTCTTAATGACGAAAACCCTGCCTTAGATCTTTCCAGTAATTTACACCTAAATATTGCCACCTCTGATAGTAACTTCCTCTTGAAATGACCCAGCTGGAATTTCCATTTCAAGCAGGATGAGAAGGGAGTGGGGATGTTTTTGTTTCTTTTCTCCCCATTCCTTTTAACTTTACCCCTTTCCATCACCTTTCTCCTGCACTCCATCCAGCCCTACTCACCAGTCAAGTTTCATTTAAAGTGGTTGAAAAAAATTATAACACAATGGGGATTTGGAATTACACAGATGTGCCGACATTAATAGCATTTAACACTTCATTGCTGTTTATATATAAATGTACTAAGTAGCTTTATATTAAAGCATAAGTTGTATGCATAGATACCTTGTCACTATGCAGACGAAGCATATTACTGTTGCAAATGCAAGATCATAAAATTTTGATTGTTCACATTTGAGGGTGGCTGAAGATGGTTATTTATTAGACTCAAGTGCTACACACACTTGGAGTGTTTATTCTGGATTTGTTTCTGTGCATTGAAAATGTCTGGTGCAGCTGAAGAATAAGCAAGGAGAGCCAAGTGGGAAAATATCATGAAAAATCTTGAATCCAGGCACAAGTCATTGAAAAAAAATAAAACTTGGACAAAGGAATGTGACCATGGGGTGAGATAAAATAGGAAGAATGCAGGCAAGGCCGTCTCAACAACAGCAGATCTGGACACCTGGAAACAAGCTACTTCTGGTGTGTTCATGCATTGACTTAGGGACCAGGGCTTTGGAAAATCAGGCTGCAAATTCACCCATAATTTCAAAGGAGGCAGCAATTCCTTTTAACAATCCAGCAGTTCCTCTTCTGGAATTACCGATTTGAAAGAACTGAAAACAGGGTCTCAGAGAGATTTCGGCACCCCCATGTGCATGTTCAGCCTTCTTCACAATAGCTGAGAGGTAGAAGCAACCCATGTGTCCATCAGCAGATGAATGGATGAAGAAAATGTGGCATAATGGAATATACTCAGGCTTATAAAGTAAAGAAATCCTGTCATATGGTACAATATGGATAAACCTTGAGGACATTATGCTACATGAGATTATCCTGTTTTGAAAAGACAGATACTGTATGATTCCACTTACATGAGGTATGTAGAGGAATCAAACACGCAGCAGTAGAAAGAAGAACGGTGGTTGCCAGGGGGCAAGGGGAGGGAGAATGAGGAACTGTTCAGTGGTTACAGAGTTTGAGTTCTGCAAGATGAAAAAGCCTAGTGATATTGTACAAGCTTGTACATATATGGTTAGCAACATTGTACTGTACACATAAAAATTGTTCAGAGGGTAATTGTATGTTATATGTTTTTTAACACAATAAAAAAATACCTTTTTAAACTCAGCAATGAAAAGCCCAGACAGTTTCTTAACATAAAAGTGGATAGGGCCCTATTTACCCAAACATCCTGCAAGCATCACATGTCAAGGTTCAGTAGATGGCTTCAGGGTTCTTGCACACCATTCATTCATTCATTCATTCAGTAAAATGTAGTGAAAGGTTTGACTCCTTCCCCCACCACCGTATCTATGTAGTTCTATAGATCTTTGTTCATTCTTTCACTCCTTTTATATCAGTACCCACACTTATCTAGTACAGATAATCTGGTAATGTTAGAGTTGTCAAAAGGAACACAGAAAGGATGGTAAGAGCTTATGGTCTCATGTGAAACTAAATCAGCCAGAATGCCTATCTAGATCCATGAGAGGTCATAAAAGAGTCTACTTAGACATATTCATGTGACATAGAATAAACTTCTAAGTGAGAGTCTGTCTCTAAGGAGCTATACAGCACTTTGTTCCTGTGAAGATCAAGTTTCTTTCCAAACCAAATTTAACTAATTTTCACACTCCTCTTGAAGGAAGCACTTTGAAGGAGAGGCCTTTGTTTTCAGCTGCCTGGATCCCCCTTCACCTTTCTGGGACCTTTCATGACCGTTTTCTTATCTGTAATATATGGTAATATACTTGCCTTGATGCGAAGGACAGATTTACTAATAGCCTTCCAATAACTTCAATGAGACCACTAACTCCTCTCACAGACTTCTATACTCCCCCAGAGGTGATACTGTCCCAAAGAGGGCAAAAAATGGATTCTTGTCCAAGAGGGAGGATTTAAAAAATCTTAGAGCTATTATAGTGGTTTCCAGAATCTTATTCCATAGTATTAAAGGAGAAGTTAAATTTAATGTATTTTTTCCATAGTGAGAAAATAATGAAACAAAGGTTGAGAAACATTGCCTTTGCTGGATGGTAATATTATTCCGTCACAGCTGAAGTGAACTGGATTTAAGCCAAGAGGATAAAAATACTTAGTTCTCACATTTTGATTAAAAAATAAAATGGATAAATAACTAATTTTCTCTAATATACAAGCTTACACTTAGTGCTGTAATTGCATATCAAGTACACTGGCTTCAGCCTTATTTTTAGTATCCATGTTATATCTTTGAGGAAGTCTTGGTTCATCCATGCAACATTTCTATTGATTCTAGAAACAGGTCCACAACCAAAGGTTCTTTCTATGGCAGAGCATACTTTTGGCTTGAAATCTGTGGTTCCCCAAGGTAACAGTTCTAGGCTGCAGGGACCATGTACTTTTATTCTGTATGTTGCCAATGCCTGCTCAGTGTCTGGATTTGATACAATGTGTTTGATTATTTTAAAATGTTGAGGCAAGGAAAGAACTTCAGTTTTAACCAGAACTGGCACTAGGGAGAAGCAAGCAAGAGGCTTACAGAGCAGAATTTAAGGAGGTATTTGCACGATCTTTATGTTTTCATCCATAGGCTCACCCTGGTTTTGACCCTGGTTTGAACAGAAATGGAGTTCAGTTTCCAAACACTTCCCTTTTCAGAGTTGATCTACACAGTCAATTCTCTGGAAGTGATATGATTTACAGGCTTGTAGGAACAAGGGATTTAAAACAAGTATTTAACATACACCCCCATTCTATTTTTATGAGTATATTTCTTTCTACTTGCAGGTGACTCTCACTGGCCTCAGAGATCTAAACTTTTCACTTTGTTTTCCAGATCACTACAGATCTGAGGCAGCGTTGCACGGACAACCACACTGGGACGTCAGCCTCAGCCCCCATGGCTGCAGGCATCATTGCACTGGCCCTGGAAGCCAAGTAAGCCTTGATCTCTATATGTCTTCAATGGTGACAATCCCTGATCTCAGGGAAAACGTACCCCTTCCCTTGTATAGGACCCCTAGCATGACAACCTAGAATATAATCTTCCCAATCCCACCTTTAAAACTTCAAAGGTTTGGGCTTTTTAAAAAAATTCCCCTATATTAAGAAGAAGATAAGGTTTTTGGTTTTACATGCTTAAAAAATCAAACTGTGTAATTACTTTATTATGGAGTCATAGCACATGCATGCCAGTTGGCTCCAACTCTCTTGCCTTGTTGAGGTTTTTATTCTAGTCTGGGAATGTTCCTGAGCGTCCCAGAGAGGTTAGGTCTGCCCATTTCTGGTCTGTTTCTCTGAAGCATGACTAGGCAGCTCCGATTCCACGACAATAGCACAGTCACAGACTGGCTCTGCAGAATAGAATATGCCAGGGACGAGGACAACCCATTTATATCTAATCCTGTTCAGTATAGTCAAATTCTGTGTCAAAAAGATTACTGTGAAAGACCCCTTTAGGCTATTTGTAAATAGGTCCTCATCTCTTTTTTCTCTAAGAACAAATAGGTTAATTTGCCTTAACTTTTTGAAAACCTAATAATACAGATCTAATATCTCTTGTCCTCAATTTTAAAATCCTAAATGCCAGGAAAACTGAACGTTCTTTTGCAAATTTAACACTAGAATTCATTTTTTGGCAAAGTTTGCCATAAAACTCATTTGAGGCTATTTACAGTATTATTTATAACATTTATTGTGAAATATTCATGTATTTGATTGTGAAGTGCTGGCTCAGACCCCGCTGGAGATTTTGTGTCATGTATGTTATGGGCATCATCTCTGAAAAAATTTTGAATTCCAAACATGTCTTGTCCAATTTTAGAATAGGGATTGAAGGCCTGTTCTCTGAGGTTCTCCCTGCAGGAGGATCATAAGAAAAAGGAACTGAACTAATGATATAAGCGGTTTTCTAAAAATAGCCCTGCACCTCTGCCCTAGGGAGGAAGGGAAAGGCCCATTCATCTAGCTGCACCCTGAAGTAGAGCAATAGCCAGTGACAGAGAAGGAATACAAGGATAATGAAGAGGCTCAGGGATTACAATAAGAACCATGTGGCCGGGCGCGGTGGCTCATGCCTGTAATCCCAGCACTTTGGGAGGCCAAGGCGGGTGGATCACGAGGTCAAGAGATCAAGACTATCCTGGCCAACATGGTGAAACCCCTTCTCTTCTAAAAATACAAAAATTAGTTCAGTGTGGTGGTGGGCACCTGTAGTCCCAGCTACTGGGGAGGCTGAGGCAGGGAAATTGCTTGCACCCAGTAGGCAGAGGTTGCAGTGAGCCGAGATCGCACCACTGCACTCCAGCCTGGTGACAGAGCCAAGACTCCATCTCAAGAAAAGAAAAGAATCGTGCTAGTTCATTCTCAGGACACAGGTAGTTTCCCAGCATTCACAGCTGCCCCTCTGTAAGACAGAGAGCCTATGTTAAGGCAGCTGGACCTGAATATAACGTGGATACAGCAAATTGCTAAGTCATGTGTTGGACTGAAACCGGGGGAAGGACATGGGCTCTGGATATGGTGCCCTGTCTCTGGGTGGCCTCTTGCCCAAGCCTGGAGATTGAGAGATATCCAAGCCCCCATGAACATTTGGATTTCTTTCTTTTTGACGAGGTTAAATATGAAGTCATTTTCAACAAATTACATCTTTTAAGGTGTTAAAAGTTTGGGTTTAGCAAGGAACTGGCACTTATCCTATTCTCACTTTACAACTTTTCACTAAAGTGTTCTGGCAGCAGAAGTCTCAATTAAGTGTCTGTGTTTTTAATTTGGTGAACTCTACCCAGGATTTTTGAAAAATATATTGTTTTTATTCTGAAATTCTAGGTTGTTTCTCTGGAATATGTTTCTGTCCACAAAATATTAAAAGAAAAAACGTTAGGAATTCCTCTACCATGCTCCCCCTCAAAGGCTATCTCAAACTAAAACTTGGCAACCTGATACTATAACTATTGCTTCATAGAATTAGGTGATACTCAGCTCTTTGAGATATTACTATAACACTATTATTTTTTAAAAAAACCAGTTCTTTTAATCACGATTTAAGCTGAAATGCAAAAATCTTGCTTTATGCCTCAAATAACCTAAGATAAGGTCACTTTGGACTGCATAACACATTGAAAGACTACAATTGTTTTTTTTTTTTTCTCTTTTGCATTTTAAGCATTTTTAAAGATCTATTTTTGACACAACTGTGATGAGTAGAAGGAGGTTCCTAAGATACAGGCTACCTGGAAAATGCACTGTGTTTTAAGATGTTAACAGTCCACTCTAATTGTGGGGCCAAAATGGATGATGAACTATCTGATAAACTCAGAAAAAACAAACCTTTTTTTGTAACTCCATTGGTTTGTTGTACAGCTCAATCTTTGCCTGTAAAGTGAAGCTGAAAATTACGGGAAAGAGGTCTGAGTACTGAAAGGGTGGGTCAGATATTGATATTAAATTAGCATCAATAAGTATTGGGCCTCCAGCTTAATGTGAAACATACCTAAAACTAAGAAATTGAAGAGAGGAGCTCCAGTAACAGTGCATTAAGGCTGCAGTTGCTCTAAAACTAAACCTAATCCTTGTATATGTGCCTCACTCATTTACCCAGCCCCACCCCTTGCAATCTCCTCTTACACTATTACTTCTCAACAGCACTTGAACCTTGATATTTTGAGATTCAGCCTTTACTAACACAAGTTGAGGAGCAAGATCTACAAGATACGCTCTTTTAAGAAGAGAGGAGAGAAAGCCACAGCTCTAGGCAGAGTTATGACTCAGGACACTGCCCTACTCGCTGGGTATGCATGGCCTGCCAGGGTTCATTCAGTAACTGGATACGCTGAGCCTTTGAATGAAAAGCTGCAAGAGTCTGCCAGTCCCTATTTGACTGCATGTCCTAGCTATCCCTGTACTGTCAGGAGAAATTTATTGTTTCTCTGAATATCACCAGATTACTGTATTTACTCAGTCATAGGAACATTAGAGAAAACTAGGTCCTGAGCTTTTCCCCAGCCTCCCTTCCTTACATTCCAGATGTCTGCCTGCATGGGTAGGACTGTGGTTCCTTCTGTGATGCTGCTTCTACCATTGGCCTCTCTGCCATTCAAAAACCTTCCCAGGAAACTAAGGGAAAAGAAAACAAATACATCCGGTAGTCCTAGCTACTCAGGAGGCTGAGGCAGGAGGATCCCTTGAGCCCAGGAGTTCAAGGCTGCAGTGAGCTATGATCACACCATTGCACTACAGCCCAGGCAACAGAATGAGACCTTATCTCAAAAAAAAAAAGGTTGTGGGGGAGAAAGAAAAAGAAGTGGAATGAAATACAAAACATAGAAACAGATAAACTTAAAAGTATCCAGATCTCTTTTCCAAACATAACAAGTTTGATCATGAAATAACTTTGCTATGGCCAGGAGCAGTGGCTCACGCCTATAATCCCAGCACTTTGGGAGACTGAGGCAGGAGGATCACCTGAGGTCAGGAGTTTGAGACCAGCCTGCCGACTTGGCAAAACCCATCTCTACTAAACATATAAAAATTAGCCAGGCATGGTAGCACGCGCCCATAGTCCCAGCTACTTAGGAAGTTGAGGCAAGAGAATTGCTCGAACCCAGGAGGCAGAGGTTGCACTGAACTGAGATCATGCTGCTATACCCCAGTCTGGGGGACAGAGCAAGTCTCTGTCTCAAAACAAAAAAAAAGTAAAGAAAAGAAAAAAGAAAAAACTTTGCTGTAACAGCTAGTACGACTCTCAGGCCATCCTGTTTCTACAGGATGTATAAGAATATGTGTTGCAACAAATTCCACTCTAATATGCTCGCAGATACTTGAATGAAATTGTTCTGCTCCCAAGACTAGAAGAATTCTCAGTTCCTCTGAAAATCTTTCTCCTTTACCTTTTTTTCCTGGGTTGGAGCCTCTTTGGTTTGGGTTGTGTTAAGCTCTACAGCCACCTTTGACAGTCTCATCATGAGTCTTGCCTTTCTGCTAAAGTGGGAGATTTCCTCCTTGTTCTCAAAGATGCTTCTAAAAATTATGGACGATTTCAGAATAAGAAAAAATACTTTAATCTTAAAAGAGAGGGGAGAAACAATTTTTTGTGATGTGGTACCCTCAGAACATTTTTATTGGTTCAGAATGTTTAATAGTATGATTTTTTTCTGGATTTTTTTTGGTAACTTTCTGGTGTTTCAGCTAAATGGATAGGGAACATGTAATCAGTGATTATAGGATATCATTTGGGCGATTGCTGCTTAAAATGATGTCTTTTTACCTAGCCTAACTCAAAAAGTTCAAATAAAATGAGTATGCAAGGAAGCAGGTTTATTAAATGAAAAACCAAAATGAAAGATGGCTGTACTAATTTTAGCTTAGCAACCTGGCAGAACACCTTATGTTTGAAAAGTGTTTTGCATCTAGGTCCTAGTATATGTTCCCAGTGCTGTAGATCTATCGGGGGGAAAAAAATAAAAGAGCTTGCTGTTAAATGATGTTTTGTATAAAATTGTTTATAAAATAAAGTCAAAATAACTAACATTCATGAAAGTACAGAGTGCTCAGAATAATAAGTTGTACTGAAAGTTTTCCTCACCCATCTGCAATTATTAGCAATGAAAAGCTTATTTTAGTGGAATATTTCATATGTAACAATATCAGCATCAACTCAGAAAATACCAAAATTAAGTTCATCAAAGAAACCTTTCTGCTTCTAATTGCAAAGGGTCTTTCATTGGAAAATTGAAGAATATATGTTCAGTAATCAAGAAATGTTACTCTATACAGTGAATGGTAAATAAAGGGGACTGAGTCAGGTTGAAACTTCTGAAATTATCTAAAACTTCCTAAAAGGGTATTGGTATAAAGAATCTCCTACAAATTCTTGCTTTAAATGACCACAAAGCCTTTTCCTTACATTTCATATCTCAGAGGCCACAAGAATACCCTACTGTGAGAAAACCCAATATATCTAGATCTAAATTTAGAAAATAAATTAAAATAACAGCTGCTCTTCTACAGTAGAAATACACCTGGTGCATATTGAACATTAGCTCCCTCTGGTATCTTATATATACACATACATATACACATTCACATGTTTCTAGGTAGGCTCATCTACTTTCTCCTTATTACTTATCTTTTCCCTCCTATTGCAAATTAAATTTAAATTCCTTGAGAATAAGGATTATATCTTATCTTTATTTATGAGTATATAACTAATACATTGAACACTACAAAAAAATTAAAACATCATACTAGGCACTAAGTTACTCAGGACATAATTCAAATATGTATAAAATATTATATATCACTTGCTTTCAGGGGATTTTATTTTCTCATTAGGGAAGCAAATGTACACTAACAGATATATGCAAATTATTTAAGGAAGTCAATGAAATCGTTCTGGGGGAAGGGTTGTAGAGGGTGCAGGACTTGGATGAAAATAAAAATGCCCAGCTTTGATGATTCAAATTGGAACATTGGTTCCATAGAAATTTGTATCCTCCACGACACCTAAGCATAATGTTATGAACAAGGTCCATTCTCAACAAATATTAAATTAATTCATCTAGTCCAACCTTACCTTTTGTACAATGGAACTGAGTCCTAGAGAAGTTCAGTTGCTCAATTAGTTACTTTTACCTTCCATATCCTTTAGTTGATATTCATTAGTGACTTCTTTCTCCCATACTGCCTCAACTCATCTCTCATCCTGTTGATTTATCATTTGCTAGAAGTGGACTTCACCTGGCTAAAATAAAGACATGAATGTTATTCCTTCTCTCACCTTCCAAGGGAATCCCCTCTACCTTTTGTCTTTGGAGGAAGGGATCATTCGAGACATGGAAAGGTCAAAGTGTGAGAAGTTAAAGAAGTGTTGAGCCAAAGGATGATTCACACCATATGCTGTTGATTTCACAAATCCATCTTGAAAATTTTCTCAGGAAATTAAACTGACCATCTGCATTTCTTGTAAACCTAAAAAGTCCATCTATATAAATCTTACATAATTCAGATGAATCAACCACTCTATGTCTTTGTTTCACCTTTCATTATAATCTGTCTTACCTACATGTTTCCAGCGTTGGAAAATTGTAGAGAAATGACCAGAATATTTGGGATACAGTGACTGTGAGAAGTTAATATGTGGGACAGTCGAGAAGGGTTCTGGAGTTTTAAACAAGCCAGCTCTGAGTTGAAGTACTCACTGGGGCAAGGGGTGCTTCATATTTCTAGAACTGAGCACTGTTAAGGGAGGCCACATAGGAAGGATAGACATAAACATTTCTTAATATTGGGGTTAGCATCTTAGTACTGATATCCTGTAAACTAGTCTTATCATCTGTGTATTTTTTTAAATTAAAAACACATTTTAGTATAAAATGTCTCATTACAAATTTTCCCGAGGGCCACATTCAACTCTATGAGATGCTGCAGTGGGCAGGGAGCACAAGTGTATTTGCTTATTGAGGTAAAATTGCAGAGGGCATACCAAGCTTTTCCTTTTAAGAGAGTTTTATTTATTTCAATTAGAACTTAGAAAGTACTTGCACAGAGAGAAATACAAGCATATGTGCCCTGATTCCACACAGTTACAAGGGTAAAGAAGCAGGTATTCCACACACCCTTCCTTTCATATACTCTTAGAGTTTTTTGTGTATTGGAGTGTTGTATGTTGGGCTTAAAATTTTGCTGAAATTTCTGGTATGAATGCTTGGGGTATACAGCCTGAAGAGGGTGAAGAGAATTAAAAGAAAACAAGGGAGGAGAGCTGAAAAGGTTTATAAGGTAAAAACAATGCACATTTCGACTTGAGGCCTAGCGGACAGAGAAGGGATGTACTGTCCTGAACTATTCCCTATAGTGAAATAATTGTAACCAGACCCAAAGAGCAGTTACCACAGGCCTTTTGCCAGGACTGTGCATGAAAATAGCTTTGTTATGTCTACATATACACAGACAATACACTCTGTCCTCTAGTCCTTCTCAAGTTCAAATTATGTAGAAGCCAACTTTTCCTGGACTCAACTTTGTACCTTAACTAATGGTTTCAAAAACTACAGCTTCCAGAGATGTCTATTATAACTGGAAAAGCCCTGGTCAACAGGCTCATTCACCTTGGATTATCTTGAAATGTAGCCATTGTGTTCCAACTCCTTCCCTATATGAGAAAACTAAGAAACATGTTGGATAGTTGAGTTGCTCAGAAACTGAACTGAAGACAGAAAAGTTCTTAGGAGACTGTTACCTGCCTCTTTTTCCTTAGCTGTATTTTGAAAAATGTATTAGTCACTAAAAACATTTTATTCTTATTACTATAATAATAAAGATTGCTTTTTCCAAAGAATAGTTGTCAGTCCTGTTGCAATCACCAGACCTTTTCCTTGTATAGCCGATCAAGTATCATTTTCAAGTGTCAAATGTTGGAAATGTCTCATGTTATAAATATCCAGTTTGTGCTGGAGCAAGGCAAGTAAACCATTTGGGAAGCCAGTGTAGTAGTGCAGGAGAGATTAGGGTAGCCTGGTCAAGGTGATGGGAATGGGGACAGAGAGAAGTGGGTAGATTTGATGTATATTTTGTAGGTATAGCCAACAGGTAATGAATTACATATGTGCCTTTGGGAAAAGCAAAAAAATCAAGATCTAGTTTCTTTGCTAAACTCAGGTAAATTGTGATATCATCTATGGAAATAGATACCCTTTATTCTCCCCATGGGATTCTGGGGATTAGAAGCTGCATAAAAATCCAGTTGTACAAGAAAGTCTCTGGGCCTACAGATTTTGCAACAAGACCTGTAGCAAATTTCTCTGGCAATTATTGACTGTCCTTGGGTACACCAGCCTCCCCATCAGCTAATTAATCTGCAAAAAGTGCCTACCCAGAGATCATGATTGCTATAAATGACTGAGACAGTTCCCATTTTAAAAAAGTAAAAGAAAACAGAGAATATTATTTACATTATAAATTGCTCATCTGCTTCTGTGTCTTTTAATTTAAACAGAGTGTTAGCAAATTAACCTTTATGCAGTTACCCGATAAGATTGCTTAGAAACTCCACTGATGTATATTAGTGAGTTTACAAGAAATATGTGAAATTTAGTATTAAATTTAGTCTCTTGAGGGTTTGTGGATTTTACTCAATGCCAGGAAATTTTTGTTCTGATAGTGCCTATGGTAACACCCCAAATACCATCAAATATGATTTTTCTTGCTAAGAAAAAGAGAAGATGACTTTTTTAGGGTCCATTAGTTTCACATCGTAGCCTGCTACTTAATCACTTTAGTCAAAGCGTATTAAAAGACTCATTGCATAATATATCATTGGATGGCTTCATCAAATATTGCTGTTTTTGTATTTGAAAATTCTCAGATTATATTCCTCTACTCTATATTTAAACATAGTTCAAACTTAATCTGTTTATATGCCAAGTTTTCTTGGGCTGAGTTTTGAATTGATCTAGCCTATGGCTACGTTGTCTTGCCCTATAATTTTTTACTTCCAGGACATTTTTGTCACATAAAAGTTAAAATTGTTTGGTGTCATTTGTTCAGAAGAGCCTAATTGTTCCTAGTGACACTGGAATCTAGTTTTTGTATTAACTGATTCCAACATTCTTTTTTTCCTCTGTTTAAAAATTTATAATCATAATGCATTTTGCCATCAATAGGAGAGAAAAGTAAATAAGGAAAATAAAAATGACAGATTGAAAGCATGTCATTTTACTAACATGTAAGATTTTATTCATCCTGACATCAACAAGATGATTATGACATCTGATGTGTTGAAAGCTCCAAGCAGCACATTCATAGTGAAATAAACTGTAATACCTGGAATAGAACATGCAACACAAAAAGAAAGACATTGGATGTTTATAAGATTGCATTATTTCTTACCATCTTAGATTAAGTTTTCATTTCTCTATTCATAATTCTGAACCTTATTGAGTAAGCACCATATGTGTGACTAAGATGAAGTAAAAGTTTATGTTGTTTGCATATCACAGAAAAAGCAATAAGTCTGTGACACCTGGTAGTATCATCCCTACCAGTAAAGACTGTAGTACATCAGACAGTGACATCCTGTCTGTGACCCAAAAGATTCTACTTGCCATTGGCCCCCTTGAGTGGAGATGTTGCATAGTGCAAAAAGATAAAATTAAGAGATAAAATGGTGGAAAAAAACAGCAGTCAGCCTTCAATGAATGCTTTATGCCAAATACTGAGCTGAGTGTTTATATTGGTAATCTCATTTTATCCTCAAAGCAGTGCTCTAAGGTAGGCATTATCACCATATTTCCTATGTGGAAAATGAGGGTTAGGAATTCACACAGGTGATAGGTGTGGAAGGTGAATACAAGGTAATGTGACACCAGAACCCACCATTCTACCATATCACCTTTCTTTGTTAAGTACTGTAACGGGACATGGTTAATTACAAATGGGCACTATAAACCGTAAAGGGAATGAATGAGTAAATGGAGAGAAGGAACTTTCCCTACAGTTATTCAAAAGTATGGATAGGTATCTATTCAGGTATCTGTAGTTAGTGAGGTATCGCGCCAACAAGTTTAAACTCTAAATCTTGATTGATTCATTCAGGAAATATTTATTGAGTCATGCTTGTTACCATAATTTCTTTATTTTGAAACAAACTTTTTTTTTCACATTTCTGAACCTGTAATACATCTTACAAGTCATAGTTGCAATGTTTAGCTAGTTCGGTATGTGCCTGGCACCGTGCTAAGAACTAGAATACATCTATGAACAAAACATGCATGGTCCTTGCCAGAGCTGCCAGGAACAGTCAAGTAAGCTGAGCACAAATGTGTGTGAGGCCTTGAACTTGGCTCCAATAGAGCCTACCTTTCAGTCAAGGGAGCCAGAGATTAAAGATAATTACATCTGGCATGAAGGAAAAAATAAAACAAAGCATTATATTGTGCTAGAGGGATTGATGGTAGGGTAAGAGTAGGAAAGGATGAATAATGGCAAATAGGGAAAAGAAGTGGCAAGGCCATCAAGGAGATGACAGCATTTTTGCAGCAACTGTAGTCATAAAAGTGATTCAACTTACACTTGGTTTTTGTGAGTTTTTACTGAGTTATTGCTTTCTGGCAACATTAAGCACATCTTACCTTTTTCGTCTAATAGAGCTTGCAATCACAACCAAGCCTTAATAGAAGGCCAAATGATAAAGAGGAATACCTGAATGATCCATAATTTTTACATTCCTATAACAAATTTAGAAACCTGCCTGTGTATGATTGAAAACAGGTTGAAAACTGGCATCACTTCACAGATTAAAATTGTTCATCTAGTCAGCAAGAATGCAGTTATGTAGTCTTCAGTGAGCACTCGAATTTATTTGAAAAACTTGGTACACAACCAGGGAATGTTGGTACGAAGGAAGATAATTCTAGTGAGATTTAAAATAGGGAGGTGAGGTCTCTCAAGGGCTCTCAGCAGAGTCTGCTTGTCATTTAGCTATTGGAAACCTTTGCGAACAACTTGGAAGAATGTCGTAGCGAGCTTCCTGGAGAGAGTATGATAAAGGAGTGATCGTATTAGTCATGCTGAATTTTTATTCATTGCTCTGAATTTAGGTGCCATTGGAATTGACATCTGATAGCCTCATTTTCCATAGCAGATGTATTCAACTTTATAATTTTCATTGTGCTAAAATTCTCAAGCATTTAGGATCCCATACCTGGAATATAAAGCAATTGTTATCAGTTTGTCTGAGGAATCGTAACATTGGAAGGTTGCCCAGAAACCATCTGGTGTGTAGAGATGCTATTCAGTGAGTGTTCAGGGGTCACCAGGCAAAGGTGAATAACAATGGCAATGTAGGTTATTTTTAAAACAAAGGTATATTTTTTAATTTTAAAAAATAATTTTAAAGTGACTCATTCTGATTATATATACTGTTTTTGCATGACATTTTCTTACTTGTATGAAATGATGCTATCCTTACTTAGCAATGAAAGTGATGAATCTCACTTTGACTCCCAAGTTGAAAAACAATGTTCCAGTCTTTGAAATCCAAAAGATTGAGAGCCTTTTTCATCACAGTGGTGCTTGCAAGCATTCTACTGATTTCATTTGCCACTAATATCTTAGAAGCAAATAAGTATTTATTTAATACTGACAGATACCGGGAAGAGCAATCTCATGACCATTATAATCTATTATTAGCAATAGAACCATTTTTAAAATTTAGGTGTTTATTTATATGATGTATTATTTTGATAATATCTTCAAATTAATTAATATAAGTTTATATTATCATCAAAATAACACATTTTACAAAATATATATATGAATCATGCAGACATGTAAATCAAATGTCTCCCTACACAGCCAACTTTAAGCTTTTAGTATAACTCCTAATGCTATGATGCTAGTTCCAAATAGTCTTAATATATGCATCATGTTTACTATAAAAAATATTGCATACTTTGTCTTTAATCTGCATTTTGCTTTCCTTTCAGATCATGTTGTTCATTTTGTTGTTCCCCTCCCATTTGTTTTTTTAAACCAACCTTTTTTTTAAACCAAATAATGTTTTTTCTAACCTGCAATCAAGCAAGATTAGATTAAAAAAGGTTTCAAGTTTTTATGGGTGCTGTCCCCATTCAGTTGTTGGAAATTAGGTGCTGAGACATTTTTGAATTGTGAGGACTAGTATTCAAATTGAATTTCAAAAGTGTGTTTCAAAGTCACTCGAAAAGATAATAATGCTTTGAATCCTCTACTAATCACCTAATACTCTTTCATGTTCATATTTGTCTTACCTGCATATACTCAACATATTACCTTCTGGCCATAGTTACAGCAAATGTTTTTCAATTTTTCATTTGCTTTTAGGTATTGTTTATATTGTTTTGAAATAGGGAATTTTTGTATTTTTTTAAAAGTATTATTTAGTCAAATATATGTGTCCTTTATGAAATCTTCAATTATATAGGCATACCTGATCTTTTTGTACCTCCTAGAGAATTTTACATATGCTGATGAAGCTATGTATGTTTTACCCTAAATGAGTCCAGATTTACATGTGGCAAGGAATTTCCTGTACCTTAGGGGAATTCATGGACCCCAGATTAAAAAGCCTCAGGCTAGGAAGCTCTTTCCTATGTCAACATTTATTAATTAATGACTGACATTTTCATGTAGTGTTTTCTTTATTCTTGAGTTTTTAATTTTTAATATTTTTGCATGTACATAGTATGTGTATATATTTATGGGGTCCATGAGGTGCTTTGATACAGGCAAGAAATGTGTAATGATCACATCATGGAGAATGGGCTATCCATGACACAAGCATTTATCCTTTAAGTTACAAATAATCCAATCACTCTTTTAGTTATTTTTAAACGTACAGTTAAGTTATTATTGACAATAGTCACCCTGCTGTGCCATCATTTAGTAGGTCTTATTCATTCTTTCTAACTATTATTTTTGACCTCCCCTAACCATTCCTACCTCCCCCCAGCACTCCCCATCACCACCCTTCCCAGCCTCTGGTAACCTTTCTTCTACTTTCTATATTCATAAATTCACTGGTTTTGATTTTTAGATACCATAAATCAGTGACAATATGCGATGCTGTTTTCTTGTTTTATTTTTCATCATTAAAGTTTAACCAACTAGAGTTTATTTTGTTGTCCAGTATGAGGATGTAAATTGAGTTTTTATAGGGATCCTATTTGCCCAATGTCATTTGTTAAGTAATCTATCTCCTCCAAAAGCAGTTTGTTTTGTATTCTTTTAAGTTGTTGCATTTATGAGGATCTCCTTTAGCATTTTCTGTTTTATCTTCTACCAAATCTTTAAACGTTACAGAATCACTTCATATTTTCAACATTTTCTTAAGCATTCTTATTTGTTCATATTCCCAGATAAAATTTAGAACCAGTCTTTTGTGTTCCAAAAACATTCCCAGTGGCAATTTATAACAATTGTGTAAATCTTGGCTTCTTTACAAGTTTTCCCAATCAAGAAAATCTTTCTACATTGTTTAGATCTTCTTTTTATTGGCATATTAATGTATCAGACTTGTCCTTAGTTTCATAGTTTTTCAGACTTATTTTTTGGAGTAGCAAATATTTGTTTGTTTTGCTATTACCATTATGTCTTTAACTGATTATTGCTTATCTATAACAGAGCCATTATTTTTGTATGTTTTTCTTATCTCTAGGTCCTTTAACTCACATTATATTATAGCTGATTTTCTTGTTTTTTTTTCAGAATATATTCATAGCATCTGATGATAGTAATACTTGTCTATTTTTAATAATTTTTCATATGTGTTCTTATTGGATAGTGGTACAGATTAGTCATTATAAGTTCAGATTTTGGAGTCAAGCTAACTTCTGTTCCAATCCTGCCTCTACTATTATTTCCTGGATAGCCTTGAGCAAGTGGAAGTCGTATTTCTTAACCTTGTTTAATTGGAGTTTTTTCATCTGAAATTTGGGTCAGTAACTCAGAATCACAGGATTGTTGCTAGGATTAAGTGAACTTAGGTATATGGAAAGTACTAAAATAAGGAAGCTGATATCATCACAGTATTATTTCTATTACATTAACCCTTCAAAAAATGTTAAATATTATGAGATAGTAAGGGTTCACACTTAGATCCTGATTTTCTATTGATTTCTTTTTTCTTTTTTACCTTCTGTTTCACTTTTTGTCAATGTTTGTGTTTCTTTTAGATGTTCTTCATAATGCCTATGCAGCGTTTTTTGTTTTGTATTATCATTAGGAATGAGATTTGGGTGTTTCCGTATCTGTTTAGATGAATATATAGTTTCTCATACTAGATTTGTTGATATGATTTATTAGAATAATACATTGTTAACATTATTCCCTGCTTTTATTTATGAATCAGATTTAGTTATTTAATATGCTATTGGTTTCATTTTAGCGTGTTTTATGTCTTTGAGTTTATTTTTCTGAGATTTTCTTTTACTACCTAATGTGTATGTATATATGTGTGTTCTATGCTATTATTACAGCAGCTAGCTAATATTAGTTGTGTACCTACAGCAGATAAATAGCATTTTCTAAAGTATACTTTTGGTATATTTCATGTAATTCTCATCTATAAGGTAACATGGGTAGTAAACGGAGAGTCAAGCTTTTAACCCACGTTGGTTTGACCTTGAAACTGGCCTGTCTCTGCAAGTTTTTGGTATCAGATGATGTTAAATTCACAAAATAAATTATGGAATTTTGCAATTTGTATTTTCTCTCCAGAGACCCTTGGGATCAGAGTTCTCGCATGTTTGAAGGAAACCATCTGGCCTCAAAGCCATTTTTAGAAGTAATCCCAGTATTTTCTAATACTATAAACATCTCTTGTATTGGTTTTTATGACTGCCTTAATATTTAGAATTTATTAGTGTTTTCTTCTTATTTTCTTGGTTAGATTTTTTATCACTGTTTTTCAAAGGTCCAGTTTTGAGATTTCTTTATCAGTAATTTTTTTTCTGTTTTTCTTTCTTTCTTTTTAAAATTTCTTTTGTGTTTTCCTCTTCATTCTTTTATGACTCTTATTGGCTGAATCATGGTTCATTTATCTTTCCTTTTATATTAATAAAACTTTTTAAAGATGTGAATTTATCTCTGAACACACTTTTGATAGACTGTTATTTTCTAATGATATTTTCACTTGCTCTTTGATAGAATGACAATTGAGTAAAGTACTGTTAAGTGTTAAACAAACTTTGTCGCTATTGAGATTTATTATTGACCTTTTTTTCACTATATTGTGTCCAGATAATAGGGTTAGATTATCAGCAACACTGGTGTTTGGTGAGGTATTGTTTTTGCTTAGGGCAATTGTTGAAATTTCCTTTTGGCCCAATGTAGCTTCATCTTTTCATTACAAACTCTTAAGTTGATCTGTGAAGTCTTAAAAAAAATGACTCTTTGTAGGACATATATTTCAATATTATTAAATTTTAACTATAATGTAAACGAATCCCATATGTTTTTCTCCTGACATAAATGCACTAAATTATCTGAACACTGCTGTGCTTCCAACAGTTACTTATTTTTTCTTTTTTTTTCTTTCTTTTTTTTTTAATTGAGACAGAATTTTGCTCTTGGTGCCCAGGCTGGAGTGTAGTGGTGCGATCTTGGCTCACTGCAACCTCCAACCTTCACCTCCCAGGTTCAAACTATTCTCCTGTCTCAGCCTCCCGAGTAGCTGGGATTACAGGCACCCGCCACTATGCCTGGCTATTTTTATTATTATTATTTTTAGTAGAGATGGGGTTTCATCATGTTGGCCAGGCTGGTTTTGAACTCCTGACCTCAAGTGATCCGCCCACCATGGCCTCTCAAAGTGCTGGGATTACAGAAATGAGCCACTGCGCCCGGCCTACTTTTATTTTCTTAAAGTCTTTGATTCGTCCATTTTGATGCACAAATGTCATGCTGTTACATCTTTATTTTAGATAGCACTTTGTCAACAAATTCAACTTTTTGTCCTTTTAAGTGTTTTTGAATCTAAAACATTATATTGTTTGCAATGAATCCTCCCATTCATGAATCTTTGTATATGTTTTGTGCAGGGGAAAAATCTATGTCTATTATTTAATTTTTAGTTTTCATATTTTATAGATAGTTGTAAATAAAGCCGTATTTTAAAATAAATGTGTTTTGTAATAGAAGAGTTATCACCTTTGACTCCTTGCTATATAAACATGGCTTACATTTACTTTAATGCCCTCATCTACTTATTTCCCTATCTTTAATACCATAATTTGGATTTCTGCAACAGACCATTTTTGTTAATTATTTTTTATTATTTTTTATCCCCAGAAGAATTCTTTTAAAACAATTATTAAGTCTTAATTCTGTTCAATTTATTTTGGAGTCATCATTAGGTCTTTTCTAATAACAACTACATATTTTACAGTTTTAAATTTTGAGTTATTCATAAATCAAAATAAAACTTTAAATTGTTTATTTTATTTTGACCTTCAGAGTCTGTATTTGTTGACGGTCAGTTTTCTCAGTCCTGCAAATATGTCTTCTGTATTCACTCATGAAGGACGACAAGTCTAGTGTAAAATTCTCGGGTTTATTTCTTTTAAGTCACTTTAACTGTTTTATTATCTTCTAAAATTAGCTTTGCAGAGGAAGTCTTTAACTAGAAGTCCTGTTTTGCTTAGTTTTAGGATTTTTTTTTCATTTGTATTGTAATGAAAACGTATATATTTTAGGACAAGTCTAGGGGATGCAACTCTTTTCATTAATATGTCCTGGAAAACATTGAGTATTTTTAGCCCACCTTGAACCTTTTTAATCAGATGTGACTCTGGTTAGTGGCGAAGATCACCACAGAGCTTCAGAGCCTGGGCCCTGAAGTATATGAGAAACCTGCCTTCAACTTCCTGTTCTGCTTCTTACTAGTTACACGGCTTTGAGAAAGAAAGTTAACCTTTCTAAGCCTTAGTTTCCACACCTGTAAAAGGGGAATAATAATGCTGCTTATTTCATGGGGTTGTGTGTTCATTAAGTGAAGTTATATACATAAAGCACCCAGTAAAGCATCTGGTAAATAGGAAAGACTCAGTAATTGTTAGTCCTCAGAGCAAGGTAAAGCTAATATTCTGAAGCCAGGTTTGTTTCCTGTCCTCCAAATCCATCGTCTTGTCTTCCTTGTCATCTCTTTCCTTAAAAATATGCAAGAAGTGTCCGGGTGCACTGGCTCACACCTGTAATCCCAGCACTTTGGGAGACCGAGGCAGGCAGATCAGGAGGTCAGGAGATCACGATCATCCCGACCAACATGGTGAAACCCCATCTCTACTAAAATACAAAAAATTATCCGGGCATGGTGGTGTGGGCCTGTAGAACCCAGCTACTCGGGAGGCTGAGGCAGGGGAATCACTTGAACCCGGGAGGCAGAGGTTGCAGTGAGCCAAGATTCATACCACTGCACTCCAGCCTGGCGACAGAGCAAGACTCCATCTCAAAAAAAAAGAAAAAAAAAATCAAGAAGTCCTCACATTTGTATTCCACATCAACTCAGCTTTCCATGATATCGATTCCACCTATCCATGTCAATTTACTCTTTCCTGTGCATCCTTTGCTTTTGCTAATACCACTTCATACTCCTCATAATCTTCCTTACTCTCACTCAGTTTGCTTTATTGCTTGGTTGATTCCTTTTCCCTGCACTGTGTTTTCCATAAGCTCCATATTATTGTTATTCTTCTAGTCTGGACTCTTCTCTTTTTTCTCACCCCTTTTTCCTTTCCCTATACTCTCGTCTTACATTTCTTTTTCCTTTCTTTGTTCCCATTCTTTCCTTTGTTTAAAAAAATTATTCATTCTCAATTTAAAAAAAAAACTGGCTACAGAAAGGCTGTGGCTATGTCCTTGCTCTGCTTAGCCTCCAAGCACAGACCTACTCAAATCTGCCATTGAAGGATGGGATGAGGGATAAACCTCCCTGTCCGATTCTGAGATTCTAGCAGAGATCCCTCTGAAGTGAGAGGATCATTTCCTCCCCCTTCTGACAAAACTAGAGGCTGAACGTCCAGTCCCTACAAACACCATTAACCTGACTCTTTCCATCACGCACCCCTCCAGTCCAAGACAGTGCAGGTGGCGAGGGTCAGAGCTGAGGCTCTAGAATCAGGCTGCCTGGGCCAGTCTCAACTGTGGCTAATTGTATGACTTTGAGGAAGATCATTAAACTTTCCCTGCTTTGATGTTCTTATTTTGGAAATGAAAGTAATAACAGTATTTGTCTCACAGGACTGTCATGAAGAATAGATGAAATAATGAATATAGAATACTTTTGATAGTGTGTATGCCCGGCACACAGTAAGCCTTCAATGCATGCCATCTACTACTCTGTACTTTTGGAGATACATCTTTTAGGAAATGTCTTCAGTAGTAAGAAAGAGGGTTGTACAAGAAAAAAATCCACAAGTTAGCAGTCAAGATGTTGACTCAAGGCTACCAAGCTCAAGCTACCAAGTCCAAAGAAGCTCAAGGCTTCCAAGGCCAAGGTCTTATGTGGGGTTTTTTGTTGTTCTTTTCCGAATGGTTGCTGCAGCTCCAATCATCATATCCACATTCCAAATAAAAGGAGAAAGGACAAAATGATGCAGGACTAGCAATCTTTATAGCAGGAAAGCAAAGTTTTCTCAGAAATGCCCAGTAGACTTTATTAGTCAGAACTCTGTCTCCTGTGTACCCCTCATTATCAGGAATTCTGGAAAGATAGCATTTTGGCATCCCAAGATACATAATAGAGGGAGACAATGAAAAAGAAAGTTAAAAATTATTTTCCTCATAGTCACATTAGCTCATAAGTTTTTTTGAAATATGTCAAAATTTTTGTAATAGATTTCTGTTAGTCTTTGTTGATTTTTTCCTGTGTGTGTGTATGTGTGTGTGTTGGGGGGGGGTGTAATTTTTAAAATATTTTTTGTTCCTATCGATGATGTCTAACAATTAGAAAGACTGCCAGGAATTGATACACTAAACCAGGAGTTTCTAAAATAGGCATAATAATTCAGCCATAAAAAAATGAAATCAGCTGGGCGAGGTGGCTCACGCCTATAATCCCAGCACTTTGGGAGGCTGAGGCATGTGGATCACCTGAGGTCAGGAGTTCGAGACCAGCCTGACCAACGTGGAGAAATCCCGTCTCTACTAAAAATACAAAATTAGCCAGGCGTGATGGCACATGCCTATAATCCCAGCCACTCAGGAGGCTGAGGCAGGAGAATTGCTTGAAAGCAGAAGGCGGAGGTTGCGGTGAGCTGAGATCATGCCATTGTACTCCAGCCTGGGCAACAAGAGCGAAACTCCATCTCAAAAAAAAAACCAAACAAACAAAAAAAAACCGTTTTTTACAGCAATATGGATGGACTAGAGACTGTTACCTTAAGTGAAACATGTCAGACACAGAGACAAAATACTGCATGTTCTCACTTAAAAGTGAGAGCTAAGTAATGTATGCACATGGATGTCGAGTGTGGGATGATGGACAACGGAGAATGAGAAGTGGGAGGTGGTGAGAGGGGATTAGATGAAGAGAGATTACCTAAGGGGTACAGCATACTTTATTTGGGTGATCGATTCCCTGAAAGCCTTGATTTCATGACTGTGCAATATACGCACATAACAAAATTACACTTGTACCCCATAAGTTTATACAAGTTTTTCTTTAAAAATAGGCATAATAACATTTACTTCAAATTCTAGAACCCAAAATGCTTATTTTCATTAAAGTTGACCGTGAAAACTGATCATTGAAAAGCTTCATTTTAAAATATACTTCAATAAACATCTAGAGAAGCATCATTTTAGTTCTTTTACTTAACAGGAAAAAATGGGAGATAAAGGCTATCAAGTAATTTAGAATCATAATAATAATGGCGATGCAATCAATGATTTCTGTTGCCTCTCCAGGGGTTTAACTACTGGCTTTTGAGGTGAGAACTCTGCACACCTCTGAACTATGTAGAAAAGTATCAAAAGCACTTCAGTCTGGCAATTTGGCTAGGCAAATAAGTATATTTGTAGTCCTCATTCTAACATTCGATTCTCTAAAGCACTCTGATATCAAACCAAAGAACATCTCACTATCCTCCACAATTACATCAATGGCTAACTATCAAGAGAGATCTCCCACACGTAGAGTAGATTTATTAACAGTCCTAGTGGGTCCAAAAAGTTCACTCCCCAGCCAATTAAATTGCTGTCTACACTATGGGGTTGTGAAAACCAGATCTTTTTGACAAATCTTAGTAGCATTGTTGTTTCACTAAGCAGAAATATACCAAGGTGTTAAAAATGCTGTTTTGTTCATCTGTTAATGAAACTAAAAAACATTACTAAAGTTTAGGAACATTGCAGAAAACTTAGCCTAATTAAATACAGATTCATCAAATGCTGGTGTAAACTCAGCAAAAGTAGTCCTTCTGAGTTATAATGGTACAGTAGGTTCCTAATCTCAATAAATCATCATGACGCTTGTCTTTGGTAGCCTATCATATGCCAAGCTCTTTATTTCCATTACCTCAAATTCTTGCAGCCATCTTGTGGTGTCAGCGTTATTTTCTCCACATTGCGGCTGAGGAAACAGAGACCTCAAGAGGTTCAGTAAATTGTCCAGTGTTACCGAACTATCAGGTAGGAGATCATGATTCATCCTAGGTCTTCCTGACTCTGAAGTGTAATTTACACCATTCTCGTGTGATTAAGAGGCTGTAGAATGCAAAACAAAATTTAGTATTATTTTGAATGAGAAATAGAAATGAGGGGGGGGTAACCATGTCTTCCTGCA
Organism: Gorilla gorilla gorilla; assembly: GCF_029281585.2. Taxonomy (NCBI): domain Eukaryota; kingdom Metazoa; phylum Chordata; class Mammalia; order Primates; family Hominidae; genus Gorilla; species Gorilla gorilla. Next base: position 72,339,340 of record NC_073237.2, read on the forward strand.
GGACTTAGTCTGTGAGCCTAGAACTGCATAATTTATACATGCTAAGTCCTGGGACAGCCCACAGAATGAGCAGAAAAGGGAAAGTGAGCAAGAGTTTCTCACAGGTTGAGAGGGGATACATTTAGGAACACTCACACTGTCACATTTTGCCTACTCTGAACAGTTTTCAAGCTTGGGGTAAAAATGAAGGCCAGAACTAGATTCTGGGTTTCGGGTTTGAATAAAAAGAGGCCTTAAGGATTATATTCAGGGCACAATTGTTGGAGGGAGTTAAGTGTACAGGGAGACCTGGTGGAAAGCTTCATAATTGCGATTTGATTTCAATGCATGTGATCTCAAATGACTGTCTGACCCTTCCTCCTCAAGTTCTATTTTGTAAGAGCTTATGTAGCAAAGTATTTCAAGGAAGTGATTATTGAGCTTGCAAACAAAATATTATATTTTCATAGGGGCTGCAAAAAACATAATTTTTGTCTTTTACATGCAGTAAGTATTTGCAGTGATAAGCCAGGATTTCTAAGGAAAAGACACCTCAGCTTCAATTACAAAATTTTTCTTTATAAATTAGGGGCTATCTTTTCTTAAGTGTGTTTAGAATCCAAATTTACCTTTGGTTTAGAGTAAATCCAGGGGATTAGAATATTTTCACAATAAAACTTTGTGTGGTCCTGCTTTTCTTTCATTTTTTCCACTTTGGTTCAGGTGTGGAGGAATCATAAGTGGGTATTTGGGTAATACCAATACAACTCACATTTCTAAATCTTGAGGTATTATTAACTGTATTTTCCAATACTACAAACCAATTTTAGGCCTGAAACTTTTGAATTATTGTAGAACACAAAACAAAACAAAGCAAAACAAATGCACCCCCAGTGGCAGATACTCCTGCTCGCAATGGGACTGACAATCTGATGATCCTTTCGGGCTCTTCATTACCTAACAAAAGAAGATTGTTTTTCTTTGTTGGACGGTCGGTATTTTATTCTTGAATTACCACTTTCATACACTAGCTGCAATCAGAGTAATGTTTTTACCTATCTCAGCAGGCTTTAAATACTTTCTGCCTCATCTTTGTGTCTCCAGCTCACCATGAATCTGTTCCCATAACCACCGATTTCTTTTAGCATTGGTACAGTGACATTAATTTTCTGACTGCTTGTTTCTATTTCTATTTTACATAATCTTTAAAAAAGTGGTTTTATTTTGGATTGAAGGAGACTAGTTTCATCTTGAATTGGTTTTGAACGTTTAGGAAGTTGGATATTTGCGATGCTGATTGATCATGCTATTTTTCCCATTGATCTGGGCCTCATCATTTCATTAGACAGAATTACTCTTTTATTTTAGGAAACAGTTTCATTATCTAGACTAGCTGTTGCTCCTCTTATTGATAAATTCTCTTTCTGTAATAAGATGTGTATCTGTTGTCTTTTTTATCAGCTGCCCCTAAATTACAATGAGGATGTATTTGGGTGGTGGGTTGAGCGGGAGGTTGGTTATTTTTTTCTCCTTAATAAGTGCAGGTGAGTCAGTCACCCAAGATTTCAAATTGGTCCTTGTTTTTAAAGACCACCAGATACAGATGTATTGCTAGCACTCACACATGAATTTCCCAGAATTATCTGGGAAAACCCTTTGGTGAAGGATTTTTTTTTCTTTTTTAATTGAAGTGCTAGTGGTTGCACTTAGCCCAACAAGAAGCACTACACAAAATGTCTCTCTTAGGAGACGTCCTGCTTCTTCTAAACCTTGTGTTGGGCCTGTGAAATACTCTGAACTGCTCAGAGTAAAAATGTAATGCAAATACTGGGTAGCGATAGTGTCATTAATTATACTGTTTTTGCAGCTGAAAACTAGAAAACTAGAAGTGTTTAAGGTGAGGTTCAGCTGAGATTCACTGAACGGAGAAGAGTCACGTAGCCTGGCTGTGAACCACATCCAAGTGTGGCCATGGCAGGGGAGATGACAAGTTCATAACAATAATGGTATGCAATAATACACTGATGTTATGACATACAGTATACATGTAAACTATTATAAAAATCATATGATTTTCTTGGTGTGTTATTTTTCTGTTTACCTTTGAAAGAATGGGTAAAAGGCCTTTGGAACCTGCATAACAAATTAAGACTCAGGAATCTTCTGAATGCTATGGTAAACAAAAATCAACAGAGTCAAGAAAGAGAGTGTGTGTACAAAGTGTGTGTAACCATGAGGACGCGACGTGCCATACTTGGCTTTTTGATCCATTTGTCAAAGAACTTCCTGACAAATAGATGTGTGTCTCTGCTTCACCTTTGTGGATCCGTTTGGAAATAGTGTTATATGGTGATTGATAGCATAAGTTATACAGCCAAGTCCAGCTGGCTTGAATTCTAGTTCTACTTACTACCTGTGTATTTGAGTTACTGTGTGTAACTCAAAGCCTCAGTTTTGTTGTCTGTGAAACAGGAATAAGAATGTTACCCACGTCATATGATTTTCAATATCATGCAACAATCATGCACATAAAACATACACTGCCTGGCCCTGGCCAAGTGCTCACTAGATGTTGGTTATTACTATGAGTTCAGCAAAGGATGCAAAACTATAAATGATTACATATACAGAACTCCCGAGAAAGTCATGTTCATTTCCTTGGTTTGAAAGGTCATAGATGGCTACCCATATCTTGTAGGTGTTTATAAATGTGACTCTCTTCATATATATTTTTGTTTAAGGGCATTTGTTAATTCCAGGAAGAAATTTGAGGGGTGTGTAGCATAACTACATGTGATTTATTATAGGGCGGTGGTCACGAGACTCAGGATTGGGAGATGTTGTTCTTTTCTCCAGGTGGGTTAGACTTTTGATCTCTCAATAGTTGCTTGCTTCAAAGCTCTTGTTGCACAAGTTTGTCTATTCTTGGAGATCAGAGAGGTCTCAGTTTTCAGAGGCCACTGGAGTGTGGGTCCAAGATACTTGGCAGAGAGAAATAGGTATTAGGGAGTCCTAAATTATGGTTGTGGAATGTGGAGTTCCCTGCAGAGAGCACTCAGCCTTCTCTCTCTGCATTTGTTTTATAAATGGTTTATGAGATCTCTCATAGTTTGACTTAGTCTTCATGTCTGCATCATCCCTGTGAGTATAAATACAAATGAAAAGTAAGATGTGAATCAGACGTATCCATAAACAAGAGTCGTCTCTGGATTCTAGCAATAAATAAACCATAATGTCCAGAAAAATTAACCTATGGCTATTTCCTGAGCTAATTATCTTCCCACAGATAGAAACACTACTGATTCCAGGTCCACTGGTTTTTCAATTTATCTTCTTTACTTTATTTTGGTGAAATTCAGGAAATTTTCAAATTAGATCATTTCTGAAGTTGTGCATTACCAAATATCAGAGTAAAACCATCCAAACACCTTCTTTTTCCATGTGTAGTTCCAATTTCCTGAAGCTAATTTCTTCCTTCTAATTACAAGCACTCCAAGAACTAGGTTTTGCTACTCAGCATGAAAACAAGTAACTCTTATTTCTTCAGTCTGAGTTTGAATGCAGGAGGCTTCCTGAATCTGCCAGAATACAAGTGCTTAAGGTATAAGATCAATGTAAATGTTCCCTGTTCTGTTATGAAATTTAAATTTTTAGTGCTAAGGTTCACTAGGGAATATGTGGATCTCCCAATGATCAGAATTTCTTGCTTAGTATTTCTGAAGAAATCTTGCCCTGGTGACAGGTAACATGAGACATTGACTTCTTTTCTTTTTTTCTCCTCCCTAAAGGAGAGTTAAATTTAAGGAGTTAAAACGTGAAAGTTCTGTGTGTCAAATGTTATTTTTAAATTACTAGGTTGATTTAGATATTTTCGTCAAATCTAAGTGTATTCTTTGGTATCTCACTGTTTACTCATGACAAAATAAAAACATTCATGTTCATTTGGGAGGATTCTGCTTTACCATAAATAAGTGGCTAGAATGTCTTTCTGGACCAAGATTTCTTGTCATTTTTGTCCTTCACCCTAATAACTAGGACATACCATCTTAGGCAGAGCTAGAACATCTTATGTTGAGACTGGCATTCAGGATTATCCCTTGACTTACTTTCTAATTTCCGTGACAGTAGTGCATTGAGTCTACTGAATGATCATGTGAATGAATTTAGTGTTTGTCAGCAAAGGCTCAAATCATGCTATTTGTTTTAGAAGCAAAACATCCTGCTCCTGGATTCCACCAAACAGCCTGCCTCCCTTTCTTGAAAGTTTCTTGCTTTGTCAGGTTCTATAATTGATTCCTAACAAGTGCTGTATCCTAAGAAAACAAGAATAATTCTGTTTTCATCGTTCTCATATTTTTAAAGTTTATGTAGTTGGGGTTTAATTTCCACAATTCAAGTTCTTTTGTTAATATAACTTTACCAAGTAGTCTAGATCCAGTCTTACCCGCTCTGGAAACTTTAAAAAATGGCAGGACTCAGTCTCCTTTTATTTTTAATCTGAGACCATAACAGAAAAAGTATCAGAACTCAATAGTACTTTTCTTTCCCCATTTCTTTCATATTGAAGCCACCAAATAAGAGCTGTGGCTGCAAATTTTAGCAAAATGCTTTGCTATCTACCACTTCTTAATAGCTTATTATGCACCAGGCACAAGGTTAAGTACTTGGCATTATTTTAACTGATTGAATCAGTACAATGACATAAAGCAGATATTGGCATCCATGTTCTAAGTAGGAATACTAAGACTTTGAGAGGTTAATTTCACATAGAAAATGAAGGAGCCAGAATCTGATCACTAGACCCCTTCTTACTAGAAGGCCGCCCTGACCACCCTAAAAAACATAGATGTGGTGAGTATGATAGGGAAAAAAATGTAGTATAAAGTGAAGAAACATACAGGCCCTATCATGAAAAATTAGGTACGATTAAGATACCAAGTTCTCCCTCTGCCTGAAAGACCCCAGTGTCCATACACCTACAAAAGAGAGTGCAGAAAGACTACCCCAAGCCCCATCACACCTCAAGGCAGGTAGTGAGTAATTTTCTCCTCTTCCCTAAATCTTCTCTCCCATCCTTTGCAAATATTGCTGCTGAAGTGAAGGTAGCTGGTGAGAAACAAATAAAATGGCTGCACATGCTGCATGAAAATTGTCATATTTCTTAGTTAAGTAAAAGATCAGCACACCTCAGAATTCAAGACTGAATGAAATAAGTATCCTGATTAGAATTGCATGCATGCGCTGAGTCAAATGGCTTCGAGTGTATACATAGTCTATGAAAGGGAATAAAAGTCTGTGTGTATGTGCTTGGATTTGTTTCTGTGTGATTATGATTAGCATTGCAGTTCTCCAATGAAAGTATCTCCTGCTCAGTAGTCTCTTTTGTGTTCTTCAGTGCTAGTAGCCATAAGAACTAGGTGTCTAATAACACACTATAATAACTACCCATTGCAAGTTAAGAATACTCTTATAGCTGTCTGTGCCTTGGAGCCCAGCTTTGGGTTCTGGACCATGTTCTCTTCCTTAAAAATGCTGAAAATTGGGATGCTGTTTCATTGAGATTTTTCCATATCCCACATATGTATGCATAGAAGGTTAAACATTGCTGAGTTCTTCTGGTAAATTGCAACTCAATTACCGAACTATTCAATGATTAAAGAAGAAACGTTTCAGAGGCCTTCTGTTTTGATTTTAGCTTACCGTAATCTGATGATGATGATCCAAGCTTTTATACAAAGGATGACAGCACCATAGTAGGCAGCCATTTTGTTGAGGAAACCGGAAATGCTCACCCTTTTAAAAAACTAAGTTACCCTGACTACAGTCTTATTATTTCTTCAGTTTAAGGTTACATTTTCTGCCTCCCACAGACTAATGTCACTTCTCCATGTTGAGAACAAGAGCGGCATTTGGCATTTGGTTATCCCAAACCCAAATCTCTGACCCTTTGTTTTTAGTACTTTGCCATTTTGATTTTGCTTTTTTAATTTGCTTGTGACTCTCTGCTTCCCCCATCTTTTTTTTTTTTTGGTACAATGATTCTTACCTTGTCTTTCCCCAGTCCGTTTCTGACCTGGAGAGACGTACAGCATGTTATTGTCAGGACTTCCCGTGCGGGACATTTGAACGCTAATGACTGGAAAACCAATGCTGCTGGTTTTAAGGGTGAGAACTTCTTTCATATTCTGTCACAGGCAAAATATTTTTATTTTTCCCCCCATTTTAAATGGAGAGCAGGAAACAGAACCCCTCAAACGAAACTTTAAACTTTGTGCTGACAAACAAAGAGCTTGATCTTTTAGTAAATAAAAGGCAGGTTGATTTTTTTAAGTTAAAACTACACAGATAAGGGAGATTTCTTTGGCTTCCCACATCATAGGTCAATTTTTTTAAGAGATCGACCAACCCCCATGTATAGTCGGCCTATGGGACCCCTGATTAGTTTACTATTTGCTGTCACTGAATATCTAAGTAATATTTATAATAATGTATTTTAAAATTCCTCACCTTCTATAGGACTACTTCCACTTCAATAATAACTGATATATATTGTTCACTTTAGTGTAGCACTGTTAGTTGCTAAGGCCATGCATTCTACAAATTTTGTTTTTGTTTGTTATAAATCTTCCACAAAGAAAAGCAGGTAATAATTCTAAGAAATGTTACTTTATATAAACCAAAAATTCTAATGAAGCTTTATAATGTCCAGTCCTTATGCAATTGTGCACAATATGTAACAAGTACTGAATATTTTCCCATGGCTAATACAGATCATAGTTCCCAAAGTAGCTGTTCTATTTTTTGTCACAGGTAATATATGTTATAATAAAAATAAAATTAGCTATATAAAACATATATCCTAAAGTTTAGTATATTTACTCAAGTTGTAAGTGACCTAAGTTATAATAAGGTTTTAATTCATTAATCTAACTTATAACAAACATTAATTTGTTTATATCTACAGACTTAAAACGTATTCCCAAATAATCTTAGCATCATCATATATCTGTATGGATGAAATACAGTGTTCCATAGCACAGGGCACATCTCCTTAAAAATTGAGGTTCTGATGGTCAGACCGTTGGTAACATGGTCCTGGGCAAGTCATTTAATTTTTAAGGGCCCTAATAATTTAAGCATTTTGGATGCTAAGTAATATTATCTACGTATCATATCTTACATATGATCTTTATATATCCTTATATGAGCAATATATGCAAATATTTCTGCCAGAATGTATATTTTTAAAATTACTTGTAAATAATTTATTATAGACTCATGCTGAAACAAAACCTATAAATATCCTAGATAACCAGTGTCACATTAATAATTATTTGATTAATATCTTCACAGAAAGCTTCACTCTATTTTTAGGAAAAGAATATTTCTCTGCTTTGAAGTATTATCAAACACCTTTCCATGCATGTAAACTATATAATGCAGCAGTGTTCAATGAACTTTTAATCTAGAGTTGTAAATACCTGTTGGCATTGCATTCTCTGAAGCCCAAATCAGGAGATTTGATCCCAAAATTGTAATTGTATGGGAGACATCAAAATTATTTGAAATTTCGGTTGTTCCGGAAAATCCAGGATGTAATTTGCCATATGTATGTTTCATTTTGATTAGCTTCCACATGCTCCCAACTCGTACAATATAAATCCATGAGGCTGCAGGGGAGAGAAGGAGCTGACACATAACCTTAGCTAGTTGAAAGCTGGAATGAACTTCTTAGTAGAAGGATCACAGACTAAGGACATTAACCTCCATGAAGCTGAAGAAACTTTAACCCAAATAAATGTCTTAGTTTTACTTATTCCTTTTTGGCAATTTAAAAAGAGCAAATGGTTCTAACAAAAATGCAGCTCTTTTGAAAACCTCTGTTGGTTTAGGAGAGGGGGAAACAGAGGGTTTAGACTAAATCACCAGAACCAAACCTGAATCTGAAGGGGTTTGTGCACTGCTTTAAGGAGGAAATGGTATTTTACTATTGCACGTGGCAATATTTAGTATAATATTTCACTCTTCTCTTAGATGGCTGCCAAGAGTAACAATTAAAGTTTGCTTTTTCACAGATGAATTATTCTGAATGGGCTGGGCTCCCAGTGGGATTGTTTTGTAATTTTGTTGATGGCGAGTCCCGTATTTCATCTAAACAGGATCATAATAAGATGACTTTAAGAAAAGAAAAAAGTTATTCTCTACTCTAAACATTACCATCCCCTCCCTAGAGTCCCACAAATAAATGTGATTAAGGCAGAGGCTAGCAGGAGAAGCAACATGCTTTGGGGAAGTGGAGAATGCAGGGTACTAGGACTGCAGAAAGATGCTATGACTTTTTATGAAATAACATCTGAAAGAACAATAAAGAGCTAATGGTTAGAAAAGGTTCCTACAACAAGAGCTCAACAAGGGCTTGTATTTAAATTAGGTCAGCCGGCTTTTGCAGGTCTTGCTTAGCAGGAATCCATAGTCACGTATTTCTCCTTAGACTGGGAAAATGGAAATTGCCTGCCTACAGAAGTGTGTGGTCCTGGGTGCCCTTCTTTGTCCCACCCAACTCAGCCCTAACACTGAGTAAAATATATGTATGAAATGAATCTGAAAACTCCTGTTCTTCCTTGGGCTTGCTTTTGTTTTCCCAGTGTTGAGTAATTTATTAATAACTTGTTGGAAAAGTAGTTTAAAAAAAAAATAGAACAATTTCACAAATTGCTCAATAGGTACCTGCCAGTAATAGGGACATCAGCGTCACCCATCAGAATTTCTTTCTCATCAGGTAAAGCAGAAGCCACTTAGAGTAGCAAACAACTCAGTTTTGGAGTTCAGACATCACTAGACTTGATAGTCTTTGTTATCACTGATAACTTCAGTAAAGCCAACACCCCAATGAATAGTCTCTACCAAAACCCTACCAAATCCATTTTATCCAACCTCCTTACATTTCTTCAGACATACCCCCATGTCCTACATCCTAGGCAGACAGCAGGGCTAGATGATGTGTGAGCTAGACTTGTGTGCAGCCCTCCTGAAGGCAGACTTGATCCATTCTTACCCACATGTGTTATGGACTGGAACAGGGAAGGGTTTCTCGTCCTGAAGCAGCTACTGGCTTGGACAGATTCTCATTCAGGCTAGGAAGTTGGCCTTGAACAACTAAAGAATGTGGCTTTCTGATGACTCATCTCTGTTTCTCTGAGAGTGGGATTACCCTGGAGGTGCTCACTGATGAGCTAGGGACAGAGAACTTTCTTCTCCTTTTTCTGTGCCCTCCTTATAAAAGCACTCTGTAAATGACCCTGTAATGAGATGACCTCACAGAGAGGGAAGACGCATATAAACATTCTTATGTTAATGGCACCTTAATTTTCAACAATTTTAATCAAACTAAGATTATTCTATCCTGCTGTTTCTTAAATAATAATAACAATCTCATAGTATAATTAAAATATCTTTTCTGGTAGATTAGTTTTTCAGAATAAACATAATCTGATGAATACATACCTATGGAAACTGACTAAACATTGTTTGGCCTTGTTCATCTTGTGAATAATCCTAGCTAAGTTTCAGACAACAGCTTTTGACTTTAAACTTCCTCCAGAGATAGTTTTTTTAATTAAATGGTATAAATATCATGTACCTATCAGAGAATCTACTTTAGATTGCCCATGAGAATAGGGAATTATTTGCCTTAGACCAGATGAACAGATGTGATATTCTGCTACCAGAGAACTGAAATCCAAATTCCAGTATTTTGCTTCTGACCAATATTTGCAATGCCAGAAGGTGACTTTGGCATTAAGCTGTTTGGGGTTTTGTTAGTATTATTTCTTTCCTCCCTTGATCCCTTCCCTTTCTGCTTATGAAAAGTCTTTTCTGTTTTGTTTTGTTTTCTATTCTTTTTAATTCTCCCTTGTGTTCCCTAAAGCATACGAATTAGCCATAAAAGTGAAGGCTTTTGCCATTCCAGCTGGTTTTTCTTCCTGGAATTTAATGGATGTTATCTCTTCATTTATTTATTTACCAATATTTCCTGAGCACTTTTAGCATGCCAACCCAACACATGTTGAAGTGAGCGCAGAAAGTGGGAGGGGAAGAAACGTCAGGGACACCATGGCGTTGACTAATCTGACCTGCCCTGGTGTAACTTACATACAGAAACAGAAATTTACACTCCATCTCTTTTTTTCTTTAGTCAAGCCCCAACAATCTGCCAGGTCATGTTAGATAAGTGTTGATGATCCTTCTCTCATCATCTAAAATTCAGGTTAATGTCGGCAGCAGAAGGCATCTGCTATAGAGAATATCTTCTGTGGTGTCTGATGTGTATTTTGACCAGTTCCATTTGGGCATATAGTATATGCAGATCCATAGAGCCATGCAGAAGACTTTTAATTCAGGCATTTTTCATAACCTATGGCTTGTATCATTTCAGGAAGAAGTTAGCTCTTTCTTGTGATCTCCTCCCTTTTAGTGCTATAATCTGAGGAAACTGTAACTCCACTGACCTCTCCCACCAGTGCCTGGGCTGTGCAGGCTGATTCTTGCCCCGAGTCCTTATCTTTGGTTTGGGTGTGAAGTTATAATTATAATTGAATGCATGCAACATCAGTGATCTAGTTTTCTTTTTTTCAAAGTGTTTATATTGGATTATATGACTGTATACAGTTAAACTCTCTTAAATCTAGGAACAGGAATAGACGTCAGATAATAAATTAGGACCTTCTGTCATCTTTACTAGGCGAAAGAATGAAAAAAATGTCATTGAAAATCAAAAAATGACAACTAAGTGAGAGAGGTTACCACGCCTTCCATTTCACTGCCCTCCCAGACTATGTAAGTCTCTTTTTTTCTACCAGCATGTTGCTGAAACCTCCCCCATCCCCACTGACTCTTTCTTTGACCACAACTAAACTACTAGATTTTTTTTTTTAATTTCTAACTGATTACCCACCATGGGGAAAACAATTGACAGTCTAACATGACTTCTTAGCCTCCGAGGCCTTAACTTTTAATAACCTGTATTACTTTTAATTGCCATCATTTTATTTCCACTGGTAGGGTTGATAATTTTAAGATGTCCAATATATTTTTAATACCTACCTGTCTTGCTTTCAGTTTGTAACACTTATTAAAAAGAACTCAAAGTGCTGAAACCATTAAGCATGCTGTGTGTTCAATCAAAATGAAAGGTTTTGAAATGTGCTTTTGAGTTGTGTTTTGAGTATAAAGTGATTTCTGATGTGTTACCATTTGAAAGGGTAAAGTTTCATTTTCCTTTATTATTTCACTGTACAAATAATATTCCATCTTCACCACCTACTATGCTGATACACTGTTGGTAGCTATGTTTAAAGCTACATAAGGCACTTTAATTGGTAATGTGTACATTGCGGTTTTAAAGAAAGGTTGAAGTGAAGTGGTACTCATCTGGTCAGTGTCTGAGGTGGTATTATCAGAAAAATTAGTCGCTTGACTCCAGTCTTGATCCCACTTGCAGAAATGAGGCCCTTCCTACTTGAAAAGACAGAGGGAAGTAAATACATTTGATTCCACCTAATAAAATGTGCCCCCTGGAAATGCCGCCTAACATATTTTTTTAAGATTCTATGTTTTCTACCATTGTGCTCTGCAAACTCATACCCATTTCATATTGACTGAAACCCTTTCATTTTTGTATTTATTGACCATTGTGTAGATGAGCTTATCTTCTAGCTCATTTACAAAAACAAAAAACAAAAACTAAACAAAAAAACAATGTGAATCACACAGAATTCAGGAATTTTACCCTTATTGTTTTGCCTGGTAGATGATTTACCCAAACATCTCCATGGGAATATAGAAGCCCTGATAGCAAACTCTGCTTGGTCATGGCTTAATCCAGAGTCTTTCATCCAAAATGCCCACTTGTCTCATCAGAATGTTCAACTCATGCCTACCAAATATGTGACGCTCAAAAATATTTTCTACAAATGAAAAGTGGTGTTTTCTCTGTGCCTGTCCTTGACTGAATGGTGGTATTAGGTTTGTTAGGCTTTTGGGGGTTTCGTTTTGTTTTGCCCTTTCATCCCTGTAAGTTTTAAATGCATGCGGTTTCACACTTAAAACCCATTCTCAAAATAGAATTAAAATGATGGTTGCACTATTTACCTGTTATCTCTATACAAGATGTAATTAGTTAATGAAGAGAACTATGTTTGGAGTGGTTTCGTGATTTTGCCAAAATCTTAAGAGCCTTTAAATTCTAGAAGAGAGTCTATTAGTGATATTTTCTGTGGCCTTTGAGGAAGCCAAATAGAGTTTTTGTACCTTGGTTTTTGAGGAATGTGGATAGCTAATACTAAACATAATGAGAAGAATGAATTGAATGAAAAGTGCTTTGAAAATGGAAAATACCAAACAAAAAGAGTCTTAAAAGTATATCTTCATACATGAAGCTTTCTACTCCCTGAAATGAGAATAAAGACGCGGAACTGTGATGTGAATTAGAATTTTTTGGGGGTTGAAAATTAGTTCAGTTACCTGGAGTGGGCTAGAGAAAATATATCAAGGACTTTATAATAAAATTATTACTAATATGGCATCAAAGTTTTTAAATCATTAATCGTGTATCAATGATAATGCAACTATACTTAAATTCTGTTTTGCAAATTAATATAAATGTTTAAATGTCACCTTAAGTCCAACCTACTAAATCTTTCAAGCTGTAATTAATTGCTTCAACTTAGGAACTAATGATAGAAATCTGAACTGATTGTAGCCTATCAACAGCCTATCAACTCTAGTAATTGATATACAGTGTAAATCTGTGAGTTTAAAATATGATTTTTAGCAATGTGTAAAAGCATCTACATTTGAGAGAAAATAGACGTCTCTTTTGTGTAATCACCTGAAGAAATTCAAATCTAATTCTAATGAGGCTGGACTTTACCTAGATATTTGTAAAACTCTTCTTTCAGCACATGACTTTGACTATTCTTAATAACAACAACTCTTAATATTTTGTGGTTATGGTTGATATTTTAGGCAAAGATATATGTCGTCAAGCTCTAAGCTTGTGATTATAGAGGATGATGTCAGTCCAAAAGTGTATTTTGACTATCAAGTAATGAAATTGAGCCACTTATAATTGGATTCTGAATCCAGTTCCAAAATAAGATGCCCAAAAATGATTTAAGTCAAGAGAGTCTTAGCAAAGTACACACACACACAACCCTCTACATTCTTTTTACAGCCTATTTTAAAATTCAACAATCATTTTCTTATTTGAGGTTTTGTATTTATTTAAAACAAAAAAATTCACTCAGCTCTGAACTCAGTGGTTCAGTGGTTGGGCTCCAGAGTCCAACAACCTGAAAGTGAATCCCAGCTTTACACAGTATACCTGGTAATCTTCATACATTCTTAATCAGCTTTATTGAGGTAAATTTACATACAATAAAAAAACACATTATTTTATGTGTACAGTTCAGTGAGTTTTGACACAGGTATACATCCATGTGACCATCACCACAGTCGAGTTATAGAAACCTCTGTCACCCTAACGAGTTATTCTCTGCTCCTTTTTCATCCTCTAGCCTCCTCCTACTGTGGCAACCACTGATCTACTTTCTGTCCCTATAGATGAGATTGTCTTTTGTAGGCTTTCATATAAATTAAATTATTTGAAACCGGCTTCTTTCTAGCCATATAAGAGTTTTGAGGTTCATCTGTGTCATTAAGTAAGTCAGGCATTCCCACCATAAAACAGAATGAGATCATGTCTTTGAGGGAACGTGGATGGAGCTGGAGGCCATTATCCTTAGCAAACTAACTCAGGAACAGAAAACCAAATACTACATGTTCTCACTTGTAACTGGGAGCTAAATGATGAGAACTCGTGAACACAAAGAAGGAACAACACACACTGGGGTCTACTTGAGCGGGGAGCGTGGGAGGAGAAAGAGGAGCAGGAAAAATAACTATTGGATACTGGGCTTAATACCTGGGGGATGAAATAATCTGTACAACAAAGCCCCATGACATGAGTTTACCTATATAACAAACCTGCATATGTACTCCTAAACCTAAAATAAAAGTTAAAAAAAGTAATGTTTTAAATTTTTAAAAGTATATCAGGCATTCATTCTCTTTTATTGCTATCTAGTATTCCACTGTATGAATATACCACAATTTCCATACTCATTCACTTTTTCATGGAACATTTTTTTGTTTCTGGTTCCGAGTTAGTATGAGTGCAACTGCTCCAAATAGTTATGTAAAAATCTTTATGTGGACAAATTATAATTTTAAAATATTAGTCAGAAGAGTCCTCTTTAATTTGAACAGAAACCCTGAAGAATAAGGGAGCATTCCAAGTGGCTAACTAGGTATAGAGCATTTCAGGCAAGATGAATAGCATGTACAAAACCTGTTCAAAGAGAAGCAAGGAGGCCATCCTAGCTGGGGTGGAGCGAGCAAAGGAAAGAATGAGGAAAATTGTATCATATAAAGAATTTAATGCCTCTCTTCATTCATAGTATGTACTTAAGTAAAATTATTTATGAGCTATATGTCATGCATTCTAATAAAACGTATTCAGTTAATAATTCTGTTCAGAGTTTTGTAAGATAAGAATCCAGTATATTTTATATAGAGATACAGATGTAGATGTATATAGAGCTATATCCATTAACATGGAATTTGTATTTTAGAAATGAAATTTGGTCTCTAACACTTTCAAATATTAAACTCACTACATGATAGTCACATATCTCTTGTGACACTTCTTTTCTCTTCTTTGTAGTCTGTTTTCTCTAATTTGGGCTATTGTTTTCATTTCATATTGTCAGTAATTTTAGTTGATGGTTCTGGATAAATTATTAACCTCCTTATTTTCTCTTTTTTATAAAATTACTTGGATTTCAATAAACAATAAATGGCCTCAAAAGTGTTGGAAAAAGCATAATCTGCCAATGATTATGAATTATATTAATGTCATACACCTAACCTAAATAAAGCATAAATAAGTACAGTGAGAGGGTGAAAGATGTTTGAGAACTTGAGGGTTACCAAAAGTTGGGGAACCAAGCTTATCTGGAATACTGTAGTTTCTTTTAGTTTAAACAAATGCCTTCTTTTGTTTGTGTTTCTCGGGGACTGGAAATTATAACTGGAGGAGACAGCCATGGTGAAGGCAACAGGTCAGGGGAAGGGGCAAAAAAGAGGGCTCAGTGTACAAAAAGGACAGGTATGGTGTGATGAGGAAACTAATCTAAAAGAAATCAAAAGCAAAGCTACTTGAATCCTGCAGTTAGGAGTTCTCATTTCATTTGAAAAACATTTTGGAGCCGCTGCAGTGATTGAGAAAGTGAGCTAGATGATAGTAATGACTTTCAAGCAAGTTGATTCAAGTTGCTAGTCTGATGTCAAAAAGAATATTATTTCTTACACTGATGGTATGAATCCATTGTTCCTATGATATGTCTTACAAAATGGCATGTATGTAACAAACTGACTGGTTGAAATGAAAGGAAATTGTCTTGCAGTGATCATTTTATATTATCTTAGTATGCAATTATGTATTTGTGACCTTAAGACTGAGACATTCAGCGACATTTTTTAACATCTCTTGGCCTTCTTCTAAATGAGGAAAGTTGTAGATTTGGGATATATAATCATCTTTGCTACATCCAACTTTTTTTTTTTTTTTTAAGAGAAAGAAGTGCTTTTTGAAATGACTCTTTAATAAACCCCGGGCAAAGGGTGTGGTGACAAGATTGCTTCTTGAAAAATGTCAGGTCAGAAATTGTGCTTTGAGAAGCCTTCACATATTTCCTTTGACCAAAGTCTTTTAGTTGGTTGTTATTGCTCACCATGACCTCCGAAAAGCCATCTAACTTCCCATATTTGAATTTCTTTTTAGCATACAATTGTAGTCTTTGTATTTGCCATATAACCCCACAAACATTTAAAGAAAGCAAGTATACATAATTGTGGTTAGCATCTTGAGTTGCTGTACACCTATTATGCAAGCAGAATGACAGAAGCACTTAGGGTTTATAAATGACTTTTCCTCCTTCCAAAGTATTGTATTCATATTCTTTTTCTCGGCCCTGAAGCCAACTTAGATTTTTCAATGGTCTTAAGAGGCTGTATTGTTTTTCTGAACCCACCAGAGGTTACAATGTATATGCTTTCTTAATATACTGTGTGGGATGGTTTTGTCAGGAAATTATCTGCTGCTTTTCATGTTTTACCTTCAGAAGTATATTTACAGCCAAAGTAGAAGATATGTATCCAGCTTGGTTCCAAAGTGCAATTCTATGCATCTTAGAAGCCTAAAACTCCCACTGAATTGCAGTCACATATCATGAAAGAATCAGAGAAGATAGCTAAAAACATGAGAAATGTCTGATTGTTTGACAGAGCTGCCACACCTGGTTGCATAGGTTGTTAACTGCACAAGGGAGCCAAACTAAAGGGTTGAGTGGGTGGGGACAGAAATCTGGCCTCGGATCCAGTCACCAAGGAATGTGCCCTGCAGTGGGATGATGTCCACCTTAAGGAAAGAGGTACCTTTCTCTAATCGACAGAAGTCCCACATGGGCATCCCTGTTGCATGGAATTCTGTTGTGATTTCTTCCAGAGCTAACAAAGGCACAGGTATCTTTTAAGAAGTATGCATCCAGAGATGGTTCTGTTCATTTTAATCTGCAGCCACTGCTTCAGTCTTGATACCCACAGAACCTATTTCTTCATTGGCAAAGTAACTCAGTGTTACTAGAGTCAAATAAAATTTTGCAATATCTGGCCAGGAGCGGTGGCTTATGCCTCTAATCCCAGCACTTTGGGAGGCCGAAGTGGGCGGATCACGAGGTCAGGAGTTTGAGACCAGCCTGGCCAACATGGTGAAACCCCATCTCTACTAAAAATAAAAAATTAGCTGGGCATGGTGGCGGGTGCCTGTAATCCCAGCTGCTCAGGAAGCTGAGGCAGGAGAATCGCTTGAACCTGGGAGGCAGAGGTTGCAGTGAGCCAAGATTGTGCCACTGCACTCCAGTCTGAGCGACAGAGCAAGACTCCATCTTAAAAAAAAAAATTGCAATATCTGTGGCTATTTCATCACTATCTTTATCACCAGCTCTCTAAACAAAGTTTGAAGTAAAATCTCAGACTCTTAAGTGATCATAAGTGCTAAGCACAAATCTATAATTCTTTTCAGGTACTTTTTTTACTTTCAACAAAAATGATGGAAGCCTCATGAATTCAAATGTATGATTCTTTCATTTGAGTTCCGGTAGAAGTTTCATATTTGGGGTGGAGTGCTTGTAAACATTGGCATATGTTGGATACATGAGCCCAGAGCAGGGGTGAAAAGGCTTCATTTGAAGTCTTCCATGATTATCATCAACCTGTCTTGTGAAAATACCACCCCCCCAGCTCATTTTTTCTACCAAGGAATAGAGCTTTAAATGTGAAAGGAATAAACTGTGATTGAGGTAAGCAGGAGAAACTCTCTTATTGAAATTAATACATGCATATCAGTTTGGATTCTGGCATCAGATAGTCCTAGCACAGACTGCAGCACCAGTTTCATATCCCACATCAGGGACAGAGGGCTCTAACTTGCTGTGACCACACTGAGACCGTGGTAAGTGGGCACTGTGGAAACTAGTTGAGGATCAATAAGAGGGCCCAAATAAACAAGATGAAAGGGGGCTTATGATTACATCTTTTCCAAATTTAATTTTACTAAAGATGGCTTAGCCTGTCCTATTTTGTTATCTAGAGAGATCTTTATATTGGTGCCAATGTCTGTAATATAAACCAAATCCAAAGGCTCAAAAAGAAATGCTGA
This sequence comes from Gorilla gorilla gorilla, assembly GCF_029281585.2. NCBI lineage: Eukaryota > Metazoa > Chordata > Mammalia > Primates > Hominidae > Gorilla > Gorilla gorilla. The sequence goes on from NC_073237.2 coordinate 72,357,158, forward strand.
AAATTAATCCTTCCCTGGTTCTATGCATGACTTCCAAGGCCACTGCACCTAGCACTATAAAGTGAGACTCCAGGCAGTTGCTTTGCAGAATCCATCTGGATACATCTTCTGGGAAATAAATAGATCCAGACTCTTTTTTTTTTTCTTAGAATCTCAATTCAGTCTCTTTACACATGCTCACATCTTGCTAGCCTTTGGCATTTCAAAGCAATTAAACTTCTATCACATGTCCCAGTAATGGCTTCAACAGGCTTCATTTTATGGTGTTATACCAGAAGACACAGTTCCCCTGAAATTTCCGAAGTCATCCTTGAAAGAGCCAAAAAGAAAGCTATTGTGATCACTGCTGGATGTTAACAAATGGGAAGTTGCTCTTTGATACTCAATGTCATTCTTCCATCTATAAGTGCCTGGTTAGCTCTAATAAAAAAAAAATAGCCAAAGTGTGAATATAAAATAAAGTATCTTTTCCATATTAATATCTTCACACTCACAGAAAATCCCTGATAGAAATGACTGAAGAAGGTCATTTCTCAGCAAGAATATGGGAAAGTGTTAGGGACCAGATGTTAAACTTTCCTTCCAAGTCCAACATATAAATAAATATATATATATATATATATATGTATGTATATATATGTATATGTATGTATATATATATGTATGTGTATATATATATGTATGTGTATATATATATATGTGTGTGTTTATATATGTATATATGTATATATATATATTGCACATGACGTTTTGAGTTCTGAAGTTTTGAAGATGAGAGCAGTACTTTGTGTGGTTGACTTGGAAAAGATAAGTTATGTAGATGATTTCCTCATATGTTTTCCGCCTTTATTACCTTGCAGGATTATTCTGAGGATTATGATTGATTTGAGTACCTTAGTGGAAAGAAATACTGTATGTCTTGTAGACCACAGTAATCAATGGATAAATATATAGTAGAAAGAAATTCTGAAGACTTGAGCTGAGTTTCTATGACTTTGCACAAGTTCTTTTCATGTTCATGAGACCTAGTTTCTTCAGCTAGAAAATGTGAATAATACCATCTTGCTAATAAGATCATTGTGAAGATTTTATTAGCTACTGTGTAATAAAATACATATGTAAGATATGAATTTTGCCTCCCCTATAAAATTTCCCCTCAGCCTCTCATTTTGAGAAGCGTGCTCAATGCATTAAATGTGCTTCAGTTGTAGGGGCAGTAGGATTCAGAAACAGACAAGTCAGTGCATTTTCTATTTTCACCTTTGTACACTGAGCATGATTTTTCATCTCAACTCAGTCAAACCCTGATTCTTTCCTAACAATGCCATATGTACTTAACGCCTTAAGTAATGTGCATTCAAAGAAGGAAGTATCTAGACCAATCTGTCCCTGAAGTGTGAGTGATAATGCAAGTCTAGGTTAATTAAGGGAACTTTTATCTTCTCAAAATGTTTCTGTAAGAGAAGCAGAAATATTTGTGATAACCATATAAAAAGATACTGACATCATATACTGTGCAGTCAACTCTCATTTCTTTTGCTCCTGGCATGAGGGAAGGGGTATTTGAGAATCATGCCTATAGAGTCTCAGGACCTATGCTGGAGATGTTAGCCTAATTAATCAGACTTTGCCAGGAGATGCCATCCCTAATAACCTAAGTGTTCTCAAAGTGTGGTCCCTGGACCAACAATATACCAGCATCACCTGAAAGCATGTTAGAAATTCACATTCTGGGCCTTACCTCAAAACTCCTGAATCACTGGGACTGAGAAATGTGTGCTTTAACAAAAAGTCCTGGGTGATTCTGATACACATGCAAGTTTGAGGACTACTGTCCCAAGTTGCCCACCATATGTAATGAATTATCTTCTCTCCTGTGCATCTGGAAGTGCCATCCTTAGAAGAATAAAGTGCCATCCCTAGAAGAAACAAAAAAATGGTCCCTCAAATTGTGTTTTTCCTGCTGTTTCAATAAGGAAGTTGTGAAAGGTTTTCCCCAAACATCTCTTGTCAGTTGCTGAGCCATTTGCTCCCAGCCACATCTATTCTTTTTTCTGTCAATTGGACCATGACCCTATGTTTTCAAACTTTGTATCACTCTTAAAGGGGGAGAAAAGAAAAAGAAAACCTTTTCCATTCTACTGCCTTTGTTCCGTCCCTCCTTTCACAACTAAAAATTCCCAGCAAGTAGTCTGAATTAGCTGCATCCATTTCCTTAGTTCATTCAGTCCTTCTGTAATTCTTTGCAATCTTGTTTCTACTTTTATTGTTTCTACTTCCGCCTTTGAAGGGAAATTATTCTACAACTTTGACCCATCTCCTGCTTGCCAAATCGGAAGACCTATTGTCTTCCTCTAGGATTCATGCTCTAGATCAACCCAGTCTAGATCTCTCTTTGTTTTTAATGATGCAAAGATATAGCCCTGGTTCTTTGGCTCTTTACTTATTCTTTTCTCCCTTTCTTTACCTTAGCCATTCCCTGAGGTCTGTTGCTTAGAGAGGGAGAGAGAGAGAGAGGGAGTTTCTCTCTCTCTCTCTCCCTCTCTCTTTTCCTCTCCCATCCTCTTAATGCTACTGCTTTTCTTTCACATATCTGCCTTCTTTTCCATTACAAGTATCATGTCTTCACCAAGGATTTTCAATTCTACGTCTTCAACATTGACTTCATCCACTACCAATCTAGAATCTCTGCACAAGGCCCTCTCTATGTCATTTACAGCTAAGAACTTCTAAAACAGAAGCCATCAGTCATCTTTCACAAAACAACTTCTCCCCAAAGCTGGCCTCTGTTGACAGGAGATACCCTTCTGTCCATCACCCTGTTCCTGACTCCTTGGTCACCTCCAGTTTTAATTGCAAAACTCCATTGCTTCTTCCTTACCTGATCTCTCATTTCTTTCACCGTTTCCATAACCTGGTTTATGATCTCACATGCCTGCACCATTGCAATAGGTTCGCTGCCTTAGTCCTTCTGCCTCTGATATCCCGTATAACAAATCCCAGATTAATCTTTCCAGAATATCAGTTCAATTATGTCATTTCCTTGATCGTTGGCACTCATTGCCTCCAGAGTAAATCCAGGACCACACAGCTTCCTTGAAAATGTCACCATTCCAAATATTCTGGTCTCATTACCTTCTCTCCATGAATCCAAATCTTACTGAAGGATTTAAGAGCCATCTCAAGTCTTATTTCTTCTAAAAGAACATCCAGTTCTCAGTAATGGCTTACTTTTCATAAATTTTACAGAAATTTCCCTACTGACATCCATTAAGCTTAAAAATCATTTGAGTTTTATGAAAATAAAAGGGAATGCTCCTGAGAAGCCTACATAGTGGCAGAAACTGAGAAGGATATGTGGTAGCTTTCTTTCCAGTGAAATAGTGACATTCCCAGTGACAACGAATAATTTTTCTTTGTTTGCCATCATCACCTCCAACAGTGGGTGAAGAAGGCCCCTTGTGAGGTGAGCTGATGGATGTGTAGCTGGATGAAATAACCAAATCTTTGTAATTACTATTAACCACTGAGTAAACAGGCACTCACTTGAAATAAATGTCAACTAAATTCTCTATTCCCTTATCTTAGGAGAACTTAAGGGAAAAGCAAAGCAAAACTAAAGGAAAATTAAATAAAGAATTATCTAAAAGTAATATGTAAATAATCCACAAATAGGAATTTTGGCTGCTGGCTAACCAAAATCCCATTTCATTCATTATTTGCTCAAGTTTTACATCAAGAAGATCTAGGCTGGGGAACTGACATATGGTCAATCTAATCTTCAACTAGCCTTTACCCAAAGGCCCTTGTAGTACATTTTTTATCTTGTTCTCATCTTTGTCCAGACAGTCATTCCTAAAAACAAGCAAAAATGGGATCTGGATATGATGTGGATTATATGGCTGGGTCTCCCCAAGCTGGTATAGTAGTTTTCCTACTCCTGTTCAGGAAATACCCATCAATTACCTTAAGCAAATTACTTGCCTATTGTAACCATGCTGGGAGCAAATAAATGAAGACTGGTCAGAAGAAAATAAGAAAATCATCTGACACTTTTTTCTTTTCTTAAAATGGATAGAGGCCCTTGACAGAAAGCAGACATATCTCCTTCTTGTTTTAACTCTGCAAATGAAATAAATAGTAATAAATATGTTTCTATATGTTCATATAGAATATAATAAATTGTGTGTGTATATATAAACATTATATTCCTATATGTGTATAATGAAGTACATCGTGCGTGGAGAAGAGGAGCTCAGCAGTATTTTCCTGAACTCCATTTCCTTAGTCTGTACTAAAGAGCCTGTCTGACTATGTATAGCTGCTGACCAAACCCATCCCCAAGAGTAGCTTTGAAGTGCAGGCCCAGGAGACAGTATCTGGAAACTTTCCATGTGCAAGTTCCCAGTAGCACTGGTGACGGCTGGCATGTTTGGATCTGGCTGGAGTTGTTATGAGAGCCTGAGATTTTAGGAAGAGCAAAGGAAAAATAAAAACAAACCAGGCAGCCGGGCGCAGTGGCTCACACCTGTAATCCCAAAAGTTTGGGAGGCTGAGACGGGCGGATCACCTGAGGTCAGGAGTTCGAGACCAGCCTGGCCAACATGGTGAAACCCCATCTCTACTAAAAGTACAAAATTAGCCAGGCGTGGTGGCACATGCCTGTAATCCCAGCTACTGGGGAGGCTGAGGCAAGAGAATTGCTTGAACCTGGGAGGCAGAGGTTGCAGTGAGCCGAGATCACACCATTGCACTCCAGGCTGGGCAACAAGAGTGAAACTCCGTCTCTAAATAAATAAATAATAAATAAATACCAGGCAGCAGAACACAGGTGCCAGCTGCTATGTTTTACTACCCCAAGGGAGTCTGCATTTTTGCACTGAGCAGCAGAAGAAAACATTGCAACTATAGTTCTGAATCTCTCTCTAAGAAGCTCATGCTCCTTTCGCACTGAAATATAAGAGTACACGAAGAAGAGATAGCGGAGGAAGGGAATAAGACAGAGGAAGAAGTAAGTGTTTCTGGGAGCATTCTGGCTTTCCACTATCAGATATTTAGGTGTGAAACTGCCGACATGAGACTGAAAAGTATCACTTCCCACTTTTTCTTTCTTCCGTAGGAAGTTTCATTTTGTTTTCATATTTAGCTGTTTCTTTTTACATTAAAAAAAAAAAAAACCATACTTAGGTGTTTACATTATGCGTGTGGGACGTGGCAACTTGGGAAAGCGTCCCAGGTCCTCTCAGTTTCATGCTCTCCTCCTGTCCTGCACATTTGGCCTGGTTTGATTAGTAGGTGAGGGAGGCACAGGGTCCCTGGTGGGAGCAGTTATTTCAGAGCAGGTGGTTCAGCACATTGAGGATCAAAGAATCCAAAGGTGCTAGGACTGCAACAGCTGCAGGCAGCTCTTTGATCTCTGGTTCGGAATTTCTACCCAGCCCACAGATCAAGCAGCCCTCCTCAAGACGGGAATTTGGGTAACTACCTTTTATTCTGGTGGTTTACTTATAGGTAGATGAGAATAGCAACAACTTGATTGATGGCAGCTGACACCCAGCAATCATGGTTGTCTTTGAGTTCTCTTGCAGTCTGGTCTCACCCTCTATTCCCTGCACACTTACCACTCTCCCCTTCCCCTGCTGATCATTCGCCCGATTGCAGGAATGCTGGTTTCCTCGGTGCCTCAACGAACCACAGAAAGACTTAATTATCTAACCAGGATGCTCAGTCCTGGCCCCTGCGATGTGCTACCTTCATCCTCCATCTAACTAAATCCTACACATGCATGAAAGCACAATCCAAATATGGATCACTTTCCCCTCAGGTTACCTTATGTTACTGCAGATCTTGGCTCACATGGATTGAGTACTTACTATACACCTGGTTGCTTGATAGCCCTTGTATTTGACTGATTTCTTACTCTTTGGATGTCCTTTTATACTTACAGTAATTATGCAGTTTGGTGCTTTTAATTGTTTCTCAAATTATAAAGTTATTCTTGTCTCACCTCCTACTTGAGTGAGAACACAAATTATTTTCTGTTGCATTTGGATCTCACTGTTGAGTATGGTGTTGAATACAGAGTAGGTGCTTTACAACCTGAGTGATATAATAATTAATTGGATCAATTATTAGCTTATATTGGTGAAGTATATTGAAACTGATGCTTTCGAATAATCAAATAATTGAATCTAATTTATCGGCCACGTTTCATATTTTGATGGTTATGTGCATCCGAACAAATAGAAATATAGGTGCAGGATGCCTGACTGCCCTCTAGGAACTAGATTATTGATATTAACAGTTGGGAGAGTACTCTCTCTCCATAGTACTGTCACATTCCGATTTCAGTTGCACGTACGGTGACCAGTCTCCTGGTTTGCCCAGGAATGAGGGAATTCCCAGGGCACAAGCATTTCAGTGCTAACATCAGACAGTCCTGAGCAAATCTGGACATTTACTCTCCCTGGTCCTAAGGAATAGGAGATATTTTAGCTGGGCTTTTACATTAAATACTCAGTAATGGATAGTTGTTACTAAGTTGCATTTTTTCAGGTATAGGCAAAATTTAAAGTTTCTCCTAGATCCTTGGAGAGAGTTTTTGTTGCTGCTTGTTTGCCTTATTTTATTTGTTTGCCCTATTTTATTTATTTGTTTGCGGGATGCTGCATAACACTGTGTTTTAGCAGAAAGGTCCTCTTTCACTTTAGGAAGCTCAAACTGTTTTTAACCAGTCAATTCCTTATAGAGTGATTTACTAATAATTGTGTTAGTGTCATCATGAAATATCCATTCAGTGTAATTTTTTAAAAATGTTAAATAGCTGGCTCCAGTAAGGACAGTCCACTAAAAGAGATGAACATATACCCAATTTTCCTGCTTACAGCTTCTTATGCCCAGAAACTTCTATTTCTTTTCCTGCTGAGCTTTCTAGCTTATGTTTAGAATAGAGTCTTTTAGGCCTCTTAGCTAAAGCTGTTGCGTATATTAACTGAATCTGCTTTCAAACTATGCAATTACCTACTTGTGTGCCTAACAATTATCTTCTCTCAGCACTTTTGGTCTCATCAGAAAATAAGAATATACCTGCCAGAGAATATTAACTGTTTTCCTGTGTTCTCTTGTCCATCTGACTATTTCAAGCAGGGAAGCCTTTGGATAGCTTTGAATAAAAACTAGCTGTACTTCTGGTGCAAGATGAAACGGCTTTCCTGAGCTTATGTGCATAAATGAGCCTATTTGTGAGACCTCAACTGATATCTTATACCTATCAAAATGTAAGCAGCCCTGAACTCTAAAGGAACAGATATAACGGTAGGCAAGTTTTGCAAACCTCCTTTATTGAAACAGAGCTTGTCCTACCTCACTCCACTAAAAAATAAATTTACTTTCTGAAATGTACTCCAGTAACTCTGCTTCAAGATCTTTAATTATTCTGTATACATAACTTGTTCCCTCAATATGTTTTTTTTTTTTTTTTTTTTTTTTTTTTTTGAGACGGAGTCTCGCTCTGTCGCCCAGGCTGGAGTGCAGTGGCGCGATCTCGGCTCACTGCAAGCTCCGCCTCCCGGGTTCACGCCATTCTCCTGCCTCAGCCTCCCACGTAGCTGGGACTACAGGCGCCCGCCACCACGCCCGGCTAATTTTTTGTATTTTTTAGTAGAGACGGGGTTTCACTGTGTTAGCCAGGATGGTCTCGATCTCCTGACCTCGTGATCCGCCCGCCTCGGCCTCCCAAAGTGCTGGGATTACAGGCGTGAGCCACCGCGCCCGGCCCCTCAATATGTTTTTAATATTTGATTTTTGAATTTTAACTAAGATTAAAACTGAATTGAATGTTTCTGCCCCCACTCTTAGGAATGAAAAATTCTGTTTGAACTGGTCGGGATTCCTGTTCACACCAGTGTTAATAGTGCTCTGATTTCATGGAATTTTGCATTTTACACAGTGCTTGCACAGAGTGGCTCCCACTTGATCATCATAAAATTATATTCAGGCTCAGCTTTTGCTCTGAACTGGGCGTGAGAAATGTGCATAAATAAGATTACTTTCGTTATGGAATGGCCGTATCGTAACCAACTGTTTGCATGGTATATTTGCTATAATTGTACATTGTAAAATGTGAATATTGGCTCTATCCTTGAATAAATTTCAAATGTTAAGGGTGACTTTACAGAAATCAGTAATAAAAAGAACAGGCCTCTTAATTTCCCCTTACAATTCCCTGGTAAACACTTTATGACACTTGGTGAATTAAATAACATTTCTCTTCTAGGTACCATTCATTCATTTCACAAATATTTATGAAAGCCCTGCTCCAAGCCAGGCATTTCACAGCCCCTGGAGAGAACCATATTCTGAACCCTTGGGAGCCCCTCAGGGTAACAGTAGATGTGCAAGACAGACTTGACTCAAATGGTCACCAAAAACGTCAATGTTTCTCTCTTCACAGGTCATTTTGAGTATGAAAATTGTATATAAAAAATTGTGCTTCCAAACTGCATAATGGCTCTTTCCCGTATTGACACCAGATTTTGAGGGAGTTCCTCTGCCCAACACATTTATTGTGCAATTTCCCTTATTGACTTAGTGACCTTCATTGATCTACTCAGCAACCAGTTTTCTTGTTCATTAATATTATATTAGTATGAAGTTTTTTTCGGTTGACCAGTCTGCAGTTTAACTGTCGCTAGTCAGCCTCTTTTCCGAGCATCTACTTTGAGTGTTTCATGAACAGACATTGTCTCTGGAGGGTAGAAATTGAATTGGAAAAGGAAACAAATTTATGGCCTTCATAAAGTCTCAAGGTGCTATTCTACTTAACTCAAGTGGTTAACAGGCATGAAGTGTTTGCTGTATCTGATTGTTCATGTTAATTTATGTCCTCATGGTTGTTAGGTGGACAGTTATGGAGGAGGGGAGAGTGAAAACAGGAGCCAGAGCAGCTGAGTGCAAGCATGGGCGCTCAGGTGGGGCACGTACCTGGTATTGCAGTGACAGCTCAAAGCCCTGGCCCCGTCCAAGTCCCCACCTCCCTTCTCCACGCCCCCAACATGCCAATCGAATCTTTCATCTTATTTCCCTAAACTGAAATAAAATGATGAGTTGTGCTAGTTTAAAAAAACCACTTGACACTAGCGTGGGGGATATTTAAGGATTGATCGGAGGTAGAGCTCCTGACATAACATCTTTGGTAAAAATTTCAATTTCCCCAGGGTAGGGGAAAAATACCATCAACTGTCCATGATGACCTGGTATATAGGCTATGGCTAAATGATGAGTAAGAACATAATGATTCTCATGAACTTTTACAAAAGATCTCCACAGTTTAGTTCCTTAAGCCCAAATTTGACATTTCTTCTGTATCATGTGAGTACCTCTGTCCCTTTTTAATTACCCCTCATGATGTTACGGAACTAAAACTAAATATTCAGAATTGTTCATAAAACTTATCAACTTGTGATAAGGTTTTTGATAATTTTCAGTTTGTTTATTTTCTGGATAAGATGTTTTAAAATGAATATGCTTACTTTTTAATTTAAAAAAATAATAAAAATTGCAGAAGTACCTGTATAAAACTCCCACATATATCCGTGCCATAGCAAAGTAGGTTTACTTTTTTTATTTAATATGTCCTATCTGGCGAAGTACCTGATATTAAAGTAAGGAGACCTTACATTCACATGTTTCTTTACACAGATTTTCTCACATAGAGCTCAGTGAACTTAATAATGTAGATGAGATACATCATAACATCCCCAAACAAGGAAATTGTGTATTATTTTCTGGTCTGCTAAGAATTATGTGATTAGCAAATCGCATAATTAAGGCAGTATTTTTTCAACCTAGCACAGTGTTCGTTTTTATATACTATAGTTTATTTGTCCTCTATGTGCATCAAGTTCTGTTAACATAGAACATATAAAGAAACAAGACCCAGTTGCTGTCATCAAGCAGTTTATAATGCAGCTGGAGTAAAAAGACATATGCTGACAGAGAGAGTTAATTGGCAATGCAATTGATGGCACAGATAAAAGTGCAGTGCCTGATAACAGTGTGTGGTACATCAAAGGCATTCAAGAAATGATGGATGGATGGAGGGATGGATGATGAATGGATGAATGGATGGATGGACGGACAGAAGGGCAGATGGATTGACAAATTAATTAGTTACCAGAGTAGAAAGGAGAAAAGTTCACTGGTCACAGATAGTCAAATTTCAGTAAATGTCTTTTGACTATTTCATTGGTCAGAGAGTACTTCAAGAAGGAAAAGATAGACTAGCCAGGCCTTCAGGAACTTATGAGTAGGGCTTAACTCTGCAGCGAGAAAGAAAGAGGGGTTGTCAGGCCAAGTTCTCAGCCTGGACAAAGGCAGTGGGGCAGAAAGAGCAGCCTCTGACTGGGGTCTCTAAGAGGGGCCTTCCTAAAGCAAAGGTTTGGTGATGAGGTTGTTTTGCAAGTAGAATGGAACTACATCTGAGCACATCGCGACAATCAAGCTGATGTATTTAAGTAATCCATAAGCATGGGCAGCTACATAAATGTTTGCATAAAGTCATTCATGTGAAGATAATAAAAAATGTTTTAGACAAAAACTGGAAATATGACATAGTGTTGAATATAAAGTTATAAGAGACAGTTCAATAAGAAGTGGAGATTTTAAGTACCAACTGGAATTTTAAAGTATTTTTAGAAAGACCTGCACATGTATATATTACTGTATCAGTCAAGTATTCCTATATCTAATTGAAGTTTCTGAGACAGTTATGTCAAATTCAGCTTTAGATCAATAGGTATGCTAACTGAGAACCAAAAGATTCAAAGACCTGAAGCTGGCATAAAAGTCTAGAGGCCTCCAAATATTTCCTGGATAAAGTTTAATAAATTTTGTATATGCTAGAAGAAAGGTAATAATTTATGTCTTCTAAGGTAGTCAACCTAATTACTAGATATGTCAGAACGTTAGTATCTCTTGTATGTAAGTTCTTCTTGCACTATGAGAAGTCATATACATTGTTACTTCTCTTTAAACCTATTAATTATTTTATCTTATGAAAGCAGTGATGTCATCACTTAAATGCAAGTGATTAAACAGTGGGGCCCTGGAGAAAAACTACGTGCATTAAAATCTAGTTCGACCAGTGACTTGCTAGTCAATCTTGGCCAAGTTTTTCTGTTCTTCAGCTTTCTCATTAATGAATGATGATATAATAATGGCACTAACATCTGAAGATTGTTGGGAGAACTAAATGTAAAACTGTAGACTAGTGCCTGGCATGGAGTAACAATTCATAAATGATAGGCATATTACCGGTAGTGATAGATAGTCAATGAATACTGTACATATGTCTTATTTTCTTGACATGATTATGTATTTGTTTTGCTGGATTTATTTCTCAAATCATTGCTGGAAAGATAGCTAGGATCCCATAGGGTGGTATCTGGGGTCTCTACTGAGTGACGTTATAATTTGACATATGTAGCTTAGTGAAGCTGACCAGTCTCTCGCTTTCCACAGTGAGCCATCTTTATGGATTTGGACTGATGGACGCAGAAGCCATGGTGATGGAGGCAGAGAAGTGGACCACCGTTCCCCGGCAGCACGTGTGTGTGGAGAGCACAGACCGACAAATCAAGTAATGCTTGCTGCCGGCAAACAGCATGACAATGCCCCAAAATAGAGCAAGCCAGTCAATTGCTCAAGACAGCCTCTTGTTGCACACAGAAGCTAAAAGCTTCTGAAGTTTCTCTCTAATGTGACTATGAAATGGTAATAGAACGGCTAGGATTCTGAGCGGTTAAATTCATACTAGTATAGCCCAAGAATCCTTCAAAGAAAAGCATCTTTAAAAAAGGGATTGGGGGATATGCTTACCCCTGGGCTCTTGAAAGTTTTCTACTGTCGATATTTCTATTTGATGGTGGAAGTATTCTCCAGAAGTCAGTGTACTTTTAAAAACTGTAACAACTCTATACTGCGTAGTTATCCAAAGAGTGGTACAAAATGTACGGTAAATGAGATTGCAGTTTACTCACAGCTTTCAGGGCCTATTCCCCAGTTTTAGTGGCACAAACTTGGAGGCTGTGCTGACAGGGTTTGCCAACAGGATTCTATCTTAGTAGGCTTATTAGTGTTTTGCTCTTGGCTTTCTGTTCAGAGACTTTTCTCTCTGAAAAATATGTTTGAACTTTGGTTGATGATGAAACTAGAGACATTGTCATTCTTGAGAAAATTTGTTTGGAAGCAGAAGTAAATCAACTAAAGTTGTTTGAGTTTATTTTCATTCTACTCTTGTGGCAAAGAATGAGACAGAAAAAACAAAAGGGTGGAAAGTTAACCAGTGTTTATTGAGCACTTACTATGGGCCATGCCAAGGGCTAGACACTTCATGTATGTTTTCCTCTTAAAGCTGTGTAACAATTTGGGTATTATTCTCATTTGAAAAATGTGGAAATGGAATCAAAGGAATTATTTGTTTATTCATTCACAAACTCATTCACTAAGTAACTATTTTTCTCGCACTTACTGAATATCAAGCACTGAGCAAAACATTAGGAATAAAAAGGAGAATAAGTAATACTTCCTACCCTTGTGGAGGTTACAGTCTAATGGAGGTATCACACCAAAAAAAATAATAAGTATATAATTACAAATTCTAATAAACGAATGTTGGAAATTTAAAAAATGTAAAAAATAAGAGATAGGGGACATATTTTCACCTGTGGCTCGATGAAGGTCTCAGGGAGGGGAAATTTAAGCTTTGACCTTGAAGGAAGAAGCGTTAGCCATAGGGACATCAGCAACAACAACAAAAGTACTTCAGGCAGAGTAGTGTGTGCAAAGTCCCCAAGGTGGGAAACTTGAATTATCCCAGAGGTTGAACCTGATGCCATTGTGGCTGCAGCCTAGTGTTCAAGGGGAACTGTGGCACAGGAGGAAGCTAGAGAGGAAGATGGGAACCTATAGACAAGAGGGAAGAATGTGCTGGTGGGTTACAGAGCAAGGGATGTGAACCCCCTTTATGCTAATCCCCAAGCCTCCACTGTACCACGGTAAGTGGTTCTCACAGTGTATTCCACAGATCAGCTACGTCACTATCACCTGGGAACTTGTTAGAAATGCAAATTCTTGAGATCCATCCCAGACCTACTCAATCATACACTCTGGGGCCAGCAATCTGTGTTTTAACAAGCTGATATCAATGCATACTCAGTTTGAGATCTGTTACCCTCATGAAGATGAAAGAACCTTGTTCCTTTTTCACCTCTCCCTTGCATCTTTCCCACTAACTGGTAATCCTTTCAGTGACCCAGTTATTTTGGTGATAGCACTGTTGTTTAGTATCCAGCTATCAGCTGCTTATCTTACATTGTATATTTATTCCACGCCTCCGGGTTCACTCACCTGAGGTCTGTGATGTCATTTGCTCAAACTCCCCATCTCTCTCTGTTACAGGACAATCCGCCCTAACAGTGCAGTACGCTCCATCTACAAAGCTTCGGGCTGCTCGGATAACCCCAACCGCCACGTCAACTACCTGGAGCACGTCGTTGTGCGCATCACCATCACCCACCCCAGGAGAGGAGACCTGGCCATCTACCTGACCTCGCCCTCTGGAACTAGGTCTCAGCTTTTGGCCAACAGGTACAGCAGTGGTCTCTGCCCACCAGTGTAGTAGTCACAGCGACACTCGGCTATTCCTTAGGTAGAAGGGAACGGCTGCTGCTTTCACCTAACCTGGGAACCAGCAGAGGGGGCGCTTAGATGTCAGGATCTCACTGCTCATAAGTAGAGAGTGTGAAGCTGCCTATAATCTGTAGACGTGGAAAAGTGGGGCATTTAATAGTTGGCTAAGAAAAGGATGCAGTAGAAAAATTGAAGGCCACTTGTTCTTGATCCTACAAAAGAATTGCAGAGCACTCACTCGTAAGGCCTCTGATATCCCCTCCCCCACCATTAAGTATCTGTTGTCATTCGTTACAGATTAACCGAATTCTCTTGCCCAAGCACTTACTTTCAAAACTTAAAGGAAATTCTAATTTTTTAAAGCAGGTGTTAACAGATTTTTTCTGCACAGGGCCAGACAATAAATGTGTTGAGCTGTGTAAGCCAGGTCTTTATCCCAACTACTCAACTCTGCCATTAGAGTACAGAAGCCACCTAGACAATATAAATGAATACGCATGCCTGTGTGCCAAATCAAACTTCACTTACAGAGAGGCACAGGCTAGATTTGGCCTGAGGATTGTGGTTTGCTGACCCCTGTTTTTAAGGTTGACTCTTCAGTCCTTTTTTTTTTTTTTTTTTTTTTTTTGAGAGATAGAGTCTCACTCTGTCTCCAGGCTGGAGTGCGGTGGTGTGATCTCGGCTCACTGCAGTCATCGCCTCCCAGGTTCAAGCGATTCCCCTGCCTCAGCCTCCTGAGTAGCTGTGAATACAGCCATGCCCCACCATGCCTGGCTAGTTTTTTGTATTTCAGTAGAGACGGGGTTTCACCATGTTGACCAGGATGGTCTCGATCTCCTGACCTCGTGATCCATCCGCCTCGGCCTCTCAAAGTGCTGGGATTACAGGCATGAGCCACCGCGCCCAGCTGACTCTTCAGTCTTTATTGCCCTAGAGGGTATTCAGTTTCGCTTGTTAGCCTCTCCTCCCTGCTTCCTCCAAAACACTTCCCCAGCATATAAGTAACTCTATTTTGTACAGGCCAAGATCCTGCTGAGAGAATGTGGCCAGAATGTTCTATCACTCATTTTCTTTTGCTCCCTTGGCTTTTTGAGTGGTTGGGAGCATGGGAGAAAGTTGTCAGCAAGTGGGACCGGAGAGGGGAGATGTCAGCTTTTCTTGTGATCCTCGTTCTCATGGTGGTTCTAAATGACAAACCACAGCCCAAAGCCTAAAGCTTCTTTGATTTTTTTTTCTCTCAGAAGAACATTTAATGGGAGCAAAAACTTTCTTATCAGTGGCATATATAGTTCAAATGAAAGTCAACCTTTTATGTAGACATAGCCACTTGTCCACACGCCAGGTGACCATGGCAGAGGTGATCTTTGTTAGAACACTAACAACAGGCCAGAGGTGTTGAGAGGCAAGAGGCCCATGAAAATCTGCACGGCCAACAGTGAGACTGAACTTGCCAGTTGCTTTTAAAAATCCCTAACTTCATCTACTATAGGACAGTGAGAAAAGGAGAGAACAATAACTTTTCTGGCTTATAGCAACTAGGAGTACAGAATCTGAAATCTTTTTTTTTTTTTCTTTTTTGAGATGGAGTCTTGCTCTGTTGCCCAGGCTGGAGTGCAGTGTTGGCACAATCTCGGCTCACTGCATCCTCCACCTCCTGGGTTCAAGCGATTCTCCTGCCTGAGCCTCTACAGTAGTTGGGATTACAGGCACACGCCACCACAGCCAGTTTAGTAGAGACGGGGTTTCACCATGTTGGCCAGGCTGGTCTTGAACTCCCAACCTCAAGTGATCCTCTTGCCTTGGCCTCCCAAAGTGCTGAGATTACAGGCATGAGCCACTGCGCCCAGCCCGGAATCTGAAATCTTCATGTGCATTTTATTTCTGTGCTTAGACTTGCTGTGTTCTTTCAAATCTGACGTCTTCCATTAGTGTATGGGAAACCTGGGTTTAGTACTTTAAATGTGATGTGCAGCTTTGCCACAATAAGTGTATGCAGGTGCAAGGAACATAAGGATTCCTCAGCATAGGATCGCTGGGCACTTCCTCATGTCCTCCTCCCACTGCAGACAAAGAGCCCTCAGCAGGCCGCCTGCAGGGTAATTGCAGGTACCTGCCTGAGGTTTCTTTCCAGCAAGCAAAACTTCAGATACACAATTACGTGATTAATGAAAGTCTCTCCAGCTGTGGTTACCGAAGCTAGGGAAGGCCTTTATTTCTTGCTTTTTTTTTCTTTTCTTTACCATTATTCATCTGGGTTTAACTTGAAAATGTATCCCGGTGAAATACTGTGAAGTGCAAAGGTTTGCTTCACATGTGTGGATCGTGTTCCCCCGAGCCCCCTTCCTTGTAGAGAAACAGTCCCTCCGCTGTTGCTGTTTGCTTGAAAAACTCAACCTCTTCAGCCTGTCTGGGCTCTTCCTGCATATTCCGCTATTTATTTTTGGCTTCCCCTGAAATGACGTCAGTGAGGAAACTTGTGAGCAGAGGAGCTATGGATTCCATCACAGGCATTTGGTGGATTGCAGTGTTGCTGGCTTCAGGCTCGCATGCATTCTTCAACAGCCGACATCTGCTTTGCTCTTTGCAAAGTGCTGAACACAAGAGTGCTGCGTGACTTGTGTCGGAGAAAAGAAACAGGCATTTCCGACGTGCGGTGACCGGCACTCCTATAGCGCACCTCAGTCTCCCTCATCAAGACCACCTGGGAATAAAGTTTGCTCCCAGAATGTGTCTTCTTGGTCTGGAGCAGTTTCTTCAAGTGTGGCTCTCGTTTATCCTCCATCTCAGTCCTGAAAATAAGTAGCCACTGAAGGGAGGTAGACAGCCTGGAGATTGGAGGGGGCTGGAGACCCCAAGAGATGTAAAGGATATTGTGAATTCATTTGTCTACAAGCTCTGCAGAATTATTGCTCTGAGCAGCTGACCCCTTCCATGTGAAACAGCTGCACCCAGTCCCAAAACCATGAATGGCCACCTTCCAAGGCCTGGCTCCCCCGTTCCTGCTGTGCTTGACACTGGTAGCGTCCCTCCTACCGAGGCAGCTAAAGAAAGACAGTTTCTTTTGGCACTCTATCCATCTGGAGTATTCTGAAGCTTTCATTTCATTAGAGGAAACTTCTCCTCAAAACCTCTGAGTCTCTGACCTAGTGGCAAGGAGGCCTCATGCCCTCTCACCTTGGCCCCATTTCAAAGCACATTCCCAGAATGGAGAGCTGGGAACAAGGGCATAGAAAGGGGTGGAGAGGAGGTGAAGCAAAGGCCTGCTTTGGTCCTGGTGTCCTTCATGTTGGTATGCAAGGCAGTCCGTCTCCGTGGTGGGGAAAAAAAAATGAAGAGGTCAGGTTTTAGAAGGAATTTGCCAGAGATGATTGGTAAGAGCAATAAATATTTCCCCTGCCAGACCCTTGTCTTTTTTTCAGAGAAGTCAAGATTTCTCAGGAGGACCATGTAAAGCAAAGAACAAAGATTTTTTTTTTTAAATAAGAATTCTGAAAAGTTTAAAACAATGTTTCCCTAGCAGAGGTGGTTTGAGATGCAGATGTTGGCTTCTTGTGGCAGACTTTTCCTCATTTTATCTGTCCTACCCCTCTGGGGGTAGGGGTGATTCTTTTCATCCCGAATTAGAATTTCCAACACTGCACACTTAACTAGCCTGGCAGCCAACGTGGAAAACTCCCCAAGGCCTTTGAAGCAGCTCCTCTGCTCCATGGCTTACTCACAGCAGGCTGCGTGTTGGCTCCTGGGAGAAGGAACCAGAATCTGGAGGCTCACTTGGCATCACCTCTCCTTTGCAATGAAAAAAACAAAGACCAGACAATGAGGATGAAGCAGAGCGGGAGAGTCCAGAGGACAGTGCTCTCCTTTTCAGTATTGACAAAATATACGTCCTATCTGGGGACCTGAAACTATGTTCACTATTTATGGTTGGCTTTCCAGAAGTCCTCATTTACTTAGACATTTCAGTGAGGAATTTCTTCAGAATTGTTTATCTCCTCACCACAGGAATTCCTTGAAAGTCTGTTTTCTGAGAAGTGCTGAACACGTTAATGTAGTCTGTGTGGGCCGTCTGGAGCCCCTCAGTGGCTCCCTGTCCTGGCTGACGGGCACTTGCCTGAACTCCTGTGAAGAACAGCTGTTGGAGGAGGAATAGTTTCCCCAAGCATCTGCAGGTGCTAAGCTCTGGAAGGCACTCAGCAGCATTCAGAACTCCAGTCCAGCTTGAGCTCTGTGCCCCATTAGCCCGGCGTGCATGCTCCCCTAGCAAGCCCCGTGGATCATTCAGTGGGTGTGTGCCGTGGGTCAATGGAGAAGTCCTAGAATGGACTTTCCTTTGCTCTTCCCCTGCCCTCCCACCCTCTTGGTTCTCCCCTTGGCCTGTATACCCTGCCTAACAAAAAGGCAAGTTGAATATTCACAGCAAGTGATTTACTTCCATAAAGAGCATGGAGGTCGAGTGTGTAGGGAGAAGCCAGGTGGGCTTGGGTCCTTTGAAAATGTTTTTAGATGAGAGCAACTTTAGATATAAGCCTATATACTATGACACATTCAAAGTCTGCCTGTGTCAAAATTTTTCAAACAAAAGCTTATCCCAGCAGATTCTTTCTTCAACTGCATCTGTTAGAATTATAAAAAGCTGTCTTTTTTTTTTTTTTTCTAAATCTCCCTTATTGAGTTTTAGATTTAGCTTAGATGTACTGGCCCTCTGTTCCAAATTTTAGCCTCGATTGAAAGGTGAAACTTTGCCTCCCTTTCTAAATTTGATTACAGATGAATATCTCTGCTTCTAATTATGG
Source organism: Gorilla gorilla gorilla (assembly GCF_029281585.2). Lineage (NCBI taxonomy): Eukaryota > Metazoa > Chordata > Mammalia > Primates > Hominidae > Gorilla > Gorilla gorilla. Next base: position 72,375,640 of record NC_073237.2, read on the forward strand.
CCTTAAATGGAGAGAAGGTATACTTTCTAATCTGCAAAACCTATGGAGTCCTATAATTAAATATATTTAAAATGTAGTGTTTATGCTTCAGTCATTTCTGTCACTTCCCTACCCAAATGTTCAATGACAGACTATTGACATTTGTAAGGCATCATGGTATATAAATGCATCTGTGGGTTGCAGTAAAAATTACACTTTTGCAGTGAATGTTTTACATTCCAGTAACACCCAACCACGTGAACCTTCTTCCTTCATTCAAAAGAAGGTACAGCCTTTGGAGTTAGACAGAGCTGGGTTTTTCTTGACTTCACTGATATCTGTGTTTCAATTTAGAAAGCCTAATTTCCTCATTTATAAAATAGATGTAATAGTATATACCTCACAGGGTTGGTTGGTACACGTATTAAGATCACGTACAGTTACATACTTAGCACAGTGCCTAGCATAGTAAGCACTTAATAAGTGGTAACTCTTATTTACACAGTGCTTCTCCAAGCACCTGGTACATGACTCTATCAAATGCAGTTGGCTGGGTCCCTCTCCCAAAAAGTCTAATTCTATCAGTCTGGGGTGAGGTCCAAGGATGTGCATTTCTAATAAGCTCCCAGGTGATCCTGAAGCTGCCTGTCCACAGACACTTTAAATAGCAAGGATTTAAAAGATCATCCAGCTTTTTCATACACATTCTTATTACTTTTGTGTCATCAAAAGACTTGGGAGCAGTATGCTGCTGGATGCTGTGCAAGGAAATTACAAAGGGGCTTATAATATAAAACAGATATTTCAATAAAAGCCATCTACTCTAAAATGAATTAAATCTTGAGGAAGATTAAATACTTATGTACCCACAAGAAGGAATGCATTTTGGGGTTGGTGAATGAATTGATAATAGTTTGCATATTGGAAGGTTTTTCACCAAAAAAAAAAAAAAAAACTTATCATTTTAGGTATTACAGACCTCTAGAACCAGTTCCTTTCTCCTTCTCAATCTTTCTTAAAGAAGTAATTGAGATTAGGAAAGAGAGAAAAAGCAAATAGTATATTTTAAATACCTTGTATCAGAAGAAATTATTTAAAACTTACAAAAACCAAATATCTAAAGAAAACCAAAAACTCAACTACAGTGGAGCCAAATGAGTTCTTCAAGCTCTACCTTAAATTGTAATGAATCACTTTAAAAAAATAAAAAATAGAAGAGAGAAAAGAGAAAATTTCCAGGAATATTAGCCTGATGTCTAGTTCTGTAGTGAACATAAATACCATTTGAATAGTAGTGGATGATTCTGAAATTAAGATCCATTTACAATTTTAGAAATAATTATATGATAACACATAGCTGTCAGTATTTATAAAACATCTTGTTATTTAGTTGCCATAACATCACAGAAGAATGCTGTGGCCTTGATACATTGGCTAGACTCTTTAAGAGGAAGGGAAATAAAGCTTACAGTAATTATGTAAGTTATTTCCTGAGTTAATTCCTCAAAAGGATATACTACACTTGATGGTCATCTTTTCTACCAGGCTTCTTCCAAAGTAATTTATTTGGAAACCACTTGCAGGGATAGGGCTGTGGGGCACCATTTTAATAACTGGATGCATAATTTGTGCCATCACATGCGTATATCATTTCATCGAGCACATGATTATGAAGTCAACTTTGACAGGACAGAATTTCACTGCAAGAGGAGAAGTGGATAAAGGCATGGATTTAATGTACTTAGGCTTTCAGCACACTGGCTCTGCTTTATTGACATTTTACCCACACTAATAATGTTGGCATGTGTCTGATCTCTTCACTGTTGGCACAGCGTGGATGTTCACACTGGGCAGTAAACTTTTTAGTTGATAAAAGAAGATCCCACAATTGGAATCTCCGTAGCAGGTGTCCATGGTTTGACACTTGATTGTCTTAAGCAAGTATGTTCTTTGCAATGCAAAGCAAACCTACGAGCTATATTACCTTTTGTTTTATGCAGAGATGCAGTTTCTTTTAATGTTACAATGGTAGAAAATAAGAAGTAGCTGAAATATTGAATCCAAGTTAAAACACACAACAATGTGTACTTATAAAGGACGGAATGAAATTAGCAATGTAAAGCCCAGTTAGGTGATACAACAACCATTGGTGCCTGTTTTTTTTCCCCATCAACTCTTTCAGCAAAATGTGACGGTTGTGTTTGGCTGCATTTTCATTCCTCTCCTCAACTCTTATATTCACATGAAATTAATGAACATTCCAACTCTGAATAATGTGAAGAGACCAGGGGGTGGAAAACTGCTTAGCCACATAGACAGAGCTCATTTATGTTTGGGCTTTGAAACATTTACTTGAATTCTGATTTGTGGATATTTCTTCTTGGCACTCAGTTTATATTTAATTTTTGTGCCCAATGTGATTTGAAAGTGATTGGTAGCAATGAAATGACTTTCAAAGGTGGACAGGAAAGGGTGGAAGGGAAGAAACGTAGGGTCTGCTAATCCAGCAGTCAAATCATTGACCCATGAGTGATTAAAAGTTGGCTGAGGTTGTGGAAACAAGACTGCCCCTCATGTGATGGCAGCTTCAAGTCTCCTTTGTAGTTTTTGGATGTGAGGCAATGAGCCAAGTGTTCTGTCTAAACTGTTTGGGAACTGCTTTTAAGTTCGGCACTCTTGGAGAGGTATTATGTGACAAGTTATTGCTTCAGTGCCCTCAAATGGCACCATGGCCTCAACGAATTAGAGCTTAAGCTGGAGCTGTGGGACTTAAGGAAGGAAGTGGTTCTAAACTGCTTTTCTGCCTCTAGCCATTTCTATATCAACATATTCCCTTTAACAACATCTCTCTGTTAGAAAGGGCAGTTTGAAAAAGCTCCTCTTCCCCTTCTCTGTTGTCTTCTTGCCCAACATACACATGTTGTGGGTTTTTAGTGAAGGATTCAATGGATGTAAGTTAAGTATATAATGAACAGCCATTTCTTCTTGTCCAAGTCTAGTCTTAAGCCATAAACTTGTGAAATGAGCTGATTGTGGTTGTTCAGTGGATTGTAGAATCTCCATAAAGTGCACCATCCTTTCTCTATTGAGGACCCATTCCAGTGGGAAAATATTCATGTAAAAAGCTACCATCTTCATCCTTGTCACTATGAGCCAAAGTTGCCAGATCCAACCTGGTTCCTCATTGAAGTGCCACACTCCTCTACTTCGAGAGGGAACCTTTATAGATCATATACAGATGTTCTAAAAAGAGAGAGAGAATAGGCTTCATGTCCAGGTAAACTTTGAAAATCACTGCCTCCCAATTAACCCCATTATGGAAATTGATAAAACACATTTGCATATTCTGAAGATCTGGGATGTCCTCTATTAAAGAGTTCTACTCATCTGTGTTTGATTCAGCCTTTCCCAAATTTTTTGACCATGGGACACCTGAGAATGCTGCCTAATAATTTTCATTTTTCTGTCTTTCAAGGGTTCAGGAACATATAGCAGGTGATTTTCCTGTTTATTGCTTTTCTCTAGGGAATATTGCAAAGTGTTAGCCATTTACCTATCACAATCCGAAATTGTGTTTCTGAACCCTTTAGCTTTAGAATCCTGCTGGCATTTTAGAAAGAGCCTCAGACGCACTGATAAAATACGTTTTTAAAAAATCAGAGTTCTAATATATTGTTATAAGAAGACTGAACTAGTTACTTTTATGTTAAGAAGGGCACATTTTCTCTCAATGGGAAGAGGTACAGAGATGGTCAAATTATAACCACCAGTTTGTCTGGTAAACATGAGATTAAAGCAAAGAGAGTTGATTTGTGTGTTCTGAATAGCCATCAAACTTTAGTTACCATAACGTTTGTTACCGTTTGTCCCCATTGAAGGAGAGAAATATCCCAGTAACTGGACATGATTGCCCCTAAGAAAATTTTAGAGATATTTTTCCTCTCTGTTTGCCTTGCTCACTTGCAATATTTTATTCTTTTTTTATTTTTTTCAGTGAAATAATAGATGAACATAATTTTTTTAAGTTCTATACAAAAAGGACTTGCCCCGTCTTTCACTTTCCACTATGTAGGTTTCATCTTTACAGAAAATGTCTTCTGTATCTTTGGGATATTTATTTGGGTAGTCAAGTCTATGTTATATACCTGCATAAGTGATGTGTTTATTTATTTGAGACGGAGTCTCGCTCTGTCATCCAGGCTGGAGTGCAGTGGCATGATCTAGGCTCACTGCAACCTCTGCTTCCTGGGTTCAAGGGATTCTCCTGCCTCAGCCCCCTGAGTAGTGGGACTACAGGTACACCACCATACCCAGCTAATTTTTGTATTTTTAGTAGAGACGGGGTTTCACCATGTTGGCCACACTGGTCTGAACTCCTGACCTCAGGTGATCTGCCCACCTCGGCCTCTCAAAGTGCTGGGATTACAGGCATGAACCGCTGCACCCGCTTATTTCTTAATATGTTAATTTTATACATTATTAATGTCTCTTTATTCTTGAAAGGGAATCTGTTTGTTTTCTTTCCCTTCATACTTCATATCTTTCAGGATTCCATTGCAGGAAACAGAATAATTCTAGCTATTTCAAGCAGGAAGAGATTTTAAACTGCAAATTCGGAGCTTTGGAAATCATTGGAAGGACTGAAAGAGCAGGATCTAGGCTGGGATTTCAGGCATAACTCCCTGAACTGGATAAGATTAGTGGGCAGTCTTTTTATTGAAGCATAATTTACCTACAATGTAAATTCAGTTTTTTATGTGAATAATTCAGTGAGTTTTGACAAATCTGTGTTGCTGTATAGCCACACGCCATTACTTTCAACATATAAAACAATTCTATCACCCTCAAAAATTCTCCATGCCTCTTTTCCTCACTCCTCCCCAGCCCCTGGCAACCACTGATCTGTTTCTTTACGTATAATTTTGCCTTTTCTAGAATATTGTATAAATTGGATCATGCAGTATGTAGTCTTTTGTGTCTGGCTTCTTTCACTTAGCATAATGTTTTTTAAATTCATTTATATCATGGTATGTATTAGTAGTTATTACTGGGTAGTTTGTTGTATGGATATACAGTCATCCATTTTCAATCTGTGATTGAATTCACAGATGCAGAATCCACAGATACAGAGGGCCGACTGTACCATAATTTGTTTACACATTTACCAGTTGATGGACACTTGAGTTGTTTACAGTTTTGGGGAATTATGAACATTCATATGAAGTTTTTCGTGTGAACATATGTCTTCATTTATCTTGTTTAAATAGGTAGGAGGAGGATTGTTGAGTTTTATGGTGAGTGTGTGTGTAACTTTATAGGAACTGTCAAACTGTTTTCCAGAGCCTCGTATCATTTTGCACTCCTATCAGCAGTATAAGAGAGCCCTAGCTCCTCCACGTCTTCAATACTCTACTGTCAGTCTTGTAGGTAGAGTCTTAACCTGGTTTTCCTGATCCCCAGTGGGTTCTCCCTTCCAGATTTGCTATTACATAGCCAGCCCCAATTCTGTTTCTCTGTGGTAAAACAATGATTTATATATATATATATATGTATATATATATCTGCAAATTGGTGACATCCAGGATGCAGACCAGCTCTAGTGCCCAGCTGAACTTGCTAATGGATACAAAAAACAGTGTTGATTGTGGTATTAACTAGACCCTCATTGGATTTGAAATATCGCATATAACAATGTTTTATTCACTTTCAGGCTATTTGATCACTCCATGGAAGGATTCAAAAACTGGGAGTTCATGACCATTCATTGCTGGGGAGAAAGAGCTGCTGGTGACTGGGTCCTTGAAGTTTATGATACTCCCTCTCAGCTAAGGAACTTTAAGACTCCAGGTAAGAACTCCCCTTGTATACATTGTTCTACTGTGTGGAAGAAAATGATGGAGTATATTTTGGCCAGAGTGTTTCACACTCACATATTAGCATCTTTTCTCATGTGGTTCATTTCATGTGTGCTTTGAATTACCTGCATGTATTTCAGTTCTCAAGATTACCATTTGAGAGATAATAATTTAAGGATAGGAAATAAAGAATACATATAGTATAGAACAAAACATGACAGCTTTTGATTGATGTTTCAGAATACATGATCCACATCTCTAACCAGCTTCCCAGACTTTCTATGTCTGTAAACAAGCCAGCCTGTCTACCGGCACTGAGTTCAATTGCATAATTTCCCAAGAAGAGACAGGCTTCCTTAGTTATCTATTTCTTTTTAGTTTTCCCTAAATTTACTTTTCAGTTTAGGCAAGACATTGAGCTCGGCCCATGCCAGCTAATCTGGGTACCACCAGAGAAAATGATGATGATATTCTTCCCTGCATGAGACCAAGAGCCAAGGAAAAAGAAACCCTTCTTGACATGTAAAACAGAAATTATGATGTTAACAAAGGTCTTTTCAGGTAGGCTCAGTCTGTTTCTGCACACAGCCTATTCCCGTCTTCATGCTAACCTGTAAAGCTTGTTTATAATATAAAATAAGGGAAAGTACAAGGCAACATGGGGTGAGAGACTGTGTTGCCCATTACAGAGCCCTACAGAGTGGCTCAGCAGTGAATGATCCGTTTGATAACTAATTAGCTTCCCACCCATCCATGAACACATCTTCAGCTGTCAGATAAAGTCCTCCTTCTCAGTGCTCTGTCCAGTCCTCTTTAGAAGAACCAGGCTTGGGGGGAAGTTTTAGGACTGACATCCAGTTCTAGCCCTCTCCAGATTACAGAATAAAGTAACCTAGACATTCTGTAATTGTAGGAGTGTGTAGCATTCAGATACAGCTAGCTGCACAGGGCAAAGGAGGCACACAGCAGAACACAGGGATAAAGGGCACGTTTGCCAGACTTTTGCCTGCCAATCTGAGAAAGTTACTCATTCTGAGAGATCCATTGTTGACTGTACATTTTGGTTATCTCTTCCCTAGTTCTGTAATGAGGTTCATCTTTGTTTGCCACAGTGGTCCCATAATCAGGGAGGTCAAAGCCAGAATGGTGACCAGGTCACAATGAATCAGGATAAACATTTTGTTAAAGAGTATCTGTGCCCAGCTCACCTCCAGAATGCAGCCTGAATATAGTGGTTACCAAGTTTTTATCAAGAAAGCAAATGTTTGTCAGTAAGCAGGATTGATAGAGAAAACATGCAGATTATAGCCCAGAGTTTCTAGACTCTTTCACCTCTTCGTAATCTACATAGTCCCCAGGATCTTCCTCTCTCCTTTCTTCCTCTTTGCAGCGCATGCTTATTGCCCTGCCATGAGGTTGCACAGGGTCATGGCACATAGGTGAAATGGAAGCATGGTGACTGGGCTGTGATCCATTAGCAGGCATCACTGCTGGACTCTTACAGGACAAGAGACCCTGGAGAAATAAACACTGTCAAATGTGGCAGTTGTGTACCAAGGAAGGTGCAGACATAAAGAGTATGTTTTTGAGCATTTTAAAGCTATAAAACTAACTAAACGTGACTCTGTTCTTTATTACCACCAGACACCAGAAATTCTACTCTCCATGATAAGCCCAGGCTGCTCCTAAGGGCTACTGGTTAACCATGCATTGCATCTAAGGGTCAGGGGTCACGAATATAAATCCCTCTGCCCTCAAGAAGTTCTGAGTCTATACAGAGCTTACTATGATTATGTGCATTTAAAACTCTACAGTAGCTCAGATAATCTAGAGTTACCTATTTCATAGCAGAGGCATCTCCTTATACTATTTAAATGTTCACATTTAACCCTAGTCACCTCCAGTCATTTTAGAGGTGTTGAGGTGTTCTTTTTACGCCAGACGAGAGATACCCTAATGCTATTACTGGCCTGGAGACTTTAATAGAAACATATAGTCTTTGTGTATCTTTACTTCAACCAACCTTTCATTTCAGGATTAGTTACACCTTTAGCAAGGGACTTTGAGTGTCCTGTTTATGGGTGGGGGGGTGTGTGTGTGTATGTGCATGTGTCTATATCATTGTTTCTGTGGTATACAGTCCTATGATAGGTTTCTTCCTCTCTGATTAATAAGGGTTACATCAGTAAGCGAGTAGAAATTCAGTTGGATCTGTAGAATTTTCTAGCCCAATTAAATGGTAGACTCGTCCCCTAATATAGAACTTCCTGGCTCCAAACTGAATTTATATTTATTTATTATCTCTTCTCATTTATTTATTATTACAATACATATTAAGAGCGTTTGAGGGTGTTGTTTTGATTTTTGGCACATTGAACCTATATATGCAGATTGCATTCATGTGTTAGCAAGTAAGATGGATTTTTCTCCTTCTGTATTTACACAGCTATTTCATAATAGCAGGTTTCAATATTAATTGCAAAATCATCTATAAAATTTAGCAAACAGAAAAAGGGGTAGAGGAGAAAAAAAAATGATGGCCCAAATATGGCAGTTATTTGATGTGAATCATAGTAGAGGTTCTAAGGAAATAAAATTACATAATAAGTGAAATATAAAGAGATGAATTACACAGGAAGGATATCCCTAGTGGGCTTATGATGATGTCCTTCAGAAATGGCACAAAGGGAAATAATTTTGAGACAGCACTCTTCAAAGCACTTAGAGGGTAAACTTTTGCATCCAAAATGATCTTAAATAAAATGAACTAAATTTTAAGGTGACTGATGATTAGGATGACCTATAGTGTCCTTGTATTATATGCTTCATTTGTACACTTGAGAGATGCCATAAGGAAAATGCGTTCTCTTTTGCACTGCTACCTAAAGGCAATCAGATAGGTCGTCAATTTCCAGCAGTCATTCACTTCTTATCACTCCCTAATGCGTGTTACTTAGAATTCTGGGCCTGAATAATACCCTGATTGTGAAAAGCTTGGTCATTAACAAATGAGTCCAAAGAAAAGCTGGCAGAGGGCAAACCATATATAAACCAATTGTACTGGTCCAATGTAAAAGTCAGAAAAAAATGCATGCATCACAGAATGTGTTCATTTTTAAATGTCAGGCTTCTAAACTCCTAGAAATGAATAGGAGATAATTTTGTATATGGTTTAAAAACACAGAATTTGGAATTGGAGTATGTTTTAATACCAGCCTGTCCTCTTATTGCCTTTGCGGAAGTTACCAACCTCTGTGGCTCTGTTTCCTCCTCTATATATTGGGAATGTTAGTACCCACCTTACAGTTGTTTTGAACATTGAATGGAATAAAACTTACAAATCACTTAGACTGGTGCTTAGCATATAGAAAGCACTTAAAAACATCAAACATCGATTTGATGGTGATGGTAGGTGCTAATAGATGAAGGAAGCTGACAAGCTGAAATCTGTCACTTTCTGAGCTAGCCCCAGACCCTAGCCCCTGACCTTGTCTAGATTCTATGCATTACGCCAAGGTGAGAGGGGTTCTGAGGGGCATTCTGCCTTCCTACCAGCATATGCCTATGTTTGTAATGGTTTTGTCTTAATCACTTCTGCTTACGGTTGATTCCTTTTGAGGTCAGTTTTACTAACTTTAATGAAATGGAGGCACGTTTCCTTTTTTTTTTTTTTTTTTTTTTTTTACTTTTTGCATTGAACACAATTTTATGAAGCTAAGAAATAAGTTAACAAATAAGAACTAAACTAAAGCAAAATGCTCCTTGTAAGTGATCCAAACTCATAGAAGGTGAAACACTTGCCTCAGGTCTCAAGGCGTTCCTGCCCAGAAAATGCTGTTTTGGGCCAAGTGTGGTGGCTCACGTCTGTAATCCCAGCACTCAGGGAGGCTAAGGCGGGTGGATCACCTGAGGTCAGGAGTTCAAGACCAGCCTGACCAACATGGTGAAACCCTGTCTCTACTAAAAAATACAAAAATTAGCTGAGCGTGGTGGGGGCCACCTGTAATCCCAGCTACTTGGGAGGATAAGGCAGGAGAATTGCTTGAAACAGAGAGTCAGAGGTTGCAGTGAGCCTAGATCATGCCATTGCACTCCAGCCTGGGTGACAGAATGAAATCAAAAAAAAAGAAAGAAAATGCTGTTTTGCACATTGACCCATAGAACATTCTGCAATGATGGAAATGCTGTCCAGTAGGATGGCCACTAGCCACATATGGCTCTTGAGCACTGGAAATATGGTTAGTGTGATGGAGAAGCTGAATCTCAAAATTTTTGTTAATTTTAGTTCATTTAAGTTTAAATAATCAAATGTTTAATGGCTATCACATTGGACAGCACAGGTCTATAGGACAGTATAATTAGTGATGTTTTCTAAATATTGAATGACTGATACCAGGAATTAGGGAGAACAAAGAGTTGTTCTGTCTACTTATTAACAAGTCAGATAATGCCAAAAAAAAAATTTTTTTTTTTTTTTTGAGATGGAGTCTTGCCCTGTTGCCCAGGCTGGAGTGCAGTGGCGTGGTCTCTGCTCACTGCAACCTCCGCCTCCCAGGTTCAAGTGATTCTCCTGCCTCAGCCTCCCAAGTAGCTGGGACTACAGGCACGTGCCACTGCACCCGGCTAATTTTTTTTTGTATTTTTAGTAGAGACGGAGTTTCACCATGTTAGCCAGGATGGTCTCAATCTCCTGACCTCGTGATCCACCAGTCTCAGCCTCCCAAGTTGCTGGGATTACAGGCATGAGCCACCGCACCGGGCCATATAAGACTTTTTATACCTAGAAAAACAAAGCCTTCTATTAAGTCCTAGGATTCTCTTAAATATTTCTAATTTGAAATTCAGCCCTTGATCCAGCAATCTGAAGTGTGTTTGTTTCTCAGTCTTCCTATAAATGCTGATTAAATCAAGGCCTCTCTTGTAGTACATGCTCAGTCAATATGTGGTATGTGAATTATTAAATAATTCTGCAAATGATGAGAAATACGCATTTCTAGCTCTGCGTTTGATGTAGTGATTCATATCCATCTGCCTCCCACAGTTATGTTGCTTTTTCTTGAGTGAGAAGGACTTAAAGATGTTACAGAGCTAAAGAGGGAAAATTTGGTCATGCTGTGATTTCATTATTATTTCTCAAGGTAAATTGAAAGAATGGTCTTTGGTCCTCTATGGCACCTCCGTGCAGCCATATTCACCAACCAATGAATTTCCGAAAGTGGAACGGTTCCGCTATAGCCGAGTTGAAGACCCCACAGACGACTATGGCACAGAGGATTATGCAGGTGAGCTGGCTTCCAGTGGGACACAGGCTAAAAAGAGGCAGCTCATGCATCATCCCACCACATGGGAGAACAGAATGGAATGGAATGGAATGGAATGGAATGGAATGGAATGGAATAGAATAGAATAGAATAGAATAGAATAGAATAGAATAGAATAGAATAGAATAGAATAGAACAGAATAGAACAGAACAGAACAATCTACTACCCATATTCTGACATATTTTCTTCCCCTTAAATATTTGTGTGTGTATATCAGTGCACTCATATATTCAAATATCCATATGTGTTATCTACAAAGCTAATAGTCCATACTGTGATTGTACCATAATATAGTTAATCTGTAATCTGGGACATATTGTTCGCTTACAGAATTTTACACTATTTTAAACACGGTTTGGATAAACATCATTATTTATCAATCTTTGTCTATATCTTCATTATTTCTTTAGAATAGAGTTCTGTTTTGAGACTTACTGCATCAAAGAGGATAATTAGCTTTAGGGCTTGGAAACATTTTGTCACTTGCTATCCAGACAAGATGTACCAGTCTTCACTGTGACCAGCTATGTGATTGTTTATTACACTCATTCCTGCCAACAGAAAAAAATAAAGAGGAAAAAAAAGTAAAAAAAAGAAAGAGGTGAACGTTTTAAAAATGTTATAGCTTTGATTGCCTGTAAATCTAAACATTTCTTCCTCTGTAGTTCTCTGAATTAAATACAACTGTCTTTTACCCATTTTTCTATTCGAAGTACAGTAATCCTCTTATCTCCTTGTGAACACTCTGTATGTTATTGTCTCTCACATTGTTTTGTCTTTGCTAAAAACATATTATCACTTATCACTGTTAAGTTTTGTTTTGTTTTGTGTTGTTTTGACAAAAAAAAAACTATTAGAGGCTGGGGTTTATGGTCTCAGATATAACACTGATATTTTGCAGAAGTTTTATCCTTTAATGTCTACTGAATATTCACATGCTTTGCTTGGTAATCTCTTATTTTTTACATTTGGCCATTAATTCATCTGGAACTCATTTTGGTTTATGACATATAGTGTCAATTGAAGCTCTGTCTTTAGTTATTTTCCAAACAGACTAACATCATTGGCCAAGTAACTATCCCTTCTTTTTTTATTAGTTTAGGATGCTTCCTTTGTAACAATATAGTAAGTTCTTATACCAGCATCTTTTCTGGTTCCACCTTTTCTGATTCATCAATCTAATAATTCTCAAACCAATACCACCCACACTGTTTTGTTTTCATTTCATGATGTATTTTTATATTTGTAGAACATCTGCTTCCCATTTCCATAGCAATTATTGCCCTATTATTCTTCCAAATGAATTTTAGAATGATTTTTAAGTCTCCCTTTAAAAGTATCATTGGAATTTAATTTGAATTTATATGCAGTCTTATGGGAAGAATTGTTTTTGCAACATACAATCTTTCCATTTAAAACATAGATCATGTCCCACTTTACTGAAATCTTTTAATTTTATGTAGTTTTCTTCTTGTTAGCGTTACACCTAAGTATTTTGGGCCTTGGTGCTCTTATAGTGGAAAATATTCCATGCTTTCTAACTAGTATATGCTGGTGTGTAGGAAATCTCTTGGTTGTATTTATTTTATATATGGCCACTTTGCTTAACTCTCTCATTAATTTATATAGTTTAGAGTTGATTTTCTGGGATGGTTTAGGTATTACAGCCTTATCATCTGCAAATTGGTTTTGTTGTCCTTCTTGTCATTATTTCTGACTACTGTCTTGTTGCATTGGCTAGCACTCCTAGAAGCATTCAATCCTTCTAAGAGATGACATGTAACACATAATGGACAAAGCTTCTCCTAATGAAGAACTATTTATAGGCCAGGTGCGGTGGCTCACGCCTGTAATCCCAGCACTTTGGGAGGCCGAGGAGGGTGGATTGCCTGAGCTCAGGAGTTTGAGACTAGCCTGGGCAACATGGTGAAACCCCATCTCTACTAAAAATACAAAAAGAAATTAGCTGGGTGTGGTGGCACGCACCTGTAATCCCAGCTACTGGAGAGGCTGAGGCACAAGAATCACTTGAACTCAGGAGGCGGAGGTTGTAGTGAGCCGGGATCGTGCCACTTCACTCCAGCCTGGGAACAGAGTGAGACTCGGTCTCAAAAAACAAAAAAAGAAAAGAAAAGAAAAAAAAGAACTATAAATACAAGTTTAATGTATCTTTAGATGAGAAATATTTTTTCTTGCAGTTCTGAGATTTTCCTCTAAATACTAAAAATAAAAGTACTTCATTAACCACCTGAACAGAGTATCTTAAATACACATGTAGTTACTTTTATTCTAAACAGATAGCATCCTAGAATCAATAAACATGCTTGAAATTAAGACCAATTGAGCTTATCAAAGCTGGATTGTATTAGATTTTGTGATGTTTTGCTTTGAGCCTATAGCATTGCTATTTATATTTTAACTAGCAAACTATTTTGTCTTCTCGGATAGGAGAAAGTAGATCCAAAAAACATAAATAGAGTATAATAGTAAGCTGTTACTCTTTATTCATATTTTGGTAATGTTTCCCATTCAAATTTTAGAATGTTGAGATTCAGAACAGTTATATATCTTTGTGGTTTTTCTGATTATATCTCTAAAACATCAACATTGGCACTTGTGAGAGAACCAAGACTATTATTGCATTATTATCCTGCAACCTACAATGCTAAACTTCATCTGGGACAGTTTAAGATGATAAAAGAAACAGCATAGTATGTGAACTTGCCATACAGTGAGAGCCCTTTTGGCAAATATCAAGAATAAATGTTTGGGAATTTTTTTTTTTTAATTCTAGAAGTCATCTGGTGAAAATTTAGGGCCACCCATGACTCCTTTCCTTTGGAGCTGTAATTTTCACCTTCATTTAGAAGTCAGCCAGATTAGAGACACAGATGGCGTTATCATAACCAGATTCCCGTACCGTGTCATTGGATCCAAGGGACTGTGAGATCACAGCTGGCTGAACTTCAGTCCATAGACAGCAGAGACACCACTCCCCTGGTATACGACGGCAGACGGCTAAAATGTCCCAAGTTGCAGTAGCTATGGAATTTGGAGATCGATTTGAAGCTTTGGGGAAAATAGAAATAAGCAGTACTGTCAAATGACTCTTGCAGTTAATCAGAAGTATATTCAAGTCTGCAGCATTTTGAAATGACTTATTTCCATTCAGATGGAGAAGTCATCCCTAGTACGTGATTTGCTACATCTAAGCAGGAATTTTTACCTAAGTATCAGGGCCTACGTTGATCCCCTCTCCTCACCATGTGATACTGGGCAAGCCACTGAAATTCTTGGAAAATCAGTTTCCTCATCAGTAAAATGAGGGTATTTGACTACCAGATTTTTCTCTAAGTCATTCCACCCGAGTTCTAACATTTTTTATGTTTCTGTGATTCAGTTAATTATGAAACATAGTCCCATAATGACTCAAAGAAACCAAGGTATAACAGTAAGTCCTTTGGGTTACAATAAGTAGATTTTCTACTACCCTTGACTTACTATTTGTACATTTCATTCAATATATTTATTGCTAGTTAAAATCATATGAATTTTCAGTGGGAAAGAGTTTGCAGATTATGAGACCAAATGTTCCAGAATATGGAGAACAAAGAAGAGAATTAAAAACTTCTATAACTAGCCCATGTCATTAGAAAGTTTTTCATCAATCACAAAATAGCTCCATCTTTCTGGCATTTTTTTTTTCTTACTGTTCATTATCTTCAGTTCTATACCAAAGAATATGTAGTAAGAGAGATTGGGAACTTTCATCCCAGGTCTGGAATCCTTTAAGCTTGCTTGTATTTTTTTTAAATTTATATGTCATTTTCTTTTGTTGAATTGCCCATTGGCCTTTGTGTAGGATGCAATTTTAAATCTATTATCTGTGTCTGAGACTGGATGCTGATAAGCTTGTGCCAGGTGCTGTAATGGTGTTTCTTCCTGGCCACAGTATTTCAGAGGTATTCAGTACCTTTAATGAGACAGGTCATTTGGTCCAGGTGTTAAATAATAATGCTTTTTTCTTTTTTGTCAACAACTTCTCTCTTTTCTACAAATCCAATCTTTTTACTATTACACATACTTAATTGCAGTTGGTTTTTTTCCAGTTGCTACAGTTCATTTGAATTCTAAAATATTTATCTACCACAAGGCAGCCATATATGCTTTGAAGACCAGGCCATGACTAGAATTTACATTCTTTATACCTAGGTAATTGAGGTTGCCTAGGAATCAAAAGTCAAAAAAAGTCAAGAGCTCATCTCTGGACCTAAAGCCACATTGACAATTATTCCTCTGTCTTAAAGAAACTCTCTGCATAAGAAAAAAAAAAGTCTTATTTTATACCAAATTCAAGGTAAAGCTGACCTGCTCTAAAATCATTTTTCCAAGTATTGTTCTAATGTCTTTTGGAAAGGTCCCTGCGACCCTGAGTGCAGTGAGGTTGGCTGTGACGGGCCAGGACCAGACCACTGCAATGACTGTTTGCACTACTACTACAAGCTGAAAAACAATACCAGGTAAGAGAGGTGCCAAGTCACATCCCCACAGCATGTGCCAGGCATCTTAGGAGTTCCTGCAAGGCTAATACCATGGGGTGTGTGCAGGCCACTGGCATCTTCCACTATTCTCCCACCAGGACCGAAACATAGAAAAGAGGCTGCTGTGCAGGCCGACTGCCTCCCTGTGTTATTCAGAATGGTGAAAACTATATTGAGTTACAAAACGCAAAATGTGCATGTATGCTGTGAAACTGCAAATGTCTTCTCTCACGTTTGGAGGATGGTGGAGGAACCAGCTAAGCACCTGCACCTCCAGACCTTTCTTTTTTTTTTTTTAATTGACAAGTAAAAACTGCATGTATTTATAATGCATAACATGATGTTTTTATATATATATATGTGTGTGTGTATATATATATATATATATACACACACACACACACACATACGTACACACATTTTGGAACAACTAAATCCAGCTATTTAACGTATGCATTAGCTCACATACTTATGTATTTTTGTGGCCAGAACACTTAAACACTACTCTCGTCACAATTTTCAAGTACACAATAAATTGTTATTAACTCTAGTCATCATGAGGTACAATAGATTTCTTGAACTTATTCCTCCCATCTCACACAAGTTTCATGTCCTTTCCACCCCACTGATGTTTGATTTCATGGCTTCACAAAGATGCCAATGCACAGGCCAAACTGATGCTTTTCCACATTTTCCAGCACATAGGCCATCAGTGTGGCAAAGGGGTTGGTCCTGCCTGATCTCACTCTTCTGCCCTGGGCACTAAGGTGGACCCTGTGCCTCTGAGCCCCTGGTGTCTGCTTGAGCTGTGTAGATATGTTTCCTGGGCACAGCCAAGGAATGGTGACTGCCCCCATCAGAGTTCATCCTGACCTCCCCTTGTCTCCCACAGCCCCACCCACCTTCTCCCTCCTCCTTCAGGCGAAAACTCACTAAGCATAGCTGCCACACAGTTCCTCCATACTCCAGTCCCCCAGACAGACCCAGACGTGTTAAGAATTCCTGTTGTAAGTCTGCTGGAATTTAAATTCCTTAAGAGAAAGGGACTTTGGCTATCTCCCAGCCTCTGTTATCTCCTGCACTTAGCAAAATGCCTGACATTTAATTGGTGCTCAGTAAATATTTGTTGAATGGATAAATAAAGCTCTGTGCTTCCATTATGGGCAAACAAGAAAGTTTTTTTTTTAAGTGTTCTCATATACAACATAAATTTAAATATATTTATATTAATTTAGACAACAGCATACAACCACCACCGCCACTCACACATGCACATACAGGATCCATATGACAAACAACACACGAAAATAGAAGTCACACCTTTTTAAAGGGACCTTTTTGAATAGAGTTGTGGTTCCTACATAGTTTTCCTCTGATTCACCACCATAACCTTCGTCTCTGTAACCATCATCATTTTTCAAGAGCTAGGTGCAAACCAGGAAATGGTTTGACAAGTCCTTGGTAGATTTGGTGTTGGGTAACTGCATTGCTACTTCAGCACACTGTGCAGGAGGCAGTTGAACAAACAATCTGGCTCTCTGGATGTGGTGTTGGCATCCTGGTTTAAAAGTGATTTGGAAGCTGAGCTCAGCCATTTGCTCAGCACCTCCAAGAGAATGCTAGGGACTGGTTCGCTCATGACGCTGCCTTCTTTCTTATTGTTTCACAATGCAGGATCTGCGTCTCCAGCTGCCCCCCTGGCCACTACCACGCCGACAAGAAGCGCTGCAGGAAGTGTACCCCCAACTGTGAGTCCTGCTTTGGGAGCCATGGTGACCAATGCATGTCCTGCAAATATGGATACTTTCTGAATGAAGAAACCAACAGCTGTGTTACTCACTGCCCTGATGGGTCATATCAGGATACCAGTAAGCTCACTTCAAATACTTGGGTTTTAGAGAAGAAATGTGGTGTTTTCATTTGAGTGACCTCAGGAGGGATAGCCTCTTTGTGAAATCTGGAATTGTGCTTCATATCAAACAGGATCTAGTTCATTTATTTTAAGAGAACCCTTTAGAAGCTTTATGTAAAAATGCTTATAACTTTGTCAGAGTATCCTCAAGACCACCCCCAGATTCAGTGATTTGCTGGGAATATTCACAAGGCCTGGGGTGTAGTCGTGCTCATGAACTCACAGATAGGAGATATTACAGCAAAAAATCATCAAAGGGAAAAGGCATATGGAACAAGGTTCAGCCACACAGGGCGTGTTCACTTCCCCGTGCAACAGTGCGTGATGACATGCATGAAATGTTGTCTACCAGGGAACCTCATTAGAGACTCAGGGCCCAGGGTTGTCACTGGGGGCTGGTCAGACCTGACACATACCAAAATTCCAGACTCTTCAAAGGAAAGTAGGTGTTCACCATAAACCATATTGTTTATACAAACAATTTAGACAAAGTGAGCCACTCTTTTCAGGGTAGTGGGAACCCTCCCAAAATTCAAGTTCCCAGATGTGCCAGCCACGGGCCAACCTTACAAGCAGATTTGCTAAGGACAACATTCAGGCTGCTCTTTTCTGCACACTGACCAAATAGACACCAGGCCTGTATGATATCAAAATATACTTTTTAAAAAGTTCAAAAAATATGACTGTCTTTTAAGAGTAGAATGAACATTTGTCAATGACTTACTTAACCCACTAATGAGGGAACTTGCAAGGTGACAAATAGGGCTAAAAGATGATCAGGTACTGTAGTCCACCAGGAAAGGCAAAATGGAAATCCTTTTGCTAAGTTGGAGACAAAATTGAGTAATAATTTTCTACATGGCAATACAAGTAGAATTTGGGGGAGTGTTTTTTTTCTAATGAATAGGAGTAATTTGCAATTTTACCAAGCAAAAATGTGTGCCTTAACACAGAGTTTGGGCCCTAATCAGCCATCATTAGCAAACAGACAAAGGTATATTGCCCTACAGAATTAAATAGTCTTAAGGTAGACCTATTAGACAGTGCTCTAGTGTGGCTCTGAAAAGGACTGCAGTTATCTTTTCCTTTATTTCTGAGTTCTGGATAATTTCTCTTAACAAGGACCTCATACCATGGTATATGATGGCACTGAAATTTCATGTTTCTGCACAACCTAAGGAAGAAAAAAGAAAACTCAAGTTTAAAAGAACAAGAGTTATTTAAAATAAAATCAGACAAGAAATCTGAAGTGAATACTCTTGCTTCTTAAGAAGTGAAATTCTCTCTGGTTTCAAAGAGGAGCATTTCTCTGTGAGGCAGAGAGGGTCTTTCAACTTACCCTTTAGGGCAGTGGGTAAGGACTCTGCCTTTCTTGCTTGCCCCAAAATTTAGAACATGAAATTTGACTTGAGGGAGAAAGGAGAAATTGGGAGACAGAAGGGGGCATAAAGAATTCACAGAAATATGCAGTATTCCTTGTGAGGAAAAAAAGTCAAAATTCTATCAGGAAGGTTGAGCCTTGAAAAAGAAATTTGATTCTGGAATGTTGTATGACAGAACCAAGGTAATTGAGAGTCCGTTGTTTCCAGAGCCTAGAAGGTAGATAATTAAGGTGTTCAAACTATGACTTCAGCTACCACGAAGTATTGATACAAGTGGTTTGTATATCTCTTTCTATGTAATTGCCTTATGTTATAGTTTTCGTCTCTAATGAGTCCATTTATGTACAACATAATGATCACATATGATCATGACTAGTAATAATTACTGCCAACACATTTACAGTACTTAATAGTTCATATCGTTCCCTTGAATAATTAATTTTATTTAACTTCTCAAGACAACCAGAGAGGTGGGTAACATTGTAATCTCATTTTAATGAATAAAAGAACAGAGACCCTGAATTTGCCCACTGGAGGTGCTAAAAGCAGAATGCAAATCTAGGTCATCTGAGTTAAGATTCTATGCATGTGCAGTATTCTCAATGAGACAGTGAGAGAGACCGTATGATGACTACTGTTAAGATTGTAAGGGGCTTCGTATTTCATGCTCAGAGGCTCAGACTTGATCCAGCAGGTCCTTGCAGGGATCCACTAAGCTGTGTTTCTCTATGGAACCCTGAAGAACATCAACATTTAAAGAGCAGATGGAAGCCCATGAAGAAAGCTTCATTCATTTCTACAAATTCACATGGATGTAATCCACTTGCATATCAGAGCAGGTACCAAGACTTTAGCAAAATTTTATCTAAGGTAGAAGGACTTTCTTAATATGCCAAATATTTTCCTCCACAGAACAACCATAAATTTGCCAGCTTTTTTCAATATGGACCTGGTAGTAACTAGGAAAGCAAGTATTCACAGTATACTTGTTCAAATGATACATTTCTATTCTCCAGAATATAGATTTCTCCAGAATATAGATATTATCTGAATTGTAATAACATTTATACCAATTCCACTGCAGCTGTAAAGTGCAAGACACTAAAATAGTGTTTAAAATAAACAGTGTAAGAAATAAGCAGTCCTTACCCTTGCAGTCTTAAATGTAGATTCCCTTCTCTAGTTCAGCTCAACTGACCAGTCCTAAAAGCTATGAGCATGGGGGTCTACATTCCCATTCCTTCGTCTCAGGCATTGCCTTTCAATCCCTATACAGTGATGTTGTCCCAGCTTCATGAGGGGGATTTGCACTGTTGCAAGTTAGGAAACCCTCCTGGGGAGAGAGACTAGGAAGAAGAAGGAAAAAAAAAAAGACCTATAAACTATTCAACTAAGAATTAGCTAGGCTATCATTTTCTTGTCTGCAAAATGGCAGAGAAGTCTAAGGTGTTTTCCAGTGTTACAGTTCCTGTCTGTACTTGGTTTGCTGAGAAATGATAACAAATAGTGATTCTGTGGCTTTTCCCGCAATTGTCTAGTCAAGGCCATAGGTACTGTAGCATACATTAGCAAGCATTAGAACATCTCTGATGCTTTTATGGAATCCAATTGACCAACTGATTTATAACTTTCTCTTTTTTTTTAACAGAGAAAAATCTTTGCCGGAAATGCAGTGAAAACTGCAAGACATGTACTGAATTCCATAACTGTACAGAATGTAGGGATGGGTTAAGGTAAGAGAGTGAAGGATTTTATCAAGTAACACAGCCCAAAGAGCTTCTCAATGTAAATAAAATGAAAAAATGATAAACAAGTAAATAAACAGCTCTCTTATGATCTACCCTTGGTTTGACTCCCATTCAAGCACTTGATTGCTATTTGCATTATCTCTGCTATTATATGTGAAAAATGGGATGCTGTGTTGGCTAAAGAAGGGTTATATCCAAATAAATTCTCCTTAGAAAAGATGGCTCAGATAAAACTCAATAAAAATGGCCATTTGAGAGGCATTCTTTGTGCTTTTTAACCTGCATTGTGCCAGTCAAGGATTACTTTGCAGGTAATACCAATGAATTATATTTAATCCCCCGATTCATCCCTTGGATGGTCGGAAATTATTCCCTTATCTTTATTATTTCTCTCCAAATACCCAATCATTCTCTTATCTTAAGTACCTCAGGCTTGGTTCCATTATGCTATGGTATGCACATAGATTTAACACCAGGAGATGTTTTCCTTGAATGGATGACTTGCTCATTGCTAAAGCTCAATAGTTGGTCAACTCTCTAAGAGAACAGTGTACAGCTCAAATTAACTAGGTAGCCTCTCGATCTCAGTAGGGAAGGTGAGACCATTCTGCATTTAGTGAAGAGTTGGACTGGGGCTGTATGTAGCATTAGAACTCTGCTGCACTGGATTTCTTTTAAGTATTGATCATATCTTTATTTCCACCTGTGATTGGAGGTAAACTAGGCAGGGTCCAGGCAGTTTCCAGGCAGGTACATTCTTCACCATTAACCAGTATTGGAGCATCATTTTCATTTAGATTAATTATCTATGGCTTTATTTCTTTTTCCCCCCATGAATGCATTCAGTATTAGCTTACCTGGCAATTTTCATCTCAAGACTTCAGTACTGAGAAAGAATTAGCCACCTAATTCTTCTTGGAGAAGGAGCAAAGCAGTATAATAGAAAGAAAGAAAGTAGATGTGGGCTCACATCCTCCTCTGCTATTTATTAACTGTGTGATTTGGGGCAAGTCACTTAACTACTCCAAGCCTTCATTTTCTCCTGTATAAAATGATGATAATAACCCCTGTTTTGCTGGATTATGATAAAGGTTAACTGTGATAACATTTACAAAATACCTATTCTACCATCTGGCACATACTTGGTTCATGAGAAATAAAAGATGATTTAAATTATTTTATTTCTTAGGGAACATTGTATAGGGTATGTTAAACCAGTGCATGCTGGTAGAAACATGAGCGCCATATATGTAATTTTAAATATGCCAGTAACCACATTAAGAGAAGTAAAAAGATACAGGGGAAATGAGTTTCATAAAATATTTTATTTCACCTAATGTATCTAAAATATTATCATTTCAACAATATAAAAACTTATCAGATGTTTTTCATTCTTTTTCATTGTTGTACTGTCTTCAAAATCTGATATATATTTTACCCTTAAAACACATCTCAATTCAGACAAAATTGTTTTTATGAGAAATATTTGATCTTTATTTAGGTTTCACAGTTGAAAAAGAAAATTTTACATAGCCAAGTTGTTCCAAACGTACCCAAATTTTTGCCAGTAATGGAATCAAGTGCCAATTTTTCACATTTAGACTTAAATTAGTTAAAATTAAATAAAATGTAAAATTCTGTTTCTTAGCCATACTATAGCCACCTTTCGAGGTCTCAGTGGCCATGTGTGCCAGATTATGTTGTACAGCACAGGTCTAACCTGGCCAGTTTATCACAGAGAGAACAGAGGCTTTCACAATACCAAGTGCATTAGCCTCGCAGTACCTGTATTTTGGAAGCAGCAGAAAGCTTCAGGGTTGGTGACTGCTGTCTGTTACACATCCCCCTTACCTCATTCCTTCTCCATACAGTGCAACCTCTGTGTCCTGCTGAACAGATGCCAACCTCACAAGAAAGTGCTGTCCTGTATTAGAAAAACTAGGCAGCTTTTTAACTTTGATAAGTGTTTCGGTGGTCCTTATTTCCTCTCAAATGGATCCATTTAAGGCAGTATCCTTTTTTCTAGTGCTACAGAAAGGGAAAGGGATTTTCTTTTGGCTTTTTAAATGACAGCACTCTCTCTCTGGCCAGTGAGGAGATCTATGAATGAAGTCCACTTTCACTTATGCTGCCCTTACTCTCCTTGAGGCCCCTTGCATTTTTCTAAGGGCCTCCAGGGTTGACCATTTTGCCTCAAGAGACTTGTAAATTTTTAAATAGTGGTGAAGAACAAACAGGGAAAAAATATATCAGTGCACAAAATCCAGGAAGGAAATAAATTAAATGCTAATGGGGACTGTTTGGGTTTCTTTTTTCTTCAACTTTGTTTTTGTACTTTCCAAATTTTTTTAAGAGCATAGGGAAAAATAAATTTTAATTTTTTAAATTAGCATTATCCACATACAAAGCAGTCAATTAAGATGTCAATTTGGAGCAATATAAAGAGTTTAAAACAATGGAAACCATTTAACCCTGTTTAGATACTGATCTTCTAGTTTCATTGATTTGGTAGCATAGGATTACATTTTCTCACTATGTTTCCAATCACACTAGTTATTCAGTGAATAATATTTTTTATATTAACTAACTATTGTAATTTTTTTTTTTAAGAGACAGAGTCTTGCTCTGACATCCAAGCTAGAGTGCAGTGGTGTGATCATAGCTCACTCAAACTCACGGGCTCAAGCAATCCTCTGGCCTCAGCCTCCCGAGTAGCTGGGACTGCAGGCAGGCACCACCATGCCTAGCAATTTTTTTTTAGCCTTTGTAGAGATGGGGTCTGACTGTGTTGCCCAGGCCAGTCTCAAATTCCTGGCTTCAAGTGATCCACCCACCTTGGCCTCCCGAAGTTCTGGGATTACAGGTGTGAGCCACCATGCCCAGCCAAATATAGTAAAAATTTGTTATTTGCTTTCAATTTTAAGAATTAGCCTGTAGACTGTGAAAAATATGATAGCTGACAGAAATTAGAAGGGAGAGAAAAATATGCATTTCTCATTTGACATTCTGACAACTCATTAAATACTATCTCATATTGCTAGGTAAATAGAAATTTAAATAGATTATTTAATATAGTTTAGATAACTCCCAGAAATACTAAATAATAATATAACAAAGAAAAGTCAAGATGATTGGGAAAATAGCAGTACAGTTAGTTTTGATAAATTTTTCATTAGAGTGTTTAAAATGAATAAATCAAGAAATAGAGGCAAAAGTATTTTAAATCTTGTTGTTTTGCTGAGAACCTATAGAAGACTAAAATCAGAAACACTTAAAATCAGAACGGCTACTCCGGAGAATTTGAGCTGTGGGTTGGACAGGATGGTCGTACACTTTTACTCAGTCATAATTCATTGTACCATGTGTTCCTACTGCATTTATAATCATGAAATAATTGTTTAATTTATTACGTAGTAAGTCGGGATATTAAGAAATTGTTGGGCTTATTGCTAGACAATGTGATTGTTTTGTCAATCAAATACTTTTTAAAACCTCTGGGTTGTAAGATGTTGCGCAAAGTAGGAGTGTGCCCATCAGTCTAACAAATTAAGGAGGATGTCCCCGAAGCCTAGCAGCGTGTGTGTATGCTACAGACATCATTGTAGGCACAGAGAAGCATTATAAGCGTTGAGAGGAGAAAAAAAAGGGTACACGGGCTATTTCCCCGGCTTTGAAGCTTTGCCAAATCCACTGGCCTCTGAGGGAAACTGTATCTGTTACATATGGAGTATGGGGAGTCATTACGTTTTGGCCTCATCACAACAGTCTGTTTGAAGCTCCCTTTATACTTCTTCCAGCCTGCAGGGATCCCGGTGTTCTGTCTCCTGTGAAGATGGACGGTATTTCAATGGCCAGGACTGCCAGCCCTGCCACCGCTTCTGCGCCACTTGTGCTGGTACCTTCCCTAGTTCTTTTGTTTATTCTCCCGGTTCTGGTTTTGCTTTTCTTTCTGGTTTGGGCCATCACTCATGCAACCCACTTGATACTTTTAAAGTAATGCTGGAAAAGTTTATTTCTCTTTTGATAATTGTGTGTGTATTCTCATTGAAAGTCAAGCAGTCATCAGCATCCTATCCTCATTGAGAAACTTACATAGCCCAGTGATAGCTCCTCTTTCAAAAGACAGTGAATGTTTTTGTCAAGAGGTTCCATTTTAACTTTGAAGGCTTTTTTCCCAGGGAAATCAAGAAAAAGCATGAATATTAAATTATTATTCTTTGACGCCATTTTCTCAAACTGTTAAAGAAGAAGCCCATGACACCACCTCCTCTGAGGTTTTATTTCTCGTTTCCTGTGTTTGTCTTGCTTTTAAGGGGCAGGAGCTGATGGGTGCATTAACTGCACAGAGGGCTACTTCATGGAGGATGGGAGATGCGTGCAGAGCTGTAGTATCAGCTATTACTTTGACCACTCTTCAGAGAATGGATACAAATCCTGCAAAAAGTAAGTGGATCTGCCCCCTGGGCCCTAGCATTTAGACCTAAGTTCTTTTGATGACTATCTTCATAAGAAAATAAGAAAACTTAGAATTTGTAATGATAACACTAGGTTTAAACATGTACCTGTGGACACTGTTCTGAAGCTTTCACCCAGCTTATCTTTGATAATTTTATTCCTTTGCATCAGGGGCACCTTAAAACCTTTAATATTTCAATTTCAAGTACATGCTCCATACCCTTTAAAATCACAGTGTCTACCTGTGTCACCTAACCTAGCAATTGTTGTGAGGAAAGATTTTTGAGTAATCTTCAGAGGGATAATTAAATGTAAGACATTATGAGGTTGCTAGTAAACACACCTTCCCCTGTGCATGTGTGAATGGATTAAAAAATTGTACATTTTTCTCATAGATGTGATATCAGTTGTTTGACATGCAATGGCCCAGGATTCAAGAACTGTACAAGCTGCCCTAGTGGGTATCTCTTAGACTTAGGAATGTGTCAAATGGGAGCCATTTGCAAGGATGGTGAGTACAACTGCCCATATCGATCTTATGAAGCAAAGTATGATCTTTCTACTTTCAGGACTAATATTTTTCCACTTAAAAAAGAAACTCACAGCATGCATCAGATATGACATGCTCAATATTTTGGTGGCATTCATTCATCTTGAACTTACTTATGCCCTTAATGGATTTGTTTGAATTGCAAAAAGAAAGAAATCAGCTACAGTGGCACTGGCCAATATGGCTCAAGTTAATTTTTTTAATTAATAAACTTTATTTTTTGAGAGCACTTTTAGATTCATAAGCAAAATTGAGCAGAAAGTTCAGAAATTTCCCATATACCCCCTTTTCCCCACACAGGCATAGCTTCCCCCACTATCAACATCAAGCACTAGAGGAATACATTTGTTACAGTTGATAAACCTACAGTGACACATCATTATCACCCAAAGTCCACAATTTACATTAGGGCTCACTCTTGGTTATATATTCTGTGGGTTTGGACAGATGTATAACAACATGTATGCAACATTATATGTATAACAACATGTATGCAACATTATAGCGCCATGCAAAGTAGTTTTACTGCCCTGAAACTCCTCTGTGAATTACCTACTCATCTCTCCCACCCCACACTGATTTTTTTTTTACAATCTCCATAGATTTGCCTTTTCCAGAATCTGTATAATTGGAATTATACAATATTAGCCTTTCAATCTCCATAGATTTGCCTTTTCCAGAATCTGTATAATTGGAATTATACAATATTAGCCTTTTCTAGCTAATTATTGTTGTATTTCTTTCCAGTTTTTAACCATATTAAAAATACCATGCACATAGAGTTTTGTATCTTGCTTTTTGCACTAAGCATTAGGCATAAACATTATCCTATTCAAGCATTAGGCATAAACATTATCCTATTCCTATGTTTTTACAAAGTTTTGGGAAACTTTATTTTTAATAGCAGCATAAAATTCAATCATGTGAAGAGTCTATAGTTTTTAGCCAATCTCCTATTATTTGGATTGTTTATAATTTTGATGTAAAACAGTAATTAAATGGGTATCTGAATCTTTCATTAAGCCTGTGAGGCTAGGAAGTAATATTTTCATCTTACAGAAGGGAAAACCCAAGGTGTAGAGCTAGGAAATGATAGACCTAAGTATAGAACTTAATATTTCAAAATGTTGGTCTGTTCTTTGCAGCAATGATTCTGAACCAGGATGCAGCACCATCCCCAGATATTCTGATTGAATTGATCTGGGGTGCAGCCCATGATCATAGGTTTAACTTCCCAAGTGTTTCTAATCTGCAGCCAGGTTTGAGAACCACTGCACATCCAATTCTCCCTAACAATTTAGCTAACACCAAGTTTCCTCACCTCTCTAGCCTCAGTTTCCCCATCTGTAAAAATGAATGAATTTAAATTATTCCAACTCCAAAATTTTGTGAACTTTTTTGACTCTTGAAATAACTTATGCTGAAGCGACCCTAAAATTTACTCCTAAATTTATGCAGATATTACATGTCAATGATGTAGAAATTGTTTAAACTATCGTTGTTCAAAACATCTTTGGATTGTTGTTATAAAAATAGAAAGAAAACAAACAAAAAATATGCAGTTGGAACAATCTGACTGACATGATCGCTGCCCTAGGTTTATTCTTTCCCTTCTTCTGAATATTTCCCCTTCTGGAAATTTCATGAAAGGAAAAACAGTACCATTGTCAGGAGAATGTGGACTTGGAAGTCAGAATGCTGTCATTCATATGTGGTCTCCAGGCCTTGGGCAGGTTATGAACTTCTCTGGGCCTCATTTCCACCATCTGTACAAAATGAAGAAGATACTACTACTGACCTCATCTGGTTATCCCACAACTCCCTACAAAGAATCTCAAAAAGGTGTCAGAAAGAACGGGGCACATGATTGATAGCACTGATAGGACATCATTTGTGGTCTTATTTCTTTGGAGCATCGTAGGTGACTTTGCATCTCCACGGTTTTTCCAGTATGTGATTGGTCTGGCAGGCATGGGCCCGACACAGTCAGTTCCTGTGTTCTGAGGTTTTCTCACCAGGGCTGATTCTACTATAGCACACTGGGGTGATAAAGGCTTGGGGTGGTGGCACCCCAGGGGCCACGTAAGTATCATTTTTTAGTTACCAGCAAGTGCCTCCTTTACTTTACTTAAAAACATGGCTCCCCTATTTCTGAATATGACCAGAATTTTTGGTAGGTTAGTAACAGAAAATTGAGGAAGATGAAAGTGAGACCCCATCTCTACTAAAAATACAAATATTGGCCAGGCATGGTAGCACGTACCTGTAATCCCAGCTTCTCGGGTAGCTGAAACATGAGAATCACTTGAACCCTGGAGGTGGAGGTTGCAGAGAGCAGAGAGCAGAGATCGTGACCAGCCTAGGCAACAGAGCAAGACTGTGTCAAAAAAAAAAAAGTGATGATTGATTGATGCAGGAAATCCACTGTAACAACTTGAAATGTTCACCAATAGTACTTGGTACCAGGCATTTCAAGAGTTGTAATGCTTTAACTACTTTCCCTAAACCATGGTGAGCACCGGACAAGTTATGTCAAATGGCAGTTTGCTAAAAGCAGAGTGTCTGTCAGGACTGTGGGCTGAAGTGGGAAAAGAAGAATCATATCTTCAGTGAGCCCATTTTCAGGTCAGTTACAAAATGAGAATATTGATGGCTTACCAGGCTTCTGAAATCACATGGCAGCTGCACTTAAGGATGTGTTATTTATTCTCTTTCAACTGTCATATTTCTGTGATTCTAAGACATATATTTTTTATATTTTATCATCTCGGAAATCAGATGCATCTTATAATTTGTGGCAGTTTACAACTGCTTTTGACCAGAAAACTGATGTGATATCAGTGTTACTGCCCAGATATGAGAGTTGAATGCAGAGACATCTGTTCAACCGAGTTAGGCACATGACTACTTCTTGTGTTGAATTTAATTCTTCTTCTTGTGTTGAATTTAATTGCAGTTCTAAAGAGGTTTGAAAATTAAACTATTGTTCAATATTCGAAGGAAAGATTCTTGCATAAGCATGGAAACAAAACAGAATGTTACATAAGTATAACAAATACTTTTAATAAGTCTAAAATTAAAATTCTAATTGATAAGAGAATATTGTGTCACAGTTTAATATGAAGCATCTTTTCCTTTGTGTTACTTAAAATGATGGTGCATCTTAAATCTTGTGTCTTAGATTCAATGAAATATGACTGTGTACTCTCTGCTCTAGGTATCTCAAAGAAGACAAATTTCTTGCTTGTGTTATCAATTGATTTCTAATTTATTCTTTTTCTAATCTTTTTTTTTTTTTTCCACAAATGGATACCAATTACATTTACCATTGGACTGCAATGTCTCTCCTTGAAAAACAATGCGGTTGACTGAAATCACTTTGGGTGGACCAAATTTCCTCCTGTTGACTACTCCTGAATGATCTCTTCCAATTCCCCAAATCTGCCTCTCTGGCCAATCACAACCTTCTTCCATGTGTGTACATCATGCTGCTCTCGTCTTCAACTCCCCTTCTCTCTTGCTGACTTCTGGAAAAGCAACGGAAGAGTCCTGGGCGGAAGGAGGCTTCTGTATGCTTGTGAAAAAGAACAATCTGTGCCAACGGAAGGTTCTTCAACAACTTTGCTGCAAAACATGTACATTTCAAGGCTGAGCAGCCATCTTAGATTTCTTTGTTCCTGTAGACTTATAGATTATTCCATATTATTAAAAAGAAAAAAAAAAGCCAAAAAGAAAAAAAAAAAAGCAAGCCACCTCTCTCTTTCTTGCTCTCTTTTTCTTTCTCTCTCTCTAAAGTTTGTGCAGGGAGATGGTGAACTGTTTTGTCAGAACTTAAATGGAAAAAAAAAATAAAACTACAACAAGCCTACCTTTTATAACTGGGTGTTTAGTGCTAAACAGCCAGAACCACAGAGACAGTATTGTATGACCAAAGCATTTGATGCCAAAATTTGACGTTAAAGTAATGATTTGATTTCCTGCCCTGGTTTTGAAGGTCCATTTTTTTCCCTTTTGCATTGACTTGCTTGTCTCCCCTTTGAAACACCTAAAAATACCTTTCCAAAACATTGCGAGAGCATACATAGACAAAAATGAAATAGAAAGCGCTTGCATGCTTGAGTCCACCATTGGGGGAAGAGTCCACCATTGGGGGAAATGACAGAAAACTGGACCTGAGGGCATTAGGAACATCCTACAGAGTTGTGTTTAGTGTCGTTTGCCATGGTATTTCACAGTGAAACATGGATACTCTCCACACATCATTTACTTCATGCATTACGTACTGGTTTTTGCATTTTACTCACTTGATAAGTCTGCTCCACTGGTTTCATCAGATAGACTTGCTGCTACTGGCTTTTCCATTGTAGATTGGGTTATTTTACACGCAGTTCGCCAAATGGGATTGCTCTGTATAGTCAAATTGGTGATGGACAGATGGACAGAATGCAGAGGTACATAGATGAGCTGAGGCTGATCCAGCTCCCCTGAAATTCAGAGTGTTAACTTTGTAGACCCTGCACAATCTCTTGGTGCTATCTAGCCATTACCCCCATTTTTTTTTTAAAGGCCATCTGAAATTCCATTTTTCATGGTGGGAAGCATTTTGGATATGATGCAGGAAATCTCTTCCTGGAGTCAAAAGTTCCCAAAAGGTCCTGTATTTTTAAGAAATGGAATTTATTTAAATAATATTTAAGCTTGTGCCCATGTTGGCCGGGCAACTTTTTTCAATGGTGCTTATTAGAAGACGTTTTTTCATCTTGTCATTTTAAGAAAATAAAACTGGAAATTGAATATGGGTGGCATGATTGTACCCTTTTAGTTCTCTTATTTTTCTACTCCTCTGTCCCTCTATAACTATGCCATACTATTATATGCTGGTCCACTGAATGTTGAGATGATCTGTTTTTGGGGGCTTTTTTTTTTTAAGAAATTTTTTTTAAGAAATATTTTCACTGGTTTTCTATGACTCTCTAAACACTTCATCGAAACTAGGAGACTGAATTATGAGGAAACTATTTGGATTAGTGGCCAGAAACGATGAAATCTTATAGATCTTTTGACAGTTTCTCTGTTTAGGGGAGCCTAGACTGATATCAAGTTTCTTCATATCAAAGCTTCATTGGTGACCTCATTTGCTTTACAAGTGACCAGCCATCTTGCAGGCTTCATGCTTCTGAGAGCCTTACTTAGAAGATGCTGCTGGAGTCACAGCTGAGGAGAGGAATACTATCAACATGGACTATCCTGGGAAAGAGCTAGGAAGTAGATGCTGAGGTCCCCATCCAAACAGCAAGCTAGGAAAAAGCCTACCTTGAAAATATTTCTAGACATCAAAGATAACTTACAACCCAAAGTGAATAATAAGTAAATAGTCTGATGACCCTCTTAATAGCATTGCAATTGTATTGAATCACATAATGATTCATAAGTAACTAGGGAACCAACTGATTTTGCTAAGCAGTCTTCCCCTTATAACACCACAGGCCCTTCTGACACACAAAAAAATGAAAGTTAATCCTGGGTACAGCATACAGTTTTACATTTAAAGGCACAGTCTTACATGGACAAATGCAAGCACAAGCCTAAAGCAAGGTCAAGCAGATGGCAAAACCGAATTTGCCTGCAAAGAAATCTATTTAACTGAATCAGCCCATAATATTTGAGGCACGCGGTTACTGTGATAGGAAAGATAAAAATGATGTTTGTTTTTGTAGACGAATAACCATCAACATGACAACAAAATTCATTGGGGTCTACCAGCGTGCATTCCATTTCCCACTGACCATGCAGGTGCACGTCGCGGAAATACTGGTTTAACTACTAGTGTGTTACTGCCTCATTTATCTACATAACGTTATTAACTAGAACATAATGCTTTCAAAGTTTAAGTTAATGTTATATATTATGTATAAATATATATATTCATAATGAGATATATGTAATGGATAGTACAAAGTTTGGAGACTCAACAAATGCTCTAACCTTCTAGAGACAAAAGTCCTATTTCTGTTTTCTTTTGTCTTTTTATTTTCAATTAGTGACCCATTGTTAAATCCAAATCCACTTTTACTGAAAAATACTGTACATGTGTAAAATGTTCAGTTGTTTTTTTGTAAAATATAGTAGAGCGGTTGTAATTGATACTGGCCAAAATCAATGTTATTCCATATTTTATTTTTTCTATTAAATTAACCTAAGTTCCTGTTTATTTGATCTGTTCATACCCACGTATAAACTTCTCTGAAAGGGTAAGGTCATGAGAAACTTCCCTGTTTCTACATAGAAGCTGAATATGAAGGAAAGGGTGGAGGTGCATGAAACATCTAAATAAAGTTGGAAAAGAAAGTGAGCAGAGGAGGGAATTGAGAAGGAGTGAGAAACAGCAATGTAAGAAAGGAATGGGTTAGATTTGGTCATGAATATATGTTAAATCCCATCTTTAGAAAGCAAGGCTGTGAAAAAAAATCCATAAAGGCTTGGTATTGTTTCTATCAGATTGTACAGATGCTGGACCCCAGAATAGGGCCCACCTGGTCCCATTCTTCCTCTAGTGCACAGCACACCCACTAGTATGTGTCTGTAGGGTTAGGAACCATGGCTGGGGGCAAGGAGGTAGGCAGTGTAAAAGCTGTTCAAGAGGAAGATGGCTTTGTTCAATTTGCTGACATCTTGCATAAAGTCGACATTGGCTGGATGTCTAGAAGATGATTTTTGTCTAAAATAAATCTCCGGTACATACCAGGGGGTGGGACTGAACAAGCTAGCTAAAAACAGCAGTGGAGTATAGATCTTTTTTGAACCATGCCTGAGATGCAATTACTAGTCTTAAACGTTCAGTGCTCTGCCTTTTGGGGAAAAGAAATTGTAAACCAGCCAAAGCCACAAACAAATTGAGCTCCAACTAGGTTTAAAGATCTGGAGATAACAACCAGGTATGAGAAAGAGCCTCTACTGCTTTGAAGTCCCATTATAGGGATGGAGAGAAATTAATTTTATTGATCACTTACTATGTACTACACAATGTGAGAATATAGAGTAGGTAGATACATACTGATGTGGATATGTTCTCTCTCAATTTTCAGAAGGACTCTAGAGGTGAATGTATTATCCTCCATTTACACATGAGAAAACTGAGCCACACAGACTTGAAACAAATTGATTGAGATTCCATATCCAGATTCATAATAATAATACAATTTAACATTAAGACAATTAACAGCAAGTAGTACATGCCAAATCTCAAATGAGTGGTACACTGAGTTGTTAAGTTCAGAACAGGCAGAGATTCCTTTGAATTGGACTGGTCAGTTCCCTAAAGCAGGTAGAGCTAGAATTGGTCCCTGAAGCATGGATGAGTCTTACCTGGGAAGACAGGAAGAGAGCAGGAAGAACATTACCAATGAACTTGCTCCAGTTACCAGTGAACTTGCTGCATACAAGATGCTTAGGGAAGTAAGATGTTTTCATGGTTTTAATCTAATTATCTATTGCTACAAAGAACAGTGATTCAAAATTTGGTGGTTTAGTCCAGAAAAATCTACATTTGTACACTTTGTAGGATAGTGTGCCCATTCTGAATCCCCACATCCATGGAAGACTGCTAATTATCACTCACTTTCCACTCCAGTTATCAGAGGCTTGTCACACTGCTGATCTCTTCTACCAGATTCATTATTTCCCGCTGAATAAGCTACCCTTCATTTTTAAAGAACTTACAAACTGAGTACTTGGTAAAGAAGGGGAAGTGATTGCTATAGTAACTACTAAAGTTTCTCAATCAAAGTGATCAATACTTGCAACATATCTGAGTATGGAAATAAATACATAACATCTTATCCCCCTCATGTAAAAAGAATGTCATGCTGCTAAAATATAAAATAGACATTCATTCTTAACGGCTTCCATATTATCATTCAGCCTTGCACAGAGAGAGCAATGGCAGACGGCAATGTGTTGAACAGAAATTGCATATTGGAGGCAATTTTAAACTATGGCTCAGCCAATTTAATACCCCCTCCTTCTGTCCCCAACCACAAGATGGTAGAGGTGGAACAGAGGACAGCTGCAGTGTGACCTCACCCAGCCCAGGGCCCTGCGCCCAATATGTGTAGATGACAGCACAGATCTTCTTCTCTTCTCTGGTGAACATCCCTTTCTAAATGTTATGTTTGTTGCAGACTCGTGAAATCTGAAGTTTTCAAACAGAATACTTTAGAGCCTTTGACATATTTAGCAGGGCATAGCCAAGGTGGACTTAATTTCACTGTAGCTCATTAGAACTACTTGGCACCTAGAAATGGGGCTAATCTGTATAATCCTGTCTCCTCTTCATCACTAGAGGTAAAGATCAGGTCCAGATTCAGTTATTGAGCAATAAAGATGCAGTTATGCAGCATCGCTACGTTTCAGCGGACCAGAATGTGACCTGGGATGGCCAGCACTCCTTCCCGTTCTCTACCTCCAAGGGACTTACAAGGACAGTTTGACTGGCTTAGTACCAAAGGACTTTCTTACAAGGTCTCTTCTCTAAAGGACCATTGTTTGGATCCAGTTGTGCTTTTTTTAGGGCCAGGTGTCAGGCAACAAAAGATATTTTGTATCCCACTTTCTAGAAAATTCCAGAAACGTTCCCTGAGGCTTGAGTTGTAAGATCTTTTACTTTTTTCATTTTAGAAAACAGTACGTTATTTTAAAAATACCGTGTTTTAAGCTTCACAGAGTTTTACTAAAATGGATTTATTTAATTTGGCCCACACAAAAATCAGGCCGATAGACATTCATTTTCTGATGCAAGAGGCACAGCTAGTAAGGGGTGTGGCTGGGACTCAAGCCCACAGCTTCAACATTCTGTACAACACTGATTCCTTTTTAAGAGTGCTGGAGAAAAGCAAGTCCACATCACATATGTTGCAAGGCAAGGGGGTAAGAGCCTTTTCTCAAGTGAAGATAGAAAGCACACTGTGTGCCTGGGCTTGACTTTTTCTCATTCCAAAAGAGTTGCTTCCATAAATAAATATTATTGAGTCCCTGCCACAAACTAGGTTCTGAGTTTTCTCTTGCCCTCTTCAAACTTATAGTCTAATGAGGGAAACAGACACTTAGACATAAAACACATGGTTACAATGTGAATCAGTTTAAGTGCCTTTAAAGGGTATAAAATATTGTCAAGAGTCAAAGGAGCAAGCTCACTTCACTAATCACGTGCTAAGGTTCCATGCCCTTGCACTACAAGCTTCCCAAGGACTTCCAAAAATAGCATGAAACCTGAAAAATGGAGTTGACTCTAAAATGTACAAATAAAACTGCAAAGATCAAAATCAAATGATATATTTATTAAATATCTACAAAGTGGATCATGTCAAACTAGTCCACTGCAACTAAGGAATTATACTTACAGCCATTGTCACTTGACGGCAGGGATATGTCTGAGAAACGCATCCTTAGGTGATTTTGTCATCATGCAAACATCATAGAGCACACTTACACAAACCTAGATGGCATAGCCTACCACCCACCTAAGCTATATGGGATGGCTTATTGCTTCTAGGCCACAAAGCTGTACAGCATGTTACCGTACTGAATACTGCATGCAATTGTAACAAAATGGTGAGTATTTGTGTGTCTAAACATAGAAAAGGTATGGTAAATATATGGTATAATCTTATGGGACCACTGTCATATATACAGTCTGTTATTGACCAAAACGTCATTATATGGTACATAACTATAATTAATGTTAATGTAGAATAAAGGTGAATTTTATTATGCTTGATATGATGTGAGACCTGCAGAGATTGGAGAATCTAGGATCTTGAGAATCTTAATAGCCCTGCAAAGGAGGGAGGAAGTCACTATTCACCCTCTAGGGAACAGAAAAGAGGAGAGAGAGATATGTCCTATCCTTGGTGGTGGTCAGGGAGGTCACTGGGGTGGGGCGTGGAAGGGTAGTGTACGGGACTGCAATATGTGGATATCTTCCTGGATATCATCCTCACTTCTTCCCTGTGCCTTCTACACTCTCTCCAAAGAGATCTTTGTCAATCTCATGGTTTTAAATACCATCTATATGCTGATGACTCTTAAAATATATATAGATTCCTGATCTCTTCCCTCAAGATTCACACCTGTAGATTCAATTAACTACTTGACATTTCCCTTCAGCTGTCTAATAGGCATCTCAAAATTAACATGTCCAAAATAGACTTCAGACACCCCAACCCCCTGACCATCTTTACCACCAAATCTCTCCCACCTCAGTAAATGGCATTCACTGTATTTCCAAATATATCTCTAAATGGTCTACTTCTGCCCACTCCATAGCTGTAACTGTGGCCAAACCACCATTGTTGCCATCCCAGACTGCTGCAACAGCCTCCGAACCAGCTCCCAGACTTCTCCCTCTCCTCTCCTCTTTTCTCCCCTTTCCCTAATCAGTTCTCTACACAGCATAGTGCCATTACAAATGGAAAATCAGATTTCATCTCTGTTTACTGAGCATAAAATCTGAACTCCTTACCTGAGGTCTTTGTGCTATCACCTCACACCACCATCCCCCATGACCTCACATGTTCTAGTCATGCCAACTTTCTTTTCATCCTTCAAACAAAACCAGCTTGTTTGGGACCCAGGACCCTTGCCCTTCACATGGCTGGCTTCTTCTCATCCCACAGGTCTCAGTTCAAAAATAACTTCCTCTGAGCAGTTCCTTCCACCACTGACCCCACACCTGCCCACCTCGTTTTGACTTTCCATAGCACTTACCACATGACATTTTATGGTTCGTTACTTATTGTCAGCCAGCCCCGTGAGAGCTGGTGCTTTATCTGTCTTGTTCACAGCTGTATCTTACATGTCCAGCACATGCCTTGCTTAAGAAATATTTGTGGAATGAATGAATAAGAAAACATCTGAGAGAAGTGACATTTGACCTGGGCCTTGAAGGATAAGCAAGAAATTACAAATCAAAGAAGGTTATGATGTTTAAGAAGGATATTCGAGAGAGAGAACCTGAGCAAAGGCACAAAGCCATTGAAAGGGTCTTGTGGACGGCGATCACTTGGAGGCCCAGGCAGGGGATGAGCAGGGCAGGCAGCTTGGGAGAAAGGATGGAGAGATGAGTGGGGTCAACCGGTAAAGAACCTTCGCTGGACTGTTGCCCTTCCTCCACCCTCTTGTCATCAGTGTCATCAACCCTCTTTTCAGGGAGGCTAATTGATTTGCCCAAGGACCCCATCAAGTCAACTCTTGGCCTCCTGCCAACATATTTGAGAAGCATTCACTCAGACAGAATGCTGAGGCGGCCAGATTTGCTCAGTCCCCAGGCACTGATGGCTGTATTGAGCCAGTTGAATGAAAGAACAGGGTGCAAGCTCACATGAGAGGCAGCAGCCCACAGCTTCTGTTTACTGTGATGTCCACAGTCAGAGCAACAATTTGGCAAGGCCTGCTTGCAAAACTGGACTTGGGACCATAAGCCTGCTCAGTACCATCTTTTTCTCCTAAGAGAAGACCCCCCTCGCCCTCTAAACTGTCATCACCAGAGAAGAACAAAAGGAAAAAACATGATGTGCTAGCACTTCCCTTCCCTAACAATGAAAACAGTAACCCCCATATGCGGAGTACTTCCTATATGCTGAGCTAAAGGCTTCATATGGGTTATTTAATTCAATACTTCCAATAGCCTGATTCTATCTCCATTTTACAAATAAGGAAACAGATGAGGTAAATGCCTAAGGTACTCCAGTGGTAGATAGAAGGTCTGGGATTAATTTAAACCCAGACAATCTGATATCAGAGCACCCACAAGGAGAAATACAAGAGCCAAGGAGGATTCCATCAAAACAAGCTTCAAGCGATGATTGTGGAGTGTGCGACGGGTTTCTATATTTTAGCTGGTGCTGTCAGGTCCCAGGTGCATGTTATTAATGTCCACCCAGGAGTACACACTGTGGCTACATCATGCTTTGTGTGAACAAGGCAGGAGTCAATATTTGATCATTAAAGTTAGTAACAACCAATGGGCCATATGGACAAAATCAAAATGGACCTAAGGTAAATGAGGCAGTGGCTGTTACAAAGAAATGGGGATATGATGACATGACACTTCCCTTCATAATTTCTTTGTAAAGAGGCTATTGTTTGCATTCTCTAGCCCAAGTTGAAATGAAGAAGAAATAAAATGGAGTTATTGGGAACATTAGAAGAAACATTAGCATGCTGAAAGTTAATACAAATACATAATACAAATTCTGTGAGCTCCTTTGACAAATCTGGTGAAACAAATTCTTTCCAGGTGATATTAAACAGGATTTCTTGCCACCAAAATCACAATGGTTGCAACATAATAAAAGCTAAACTATGAAAAAAGTAAGGCTTTTTATTATATATAGGAATATAATGTTTAATTGTTCTATGTTATCAGAAGAGCCACAAATATGGCAGAAACCGGAAGTCATCTTGACCATCTCCTTCGTCACTCCCACATCTGATCCAACACCAAGTCAAGACAGTTCTACCTCCCAAATCTCCCAGATCCACTTTCTGTTCTTCATCTCTTCTGCCCCTATCCTAGTCTAACACCTTGGATCAAGCTACTTCTCACCTGGGATACTGCAGTATCTCCTCATTAGCCTCCCCGAACACACCCCATCTGTCCACAGTCATGTGTCTTCATCTTCATCTCCTATTCCATTTTCCACAACAGCCAGAATGCTCTTTTTAAAAATTCAAAGCTCAGCATGAGACTCCACTCCCCTGTGACTTCCCATTTCCCTAGGATAAAATTGAAATTCCTTTCCATGGCCTTGAAGGCCAGGGTCAATCTGACCCACCTCTCCTCTCTAAACTTAGCTCATGACATTCTCTTCTTCCCCAAGTATTTTCCTGCCACATTTACTTTCCCTGATTCTTCCATTCTGCCCTGCACCCTAGAACAGCTCCACACATCACTCCCCCTCCTTTAATGTTATCTCACCCGAATCATCTATCGTCTGGGCCTCAGTTTAAATGTCACCTCTTTGATTCCTGATCCTTAACAGACAAGGTTAGATCTCCTTAGTATAAGCTTTCTAGGAAGCCTCTACATTTCTTTTATATTAATTTTATGATAAATATCTAGTTACTTGTAGGAATATTTGTTTAATGTATGTAATTCTCACTACATAGTTTGTTTGATGGGGGCAAAGTCTGTAAATGCCTTATATGTCGTGAACCTGGTAAAATATCTCGTAGAGAAGGTGCTTGATAACTGTTATGGATAGTTGAAAAAAATGAATGAATGAATCACTAAATGAAAAATTGAGCAAATGACAGGAAAGGAATAGCTCTGATCCAATACTTGGACAACTAAGTTCTAGCCTGAATTCTGTAAAACTTCAGCATAGCTCTCTATGTGTCTACACCTCAGTTTCCCCTTCTTCAGCATCATCCCTGTGAACCTTCCAGGTATTCTGTTCCATGTAAAGAGAAAATAGCAGGAGACTTCACAGAGTTTCCATCACTGGTCCTAAAACACATGCAAAACCATTGGCACAAACTCATTAAAGCCAATGCTTTAGGACCCTGCCACTAAAAGTGTGGACCAGCAGCAGCAATAGCGGCCAGAAATTGTCTAGTGTGACAGCAGATTTCTAAACTTGCATTCTCATTCCCTGGGTACTCACTGTTGACAAGGGACTTTGCAGGAGAAATTAAAGGTTAATATCAAATGAACTTAAAATAGAGAGATCAGCCTGAATTGTCCAGATGGGCCCAAGGTAGAGGCGATCAGAGAGGTGTGGTAGAAGAAGGCAAAACAAGCAGAAGGCAGAAGGGGAAGTTAGAGAGATTCAAGGTGTGAGATGGACTTGGCCCACAGCCGAGGAACTTGCAACAGATCCAGGCTCAGAGCCTCCAGAAAGAATGCAGCCTGATAACACCTTGATTTCAATCTTGTAACACCCAGAGCAGAGAACCAGCTGAGCCGCACCGTACCCAGATGTCTTACCTACAGAACTGTGAGTTAGTGAAGGGGTGCTTTTTTAAGCTACAAAGTTTATAGTAACTTGTGATGGCAGCAGTGGGAACTAGCACAATGAGAACATACCTGCTCAATCACAATATGTCCTTTTGCCACATCCCAAGTTGATCTTTTCAAGACATGGTTCAATGTCATAGTTACTATCACAGAATCTGAAGGGAGGCTGCCTGGGTTCAAATCCTGGCTCTGTCATTTCTAGCTGTGTGATCTTAGGGAACACATTTAACTTCTCTGTGCCCCTGCTTCCCCATTTGGATGATGGTAATCCTACCTCTCTTCCAGGAACATTTTGAGGATTAAATGACAACCCATAAAAGTACTTAGGACAGTGCCTATATGTATTAGGCAAAAACATGTTGGTTACTAATATTACTTAAACCAGAATTTTTTATTCATTGTTGATCCCTCTGCCTCCACTAATATCCAATCCATCACCCAGTTAGTTAATTTACCTCTTGAGTTTCTCTTGAATCTGTCCTCTTCCCTCTATCCCCACCATGACCGTCCTAGGTTGGCTATCATCATCACTTCCCAGAAGCACTCTGTGAATCTTCTCCAGTTCCACAAAGAAGCTAAAGTGACTTTTCAAAATGCAAATCTAATCACAATGCTCTCCTGCTAAAACCTGTGGCTACTGGGGTAAATGCAGGATCCATTAACATGTCCTGCAAAGTCTGATACCCCTACACCCATCTCAATTTCGTTTCTTTCTTTTTCTTTCTTTCTCTCTCTTCCCTCTTCTCGCCTCTCCTCTCTCTCTCTCTCTCTCTTTCTCTCCTCTTCTCTCTCCCCCCTTCTCTGGCCTTCCTTTAGCCTGTCCCAGTGGCCAAGCCTCCCCGCACTGGACCCTTTGCAGACATGGTTCCCTAAGGCTAGAGTGCTGGAATCACAGGTCCACAATTGTGTTTGTTCTTATTTGTTGGATGTCTGAGTCCCACTCCAGACTCTAAGCATGAGGGCAGGAGTGCATTTGCTTTTTCTCATCGTTGCATACCCCATAATTAGCACAGTTGCTGGCACAAATACTAGCTCAGTAAACAGTTTTTTAATGAACAAATGAATGAATAAAAATACCGTGGCACAGTTGAAGAGGCAGGACAAATAAGATGTTGGTGCTTCTTTTGGTTTGACTCCTACTTGGGGGCAGGGAGGGCAAGAATTAAATTATGTCAGATGGAAAACATAAATTCACTGGCTGGATCACTGTTGAGTTACTGCAACCTTTGTGAGTGTGTCACAGACTATGTTGGAAGTAGCTGAGCACAGGAGGAGAAATCAGAAATTGGTTCAGCAAAGGGGTCATCTCAAAATATGCTACAAGTCTAAGGGGTTATATAACTACCAAAAGCTGAAAAATTGTCTTTCCACACTCTCACCATATCTATCATTTCTTTAGGTTTGCTGCCTAGAAAGATCTCATTGTCAGATATTTTTTTCCCCCACCAAAATATATAAGCCTCAGTTTGCAGCTATCTCACTACTAGGTTAGCCCTCACTGTCCCTTTCCGTATTCAACCCTCCACCTCCCGCTTCCAGCTCTGTAGGTGTAAAACACGATGATCCAGAGCTGGAGAATGAAGACCCGCCTATGCTGTTCCCACACAGAACACGGCGTGAGGAGGTGGCGAGACATTCGCAGACCATAGAGGGCCCTCGTGTGGGGCTGGGGCAACTTGATCTCAGATGTCTGTGCCAGAAAAAAAACTGATGAACAGGTACATCATTCAGGAATGTCCAAGCTCACAAATTCTTCTTCATGAGGCTAGCAGAACGTGGAGGCCTGAAACCCTCCTCCAGAATCTAACTCATACCCCACCATTCTGTGATATGTATTCTCTGGGCTTCCATCATTGAAGTTCCGTCTCCCTGTCTTATAAGCTCCAAGGAATGTAGGGACCATGTCTAACATGGAGAATTCCAGATACAGGCAGGTGCTTTAAACCTGTAGCTTAATCAAATGGTTGTCAACGAGACAACATCAGCCTCCTTTTGTTGTCTCAGGCTAATTATTAGACAATTCAGAAATAGGATACAGATGATGTTTAGCCATGTCTTACTGAATGATTCAAATCAAACTCACTTTCCAGGTAATCGGCAGAATTTCTGACTCTGTGCTGGATCCCTCCTTCACCTCCCTCCTAAACCCTCTACCAAGAGGACATACATCATACCCACCCTTCCGGATGGCAAGTCTGGAAATATGCTTGCACTGTGCACATTGGCCGCTTTCTACTGCTGGTGCTAAGCAATAACTCAGAGTAGCAAGCAGCCTAAGCCTGGGTTGAGATGGCAACAGTCCTTCCGAAGGACTCTAAGTCAATGAGCATACAGCAATGGCTCTCAGACTTGAGTGGCCATCAGAATCACCGGGACAGCCTGTTCAAACACAGATTCCTATCTGCCACCCCCACCTCAGAATTTGTAATTCAGTAGATCCGAGGTGGAATCTGAGAATTTATATTTCTAATAAATTCCCAATTGATGCTGATGCTGCTGGTCCCACCTTGAGAACCACCAACACTGGTGTTAACTACATAGTCTTAGTAATGATACTAGAAAGATGTGGGTTCAAGTCCCAGCTCAGCCACTTAGCATGTAACTTTGGATAAAGTATTAAATCTCTCAAATTCTCACTTTCCTCATCTATAAAAA
The DNA here is from genome assembly GCF_029281585.2 of Gorilla gorilla gorilla. Classification (NCBI taxonomy): domain Eukaryota; kingdom Metazoa; phylum Chordata; class Mammalia; order Primates; family Hominidae; genus Gorilla; species Gorilla gorilla. The sequence goes on from NC_073237.2 coordinate 72,418,056, forward strand.
GAAAGTATTAACAGCAGCAGTGCTGAGGATTAAATGGGTGATGCATCTGGAAGCATACGAAACATCCCCACCCCAGAAGACAGAGCCCCTTTCCCTACACCACACCCAGTCCCTGCTCTCCCCAGGCTGCCGGTGCAACTCTCCTTAACAGGGCTGCTATAGGAACACTTGAGCAGTGGGCAGGGCACAGCTAATTGTCTCCACTTGCCTCTGTCCAGTGGTGTCCTGTCCACAAGGGCAATGCTAAGATGAGCATCAGCCCACCTCACAGAGCGCAAACAAGGCTATTGCCTGATGCTTCTGGAAGAATGGTGTTTCACATACCTTTTTGCCCTGAGACTAAGAGATAAAGTAATTCATCCAAAACCACACAGCTAATAATGGCAGAGCTCCAGAGTTAGGACAATGCACCTGCTGACTCGCCTATACTGAACTGCATTTGTAATCTTGCTGTATTAATTTCTTATGGCTGCTCTAACAGATAACTACAATTTGGTACCATAAAACAATACATATTTATTCCCTCACACTTCTGGAGGTCAGTAGTCAGCAATCAGGGTTTCAGTAGGGCCACCCTACCAGAGGGTCCAGGGGAGAATCCATTTTCTTGTTTTTTTCAGCTTCTAGAGCTGCATTCCTGGCATTCTTCTGCTCATGACCCCTTCCTCCATCTTCAAAGCCAGCAGTAGCCTGTTAAATCTCTCACTCTACAGTGAGAGAGATTAGATCACCTTCTTCTGTAGTAAATTCTCCTTCTGTTTTCCTCTTCTAAGAACACTTGTGATTATATTGGTGCCACCCTGATAATCCAGGATAATCTCCCCATTTCAAGATCTTTAACTTAATCACATCTGGGAAATCCCTTTTGCTGTACAAGGTAATACTCACAGGTCCCGGGCATGAGGACTTGGATATCTTTGGAGCCCATTTTATGGCCTCCCACACTTGGATTTTTTGTCTAACTCTCTGAGCTACCATTTTTACTTCAGTGAAGTGGAAATAATAATATATCCTCATGAGAACATTACCATGTGGTACACACTAACTCACTGAATAAATGTCTGCTGGATTGTTGAATGCTTCCTGCAATACTCTTTTGTGTGTATCTTGCATTAATTCGTTAACTATTTACTCATCTAACTTTTATTAAACACTTACTATGTGTTAAGTACTGAGCTGGGCATAGGGGATATAATATAAGGGTATATAAGGATATAATAGAATACATTTCCTCCCTTTACAGATTTTATACTGTAATAAAGGGATCTAAATGAGGGAGCAAATGCCCTGATGTGTTAACACGTGTTATGAAAAGAAATTAGAGAGGATATGCTCTACGGAATGGGTTGTCAGTCCCCTGGGCAGGAGGTAGGAGTGGAAGGATAGAGCTGGAGATAGGAGGCTGGAAAGGGACAGGGAGGTGTGAGCACCTGGAAAGTGCCAGGAATTTCTCCCTGATGGAGCCTTGGGGCTGTCTTAGTCTGCTTCCTGCTGCCATAACAGAATACCACAAACTGGGTAGTTTATAAAAAATAGGACTTTGTTTGGCTCGTGGTCCTGGAGGCTGGAAAGTCTAAGATCAAGCAGCTGCATTTGGTGAGAGCCTTCTTGCTACATCATAACATGGTAGAAGGCATGACATGGCAAGAGAGTGTACATGTGTCAGAGAGAAATGGGAGCCAAACTTCATCTTTTTATCAGGAGCCCTCTCTCACCATAACGAACCCACCTTCACAGTAATGGCATAGTCCATTTATGAAGGCAGAGCCCCCATGACTTAATTACCTCTTAAAGGTCTCTCCTCTTGATACTGTCACAATGGCAATTAAATTTCAACATGAGTTTTGGAGGGGACATTCAAACCATAGCAGGTCCCAAGGACTGAGGCACAGTGGGAGAGAGATGAGCTAACAATGCTGCCAAGGGTCTGACTGCAATGACCCTGGGTGCCATGTAAAGAAATCTGGGTCATGTTATGTTCTCCAGGAGCCACTGCAAAGTTTAAAGAGGCCCTTCTCAGTATTCCATCCTCTGCAGGGATCCAGGGCTCCTGGCAGGAAACCCTGAAAGCTCTGTCCTCCTCATAAATATTAAAATACGAAATTCACAGAATTGTCTGTGAAGTGGTAGTGGTTTCCTTAAGTACCTCTTGCCTTTGCCTTTCTTCCTCATTGAGACCTTTTATGATTTATAGTTTCAGAATTTTATTTTTAGAGCCTCCCATTACAGTGAGCCATCATCTCCCTTGAATCTCTGTCAATCTAATTTATAAGTCATCTGTTCTTAAAAATATTCTTATACCTCTGGATCCCATTTAACTCTCTAATCTTTGCAGTTCTTTTCATATGAGAATGTTCAAAAGGTAAATTCACCAAATTAACTATTAGGCAGAGAAGAATAATTCTGATTGCTCATGCAGTATTTTTTTCCAACCTGGGTGGTTTTGCTGAGAAGTGGATTGATGGTAACTGTGATGTGAATTTATTTGAAAATGTTTGCTTTCCTGGATGCATAGTCCTTGGTCTATTTTATCCCTTCACTTTACCTCCTGAAACTTAGCACCCCTCTCTAATATATTTTTGTCAACTGATATCATTCTCTCCATGAACTTCAATAAATTGGCAGTGAACTTCTGTGCTGGAAAGACATTTTGCATTAAAAACTGGATTCACAGCAGGCAATCTGCCTGGGGACCACATGTCTAAGAAAGCAGTCATTTTTAACTAAGGATATTTCAAGCCTAGATAGAATAGGGCTGGTGTGCTCTGAAGCCACAAATGTCTAGCCTACTAAAAGCAAAATTACTGTACTGCATGTTGGTAATTAACCTTGTCAACTAACTTTCAGAACAACTCCAGCGTAATGCACACACCCTTCTTTTGAGTTATATTGTTGTGATTCCTGGATCCCATTACATTCTACTTGCAACCTGTGTTCCTATCGCTACCCCTTACCAGCACTCCCTGATTTGCTTGCCCTGTTCAGCTTTTTGGTTCATAGAATTTAGTAGCTTCTAACCATACTAACCATGCAAAATTTACTAGTTTACTTTATATCTCCTGTGTTATGATGTAAACTCCACCAGGAAGGAGATCTGTGTTTTGCCTACTACTGTATCTCAGATGCCTGGAATAGTACCTGACATGTAGTAGGCGCTCAATAATTAGATGATGAATGAATTACTGAATTCCTTTTCATGGAGCTTTTAACTATCGTGTCACTGCTTTTTGCATCCCTAACGTCCAATAGTCAACTTATTTATTTACCAAAATGTTTCGATCACTTCATCACATGGCAAGTTGTGGTCTAGATCACAGAAAATTACTCTTGACCTTAAAGAGCAACTAGTCCCTGTCAAGGAGACACATATGTGCAGAATCACCAGTTGATATACATAATTATAAATAAATAAAATTATAAATTAAAATATAAATTATCAATTTAAATATATATTAAATTATAAATTAAAATATGTACAAAGCACAACCAAGCACAGAAAGAATTAATTCAGCTGCATAATGATGTGGTAGGAAAGATTCAGATAATTCTTCACAGAGGAGGCTACTTTGAGTTGTAGAGAATGAGTAGAAGTTTACTGGAAGAAGAAAGAAAGGAGTGGGCACACTTCAAATGGCTGTTCTAAGTGGGAGAGTGTATCACGGGCTTGGGGGACTGGAAGTCTCTTGGAAATGCCAGAGCATGAGGATGTGTCTTAGTTGACCTCAACAGCAGCTGACCTTGAGACAAAGATTCAAGTCCAAGAGTTTTTTTTAGGGGAGGTCAAAGAAAATGCCAGTGGTGAAGCAGGACAGTCAGATAGGGAAGGGAACGCAGCCAATGAAGGTTATGTCATCAAGCCAGTTACTGTAAGCTACCAGAGGGGCAACTGGAGTTCAACGTCGTGGGGAAACTCTGGAAAATGGTATATAACATAGGCCTCAGAGTTACCCCACTGATGAGGCAATGTAGCTGTGCTTTTCATATACTAAATCCCTGTCATTGGTTGAGGACAACTCTTGGGGGTCAGTTCGCTCCCTCTTCTGGCCTGCCATATGTGCCTGACAGAGCACAGGCCTCAAGGAAGTACAAACCAACACTCTCCCCTGTAAGTTTGTTTCTGCATATGGATGTGATGAGGCCAAATGGTGTGTGCAGGGCACCAAAAGAGTCTGCTACAGTTTGTAAGGTGAGCAATACAGGATGAGGGTAAAATTGAAGCAAGGGCCAAATTTTTAAGGCTCTTGTATGTCATTCCTTCGAGCTTTATTCTGTATTGAGGGAGCAGCGTTGCAAGATTTTAGGTAGGAGAGTGGTCTGATAAGGTTTGAATTTCAGAAAGAACATTCTGGCTACAGAATGAATGAAAGAATTGGCGTGGGGGGTGGAGAATATCGAGTCCAGGAGACCAATTAGGAAGATAAATCCACCATATGGTATAGAAATGATTGAGCTAAAAGACATGGGCTGGTGCTGGAGATGGGGATGAGCAGATGGAATGGAGAGCTGTTCAGGAGATAGAACAGACTGAAATTGTGAGGGATTAGATGTGAGGAGGGATCGGGGATGACTCCCTGGCGCAGGCTCCCCTGATTGGATGATGGTGGCACTCACCTAGATGGGAAGCACAGGAGGGGTATCAGTGCTGGGCTAAAGTGGTAAGGCTTGTTGAACATGGTAAGTTGGAGATACCTGTAAAGTATCCAGGTGGAGAATCCAGTGGGCAATAGATGCAGGATTATTGAACTCAGGAGAAAGATCTGGACTGAGAAGAATTGTTTAGAAACCACTACTTTATGGAAGAGATTTAAGGGCAGAGAAGCAGAAGAAATTCCAGGATACGTAACTGAAAGTTTGCCATGTGGGATGAGTTAATTGAATGTTACTATCAACATCCATTCGTATGAAGTCCTTTGCTAAGCTAGAGATGACCTGGCACTTATCATCCCTGGGTATCGCTTTGCCTTTATTTCTCTCTGCATCTTTCTAAAATTATTATTTCTTTCCCTCAGCCTAGCTGGATTTGGAGAGGGAACAAGACAAATTGTGTGATTTGGGGCTAGCTGTAGAAACTCTAATTATTAGCTTCTTCATCTGTAAAATGGGGATCCCATAAGTGGAGACTGGTTTGTCTGATAGTCAATCGAAGAAACTTTCTTGAGAGGCTTTCCAAAGCTTTCTCCCTCTCCTGACCTCAAAAGATCTTAAGTCTGGGCATGGTGGCTCACACCTGTAATCCCAGCACTTGGGGAGGCTGAGGTGGGAGGATCACTGGAGGCCAAAAAGTTCAAGACTAACATGGACAACATAGGGAAATGCTATGTCTACAAAAATAAAACAATTAGTCAGGCATGGTGGTGCATGCCTGTGGCCCCAGCTACTCAGGAGGCTGAGGCTAGATGAGTGCTTAAGCCTGGGAGCTTGAGGCTGCAGTGAGCTGTGATTGTGCCTTTGCACTCCAGCCTGGGTGAGAGAATGAGACCGTGTCTCAAAAAAAAAATCAAAGTCATGCTCTTGCCCTACAAGGCACTTAGGTGGGTTGGTACAAAATGCTCCTCACTGCACCCGCCATGAGCATTCACCCCCAGCAAGCACTGCACCTTTTACCTGCTAATGCTGGTTCATCTTTTACCTAGCACTTCATAATTGATTGAATAGCAGCTACGCTTGGGACCATTCTAAATGGTCCCAGCCACTGAGACCACTGTGAGAAAAGCCCTTTGTAACTACTTACCTTCTCTTCGTGTGAGTTTTATGCCAAGTATCTACGGATGTGCAACTCTTCCGCCAGACAGTTCTGCTGGCCAAGGACAGGATGGCCCCTCTGAAGGAATGTGTAGGTGATGACATTTCTTTCATCATTTTGGTACCTAAACATGACACTCTATCTGGCAACAATGAAAGGCACTCCTGATTGCTTACGGCATGGCTGTAGGGGGAATGGGCTGTGAACGTCTGCACTATATTTTGCTCCATCAACTCTTGTTATATGGGTTGATATAGCAGGAGAGATAACACGAGTTGTGTGTCTTGTTGATATCACAAGAGTTGTGTGTTAGAGAAAGAACACAGCCATCCAGCATTGAGCAGGCTGAAAATACTGCCACTGACAAAATACTGCCACTGACAAAGTACTGCCTGTGGCATGTGGTTAAACGCACAGTGCTACGCCAGCAGTTGCTTAGTTTCCATACATCTGCTAGATCATTCCAACCAGCTTTCCTATATTCCCAGGCTCTGGCAATGCTACCACCATTTTCTTACTCACTCAAGTTTAAGTCCATCAACTCGACTCCTTTTTCTCCACTCATTTCCTATATGCAGGCTGTCATCATTTATCAGTCATAGTAACATTTATTCACCATTTGTTATATTCCAGACAAACCCTGTGCTAAGTGCCTTTAAATACTTTATCAAATTTAGTCATTACAACAACTTTCTGAGGTAGGGTTATTTTTATATTTTTTTGCACCTATGGAAACGAGGGTTAGAAAAGTTAAGTAGCAAGCCTAAAACACCACACAGCTAGAAAGTGGCAGAGCTGGAATATGGATCTGGCTTTCCCAGCCACTTATGTACCATAGTCCCTCCTGCAGAGCATTAAGGATCTTATCTGCCCCTCCTATATGTGACACTTTGAAGTTTCCAAAGCATTGTCACAAAGCTATCATTTGATCCTCCAAGTGGAGCAGAGAACTAGGCAGGACATGTATCATTGTCATTTCCACAGAAGTGACTAAGCCCCACGGGGTTTCACCGACCTACTCAAAACCATGCATCCATGCCTTGGACTCAGATCTTCTCTCTTTTCATTATTCCCATAAATATCATTCTTTTTGTTCAGAGAAGCTGATTCTTCTGTAATGACCAATGTATAAAATTTCACGGGAGGCCAGATTTAGCCTACTACAAAGATATTTCAGATAGTTGAAGTTTTCCAAAAATGGAAGAGGAGGTAGTGAGTTCTTCTTCCTTTTCAGTATTCATTCAAACACTGAGCAGTCACTGGCTGGGCTAGAAAATCATTGAGGGAATTCAACCCATTCCCTGGGGACAGGGTAAATAAAGGCAGCTAGAGTAAATGAGTTCTAAAGGCCATCTGTCCCTGAGATCTGATGGCTCTATTTTCTGGGGACCACTCTGTCCTCACCATTTTGGTTGTAGTGGTTCCACTCCCTCACCCTGGCTTACTGCAGCCATCTCCTGGTTGATTTTCTGGACGTTGTCTTTCAATTCATTTAGTCTCCCTTGACCAGGGTGATCTTCACCAAAGTTGTGCCCAGCATAGACTTTATCTCTTTCTAAATCTTCAGTGGCTCCCTTTGACCAGCTGTACCCACTTGATACCCCTCTAACTGATGTTCCCTTATCTATCTACATCCTCTATCCAAGGTCATTTTTTATTTCCCTCGAACTCAGTTTCTACTTCAGTCAACCCAATCATTTGCCTGCTCCCAGAGACATCAGACTTATTCTGCCTTCAACCCTTTGCTTTCCTTGTCTCTCTCTGAAACATTCTCCACTTTCCCTCCTGCCCACTTAACCACATCCTCCATTCTTTCATGCCCAAGGCAATCTTATTTTCAGCTCAACAAACAAAAAAATGGAATGAATTCCTCACACTTAGGAACAATCTTCCACTCATACAGTGAGGCCACGGAGACCCCAGAATAAGCAAGAGATGGCCCTGTCCTTGGGGAAGAGTATAATCAGAACCAGCTGCTCTGGACAAGACTTAGATTTGAACACCTGATTCTACATTGGCTAGTTTTCTTGATAGTTGATGTGAGCTGATTCTATCCCACAAAGGGTAGAAAGTGAGCCTTCTTCCAACACCCCAAGCCCCATGCAAGAAAATGGTAGGCAAGCAAGTAGTTCCAGATTACATGATTGAGGAGTCTAGGATTGCATGTTTGACTTTTTCCCCACATTCACTCACACATACACGTGCACACACACACACATATGTGTGTGTGCACGCAGCCCACCAGTGATTTGAATTTCTAGCATATTGGAAGGGGGGTGCCATTTAAACATGAAATCTCATCTCTACTACTTTCTTGGAAAAGGGTATGTATAGCAAAACTCTGGTTAAAAGAGGAGAGTTTGGAGTCTGACTTCTTGGTTTAAGTCCCAGCTCTGGCAACAGCTAGGTGACCTTAACAGACCACTAATGTCTCATTGCCTCAACTTTCTCAACAACAACAACAAAAAGCAGGCCTTGGGGATGATTTAAAAAACAAGTAGTATACAATGCCTTTCTCCCAACAGGGTCAAGTTATTGTAAGGATCAAGTAAGTTAGTATTTGTGGAGCACTCCGAACAATTCCTAGCATATGGTAATCATGAAATAAGTGTTAGCTGTTCTTATTATTACTAATTCAGTGACCTTGGACAGACTGCTTACATTTCCTGAGCCTTGGTTTCCTCATCTGTAAGAGGAGAGCAATGCTCACCTCCATAAGCTGGCTCTGAGAATTAAGTGTGAAAATATTGAGAAAGCTTTTCTAGAAAAGCTTCCCTTATCTTTGACCCAATGCCTGGACTTACACTCCCCAAACAACACAACTACAACTTTCTCCTCTCCCTACTTCTTTAGCCATTTTGCAAGTCTATCATTCATGCTACTGTTGTAAGCCGGTTGTTTTTATTCCATAGAAAATGTTGGCCTCTGACAAATTCATCTTTAGAAAATTATATCCTAAATGACACTAGACAATTGCATAAGCCAAAGACTGTTCAAGTTCCCCAAGCCCACAGGCAGCTTTTCCACAGTCCATCCCTGCCCATTTTGGCAAACTGTGAACAGCAGAGAGAGGAATTGGCCTTCCCCAGGAAAATTTGGGGCCCCAGGCACATCATACCATGTAAAATCTGGTTAAGATAAATATCAAGAGCAGCCTTGAAAGCAAAAAGAAGTCACAGCAGGTCAGACAGCAGCCGGAGGGAGTTTGGGAAGGGGAGGAGGGCCTGAGTCACCAGCTCTGCCTGAGATGATCACTAGAATCGAGTTTCCAGGGAAAGGCAGGCTTCCTGAGCTGTGTATGCTAAGCCTGCCTGGTAGCTGCAGACCTAAGCCATGGGCTAGGCTTTGAAGGCCCAGGACCCCCCATATGGGGCCCAGACTTGTTTCATTGGTTGCTTGTTCCCTAGAGATGCTGCCAAAGAGGCCACCAAGGGGAAAGTTACTTAACTAATTCAGGAAGGTGCAGTGGCCTCCAAGGGAGACGCTGAGGGCCTGCTTGGGGTGGGCTTGATAATAATGGAGAGTGGAAGCCAGCTGTGGTGTCTCATGCCTGTAATCCCAGCACTTTGGGAGGCCAAGGCGGGCAGGCGATCCTTCTCTATAAGGATCACCTGAGGTCAGGAGTGCACGCCCACCTGATTAACATGGTGAAACCCGGTCTCTACCAAAAATACAAAAATTAGCTGGGTGTGGTAGCACACACCTGTAGTCCCAGCTACTCAGAGGCTGAGGCAGGAGAATTGCTTGAACCTGGGAAGCAGAGGTTGCAGTAAGCCAAGATCACGCCACTGCACTCCAGCCTGGGTGACAAAGCATGATTCTGCCTAAAAAAATTAAAAATTAAAACAAAAAAAATGGGGAGTGGAGTCAGACTCCAGGGGGGAGAGTTTGAAGGCACTGCAATCGGCTCTTCTACCAGAGGGACTGAATTGTTCTAGAGGCCACATAGACTTTCTAGAGCTACAATGTTTCTAGCAAAGTCAGAGGTTTTTTGCAAGCTCCTCCTCTGTCCTCTACATGACTCCGCAGGACTTCTCTGTAGGACTAGGCTGAGAAGGCAAGTTCTCAGGTCCATATGGTGGAGGGAGACAGAGGCTACAATGTCACTGGTGGAACCAGGCGCTCTACAGCATAGATGGGGTAGAGAGAAGCATGTAGAGCCTTGAAAGGAGATATCAAGGCATTCAGGAAAGGAAAAAAGAGGAAGAATGCATTGAGTCATACCACTCTGAAATGTTTTGATGAGTCAAGCATCCTCTCATGATGTTATTAATGTCAAAGAAACAATTCCTTGGGTTTATATTGAGGTTGCACAAGTTAGCTCACAACCAATTCCTGACCACTGTGCTAAGAGCTGGGTGAAGATCAGTGAGTGTCACAAACAATGTTATATTACTCTCAAGAGCTTCCTCCGTAAGGCAACAAGAGGGATAATATTAAGCAATAGAGGAATAGCTGACCTGCCTTTCTGTCCACTATTGGTTTAAGATGCCCACAATTTTTTAGGAAGTGAATTGTTCTAGAACTGTAGATTTAGTATTGGGGGTCAAAGGGAAGGGGGCTGCCATTTCCTGAATAGAACTTTGGTGCCAAACAGAACCATGCCTGGTTGACTTCTTAAAAGTAATACAATGGTTAATAAAATTGGAGTCTGTTTTCTTAAGGGGTCCCTGAAGAGTTGTGGAGAAAAGAAATCCTTTTGAAATATTTTGTGTATACTTACTACGCATTTCTTTTTTTGTTTTGTTTTTGAGATGGAGTCTCGCTGTCACCCAGGCTGGAGTGCAATGGTGCAATTTTGGCTCACTGCCACCTCCGCCTCCCGGGTTCAAGCAATTCGACTGCCTCAGCCTCCCAAGTAGCTGGGACTACAGGCATGCGCCACCACTCCTGGCTAATTTTTTGTATTTAGTAGAGATGGAGTTTCACCATGTTGGCCAGGCTGGTCTCAGATTCACCTGCCTCAGCCTCCCAAAGTGCTGGGGTTACAGGCGTGAGCCACCACCATTACTATTACCATTACTATTACCCAGCCATTACTATGCACTTCTAAATCAACCACAGTATGAGAAGGAATAATATTACCTGATATTAGGCAGGAGACAAACAGGAACTAGCAAAGTTTGGAGGAATTGAACTCATTTTATAAAGCTGAAGAAAGATTAAGTACATTATTCAAAGCCACCAGACAACAAGAAGTGAGTTGAGCGTTGTTTCTAAAGGTCTCTCTGGTGTTTGCTCTCTGGTGTTGCTTATCTGAGGGACCCAGTTTTACTCACTGGAGTAGCAACAGCTGAATATTATTGAGTGCTTACTAGTATGCCAGTATGTTTCAAAGCACATTTCATGTGTTAACTAATTTAATCCATCTGGCCATTTTCTTAGCTGTGATTATCACCATTTTACAGATGAGCTGACTGAGGCTCAGAGAGGTTATGGAACTTGCCCAAGGTTACACATGTAGCCAAGACAGGGCTGAGGTTCACATCTAGGACACCTGGTTCCAGATATAGGCACTTCAGTTCCCCACCTCTTGGGGGAAGGCATGCTTCCAAGTGGGGAGAAGATAGCTCATCGTCATCCGAGCACACAGTGGGAATGAGAGGAATCTCAAAAAGGAGAAAGAGCCATCCTCTCTACTGTGGAACCGGTGAGGTTCTAGTCCTGGATTCCACACTCTGGACAGCCTAAAGCTCTGATAGGATGCAAACCACGGGGAAGGACGTTGGTAGGCAAGGAAACACCTGAGCTCTCTGACACCTGGATTTGGAAGCCTCCTGCCCCTCCACACCACATTCCCCACCCTCATCCATACAAACGCCGCTGCCCTCACTTTCATTCTCATCTGTTTATGTGCTCCACCTCAATGAGGTGGAGAGGACTGTACAATGTGTCCTGATACCTGCCAAGTAGGGGAGCCCCCACCCACTCAGTGAAGAAGCAGGTACAGCCCAAGTGCAGTGAGCAGTCCATAGGGGGACCAAGGATCCCAAGTTCTGAACCTGACTTGATGAAACTCTGCTGGGGAAAAGCCCCATCTGATGGAGATTCACCTATTTCTGACCGACTTTGACCTCAGCAGCCTAAGAAGGGCACAGCCATGGCTCTGGAATTTTCCACAGCACAGTGCAGGAAAAGCTGGCTTTGTTTGGTATAGGGAGGCTGTCTCCAGGGGATGCTAATAATAAAAAAAGAACATGTGTAGGTTGCATCTGAAGCCCAATTGCTTTGCAAGGTCATTGTGCTTGGTCTGGAGGGTCATTAATTTTAGCTGCCTCATTGCCACCCACATATGCAACCAATACATTCCTCAGGGGCAGGAGAAAAAGCACAATTTGGGATCCAGTCTGACCAGGGTTTAGATGATGTTCACACAGGATTAACATTCTGGTGCTTAAATTCCTTGATCAAATGGAGCTGAGACCCCTAACTACCCTACATTATTATCTAATATTTAATGAGATAACACAATTAAAGAAACAGAATCATAACTAACCTCTGTCATCCATTCTTCTGGTGCTGTAGGTCTGTTTTCTCATTTGATCCCCACCACATCCTATGAGAGAGAGAGAGAGTATTATCCACATTTACAGAAGAGGAATGTCCGGGAAATATGTGATTTGATTAATTTCACACAGCTGGAGAAGGAAGGGACCCAAAAATGTAACCCAGGACGGGATGACTCCAAAATGTGTGTCCTTACCCAATGTAGTGCTTCTTACGATGCTGACCCGCAGTAGGCACGGAGCAAACCTTGATTCCTTTCTTTATTTCCACACTTCGTCTTTTTGAAAGCACAATTTGGTCACTCCCAATAAATCACTGAGCAGCCCAACTAATCAAATGCTTCTTCAGTCACCAAGGGACAGAGGCATCCTGGGTGCCGCATTCCATACAGACCTGTCGCTGGGCAAACCTGCGGATCTCTTAGACAGTGTTAATGAGAACCGGTGAAAGACTAAACTGTCCGTTACAAAGCTGCGACCAGCTATCATGCAGCTAGAGCCCCAGGCCTTGGTATGCAGCTCCTCCTCTTTCCAGGGGCTTCTCTTTTCTCTTAATTAGAGATTTGGCTGAAATGTTTGAGCACTTGAAGTCAGGGTGTAAAGAAATAGGAAAGGAGTGTGGGAGAGGAATGATGAGCCAGCACTTTCTATGTGTTGACGCAGAGAAAGAGAAAGAGGGTAATTTGAGGATGTTCCTTCCCACGGGGCAATGGAGCAGAGAAAGCCACACTGCAGCGGTATTTTCAAGGGGTTTAAGAGCAAGTTATGAAAGCCATGAGGGAGGTTCATTGGGTTGCTAAAGAAACGAAAGAGGATGATAACAAGTCTCATCCATGTGTCGGTGTTTCAGGACTTAGAAGCTGTAACAAGGAACATTTGGGTGGTATTAAGCTCTGTGGGAAGGACTTGGGGCTTTAACTCTCAGTGCACTAGCACCTTTATGTAGTTCAGAACCTCAGGAAGGCTCTGTGGGCCACGCTCCTGAAAATTTCACCTGCCATCTTCATCACTCCAAAGAGAAAGGAAATGGCACATCCCCTAAGGCCTGGCAGTGTCGTGCTCACTCATGGGAAGCACTCTCAGCAGCGGCTTCCCCTCTCCTGCTGTGGGCTTGCATCTCATGTGGAGAGAGGCCCCCTTTCTCTCGGCCCTCAGCCCTTTCAAGTCATTCACTTTCTCAGTAAGCGTCTCCCAAGGGTGACTTGCACCAGGTTGTCGGCGCTGCTTTCTGAAAGATAAATAAGTTATTCTGTCAAATTATGCTCACTTATTTCTGTCAACATGTATTAAAACTTAGATATCGCCTCACCGTGAATGCATCAGACACTGTACTGTTCCCACCACTAGGGTGGGCCCTCTGCAGCCACAAATAGAGGAGACAGTTGGGGATAAAATCATAACTGATGATTAGAGAGACTGAGTGCACTAGCAAACCTGTAGAAATTCTAGGCTCACAGGAATAGCAAAAGACAGCCCACTAAATAAAGAGACTGTCAAGAAGCATTTCACACCTAACATGAGCAATAAATGGATTCCCATCCACCAACAACGTTTTTCATGATTTTCCTCATCCACAGGTTCAATGAGAAGCTTTGTAAATTTATTTTGTTTAATTGCAGACAATAATCACTCTCAGGGCTGGGCATGGTGACTCATGCCTGTAATACCAGCACTTTGGGAGGCTGAGGTGGGCGGATCACCTGAGGTCAGGAGTTCAAGACCAGCCTGGCCAACATGGTGAAACCCTGTCTCTACTAAAAATACAAAAATCAGCTGGGCGTGGTGGTGGGCGCCTGTAGTCCCAGCTACTCGGGAGGCTGAGGAAGGAGAATGGCTTGAACATGGGAAGCAGAGGTTGCAGTGAGCTGAAAATGCGCCACTGCACTCCAGCCTGGGTGACCGAGCAAGACTCTGTCTCAAAAAAAAAAAAAAAAAAAAAAAAAAATCACACTCAGGTCTTTTACCTCCACCCCACCCCCAAACCCCACCTTTTGGGTCTGGTCGTGCAACCAGCTGTTTAGAAACTTAAAAAAAAAATTGACACATAAAAATTGTGTGCATTTATGGTGTACAGCAAAATGTTTTGAAATATGTATACATTATGGAATGGCTAAATTAAGTTAATATATGCATTACCTCACATACTTATTTTTTGTGCATGATGAGAACACTTAAAATCTACTCTTAGTGATTTTCAAGTACATGATACATTGTTATCAACTCTAGTCACCATGTTGTACCATAAATCTCTCAAACTTACCCCTCCTGTCTAACTGAAATGTTGTATCCTTTGACCAAAATCCCCCCAGTCTTCCCCACCACCACAGAGAGCTGTTACCATAATTGTGGTTGTAAGCTATTTCTGAGGAGCCAGTTTATTCGTTTTGAACAGAATCAAACAACATAGAAAATCCCTGTCCAGACCCTCAACCAAGTTAATTCATTCAAAAAAATATTTCTGAGTTCCTCTTAGGAACTTACAGCCTAACGGGCAAAACAAACTGCTTGTAAAATCTGTTTACTTGATACATGGAATTGCCTTTTAAAGAATGGTGGCCATTTTAACAGAGAAAATAAATTTGGAGGGTATAATCAATCATTGAGTAAATCTGCTTTGTGAAACATGCCTGCTCAAAGTTTGTTTGTTTCACAGTAAATTCCTTTTTGATGCCCTTACCTCATCAAGTAGTTGAGATGAGGCATGTACTCAGTTCTTTCTTTTTATAAATAGCAAAGCTACTTGGAACACTAAAGGGGGAAATGAATCCATACCAGCAAATATCGTAGAAAGAGCATGGGCTCAGTCTCAGACACACCTGGGTCGCAGCCCAGCTCTGCCACTTACCTAGTTGAATGAACTTATGCAAGATTTTTTCATCTCCCTGAGCCTCAGTTTCTTGTTTATAAAAGAGGTTTTTGTCTGGATTAAATATTACATAGAACAGCACTTGTAATACAGTAGGCATCCATGAATAGGAGCTTGTATGATTGCTACATCACCACTACATTCAGGTGCGTCAGCCAAGACTTCACTTTGGATGTACTTTTTTAACTGCCTGACTGTGGTCAAGGGCCAAACGATGGTGGAAACTAGAAAGATCAACTCTTAATTCTGCCCTTTGAACAACGTGCAGGCTGAAGGAAACTAAATATTTGTGTGTGTGTGTTGGATCCACAATTTACGATCCATCCTTTTTGCAGGAGTGCCAACCCATGAGGTTGCCAGAGTAGCATTTCAGAGCATCTGCACAAACCCCACAGATCAATGCCAGTGCCTGCCTGAGAATGAAAAAGCAATGGGACCAGGAAGGATAAGTCTTGTCAATCAAAAACAGAATATGCAGGAAGGACAAGGGCAAGTTGTCCTTGAGAGAATGGGATAGAGAAGAGGTTTCCTCCAGACACCTCCAGGGTAGGGATGTAGAACCCTCTTTCTAGCTGCCTAATGTTCATTCTGTCTTTAGTGCATCCTTGAGGAAAGGAAGAAGACAGAATTTTCCATCTGCCAGATGTCTCCCTTATCCCAAGTTTTATTCATATATCAATTTATTTCCATTATCACAGGAGGTCTCCCAAGCCTCACTTCAACAGACTGGCTTCCCAAGATGGTGGATTGGTTGATACCCTTTGGACCCATCCCCAAAAGACAGGCAATACTGATTTTGTTTTTTGGCTAAAATGAAGTATTGGCCTGCTAAGACACAAACTCTTCGTGCAGACATTTTTTTAAAAAAAATACGGTAAAATATTCATAATATATATTTACCATTTTAACTATTTTTAGTGTGTAGTTCTGTGGCATTAAGTACATTCACACTGCTCTGCAACCATTACCACCATCCATCTCCAGACCTTCATCATCTTCTTCCACTGAAACTCTGTACCCATTAAATAACCCTTTCCCCCTACCCTTAGGCCCTGGAAACTACAATTCTACTTTGTCTCTATCACTTTTACTACTCCAGTTACCTCATATAAGTGAAATAATACAATATTCGTGCTTTTGTGACTGGCTTATTTCATTTAGCATAGTGTCTTCAAGGTTCATCCATGTTGTAGAGTTTGTCGGAATTTTCTTTCTTTTTAAGGCTGAATGATTGTGTTGACTTAAAGATGTTGCAGTCTCAGTTGATGGCCTCATGGTTTGAGCCTTGCTATAAAACTTTATGCTTAACAAGGCTTTGAAAACCAACTGATTTCATTAGTACATAAGTAGCTGAAAGTGTTGCTGAGTATTTATTATAGCTGGTGAAAAAAACATATAGATGTTTTTAATAAAAATTATCTTCACAGAATAGTATCTTAAGTTGGAAACTATATGTTGGCATCCTTGCAAAGAGATAGTATTATTTGATTAACACTTGTGATGGTAGAATCACTCATACTCTATGATTTCTGGCATCTGAGTGACGAGGCACATAAATAGGCCTCACAGGGAAGTCTACAGATAATTTCATACCCCAAGGTTACTCACTGAAGTAACCGGATCAAAAACCAAGCAACTGAATTCTCATCAAATTCCTCCCATCCTCTCTTACCAATCATCTTGCTAAAAAGTTTTTAAACTCACATCATAAAATATCATGTTTATGTATTGATTAATTTATTCAGGGTACATATTTATTTGCTAGAATCCTACAATAAATTTAGCTGTAATCAATAAAGAAATATGAGGTATAAAAGAAAGCGTAGCATTTGTTCAGGAGAAATGAGGCTCTTCTGGCCATGTAAACCTAAAAAAGGATTATACTTCAATCTTATGTTGTAACTTTGGATGCTATGATACATGTTCAGTTATTCTGGAAGACTTTATAATGTTTGCTTAGAATCTGGACTTGTTGATAGTATTCTACAGTGTTATCAAGAGATGGAATAAGCACAGTAAGCCACTTGTAACTTTTTAAAATTTATAAGTATTAATTTTTAAGCTGTGTCTTCAACTTTTGAGGTAGCATTCCTCTCCAAGTGACTACACTTCCTCAGTGTCCTTTGAACCATTATAGCATAGGATGAGAAAGAAACTAAAGGGGGAATGGAACATTTTTTGATCACAGGAGAAAGATGATCTGGAAATCATAACAATGGATGAAGATGCCAGAAAGAAGAGCTTGTAGGATGAGGTGGAAAACAAAATACTGGCTCCTGAAGGCTCTGTTAAAAGTTGACTTTTTGTAAGAATTTTGTATATCATGCCTGTCATAAACATTCAGCTTCATTGTGCAATGAAGACAGATGACAAGAATTTGCTGCTCCAAAAACAACAAAAAAGAGCAACTTCTCTGTGTCCTTGGAATCTGGTTTCTTCAGTTCCAAACATGCAGTGAAAACTTGTGCCTGTAAGAGCTGGGGGCAGTTGTTTATGTAACTAATTAAACATCTACGTAAATATGAGAATGGGAGAAGCCTCATCTATTCTCATCAGCTGTTCTAACGTGAAGAGGCATGCAGACTTGAGAGACAGGCACAGTTTAGTTGTCTTACACTGACTCTCTTACATAAGCTTCAAGGTCATGAAGTTTTCACCATTTTGTTTCCAAATAGTAGGAGGAAAAAACAAGTTTTACAAGTCCCTTATCAGGGAGGGAAAGGGCTTGGGAAGGTTTAAGTTAGCAGAAAACTTTTGTAGATCAGACAAGGATGGGAGATGTGAGGAAGAGATTAAACACAGAGGAACTGGTGGAGAAATATTCTGAGGAAAGAAGATTATAACAGTAGATGGGGAATTGACAATAGCCAGGAAGAGTGGCAGACCTTTCTTGGAGACAGAAGATAAGTAAAAAGCCAAAGAGAAGACAGAGATGACTTTTGACATTAAGAAAAAAAAAGCCAAGGGAACTCAGACATCTTATTGCAAATGAGGAGGTGATGTCTCCTTTTGCAGAAGAATGGGTGGAACTTGGGCTTTGGGATGGCTTGGCCTACCCCAAGTGGGGGATGCAAGCTAGAGATTGGAAGAGATGAATGAAGGGATAATCGCACAGTGACAGGGAGTCACCTGGGATGATGTAGACTTATAGTGTGGCATAAGAAGCTGTGTCTGGAGGATGTATTTAAAATCTTGGAGATGGGGTAATCTTTTGTGGTCATTATATCTAAGGCAGCACATTGTGAGTGCCAACAGAGGCCATTATAGTTGAGTAGATTGAAGACATGCAAAGCCAGAGTATTAAAGCCACCTACTGGTTTATGAAAGCCAATGAGAAGGCAAACAAGAGATCCAGAAGAAAATTTAAAATTTTCACAGTTATATCTTAATAACCCTCGACTAACCTAACGATGCCTCATCTGTATGATAAAGACTTTGAGTGCAGACATGATATAACTCTCAGAACCTTCTAAGTAGAATTTGATTTAGCAGAGCAAGGTGTTTTAGTTTAAAATCCTATCCTAGCATTGGATCCAACACATCATGGAAATGAGGATAGATGAATAGGAGGAGTTCTGTCCATTCCTACAGGCACTGATGTCAAGGCAAAGTAATTGTCTTTGCCTCTGGGTCTAGCAGAGTCCTGTGTACACCCTTGCTCTTCTGTTCTGGTTTTTAATCTGGCCTGTCTGAGGAAGTAGAAGTCCCTTGGCTAGTAATTGTGTTATAACTATCTATAAATCATTCGCATAAAATCTTTGAGAACCCACGAGTAGGGTCTTTTTAATTTGTATGTCTCTACATCTCCCTTAGTAGCTGGCATGTATGTAGTGTTAAAAAATATATCCATAAAATGAATGAATGGATAAGCTGTGCTCTCTGAGTCCACATTTCTCTAGAATACGATTTTTGTGAGGTTTTCAGCTTCTATGAATCTCTCCATTCTTGTTCCACTCAGCATATTTTTTTGAAAGATACATAGATATCATCTAACTGTAAACACAAATCGTTTGCACTGGCCCCTGTAGGCAAGGTCTGCTTCTTCCCACTGAGTTTGCCCTGGGTCCTCTGCTCTTAATTTTGCTGGTACCTGGACTGATAATCACCCTGCTCAATTGATTGTGCCTCCTACAACAATAGTGGAAGCCATAAATAAGAGGTGAAGTGAAGGAGCCTGAATAAATATAAAGAAGGCTGCATAACTATGATGATGCCTGTAGTCAGTGACACAGTCTCAGCTTGAAATCACCACTTCTGCTAGATGGAGGTCACAGCTTTTTTCTGTCTCAGGACTACTGGTTACCAAGAATGTAACCAGTCCAGTCAACACCGTTGTATGAGTTAATAAAAGGTGTCCCTCTACAGAGGCAGGGGCAGCCTACACCAGAGTGCCTGGCATGGTGAAGCAAATGGGCTGGATGTCAGCCTCCACTGGACCATTCGGGTGGGTAGGCACCTTGTGCAGTGAACAACCTGCATACCTGTTGGTACACCTTTGCCCCTGCTGATTATGCACTCTTTTGGGCCTAGGTCTCCTGGGAAGTTTCCTAGTCAGTCCTGAAGGAAGAATCACAGTCCCATTCCCATTCTAAAAACTGTATATAAGTTTCCCAGTCCAAACCGTACCTTGGTAACAATGAGGAGATATAGAGGAACAGAGCCCGGGGTGTGCAGGGTGTGCTGTGATTAGATGTTTGCATCACTCTGAACATGCACTTTTCCCTTCAGTTAACAAAATGAATAGAATAACCCTACATGAAAGGCTTTTTCTGCTACGTAAAGGCAAACTCTAGTTGTCTCTTCACAGTCGTCTTTGGGGTTTAGTGCTAGCAAGTGTAAAATTTACATATATAAGATTTACTTACATGCTAGCTGTACCAGTCCAGTAAAGCAATGGGGGAAAGAGGGATGAATTTCCCTCATTTCCTCACCAGTCAAGTCTAGGTTTCCAGGGTTCTTTTCAATGCAACTATGCTAAATCAGGCAGTGAATCTTGGAGTTGCAGTAAGACAACTTGATTAAACCCTGGGCGGGTCCTGCTATCTCACCCCACCAGCTGGATCTCAGATTGACAGTGTTCAGACACGGCTTATGGGGGCTGTCAGAGTTGGAGGGGGTTGAGGTCCAGTGGAGGTTGTGTCTCTGCCAAAAT
The DNA here is from genome assembly GCF_029281585.2 of Gorilla gorilla gorilla. Taxonomy (NCBI): domain Eukaryota; kingdom Metazoa; phylum Chordata; class Mammalia; order Primates; family Hominidae; genus Gorilla; species Gorilla gorilla. The sequence continues at coordinate 72,438,323 of NC_073237.2, forward strand.
CTGAAACCATATTTTCTGGGCATGACCAGTCTCTAAACCAGAAAAAGTGGCTCTGTGGATCTGACCAAAGAAGCCTGTCAATTTTTTTTAAGACAATAGCAGGTTAGGATGAGTGCAATGAGGGTTGGATTCAGTGAGTAGAGGCCCATCTTTGAGTCTATGAGATTTACTTTCCATGAGATTGGCCTCCCTCTGCCACCTTTGCTGTGGGAGTAATTTCTTAAAATGTTTCCAAGAAACTTGTGAGGCTGGATTTGCTTCTGTTGCAGGGCCCCATATGTGTTTTTCCTTGGGAAAGATAAAATTTCCAATTAAAGGAAGAATTCCCTGGCTATTTCTTCACTATTACTCTTTCAGAGTGAGATGTAGCTTACAATCACCCAATGTCAGCCAAGACTCAGCACCCATTCTTGACCAGTAACCATGATTCCCACACCTCTACCCCATGGGGTGGTAAGACAAGATCTAGGTGGGTCCTGCTCGTTGCTTGACTTGAACCAAGGCTATATGGCCCTCTGTGGACCAGGAGACCTCAGCTTTTAATGGAAAAGTCAGTAGGAGTTCAGTAAAGGGGTCTGGTGGGAAGCCCCGCTTGGCCTTCCCTACTTATAAAATCTGTAACACATGTTGACTAGGTTCAGAAATATGTCATTGCCTCATAACTTTTTGAGGTTCCAACTTCTGGGGCCCCCGGGAGAGGAGCAGTTGTTATGATAAAGTCAGGATTTGGGACTAGCAGCTGAAGCCATTCAGGGCCTCTCCTCTCTGTGTTGTCTGCATTGCTTTCAGGCAGCCACAGAGATCTGGCTGCTCTCAGACTGACAGCCCAGGCAGCCTTGCCATGTAGAAATGAAATAAACAACTAGATTTTGTTCCCCAGGAGAATATGTTGATGAGCATGGCCACTGCCAGACCTGTGAGGCCTCATGTGCCAAGTGCCAGGGACCAACCCAGGAAGACTGCACTACCTGCCCCATGACAAGGTAAGTGGCTTCTCAGGATCTCCTGGTGGTGTGAGCTCATGGATTGCAGGGTGGAGAGAGGAGGTGCTCACCACCTTAGCAGCACCCCATGGGCCTGCAGTGAAAAAGAAGCAAACTCTTTCCCACTCCACAGATATTCTCCTTGATCTGGGCACAGCCCAGCTCTGTAGTATCCTCTCCCCATGACGCCCAGTCCCCACCACAAGGACCAGTTCCCTGGACATGGAACAGATTTCCTCATCAATGAATAGGGTGCCTTTGATGCCACTTTTGATGCCTGAAATCTCATCCTTTTCTGCATACCCATCCCTCAGTCATCATTTCCATCTGCTGGTCAAGTATCTACTTATTTCTAGAGTCAGTTCAAAAGTGAACTGTTCTTTTTTTTTTTTTTTTTTTTTTTTGTTTGAGACAGAGTCTTGCTCTGTCACCCAAGTTGGAGTGCAGTGGCGCGATCTCTGCTCACGGCAACCTCCGCCTCCCGGGTTCAAGCAATTCTCCTGCCTCAGCCTCCCTAGACGCTGGGATTATAGGTGCCCACAACCACGCCTGGCTAACTTTTGTGTTATTTAGTAGAGATGGGGTTTCACCATGTTGGCCATGGTGGGTTCTATGTCTGCTTCCTCTCCTATTTCTGAATGGTCTTGACCTCCTGACCTCAGGTGATCTGCCCGCCTCAGCCTCCCAAAGTGCTGGGATTACAAGGGGTGAACTGTTTTTAAACGCATTTCTGACCTCTTCCCAGTAAAAATAATCTCTTCCCAGCAAAAATTAACCATTTTTATGTCCCTTTGCTCTCCATAAGCTTCCATAAGAGCAGCTGTAGCCTTTGAAGGTTTTCATTTACAAAGCTGTCTCTTCATTAGACTGTAAGCCACTTGAGATACTCATCTTTGATCTCTAGTACCTACCACAGTTCGGGGATAATAGCAGGCACTCAGTAATGTTTGCTAACTGAGTTAATGAGGGAATAGCAAGTATGCAAATGGAATGAGCATCTTTGCTAATACACTGGGAATTTCTAATAAAGAAAGCTGGAGGCCTGTTGTATTTTCAGTCAATGCTCCTCTGAGCCTAGCACTGAATATTTTTTGGCTGCTGAGTATTTCAGTGAATGGCCTCATCACTGCCCTGCCCAATGCAAAGGAAGCAGGTCTCTCGCAGGCAAGGGTGATGAGGTTGCTCCAGTGGCAAGCACTTTGCATCTCTGGGATGGAGATGCCCTCTGCTTTGCATTATGGTCATTTTGTCCTACTTCTGCAGGACTATAATATTCTTGCAAGCGGGTGCTGTGGTGTGTTTGTTCCTTTATTCCCCACAGTGATCAACACATAATTCAATAAATGTGCTTTATTGAACTTGATGAAGGGTGTAATCAATATCATAGGTTTGGCTCTCCAAATAGCTCCCTCAGAAAGAGGAAGGAAGAAAGGAAAGAATGAATAAGAGAAGGAAAAGAGGAAAGAAGGAAGGAGAAAGGACTGAAGAAGACACAAAGGAACAGTTTTAAGAATTTTTAATGCTAACCATAAGCATATTTTTCCAAGTGTCTCTTTAAAATAACTATGCCTCTAAATATTGAATTTGCTTTAAAGAAGCATCAGGACTTACTCTAAGATACAGATAGCATTCTCAAAATGAAGTTCTGTTTTTTCTCCAATTCCCCACCATACCAACAATCAAATTCCAATGCATGTTTGGACGTCTTTTGAACTAGGGGAATATTTTAACATTTGTTTAATAAGGCAGCTACCACCCTTCCTTTACAATTTTATAAACCACTGGGTTTAGCTCCTTAAAGACAATTAAAAACCTGCAGAAAGCAAGTGCCCTCTTTGCCACTGTATTTAACATGCAAAGCTCTGTGATGCGAGGATCCTCATTGCCCAACCTAATTTCCCTGCCCAGTCCTGAAGGAGTTAGAGAGTCAGTGAACTAATTAAAAATATTTCAAAGTTGCCTCTTTTCTGACCCATGCTCAAACACTGTATTTGATCTATTTCAATGAATTCAGAGAAAAAAAAATCTTTTTACTAGATTTCATTCTTTTGGAATATTAAAGAACCAAGAAATTACACTAAGTGCTGTTTTAATGGCTTTAATTAGGCCAAGTCAACAATCAGCAAAGAGGACCAGCTAACCCTGACATGCTGTCTCTTTCATTACAGTTCATGTCACACACACATCCGGGGGCCTTCTGGAATACTCAGCGCCAGTGTTAAGATCATCTCTGCCCAGCTGTTTAGCACTTGGTTCCACTGCATTCTCCCTTTCTTTCAGCCCTGTTTGGTCTGGAATGGTTCACTTCCTATGAAAAGGTCAAGAGCTGGCATGAGTTGGGGAGAGAAGCTCTTCCCCTGCAGAGATGAGCTTGCCTGGGCATCTCAGGAATCCATGAATTGGATGACTGGTGGTCCCAGAGATGCCTTGAGTTGGCTTTAAGGAAAATTTTCATCAGACCCATTTTCTACTTTTATAGAGCAAAATATCTATTCTCTGCCACTAGGGAAAATTTGTTGGTGTCTGTTGAAAACTGTGGCCATTTGAAATGGGATTTTTCTTCAAGTTTCTTAGCAATATTTTGGGGGGAGGTTGGAGAATGTGGGGTGGGTCGTGGTGACATAATTCAGTGCCTTCACTTAAGCATAACTGTCTTCCCTATCTTTCTATCTTTAGAAATAATCATCCTCTTACAAAAACTGGAGATCTCACCTATGCTTTTGTTAGCGTGGACATGGAGGGAATGGTTTAAAGCATAATTATGTGATTGATATGTTCCTCAAATCAAGTCAAAAAGACAGCCCCTTTCCTACGTAAACATGGAAGTGTTCTATATCTGCTTCCTCTCCTATTTCTGAGTGGTTTTTAATGGTTCCCATTAATGGGAGATTACTTCTCCCAAGACAAATGATTTCCCCCCCAAACCAATCTGTCATCTCATCTTGGACAGGGGTCCCCAAACTCCAGGCCATGAACTGATATTGGTTCATGGCCTATTAGGAGCTGGGCTGCACAGCAGCAGGTGAGCAGCAAGTGAGCAAATGAAGCCTCGTCTGTATTTATAGCCACTCCCCATTGCTCACATTACTGCCTGAGCTCCACCTCCTGTCACATCAGCAGCAGCATTAGATTCTCATAGGAATGTGAACCATATTGTGCACTGCCCATGTGAGGAATCTAGGTTGCATGCTCATTATGAGAATCTAATGCCTGATGATCTGTCACTGCCTCCCATCATCCCCAGATGAGACCATCTAGTTGCAGGAAAACAAGCTCAGGGCTCCCAGTGATTCTGCATTATGGTTAGTTGCATAACTATTTCATTATATATCACAATGTAATAATAATAGAAATGAAGTGCACAATAAATGTAATGCACTTGAATCATCCCAAAACCATCCTCTGACCCCCATTTGTAGAAAAATTGCCTTCCATGAAAGTGGTCCGTACTAGATTGTTCTCATGCTGCTATGAAGAAATACTCGAGACTGGGTAATTTATAAAGAAAAGAGGTTTAGTTGACTCATAGTTCTGCATGACTGGGAAGGCCTCAGGAATCTTACAATCATGGCAGAAGGTGAAGGGGAGGAAAGGCTCCTTCTTCACAGGGTGGCAGGAAGGAGAAGTGCTGAGCAAAGGGGGAAAATCCCTTTATAAAACCATGAGCTCTCGTGAGAACTCACTCACTATCACGAGAACAGCATGAGGATAACCGCCCCCATGATTCAGTTACATCCCACCGGGTCCCTCCCACGACTCGAGATCATGAGAACTATAATTCAAGATGAGATTTTGGGTGGGGACACAGCCAAATCAAATGACAGTGCCTAGTGCCAAAAAGGCTGGGGACCACTGCCATAAAAGATAAAATGATGATGTACTTCACATCCCTTTCTCAATTTATTTTAGTAAGAAAATAAATCCCCAGAATAAACTCGCCCCATTCTCTTTTTCAGCAGAACACTGAATAGCTTCCTTGCTTAAAATCCTCAGAAAGCTCTCCCACAGTTTTTCTTATAGAAAGATTTTGGGTTTTTTTGTTTCTTTGTTTGTTCATTTTAAACTAGCCACATCCAGACTATTCCTTGAAAAGTCTTCTAGCTCAGTAACTGGTGCCAGGGTGGGGCTGGGATATTCCCCTTTGGCATTAGTGCCATCCGCTAAAAATCTGGGCTGGGAGCACAGGCATCTCATTCTATGCCATGGTGCAGGGGATCTGTTTTGACATGGACAGCCAGATGTGTGTGAGTGTCTGTTTAGGACTGGGACTCATACTCTGCAGTGGACCAAAAGGATTGTTCATTCAGTGGTGCTGCGGATGGTTAACAGAACATGAGGGCCTAGGAATCCAAAAGAGAGGTGGACTTCTGTCTTAGGTTGTCGGCTTGAATCCCATTCTGCCTCCAAACAGATGCAAATAACACAGACTTTCAGGGTGTGGGAATGAATGAGATGGAAGACTGCAAGTGACATACTATTCAGGACGCCTTGCCCCACCCAACCTTCTTCCAAACCTGGGATTGAAATGGCCCACCCCCCAGTTCAGGGGGTTGGTTCTAGCTCTGGAAACAGTGAAGTTTAAACAAGCCAGTGCCAATACAGGAACAAGTTGCTTGAGGCCTACACCTGACCTTTCATGTGGTGTCCAGCATAAGTGGAGAGGAGTAGTAGAGAGAAAAAGACATCCTTCCCTTTCTTCGCAGGCCCACTCAGATGTCCCAGGCCTGGATGGCAGCATTACGCCCATGGGAGCTTGCGTATGCTATGTGCTCAGTGAACCTCACAATTGATACAATAACTGTTATTCTAAGGGAGCTGTAAGAGATGCCAATTTGATGTCACCTGTATTACATAGGAATCATTTAGCGAATTCCACAGTAATCCAGACTGTCACTGAGCAGCGGATCTCAAAGAGTGCTCACCAGACCAGCACACTGGCAACATCTGGAATGTCAGAAATGAAAATTCTCAGCTGCCTCCCCTTAAGACCCACTAAATTAGGAACTCTGGGTGTGCAGCCCCCAGCTCACTTCATCTATTCATATTACCTATCTGACTCTTGCACTTGGTAAACATTTTGTATTTTTCTGAACAGAATACTTGGATACAATTTACTTAGTCACATTTGCTCTTATGATTAGTTTGCAAAGAATAATGAAGCAAAACTATAAAAATATTAACAATGACATTAGGATATATATTGTATATATGTAAAACCAAAGTTTTAGAAGCCCGTATACTAACTCACCTGTAATGCCCTTTGTAGGTGTTCACAGTAGGTGTTCATGGTCAGAAAAGGAGACTGCAGTACTCCATATCTCAGGAAATGTTTGCAAAACATGACACTCAAAATCAGAGTTCATTGATTACTTGCAATATACACAGGCCAGGCTTCTAAGTAGCATCCGAGCTACAAAGCAGTGTTTTGTTTCACTCGTCAAGAGCCCTTGGAGCTGACATTTCCCTTGCAAAGCATGAGCATGCTGATAGATAAAGGAAGAATATTTTCACCAAGGCCTCTCTCAGAGACCCACTGAGTGTGTGGAAAGTTTAGAGACCTCCATCTGACTGTTGGCTGGGTTTGGTTGGGGCCTATAATCTGGATTTTGTCCCTGTAGGCACCAGTTAGCTTGTTTGGAAGCAGATTCGGGATTGTTTTCCCAGCCAGTTTCTGGCATGCTGGCTGTTAGGTCCAAATCTTGGGCCAAGGATGGGTACGTGACTAATATTTCACATATTCTAAGATGATCACTCCCAGGCATCCCCCTTGTTTCTGGAACAATGAAGTCAAATCTGTCCAGCAAACATGGATACCACATGTTCTGATACTTAGGGCCACTCTGGAAAGTCACCCTGATGAATTCTAAAAGTCTGCTTTTCCTCTAGGATTTTTGATGATGGCCGCTGTGTTTCGAACTGTCCCTCATGGAAATTTGAATTTGAGAACCAATGCCATCCATGCCACCACACCTGCCAGAGATGCCAAGGAAGTGGCCCTACCCACTGCACCTCCTGCGGAGCAGGTGAGAGGACTGCTGCTCCTCCGTCTTCCTGACCCCAAACCTGTTCCTCTTCTGATGGCCATCATTTGGTTTGACCCAAAAGCCTTGTGTCTGGGGTTGAGGGTTAAGATCAGACAGCTGTTCACTGGAGAGCCTGTACAACCTTGAACTTTCTGCTTGCTGTCAGGACACAAAAAGCTTGTTCACCTTATTCGGGTGTAGACTCGGTGCCCTGGAAAAGATGAGAAAGCAGCTAAGAGATGCCTTTCCAGAGAAGGAGAGAGAAGGAAGTAGAAGCATGAGGTCAGACATGAGATAGACAGTGAAGTTAAGATTTGTGGAGGTAAAAGAGAAGACCTGGGGAATTAAGAAAGACACGTTCTGTCTTTAAGGGAAGTATGCCACTTAGAAGTTGCCAGAGCTCGGCAGAGCAAGGTCATCATTTCAAATGATTACAAATGTGACCTTTTGTGTCCCAGATTTGCCTGCACTAAAAGTTTCCTGCTGTCATTGGATTCTATTTCATGCTCTCAAGGGTTCTCTGCATTCTGATCCTTGACTCCTTTCCAGCCTCAACTCATATGCCTGTCCCCTACCGACCTCATGTGGGCCAGATTCATATTTTATTTTTTTCTATATACTACTTTTTAAATTTGAGTCAAATTTAAAAATTGGGACATTGCAAATAAAAACTTGAGGGTTTAATGTCTCTTGAAAATTCAAAAGATCTGCCAACACTGGACCTGCGTTTCCCAAATCATTACCTGGAGTCCAAAAGAGGCTGCTCTCCATCTCTCCCCAGTCCCCACCATTCCCAGTTGTCTCACTGATCCTGAGGCTGTCAGTTACCAGCATCATCATCCTTACATCATTTTTCTGGTGGAAGAGAATTATTGATCTTTATTCTTCCTTGCAACAAACCAAGAAAAATGAAGAACACATTGAGAGTACCAGGCATTTGCAGGAGATCAGGAGATAACACATTTCTGTATATAAATTCATTGCTTTGTGTTTCATGTGTCAAAACATGACAAATATCTGTCATATTTTACTTCTAGACTGCCTTATTCTGTTTCCTTCTTCATCTACAAGATGATGATAATGCTTACTTCTTTAAGAGTTTTTATGAAAATTAAATGACATGAAATGAGATAAAACAATAAAGCATTTAGAACAGGGCTAGCCACATGGTGAGCACTTGGAATATTAACTATTCTTATTTTTATTATTATTACTGTTATTGTTTGTAGCTGCTTATTCTTTTGAGCATTTGAGTTTCTCTTGCTCCTAAGACTTCATTTGAGATGTTTCCACTTGTTGTCTGGCTGATGTCTTCCTAGTCCATCTTAGTTTCAACATCATTTCCTCAGTGAGGGCTGCCCTAACCTCCTTGCCTAGATTAGGCCTTCACATCAGCAACCTGGGAACGCTGCACTTCCCCCTTTACGAGCCTCAACACATTTGATGTCTATTTGGTCCATAAGTTTCTATGCCCCATAAGAGCATGGCATGGTTTCTACCTTGTTTCTGCTGTATTTTAAGCACCAGCACAGTGTCTGGTATATGGAAGTCTCACAATAAATAACTGAATGAATTAATGAATGAATGGTTCAATGGAAGGAATGTTAAGACCAGCAGTCAGAAAATGTGGGTTCAAGTCCCGCCTTTGTTACTGACAGAAGGTACTAAACCAGTCACTTCACCTCTTTATGCCTCTTCTTATTTGCAACAAAAAAAAAGAAGAAGAAGAAGAGAAAGTACAAGATGGCATCCAAAAATCACTTTTACATCTCCATATATAGCACAGAATTAGAAAGAAGTTTAGATACCAAACAAACGTCTAGTCTTCTAAGCATCCTACAACTACTTGGACCAATCTACCTATAAATGCACTGACATTTCTTCTATTTTTTTTTCCTATTTGAAATTGTGTTTAATCCATTATCTTAAACATTTATTGCATCCCTTCTATTTACAAGTTACTATGCCCTGAATGCCAGAGAAAATGAGATAAATGATAGCATGATACTCATCTTCAAGGAGTTACAGTCTAACAAGGAAGTTTGTCCTCATATGTTACAAAACAAGAAAATAATAGATGAAGACCAAATGCATGGTAGAAATCCTATCCCAGATCAGAGAAGCAGCATCACTTCCAGCTGTAATGAGCAGAGAAGGCTTCCTCGAGGTGGGGTGTTGTTTACCAAGCCCTGAGGTAGCTCTGCCTACTTGAGAGTGCGATGTCCTTAAGAAGCATTAGTGAAGCAAGTGTAGCAGATACCTTGATAACACAGTGCTGAAGAAGATGGATGATTTAATTGAAGAAGTTCCATATCCATAAATGGAAGCTTTAATAAAAGGCTAAAAATCCTCCAGCCGGGGTGTCCCGTCAACCTTCATAAGCCCCTCCCACCAATTTGTAGAGATTGCATCCCTTGTTTAATTGTGACTTCATTAAGGTTTAGGTATGATGCCTTTTGGAAGTGTACATCTCCAGCTATATTGCTGAGGATTCACTCCAATTCTCTTCCAGATTTATTCGCTACCAAACTACCCAAAGCTAAATTCCATCAATCACACAACAGCTACAGTAAGCAAAATGTGGTAGTCAACTTCATCAAGTTTATTTTCAGAATCCCTGCACCTTTCTTTTATCCTTTCCAGCAGTCCTTTTCGCCTCATGCCTTCAACCCTCACCCTTCCTTTTCTTCTATGGACATCCAATATCATCATGCTGGTCCACCTTCTCACCTAACAGAATCAGCTGCCAAGAAATGCTCTGGTAAAAGTGAATTACTCTCCAGAATAAACAAAAGCCAATCCAAACTCTTGTCCCCTACTATCCCATTTGAACTCTTGTCGCCTGTTTTCCCAGGAAAGTTTCTGGTGCCTAACAAAAGTATCAGCCCTTCTACCACTGGAAATAGCTTCGTCTACATACTATTATAATAACTTAAAGTTGAAGACCCTGGGCAAGTAGCCAAAAATTTATGCATGATATTTAAATTTCTGAGCTATCCAAATTATCATCCATAACTAATTGAGGAGGGCTACTCAAAATCTGACCGAATCTTGACATAGTCCTGGATCAAACCTGTGGGAAAAGCTGGTCATGGCCAAGGCATCTAAGTGACCTCCCTTTGTAGGTCTATGTATTTTAAACACTGAGACCCCCTCAAATCTCTGTTCTTTAAACCCAAATTATAACACCCAAAGAGGCACCTCAATAAAGCCATGTCCAAACAACAAAAATGGGATTGAAGAACACTTCCTTCTAAATCTGGGCCCGTCGTTGCTAATTTTTAAGATTGATGATCCAGTTGGATATAGGGGAAAAATTGAATATTGCCAAATTCCACAATACATACTTAGAGCCTTAGACTCCCTCTAAGCATCTGGATCCTGAGTTGATGTCATGTGAAGGCGCAGGGGATGGAGAAGAGGTAGACTTCCTCACTGCTCTCCCTCAAATCTTCCTACCTACACCAGAGAAATTGGGGATCTCTGAAAAAAAGATTTTTTTCTGAATGAGTCATGGTGGATGGAAATGGCATTTGCAACGGTTTCATAAGGTGGCTGAGAACTTAACTTGGAAGGATGACCCTCTTGTGATCTTCAGAGATTCCAGGTTCCACCAGATCAGAGTCTTGTGCTCCACAATGTTGATCGATAGCTATAGAATCACCAAATGCACATTAGTCCTTCCAAACCCTCTTCTTTCCTTAGAGGATAATCTCTTCTATGTCTAATTTAGAAACAGCAGAATATTTTCTTCCACCACCTCTGTGGAAGCCCTTTTTATTTTCTTGGTCCTATGGGAACCAGTAGCCTTCTAGTAGAAAATCACAATTAGCAAAAAAGGTAGCTTGAGAGCCCATAATCCAAAAGCGTGTTTTAAAAATTGCATTTCAGGCGAGGCACGGTGGCTCACGCCTGTAATCCCGGAACTTTGGGAGGCCAAGCCAGGCAGATCACTTGAGTCCAGGAGTTCAAGACCAGCCTGGGCAACATGGTGAAACCCTATCTCTACAAAACATACAAAAAAAAAAAAAAAAAAAAAAAAACGGTTGGGCATGGTGGCACGCACCTGTAGTTCTAGCTACTTGAAAGGCTGAGGCGGGAGGATCACTTGAGCCCAGGAGGAGGAGGTTGCAGTAAGCTGAGATCATGCCACTGCATTCCAGCCTGGACAACAGAATGAGACCCTGTCTCAAAAAAAAGAAAATGTATTTCAACTATGGCTTTGAATAAATAAGAAATATTATGATAAATGATGTGAAAGTGCCATGCTCACAGGTAAAAAATAGTTAAATATCGGCAATTTCACGTGGGTCAATTTAACATTATACTGACTCTCAGTTTCTGCACTTGCAACATGGGGTTAGTGCTATCTTTATCCACAAATTCAGCAGCCTTGCATCTTGAAGGTCAATGATTTTGGATCTCCATGTGGTAGATCACCTGACGAATGAACCCTAGACCCCGGTAATTCTGAGTAACACAGATCAGCTGCTCTTCAGAGGCAGGGACATATGGGAAATCTGATTCAGAGAAGATGGATACCCCGAGCACACTCAGCACAAAAACTCCAGGAGGGTGGGAGTAGGAGACCTCTAGATGCATCAGTAGTCATCTTATTGTTGTTTTTGTATTCCTAACGGATTAGAATCCTTTGTAACTAATTGTGATGCTTTGTAACTAGTTAGACTTTTTCACTCCCTCCAGAAACAAATTCCCATGGTCTGTTAGGCTGAGGGCACTGCTGATTCTTTTCTTATAGAATCCAATGTTGACAGAAGTCAGGAACCCTCAAGAATGCACGTAAAAGAGTCAAAGAAGTGTGCTTGGTCTACTGCTTCAATAAGCTTGTCATTATCGGCATTGGCAGCTCTGCAGAAATTCAGACCTTAGATGGTTAACGCAAGCATGTGACCGATAACAATTCAAAATCATTTTAAAAGATTGCACTTTCATAAAAAGTGTCGATCATTACGCATGTGTTTATTCTCGTGGGCTCTCTATAGCCCTCAAGTCTGAGAGCTTTCACAGATACCAAAAGGAGCCTTTGGGAAAGTTAAACACATTTTGAATTGTAGTTAAACACAATGTGAATTGTAGTTATTCACAGAGCATCGTTTTGCAATGACATCCCAGATAGTAGTCGCTGTTCACTGAAATATATAAAATATTGGAAAATAATTCCCTGCAAGGAAAACTTCTCAACTACAAGGATGTAGCTATTGCACTTTTCATTAAATCCATCCTTACACCCCTCATCCACTAGGAAAAAAAGCACTCAGTCGCATCTTTTTAAAATATAATATCTTACATTATAATAGCTTCGTGGCTAACTTTGTACATTTTCCCTCTTTTCGTTGCCCCTGTAACTGATCAGACAACTATGGCCGAGAGCACTTCCTGTACCAAGGAGAGTGTCGAGATAGCTGCCCAGAGGGCCACTATGCCACTGAGGGGAACACCTGCCTGCCCTGCCCAGACAACTGTGAGCTTTGTCACAGCGTGCATGTCTGCACAAGATGCATGAAGGGCTACTTCATAGCACCCACCAACCACACGTGCCAGAAGTTAGAGTGTGGACAAGGTAAGCCTGCTCCTGGGCCCTTGCCCAGCACCCGAACATGGGAGGAGGGGCTGCACCCTGGATGTCCTGGAGACTTGAATTGCCTTCCTGGCTTCCATGTCAGCACTTGGGATGATTTTGGGTGACTCCCAACCCTAGTGGGGAGAGAGGTAACTTTCTCTCTCCCTCTCTGTTCACACACCCTTTCTCTGGGTTTCCTCAGATATAATCCAAGGTCATAGGAATGCACTTAAGTGTATAGAAAATTGGCCAGGTGCAGTGGCTCATGCCTGTAATCCCAGCACTTTGGGAGGCTGAGGCAGGTGGATCACTTGAGGCCAGGAGTTCGAGACCAGCCTGGGGGAACATGGTGAAACTCTGTCTCTACTAAACATACAAAAATTAGCCAGGCATGGTGTTGCATGCCTATAATCCCAGCTACACAGGAGGTTGAGGCAGGAGAATGGCTTGAACCCAGGAGGCAGAGGTTGCAGTGATCCGAGATCACACCACTGCACTCCAGCCTGGGAGACAGAGCAAGACTCCATCTCAAAAAAAACAAGAAAAAAAAAAGAAAGAAAGAAAAAGAAAATGATCTTGGTGGGTGGGGGGATTGTGGACAGGATATAGGTGAGAGAAATAAAATTAGAATCCAAAAGTCTGGGTCAACAGTTTTCTCCTTCCCAGTTACTAGACATGAGACCCTAGGCAAAACTCATCTAATTTGCCCATGCCTTGGTGTCTTCATCTGTCAAAGGAAGAGCACAGCATCAAGACAGAGTGGCTTTGAGAAGCCAGTGAGGACCAGCCTAAAACCACTTGAAAATATTAAAATGTTCTGTGAATCGTATGTGTTATTGTTATTGCCCAGTTTCTTATCTTTTAAGGGAAGAAGGAAATTTAAAAACAACACTTATAGTTTCGGCTCTCTTCTATGTAAGAATGCCACGGACTGTTATTGCCCTGCTCTGTATAAGAATTATGCCTGGTCTGGTGCTGAAGAGAGCTCCAAGACATTTTTAGAATAATTAAGACACTCAATTCTGTTTCTCCTTAATGTTTATGAATGTAGTAAAAGATTTTAAACTTTTTTAAAAAGTGTTTAGTAGCACAGATAGAAAGAGAAAAAGAACCTGTTCATTTACATACCCAATTCCATTTTCCCAGAAGCAGAGCTGGCTTCTTTAATAAATAAAATCAATGAGCTTGACTTCAAAATGAGCTGCATGGCATATGGTCCAACCTGGTTCTCTTTGTACCCAATCAAGCTGATTCAATCTATTCAATTAATAGAAGGAGTTTAAAAAGTTGAAACCACATATATCCTCGAGGATGGTTTTGGGCTTCATAATTGCTCTATGATTTACTTTAAAATAAGCTACACACGAACATATTTTTGTAGCAATTAACGTGTCTCCACTCAATGGAAATGAGTTGTGTTTTTCACTTCTCTGTCTGTGTAGGTGAAGTCCAAGATCCAGACTATGAAGAATGTGTCCCTTGTGAAGAAGGATGTCTGGGATGCAGCTTGGGTATGTCCTCTTCCTTTGTCACCTAAAGAGTTGAAATAGCTAAGTCCTTTTCCACACATCTTCATCCTGTCATTGCCCCAGCAGGCACTCTTGTCATTGCTGTCAGCCTCAGTGTCACCATCAATGTCTTAAGTAGGCTTTCTTCAATACAAACAGGATCACTGTAAGGAAATACTTGCTTTTGAAGCAATGAATGGGTTTCTTGTCTTTATGAAACTCAAGTTTAGAAAAGGAGGCCATGGCACCTCTTCCTCTGGTTGTCAGTGAGTTGTTGGGGCTTACTGACCAGCAACCGCATTTCAGGTGCCTGAGACTCAGCCTCTCCTTAGCTTCTCAAGGTGACACATTTGGAAGATTAACAGTGAATGAACTCAAGCAAAGAAATGCCTAATTCCTCTAACTAACTTGATGTGTAAAACACAGAAGTTTGTGGGTAGAGGGAGGAGGGGTTTCCTTTATAAAAATGACTCTGTTGGGCTGGGCACAGTGGCTCGTGCCTGTAATCCCAGCACTTTGGGAGGCCAAGGTGGGTGGATCACCTGAGGTCAGGAGTTCGAGACCAGCCTGTCCAACATGGTGAAAACCCATCTCTACTAAAAATACAAAAATTAGCTGGATGTGGTAGCAGGCACCTGTAATCCCAGCTATTCGGGAGGCCGAGGCAGGAGAATTGCTTGAACCCAGGAGTCGGAGGTTGCAGTGAGCCAAGATCGTGCCATTGCACTCCAGCCTGGGCGACAGAGCCAGACTCCATCTTAAAACAATAAAAATGAAAATAAAAATGACTCTGTTGCTTGGAGGCTAAGACAACCCTTAGAGAATCAAGCATCGTGGTAACAGTGGAGTTGAATTCCCCATCATGCAATGCAAAGCACTTGTCACTCTCACATGTAACTCTTTAATTCAAGTCAGTGGCTCCTTCTTTCTTCCCTTCTCACATGCCTGCAGGAGATGATGGAGACAGTTTGTTAACCACATGGCACCATTGCATTGGCGATAAAATGAAAAATAGGGAGGTTACTGAATTCCAGGATTGTTTCTTAATGTACGTTTAGGCAACATATAAAAAATAATTCGCATGTGTGATCTTTGAAAGGAAACTCAACTGAAAAGTTCATGGAATAATTTTTCTTCATGGAACTTCCATGAAGCCCTGGGATTGGTTGACTAATCAACCACTGAAGCTTCTAAAACTTCAATGTGGGCACAAATCACCTGGGGAGTTTGTTGAAATGCAGATTCTGATTCACTGGTCTAAGGTGGGCCTGAGAATTTGTGTTTCTGACAAGTTGCCCAGTGAGGCTAATGCTGTTCTATAGAACACTCATGAAGTTACTAGGGGTAAGATTGTGCCAGAATAAAGCAGACTTTTTATTTGCCTTACCCAATGGATTTTCTTAATTTTTTTCTTACTAATACACAATAGTTTTACATATTTAGGGGATACATGTGATACTTTGATATTTGCATATGATGTGTGATGATCAAGTCAGGGTAACTGGTATATCATCACCTCACACATTTATCATTTCTTTGTGCTAGGAATATTCTAAATCTTCTCTTTGAGCTAATTTGAAATTAATACTTAAATATTATATATGAATTATAATTTATATTGTGGCTATCACCACCACTCTTTGCCTTAAATGGAAAAGATACATTTTCTATAATATCTGTAACTAGAAAATACAGTTTCTGGAAGCTTAAATACCATTGCCCCATTATCTTCCACTATAAAATGATGCTTATATTACTGGATAATAAAATCTCATAATAAAGTTAATAAACACTTAAGAAGAAGATAAAATTTAGAGTCAGATGTTTAAGGGTAAAATGCTAATTACCTGGGAAGCAAAAAATAATCCTAGGCATAAATAATAAAAGTACTGAAGTGAAAAACTATAAGCAAATTCCAGTGTCTGTCTCATGTGAAGTGACAGAAGATGAGTTTGCACAGAGCAATGATGAATGTTTTGATTATCTTGATTTCACTGTTTGCCCATTTCAGATGTATTTTCCCATTAAGTTTCACACCCCAGCTAATTTCTGTGGTCTTCTCTGGCATCTTTGCTGTTGTGTGTTTTGTGCCCATACTAGCATCTTTGTGCATCTTGGAGGCGGGTTGTGTGTAATCTAAAATCTGAGGTTTGAGCTCTCTTGGCTCTGCTCAGTGATGACAGTGGGGCAAGTCTACCCAGCAAGATACACATAGAGAAAAGAAGATCTTCCTTCCATAGCTTCAAGACACCTTGACAGGAATGTATGAATGTGTGTGAACTCCTTCAGGATCAGTGAGGATCTTATCATGGAGGTGGGAACAGTGACAAGAAAACCATGGTCACTAGGTGTTTGCATTGGCCTCATTCTCCACTTAGCTGACCCAGCTAAAGATGAGACCAAGGGGAAGTCACTGGAAATGGACTCCACAGCAGACACTGACCCTCTGGGGACTCAAAATCCAAAAGACTCACCTTGCAAAAAAAGATAGATTAGGAAGTTTGATTTACTTGATTTACTTTACAAAGCGCTATTAAGCTCTTCAGTCCATTCATTACTTAAGAAACTTTGTCTACTGTGTGCTGAGTGCTCGCCTTGATGGGGAGAATTTCAAAGGTGATATGGCTGTGATCCTACTATAAGGGATAGCAGGATCTGTCCCAAGTGATACACCTGGAATGAAACCTCTTAGAAGACAACCTGCCAGAGTAGAGACAGGTATAAAGTGCAGTGATACCACCAGAAAGGGTGACAAGACCATTCTAAATACCTCTAATTTCTCATTTTAAATTCTAAAATTCCCTTAATTTATAACATCTCTATGTATCGGGCCTCATTTATTCTTGGATAGACTTGGCTGAACCCAATTGTCACCTTATTTCTGAACCCTTTGTTGATCTCTCCAGTAGAATAAATTCTCCCTTTTCTAGTTTCCCTTTGTTAGGCCAGTGAGAATACCTTTTAGAGGTGACTAGTGTAATATTTGCTATGTATACCCCTTTCTGCCTGGACACTAAACTACCTGAGAACAAGCTCTTTGACTTATATGCTCTGAACTAGCAGAGTGCCCAGGACATAATAAATATGCAATTAATGCATGAATGTTTGTTGAATTGAATTTGAGAATTGCCCAAATTCAAAGCAGAGATGGAATGGCTTAGGATACCCAGGGTCTTAGATTTGCTGTTTTCTCTAATCAAACTTTGTTTATGAACCAAGAAGAAGAAAAAATAAACCATACAATACAAAAATAAATGATTTTGGCCAAGTGCAATGGCTCACGCCTATAATTCCAGCACTTTGAAAGGCCAAGGTGGGCAGATCACTTGAGCCCAGGAGTTTGAGACCAGTCTGGGAAGCATGGTGAAACCCTGTCTCTACAACAAAATACAGAAAACTTGCCAAATGTGATGGCATGCACCTGTGGTCCCAGCTACTCAGGAAGTTGAGGTGGGAGGATCACCTGAGCCTGGGAAGTCAAGGCTGCAGTGAGCAGTATTCATGCCACTGCACTCCAGCCTGGGCAACAGAGCAAGATCCTTTCTCTAAATAAATAAATATTTAAAATTAAAAAATGATTTTTCAGGAACTAGTAGAACTGTAAGGAAGCTTTGATCAGACCATGGTTTAAGTTTTATAATTTTAAAGAGATAAATACAAACTTGAAAAATTTGAATAATTTACTATAGATTTCCCCAAGATTCCTCCTGTGAGAAGGGACATCATCCTTTGGAGAGAACTTAACTTTATTCCATTTTAATAAAGTAGATTCACCTCTGGGCCAGGTCTAGACGATCTCTAGGGGAGTCAGAGAAAAGTGAAATCAGTTATTGTGAGACATTTCATCTACATTATGTAATAATTAGCTGTTGAAAATCCTGGGTTTTTTTTTTTTTAGCTTTGTATTCCTTTCCAGCTATTTAGTGAACATTAATATCTATCTTTTATACTTAATAAAAAAAAAACCCTCAAATTCCAGATTAACTAGAATCTCATCTATTTCCTGGGTGGACCTAGCTATCTGTTATTCCAAGGAAAGATTACCCAAAAGGGGGCAGAAAACTAAACTCATGACCAAAAATGATTGTTTCGTCTAGAAGAAAGTGTTGAATTAAATACTTTGAGATGAAATAAGGATTTTTTAAATTATGAGATTTGATTTCTCTTCTTTGTCAAGTTGTAAACAAATAGATAACATTTTATATGATACTATTCTGCTCCAAGAATATTTGATGTCAATTCTTTCTCTTTCTAACCAGTATCCTGAATGGAAATTTTAACTACTAAGATAAATCTAAGTTTTAAATTATATTTCTTCACTAGCTGAGGATAGAAGTAAATGGAGTAACTTTTACCTAATGTTTTGAGGCACATTTTTTGTTTGTTTGTTTGTTTTAATTTAGGGAATGTAGCAATAGCTATGACTCTTAACTATAACCTGAGATCCAGACATCTTAGATTATATACCATTGACTTGATGATTGATTTTAATCAAATTACATAAGTTGTTCTTACTTTTCTACCTCATCAATAAATATAGTGGTTAATGTGCCCTTATTTTAACTTAGAAAGAGATCATGAAAATGTATCGGTATTTGCAGATTGAAATGGCTGTCTCCACTCTTGGGATAAAATATATCCAAATTTAAAAATTGTAAGGAATTGCAAAAAAAAGAGAAAGGCTATATAAATTCACTGCCAAATAAGGGGACAAATATATGCACCAAAAGGATTTTTTAAAAAAAGAGAACCTCTGGGCACTGAAGTGGTCAAGGAAGGCTTTTAAGAAGATGGGAGTTGAGGTGAACATTAGTGTTTACATAGAATTTAGACAGATAAGAGAGAAGAGCTGCACTATAGGGGGTCTTTATATTTGGACAATAGCAGGAACAAAAGGCTTCTGCTATGGATTTTGAGACACCAAGTATACTAATTTTGCAGAAGGAATGAGGAAATATAAGGAAATAGGCAAAGAGAAGTTTGGGGAAGTGGTTGAAAACAAAATCTTGAATTCCAGACTAATGAGGTTAAAAGTATTCTGTGACTAAAAGAGAATCATTGAAGGTTCTTTTAAAAACAGAAGTGGGAGAGTGGGTGTCTTGAAGGGGGTATTAAGAAGTTAATTTGGTTATTGCGTTAACTGTGTTCAGGATAATTAAAGGGAGAGAGGCTTTAGTAGATAAACCAGCCAGAAGACTATTTCAGAAATCCAGATATAAAATAAAGCAGACAAATCTAAAGTGATAGCCAGGAAATTACGAGGACAGAGGGAGAGATGTTTTTAAAAATCACATGAAACAAATGGCCTTCAAGCATCAGAAAAAGATGCTTGTTCACTGTATGGGAAATGCAAATTAAAACTGTGAAATGCCTGGCACAGTGGCTCACGCCTGTAATCCCAGCACTTTGTACTTTGGGAGGCCGAGGCAGGCAGATCACTTGAGTTCAGGAGTTTGAGACCATCCTGGACAACATGGTGAAACCCCTGTCTCTACTAAAAATACAAAAATTAGCTGAACATGATGGCTCAAACCTGTAGTCCCAACTACTTGGGAGGCTGAGGCAGGAGAATCGCTTGAACCCAGGAGACAGAAGTTGCAGTGAGCTGAGATTGCGCCACTGCACTCCACCCTGGGTGACAGAGCGAGATTCCGTCTCAAAAAAAAAAAAAAAAACAAACAAAAATCTACCGTGAGATACTATTTCTAATTTATCAGACTGGCAAAAATTCAAAAGCTTACAAGTTCTATAGGCAAGATTGTAGGAAAGCAAACACCACTGTTATTGCCTCCTGGTGGGAAGACAAAATGGTACAATGGCTGTTGAAGGAAATTTGGCAGTGTAACAACTCCATATGCATTTACCCTTTGACCCCACAACACCCCTTCTAGGAATTTACCCTGGTGACATACATCCTCAGATTCAAAACAGCATATTCACCATGCTATTTATTGTGGTGTTACTTGTGGTAGTAAACTATCAGAAACAACCTAAATGCTTGTCCATGGAAGACTGGTTGAATGAACGGGGTACATATACACAATAAAGCACTCTGCAGCTACCAAAAGAGCAAAGACGATCTGTATGAACTGATGGTGATTTCATGACACACTGTTACATGGAAGGCAAGGCACAAAGCTACACATAGTATGCTACTATTACCGGGGGTCCTTGCTCCCAGAGCTCCTAAGATGGTGGCGGGCCGCTTCCAAAATGGCGGCAGGCCGCTTCCAAAATGGCGGCAGGCCGCTTCCAAAATGGCGGCAGGCCGCTTCCAAAATGGTTGCAAGCCTCATGTTCTCTGACCTGGGGTTCTTGGCCTCATGGATTCCAAGGAACGGAATCTTGGGCCATGAGGTGAGTGTTATAGCTCTATTAGAAGCTGTGGGTCACGGAAGAGAACCGTGGAACCCAGTGACGAGTGTTCAGCTCGATTAGGATGAACCTAGGCACTTAGCCATGCAGGAACAATGGCAAGCCTTTAGCCAGATCAGGAATGGCAATGGGCACCTCGCTGGATCAGGAGCACAGTGGACACCCTGCCTGATCTGGAGGGATGGAAGTCAGCGGCAGGTCTGCGACAGTGGCAAACAGTAGTGGTGGACGCGAGCGAAACCTCAGCTTGAGCCGTAACAAACATGGACCAGAAGAGTGCAGTTGCAAGATTTAATAGAGTGAAATAGAGTGGAAACAGACCTCCCATATAAAGGGAGGGGACCCAAAGAGGGTAGCGGTTGCTGGCTGGAATGCCTGGGTTTATATCCTGATCATTGTCCCTCCCTCTGTGCTCTCAGGGGATAGATGATTGGCTATTTCTTTACCTCCTGTCTTTGCCTAATTAGCATTTTAGTGAGCTCTCTGATTGGTCGTGTGTGAGCTAAGTTGCAAGCCCCATGTTTAAAGGTGGATGAAGTCACCTTCCCAGCTAGGCTTAGGGATTCTTAGTCGGCCTAGGAAATCCAGCTAGTCCTGTCTCTCACTACCTTTGTGGTAAGAAAATGGTGAGATAAAATGTATGAGTGTATTCACATTTTTATTTACTTTGGCAAAGAGAAAAAAGATAACTAAGAAACTAATGAAAGTGGTTACCTATAGAGAAAGGTAAAGGAGATGGGCAGGACTTCACTAGCTATATCTTTTTATTTTTTAATCTTTTTTTTTTTTTTGAGACAGAGTCTCGCCCTGTCGCCCAGGCTGGAGTGCAACGGCGTGATCTTGGCTCACTGCAACCTCTGCCTCCCAGATTCAAGCAATTCTCCTGCCTCAGCCTCCCAAGTAGCTGGGATTACAGGCACCTGCCGCCACACCTGATTAATTTTTTGTATTTTTAGTAGAGATGGGGTTTCACCATGTTGGCCAGGCTGGTCTTGAACTCCTGACCTCGTGATCCGCCAGCCTCAGCCTCCCAAATTGCTGGGATTACAGGCATGAGCCACCGCTCCCGACCTTAATCTTTTTTTTTTTTTAATTTTTTTTTTAATTTTTTTTAAGAGATGGGGTCGCACTATATTGACCAGGCTGGTCTTGAACTCCTGGCCTCAAGCAATCCTCCCATTTCGGCCTCACAAAGTGCTAGGATTACAGGCATGATCTACCGCACCCAACCTTTAGCTGTATCTTTCTAGTTTTGATTTGAACCAGATAAATATTTTACATATTCATAACAAATGACATAGTAAGTAGTGTGAATGGACTCCCACTAGCCAAATGTAGGACAATTAGAGCATTTTTTTTAAATGGGTGATAATTCCAACTCAATTAATATTTTAAATCCATGCATCAATAGTGAAGAAAAAGGAAGAGAGAGGGGAATAGAATAAAAGGGAAAGCTCTTTTTTACAGAAAAAGTTCAGCTGTCATGTATTTCAGGAAAGAATTAGGAAATCATCATTTTGCATCCCCTAGTATATGAACCCAAAGGAGAATCATCAAATCATAAGTAGATTTAAACACACTGGGTGGAAAATTGCTATGGAACAAGATCATCACACAGACTCAAAGTACTACCACAATTAATAGTTAATTACAATGAAGAGATTTGCTGGTTACCAACTTAAACAAGTTATTATACATAACATCACTATTATCAGTTCCATAAACCTGACATCATATGTCTCCTGATGTGATACTCGAGTAGATAATATCACCTCATATTCTTTTTGTTTTGTTGTTTTGTTTTGAGACAGGGTCCCCCTGTCATCCAGGTTTGAGTGCAGTGGCTTGATCATGGCTCCTGAGCTCAAGTGATCCTCCCCCCTCAGACTCCCAAGTTCCTGGGACTACAGGCATGCACTATTAGCCTGGACTAATTTATTTTTTGTAGAGGTGGGGTCTAGCTATGTTGCCCAGGCTAGTCTCAAACTCCTGGCCTCAAGCAATCCTCCCACCTTGGCCTCCCAAAGTACTGGGATTACAGGTGTGAGCCACCGTACCCAACCCTCACCTCGTATTCTTGACGAAAGTGTCTAGATCACTAATTTTCAACTGGAGGCAATTATGCTTCCATGAAACACTTGTCGATGTTTCAGACAGTTTTGATTGTCGTGACTGGAAGGTTGTTACTTGCATCTGGTGGATAGAGGTTGAGGATGCTACTAAATATTCTATGATGCACAGGACTGCTCCCCCACAACAAAGAAATACCTAGTCCAAAATGTCAATAATGCTGAGGTCAAGAAAAATCGTATTTAGCCTCAAGATAATCACAAGATAAATCAAGAATGTGGGGTATCTATAAGACAACTGGCCTGTACTTGGAAAGAAAATTCAATATTTTTGGGGAAAAGTGAAAATTAGGGAATTAAAAAAGAATAAAGAGATAAAACAATCAAGAAAATGCATAAGTATTTTTATTTTTATTTTGAGACAGTGCTCTATGTCTGAAGTGCTCTGTCAGCAGAAAGGACTTAGAAGCTACAATACCCCAGCAGCAGTAAACACAAGTGCCTTGATTGTGGTTTCTAATACCATTCTCCAATAAACAATACCAAGGCTCCTTGGAGAATTGGCTGATTTGGGGACTGGGACAGGAAATAAACAGGATGAGCCT
Organism: Gorilla gorilla gorilla; assembly: GCF_029281585.2. Taxonomy (NCBI): domain Eukaryota; kingdom Metazoa; phylum Chordata; class Mammalia; order Primates; family Hominidae; genus Gorilla; species Gorilla gorilla. The sequence continues at coordinate 72,461,467 of NC_073237.2, forward strand.
GCAGCATCTTGTAATGACAGAATGTAGGAGGATAGAAAGGGGTATAGCTCAGAGGTAAAGCATTTGACTGCAGAAAGTAAGGAGGTGCTCAAAGGAAAAAATCCGCAATGATGGAAATATGTCAAAGGGACACAAGAGCCAACTGAAGAGCTCTCACTGGCCTAAGCTGGAAAAATTTGGGCAATAATATGGATAGAATGGTATTAGATTATAACCCAAAGAATAAAATAAGTATCCATGAGTTCATACAAATATAAATAAATGGTGGATAAGTAAATAGGAAGAAGGCGACAAATCTTTCATGCAAAAGAATACCAAATAACTTATTTAAATATTCCTCTTTTAAGAAAGTGAAGGCCAGGCACGGTGGCTCACACCTGTAGTCCCAGCACTTTAGGAGGCTGAGGCAGGCAGATCATGAGGTCAAGAGATCGAGACCATCCTGGCCAACATGGTGAAACCCTGTCTCTAAAAATACAAAAATTAGCTGGGCGTGGTGGTGCGTGCTTGTAGTCCCAGCTACTCAGGAGGCTGAGCCAGGAGAATCACTTGAACCTGGGAGGCAGAGGTTGCAGTGAGCCGAGATGGCACTGCTGCTCTCCAGCCTGGTGACAGAGTGAGACTCTGTCTCAAAAAAAGAAAGAAAGTGGAGCATCACTCCCTACTACTTCTTACCGGTGACTTTTATCCAAGAGCACAGTATGGAAAGGGCAGGGGCAGAAGGACTTTACAGTGTAGAAAGCTGACAAACACTACGTCATACATGTGATTAAGGGAAACAGCACCAGGGATAAATCATATGGATTGAATGTACTTTTGATACAATGCAATGAGAACCATTTTACCTCTATAGTCTTTCTGCCAAAAAACCATGACCCCAGTCTAGTAGTGAAGAAAATATCAGACAAATCCCAACGGAGGGACATTTTGTAAAATACCCGATTAATACTCAAAACTGTCCAGTTCATTAAACAAGTCAAGTCTGAGAAACTGTCACAGCCGAAAGGAGCCTAAGGAGATATGATGAGTAAATGTAATGTGGCATCTCGGGTGGGATTCTGAAACAGAGAAAAGACACTAGGTAAAAACTAAAGAAAGCTGAATAAATTACGGACTTTACGTTAGTAATAACCACATTATAATAAAAATAAAGGGCCTGATAGAGCTATTTGGGGTTTTAGAAATGTCCTATATCTTGATTGTTGGAGTGATTGCATGACTATATGCATTTGTCAAAATTTATAGAACTGTACACATAAAAAGGGCAAATGTTACTCTATGAAAATTGTATTTCAATCAATCTGGCTTGAAAAGTAGTCCAAGCGTGGTAGCTCAGACCTGTAATCCCAGCACTTTGGGAGGCCAAGACAGGAGGATGGCTTCAGGCCAGGAGTTCGAGACCAGCCTGGGCAACATAGCCAGATACCATTTGTACACAAAATTTAAAAATTGTCAAGGTGTGGTGTGCATGGCTCTAGTTCTAGCTGCTTGGGATACTGAGGTGGGAGGAACACTTAAGCCCAGGAGTTCAAAGCTGCAGTGAGCTATGATCACGCCACTGCACTCTAGCCTGGGTGACTGAGTTAGACCCCATCTCTAAAGAAAGAAAGAAGGCCAGGCACAGTGGCTCACGCCTGTAATCCCAGCACTTTGGGAGGCCGAGGCGGGTGGATCACAAGGTCAGGAGTTCAAGACCAGCCTGGCCAAGATGGTGAAAACCCGTCTCTATTAAAAATACAAAAAAATTAGCCAGGCGTGGTGGCACGCACCTGTAATCCCAGCTACTCTGGAGGCTGAGACGGAGAATTGCTTAAACCTGGAGGGGCGGAGCTTGCAGTGAGCCGAGATTGTGCCACTGCACTCCAGCCTGGGTGACAGAGCGAGACTCGGTCTCAAAAAAAAAAAAAAAGACAGAAAGAAAAAGAAAAGTACTTCAACATTAGAATGATTCCATTAATATTCTCTTTGCTGATTCTGTATAATACAGTAACTGAATTGCTAGCATTTATTGAATACTTACTAATGTGCCAGGTGCTGTGCTAAGTTTTTTAAGTATATTACCTGACTTAACTCTATGGAATAGATATAATAATTATTGTTCTCATTTTTCAGCTGAAGACATAAAGGTCAGAACATTTAGAAATGTGGATAAGTTCACTAGGCTGGTAACTAGTAGAATCAGGACTTGACCCTGAATAGCCCCAGACCAAAACTCATGTATTTTATTACATTCCAATCATACCAGCTAATGTTCTTCCCTTCTGATTCTAGAGCAGGATATTATGCTTTTTTGCAATTATAAAAAGATAAAAGAGGCCGGGCACGGTGGCTCACACCTGTAATCCCAGCACTTTGGGAGGCCGAGGTGGGCGGGATCCCAAGGTCAGGAGATCGAGACCATCCTCGCTAACATGGTGAAACCCCGTCTCTACTAAAAATACAAAAAATTAGCCGGGCATGGTGGCGGGTGCCTGTAGTCCCAGCTACTCGGGAGGCTGAGTCAGGAGAAAGGCGTGAACCCGGGAGGCGGAGCTTGCAGTGAGCCACGATCGCGTGCCACTGCACTCCAGCCTGTGTGACAGAAGCGAGACTCTGTCTCAGAAAAAAAAAATAATAATAATAATAATAATAAGATAAAGAAAGTCTTCTTTTCTGCCCCTTTCCTCAGTCCTTCATACTAAAGCCATCATACTTAGTTTTGGCTACAGCTTCATGCCCAATGACATAACTGACTCAACCAGTCAAACAGTGACACTGTTCTTCATAGTCATGCAAATTAATTTGGGTTCACTGCTCATCTAGAGCTGTCAGCCTTCAAGACCTACATCTGGAAGGTTCTGAGATGGGATTGAGCACACAGGGGAGAGCTCTACAGCAGCAAGACTGAGAGAGTCAGTGAGCATATTTTCAGTTAGCCGTGGCATCCTCCCCACCACTTTACCTTCCTTCAGTTTCGTTTACCTCTACAAAGGACCTTCGTGCTCTGTGGGAAGTGGGTTCTATTATAAGTATGTGATTGGCAGAAGACACCCTAACCCTTTTCATCTCAACCCACATTAAATTCAAGCTTCAAATCTAGGACTTAGAGAACCAACCTCATTTACTCTTACTACTCCATCTTTCCACAGGAAGTGAGACCCTAGTTCATAGAAAAAGTATTGGCGATATGAAAGACATGAAGTTCACTCTGTAATTTGCTAATGCAGCAGATATGCAAGGTTTTCAAGTTAAATACTGTGGACATTGACTGCTATTTATTTCACTTTTACTCAGATCTCTCACTGGAACATTTCCACATACTTTCAGAGGCACAAGAACGGTGTCAAACCATTTTGGTACCTTCCAAACCAAATATATTGCAGAATAAAATATATACCAGCAGTGTGTCTCCTTTAAATTGGAAGGAAGTGGCTGATTGTAAAACTGCTACTCAGCATTCATAAAGCATCGTCTTTTCAGGGACCTAGTGCATCATCCACTGTGTAGCCAACCTTAGTGCATGACCCAGGGAGTTACTGACCATCGTCTCCATGGGCAGATGGGGAAGGGACATTCAGGATGCCTCTTCTTCTTCTTCCTCTTTTTTTTTTTAAGGCCAAACTCAGAGCCAGCTTCAGAGGACGGTTTAGAATATAAATGCAATGTCAATAGTCTTCTGAAGATAAGAGAAACAAGCTCCATTAGACAGTTCTGTCTTTAAAAAAATTATAAACTGATTGTTTCTAGTTTGTATTCATTAGAGCCTCCCTGCCCCCTCATTGTCTAAATGATACCTCATTTCACAGGTGGGTACTAAGAAGACATAAAACCTTTAAAAAAGAGAACACAAAGTTGGAAGAACTTGCAGACATTGTGCTGTTTCATTGTCCCTTACTCATCCTGGCTTTCTTCATCGATTCATTTGGCGCATATTTATTGTGTACTTTTGTGCTTTCTGCTTTCCTATCACTTGTTCTGTTTATTCCACATATAATAGGACTGTATAGCCTAATATTTATCGAGCATCACCAGGCTACACGCTTAATGTACGTGATGTGTTTTCACATCTGCAACCCAACAATTTTTACATATGGGGAAACTGAGGGTTAGAGAAATGTTGAAATGTGACCAATTTTATGCATATGGGAAATGACAGAGTAGTTCAGAAGCAGTTTGTTTGGAGCAACCTTGTGCATAACTTTGCTCCCTGTCTTCACAAAGGAAGTAGTTGGCTTAGAAGCTCTTTATTATAAGTAAACACTAGGATACACAGGGTTGTATTTCCCAAATCTCGGTGATTTCAAACAACACAGGTTTATTTCTCTCTCATGCTACATCTTCATCATGGGTGAGCTGAGAACTCTGCTCTGTGTGATCCTTAATTCAGGACCAGGTTGATAGAGCAGCCACTATCTTGCCATGGCAGAGACAAAGCAGACACTGGCTCTTAGAGGTTTCTCCAGGATGTGGTACTTGTACCTCCTGCTTACGTATTTTTGGCTAAAGCAAGTTACATGATTACGCCTGGGATCAGAGAGTGGGGAGGTGCAATCTTACCATGTGCCTGCAGAAAAGAGAGAAAATAATGATTGTGTGTAATGGTGACAGTCTCATAGGGGAATGACTATTGGTCATGGGACTGTTGCTGGCGTATTCTGAGCTTTCACATTGTGTGTTTGTACATGAAATAGTCCCAAATGTGTGCCTGATATGCTTCAATAAATTATTTCTCTTCTGCTCCTCTGAACTTGTCCATTGTCTTACCTTGGAAATGTCTAACTTTTTTCTTCTCTCACAGCAACTCTTTTGAAGAAGTCACTATTTAAAAAAAAAAAAAAAGATGAAATTTCCCCAAGTATTCTGTTATCTCACTTCTTTTATCTCTGGCAACTGATGAGTCAAGAAGAGGACCAGTGGTCAATGCCTTATAGTCAATAGGTAGGCTGTCAGCTAAAAGGACCTTGACCCTTCTTTAATGCCATTTTTCAAATGCCTACTGTGACAATAGCAAGTGCTGCTGTCTCTTGCCTTTGTTTGCTGCCTAAAAAATGTATTAGCCCGTATAAGACACGTCTTGGGAATCTGAACAGCATCTCTCAGTTTTTGAGTTAGATTCAAGAAATATTTCCTGAGCATCTACATCAGGCTAGGCATGGGGATATAAAGATGAATAAAACTTGTTCTTTGCTCGTAAGCGGCTCACATGCAAATGCGATAGGCCAGAGGTTCTCAGCTCTGGGTACACATTAGGATCCTGCGGAGCTGTAAAATGCAGATGCTGACACCTACTCCCAATGTTTCTGATTTAATTAGTCTGGAGTGAGGTGTGGGCATCAGTATTTTTTAAAAACGCTCTGGCCAGGCATGGTGGCTCATGCCTGTAATCCCAACACCTTGGGAGACTGAGGTGGGTGGATCACTTGAGGCCAGGAGTTTGAGATCAGCCTGGGCAACATGGTGAAAGCCCATCTCTACTAAAAATACAAAAATTAATTGAGTGTGGTAGTACAGACCTGTAGTCCCCGCTACTAGGGAGGCTGAGGTGGGATGATTGCCTGAGCCCGGGAAATTGAGGTTTCAGTGAGCTGTGATCATGCCACTGCACTCCAGCCTGGGCAACAGAATGAGACTCTCTCAAAAAAAATAAAAATAATAATTTTAAAAAACTCCCTGACCAATTCTAATGTGCAACCAGAGTTGAAAGCCACTGATTAAGATAGATATAGAAACAGATAACTTCAACATTTGTTTAAGATACTGTGTTGAGAATGGAAGCTGAAACAGAGGAAGATACATTATATTAGAATGTATTGTTCAGCTAGGTGGACATTTTACAAACATGACCTCTAATCTTCAATGTAATTCTCTCTGCTCAAAATCCTTATGATAGGCTGGGCTCAGTGGCTTACACCTGTAATCCTAGCACTTTGGGCAGTCAAGGTGGCAGGTGAGGGGAATCACTTGAAGTCAGGAGTTCAAAACCAGCCTGGCCAACACATCAAGGCCCCATTTCTACAAATAATTTTTTTTTTTAAGTTAGCCTGGTGTGGTGACACACACCCATAGTCCCAGCTACTTAGAAGGCTGAGGCAGGAGGATTGGTTGATCCTGGGAGGCTGAGGCTGCAGTGAACTATGATGGCACCATGGCACTCCAGCATGGGCAATGGAGCAAGATCCTGTCTCAAAAAGAAGAAAAAAATTCCTTATCTTCATTTTATAGATGAGAAAACCAATGCCCAGGGAGCTTATGTCATTTGCCTAAAGTTATACAGCTAGCAAGTGTTAGAGCCAAATTCAGACTTAAGACTGTCTGGCTCCAAACCCACAGATCAACCAAATAGTTGCTCTTTTTCCAAAGTAGACTGCACTCATACACTATTTTCCTAAAGAACATAAATGAAAGTTGTGCAAAGGTCGGTCTGCTGCATTTGTTTCATTCTTGATTACATTCTCTGTTCCTTAGTTGTGTCTCCTGACATTTCCTTTGCTCCTTCTCCAACATTCAAGCTCACATTCTTAGAGTTATGGGGGAGAAGAACATAGTGGCGAGGTATTTTAAGTTCAATTCTAGAGCAATTAGCTCATCATCTTGGCTCTTCATGCTATTACGCTATTTCCCCCGGAGCCGGGTATAATCAAAGTTCCTCCTACTTGTTGTGTAACTGACCTGCGAAGTCGAGCTGTGAGCCAAGTCTGTCTGGATCACGTAAGCTTGCAGAGAGAACTGAGCCAAGTACTTCCAAAACAAACCTCGTTAAACAAAAGCGGAGTGTGGTCGAGCCGGACACACAGGGTGGAGGGTTCAGAAGACCGTCTGCCAGTCTCGAAAGCAATGTGGGGTCTGTGACATTAAACGTCCAAGGGCAGTTGAGCTGGAGGGATGGATTCACCTTTACAGATGAATCTGGAAACCAGTGAGAATGATTCTGCATGATTAGGAATAATAACCTGGAAAACCATTGCCAAATTACTTCCTTTTAGTGAAATATCTTCGATTTTTCTGAAATCCTTAGGCAATCAAGACCCCAGCTCATGTCTGTTCATCACGCTTAAAGAAAAATAAAAATGAGTCTGGCAGTAGTGACTAGAACTTCAGATGGTTAGGTCTCATTTCGTTTTGCAGGAGTGTGGAAAATTGAGTCAGAAATCTTAGTCTCTATTCCTCTCCACCTTCCCCTAACACAGTGAAAATCTTGGGCAAGCCCTTTACATTTTTTGTTTCTTAATTCTATCCTGTTTTATAAAGGAAAGCATCACATAAATTGCCTTCCTTGTACCTCCTAATAGGTCCCTAGAGATTATGATGAAAACTAGAAAGGTGCTCATATCTTGAGTTCTTCAAGAGAGAGGAACCAAGAGGCTCTACTGTGAATATCAAAACAAAATTTAATTTGCTTTCTCTCCACGTTCACCCTTTTTCTGAGAAGCCTGTTGGTGTATCTGAAGCCACATGTCTGACATGCACCACTGTGTCACAGCACTTAGCACAGTGCCTGTCAACAGGGAGGCACTCAGTAACTATCTGTGACTTCTGTGCCTGTTATTATCTGTCCTCATCTCACCCCCCAACTCTCCATCTCTCTATGCCACAACCAAACTGCTATTTCATAGTCCTTTACCAGATGCTAGGAAGAACTTCAAGCTCCACTGGTTGAGGAGAAAAAAAAAATTGATTTAAGTCACAGAGCAGACACCAGAATAGAGAGATGCTGTGTGTGGATGAGGCAGGAGCATCTGCATGTTGATACCCAGCTGCTCAACAGGCTGGTCTCCAACTGAGAGTTGGGCCAACGATGAGTGTCAGTAAATTGCCTCTGCACCTCTAGAGCCTGAAATTCCTGCTTTCCAAAAGTCAACAGGAGGGTAATTTGGTAGGCATCCAGACTCATCCTTTCCACAAAGTCTCTCTGCACCTCCCACCAGGGAAAATTTGGCTCCAGTCCTCCCCGCAGCCTCCAGTTCAGCTTCCAGCACAGTGGGCCAGCTGGGGACGTCAGAAGCAGAACGGGGACAATACGCTGTGGCAAGCTGGAGAAGGACCAGTTCCAGGGGCAGGATCTGGACAGGGCCATGCCTCACTGATCACCCTTTGGCCAAGTACCCCAAATTGAAGCAGTGGAAGGCAAGGGGTATCCAGGCTGACCTCTCCAAACCTTAGTCATGTTCTCACGGATGTGACTGGGTCAATCAAAACTTTTTTCCTCGCAGCTGTGCCTGTGGCCATCTGTAGCAACGAACTTTCCTTTATGTATATATGTTTTCCTATATGTATATGTTTTCCATAAAGACAGTGTGTTCTGACTAGCTATAAACTATCCATTATTAGATGAGACAAGTGAATAATGTTTTGTATGAACCAGGCAGGTAACCCAAGGATGTCTACCTCTCAGCTCCTTATTCTGCAGCTCCCAGGTACAGGGAGGGCCCTGGGGACACTGGGAGAACAGTCCCCACGCAATCAGATCACCAGGGCAAGAGCACAGACATGGCATTATCTCCAGAGGGGTAGGTGGTAGAATATTAGAATAGAAAAGTTTATCAGTCTCTCCAACCTCTGATATGGACCAGAAAGAGCTGACAGCCTGATTTATCATCATGGTAGAATTTTATGCCCTCAAATAATTGCTAGTAACCTGGATCTTCCACTGGAAAAAAAAATCAACCCAAAAATATAGACTCCAGATTACCATGACCCCAGCATTTGAGTGATGACGTTGAGCCTTTGGGTCAGGTTTGGAGGTGAGTCTCGAGAGAGAAGGAAAGTTCTTTTGAAGGGGTGCTTATTGGAAAGCCTAGTGCAATCATGCTAGCTGCTCAAGCTAATTGTAAAATTTCAGATTTATTGTGTTCAGCAGAAATACAGCCTGTACATTTGAAATATTATCCAAATGACCTGGCTTCAACTTAGAAATCTTACATGAATTGAAACAAGTGAATTAGGGAGACCTCTTGCCTTCAGCCCTAAAGGGTCTGTGGGAGGTAAGTCAAGAACCATTTATAGTAGTGATAAAATACTATATTTAAGGCTGTAAAAATTTGGCATGCAACGACTCAGCTCAGAAGTAAATTCGTTTTATGTGCTCGGCAAAGGAGCAACTGGAAAGTTTTACAAATGGGAAGTTTGACCTACTGAGATTTTAAAGATAAATTATGTCAGTTATTCCTTAAGAGTGAGCACAGTCATTTACCCCCTTGAATGTTGAAATGGAAATCCGAACCATGAAGTCAGTAACAACTTCACTTTGCCATGGTGCACGTGGCTAATGACAGTTACCCAAAGCCATTGTCCAACTGTCACATCATGTGCCCAAATGTGCATTAATGGGATGGGCCACTTGGGACCCTAGCAAGCAACCAGGGAGAGCATCAGAGCTATGCCCAATTAACAAACACCTCATATGGTGGCGCATGGTGCTTTTACTCTGCCAAGAAGCCAGTGATCCTTTACTTGGGAATTCTATAATATGTCTGCCTGAAGCTAGAACTAGTAGATAATGCTTGATGACTGACAGATGTGTACTTTTTTCAAAAGAGCCTTATTAACTTTAGTCTCCTGCACATCTCTGGCCTCAGTATCTACCTCTTGTTCCTCACCTCCCTCTCCAGCTACACTGCAGGGCCCTAGTCATGATTGCTGTAGCCCATTCTTGCCCCAGGGCCCTGCACTAGCTATTCCCTCTACTTGGAATGTTTTTCCCAAGATTCCAGTGTGGCTGGGTCCTTCCTGTCGTCACATCTCAGTTTAAATGTCAGCTCCTAAGAGGCTTATCCTCAGCACCCAATTCAGCCTCCCTCCCTCTCTGTCTACACTACACACACACACACACTCACTTCAGTCATCCTACTTTAATTCTAGCAGATCAGATATAAGTATCTGATATTTTGATGTTTTATTGACTTTTAATATCTGTGTGTCGTATTTCTTCCCTCACTTAAAATGTAACTTCCAGGCAGGCAGAGACTTGATCGGTTCTATTTATTGTTGTTTCATCAGCTCCTTGAATCATGCTTACCACATGCAGGTAAGCATATGATTGAACATGCTTGGTTGAACATCCATAATGTTCAACCAAGTCAATGTCAGCGTCCTCACATGTAAATCTATGGTGAATGATTTGAAAGCGCCCTTGTGGAGCATGGAAGAGCCATACTTCAGTCTCAGGGCTCACCTCAGGTGAGTCATTTCAACCCAGTCTAGGTCTCCCTCCCTCATCTGGAAGCAGAGGGAACTGGACTGGACCAGTGGCCCAAACCAGCAGCTTGCTGCCTCTCTTCTGTGAAGCCCTTTCTCTTCCTCACCATCCACTTCTCCCTATTTAGCCAGGACAGCTTTGCTTTCACCTTGTTAGGTGTATTTGATTTTTCATAAGTTTTCATTTGGTAAAGGATTCTGCTGCTAAAGTAAAATTTTAAATCTCCCAGCTTAGATAAATCCTTCTGTTAGAAATTAATCCTGGCTCAGCTGTAAGAGGCTAGTTGTGTGCTTTGGGGAAATTCACTTAAGCCTCAGCCTCCTCATGTAAATGGAGGATAATTTCCATATCTGTCTCACAGTATTGGTGGGAGTATTAAATGAGATAATCCATCTGTAGTAGGCAGAATAATAGGCCCCCAAAAGATGTCCATGCTCAAATCCTCAGAGCCTATGAATATGTAACCCTACACAGCAAGAGGACTTTGAAGATGAGATTAAGGTTAAAGATTTTGAGATGGGGAGATTATTCTGAATTAGCTAAGTGGACTCAATCTGAGCTCATGAATCTTTAAAGTGGAGAACCTTTCCAGCTGCAGTCAGAAAGACAGACGAGACAGGAGAGAAACCATCACTGATAGCCGTGAAGCTGGCAGAAGAGATGCCCCAAGCCAAAAAATGCAGGTGGCATCTAAAAGCCAGATACAACCCTCAGCTGATAGCTAGCAAGGAAATGGATAAATGGATATCTCAGGCCTACAACTGCAAAGAACCGAATTCTGTCAACAGCCCAACTGAATGAGGAAACAGATAGTTTCCCAGAGCCTCCAGAAGGAACCCAGCCCTGCTGCCACTCTGCTTTTAGCCCACTGAGATCTCTACCAGACTTCTAACCTCCAGGACTGTGACATAATAAATTTTTACGTTTTAAGCTGCTAAATTTATGGAAATTTGTTATGGCAGCAATAGAAAACTATTTAACTATTACATTTAAACTATGTAATAAAGTACTTGGCACATGGGAAGGGCTCAATAAATGTGAGCATTTCTTATAAATATTATTAATGGGGTATTTATTAATATCATTATATTATATCAATAAACTCTTCCTGCCTTCATGCTGAGCTTTGAATTCTGAAACTCCATTTCATGCCTATCCTGAAGACGTTTACTCTTAGTTGCCTTACAAGAATTATTCACCACCTTCAAGGTCCAGGTGTTGTGCTGGATAGCAATTAGAGGAAATTTCTGACATGCAAAACCAAGTGTACAGATTAACAACACTAAAGAGGAACAGATGGACACTGAGTGCTTCCTGAGGTGATGTCTTAAGAAAGGCACAGCATGACCCATGTAGTAGTTTGGCTGCAGATGCTAAACTTGAGTTTACACATGAGGAAACATCAGGACAATCCCAAATGAGAAACTTTATTAAAAATAAACCATTGCCTTTCTCCAAATAGGAAAAGAAGTCAAAGTATCTCTCTTTGCGGATGATATGATTCTATACCTAGAAAACCCTAAAGACACTGCCAAAAGGCTCCAAGAACTGAAAAATGACTCTGCTAAAGCTGCAGGATAGAAAATCAATGTACAAAAATCAGTAGCATTGTTACACACCAATAATGTTCAAGCTGAGGGCCAAATCAAGAATGCAATCCCATTCACAATAACCCCCTTCCTGCCCTCACAAATATGTAGGAATATATCTAACCAAGGAGATAAAAAATCTCTGTGAGAACTACAAAACACTGTTAAAAGAAATCAGATTCTTCCTACCCATGAGCATGGAATGTTCTTCCATTTGTTTGTTTCCTCTTTGATTTCACTGAGCAGTGGTTTGTAGTTCTCCTTGAAGAGGTCCTTCACGTCCCTTGTAAGTTGGATTCCTAGGTATTTTATTCTCTTTGAAGCAATTGTGAATGGGAGTTCACTCATGATTTGGCTCTCTGTTTGTCTGTTATTGGTGTATAAAAATGCTTGTGATTTTTCACACAGATTTTGTATCCTGAGGCTTTGCTGAAGTTGCTTATTAGCTTAAGGAGATTTTGGGCTGAGACGATGGGGTTTTCTAGATATACAATCATGTCATCTGCAAACAGGGACAATTTGACTTCCTCTTTTCCTAATTGAATACCCTTTACTTCCTTCTCCTGCCTAACTGACCTGGCCAGAACTTCCAACACTATGTTGAATAGGAGTGGTGAGAGAGGGCATCCCTGTGTTGTGCCAGTTTTCAAAGGGAATGCTTCTAGTTTTTGCCCATTCAGTATGATATTGGCTGTGATGGAAGAACATTCCATGCTCATGGGTAGGAAGAATCAATATTGTGAAAATGGCCATACTGCCCAAGGTAATTTACAGATGCAATGCCATCTCCATCAAGCTACCAATGACTTTCTTCACAGAATTGGAAAAAACTACTTTAAAGTTCATATGGAACCAAAAAAGAGCACACATCGCCAAGTCAATCCTAAGCCAAAAGAACAAAGCTGGAGGCATCATGCTACCTGACTTCAAACTATACTACAAGACTACAGTAACCAAAACAGCATGGTACTGGTACCAAAACAGAGATATAGATCAATGGAATGGAACAGAGCCCTCAGAAATAATGCCACATATCTACAACTATCTGATCTTTGACAAACCTGAGAAAAACAAGCAATGGGGAAAGGATTCCCTGTTTAATAAATGGTGCTGGGAAAACTGGCTAGCCATATGTAGAAAGCTGCAACTGGATCCCTTCCTTACACCTTATACAAAAATCAATTCAAGATGGATTAAAGACTTAAACGTTAGACCTAAAACCATAAAAACCCTAGAAGAAAACCTAGGCATTACCATTCAGGACATAGGCATGGGCAAGGACTTCATGTCTAAAACGCCAAAAGCAATGGCAACAAAAGCCAAAATTGACAAATGGGATCTAATTAAACTAAAGAGCTTCTGCATAGCAAAAGAAACTACCATCAGAGTGAACAGGCAACCTACAAAATGGGAGAAAATTTTCGCAACCTACTCATCCGACAAAGAGCTAATATCCAGAATCTACAATGAACTCAAACAAATTTACAGGAAAGAAACAAACAACCCCATCAAAAAGTGGGCGAAGGACATGAACAGACACTTCTCAAAAGAAGACATTTATGCAGCCAAAAAACACATGAAAAAATGCTCACCATCACTGGCCATCAGAGAAATGCAAATCAAAACCACAATGAGATATCATCTCACACCAGTTAGAATGGCAGTCATTAAAAAGTCAGGAAACAACAGGTGCTGGAGAGGATGTGGAGAAATAGGAACACTTTTACACTGTTGGTGGGACTGTAAACTAGTTCAACCCTTGTGGAAGTCAGTGTGGCGATTCCTCAGGGATCTAGAACTAGAAATACTATTTGACTCAGCCATCGCATTACTGGGTATATAACCAAAGGACTATAAATCATGCTGCTATAAAGACACATGCACACATATGTTTATTGAGGCTCTATTCACAATAGCAAAGACTTGGAACCAACCCAAATGTCCAACAATGATAGACTGGATTAAGAAAATGTGGCACATATACACCACGGAATACTATGCAGCAATAAAAAATGACGAGTTCATGTCCTTTGTAGGGACATGGATGAAATTGGAAATCATCATTCTCAGTAAACTATCGCAAGAACAAAAAACCAAACACCGCATATTCTCACTCATAGGTGGGAATTGAACAATGGGAACACATGGACACAGGAAGGGGAACATCACACTCGGGGGACTGTTGTGGGGTGGGGGGAGCGGGGAGGGATAGCATTAGGAGATATACCTAATGCTAAATGACGAGTTAATGGGTGCAGCACACCAGCATGGCACATGTATACATATGTAACTAACCTGCACATTGTGCACATGTACCCTAAAACTTAAAGTATAATAATAATAAAAGAAAAAAAAAAGAAATCAGAGATGACACAAACAAATGGAAAAATATCCCATGCTCATGGATTGGAAGAATCAATATCATTAAAGTGGCCATACTGCTCAAAGCTGTGAGATTCAGTGCTATTTCTATTAAGCTGCCAATGTCAATTTCACAGAAGTAGCAAAAACTATTCTAAAATTTATATGGAACCAAAAAAGAGCCTGAATAGGCCAAAGTCATCCTAAGCAAAAAGAAGAAAGCTGGAGGCATTACATTACTCAATTTCAAACTATACTTTAAAGCTACAGTAACCAAAACAGCATGGTATTTGTGCAGAAACAAACATATGGATCAATGAAACAGATTAGAGAATCCAGAAATAAATTCATACACCTACAGCCATCTGCTCTGCAACAAAATTGACAAAAATAAGCAATGGAGAAAGCACTTCCTATTTGATAAATGGTGCTGGGATAGCTGGCTAGCCATATGCAGAAGAATAAAACTATACCCCTGTATTTCACCATATACAAAAATTAACTCAAGATGGATTAAAGATTTAAGTGTTAGACTTCAAACTATAAAAATCCTAGAAGAAAACCTAGGGAACAACATTCTGGATATGGGTCTTGGGAAGGAATTTATGACTAAGTCATCAAAAGCAATTGCAGCAAAAACAAAATTGACAAGTGGGACCTAATTAAACTCAAGAACTTCTGCACAGCAAAAGAAACTATCAACAGAGTAAACAAACATCTGACAAAGGTTTAACATCCAGAATCTACAAAGAACTTAATTCAACAAGCAAAATAAAAAACCTTAAAAAATGAGCAAAAGACATGAACAGACACTTCTCAAAAGAAGAAATACAAGCAGACAACAAACATGAAACAATTATCCACATCACTAACATCAGAGAAATGCAAATCAAAACGAAAAGGTAACATCTCATACCAGTCAGGGTGGCTATTATCAACAAGTCAAAAAACAACAGATGCTGGCAAGCCTGTGGAGAAAAGAGAATGCTTATACCCTGTTGGTGTGAATGTAAAGTAGTTCAGCCACTGTGGAAGGCACTTTGGAGATTTCTCAATGATCTTAAAACAGAACTACTGTTTGACCCAACAATCCCATTACTGGGTATATACCCAAATATATCCAGTATATTTATATATACCCAAAAGAAAAGAAATCCTTATGACAAAAAGACACCTGCACTCATATGTTTATCACAGCACTATTCACAATAGCAAACATATGGAATCAACCTAGGTGTCCATCAATGGTGGGCTGAATAAAGAAAATGTGGTACATATATACCATGGAATACTATGCAGCCATAAAAAAGAAAAAATTATGTCCTTTGTAGCAACATGGATGCAGATGGAGGCCATTATCCTAAGCAAATTAACACAGGAATAGAAAACCAAATACTGCCTGTTCTCATTTATAAAAGGGAACTAAACATGGGGTACTCATGGACATAAAGATGACAGCAATAGAAAACAGTGACTACTGAAGAGGAAAGGGAGGGAGAGGGAGGCGGGTTGAAAAACTAACTACGGGGTACTAAGTTCAGTATCAGTTATACCCTAAACCACAGTGTCACTCGATATACTCAGGTAACAAATCTGCACATATACCACCTGAATTGAAAATAAAAGTTGAAAAAAGGTGAAAAAAAAATTGCCTTTTAAAAATATCAATGTCACCAAAGTCAAAGAAGAGCCAAGAAATTGTTCTAGATTAGAGGAAACTAAATAAATGAGATGAATAAATGCAATGCATGATCCTAGAATAGATCTCTATTGAACATTGTTGGGTCAATTGAAATAATTGGCATATAGGTGGGAGAGTAGATAAATGTATTTATTAATATTAAATTTCCTGAGTTGAAACTTTCTGAAGAATGACTCTATTGTGGTTACATGATAGAACATACTTATTCTTAGGAAATACACACTGAAATGTTTGTGGGTAAAAGACCACAAGTATCCATCTTAATTTCAAATAGTTCCAAAAAAATGTATGTATAATGTATAAAACAAGTGGGTGACCACCTTCTAAAGCAAATGTGGCAGAATGTTAACAGTAGGTGAAATCTAGGTAAAGGGTAAATATTTTATTCTTGCAAGTTTTCTGTAATTTTGAAGTTATTTTCAAATAAAGAGTTTTAAAAATTGCGCAATTCTCTTTGCAATCCTGTAAAGAGAAGGAAATATTAGCTCTTGGTGCCCATTTAAACCACAGTTTTTCTTTTGATTTATAATTGCATCTGATACCTATGTTATTATGCCTGCCCATTTTTAAGACTTTCACAATGTAGAGCTTTCAAAATTAGTATAAAGACAGAAAGCTTCTTCAAACTTCCCTTTAGGTGCATTAAAAGTAAGCACTGGTTAAAGAAAGTACAATTTTCATGTAATCCACTGGTTTTACATGCTAAGTTCCTAGATACTGAAGCATTAGCATAGTCCCTGGAAATATTCATCTAATAGGATAAATTATTTCTGGTAGGCTATATATCTCTTCAAAAAAGTGGCAAAGCTGTCAGCTAAACAGCTAGATGAATGAAGTAAACAGTCCATTGTAAAAAATAATTACATGGTACTTACTATATGTAGACATAGTTGGCAATAATGGGCCAAAAGGAGGGATCATGGCAGCTTGGGTCAATCACAGGGGTCTCCAAATGTTTCTAAATGTGTGCCTATTTAATTCCCATTGCAAAGTAAGCCCTTTCATCTTTCATAACATTGATAAAGAAACGTTGATGTTCACAGCAGTGTTTTTATGGAAACTGTGTCCTGTTCCCCTCCGTGCACATGCCAGAATCTATGAGCCTTCTGTGATCAAGCTCATCTCTCTTCCATCAGTGCCAAACTTCTTAGAAATATGAAGATTTCTAAAATGGATCAATGCTTTGGCAAATTGCCTCATCACCAAGAATAAACACTCACAGACTTAAGCAGCCACTTGTGCATCTATCATTGAATAGAGCCTCAAGATACTGGAAGTGATGTATCAATGGCTTTCCTACCAGCCGGTTGCTTCTCTGGAAGCAAAGGAAACAATGCTGAGCATTGTCATCCATGTAATTTGTGGCCATTAGAAAGATTGGTAGATGCTCTTTCATTGAGACCCTTTGGACTAACAACACAGCCCATCTGGAGCACAAAAGCTGTAAACCTGGAAAAAAAAATAGACTGCACAGATGAGCAGTTTTGGTGCACCTTCCCCATTCAGAGGTGCTAATAAGGAAAAATGCTGAATTACTATGATTACCCATGACTTGAAAATAGCTTATCACCTGCCAATCTGAATGAAGGCCCCTGGAGGGCTGTGAAATGCCACAAAGAACAATGGCCTTGGAATCAGAACCTGCAGTGTCTGAGAGAGGCATCCCAGTGCAAGGCTAAAGGGCCACCAGCCTTCTAAAATAGAGCTCTTATTCTCAGTAAACGCTGCAAACTGGTTCTGGGCTGTTCCCATGCCAGAGAGAAGGAAAATAGAAGTGCTTTCATAAAACAATCAGGCCCATAAAAGCAGAAATGCAGGGGAGAGAAAGCCAGCAATTATCCAAAAGAATCATATCTTAGATAAGCGGCCAATTTAAGGTATTTCACGGTGGGGCAAAGCTCTCTCCACATTCAGCAGATAATTGTTAGCCTGCTTTCTACTTTATGTGTGATTGTGTAAACTTAATCATACTGCAAAATCCCTCTTGTCTTCAGACCTCAGTGCCCCTGGAATGTTGTTAAAGTGGTCACATGAGGTTCATTAGGAAGAAGAGCTTGGCTTTGTAGAGACTGGGTATTTGGCTGTTCACAGGAATCTTTTCTTCGTTATCACAAAGCTCTGTGTTAAGACCATTGTAGACACTAAAGCAGAGTATCTCCCAGCCGAGCAAGACATAATATCTCAGTGGTGGCCTGCCCCATTGGCAGGTGCTAAGCTTTTATTTTTATTATTATAATGGCTTTGTTTCCCCATGAACCATTTAGATGAAGTATGACCACAGTCTGAGTCTTCACTTGTGGCCAACTTCTTCTCTTAATTTACTGTGGCATCAAAACAACAAGGATTTATTTATAAATTTTTGTTCTCTTTAAGAATGGATACAAGGAGAAAAGTCTCCCAAAATTGAAGAGCATTGCCTTTTTATTCAGTAATGCACTGCCTACCCTCCCAAAATGCACACATATGCTTGTGGGTATACACACACACACACACACATTTGTGGGTCTGCCTTCCTTCAAAATGTTCTAACGTGGGACTGGTGAGGTGGATAGGCCGACTTGTGCCACAGACTAAGACATCTGCCATTAATTGGTGGGACAGCAAATAATGTAAAAATATGTTTTCTCTTTCACTAGCTTCTCTAGACAAATCAGCTTTGTGTTCCTAGTGCTGCTTCTACGTTTCTTTCCTCTTGTTCATAATTCCTAGCTCTCAGATTGCCTTTGAAAAATCCTGAAAAGCTGCCACTTTCGGAGCAGAATGAGCTGAGAGGGTGTTTTCCCTTTTCTTCCCCACCCACCCCACACATACACACATACACATGCTTGTCAGCTGGTAATGCGTTTCTCTATACCTGAATCATAATTCACTTCTTTTTCTAAATAACACCAAGTGTTTTTTTAAAGCCCACAGTGATAAGAGTTGTTGCTTTGTTTGTTGCCTGGTGGTGGCCCACATGGATTTGTATAGTTCTCAGTCATAATCAGTCTAAAACATATTTCCTCATTACCTGGTGTGTACCCCAGTCTGTAGTATAAGGAGAAACTAGAAGACACGGTTTTAATCTTCAAAAACTAGAAGAGGCTGGGTGCAGTGGCTCATGCCTGTAATCCCAACACTTTGGGAGGCTGAGGTGGACAGATCGCTTGAGCCCAGGAGTTTGAGACCCGCCTGGGGAACATAGTGACACCTCATCTCTACAAAAAAATACAAAAACTAGCCAGATGTAGTGGTGCATACTTGTAGTCCTATTTACTTGGGAGGCTGAGGAGGGAGGATCACTTGAGCCCAGGAGGTCAAGGCTGCAGTAACCTGTGACCATCCCACTGCACTCCAGTCTGGGTGACAGAGCAAGGCTCTGTCTCAGAATCAAAACAAAACAAAAAACAAAAACAAAACTAGAAGCACCGGGCTAGTGATCAGTAAAACTGGATTTAGTCCTCAAGCTGCCACTAATTAACTGTTTGGCTTTGGCCAAGTCCCTAAAAATTTCTAGTCTCAGTTTCTTCATCTGTAAAATTTGGAAAGGGGTGAAATTCATATCTGCAAGTGCCAGGCAGGTACCACGGTCAAGTGGGCCAGCTGGGGACTGAGGCCACAGGGCATCCCCATCTAGAGGAGTCATTTGCTCCTCAGCCCCAACCAAGTGCTGCATGCAGAACTCGAGGTAATTCAGACTTTTATGAAAAATCTTTTGATTTCCTTAAATATAGTTTAAACATTGTTTGTGCTGGCCGAATGAATCATTCCTGCAAAGTATATTCCAGTCCACCACTTCTAGACTCCTGGCACTCTCAAGTCTCTCCTTCCCTCTTTGTGTGATGTTTAGAAGCATTCGGCAATTGACATCCAATCTAAGTGTTCAGGGGAGTGAATACAACCCAGGAAAGATGATCACGATATTCCTCAGGCTACCAAGTGATTAAGAATTGCGCAGATCACTCATCACAGTTTCAGCAGGTCCAAGTGTTACTAGTAAAAATTGAGATGGATTGTTGACTTTTGAGAAGGAGGAGAAGCTTAAAAAGGGTATTAAAGAAAAAGCTCCATTTGTAACTAGACAGCATTTCCACCCGGCAGTATACAAAAGAAAGAACAAGTGGAAGCGCTTCTGTATAATTTGCTACACAACTCTGGAGCTTCAGCTAAACCTCCTATAGCTGTAAGCAATAAAAGCACAGAAGTAGAGAGAAGTAACCAAAACATACCTAGTATTCCATAGAAGCCATCACATAACACAGAGGACAAAAATGTGTAGCAATAAATAACACATGGAACATAGCAAAACTCTCAGATCAAGAGAAACATTTTTGAAGAAAACTTTTTCCAAAATTTGTGAAGTTTTAAAAAGGTAGAGCAATAGGCCAAGGCTCCAAACCTAGAGGGAAAGGATAGATTCTCTGGCTGGTGCCTCCTGATTAATGAATAGAAAGTGATCCAGTTGCTATAGCGACTTGAAGATACACAAAAGAAAACATCACTTCTTTAAAATATGCCTGATGATGAATAGGCAGATTCTTTCAAAATATTTTTTTAAAAATATGAGCAACTCTTTTTTTTTTCTTTAAAGTGAATCACACAGGATGTCTCTTAGATTTCTTTCTTTCTTCTTTTTTTTCAGATAACAGGACTTGTTTACACAAGCCCTAGTTTGTTTACATGAACCAGCAATTTGGGCAAAAATTAATGATCAGAAAATACGTCTGTTGGAGAATAAGTTTTGTTTTTCAGCAGTTTTGTTTCTGTTTGAGCAGCAAGGGAGATAAGTGTATGTTGTCTTGGTTTTCCTTTTTTCCAGCAATATATTTATTTGGAGAGTTTCCTCGGATGCTGAGAATGTGAAATGTACCTAAGCAATCAGGAAATGGAAGGTTGTGTTTGCTGAAACCTTCCATTATCTGTCTGAATGGAGAGGTAATAAAAAATATTATTTTGGTGGGACTGAATGCCCACTCCCTTTGCCTCTCCAGCCTGGCCCCCACGATCTCCAAAGGATTGTTCTGTTTTGCTCCAGGCAGTTCAGCCTTGGCACAGTATCCTGAATAGAGGACATTCAAGGCAAGGTCTTGAAATAAAAACTGCAGTGATTAAATATCCTGAGGACCCCTTCTGTGGAGGATGGAGAACTCTTACTTGAATGATTTGGGTAAACTGTTGGCACAAGGTCCCAGCTGAAGTGTCCCAAGGCCTGCAGCCTGGAGAGACATTCTTTAGCTGAAAATGTGGTGTGGGCTTTTGCTAACCAGCAGAGGGGTCAATGATCTTGAACAGCATCCTAAGCCTGTGTAATATGGTCTTTTAAAGTGGGTGTGTGAATATTTTTATTAAAGGATATATAATATTAAATAAAGGTAGTTCACAAGGGAGTAGGGAAATCACTTGAAAATCATAGGAAGAGAAGTTCCCAAACCTGCACCTGTTCTGTGTGATCTTGGACGAGTAACTGAGGTTTCTTGGGGCTCAGTTTACTCACCCCTAAAATGAGGAAGTTAGATCACTTTAAAGTCAGCAAACATATTAAGTGCCCGCTGTGTGCTATCATCTTCCACCCATATCCCCAGATCCCACTCCTGAGTCCCAGGGATCCAAATACAGCACCGTTCAGCTGCTCAAGCCAAAACTCCAGGAAACCCATCATTCCTCCCCCTTTCCTTGGGCTTCGTTGAAATAAAAAGGTAATAATCACACCTCTCCCACAATTCAGAATCAAATGAGCATTAAGGGAGAAAGGAGATTATACAGAAAAAAAATCAAAGCATCAGCTTTATTCCTTATAAGGCCAAAAGGGAAAATATGAATTAGATCTCTGAACTGCGAACTTCCTAACCACTCCCCTCTGCATTAACCTTCCCATCTCTCTCATCTGGGCGTATGAGTTCCTTCTCCCAAACTCACCAATTCACACATGATAAAGCATTCCTCTTTTCACTAAAAAGAAGTAGCTGAATTTAAAAGAAGTGGCAGCTCTCTTTCGAATATTTTAAAGATCAAGGCAGGAACACATGGTATCCCTAAATGTAAGTTACATTTTAGTTTCCCGGAGCTGCTGCCACAAAGTACTATAAAATGAGTGGCTTAGGCTGGCAGGTGGCTGACACCTGTAATCTCAGCACTTTGGAAGGCCAGGGCAGGAGGATCGCTTGAAGCCAGGAGATAGAGACCAGCCTGGGCAACATAGCAGGACCCCATTTCTAAAAAAAAAAAATTAAAAATGGATGGCTTACAACAACAGAAATGTATTCTCTCACAGTCTGGAGGCTGAAAGTCCAAAATCAAGGAACTGGCAAGGTTGGCTTCTTCTGGAGGCTCTGAGGGCAAATTCTTTCTTGCCTCTTTCTGGCTCCTTGTGGCTGCTGGCAGTCCTTGGCCTCCTTTATCTTGCAGCTGCATAACTCTCATCTCTACCACATAGTCTCATGGCCTTCTCCCTTCTGTGTCTGTGTGTCTGTGTCTTCACGTTTATACAGAAATGAGTCATTTGATTTAGCTTAGGGTCCACCTTAATGTAATGTGACCTCATCTTAGCAACCTGATTACATCTGCAAAGACCCGATTGCCAAGTACATAGAGTATTTGAATGTGAACTATGTACTTAGAGTACTATGAGTATTACTATGTATACTATGTACTTAGAGTACTATGAGTGTGTACATAGAGTACACATTCATAGGTAGGTAGTAGGTATTAATGTTTGGACATATCATTTTGGAAGACATAATTCAACTCACAATGGTTGAACAAGTCTTTTCTACTTCCTAAATATTTTTCGCTCTGTCTACTTCTGCCCATCTCAACAACTATACTTTAGTTCAGGCCACAGACACCATACCCCCAGATACCACATCAGTCTTCTAACTAGTCTGTCTGATTCCAGTCTTCTTCTATTCTCTCATTCTCAAAAATCCACTCTCTACTCTAATAATGGCCTTCTTTCTGAAATGTAAACCTGACGGTGACAACTGCCTACAAATCTAAAATGACTTCCCATGGCCGTGGATAAAGTTCATACTCCCAGCCAGGCGCAGTGGCTCATGCCTGTAATCCCAGCACTTTGGGAGGCTGAGAGGGGCGGATCACAAGGTCAGGAGATCGAGACCATCCTGGCCAACATAGTGAAACCCCATCTCTACTAAAATACAAAAAAATTAGCTGGGCATGGTGGTGCCTGCCTGTAGTCCTAGCTACTCGGGAGGCTGAGGCAGAGGAATTGCTTGAACATGGGAGGCAGAGATTGCAGTGAGCCGAGATCATGCCACTGCACTCCAGCCTGGTGACAGAGTGAGACTCCATCTCAAAAAAAAAAAAAAAAAAAAAATTCACACTCCCAAGAATGCCATAAAAGCTTCTTCATTATCATTGATCTTCAGCCACTGATCTGTCCAGCCTTTCCTCTCCTGCCTCTTCTTGCTTCTCCAAGCATTTCTACTTCTTACTCTAGCTACCCCAAACTCTTTGCAATCCACCTTGGTACTTTCCCCATCCTATTATTGAAAACCTGCATGTTTTTAAGATGGCGGCAACTATGCTATATTTTGAGGTCTTGTCACTCACTCTACAGTTACCTCAAGGGGAACTGAATAAATCCTTTCATTAAAGGAATCATCTCTGTAGATTCAGCTCTCTCTACATGAATGCCTTTCTTTCCTTTTCTGCCTTCTGTCTGTACCACTCCCTCTAATTCATCTTTCAGGTCTCACCTAAGCTTTTGCTTCCTCAAGAAACCATGATTTGAAGGCTCTCCCTACACACATACACACATGTGCTCTAATTTAGGTATCACTTTATTTTCTCAGCAAATTGTTCAGAATCCTCTTAGCAATACTGAAAACACAGCATTCATTGTGATATCTTTCTACTTAATTCATTCCCCCTGACTCTGAGCTAAGTATTGTACTAGGAATTAGTCTCCTTCATAGCCTCCTTCTTTCATCCACCAAATTTCATTGCCCCTTCTCAAGGTGTTTCTTCTTACATACTATGTCTCTTTATCACTCTCCCTGGGCTAACAGCTGTTTGCTTTCTTGGTTATTCTGTAATTTCACTGTGATGAGTCTTCTTATAGATTAACAAAATAGTTATATATATATATATATATTTGTACTGCTTCTTGAAATTAATCATGGGCATTTATTGATATTATTATTATCATTACAGACAGTATATCTCTGTCACCCAGGCTGGAGTGCAGTGGTGTGATCATAGCTCACTATAGCCTGGAACTCCTGGGCTCTAGAGATCCTCTTGTCTCAGTCCCCCAAGTAGCTGGGATTACAGGTGCATGCTATCATACATAGCTAATTTTTAATTTTTTTTTTCTTTTTTTTTGTAGAGGCAGGTCCTTGCTGTATTGCCTAGGCTGGTCTCAAACTCCCAGGCTCAAGCAAGCCTCTTGCTTTGGACTCGCAAAGAGCTGGGATTGCCAGCATGAGCCACTGTGCCCAGCCAGATTGGTGGGTTTTGGGTTTTTTTTTCCAACAATTCTGGAAAATTTTCAAGGATTTTATTGTTATCAAATATTGTATCTTTCCCATTCTCTCAGTTATCTCTTCGGAACTTTGACATTTTTTAGCACTTCTCATTTTAACCTCCACGTTTCTTAACCACCCTTTCCTGCTTTTTAGCTTTTATTGTCTCTATGGGTTGAAGCTTCTATCTTTTCTTTATATCTATCTTTGAGTTTACCTAATTCTTTTTCTGCTATGCCTAATCTACTGTTTAATCTATCCACTGAGCTTTAGATTCTAATTTTTATGTCTATCACTTATAGAAGTTATATGTAGTTGTTTTACAAACCACTTGGTTATTTTATATTTTAAGATGTTCTTTTTATTTCTTTAAAAATTTTAAATATTTGTTATTTTATATTTTGTACCAGCTACTTTCAAGATCTGTAGTCTCTGTGGGTTTGATTCTGGTATTATTTCTGCTGACTTTCTCTCATGGTGACTGATTTCTTTATGTGGTCTATGTTTTTAAACTGTGACCATTTTCCTTGAAAATTTACCCATGAAAATACTTTAAGGCCTGGGTTAAGATTATATTTTTTAAGAGAAGATTTGCATTTCCTTCTATCAATTGTCTTAAGGCATTACTTACCTGGAACTACTTGAAATTGAATTTTCCTTTTGAGATGTTCTAGAACACACAGGTAACATGAATTATGACTATAAACCTATGTGAATATCTAGCTTAGGGTTACACATTCTCAAAGGGGTTTTTTTGTTGTTTTATTTTGTTGTATCTACCTGTCTTAGTCCATTTGTATTGCTATAAAAGAATACCTGAGGCCAGGAAATGTAGAAAGAATAGAGGTTTATCTGGCTCATGCTTCTGCAGGCTGTACAAGAGCATGGCTCCAGCATCTGCTTCTAGCGAGGGCTCCAGGCTGCTTCCACTCATGGTGGAAGGGGGAGAAAGCAAGGGGAGGGGAGGCGCCAGGCTCTTTTGAACAAGCAGCCCTCATAGGAACTCTCACGGGAATTAGTAAAGCAAGAACTCACTCATTCCCAAGAGGACAGCACCACCCCATGCATGAAGGATCCACCCATATGACCCAAACACCTCTCAGGTCCTGCCTCTAACATTGGAGATAAAAAAAAATTTATCCTTTTAAAAAAAATATTGTTTTCATACCTATTTGAATGGGAGGAGATAAAATTTTAACATGAGGTTTGGAGGGTCAAATAGCACTACTCAATGCTAAGGATGAGACCAAGATAATTTTTTCCTGTCTCTTCCTCCTGAAAAGTTTATTTTTCATCCATCCTTCACTAAGACTGCAATCCATGTGTCCCTATCCCAGCCCTGCATTTTATCTGACAACCCTAACTATAATAAGAATGCTCTGAATTTGCCCATTAAGCAAGATAAATAAAAGCCTATTTTTTGTTTGTTTGCTTCTTTGGTTTTTTGGGGTTTTTTTGTTTGTTTGTTTTTCAGATGAAGTCTCTTTCTGTCACCCAGGCTGGAGTCCAGTGGCATGATCTTGGCTCACTGCAACCTCCGCCTCTCTGATTCAAGTGATTCTCCTGCCTCAGCCTCCTAAGTAGCTAGGATTACAGGCATGCACCACCACACCTGGCTAATTTTTGTATTTTTAGTAGAGACAGGGTTTCACCATGTTGGCCAGGCTGGTCTCAAACTCCTGATCTCAAGTGATCCACCTGCCTCGGCCTCCCAAAGTGTTGGGATTCCAGGCATTAGCCACTGTGCCTGGCTGATGAAATACTAATTATGTGGGAAGACAGAAGAGAGAGAATCATAACTTGGCTTCTTTCAGCCTGAAAAAATATTTCTGTGGTACACCAGATTAGAGGTTTCTCCATTCTATCATTCGCCACACTGTGGTTTCTCTCTAATTAGCTTTGTTAATTACTGTCCCTTCGCCAATTTGCAAATTCCTTGAGGTAGGGACTGCCTTTCTCATCTATACTCCTTACAGTATACAAAGCAGTGGATGGACTGTAGTGTGGGATCAATTAAGTGTTTATTACTTAATTGGTAACTCAATTAAGTTGACTTCACTGCTGGGTGCTCCTCTTCTCCCATCCATCCAGGTGTTTGGGCAAGGCCGGGGAGTAATCCCATTCCCTCACCCCACATATCTTATCATTTAATATTCTCAATTTTATTTCTTTACTTTCTCTCAAATCTGAGTTTTGCTGTTACTGTACCCACAGTCTTAGTTTATCCCTAATCATTTCTCCTCTAGGATATTTCTAAAAATATATAAAATAAATAAATAAAATAAAATAAAAGTTTCTTGAGTGTGTTACATAGAATCTAGTTGAGCAAGATTTAATAGATGTATCTGTTTCTGCAGTTAAATAAGCCATTACCACACAGTAGACACAGTCATCATTTTAAATAAATCAGATCACATAGGTCATTTTTACTGAAGCTTCTCATGCCCTCCCATTACTCTTTGATTAGAATGTAAACCTCCTATCCTGGCCTATAAGATCCTATATGATCTTGCCCTGCCTATGACCCTGGCATCACCTCCTGACTCTCTCCCTTTCTCTCCATCTCTTCCAGCCCCACTGGCCTTCTTGATGTTCCTTGAAGGGGACGAGCTTTCCCTGGCCTCTGTCTGGAACACCTGCCCTCAGAACCTCCCATGCTAGCTCTTTGTTATCATTCGAATCTCTACTCAGATGTCAATTCTTGCAAGACACAGCCTCACTAGCCCAGCTAAATTAGGGCCTCTCCTCTCCACCCCAGTCTCATCGCTCTCTAACCCTTTATCTGAATTTACGTACTTACTTATGTGTTTTCTTCACCCAATGCATATTTCTGGAGCATCTGCTATATACCAGCAGTTCTTGGCACTGGAGATACAGGAAAACAAAACAGAACAACCTGTCTTCATGAAGCTTGTGTTTTACTGTTTGCTTCATGCATTTATTGAACAAAAATTTATGCTTTGTTTTCATTCTAGTAATTATCTAGGCTGGGTGCAGTGGCTCACTCCTATAATCCCAGCATTGTGGGAGGCCAAGGCGGGTGGATCACCTGAGGTCAAGAGTTCGAGACCAACCTGGCCAATATGGTGAAACCCTGTCTCTACAAAAAATACAAAAAAATTAGTGGGTGTGGTGGCGCACACCTGTAGTCCCAGCTACTAGGGAGTCTAAGGCAGGAGAATCGCCTGAATCTGGGAGCTGGAGGTTGCAGTGAGATCATGCCACTGCACTCCAGCCTGGGCGACAGAGTGAGACTCCATCTCAAAAACAATAATAATAATAATCTAATTTTTTCTTTTTATTATGTCTTCCCCCCAAAAAATGAAGGCTTCAGAATAAATGAGTACGTGAATGAATGTACAGCGTTAGTGAGTGATCCCTATAGGAATTGCTGCATATTTTCATCCATCACTTCTACCTGCTAGTCAGTCTAGAGAAGCATGGAAATCCACAAACAGCTTGCCTATTATGATATTCCATCACTGGAATTAGAGAACTCGATAAAGACTAGAGTCCAATATAAGACTGAACCCTCTTTAGCCAACATTTGTAGACAATAATTTCAATTACTTATTCCAGTCTCTTCTACCACCCTGTCCCTCCAGGGAGTTGTGCCCCACTGTCAGCTGCACCATTTGCATTACTGCCAATTCAAACATTTATTCATTATCCCTGGGCACCGATGAGGACAACATGATTGAAAATCACTAGCAAACCCCCAACCAAATACTTTGTATCCCAGCATCATTGAACCTTCCAGAAAGATCAGCTTTGGCAAAACTGTCAGAGGATCCATTTTGTATTTGAGTGTTAATTATTTGAGGCAATTCTAAGTGCAAGACCTATTTGAATTATGTACTTTTTAGTGTTATTTGGGGCTTATAATTAGTTGCACTCTTTGGGAATATAAATGTTTTACCCAGTTCATTATCTTCGGGTGGACTGAAAAATGTCAGTGACTCTCCTGCAAATTTGTACAGCGTTGTTCAGTAAGTAAGTATATATTTACCCTGGGAGAATATGCATTATTGACAATTTACTTAATTATCTCTCAAAACAATTCAAGTATTGGCTGCTTATAATGCTGTCTTTCTCCTCAAAGGGAGCAGTAGGACATCTCAACAGGGGTGGACATTCTGCTGCTACTCCAACAAGGCTGCAGGTGCTCATATAGAGACTTGTTTAAGAATGCTTGGCCCCAGTGAAAGCCACGAGTCTCAGGAGAGCCAAGAATAACCCCATCTCCTATTCATTGGCCTCCTTTGCAAAATTGTATCAGGAAAACAATTCGTTTTAAAAGTGAATCTTTTTCAAGGAGATTATACAAACATCTGCCACCATTTTAGCCACACCCCACGGAAGAACATCAGTCCTGTCCTGGTGGTGTAGAATTAGGAAATGCCAGGAGACAAAATGGGAAGATGAGAAAATAGGAGTGGGCAGGAAAGAAAGGAACAAAAAAGTAAAGAGCTTAGCCAAATGACAAGCTCCCTCATGGGAGATCTGTGGGAGGATGCTGTTTTCAAACACATGACCCAAATGATGTCTAGAACTCAGGACCTGAGCTTTTTTTTTTTCCTTAATAACATTTTTGTTCTAATCAATTCTGTAACACACATTTATTTTAAAAGCATAGAAACATATATATGTATATGTAAAGCAAAAATTAGTATTAATATTTTAGCTTTTTGCCTTCTGATTTTCAATAAAGCCATCTCTATCTGTCTATCTATCTATCTATCCATCCATCCATGCATCCACACAGGTAGGTATCTACCTACCATATACATAGAGATGGATTATCATCATTTTTTACATAGCCTATCATGAAATGTTTCTATGTCATTAAATACTCTTGAGAAACAAAATTTCAATGTCTATTAGCCTATCTTATATAAGTGAACAGGCATATCTCATTTTACTGCATTTCGCTTTATTGTACATTGCACATATTGCATTTTTTACAAATTACAGGTTTGTGGCAACCCTGCCACAAGCCTGTCTATACCACTCCGCCAATAGCACATCCTCACTTTGTGTCTCTGTGTCACATTTTTGTAATTCTCACAATATTTTGAACTTTTCATCATTATGTTATCTGTTATGGTGATCACAGTGATCAGTGATCAATTATAATTGTTTTGGGGCACCATGAACCCCATCATGTGAGACGGAACTTAGTTGACAAATGTGTGTGTTCTGCCTTTTCCACTGACGGCATTTCCCCATATCTCTTCCTCTCATCAGACCTTCCCTGAGATATAATAATATGGAAATGAGGCCAGTTAATACTTTTACAGTGGCATCTACATGCTCAAATGAAAGGAAGAGTTGCAAGTCTCTCACTTTAAATCAAAAGCTTAAAATTGATTAAGCTTACTGAGGAAGGCAAGTCAAAAACAAAGATAGAGCCGGACACGGTGGCTCACGCCTATAATCCCAGCACTTTGGGAGGCCGAGGCAGGAGGATTGCTTGAGCCCAGGAATTAGAGACCAGCCTGGGCAACATGGTGAAAACCCGTCTCTACTAAAAATACAACAATTAGCCAGATGTGGTGGCCTGTAGTCCCAGCTACATGGTGGGCTGAGATGGGAGGATTGCTTGATCCCAGGAGTACCAGGCTGCAGTAAGCCATGATCACACCACTGCACTCCAGCCTGAGTGACAGAGCCAGACTCTGTCTCAAAAAAACAATAACCAAACAAAAAGATAGGCTGAAATCTAGGTCTCTGGCACCAAACAGCCAAGTTGTGAATACAAAGCAAAAGTTCTTGAAGGAAATTAAAAGTGCTACACCAGTGAATACATAAATGATAAAAAAGAGAAACAGCCTTAGTGCTGATATGGAGAAAGTTTTTGTGGTCTGGATAGAAAATCAAACCACAACATTTCCTTAAGCCAAAGCCTAATCCAGAGCAAGGACCTAACTCTCTTCAATTTTATGTAAGCTGAGAGAGGTAAGGAAGCTACAGAAGAAATGTTGGAAGCTAGCAGAGGTTAGTTCATGAGGCTTAAGGAAAGAAGCTGTCTCCATAACATAAAAGTGCAAGGTGAAGCAGCAAGTAATGATGCAGAAGCTGCAGCAAATGGTTCAGCTAAGATCACTGATGGAGGTTACTATAGCAAACAACAGATTTCCAGTTTAGGTGGAACAGCCTTCCATTGGGAAAACATGCCATCTAGGACTTTCATGGCTAGAGAGGAGAAGTCAACGCCTGGCTTCAAAGTCTCAAAAGACAGGCTGACTCTCTTATTAGGGACTAATGAAGCTGGTGATTTTAAGTTAAAGCCAGTGTTCACTTATCATTCTGAAAATCTTAGGCCCTTAAGAATTATGCCAAATCTATTCTGCCTGTGGTCCATAAATGAAACAAGGCCGGGTTCAGCACATCTGTTTACAGAATGGTTACTGAATATTTTAAGCCCACGGTGGAGACCTACTGCTCAGACAAAAAGACTTTTCAAACTATTGCTGCTCATTGACAATGTACCTGGTCACCTAAGAGTTCCAATGGAGATGTGCAAGATTAATGTTGTTTTCATACCTGCTAACAGGACATTGATTCTGCAGCCCATGGATTGAAGAGTAATTTCAAATTTCAAGTCTTATTATTATTTTGAAACAGGGTCTCACTCTCTCACCCAGGCTGGAGTACAGTGGCACACTCTTGGCTCACTGCAACCTCCACCTCCTGGGCTCAAGCAAGTCTTCCACCTCAGCCTCCTGGGTTTCTAGAACTACAGGTGTATGCCACCACACTAGGCTAATTTTCATATTTTTTTATAGAGACGGGGTTTTGCCACGTTGCCCAGGCTGGTCTTGAACTCCTGAGCTCAACTAATCCAATCACCTCAGCCTCCCAAAGTGCTGGTATTACAGGCTTGTGCCATTGTGCCTGGCCTAAGTCTTACTGAGAAAGACACTGTGTATGGCAATAGCTGCCATAGAGATTCCTCTGATCTATCTGGGCAATGTAAATTGAAACTTCCTGGAAAGGATGCACCATTTTTTTCTTTCTTTTTTTTTTCCCACTCTGTTGCCCAGGCTGGAGTGCACTATTCTTTTCTTTGCTTTTTTTTTTTTTTTTTTTTTTCGCTCTGTTGCCCAGGCTGGAGCACAGTGGTGTGATCACATCTCACTGCAGCCTCAAACTCCTGGGCTCAAGTGATCCTCCCACCTCATCCTCCTGACTAGCTAGGACTACAGGTGTGTGCCACTGTGCCTGGCCAATTTTTTATTTCCTGTTTTTCTTTCTTTCTTTCTTCCTTTTTTTCTTTCTGTCTTTTTTTTTTTTTTTTCGAGACGGGTTTTTGCGATCTTGACTCACTGCAGCCTTGACCTCCGAGGCTAACGCAATCCTCCCACCTCAGCCTCCTGAGTAGCTGTGACTACAAGCACTTGCCAATATGCCCAGCTAATATCTATTTTTTGTA
Source organism: Gorilla gorilla gorilla (assembly GCF_029281585.2). Classification (NCBI taxonomy): domain Eukaryota; kingdom Metazoa; phylum Chordata; class Mammalia; order Primates; family Hominidae; genus Gorilla; species Gorilla gorilla. The sequence goes on from NC_073237.2 coordinate 72,493,193, forward strand.
GAAATAGAGTCTCCCTATGTTGCCCAGGCTGATCTCAAACTCCTGGGCTCAAGTGATCCTTCCATCTCAGCCTCCCAAAGTGTTGGGATTACAGGTATGAGCCACTGCACCCATCTTATGTTTTTATAATTTCAACTTTTATTTTGATTCAGTGGGTACATGTGCAGATTTATTACATGGGTATACTGTGTGATGCCGAGGTTTGGGGTATGAATGATCCCATCACCCAGGTAGTGAGCATAGTACCCAATAGGTAGTTTTTCAGCCATTGCCCATCTCCCATAGTAGTCCCCAGTGTCTGTTCTCATCTTCATGTCCATGGGATTCACCATTCTTGATATCATTTGTGATTCATGGGAGGAGGTCAAGATAGTAACATTAACAGTTTGGAAGAAGTTGATTCTAACCCTTATGAATGACTGGGAAGGTTCAAGACTTCAGTGGAGGAAGTGACTGCAGAGGTGATGGAAATGGTAAGAAAACTAGAATTAGAAGTGGAACCTGAAGATGTGACTGAGTTGCTACAACCTCACAATAAAATTTGAACAGACAAGAAATTGGTTCTTATGGTTGAGCAAAGAAAGTGGTTTTTCAAGATGGAAACTTCTCCTGGTGAAGATGCTGTGAACATTGTTGAAATGAAGACAAATGATTTAGAATATTACATAAATTTAGTTGATAAAGTAGCAGCAGAATTTGAGAGGATTGACTCGAATTTTCAAAGAAGTTCTACTGTGGGTAAAATGCTATCAAACAGCATCACATGCTACAGATAAATCTTTCATGTAAAGGAGGGTCAATCAATGTGGCAAACTTCATTGTTTCAAAAAATTGCCACAGCCACCCCAACCTTCAGAAACCACCACCCTGATCAGTCAAGCAGCCATCAATATCGAGGCAAGACCCTCCACCAGCAAAAGGATCTGAATGCTCAGATGATCATTAGCATTTTTTAGCAATAAAGTATTTCCTAATTAAGATGTGTACATTTTTAGACATAATGCTATTGCTTACTTAATAGACTACAGTATAGTGTATTACTTTTATATGCACTGGGAAACAAAAGAGTTTGTGTGACCTGCTTTATTGTAACACTTACTTCATTGAGGTGGTCTGGAACTGAACCCATAATATCTCTGAGGCATGCCTGTAGTATACTATTTTAAATATATTCCCAACAGATGCTTTTTTATTAAGCCATAACCTTTGATTATTTTGATCTAGAAAGTTTGCTCTGGGGAATAAATTTATGTACTAAAGCTACAGAAGGTGGTGAAGAGGTTGAAAAAATGGAATCTAATCATATCATTCAAACATTTTCATTCACATCTATATTTCCACTTATCTCCTGACCCCAAAATGCTAGGTAAACAAGTTAATTAGAATCAAATAGTCCGTCTATAAAGAAGGGCTGGAAGCCAAGTGCAGGAGATTCCTTATGTACATGCGAGTCAGTGACCCCGTCAGAGAGCCATTTCTTCTGGTTACAATCTTAAGGAACCAAACTCAACATGTTTTGACAAGGTTAAATATGAATTTATTAGCTCAGATGTAGCATTTGGTTAGGTGTGGCCTGGGTCACTGGTCTCCAGAAAGAGGTAGGAAAAATAATTTATTTAGGCTGCAAAAGAAAAAAAAAAGAACTTATGTTCATGATTTTTATGTTAACCTCTTAAACCTTAAATGTTCTACTCTAGCACATCTCTTTAATGTATGTGAAATATTCATTGATATGGTTTGGCTGTGTCCTCACCCAAATCTCATCTTGAATTGTAGCTCCCATAATCCCCACATGTCAAGGGAGGGACCAGGTGGGGGGTAACTGAATCATGGGGGCAGGTTTTTCCCATGCTGTTCTCATGATAGTGAATAAGTTTCATGAGATCTGATGGTTTTATAAAGGACAGATACCCCGCACACACTCTCTTGCCTGCCACCATGTAAGACATGTCTTTGCTCCTCCTTCACCTTCCACCATGATTGTGAGGCCTCCTCAGCCACATGGAACTGTGAGTCCATTAAACCCTTTTTTTTTTTTTTTTTTGGTCTTTTTTTTTTTGAGGCAGAGTTTCGCTCTTCTTGCCCAGGCTGGAGTGCAATGGCGTCATCTCAGCTCACTGCAACCTCCGCCTCCTGGGTTCAAGTGATTCTCCCGCCTCGACCTCCCAAGTAGCTGGGATTACAGACATGCGCCAGCATGCCCGGCTAATTTTGTATTTTTAGTAGAGACAGAGTTTCTCCATGTTGGTCAGGTTGGTCTCAAACTCCCGACCTCAGGTGATCCACCGGCCTCAGCCTCCCAAAGTGCTGGGATTACAGGCTTGAGCCACTGCGCCTGGCCAAACCTCTTTTTCTTTTAAATTACCCAGTCTCGGGTATTTCTTCATAGCAGTATGAAAATGCACTAATACATTCATGCACTAGTACATAATAAATAATAATGAATAATAATTTATACACACACATATATTAGCATGCAAGTGGAGGGTGAGCATAACGTGTATAAATGTTATATTTTCTAACATACTAATTTTTAAGCCAATGAATGATTAATCAAAACAGTATGGAGCTTAGAACTTTAGATTTCTGTTGTTGATTGAGATTGGAGAGTGGCTGATGCTGGAAGTTCTATGAAGTATGGCTGGAGCATGACTTTGGTCTAATACTTGGCGTAAGTGTGGGAGATATTGGCCAAGCTGAATCCTGGGAAGGTGAATGGAGCCCCTAGTTTGGTAGAGCATAAGATACAGATGATTAGACCAGAGAAGGTGACTGGGCCAAAAGGTTGAGATTGTCTGGGAGAAGCAAGTATCCAGGGTATGCTAAACTACAATCAAATGGGTAATGTTTTATGGAACATTTGCAGATGTAGCCTAAGAGAGTCAAAGTGGAAGGAACCTAAGGAGTCTAGAACACTTGAGAAGAGAGTGAGAGAGGTGAGAGCCTAGGAGTCTCCCAAGAGCACATTTTTGCCATGCCCATTTGTCTGTCATCCTAGCCAGTAACCTAGTAGGTTCTTGCAGTAACAGGACACAGGACAGATAGGTTTCAATAGCGAGTGGTAGGGGGGAGTCTGGCTTGCATGGGGTATGAATGAAAGTCCTAGAAGCTTGAATGAGATAGCCAAAGATAAGATAGGAGCACCCTAAAATTACCCCCCCCCCACCACCAGTTTTGCGGAGGGTTGATTCTGCCTAAACATAGTGTCTACTTCATGGCCAATTGTGGCAGATATAGACATTCTATGATAAAAGGCTATCCTTAAGACATTGAGTTTCTTCTGTCTCCCCCAAAAGAAAAATAAACATGCGAAGAGAATAATAAAATTAGAAAAAAAAAAAATAAAGTTAGAAGCATTTTAGCTAGTATGTTCCTCTTTTTTTGAATGGAATACAAAGACATTTCATTTTGGTCTTTTTTAGATAGTGAACTATTAAATTTCTTTGGTAATAAATGAGAAAAAAAGAGGAAAGAAAAGATCTGGGCTGTGATGATTACTGGGTTCTATCTGTCTTTCTGATAATGTAAATTTAAAACAGTTAAATCACACTTACACCACTACAAAAATTAGTACTAGTAACATTTTGGAGATTATAAAATACAATATACCCAGTGGACATAAATGTGTTCAAAAGGTTTTTTTCCTGCAGGTCAATTCTTCCCCCCATAAACAGAGACAAAGTGAACATATGATTGGGTTGGTAATTCTGTTGTATATTGCAATTCGCCCAGCTTCTTGTCATTCACAGAAATGAAGAAGACAGGCATTAGATTTTACTTGTCATGTGATATTAGTAGCCAGATGTTTTAATGGCAGCTTATTTGAGGTCCATCAATCCTTTGAATATGTGTAGAAAAGCATGGCCATTGTTTCTCACCTGCCCACATCTGAACACATTCAGATACCATGGAAACCACAAAGGAAGAAAAAAAAAATACTTATTCCAAGATTCATTGACTGGGATATTTAAGTGTCCTTTCTTTCATACAGCCAGGGGTGTGATAATGTGCTAGGGCCTGCTGTGTTTTCTGGCATGAGCTCCATCTCTGAGGGTCCTGAGAAAGACAGTGGATGGATCCTGGAGTCCTCTTGAAAGGGGAAGGTGGTCCCATTGAGTGGAACGTGTGTGTCTCAAATCCTGGAGGTAGGGGCAGAGCAATAGCAGGGGTGGGGACAGGGCAATAGCAGTTGAACATGGCAAGGCAATGTTCACCACAGCTGTAGGAGCACTTGGAGGTAGGTTGAAGTCATTGGCAGATGCATCTGCTGCTGCAGAAGGAGGAAGAGCTCCCGGCAGTACTGGAATCAGCTCTAGCTTCATCCCCGGGTCTGGGGTTCTGTCATTTTCCTTTCCTCTGGCTGCCTGGATCCTCCCCATTTTACACTTAGTCTGCAGCCATTGGTGATTAACTTATTAAAGGACTTCTCTGCAGCCACTTGTGCAGCCTGCCCTGTGGAAACCTGGATGAAAGCACACCGTTGTCTCTGCACAACAGGGATTGTCCAGATCTCTCTAAATAGGTAGAGATTATTTCTTAAGATCTGTCTCAGTAATGGTATCACCCGGATCACCGGTGTCTAGTGTGGGGATAGTCTTATCCTCTGGGAGTTCCAGATGAGGTGTGGCTGAAGCCTACTATAGAAGCTTATCTGCTACAGGGTCATTGACTATATAATATCAGTTTTTAATATCTGATCAGCAAGGGAATCATGTGGACCTGTAGGCTTCTCATGTCTCTGTCGAAACTCCTCTCCTCTCTTACCCTCTCCCTTCACCCAGAAGGAGCAAATGTGGGGATTATTCTTTAGGTGATAGGGTATGGTCCAGGCCAGTTTGTCTAGCATGTCACTGGTGGATGTGGCTTTCCCCAGCAGGCCAACTGGCTGTCTTCCATTCGAGTTAGAAATCCCTCTTTCCACATTCTGTGTGTAGTACTCTTCTCTTCTCTGACATCTGACTTTGGCATGTCATCTTTTTGTTGTTGTTTTTTTGAGATGGAGTCTTGCTCTGTCACCCAGGCTGGAGTGCAGTGACACAGTCTCAGCTCACTGCAAGCTCTACCTCCCGGGTACATGCCATTCTCCTGCCTCAGCCTCCTGAGTAGCTGGGACTACAGGCACCCACCACCACACCCGGCTAATGTTTTATATTTTTAGTAGAGACAGGGTTTCATCATGTTAGCCAGGCTGGTTTCGATCTCCTGACCTTGTGATCTGCCCACCTCAGCCTCCCAAAGTGCTGGGATTACAGGCATGAGCCACCGCACCCGGCCAGCATGTCCTCTTTTAAAGACAATGCAGCATCACAAACCTAGGTGGGCAGGCCACGCTCCAGGTCTAAGAGGCAGGTCTGACAGACATACTTCAGGCGTCTGCAGGTTCGACACACTTTATTTTTCTTGAAATGCATGTGGGCCCCAGGGCACCAGCAAAACATTGTGAATGGCCTGGCACAGATTTCTCATTTTTCCCATACTTTTCTTTGGTCATTCAGATATATGGGTTTCCTCTAAGACATGTCTGATACAGAATGGAGAAGTATGCATCTTCCCAGTGTTTCCTGTTTAAGGTGTTGAAACCAAGACAGGTCACCATCTCGAGGGGGTCTTGAGGTAGTGGTAGGTTTTAGGTGGGAGAGAGACACCATGATCCTGTCAAGCCCAGCTCTTCTTTGTTCCCCTGTTCTTGATGCTCTGGACAATTGCTTTGACAGTATGTGATTCTCCTTTCTTGATTCAAGGTGAAACTCACTTCTCAGGAATCCCCATTCTTGGAGAAAACTCTGGATTTCCTGGTCTCTCCAAGGACTGGCCTGTAATACCAGGGCTTTGGTAGCCTGAGGCAGGAGGATTGCTTGAGGTCAGGAGTTCAAAACCACCAGGGCAACACAGGGAGACCCCATCTTAAATTCATGCTTTTCTGCTAGAATACTGAGATACATAACCTGGAAGCTGGAAGTCCAGTTTCTTCACAAGTATCTTTTTCTAGTGACAAAGTAACTTCCCTGTAATCTCAGCACTTTGGGAAGCCAAGGCAGAAGGATCACTTGGGATCAGGAGTTTGATACCAGCCTGGATACCATAGGGAGACCTGGTCTCTTCAAACAGCCAGCATGGCCAGGGCGGCCAGTCTCACCCTGTAATTGTGACATTTTGTCTTCATGAAATGCCAGCTTGCTGACTTGTGCCGACATTTTATTTCTCACAGAGCAGTAAGAGGCCAGGACCCTTTCACAGTCTGCATGGGGTTGCCATGGTTATGCTCACCCTCCACTTGTATGTATCCTGAATTATGGGACACCGAGTTTATGTAAACCATAAAAATAAATTCTTCTTCTCTAGACGTTCAAGTTTAAAATATCTCCTTTCCAATACATCGTATAGGTATGATGTGCACAGCTCCCACTGTGGCCCTCATCCATCCAAATTCAATGGTGAAGGTGATCGTTATTACTGAGAACAAAATAAAATGGCATAGAATGTAAATTGGCTGCTGAAGGCGATGTTGAAGCAGAAGGCAGTGTCTCCATGGGACAGTGAGTTCGTGATGAGTGACAGTACGGATGATCCCCAAAGACACAGTGGGAAGGTGACACAGGGGATCATGAAGAGCTCTCAAGATAGAGTGGACTTTGTAGTCCTGCCCACCCTACCCCATACAAATGAGACAATAAAAATGAGTTTTCTCAAGACAGAAAGACGGCATCCCAGTCCTGACGAGGCATCTGCTCGCATGTTCTCCTTAGGCAAGATATGAGCAGCTGGAAGCCAGCCACTGTTTCTGAAGGCTTTTTTCCAAATGTGTGAGGCTCTCTCTGAATTCTGACTGAACTTTCCCCATCTCTCCCCAAAATATGCTCTCTCAGCTCAAAAGTTTGACAAAATCAAATCACCCGAGCTATTTAAACATCTTTCTTTGGATAACACCTTCCAAGACAGCTAACAATTGTAGCTTGTTTAGACTCCCTTCCCATTCCCCTCACCACACACACACACACACGCACGCGCACACACACACACACACACACACACACACACACACACTAGAAGCCAGGAAAATTCATCTTTCTCCTTAAGCCACCCCTCCTCACCATCTAAATGCCAAGCTGACTTAGAGTCAACTTCTAGATTTGGGACTGTTACCTTCTTCCTTAATCTCATAACAGCAGCCTCTCAGTGGTCAAGCTAAATCCATTTAGCTTATGTCTGACTTGTGGATCTTCTGGGGTGGAAAAAATTTTTTAAATAATTCTTATTCTTCAGAACAACTGCTAATAATGAGAAAAACTAATGAGCATTCATAAGCCGTTATAAGGCACAGTTCCTGTTCTATGCATTATTCATTTATGCAAACTGTTGTAAAGGTACCAAATTCACTGTGCAACTGGGCTGGAAAAGTCCCTGAACTCAAGATGGCATTGGTATGCACAATTCTGAGGCTTGGTTCTGTTTAACATTTTCATCAGTGACCTGCTTAAAGGAGCAGAGAGCAAGTTCATTAAGTTCCTAGATGGGAGGGATGACCAGAACATTAAAGAACAGGATTAGAATTTCCCCAGCCCTTGCCAAATTAGCAAAACTGTTAGAGTCAAATATGTTCATCAGGGAGGCAGAGTAAAGTAAGCTGCCCAAATGCAAGCTGAGTGGTTGGAGGTTATTTAGAAACTGAAAAGAATATGGATGCAAAAATAGACATGTAATGGAAAATGAACTAGTCCAGGGGAACCACTGGTGTTCATTGGGGCCTCTGCTGGCCCTTACAATGGGTTCAGGTCCCCAGCCTATGAATTGGCCTTCCCCAAGATTTCTAAGAATGCCAGGGAGCTTTTCTTTCCCATGGTCACCTCTAGCTTCAGTTCCTGGTTCCACCTAATTAGCCTGGTTTTTGGTTCATTTCACTGTCCTGTCTTAGTCACCGTATTACAAACCATGTTGACCCAGACATTAAAAACCATTTCCCTCCCATGAGCAGATAACAGCTTCCTGCAGAAGGGCCCTTCTATCTCTTTGGCTGTCTTGGCTCTTGTTCAACTCTTTCAATTAAACCTCTACCCCAAGGAGCTTAACAAGGTAGTTTCCTAAATATAGACAGTTCTTTTCCTAAGAGGAACTCTGAAACCAGCTGTTAAGACAATTACAGACACCTGTGTCCCCTAGCAAAGATGAGCATGACCAAGTCATGAGCTAATAGTGCTATAGTCAGGGGACAGCAAATTCTGTGAAGTGGCAGGGAGTAAATATCTTTGGTCTGTTGCAATTACTCAACTCTGGTTATATAGCATGAAAGCATTCTTACACAATACATACAAATAGATGGCAAGGTCAAGGTCCTGGAGTGGGCCATAGTTGCCAACTCCTGCTAGGCTCAACTTCAGAATCTGTGACTTTCCAGAAGTCTTAACAACCATCTTGTCCAACCAGCTCATTTTACACCCCCAGAAACCAGGACCCAGAAAGTAGAGTGACATTTGTGCAAGTTCACAAGATAATTAAGCCTGAGTTGAAACTTCAAACAGGAAGCTCAACTTCCAGGCCAGCACTGTTTCTACTGCACCATCATCAAGCTATTTCCAGAAGGTTCTGCAGATCCCTGCTTTAATTAGCAGAGCCTTTGCTAGAAATTTTCCCACTTAACATTTGGTGCAATGCATTAGTTGTATTATGTGTAGTACACAGGAATATCATTTGGTAGCCTCCCTAGGACCCAAGATGAATGTGTGACTAAAGATTTGGGTGAGGTTGTGTCTACCTCCTAAGGGCAGTCTGAAAAAACCAGAAGAGGGCAGAATAGATTAGAAAGGAAAGCTATGCACAAAGTTCAAATGACATAGTTTTATTTTGTTAATTAAAGGTGACATAAAATTTTCACATACCGAGAGGAACGTTTTAAGGAGGAGCAGTTGTCTTTCATCTCCTATTAAAATAAAAAGAGCAAGACTGGAAGGTAGGTTAGATCACAGAAAGAACCTGCCAGAGGTAGTTCTGTTATGTGCAAGAACTGTAGGCCAGAGGAAGTCACCGAATTCTCTTAATAGCTAGATCTGAGAGTTGCATCTTCTGGGAAGTGTTAGGAGGGAGAGAAATAGGCTGAGATGATGACTCTCAAAATCTTTTCTCTCTCTTTAAGTCCCCTGAAAGCTGCAGGAAAGAACCCTTCTGTGAGCCAGCAGGGATGCATTGAATCATTACTCTTAATGAGAACAGGACAGTTTTTTTTAAGAAAGTTGCAAAGGGCGTGACATGAAGTGGATACCTGGGAAAAATAATTGTGCAGATTTCGAAGGAGTGCCCCAAATGATGCTCACTTCCATTGGCAAGATTCTGGGGTAACTGACGGAAAACCCTCTATTCAGGGTCAGAAGCTTGTAGCCCCTTCCAAATATTTGTGTGTGGACTTGCTTGATCCCTCTATCTCAGTAGAGGCCAGGGGGTTCTTAATGTGGATGGTCGTTGATCTTTAATTCGAAGACCCAGTAGCTTGAACCTACTCCTCCTTGAAAGTCAGGGCCAAGTGTTTATGAGAATTCTTACTACCTTTGATAAAGATAAATCCTAGTGTACATCTTGTTACTAATTAAAAACAGTACAATCTGTTCAAATATTATTTCTGGACAGTACATTTCATGAAACTATCCCACAGGATTGTTTATCTCAAGCTACAACTTTCAGACCCTATTTTTCCAAATGACAAATTCCTCATGATTATTATTTTTTATTATATTTTTTCCAGATGATCCAGGAAGATGCACATCTTGCGCTATGGGGTATTACAGGTAAGTCTGGTCTTCCTTTTCATGGCACTAACTTTTCTGCAGTTTAAGCATTACTGACATAATCCTCAATCCAGCGATTAAAGCAAAGTGGCCCTGCAGCCCGAAGCAACTCTGTCCTGTCAGGCTATTAATGAGCAATTCTTGGATTTAGCAATAAGAGCCCAGCTGTTTCCTTGCCTCAAAAGGAGGCCATCTCTTTCTTGATCCTGGAAGTCATCCAGCCTAACACTGGTGTCTAGGAATCCTGCCATGGGTTACCAAGATTCAGATCTTGCTGTTCTTGGGCAGACCTTAATAATATACCTAGTCCTAAGTAAGCTGTTTGCAAACGTCTGCATGGATACTGCATCCTTAACCAGAGCGAAGGCTCCAGGGTGAAGCCAGGTGCTATATCAGCTCTTAATCATCCCCTAGGTAACAAGAGACACAGACCACTAGGTTAAATGAAACAGAGGTAACCATCACTCCCAATGTACTCTAAAAACAATCCACAAAATCAAAAATTGCATGTTTCAATATCGCCTCCTCTTCCTAGTCTAGCCTCCCTTCCAGCACACACTGTTGACTGTCCTAGAAGGAAAATTAAAGAGAAAGGAGCTGCAAATGAAAGGAAGGCCGTGGGTAATGCACGGGCTGCATAATCCATCCCTGTCCTCCTAAGAACTCAGGAGTTTTGTGATATACAAACTCTCACGACTATTTCATCTCTCGATCATTTTATTGAGATTGTCAGAGACACAAGGAGGATGTTAATCTCCTGAAGAGAAAACTGAAGCTCAGAGAGGGGCAAGGTTTTACTCCAGTTGCACCACAGCTACTGACAGGTCTACATTTGCGACATTTGGGCTTTGGCGGGTCACCTCCTCTTGTCACCACATTGCCTTTTCCCTCCATCCATGGAATTGGACAAAGCAATGTGGTGACAAGAGGAGGCGACCCACCTGTCCAAAAACAAATACACTTGAAATGTGGTAATAGGTAAGAAAAAGTAAAAGGAGCGTGGAGGATGGGAAAGGGAAGCCCAACAAGCTGAAACATACTAAAAATGATTAGTTAACCTTATCAGTTCTTAGCCTTACGGTTTTAATCTAACTTTTCCAGAATAGCCTACCATTCTCTACATTGACTATGTCTCACATCACTGCACTCCTGACCCACTTTGTTTTTTTGGGTTTTGTTTGTTTGTTTGTTTGTTTGTTTGTTTTTAAGACAGTCTCACTCTGTGGCCCAGGCTGGAGTGCAGTGGCACGATGTCAGCTCACTGCAACCTCTGCCTCACAAGTTCAAGTGATTCTTGTGCCTCAGCCTCCCTAGTAGCTGGGATTATAGGTGCACACCACCACGCCCGGCTAGTTTTTGTATTTTTAGCAGAGGCAGGGTTTCGCCATGTTGGCCAGGCTCTGTTAAACTTTGTCAAACATCCTCTGTTAAACGTTGGAGCCAAACCTGGCCGCCTCTTCAGCTCACCACTACTCGCTAATGAGCATGTTTCATAAAACCCTCTGAAAAACAAATACCCTGGAAGAACATGCTCCAATATCACTAAGGGTACAACATGAGACATTTATTTCAAGAAACAAACATATATAATCTTTGAAAACATTCAGCAGCTTTGAATACAGCGAGTGAAATGCCTTACAATAGACGTTGTTGCTGGGCGTGTCGGCTCACGCCTGTAATCCCAACACTTTGAGAGGCCAAGGTGGGTGGATCACCTGAGGTCGGGAGTTTGGGACCAGCCTAGCCAACCTGGGGAAACCCCGTCTCTGCTAAAAATACAAAAATTAGCCGAGTGTGGTGGCACGCATCTGTAATTCCAGCTACTCAGGAAGCTGAGGCAAGAGAATCACTTGAACCCAGGAGGTGGAGGTGGCAGTGAGCCAAGATCATGCCATTGCACTCCAGCCTCAGTGACAGGGAGATTTAGTCTCAAAAAAAAAAACAAAAAACAAAAAAACAGTTGTTAAGGAAGATATGCAAAGGTTTCCCCTGATATCATGCTGATGCTCTGAAATTCATCAAAGGCAGGGGTCAATTTCACTCCACTCCCCCTTCAGGTAAGCCTGCAATTCAGTGGAGTCTGAATTACAACATTTTACTGTATAATGAGAATAACAGATAACGTACATAAAAATATTTATAAATAAAAGCTAAGCTACTTCGCTACTATTGTTAATAATCTGGTTACAGACATTTTAGTAAGCTGCTTGGACTCGACACCAAGCTATTTCAGGCCTCAGTGCCAGTTGCTATGTGATAAATCACACAAGCAACCTTTTCACACAGACTTTGGTTAAAATCCCAGTCCCACCGTTAGCTAGCTGTGTGATTTTTGAGCACTTAACCCTGAGCTCCAGTTCCCTTATCTAGAAATTAAAGATACATGATATCTACCATATGAGATTTGTGGAGATTTAGATGAGCTAATACTTGATACATAATCAGTACTCTATAAATAAGTATCAGTACCCCTTCTTTCTCCCCAACCTTCTCCCAGTTGCCCTGATAAAGAGTCCTTGGAGGTCCAGAAGGAGGTGGTTAGTGACTTGGGTTGAGGGGGGCATAACAGACCAAGCCTGAAATTCAATTATCCACTCCTGTTGAAAATGCTGCACAGGCTGGGCGTGGTGGCTCATGCCTGTAATTCCAACACTTTGGGAGGCAGAGGTGGGCAGATCCCCTGAGGCCAGGAGTTTGAGACCAGCCTGGGCAACATGGCGAAACCCCCTCTCTGGAAAAAAATACAAAAATTAGCCAGGCATGGTGGTGTGCACCTGTAATCCCAGCTACTCGGGAGGCTGAGGCAAGAGAATCACTTGAGCCCGGGAGACAGAATTTGCAGTGAGCCGAGATCGACCACTGCACTCCAGCCTGGGCGACAAGAGCAAAACTCCATCTCAAACAAAACAAAACAAAACAAAAAACTCTGCATAGACATACATAAGGAGATTAAATTATGGTGAAGAGAAATACATCAACATAAGTCATGAAAGAAATGATGTCTTCTTCCTCTAGGTTTGATCACCATTGTTATAAAACCTGTCCTGAGAAGACCTACAGTGAGGAAGTGGAATGCAAGGCGTGTGATAGTAACTGTGGCAGCTGTGACCAGAATGGGTGTTACTGGTGTGAAGAGGGCTTCTTTCTCTTAGGTAAGTTAGAAAATGGCACCATCCAAGCTAAGAACCAGGCACTGGAGCTCCACACAGTCAGGGCCACAGGAGCGCACATGTGATTGGTTTCAGAGTCTGTGCGTGTGGGCACCTCTGGCCCAAGGAGAAATTTTAATTTGGTTTAGAAATAAACATTAGCCAAACCACCTCCTTCTGCTTTTATTACTGAAGCATGGTTCCTGTTCCACTAATTAATCTCAAATATCTCCAAGCTGATGGAAACAAGGCTGAATTGGATGGAGACAGAGAGTGGGGACCTGAAGATGAATGTTTTGGCATTGAAGTCACCTGGCATATTGAGCGCTCTGACCCTTGTCTTGAGACTTAATCCATCTTATATATCCCCATGCACTGTAAGAATCTAACAAGATCCCTTGCCTTAGGCTTTGGTCAACTCACTGACTGATGGAAATGGATAGTTAGGAAAGAAATACAGCTGAAGAGGATAATAGCCCAATGCACTTGAGTGTTTGGGGGAGAAAGACTGAGAAGGACAGCCCATAATGATCTTCAGTGTTTCTCTACACAGAGATTTATTTTATTTGTAGTTTTTCAAGGCCTCAAGGATTCTGTATTCGATGCTCTTAACCCTCTAATGGCCAATGTAAATTCCCAGTTGAAAAAGGACTTAGGTAAAGTGTTGGATTTTTTTAGATGGAGTCTCACTCTTGTCACCCAGGTTGGAGTGCAGTGGAGCAATCTCAGCTCACTGCAACCTCTGTTGGCCAGGCTGGCCTCGAACACCTGACCTCAGGTGATCCACCCACCTCAGCCTCCCAAAGTGCTGGGATTACAAGCATGAGCCACCTCGCCCGACCTGGATTTATTAAAACACATTTCTTGGTTGACATAAGCTAAAGCCATCTTGGTTTCTTTGAAAACAAATGCAAAGGCTGGACACAGTGGCCTGACCAACATGGTGAAACCCCATCTCTACTAAAAATATATAAGCCGTGCGTGGTGACACATACCTGTAGTCCCGGTCACTCAAGAGGCTGAGGCAGGAGAATTGCTTGAACCCGGGAGGTGGAGGATGCAGTGAGCCGAGATCATGCCACTGCACTCTAGCCTGGGCAACAGAGAGAGACTCCATCTCAAAAATAATAATAAAAACAAATGCAAAGAAAAATGTCCCTAAAATTTCCTCCAGCCTCTTTAGAACTTGGCCTTGCAAAGATCACTAAAGCCTTCATGCTTTCTCTCTGTGTTCTCACATAGGTGGCAGTTGTGTGAGGAAATGTGGTCCTGGATTCTATGGTGACCAAGAAATGGGAGAATGTGAGTCCTGCCACCGAGCGTGCGAAACCTGCACAGGCCCTGGTCATGACGAGTGCAGCAGCTGCCGGGAAGGACTGCAGCTGCTGCGTGGGATGTGCGTGCATGCCACCAAGACCCAGGAGGAGGGCAAATTCTGGAATGGTATGTGCCTCCCAAAAAGAGGTCACAGGGGTCTAGCGACCTACTCTGCTTCCCTCCTTCTATAACTCTGGTTTTTTTAGTTATCCAGGAGAGAAAGGCTGTGCAGAAAAACAAGAGTTTGGAGTGAGAATCAAGTTGGGATCGTTCCTGAGTCTCTCTGATGCTTGTAGTAGGAGTGGGTAGGAAGCTGAGGTTGGCATTCAGCCAGCAGAGAGAGCCCAAAGGGCAATTTATGATTAGTCTATCTGCTTGAGTTTCTACCTGGGTGAAGCAGGCCCGGAAGCAAGTGAAGACAGTCACGGAGGGAAATGGCCTTGGTATCATTTTCTCAGAAATTTCGGAGTCACTTCTATCACAGGCATGTCCTATGTCCTTATTACATGTCCTTTTTACAGAAAAGGAAAATTTTACCTGTAGGGTAGGCTTTTCCAATTAGACAAGCAAGGACTGCTCGAATGTATTAGATTTTATGCTAAAAACAGATGGTCTCTATGGCTGCGTTATTAGAGCTCACCGTCATTCAAGCTTGCCTTTAAAAGTTGCTCTTCCCAGTTGCAGACAGGGAAAGCGTGAAGCTTCTGAGGAGGGAGGAGAGGGGACAGGTGTGGGAGCTTGGAATCCAACAGCAAAGCCCTGCAGGTGCTCATTCCTCCCTGAGTCTTTAGAACACGCCTCCTCACACTTGAGCCTCAGTTATAGGCTTCCTTGCAAGGTAATTACAAACTTTCAGCGACCCCTCCGTGACCGAGGTGGTTAAAAAACAAAATCCTCTTCCTGTTGGAAAAATCTGACTCATGTTCTATGCAGAGACAGTCACAAAAACAGGAGCTGCTCTTCATTTGATTTCGAGGCAAGAATTTGTTATAAGGGTCACTTCGGTGCAAAGGCAACGGCAGCCGAAGAGAGGGCTGTACAGGAGGAGTGTGCTAAGGGCCCGAGGGAGTGACAGCTCTGTGGTTTTTGCTGGGCTGGAGAGGAGGCATGTCCATGGCTGCTGTCTACTGCGGCAGTTTTACACATGTGACTTCAAGGAAGAGCAGCTCAGAGACCGTGGAAAGCCCAGCAGCCAAAGGCCACGGAGAACACGGGCCCTATTTCAGAGACAGGGCCGAGAAGATTATTCAATCCAGATTGGGCTATCTTCTGTGAGTTATAGCTGAAGCAAAATGCTGAAAATGAGTGTTTGGCATTCAGGCATTTAAGAGGCAGTGCAAGCCAAAAGGAAAATGGTCTGGTGCTGTGTTTCTAGCTGAACATCTGTATTTTATCTGGCGTCCAGATGATGACATGGTCCAGGGAGCCAAGAGTTAGAGCAGGCTTGATTCCCCAAATGATTCCACGTCCCTTCAACTGGACTACGCATTTTGCAAGCAGAAACCAGGCTTCAGTGGTTCCCTTTTGTCGAAGCACCACACCCACCCCTCCACATTTTCTACTATCACAATGTAATGTTTTTGAGGAGAGGGAGGAATTAGTGCATTTGGGGATTTTTCACTAATAGGGGATTGGGGACAGAGATGAGAGTGTTTCTCATGGCTCAACAAAAGCAATCAAGTCAACGACAGAGCTGTACTTTCCCATTCCCATGACCTGTGAAATAAGACATGCAGACCATTAACACAGAGAAATAGCCATTTATTCACTAAGCAAGGTAAAGCTGTAGCTCAGCTTCCCCCAGCATAGTGTAAGCACTGAAATGGATAGTAAATGGGAAATGCATTCCATAAAGTCCTGGGAGTATTTGAGCCAATGCCTACAACCTTCTCCTGACTTCTTTTTCTTTAAAAAAACAGGATCGAGAGTGTAATAGGAGAGGAGAGGGTTCCAGAGAACAAGCACTAATTAGCCACACCTTTCAGATGATGGAAAGCAGATTGCAGTCATCCTGGGTCAATTCAGAGGAAACCCAGGCAAATTACAGAGTGTTTTTGAGAGGATGTAGCTGCCTAGGTGGTACCAGAACGTTTTTCTGTTTCATTTTGGGTTTTGTTTTATTTTGTTTTTCAAACACAGATTCAGATTCAGGTAGGAAAGGTAAGATGACACACACTTCAATCCATTCCTTCACCCATGCTGCTCCCCAGTGGAAACAATAAGATCCTGTTTGCGTCTGAAGACTACAACCAACCCCATGAGCATCTATCAGCACAGGCTGGGAAAACACCCTTGAAATAAAAGTCCAGCTAGAGTTCCCTGAACTCCTCTTTTAATAAGGTGGCTAATCAGAATAAGAATGACTACAGTGAGAGAGCCACCATTCTTTGCCAACTGCCAACAAAGTGGGAATACCTCCTACCTAGTCTAAGGATGCAGATTCCTCCACCTATCAGACAATGCCTGACAAATCCTCCAGCTAAGACTAAGTAATCAAAGATTGTTCTCGACTCTCTGTTTTTTCAGCCACCAAAAAGTCACTGCACAAATGTATAGATCATCCCCAGACCCTCTCTCCTGGTCACTAGTATATTGTGACAATTATTTAGTGTCCCTAAATGGCAGGAATAAAACCAATATTCAAGGCCAGACGTGGTAGCTCATGCGTATAATCCCAGCACTTTGGGAGGCCGAGGCGGGTGGATCTCTTGAGGTCAGGAGTTCGAGACCAACCTGGCCAACATGGTGAAACCTCATCTCTACTAAAAATACAAAAAAAATTAGCCGGGCGTGGTGGTCAGTACCTGTAATCCCAGCTACTCAGGAGGCTGAGGTGCAAGAATCACTTGAACCCAGGAGGCAGAGGTTGCAGTGAGCTGAGATTGTGCCACAGCACTCCAGCCTGGGCAACAGAGAGACTCCGTCTAAAACAACAACAACAACAACAAACAAACAAACAAAAATATATAATATTCGACAGGCTGCAAATGGCTTCAGCAGTGACTCAAGCATCACAAAACCTTGGTGGAAAGGTTCAGGTATGGCAGACCACGGGCTTTGAAGGAAGATGATGGCTTCGGCTGGTTTCCTGAAGCCACTTTTGGGAATGGAAGCACTTTCCTCTGCTACTGTTAAACCATTTGGATTTTCTTAAGTGGTTTCCCCCGGTAGTGCTGGAGAGTCCTAGGAGTAATTTCTGCACATTTATCTTACCTCATATTTCCATCATTGATTAAAACCATGTTATAGCAGGTTCT
The DNA here is from genome assembly GCF_029281585.2 of Gorilla gorilla gorilla. Taxonomy (NCBI): domain Eukaryota; kingdom Metazoa; phylum Chordata; class Mammalia; order Primates; family Hominidae; genus Gorilla; species Gorilla gorilla. Next base: position 72,510,689 of record NC_073237.2, read on the forward strand.
AATTACATATTCTGCTGATAGTCTAATCTACAGAACACAGACATGGTGAATTAGCTTTGTGTTTGTGACCACATCCTAACAATTTATCACTAGCCTGTCTCTTGATCTTAATTCTAATCCTTGGGGAAAGACTGAAATCCCAGAGTTAGTCACAAACACTGAAAGTCACTCACATGTGAAAAAAAAAAATCGACTTCAGTAGTGGGAAGATACATTGCCTAATAGTCACTGAACTTTAGAAAACTTCAAAGATGCCATGGAAATCTGATTTTTAGAGAGACTTTATAGATGTGTACAGCTGTCTCACTTAGAAATGAGTACACCATTTTTAGTTATTTAACCTACCAGAACACAGAGTGCAAAAAAACACATGGCACTGGGTAAGTAATTAACTGTTTGGCCAGTAGGACGAAGGAAGCATCTGTATCAGCTTGCCCAGATCGTTATATACTCAGGAGTTCTGGAAGTGGATTGTGAAACCATTGACAGCTTGAAATTAGCTATGGTGGGAGTATTTACACCACAGAAATTGGAAACACTACAAATCAGGTTTTTGGTTTTTCATTTTTCTAGAGACCTGTCTTACCAGCACACCATTATTTTGGCTTCTATCAAATTACTTCAGAATTCAAATTTATTACTGAAAAATTCTAAAGCCTATGTCTACACCCTCTAGCAGATGCAGGCTTTAGGGTGCGGCACACATGAATTCAAATCCCAGCTCTGTGTTTTGCTGGCTGTGTGACCTTCAGTGAGTTACTCATCCTCTCTGAGCCTGTGTCCTTCTCTGTAAAGTGAAAACATGAAACTGCCTCACACAAAGTCATTTTAAGAATGAAATGAGAAAATGTATATAAAGCTCTCAGGACACATATAACACAATAAAACCTAGTCTACTCCCTAACTATTTGACTCGGTCCAGTTTTAACACTTGAAACACTAGTTTGCTTTGAAAGCAGCATTCCCTGGGTCACAAAAGAAAGCAATATTTGGGGCCATGCGCAGTGGCTCACACGTGTAATCCCAGGACTTTGGGAAGCCAAGGTGGGCAGATCACTTGAGGCCAGGATTCAAGACCAACCTGGCCAACATGGTGAAACCCCGTCTCTACTAAAAATACAAAAATTAGCCAGGTGTGGTGGCACGCATCTGTAGTCTCAGCTACTTGGGAGGCTGAGGCATTAGAATCACTTGAACCTGGAAGGTGGAGGTTGCAGTGAGCCGAGATCACACCACTGCACTCCAGCCTGGGCAACAGAGCGCGACTCTGTCAAAAAAAAGAGAAAGAAAGAAAGAAAAGAAAGAAAGCCATTTGACAGGGTATAGAGATAAACAGGGCTCTAAGGGAAATGGCCCTGGAAAAAAAGGCACCAGATAATGGTAAGTCGGGATACCTAATAGGCAGAATCCTGACTTAGCCAAGAATGTATACTCATAAAGATGTTGAGAGCAGCTTTACAATTTTAAAAAGAGAAGGGAACAGTCTCAAAAATATAACAAAAGAAAAAAGCTAAGTGAATTACCGTCCATACAAATAAATATGCAAACCATTGAAAATGATGTTTACGGCTGGGCACGGTGGCTCACGCCTGTAATCCCAGCACTTTGGGAGGCCAAGGCAGGCAGATCACGTCAGGCCAGGAGTTCGAGACCAACCTGGCCAACACGGTGAAACCCCATCTCTACTAAAAATACAAAATACTAGCCAGGCATGGTGGTGCTTGCCTATAGTCCCAGCTACTTGGGAGGCTGAGGCAGGAGAATCGCTTGAACCTGGGAGCCAGAGGCTGCAACAAGCTGAGATGGCGCCACCGCACTCTGGCCTGGGAAACAGAGCAAGACTCCTCGTGGAAAAAAAAAAAAAATGATGTTTACAAGGAATGTTAATGACAAGAGAAAATGCCTACGAGATTTATAGTGTTAAATGCAGTGTTCAGGGTCAGTCTTATGTGTACAGAAGCTATAAATGATGACACATCTATACATAGATGTAATTATACTCACATACTCAATATGAAGATGAGACATCCATGTACCACAGTATACACAGCAGACATTTCTGGGTGGTGGGTTTATAGGTGAAGTTTATCTTCTTTATCCTTTTTGCATTAAAAAAAAAACTAAACACTTTTTTTTTTTAATAAAAAAGAAGCTGTGTCCACTGCAAACCTATCTGTGGTGAAGAGCCTGCTGCAGGAGCGACGAAGGTGGAAAGTTCAAATCAAAAGAGGTAACAGGGAAATAGGGAGGCAACAATCACAGCAGCAGAGACTATCTCTGGAGATGGTCTCCGTGGAGAAATCACCCCAAGAAGCTGGGAGGCCAGAAGCAAATGGGGTGCAGAGATGCAGAGGTCATTAGAAAAAGTTGGAGAGAGAAGGGGGCCATAAACACAACATATCAGTGGGCACTCAGAGGGAAGACTGTGAGAAGTTCCGCAGTGGAGATTTCTGTAACAGATAAGGATATTCATGACGCGCTAAATGGTCATGGCTGGCAGAGGCTATCAAGAAAAGCCTCTGTCCTTGCAGAACTTTAATAGGCTAAGGAAGCACCTCTGCCTTCCCAGTCACCGCAGCATTGTTTGAAATCACAAAGACTGGAAAAAACTAAGTGGTTACCAGTAGGAGATGAGAGAAATAAAGTCGATGTATTCATACAATAGAATACTATGGAGCCACCAAAAGGAAGAGGTTCTTTCCGTACTGATAAAGAATGATTTCCAAATACATTGCTTGTTTACTTTACAGGCAAGGTGATAAACCGTGTGAATAGATACAGCTTGTATGAAAAAGGGTGGAGAAGGGATTGGGAGGGAGACATCACAGTACATGCCTTTTCTCCATTTTGCACCATGAGTGAATTTTGTATTAAATAAAAAATAAATAGAATAAATGAACCCCTTGCTTTATATAGTTTAGCTACAGTCATTTCTGAAGAATGGACACTGCACTTTCTGGGTCAAAGTGGTTCTTTTTTTTTTTTTTTTTTTTTGCGCTCCTGTCCAGTCTAGAATTTCCGAAGTTGGAAAAAGAGAAACTATGATCACGGTTAAAATTTACTTGTTGAGATTAAGTCCCCAATCTTTTATGACAAAGAACTCTTGCTGAGGAGGACTTTATGCCCTGCCCAGGCCTAATTGCTAAGTTAACTGCTTGTACAGATCTCCCTCTGGTGGACATATGAAGACACTACAGAATTTTATTTTATTTTTATTTGTTATTACTTTTTAAGGGACAAGGTTTCACTATGTTGTCCAGGCTGGTCTCAAACTCTTGGCTTCAAGCTATCCTCCCACCTTGGCCTCCCAGATTGCTGGGATTATAGACATAAGCCACCGTGCTTGGCTGACATTACAGAATTTTATACCAAGTGTATGCAGTAAAATACCAAATCGCCAGAACGTGAGATACATGTAATTATAAATATGTGCATATTTGTAGATATAGACATTAAAACTTATACAAATATGAGAAAATTGATGAAAACTCATGTCTTTATAAATATATTTTAGTATATACATGATAACATCAAAGGAAAATCAGCCTGAAGCCTGGACGTAGAACATTGAAGATTTGCAAGGTGTTCACTGTCTGATTAATATTGTTGCCTTATTATTCTTTGAACAACTGCTCTCAGCCATTCAGTGAGCATCTGACTATTAGCAACAGGATTGTTGCTCGCCTTTCGGCTGCCTTCTCTTTGGGGCTGAGTGATACTGCAGGTTTAAAAAGCCTTCAGGGACAGAATCGGTTACTTTGAGAGCCATGCGGAACACCTTTGTGACAATCCTGTGGCTAAGGTGGCTCTGCACAAGGCTAAATTCAACCCTTAGCAGATGCCCCAGAGAGAATACATCAGTCAATCACCAGCTTTAATTAGTATATTGGAAAACCAGGGGGCTGGCTGCAGTGGCTCACACCTGTAATCCCAGCACTTTGGGAGACCAAGGTGGGTGGATCACCTGAGGTCAGGAGTTCAAGACCAGCCCGGGCAACATGGTGAAACCCCATCTTTACTAAAAACACAAAAATTAGCCAGGCTTGGTGGCAGGCGCCTGTAATCCCAGCTACTTGGGAGGCTGAGACCAGAGAATCGCTTGAACCTGGGAGGTGAAGGTTGCAGTGAGCCAAGATTGCACCACTGCACTCCAGCCTAGGTGATGGAGCGAGACTCTGTCTCAAAAAATAAAAGAAAGCCAGGGTAAATTTTTCTCTCCAAGCTAGGAAAAAACCAACTACCCAGCCTGGCAGCCTAATCATTTATATCTCCATCTCCACCTGTATTTGCATCTATCCGCATATCTGTGTCTATCCATCCTATCTATGTATGTATCTTTCTATCATCTGTATTTGAATCTAGTTTTCATCTATGGCAAGGCTCATCAGCTTTGTATCCATGACTGTCATCATAGAAGCTGAGCAGGCCACCCAGGTATGAAACCAGAGGGAAGGAAGAGGGGAGTAAAACAAGCCTCAGAAATGGAGTGGAATGGTGGCAGGAGAGAATCAACAGGAAGCTGAAGGAACTACAATTTACTGTGCCACTATGTTAAGCACTTGACACGTATTATCTCATTTAGTCTTCACAACAATCCTATAAGGGCAGAATTATTTTCTCTCATTTTAGAGACAAGGAAAGTAGGATTCTGAGAGTTTAATTACTGTATCCATGGTTACCCTACCCTTCGGCGGCATAGCTGGGATCTGAAGGCAGGTGTGACTAGAGAGCCATCTATACCCGGCTGACTCTTAGGATGAGAAGAAAGAAGATGAAAGGCAGGAGAGGAAGGAAGGGAGAAAGGGAGGGAGGAGGTAATGAAGGAAAATGGTAAGATGTCAACATTGATTGAGGGTCAGGGTCATTGAAATCCCACATTCTGAGCTAGAACTTCGTTTTCTAATTTTTTCCTGTGTGAGCCATGCTGATTTCTGAGCAGTCCCTGAGCTCTAGTCAAGGTCTCCATATGTATTGACTGAGTGATGTCTTGAAGCTGTTCTGTCTTTGAAATTGTCCCATGGAGTTGCTGAGGTGACTTCCTGGGAAAGCCTGCCCATCAAATGCTGTTGGAGGGAAAGGGAGAAGGGAACACTTCCAATGTTCCCTGGTTAATAGTATATTAACCTGGGACAACCTACTTATAGCCCGACCAACAAGAAAGCTTGTGAGTAGGGGACAATTTTGATGTTCAACAATGATTTGGGACAAACTTAAGATGAGATAAATTTAGGTTGCATAGCACACTAGCTACTCTGAAGAACACAGTGACCCAAACATTGACCAATAATAAAATCTGATTTTCAAAGAACAAAAACAGAAAAAAATAAAAAGAAAGAAAAGAAGTTCCTCCACGAGAGGTACAATGAATTGTCAATTATCATCTTGGAGTGAAGAGAAATGGTCATCCGGCCGGGTGCGGTGGCTCACACCTGTAATCCCAGCAGTTTGGGAGGCTGAGGCGGGTGGATCACCTGAGGTCAAGAGTTCAACACCAGCTGGTCAACATGGCGAAATCCCGTCTCTACTAAAAATACAAAAATTAGCTGGGCATGGTAGTGTGCACCTGTAATCCCAGCTACGTGGGAGACTGAGGCAGGAGAATCACTTGAGCCCAGGAGGCAGAGGCGGCAGTGAGCCAAGATCACACCACCACACTCCAGCCTGGGCTACAGAGCGAGACTCTGTCTCAAAAAAGAAAAGAAAAGAAAAGGTCATCCAACAATCTTGGCAATAGAAGTGATTACCTTTGACTCATAAACTCATCCACAAGTGCATACACACAAATACAAACTCACTCCCATTTTTAACACACAAAAGAAGTAATTATTTGTTCAGATATCCCCACAGTATTTGAGGCTATCTTGTAGAATACCACATTCCTTGTGGTACCACACATTCGTGTGGTATCTTCCTTGATAATCAATTGCAAATGAAGGAGTAAGAGAAAAAAAAATAAATGAAGTCTACACAATGGCAATGAGCCAGTGCCAACAATCAGCTCATGTACAATCAAAAGGATTCCATTTGGGGCAGGAAAAGAGACTACTAGGTAACCCATGAGATCTTTTTCAGTACTGGAATCCTATGTGCCTATTCCAAGGAGAAGCCTGAACTGTTGTTTCTTTCTCATACAGATATTTTGAGAAAACCCCAGCCTTGTCATTCTTCTTGTAAAACCTGCAATGGATCTGCAACTCTGTGCACTTCATGTCCCAAAGGTTAGTGTGTTGCGTGACAGAAGATGACAGCAGTCAAGCCAAGTCATTGAAACTCATGTGTAGTGGCATCTTGGTGTAAGGAGGTCTGTAAGGCCTTGATCTACTCCCATCACATGTTCCTATTACAGTGGCTACTCGGGAGACACACAGGGACCCAAACATTGACCAATAATAAAAACCGGCTTTCAAAGGACAATACAAAGAAGTGGTCAGGTACAGTGGTTCACACCTGTAATCCCAACATTTTGAGAGGCTGAGGCGGGAGGATTTCTTGAGCCCAGGAGTTTGAGATCAGCCTGGGAAACATAGTGACACCCCATCTCTATAAAAATTTTAAAAATTAGCTGGGCATGGTGGCATGTCCCTGTAGTTCCAGCTACCTGGGAGGCTGAAATGAAAGCACTGCTTGGTCCCAGGAGGTCAAGGCTGCAGTGAACCATGATCACGCCACTGCACTCCAGCCTGGGTGACAGAGCAAGACCCTGTCTTAAAAAAGAAAAAAGTTTCTTAATCTAAAGTCATGATGAAGAGGGAGGGAGGAAGGAATAAGAGCAGCAACATAACAGCTTGTAACTTATCAATTGCTTCATCTATAAAAACAAAAATCACAAATAACATAACTTCCCTGAATTAGGGGAATATTTTACTTAAATGGTACACTGACATAAAGAATGTTTAAGTGGGCTGGGCATGATGGCTCATGCCTGTAATCCCAACACTTTGGGAGGCTGAAGCAGGAGGATCACTTGAGGCCAGGAGTTGGAGACCAGCCTGGCCAACATGGCAAATCCCCGTCTCTACTAAAAATACAAAAATTAGCCACATGTGTTGGCACATGCCTGTAATCCCAGGCTACACGGGAGGCTGAGACATGAGATCACTTGAACCTGGGAGGTAGAGGTTGCAGTGTGCACTTCAACCTGGATGACAGAGCAAGACGCTGCCTCAAAAAAAAAAAAAAAAAGAATGTTTACATTTTTCCATGATCATTATAAAATCCATATTGGAATGTACAATGTTAATAGTGGAATCTGATGCAAAAGCAGAAAAATTTACAATAATAGGCAAGCCACGATTATAATCATATAAAATATAAAAGGTTACACTCAAGAAGCTAAAGCATTTTCCTGGAATCTTGGGTGTGAGAGTGATTTTGAAAATTGGTTTTCTTAATGAGTATCTGTTGTTTTTCGATTGAAAAATAGACGGATCCTCTGTTAAAGGGAGAGTTGGGTGGAAGAGTTGTAACTCTGGGCCGAGCCTGTAATCCCAGCATTTTAGGAGGCTGAAGCGGGCAGATTACCTGAGGTCAGGAGTCTGAGTCCCACCTGTCCAACATGGCGAAACCCCGTGTCTACTAAAAATACAAAAATTAGCCAGGTGTGGTGGTGCACGCCTGTAGTCCCAGCTGCTCAGGAGGCTGAAGTAGGAGAATTGCTTGAACCCGGGAGGCGGAGGTCGCAGTGAGCCAAGATCGCACCAGTGCACTCCAGCCTGGGAGATAGAGCAAGACTCCTTCTCAAAAAAAAAAAAAGTGTTGCAACTATGTTAGTGTCCTAACAAGATGGGCTTTGGGGAAGCAGAGTATTAATAGATTCCATCAAGCTGTGCATGTACAGCTGCCTTACACCAGGAAGACATAGAGAGTGTGTTAATAAGACTGATCAACTGGGCAAAGGGAAGCCCCATCATGGCCTATACCTAATATCTGTAGGACAGGAAAGAAACAGGCAAAAGTCTCTTGCTGTCAATTGCCTTCTAGAAATGTAACTCATCCTGGAGGACTTAGCATCACTAGCAAATATTTTGGTAAGCCTGAAATAAGTGCCTGGATACTTTGGTCTTTGGAAAGTTTAAAAAAGCCATGTCTCTGCATGGAAAACCACATGATGACTATTCCCATCTTCCCTCTTCCCTGAATTTCTAGGTGCATATCTTCTGGCTCAGGCCTGTGTTTCCTCCTGTCCCCAAGGCACATGGCCTTCCGTAAGGAGCGGGAGCTGCGAGAACTGTACGGAGGCCTGTGCCATCTGCTCTGGAGCCGATCTTTGCAAAAAATGCCAGATGCAGCCAGGCCACCCTCTCTTCCTCCATGAAGGCAGGTGCTACTCCAAGTGCCCGGAGTAAGTTTCCTTTTTAATTTTACTTCCTGCTTGTAATCACTCTCCTATGGTACTTTGGGAGCAATTCTTTCTTATTCACCAAAAAACTCTTCTCTGCTCTATGAGCGCCCACATAAATGTCCTCTGTTGACTGACATGGGTGTGGGCCACAGCAGCCAAAACTTACATGAGGCCAGATGCCCACTTCTCCTCTGTGACTATTTTATGTATATATTTTTACTTTTATGAAAAATATGTTCAGGGGCTGGGCGTGATGGCTCACACCTGTAATCCCAGCACTTCGGGAGGCTAAGGCAGAAGGATCGCTAGGAATTTGAGACCAGCCTAGGCAACATAGCAAGACTCCGTCTACAAAATATTTAAAAATTAGCCAGTGGGTGCTGTAGTCCCAGCTACTTGGGAGGCTAAGGCGGGAGGATTCCTTGAGCCCAGGAGATTGCAGTGAGCTGTGATTGCGCCACTGTACTCCAGCCTGGATGACAAAGCAGGACCTTTTTTTTAAAAAGGTCTTTTAAAAAAAAAAAATTATTTTCCCACCTTATATTAATGATCAACTGATGTCATTTTTTTTTCCTCCATTACAAAAGTAAGGCTGTGATGTGAACCTCTTCTAAAGGTTTAAATAGGTGAGGCATGAATTATAGATAATAAATAACACCTGGTTAGTTATTTATTGATTCCTCCTGGTTTCCTTGGTCCCCTGGTTTGTAGTTGCTTTACTCTTCCTACCAATAGTCCCACCTCCAGAATTTACCTAGGAAGAAAGAGGAACAGCAAATGCAAGAGTACAGCAAGAAACTTTCAGCAATAAGCAACAGAAATGCCAAGTAAAATGACTGAGACACAACAGGGTTTATTATCTCACAGAACAAAAATGTTGCAAGTCCAGTATCGGTCACTTCAGCGGCCAACAAGGTCGTCACAAAGTCTGGTTTTTCTGTTTTGCTCTTGTACCTTCCTTAGCTCATCCTCTTTGACTGGCACCGCTGCTGAGCCCACATTACATGTCTCAGCTCCAGACACGGTCACCCCATGCAGCCACTACCAGGGCCAGGAAAGGGGATGTTTCCCCTTGTTTATCCTTTTCTTGAAGAAAAGAAAATTTCCTCAGATTTTTATTCTCATCTAAGTCGCAAGAATGCATCACTGATACCTCCCTAAATCAATCCCTGGCAAAAAGAATGGAAATATAGGAGTGGTTTAGGCTGAACAAGATTCACGCCTGAACATCCAAGCAACACAGGACTCTGACAGCCAGGAAGAATGGAGAGAGGGAGGCAGGAAATAAATGTGCGGAAGTAACTGACAGTGCCTACTTTAAGGAGTTAGAATTTTCATTTGCCCTCTTATTAAAAGAATTTGATACAACAACGCTTATTTCCTGGCTGGGTGTGGTGGCTCACACCTGTAATCACAGCATTTTGGGAGGCCAACTGGGAGGATCACCTGAGGTCAGGAGTTCAAAACCAGCCTGACCAACTTGGAGAAACCCCGTCTCTACTAAAAATACAAAATTAGCCAGGCATGGTGTCATATGCCTGTAATCCCAGCTACTCGGAAGGCTGAAGCAGGAGACTCATTTGAACTCGGGAGGTGGAGGTTGCGGTGAGCTAAGATCACACCATTATATTTCAGCCTGGGCAACAAGAGCGAAACTCCATCTCAAAAAAAAAAAAAAAGCAAAAAAGCAAAACTGGCACCTATTTCCTAGTGACCTATTTGTTTTCATTACTGAGATAGACTCTATAGAGTATAAATATAAGTTATGAGTATAAATATAGAGTATAAATATAAGGTATTTACCCTCAAAAAGCATCCAATCTAGTGTAGAAAGCCAAGCATATTCAGCTCAACAACACAGATTTAGCACCAACCAGGTGTAAAAATTGATACTGATGCAATGTCAATATATTGTATTGTATATGTGTAGCTCAGTGGAGTCTATTCTTCTACCAACAATTGATATTGATATTGATATTGATATTGATGTTGATATTGACATTGATATGGAAAGCTAAGTTAAGACCAACTCCAGGAAGTCCAAGTCTGCAAAACGCTTACAATCCACTAAGAGAGGTTTACATCAGTCAACGTCATACTTCTCAGGGCCTTAATATACAAAGGGCTAAGAGATTCCAAGAGAAAAGAAAACATTTTAAATCACTATTTTTTGAATGCTTGCAACGTCCAGGTATTGTGCTAAGGGCTTTAAATGTATGATCCCATTAATTCTCACAAGAATTCTCTTATCCACTTACTATTATTTTCCCTCATTTGACCGATGAGGAAAAGAATAGCAGGCTCAATTTTACACATCAAATACATGGTGTGGCCAGAATTTGAACCCAAACCTCTCTGGCATTGAAGTCCATGTGCTTAACTATCACTCAGTGCTGCCTTCTTGTACAATTGAGTATTTTTTAAATCACAACTTTATTGAGATATAATTCACATACCATACAAATCACCCCTAAAAGTGTATAATTCACGGTTTTTAGTATATTCACAGAGTTGTGCAACCATTACCACAATCAATTTCAGAACATTGTCATCAACCTAGAAAGAAACCCTATACCCTTTTAGCTGTTATTCCTACTTTTTCCATTTCCCCCAGCCCTAAGCAACCACTAATCTACTTTCTGTCCCTATAGATTTGCTATTCTTGGACATTTCCTATAAATGGGATTATATAAAATGTGATCTTTGAGCCAAGCATGGTGGCCATGGTGCACACCTCTAATCCCAGCTATCAGGAGCCCAAGGCTAGAGAATTGCTTGAGCCCAGGAGTTCAAGGTCAGCCTGAGCAACATTGCAAGACCCTGTCTCTGAAAACAAAACACATAAAACAAAAAAGACAAAACATGTTTTTTTCTGACAGACTTTTTGACTTAGCATAATGTTTTCCAGCTTCATCCCCAGCTGGGTATTTGAGAAAAGGCTTGATGGTCACTAGCTCTTGAAGGATTTTGTCAAGCAGAGAGTGGAGAAAGGGTAGAAAAGGGTCAGAGTAAGAGAACCCAGGTGAGAAGGCAGGTTTGGAAACTCCCAGTCCTCCTCCCCTATCAACCGAGCTCCACCCCAGCAAACTCAGCCAAGTGTTACAATAAAGCAAAGGTGAAAGAGATTTGCTTACCAGAGTCAGTCATTGCTTCCTCAGTGGTAGGATTGAACTGGTTGTCATTATTATTGCCTTATTTATTTAATCATTACCTTTTTCAACTCTCTCTTGGATTCTTTGAGTGTTCCAGGAATTGACAACACATTAAAACAAGGAAGAAAGAGATGCATTTTGCTTTACTCCAGTTAGTTGACCGCTCAATGTATTTTACCTCAGAGTCTGGGTTGAACCATTTTCATGGAGCAATGGGACACTACGCAGACATGCAGCAGTCAAGATAGTCTGTATTTCTTGAGCAGTAGGAAAGCTACCAGCATGGCCTAGGAATATTGCAGACTATAGAATTGCAAGCATATGCCCTCCTGTTATGGGTAGGGTGATCTGATTATAGCAGAATCCCTCATCTTTGTGTTTACACACACACAAAAAAGAAAACTAACAACAGAAGACACAGAGTCTGAGGAACACATAATATCCAGTTTATCTTGGGAAGCTTTATTGCTGTTTCTGAGAAATCACCCTTTTGGGTGTGATCCATCCTAGAACAGCAATAAGATTTATTAACAGGAACATAACCTGCAATGACACAGCATCCAGATATTCAGAGTTATTTATAAGTTAGCATTTAGTGGCCCCTGCTTTTTCAAATTTAGTACATGTTCATGAAAAAAAAAAAGTGTTTGTTTTTTTTGAGACCAAGTCTCTCCCTGTTGCCCAGGCTGGAGTGCAATGGCGCGATCTCGGCTCACTGCAATCTCTGCCTCCCAGGTTCAAGCAATCATCCTGCCTCAGCCTCCCGAGTAGCTGGGATTACAGGCGCATGCCACCACACCTGGCTTATTTTTTTTTTCTATCTTTTGTAGAGATGGGGTTTCACCGTGTTGGCCAGGCTGGTCTCGGAACTCCTGACCTCGTGATCCGACCACCGTGGCCTCCCAAAGTGCTGGGATTACAGGCATGAGCCGCCACGCCAGGCCAAAAATAGGTTTTAACAGTAACGTTTTTTTTTTTTTTTTCTGAGATGGAGTTTCACTCTTGTTGCCCAGGCAATGGCGCCATCTCAGCTCACTGCAACCTCTACCTCCCAGGTTCAAGCAATTCTCCTGCCTCAGCCTCCCGAGTAGCTGGGATTACATGCATCCGTCACCACGCCCAGCTAATTTTTTGTATTTTTAGTAGAGATGGGGTTTCACCACGTTGGCCAGACTGGTCTTGAACTCCTGACCTCAGGTGATCCACCCACCCTGGCCTTTCAAAGTGCTGGGATTACAGGCATGAGCCACTGTGACAGTAACATATATCATTACAGTAGTTGTTTAAAAAGCAACAGAAAACTTAAGGTGGACTCACATTCACCAAATGTGAACAGATTTGAAGCTCTGTTGAAGAAAAACAGCCTTCCTTTAAGTGCTGCTGGTCACTGTCTTGGTGTCTGTGAAATGGAGGTGAAGGCCCAGGACCACACAGCTTTCACAGGACATGGATTTATCTGAGCTGAAAGACTTCAACATTAAGTACTTTGAATTTAACGATTTAGTACATGCAACCATTTCTTTTCAAAAGAAATATTCGTCTTAAATAAAATAATTGTGAAATAAAGCACTAAGAAAAACAGTTTTATAAATGCAGAGACAGGAAAGGAGAACCAACTCCCAGGCAGATCTGTGTGGAGAAGACTACTTTTTTGTTTGTTTGTTTTGAGACAGAGTCTTGCTCTGGAATGCAGTGGTGCAATCTCAGCTCACTGCAATTTCTGCCTCCCAGGTTCAAGCGATTCTTCTGCCTCAGCCTCCTGAGTAGCTGGGATTACATGCGCCCACCATCAAGCTCGACTAATTTTTGTATTTTTGTAGAGACAGCATTTCGCCATGTTGGCCAAGCTGGTCTTGAATTCCTGACCTCAGGTGATCCGCCCATCTGGTCCTCCCAAAGTGCTAGGATTACAGGCATGAGCCACTTCAAGGGTTTGTTTTTTTCTTTTGCTTTTTGCTTGAATCCATTTCTTTCATTTCAGCATCTCATCCAACATCCACTGAACCTCTTCTTAGAGGGATCTGAAAAAGATTTATTCGTGTTGCGTCTTTTTAGCTCTGTATTAGCATTCATCACCTTCAGTGTCCAGAAACTATTCTCTGCAGGTCTTGGCCAGGCCTAGCATTGAGATTCCCTGGAGGTGGGCCTGATCTTACAAAGCTCCCCTCCTTTAAACACAGAGTGGATCACTGTGGCAAACCAGTTCCCACCTTAAGTTTACAAGATGTGGCTGGCCCCACTCTGAGTCATCCCAGTACCAACTCTCAGGTGTGGCAAGAGAGACCCATCATGAATAACAAAGACACCCCTAACTCTTAGGAAATTCCAAAGGTTTTGAGGTTAGCCGAAGAGAAAGACCAGACCTCTGTTTGGGTGAGGTCAAATTCTTTACTATGCTTACAGGAACAATGAATCCATCAAATTTTCATTCGATTAGAAGATGTGATTGGTAAGGTACACCTGTAATCCCAGCACTTTGGGATGCCATGGTGGGTGCACTGCTTGAGGCCAGGAGTTTGAGACCAGCTTGTGTAACATAGTAAGACCCCCATCTCTACAAAAAAAAAAAGATAAAAATTTAAAAATTAGCCCAGTGTGGCGGCACACACCTGTAGTCCTAGCTACTCAGGAGGCCAAAGTGGGAGGATCACTTGAGCCCAGCAAGTCAAGGCTGCAGTGAGCCATGATCACACCACTGCACTCTAGCCTGGGCAACAGAGCCAGACCTTGTCTCACCAAAAAAAAAAAAAAAAAAGAAAAGAAAGAAAGAATGTGATCTATTTAAGAATGCACTAAATTTCCTTAATTTCAAATTTCTCAAATCTGATCAAACTGCTGGTGGGCTTATAACACATTGCCTGACTTGTTCAATTCATTTTTAAGAGATAGACTTTGTTTGAGCAAAGTAGCTGAGTCTTTCTTCTTCAAGCATTCTCTGTCATGGTCAAAAAAAAAGCTAAGGGTACTACTGTGTGAGGAAGCCCAGTCTTAGCTTTTATCTGGATGCCATTTCTTTCTCTGTCTTCTACCTAGACTGCTTTCTTCTCCAATTTTTCTTACCTGAAACTATATCAGAAACATGACTTTTTGGCTGGGCACAGTGGCTCACACATGTAACTGGGAGGCCAAGGCAGGCAGATCACTTGAGGTCAGGAGTTTGAGACCACCCTGGCCAACATGGTAAAGCCCCATCTTTACTAAAAAATACAAAAATTAGCCAGGCATGGTGGTGCATGCCTGTAGTCCCAGCTACTCAGGAGGCTGAGGCAGGAGAATCACTTCAACCCAGGAGGTGGAGGTTGCAGTGAGTTGAGATCACACCACTGCACTTCAGCCTGGGTGACAGAGCAAGACCCTGTCTCAGACAAAACAAAACAAAGAAATGTGACTTCTGTTCACCCCTGCCCTATTTCTTCCTGGAACACTCAATATATTTTTGTTTACTGAATGCATACAGTAAATAAATGACTGAAAGAATGATTAAACGTGTGAGCGCTGATTAATTAAAACACCAAGTAAAAATGCTGGGTAGCAGCGGATCCCTTCCTGGCTTGTGATTTAAAGAGGTCTCTGGTAGATTGGGTTATTTGTTGCAGTTCTTCACCACTCCTTGTATTCATGCCCACTGCCTGCAACTTTGCACCAACTCCACTAGAGGCGAAATGGACTTCCTTGTCCCTTGACTTTGGCTGGGTTATGTGATTTGTTTTGGCCAGTGACAGGTTAGCAGAAGAAAGGTGGAGGCATAAAATGTGCCTGATTGAACTTGCCCTTCTGCATGTTTGTCATGGCTGTGAGAAGAACGTCCCCTGGTAGTCCCGGTAGCCAGGGAAAATAGAGGAATGTGAAGGCATGGACCCAGTGTGTAGCCTGGAGTCAAGCCTGCCAAGCCCAGCCTAGATCTGCTTCCCCACACACATGAGTGAGAGTAAATGATTGTTGTTTTAAGCCACTGAGTTTTGGGTTGGGATGGTTTGTGGCACAGCAATATTACGGCACTAACTCACTAATGGATCATGATAGAAAGCAATTGGAATAGGTACCTATGACATCAGAAGTCCATTTTCTCTAAGCCGGCTTATGGTTCTTCCTCTTCTGCGAGTTCCAGCTCTTCCATTCAGCTTTTCCCACCAAAGAAGCCTCATCTAAGTTCATTTTTGCAGGGACATGGATGAAGCTGGAAACCTTCATTCTCAGCAAACTAACACAGGAACAGAAAATCAAACACTGCATGTTCTCACTCATAAGTGGGAGCTGAACAATGAGAACACATGGACACAGGGAAGGGAACATCACACACCAGGGCCTGTCGGAGGGTGGGGGGCTAGGGGAGGGAGAGCACTAGGAGAAATACCTAATGTAGATAGATGACGAGTTGATGGATGCAGCAAACCACCATGGCACATGTATACCTATGTAACAAACCTGCACATTCTGCACATGTACCGCAGAATTTAAAGTATAAAAAAAAAGAAAAAAGAAAAAAAAGAAACCTCATCTATCCATCCCTCATCTCCCAAATATATTTGAGAGGATTGGGGTTGTATATTTTACTGTGTTCCCCCACCAGTGAGTGATTTCTACAATGGGATAGTTTAATCACTGGGGTTCTATATACACAGACATAAGATTCCGCCTGGAAGAAGGTGATTTGCACAAACACGCTGGTACTCAAAATATGTTTAGTGCTGTGTGCAAATGTTCATATGTATGCATTTGAAAAAAGTCATCAGAGGTTGGTTGACAGCATCCAGTGGTTCCAATCTTACAGGGCATTAACCCTTTTGAGTCTTTTGGAAATTTTTTTTGTTTATTAAATGTTTTTAAAAATTATTAATTGAATAAAAAATATTTTCCACTTTAAAGTTAGGCTCTAACAAAAAGAAAGAAAAAATAATAAAACTTAGGGGGTCACATACGGAAAAGAGAAGATGACTAAACGATACACAAATTAACAACAATTGTTCTCAAACCAATCAAATTCACAAGAATATGAACCCCAAATATCTGAGGCAGGTCTCAGTCAATTTAGGAAGTTTATTTTGCCACAGTTGAGGACACATGCCCATGACAGCCTCAGGAGGTCCTGATGACATGTGCCCAAGGTGGTCAGGGCACAGCTTAGTTTTATACTTTTTAGGGAGACATGAGACATCAATCAATATATGTAAGATGTACATTGTAGGCCGGGCGCGGTGGCTCACGCCTGTAATCCCAGCACTCTAGGAGGCCAAGGCGGGCGGATCACAAGGTCAAGAGATCGAGACCACTGTGGGCGGAGGATTACCTAGGTGCCGAGGCAAGAGACTGAAGGCACAAACTGTTTCAGTATAATAAAGAAAATAGTTAGAATAAGAATAGTCATAATACAAATTAGATATAGAGATGATCATGGACAATTATCAATCATTATTATAAACATTATTAATCATTAGCTTTTAATATTACTCTTTGTTGCGTTACTAATATAACCTAGGAATAACCGGCGGGTATAGGGTCAGGTGCTGAAGGGACATTGTGAGAAGTGACCTAGAAGGCAAGAGGTGAGCCCTCTGTCACGCCCGCATAAGGGCCGCTTGAGGGCTCCTTGGTCGAGCGGTAACGCCAGTGTCTGGGAAGGCACCCGTTACTTAGCAGACCGCGAAAGGGAGTCTCCTTTTCTTGGGGGAGTCAGGGAACACTCTGCTCCACCAGCTTCTTGTGGGAGGCTGGATATTATCCAGACCTGCCCGCAGTCATCCGGAGGCCTAAACCCCTCCCTGTGGTGCTGTGCTTCGGTGGTCACACTCCTTGTCCACTTTCATGCTCCTCCTGCACTCCTGGTTCCTCTTCGAACTTCATAGTAGATAGCGGTAGAAGAAATAGTGAAAGTCTTAAAGTCTTTGATCTTTCTTGTAAGTGCAGAGAAGAAAACGCTGACGTACACTGCCTTCTTTCTCTGCTTCGGCTACCTAAAAGGGAAGGGCCCCCTATCCTGTAATCACGTGACTTGCTTCACCTTGTCAATCACTTAGAAGGTTCACCCTCCTTACCCTGCCCACTTGTCTTGTATGCAATAAATATCGGCGTGCCCAGCCATTCGGGGGCACTACCGGTCTCCGCATCTTGATGGTAGTGGTCCCCCGAGCCCAGCTGTTTTCTCTTTATCTCTTTGTCTTGTGTCTTAATTTATTACAATCTCTCGTCTCCACACACGGGGAGAACACCTGCTAAGCACCGTAGGCTGGACCCTACAGACCATCCTGGCTAACACGGTGAAACCCCGTATCTACTAAAAAAATACAAAAACAATTAGCCAGGCATGGTGGCACGCACCTCTAGTCCCAGCTACTCAGGAGGCTGAGGCAGGAGAATCGCTTGAACCTGGGAGGCAGAGGTTGTGGTGAGCCAAGATCGTGCCATGCACTCCAGCCTGGGTGACAGAGCAAGACTCTGTCTCAAAAAAAAAAAAAAAAAAAAAAGTACATTGTAGCTTCTTTTTTTTTTTTTTTGAGACAGAATCTCGCTCTGTTATCTAGGCTGGAGTGCATGGCACGATCTTGGCTCACCTCAACCTCTGCCTTCCTGGTTCAAGCAATTCTCCTGTCTCAGCCTCCCGAGTAGCTGGGACTACAGGCGCAAGCCATCACACCTGGCTAATTTTTATATTTTTAGTAGAGACTGGGTTTTGCCATGTTGGCCAAGCCAGTCTCAAACTCCTGATCTCAGGTGATCCACCCACCTCAGCCTCCCAAAGTGCTGGGATTACAGGCATGAGCCACCCTACCCAACCCATTGTAGCTTTTTAAAATCTTAGTAACTATCTGGTTTTTGGTTGTTTTTTTTTTTAAGACAGAGTCTCACTCTGTCACCAGGTTGGACTGCAGTGGCATGATCTCGGCTCACTGCAGCCTCTGCCTCCCAAGTTCAAGTGATTCTCCTGTCTCAGCCTCCCGAGTAGCTGAGACTATAGGCATGCACCACCACACCCAGCTAATTTTTGTATTTTTTAGTAGAGACAGTGTTTCACCATGTTGGCCAGAATGGTCTCGATCTCCTGACCTGATGACCTGCCCACCTTGGCCTCCCAAAGTGCTAGGATTACAAGAGTGAGCCACCACACCCGGCCAGTAGCTATCTTTTTAAGGAATAGCGTGGGAGGCAGGTTTACCCTAAGCAGTTCCCAGCTTGATTTTTCCCTTTGGCTTAGTAATATTGGGGTCCCAAGATTTATTTTCCTTTCACAAGAATAATGCTTGTCCTTTTCCTTCCATTTTTCTGAATGTTCTTTTCACTTCCTTATAAATCCCATGGATGCCTCTCAGCTGACGACAGCAGCAGCCCTTTTGTTTTTAGACCTAATTCCTTTTCCCCAGGAATGAGTCACTTCTCCAGCAGGTCAGCTTCTCCAGTTGCACTCTGTCTTCCTTCCACAGGGGCTCTTATGCAGAAGACGGCATATGTGAACGCTGTAGCTCTCCTTGCAGAACATGTGAAGGAAACGCCACCAACTGCCATTCTTGTGAAGGAGGCCACGTCCTGCACCACGGAGTGTGCCAGGAAAACTGCCCCGAGAGGCACGTGGCTGTGGAGGGGGTATGCAAGCATTGCCCAGAGATGTGTCAGGACTGCATCCATGAGAAAACATGCAAAGGTACCTAGGAGCTTCCCACAGGAGAGCAAGGCTCTGCTGAGCCACCAGGTGGGGGCCGATTATCTGAGGGTGGATGGCAGAGAGCTGTGGGAACCAGTCTCCCTATCATTCCTGAAAGGTATGTCTCTGTGCCTGTCATCAGAGAAACTGAGGGTGAGATACACCCTTTTCATTATGGATGCTGCAAGTTAAGACAAGCGAGAGCCCCTTTTTGCATGATTTCTTACACTCACCCCCATATGTACACACACAGCAGATGTGCAAGTGCTATCCTAGGTGCTAGAGGTACAGAGAAGAACCCAATGTTCTCATCTTTTTTTTTTTTCCTTGAGATGGAGTTTCACTCTTGTTGCCCAGGCTGGAGTGCAATGGCTTAATCTCAGCTCACTGCAACTTCTGCCTCCCATGTTTAAGCGATTCTCCTGCCTCAGCCTCCAGAGTAGCTGGGATTACAGGCACGCTCCACCACACTGGGCTAATTTTAACATTTTTAGTAGAGACGAGGTTTCTCCATGTTGGTCAGGCTGGTCTCAAACTCCTGACCTCAGGTGATCCACCATCCTCAGCCTCCCAAAGTGCTGGGATTACAAGCGTGAGGCACCACGCCCAGCTGTTCCCATCTTTTGGAACACAAAATAGCCACAAAACACAGAGGTAGCTAGAAAACTGCAGTTGTTAAAAAGGATAAGAAAGAAAACTTCGGGCAACTATGACTGAGATGACCACTCTGGCTGTGAACAAATTTTGTTGTTTTTTTCCCTCAGGAATTATCTCCCCCAAAAAGCTGTTCAATTTTCTCTCCAGAATAAGACAGACTCATTTAACTGGTGCTGTCCTATCCAAAGTATTCTCTTGGTGTGACCTCAAGTGTTTCCCAGGATTCCCCCCAAAGTAAGAAAATGAACACAAATAAAATAAACCCGCAATGTATTCTTCACACTGATCAATCCTGTATTCATTGTTGTACCTGATCAATGAATGAAAAGTTAACTAATCCAACCATTCCTAAACTGCTTTCTGTATTGAACACAGTGTGAGGTTCTCAATACAATTTTTTAAATCTGTTAATGCTCTTCGGGTTTTTCAAACAATACCGCCAGCCTCTCAGCCATCCCTGTCTTTTACAGCATTGCAAATTTTTGCACTGCACCTCCAAAGGGCAGACCATTTCATTGTGTAAGTCCAGCACCATCTAATATGGTCACCATGTGTGGCCTCCTCATCCCAAGGCAGGACTTATTAGACATCAAATCTATGCCCTGGCAGGGTGGGGAAAGGGCAAGCATACTCTCAGGTCAAATCAACCGAAGTGCTGAGGGAGGAGCTAGCCCACTGCAGACAATGAATTCCTTTCTCCTATCCCCCGGGGATAACTTGCTGCTTCCTCCTTTTCCCAGAGTGCATGCCTGAGTTCTTCCTGCATGATGATATGTGCCACCAGTCCTGTCCCCGTGGCTTCTACGCAGACTCGCGCCACTGTGTCCCCTGCCATAAAGACTGTCTGGAGTGCAGTGGCCCCAAAGCCGACGACTGCGAGCTCTGTCTTGAGAGTTCCTGGGTCCTCTATGATGGACTGTGCTTGGAGGAGTGTCCAGCAGGAACCTATTATGAAAAGGAGACTAAGGAGTGCAGAGGTAAAGACTTCTGGGATTCAAAATAGGCTCTGGGGTTTGCACAGTTCCAGCCCCAGCCCCAGCGCCAGAGCTGTCATCTCAATCTTTTTTTTGTTCTGTTTTGTTTTGTTTTTGTTTTGGGACAAGGTCTCCCTCTGTTGCCCAGGCTCAAGTTCAGTAGCACGAACATGGCTCACTGAAGCCTCCACCTCCTGGGCTCAAGTGATCCTCCCACCTCAGCCTCCAGCATTTCTGGGAACATAGAGATGAGGTCTCAGAATGTTGCCTAGGCTGGTCTTGAACTCCTGGCTTCAAGCAATCCTCTGCCTTGGACTCCCAAAGTGCTGGGATTACAGGTGTGAGTCACCATGACCAGTCCGTCTCATCCTTTACCATCTCACTCAAGGAGGCATATTTTGAACCGGTTGTAAATAACTTTTAAATGAATCGCTCATAAGCTTTGTACAGGTAACTTTTATTAGTGACAAATCACGTGGACCTTCCTCACAACAGTGGCTATGAACTGCTGGTCAAAAGAAGTTATCATATAAAGATTTACAGCAGAGAGGAGGAGCCTTCAAAAGCTACCTGAGACTTTTCTTGATAACACAAGCAAATTGTGCCACCATAAGGGACTTTCTTGGTGCCTCTTGTCTCCCTTCTTGGGTGATTTTTTTTTTTTTTTTTTTTTGAGACAGAGTCTCACTCTGTTGGCTAGAGTGCGGTGGCACGATCTTGGCTTACTACAACCTCTGCCTCCTGGGTTCAAGCGATTTGCCTGCCTCAGGCTCCTGAGTAACTGGGACTACAGGTGTGTGCCACCACGCCTGGCTAATTTTTCTATTTTTAGTAGAGAGGGGGTTTCACCATGTTGACCAGGCTGGTCTTGAACTCCTGACCTCAAGTGATCCACCTGCCTCGCCCTTCCAAAGTGCTGGGATAACAAGCGTGAGCCATGGCGCTCGGTCCATATTTTGTTGTTGTTGTTCTTGAGATGGAGTCTCACTCTGTTGCCCAGGTTGGAGGGCAGTGGCATGATCTCAGCTCATCGCAGCCTCCACCTCCTGGGTTCAAGTGGTTCTCCTGTCTCAGCCTCCTGAGTAGCTGGGATTATAGGCGGCTGCCACCACACCTAGCTAATTTTTGTATTTTTAGTAGAGACAGGGTTTCACCATGTTGGCCAGGCTGGTCCTGAATGCCTGATCTCAAGTGATCCGCCCACCCCAGCCTCCCAAAGTGCTGGGATTACAGGTATGAGCCACCGCACCCAGCCTCCCTTCATGGTTTGTTCCCTGGAAGCTCCCCACCTTCCTCTTCATATCCTTCAATTCCTGCTCCAAAGTCCCCATTTCCACTCCCACTCAGTCCCTGCATGTTCAAGAAAGGATCTGCTATTATTTATACCTCCTTATGTTTTAACTCAGCATGAATCATTTGCCTCTTATTCATTATCAAGGAACAGAAAAATAAAATAAGTTATGCACTCTAGAATTCTCTAGCAAGTGAGAGAAATGTTGTGGGGCAGGGGGCTTTTCTAGAGCCCAGGATTCACTCCGATGAGGCAGCCTGAGGTCCTTCACCCCCACATGTCGCCCCCAAGCAAACACGACGAGATAGATGTCCAGAGGCAATTCCCCTAACAACCGCGAGAGCCTGAGAGTGACCTTCCACTGAGAAACCCTGGGACACCCACACCCTAGGACATACTGAGGGGAAGGTTTTTAGTAGGACATGAAGATGTGTCTCGGTCCTGAAGGCTTTCTGCTCCAGCCTTGTGCTGTGGATATGCCTTTTTGTGTGTTTTATATAAAGCACTATTTAGTGTTAATGTCCTACCTGCCCATATGTGAAAAAGCGTGGAAGTCAAGGCTCTGTCCGCATGCAGAAGAGGCGGGTGTTCGTGTGGGAGGCAGGCTGTGGAGCTGGGAATGGCTTCTGGGAGGTGAGAGACTCAGCAGCAGGCCTCCAGCGCCATCTTGCCTCTGTGAGGGCAGGAACTGAGGTTCAACTTCTGGCCTTTCTCTGGTGTTGAATAAGGAAAGTAATTTACCATACAGAGAGCTTTACAGGTCTCAGAGTATGTTTTCTTAATTTATCTGATTTAATTATCTCCTCGAGAAAGGCCCCTGGTTGCCCATTAGAATCACCTGGGCAGCTCTTAAAACCACAGATGCCTGCACCCAACATTCTAATTCCTTCTCCCACCACCAGTAATTCTGATGCTCAGTGTGGGTTGAGAGCCATTGAGGTAAATGGCAATTTTCTGCATTTTTCTGAGAAGGAAACAGATGCTTTGAGAAGTTAAGCACTTGCTCAATGTGACCCCACTAGTGAGGACAGAGTTGGAAACTCACTTGAGGTGTCTCCCTACAATGACATTGCACTCTTTCTTTTTTTTTTTTTTTTTTTTTTGAGACGGAATTTCTCTCTAGTTGCTGCCAGGCTGGAGTGCAATGGCGCGATCTTGACTCACCACAACCTCCGCCTCCCTGGTTCAAGAGATTCTCCTGCTTCAGCTTCCCGAGTGACTGGGATTAGAGGCATGTGCCACCACACCCAGCTAATTTTGTATTTTTAGTAGAGACGGAGTTTCTCCATATTGGTCAGGGTGGTCTCGAACTCCTGACCTTAGGTGATCTGCCCGTCTCTGCCTCCCAAAGTGCTGGGATTACAGGCGTGAGCCACCATGCCCGGCCGCCATTGCACTTTCTACCAGACCAAAGGGAAGGGAAGGAATGTGGTATTGGAAGAAACAGTGACAACCTGACTTTCCAGAGAGATAATACAAAGAACCTGATCTGAAAATTAAGATTTGGGGAAGTGTAGAGAAGCATTTAGAATGGAGCAATCTCAGCCGGACACGGTGGCTCACATCTGTAATCTCAACAACACTTTGGGAGGCCAAGGCGGGAGGATCACTTGAGTCCAGGAATTTGAGATCAGCCTGGGCAACACAGCAAGACCCTATTTCTAAAACAAAAATAATAATACAAAAATTAGCCAGATGTGGTGGTGTGTGCCTGTAGTCCCAGCTACTCAAGAGGCTGAGATGGGGGGGGTCACTTTAGCCTGGGAGGTCAATGTTTCAGTGAGCCATGATCACACCACTGCACTCTAGCCTGGGTGACAGAGCAAGAACCTATAGCAAAAAAAAGAAAAAAACAATCTGTAAGCAGGATCTTCTCTAAGAAACACAAGGACTTTGGATCCATTCCAATCACCCAGATTATCCTGTAATAGATAGTACAGACACCTCTAAAAGTCCCATACCTTTCCTGAAGCACTGGAGCAGAAGCAGCAAGGCAGTTGCTAAGGTCCTGGGCTTAACTCCTGATACTACTTAGCATAAGTGACTTAGCATCTCCAGCCTCAATTTCCTGATTTAGATAAAATGAGAGGATAATATAAACAATAATAATACCATGCATGTATCCACCCAGGGAATGCTTACAGGGGGGCCTGCTATGTGCTGTGTGCTCTTTCAGGTCTGGGGAACAGCAGGGAGTGAGACAGAGTCCCTGCCCTCATGGAGCTCACATTCTATTAGGGAAGACAGGTACTAATGACCATAAGCCAAGAGCAAAAATAAGGCAGAGAGGCAGGACAGGAAGATAGGCAGGATGGAGATAAAACTTGAGAGATGTCTTAGATTTCATTGAGAAAGGCAGGAAGCAAACCATGCATGCCTCTGGGAGAAGAGAATTGCAGGCGGAGAGAATGGCAACTACTAAATCCCAGAGATGGTCGGCCTGGTGCAGTGGCTCATGCCTGTAATCCCAGCCCTTTGGGAGGCCAAGGCAGGAAAATCACTTGAGGCCAGGAGTTCAAGACCAGCCTGGGCAGCAAAGTGAAGGCCCATGTCTATTTTTTTTTTTTTTTCCTGACACAGGGTCTCACTCTGTCACCCAGGCTGGAGTGCAGTGGCGCAATCACAGCTCACTGCAGCCTTGACCTCCTGGGCTCAGGAGAGCCTTCCACCTTAGCCTCCTGAGTAGCTGGGACTACAGGCACCCGCCACCATGCCCAGATAATTTTTGTGTTTTTTCTAGAGACAGTGTCTTGCCATGTTGCTCAGGCTGGTCTCGAACTCCTGGGCTCAAGCAATCCATCCACCTTGGCCTCCCAAAGTGCTAGGATTACAGGTGTAAGCCACTGCACCCAGCCCCCGTCTCTAGTTAAATACAGAAAAATAAAACCTAGAGGTGGAAAAGAATTGTTATTTTCTTTTTTTAACAAATACTTATCGATTCCTATTACATGCCAGGCCCTCTCATAGGCACTATGTATTCAAAAATAAATGCAAAAGCGACCTTTATTTGTCAACAGACAATTAAATACATTCCAACAATTGCTGTATTCGTGATAAGCTCAAGGTACTCCGGAGGTGAGTGGAGGACCATAACAGTAGGTGTTATGACGGTGGAAAATTCGGTGCCATTACAGAATGGCTTGTTATTATTTTGTTGCAGTTTGGGTAATTATAGTGAGCCTTACTAATATTTCTGAGATGGCTGTTGCAGGAAAGCCCTCTCTGGATACAACAGAGAAAATAAAATAATAATTTTCTCTCATTTTGCAAAAGAATGGTCCACCCCAGAGCTCAAGGGCTGTACTCAACTTATGGCCCCACACCATTGGCCCAGAGCTCTGGAAATCTCCAGAAGAAATGTGAAAGGAATGTGAAGACCCTTTCCCAGGGGAAGCCATTCCCACGAGGGCCACCCTGGCCCTCGCTCACTCTGTCTGCTGCCCCTCCACGCCCACAGATTGCCACAAGTCCTGCTTGACCTGCTCATCGTCTGGGACCTGCACCGCCTGTCAGAAAGGCCTGATCATGAACCCTCGTGGGAGCTGCATGGCCAACGAGAAATGCGCACCCTCCGAGTACTGGGATGAGGATGCTCCCGGGTGCAAGCCCTGCCATGTTAAGTGCTTCCACTGCATGGGGCCGGCGGAGGACCAGTGTCAAACATGCCCCACGAACAGCCTTCTTCTCAGTGAGTTACTTCTCCAAGGACAGCTTTGTGTTTCCCTCCCTCTGGGAAACTGCCTTGCACACTGCCTTGTCCAGTAGATACTGGCTTCTTTCTTTTTGATTTTTTGCTTTGTGTTTCAAACCTGCAGAAAAGATGCAAGAGTAAGAACTGTACAAAGAACAGCACACGGATGTGCTTCATCCAGTTTGCAAATTGCTCATCTTCTACACCATTTGCTTTATCATTTGTTCGTGGGCTGTCTCCCCCCTTCTCACTCATTCTCTCTCTCTCTATCGCTCTCTTTCTCTCACTCTCTCAATGTATACTTGTACATCATTCCCAATACATATTTTTCGAAGCCATTTGAAGGCATACATCCTGGCCCCTTTCCCATAAATATTTTAGTGCCTATTTCCTCAGATTAGTGATATTTTCTTACATAACCGCAGGTTATCAACTCTAACAAATTGTACATTCATACAATACTTTAATATACTATCCATATTAAAATTTTCTCAGTGCCCCTTTAGGATTCAGGCTAGAGTCAGTTGTTTCATTTAGCTTCCATGTCCCTTTTTTGTTTGTTTGTTTGTTGGGAAGGAGTCTCACTCAGTTGCTCAGAGTGGAGTGCAGTGGTATGATCTCGGCTCACTGCAACCTCTGACTCCTGGGTTCAAGCAATTGTCATGCCTCAGTCTTCTGAGTAGCTGGGATTACAGGTGGGCACCTTCGCGCCCAGCTAATTTTTTTTTTTTTTTTTTTTGTATTTTTGGTAGAGACGGGGTTTTACCATGTTGGCCAAGCTGGTCTTGAACTCCTGGCCTCAAGCAGTCTGCCCTCCTCAGCCTCCCAAAGTGCTGGGATTACAGGTGTGAGCCACTGCACCCAGCCACTTTTTTGTTTGTTTGTTTTTTGTTTTAAGAGACAAGTTGGCCAGGTGCAGTACCCAGGCTGTTGGAGTGCAGTGGCACGATCATGGTTCACTGCAGTCTTGAACTCCTGGGCTCAAGAGATCCTCCTGCCTCAGCCTCCCAAGTAGATGGGATGGGATTACAGGCATGAACCACCATGCCTGGCCCTTCCATGTCATGTCCAGCCATTTTTTTTTTTCTTTTTAGAGACAAGGGTCTCACTGTGTTCCCCAGGCTGGTCTTGAATTCCTGGGCTCTAGCTATTCTCCTGCCTCAGTCTCCCAAAGTGCTGGGATTACAGGCATGAACCACTATGCCAGGCCCTTCCATGTCCCTTTAGCCTCCTTTAATATGAAATGTTTCCACACACTTTCTTTTTCTTTCACAATATCAATGCTTTAGAAAAATACAGTCTTGGCTGGGCACGGTGGCTCACACCTGTAATCCCAGCACTTTGGGAGGCCGAGGCGGGCAGATCATGAGGTCAGGAGTTCAAGACCAGCCTGACCAACATGATGAAATCCCATCTCTACTAAAACTCAAAAATTAGCCAGGTGTGGTGGCGGGCGCCTGTAGTCCCAGCTACTCAGGAGGCTGAGGCAGGAGAATGGTGTGAACCCGGGAGGTGGAGCTTGCAGTGAGCCAAGATTGCGCCACTGCACTCCAGCCTGGGTGACAGAGTGAGACTCCATCTCAAAAAAAAAAAAAAGAGAGATGCCAGGGGATCAGAGTCAGTAATAGAAGGTGATGTGATCAGAAGCAGAGGGACAGAGAGAAGCTACTGCACTGCTGCCTTTGAAGACAGAGGAAGGGGCCATGAGCCAAGGCATGCAGGTGGACTCTAGCAAGTGGAAAAGGAAAGGAAACAGATTCCCTCCTAGAGCCTCTAAAAGGAACAGAGCCCTGTGGATCTATTTTGGACTTCTGACCTCCAGAACAGTAAGATAATAAATTGTTGTTTCAAGGCCCCAAGTTGGGGATACTTCGTAAGAACAGCAATAAGAGACTAATACAGCAGTGTTTTTCCTTCAGGAAGCTGGGGCTTCCCCCCTAGTTAACCAGATACATGAGCTGGACAATGAGCCGTTGCCAACATCCACAGGCGCCGGACTGTAGTTTCTGTTCTACCCACCACAGCTAATCCACTGAGAGATTTGGGTGGGACACAGATGAGATTTGGATCTCTGATGAGATGAGATGGGATCACTGATGAGATTTGGGTGGGACACAGAGCCAAACCATATCACTGACTTCTGTTTTCCTTGTATTCCTCGTGGCCTTAGGGCAATTCTGTTTCTTGGACACTAATCTTATTTCCCAAACATATCCATCAGCTCACAGGATCATCCCATTCCTCCTGCAGCCCTCTCCTCCCTCCCGCCATGGTACACAAGAGGGAAAATACAGGGGAGACGTGTGTCATGCTCGATGTCCAAATAGACATTTTTTCTCCCATGACAGACACAACCTGTGTGAAGGACTGCCCAGAGGGCTATTATGCTGATGAGGAGAGCAACCGGTGTGCCCCCTGCCACAGCTCTTGCAGGACATGTGAAGGGAGACACAGCAGGCAGTGCCACTCCTGCCGACCGGGCTGGTTCCAGCTAGGAAAAGAGTGCCTGCTCCAGTGCAGGGAAGGGTAAGTGCTCAATACATTTTCCCCCATGTAATTTCACAGCCACACCAGATATCAACCCATTTTACAAATGAGGAAACTAAGATTCAGAACACTTATAAAAGCAGGTTGAAGTCTCAGTGCTAGTAAGGAGCAAAGATGAACCAATTCACAGTAACAGAAGAGAAACAGGAGAGGCAGAGTGACCGAGTGAGTTAACACAAACGGTCAGATTGTCAAGCTGGACTCACCTGAGCAATTGATCTTCCTCAACGACAGTCCTTACTGATAATTCAAAGCATATTGGCAGCTGGGCACTGTGGCTCATGCCTGTAATCCCAACTATGTGGGAGGTTGAGGCTGGAGGATCACTTAAGGCAGGAGTTTGAACCAGTATGGGCAACATAGTGAGACCCCATCTGTAAAATATTAAAATAAGATTAGCTGGGCATGGTGCCATCAGGCTATAGTCCCAGCTTCTATGGAAGCTGAGGCAGGGGATGATCACTTGAACCCAGGAGTTGGAGGCTGCAGTAAGCTATGATTGCACCACTGCACTCCAGCCTCAGGTACAGAGCAAGACCTTGTTTCTAAAAATTAAAACAATTTGGCAAAGGGTCTCAGCAATCACAAGGCAGAAACAAAGCATCCTTTCCTCAGAGAAGCCCAAGATCATTAATGGAGGTTCTTTTTCTTCAGCTTCAGGACTTGTTCTGATTCAGATTTAAAATTCAGGGTCTCACATTCTCCCAACCTGCTTATGTGAGGAGAGCAGTGAGTGTGGAACATTGATTTACAAAGGAAATAGTTCCATTAACATCTCCATTATTCCCCATTAATTCCCCAATTAATTCGGTCCTATAGCAGTTACTGCTTGTTTCATTCATTTTAGTGCTATATGGCGCCTTGCATTTTGATTTATCTCATTCATTCACTTATTTATTTAACACATTTCATGATGAGTACTTTGTATGTATAAATAAGATGAGTAAAAGAAAGACTGACTGTGTTTGTTTTCACGCGGCTGATAAAGACATACCCAAAGACTGGGCAATTTACAAACTAAAGAGGTTTAATTCGACTTACAGTTCCATGTGGATGGGGAGGCCTCACAATCATGGCAGAAGGCAAGTAGGAGCAAGTCGCATCTTATGTGGATAGCGGCAGGTAAAGAGAGAGAATGAGAGCCAGGCGAAATGGGTTTCTCCTTATCAAACCGTCAGATCTCGAAAGACTTATTCACAACCGCAAGAACAGCATGGGGGAAACCGCCCCTACAATCCAACCATCTCCCACAGGGTCCCTTCCACAGCACATGGGAATTATGGGAGTACAATTCAAGATGAGATTTGGGTGAGACACAGAACCAAACCATATCCTGACTTTAAGAGTTTATTATTATTTTTATATGCCTCTTCCCAAGAAAATTATAAACTCATGGAAGAAAAACACCTCTTACATCTTACATTTGCTTCTACAACACTCAGCACAGAGCCACACATTGGCAGCTCTTGAAAAACACCAGCCAGGCTGGGCAGGGTGGCTCACGCCTATAATCCCAGCACTTTGGGAGGCTGAGGTGGGTGGGAGGCGAGGTTAGGAGTTTGAGACCAGCCTGGCCAACAGGGTGAAACCCCGTCTCTACTAAAAATACAAAAACTAGCCAGGCATGGTGGCGCGTGCCTGTCATCCCAGCTACTTGGGAGGCTGAGGGAGGAGAATTGCTTGAACCCAGGAGGCCAAGGTTGCAGTGAGCCAAGATCACACCACTGCACTCCAACCTGGAGCAAGACTCTGTCTCAGAAAAGAAGAAAAACACCAGTCATATAGATCAAGGAAGAAAGGGCCCTGCCAGACAAGAACAGAGATGGATGGCCAGGTGTGGTGGCTCATGCCTGTAATTCCAGCACTTTCAAAGGCTGAGGCGGGCAGATCACTTGAGGCCGGGAGTTCAAGACCAGCCTTGCCAACATGGTGAGACCCTGTCTCTATTAACAATACAAAAATTAGCAGGGTGTGCAGGCAGGCACCTGTGATCCCAGCTACTGGGGAATCTGTGGCATGAGAATTGCTTGAACCTTGGAGGCGAAGGTTTCAGTGAGCCAAGATCGCACCACTGCACTCCAGCCTGGGCAACAGAACAAGACCCTGTCTTAAAAAAAAAAAAACAGGAATGAAGCTACCTGGCTTAGCCCTTCTGCATCACCCTAGTAAGTGTCTGAAAGGATCTGGATCCCATCTTCCTCAAATCAAGTCAGTAAATACTCTCAAACACAAAAAGGGTGCTTGATCATCCTGTGATCTAAGTAGAATGCAGACCATGGAATTAAGAAGACAATTGTTCCACAGTGTGTAAAGTTCCCCAGGGCTGGTGGGGGGAGGCACAGGTTGCCATAGATCTCTTTAATATAGAAGAAATGGAATATTCATGAGGTATAAGAGAACTCTTCCTTTAGTAAAATCAGTGTTCCACATGCTTGGCATAACCCTTGTATGTTAAATCTCTGCCTTGGAAAAGTAGGCATATACTTCTCTGCACCCTATCCCAACCCACATAATTATTTTGGTGTTTAACTCAGAGAAGTTTCTTTAAAGCCTAGGTTACTGCTTGTGCTTATGCTCTTCAAGGCTGGGAGGCTCAAAAGATGAGTCCTCAAAGCAAGCAGTGGTGTTGTACTCTTTTAATCTGATGCAATAAACTCTTCATTGTCTCTTTTAGCATTACTCCTTGATAATTTTAAAAACCTACTTAGAATTGATAAGCTTTCTTTCCCACAGTTCCTACTGATGCTTTTCATCTTTATAACAATCTATAATAAAAACAGTAGGTAAAAAAACTTTTGTATGCTTCTTAAGAGTTACAAAGTATTTCCACTCACAATATATCTTTACATTATGATTTGATTCTACAACAATCTCATGAGGTTACTGTTAGTCTCTCCATTTTACAGATGAAGAAACTGAGGCTCAGAGGGGTTAAGTGACTTGCCCAAAGTCACAGAGCTACTAATACATGGCAGAGCCAGGAGTAAAAATTCTATCTTCTGACTCTAATCCTATGTATTCCCTCTGCTCTGTGTAGATTTCCCTTTTCCCTGATGGTTTCTTTTCTTGAGTCTTATGTGGGCTTTGTCAACCATTCAGCTCATCATCGCCTTGTCTCTTAGATACCTCAGTCTTACAGATTGACACATAGTAGTCATTGTTCTTCACATAACTGCAGAAAGTGAAGGAAGTCTCAAGTTACCACAAGCTGGGCCACTGAGGTTCAAGTGTGCTCACTCAGATCAGTGACAGGTGGCTAAATAGACCAAGGCTCAGCATAGCCTAGGCATGGTGTGAGTTTTCAGCAAGTTCATGGAGCTGAATTAGTCTACAAAAAAAAAGCCTATTGGGACCTGTAGTGTTGCACCAGAGAAAACAAAGATGAACCTTTAGGTTTCTAGGATAGGTTTAGTGGTGCTGATGTCTAGAAATACAGAGATGAATCAGATGACCTTTAGAAGTTCATCCTTAGCAAGAATTTTGTTACCCTCTTTTATCTTGCTTGCAAACCTTTGTTTACCTTCAATTAATGCACTATTTTGTTGTAGCGTTTAACAGTTAAGCTCAAATCATATTGTCTCATTTCACTAACTGACTTTAAGCAAGTTGTCTAAATTCTCTAAGCTTCAATGTTTGCTTCTGTAAAATAAGGATAATAATACCTAAATCATAAGATTTGCTATGAGGATAAATCATAAAATTTATAATTATCACTAATATACATTAATTATTTATAATGTGCCCATCATGGTCCCCCCCCTTTCTCAGTAATTACATGTTGAATTGTAGGTACTAACATTAGTCCCATCTTATAGATGAGAAACCTGAGGCACAGAGATGTTGAGTGACTGGCCCAAAGTCACACAGCTTGTAAGTGGTATGACTGGGATTTAAAACTGTAGTCTTGTTCCAGAGGGCAAGTACTAACTACCACACTCTAGTGTCTCATTTGCAGGTTCAGTAAGGTGAAATAATGTTTATGAAGTCCCTGGAATACTATCAGGCATATTAGTAGAAACTTAATGAATAGTGGTTACAGTTATTATATTTAGCCTCCAAAAATTTTTCAAACAAGGTTATATCTATTATGTAAACGTCAATATCACACTTGTCACCTCCTGTTTCAAAATTTGTTTTTTAATTGACAAATTAGAAGAATAATTCAGAGGTACATTTATTTATTTTATGTTATCTTTTATTTTATTTATGATAGTCTCACTCTGTCACCCAGGCTAGAGTGCAGTGGTGTGCTCTCAGCTCACTCTCCTGGGTTCAAACAATTCTCATGCCTCAGCCACCCAAGTAGCTGGGACTACACACCACATCTGGCTATTTTTGTTTGTTTGTTTGTACTCTTAGTAGAAATGAGTTTTCGCCATGTTGATTGACCAGGCTGGTCTTGAACTCCTGGCCTCAAGCCATCCTCTCATCTTGGCCTCCCAAAGTGCTGGGATTACAAGTGTGAGCCACTGTGCCTGGCCAGATGGATCTCTTTTTTTGAGACGGAGTCTCACATTATCGCCTAGGCTGGAGTGCAGTGGCATGATCTCAGCTCACTGCAACCTCCACCTCCCAGGTTCAAACAATTCTCCTGCCTCAGCCTCCCAAGTAGCTGAGATTACAGGCACATGCTACCACGTCTGGCTAATTTTTGTATTTTTAGTAGAGACAGGGTTTCACCATGTTGACCAGGCTGGTCTCAAACTTCTGACCTCAAGTGATCCACCCACCTTGGCCTCCCAAAGTGCTATAATTACAGGTGTGAGCCACTGCACCCGGCCTGGATGGGTCTTTTAAATGTACCTCCGAATGGCCAGGCCGACATAGTGAGACACCCGTCTCTATTTAAAAAAAAAAAAAAAAGATCCTTCCATTCTCTGATCCCAGCCATTAATCACAACTTAAAGCATGAACTTGGAGAGACACATGGTAGAAAAAGGCAATGGTAGCTAGCAACGATGGAGGTGCTACTAGTTGTGATAAGCACTAGGTCTTTTCATATGTGTTAGTTACCCAGTTTAATTTTCACAAATAGTAGGGGAGGGATTGGCCCAATTTACAGGTAAGAACACTGGGAATCATTGGATTCATTAGTGTTATTAGCAATGAATCTAATGAGTAAAATAAAGAGGCTAAAGTCACTCAGCTTGTAAATGAAACCTGACCACCATATTTTTCCACTGCATCCAATTTAGGAGCAAAGCTTAGTATTCCATCTTTTCTTCTCCTTTGGTTTCAGATATTACGCAGACAACTCCACTGGCCGGTGTGAGAGGTGCAACAGGAGCTGCAAGGGGTGCCAGGGCCCACGGCCCACAGACTGCCTGTCTTGCGATAGATTTTTCTTTCTGCTCCGTTCCAAAGGAGAGTGTCATCGCTCCTGCCCAGACCATTACTATGTAGAGCAAAGCACACAGACCTGTGAGAGATGCCATCCAACCTGTGATCAATGCAAAGGTGAGAGTCTACCTGTCATTTTGCATGAGTGCGTAGAAAAATGAAAAGATTTTCTTCCTTCTTTGCCCCTTTCTCTCTTCTCACCACCTGGGAGGTTCCTCTTGCTTCCCTACCTCGTGTGTGATCCTCTCCAGCATCAGCACCCTCTGTTCGCTCTTAACTTCCACATCTTCCCTCTAACCTGGGCTGCTCCTGCCCATCCCCCATCCTTCAAGGCCCAGAGACAGGCATCATCTCCTTGAGGAAGTATTGTTCGTTCACTCATCATTTTCCTACTCTACCTGATGAGTCTGTCTGGGGGAATTTGTTTATTTTCATTACTCCCACTATTCCCTGAGACTTCTGCCTCAAACTCTCCCAAGCTCCATGCCTCTTTTACAGAAACCTAGTTGTCTGTCCCAGAGATCCTTAAGGCTCACCATCTACCAAGGAGCCCAGGCTGATACTTTGAAGTTCTCCTTGACTATTCTCCTTCCCCTGTTGCCTGCCCAACCCACCCACCTCCAACAAAGCTAAACTTCAAGATCTGTCGGTACTCTTTCCCGAATAGTTATCTAACGAGATCTTTTTCATTCTCACTACCCTCATCCTCCATTCTCAGTATCTAGTATCACACCTTTTGAAGCAGCCAGCAGGTCACCCCAACTCTGAATCTTGCCCCCACACCAGGTCATCTGGTATACTAATGCCAGAGTAATTGCCTTAAAATTCAAATTTCTCATTTTTCTCTACATCTTGCCATAAATATATGAGCACCATGAATGCTTCTCAATATTTAAGAATGAAATACTTCTATATTTTAGTTGTTAAAACTTTCTAGAAAAATATTATTAGCTGGTAGGATACATACCTGTTCTTTTCAAAATTATCTTGGCTATTTTTAGTTCTTTTATATAAATATGTAACCAGTCAGGTTTCATTTTTTAAAAATCTTTCATTTTTAAAAAGTATTTGGGTATTGAGTAGCATTGCATTGAATTTATTTTGGAGAAAACCCCATCTTTATGATCCTGAGTTATCATATTTATGAATATGGTATAATGGTATATCTCTCCATCCTATGCATTTACTTATTACACTTCAATAAACTTTTAATAAGTGTTTTTGTTTGTTTGTTTTGAGATGGAGTCTCACTCTGTCGCCCAGGCTGGAGTGCAGTGGCACGATCTTGGCTCACTGCAACCTCCGCCTCCCAGGATCAAGCGATTCTCCTGCCTCAGCCTCCTAAGTAGCTGGGATTACAGACGCGCACCACCACGCCTGGCTAATTTTTGTATTTTTAGTAGAGGCAGGGTTTCACCATATTGATCAGGCTGGTCTCGAACTCCTGACCTCATGATCCGCCCGCCTCAACCTTCCAAAGTGCTGGGATTACATGTGTGAGCCACCGCACCTGGCCAATAAATGTTTTTATATTTAAAAGGCGATTAAGATTTTCCCAGCAGTCCCCTTAACTTATGTCTTAAGGACTTGTCTTCCATGTATTCTAGAAGCTAGAACTACCCAGAACCACTCAGCAGCCACCAAATATGCCATGCTCTTTCATTCCTCTATTGACTCAATGCTCTAGGGAACTCTCAACTTAAAGATTCAGCTTGAGTATCATCTCATCTCCTCCATGAAGCTTTTGTTAGTCCTCCCAGGAGTATTCTTCCTCCTTAATTCTGTAATACACTGCTTTATCATAGAAATTTTACATTACATTTTAATTAAACAAGTCCATCCCTCCTACTAATTGCGAGCCCCTCAAGCAAAGGCAAGGATTATACTACATTCATTGTGTATCCCTTGTTTCTACTCTGGAGTGTAAAACATAAGTTTTCATTCAGTGTTTGTTCACTGAATGAATGACTGTATAGGAAACAAATTCCTAATGTCTTTTTGCAAATTAAAAAATGTTCAGCTATAAGATCTTCAAATAGCCAGATGCAGTGGCTCACACTTGTAATCCCAGCACTTTGGGAGGCTGAGGTGGGCGGATCACCTGAGGTCAGGAGTTCGAGACCAGCCTGACTAACATGGTGAAACCCCATCTCCACTAAAATACTAAAATTAGCCAGGCGTAGTGGCGGGTGCCTGTAATCTCAACTACTTGGGAGGCTGAGGTGGGAGAATCGCTTGAAACCTGGAGGCAGAGGTTGCAGTGAGCCAAGATTGTGCCATTGCACTCCAGCCTGGCAACAGAATGAGACTGTCAAAAAAAAAAAAAAAAAAAGTCTTCAAATATTGTTTCTCCACTCTCCCCTCCAATCTCCTTTTATGGAATTTCTATTAAATGCAATTTAGAGTTTATTGATCTTTCCTTTGTATCCTACCTACTCTTTTATATTTTACCTCTTTGACTCTATGTGAGTTATACTAGGTTAATTCTTCAGCACTCCATTTCATTCCCTGACTTGTTTTAGACTGTGTTCAGTCTAAAATCCAACCCATCTATTTTTTTTGTTTTCAATTTAAGTGACTATATTTTTACTTTTGAGAGTTCTAATTGGCCAGGTGCAGTGGCTAATACCTGTAATCCCACCACTTTGGAAGGCTGAGGTAGGAGGATCACTAGAGCCCAGGAGTTCGAGATCAGCCTGGGCAACTTGGCAAAATCCTGTTTCTACAAAAAAAAAAAAAATACAAAAATTATTCAGGCATGGTGGCACACAACAGTAATCCCAGCTACTTGGGAGGCTGAGGTGGGAAGATCACTTGAGCAAGGGATGTCAAGACAGAAGTGAGCCATGATTGTGCACCGCACTCCAGCCTGGGTGACAGAGTGAGACCATGCCTCAAAAACAAAAAAAAAGAGTTCCAATTGTTTCTTCTTCTCATCCATTTTTATTTTAGATCTTTCTGTTTGTGTCTTATAATTTAACATATTTATGGATACTATGTCTTCATTTATTTATAAGCATCTTAAACATACCAATTTTAAAGACTTTGTCAAATGTTTCTATGAAATCAGTATTATCTGATATAAATTCATGTTTTAATTGTTGATCATGTTTGTCATCCTTTTTTTAAACTTTATTTTATAATTAATAGAGACGATGTCTCACCATGTTGCCCAGGCTGATCTTGAACTCCTGGGCTCAAGCAATCCTCCCATCTTGGCCACCCAAAGTGCTGGGGTTATAGGCGTGAGCCACTACACTGGCCTGTCATCCTTCTTAGCATTCATTTTATCTATATACTTTGGAATGCTGGTCTTAAGCTCATTGTAAATGAAATATTTTGGTTTTGGTTCTTTACTCCCTCTCTCTCTTATCTTCTCACAGTCTAGAAATTTTTCCATTAACTCTATCCCTGTCTTCAACCTGAAACTCAGTCCAGAACAAGATGTTCCAGTATTCCTGGAAGTAATATTGATGACAGCACAGATCCCATCAGCAATTCAATCAGCAGCTCAGGAGAGATCTTGTCAGGAGGTGATGTCTATGAAGGCAGAGTCCCAACATGACTCCTGATTTAAACGCTAAGCCTGGATTTTGGCTCTGGTCTTATGTAAAACACTTTTAGTTCCTATTTTGGTAGAAGAGGTGAGCTCACAGTCACCATTGCCTAATTCTAGTCCTGGAGCAGAGAAGGTGGATGGCTTGAACCTGACTACCATTTTGCATTTATATTTCCTTTATATTCCAAAGAGATTTCATTTTCTTTGTAAGGCCATCTATCTTTATTTTGTTTTCCTCTCTTTATATTTATTCTATAATTTCATTATGTTTAAAGTAAATGGGATGTCAGAACCTGAGCTTATAAAATATTATTTTAATGCATATGTGTTACTAATGGATAATCAGATTCTCAGAAGAGGATTGTACCCTAAATTATTGCCCAGCCTCACTCTACTAATCCAAATGCCTGGTGGGATAGCAGGAGGGATACTTAAGACTTGTGGATGAAATAAGCAAAGGCCAACCTGTTAGAGCCTGCCTCTAATCCTCTTTTTTTCTCCCCCTTCCAAAATGATTCATCTTGAGGCAATATGTTGATGATATAGAAACGCCAAGAATTAGGGAAAACAAGATGAGAAATCAGGTATTCCCCCACACTGGGAGAAGACCATCAGCACGTTTGCTGTCTAGCCACTGAGCTGAAATTCCTGAAAAGTATCTTGATGACATTATATTTTAAAATAACTTCCTCCCAAGTACATGTGAATATAGCCATCTCCAAGTTTAAGGTGGCTTCCAATATTACCTATGCCTTGGTGTCTCCAAATCAGCTTCTTTTCCCAAATGGTTTTCCTGAGCTCCGGTTCCATACATCCAGTTGCTGACTGAGTATCTCTAATTGGATGCTCCACAGACACCTCCAACTCCTCACCCCACTCCCAAACTACTTGTTCTGTGCTCCCTATCTGAATAAATGGCCCCACCATTCACCCAGTTGCTGAGACAGTAACCTGGCCATTACCCTCTGTTCCTCCCCCTCTCTCAATCCCCACATTCAATTTGTTCCCAAATCCTGCCAAGTCTACCCCTTAAATATCTCCTAATTCCATCTCCCCTCTCTTGGTATTCTAGTGTCACTGCCTTAGTTCAGACTCATCATTCATTGTCTGAATTGTTTACCAATTATTTATTTAATTGGTCTTCCTACCTTTAGCATTAGTCACCCTGTAATAAACCAGTCTTCCATATGCTCTTAGACTGATCTCTTTATACAACAAATATAATGATACATCTCCACTTAAAAAACAACTCTCTACTGACCTTAGGATAGAATTTTTTTTTTTTTTTTGAGACAGAGCCTCGCTGTGTCACCCAGGCTGGCATGCAGTGGCATGATCTTGGCTCACTGCAACCTCTGCTTCCTGGGTTCAAATGATTATCCTGAACCAGCCTCCCAAGTAACTGGGATTACAGGCACACACCACCGCACCTGGGTAATTTGTGTGTGTGTGTGTGTGTGTGTGTGTGTGTGTGTGTGTGTGTGTGTATTTTGAGTAGAGATGGGGTTTCACCATGTTGGCCAGGCTGATCTCGAACTCCTGACCTCAAGTGATCTGCCTGCCTCAGCCTCCCAAAGTGCTGGGATTACAGGTGTGAGCCACCAGGCCTGGCCAGGATAGAATTTTAATTTAGTATGTTTGCATATGAGGCCCTTCAGCATAGAGCTCTTCTCATATTCAGCCTCATCTCTTACCATCTCTTCTCCCATCCTCTAATCAGGGCATAATTAGTTACTATAAACCTGAGCCAACCTCACCCACTTTCCCTCTCTCTGGAATAGTTTCTCCAGCCTGCTTTCCGTGGCTACCTCTTTCTGATCCATTAGAGTCATCACTTCCTCCAGAAAACCTCCCCAGACCCTTCATTCTATGTTCCCTTAGTACTCTGTGTCTTCATTCATCCATTTACTTAAGGCACAATGTTCTACAACTGTGAACAAGACAGCCAAGGTCCCCGCAGACCAGGTTAGTTTAATTTGTGTAATTGTACTTAGTGGTGTAGCAGCACTGTCCAGTAGAAATAAAATGTGATTGAAAACTTTTAGTAGTCATGTTTAAAAAAAAAAAACAAGTATAATTAATTTTAATCATACACTTCATTTATCCAAAATATTATCATTTGAACATGTAATCTACATAAAATTACTGAGATGTTTTACATGTGTTGTACTGTCTTTGAAAGTCCAATGTTTATTTTACATGTACAGCACAACTCAAGTTGCACTAGCCATATTTCAACTGCTCAGTGGCTACCTGTGGCTAGTGGCTGCTGTATTGGACACCACAGTAATAACCTAGAGCAATAGTTTCAAATGATATTTTAGCAGTGGCCACCTTCCTCAGATAAAATCTGAGGCTGAATCCTATTAGGTAAACCAATCCAGGCAGAGCTGCTCAGGTGGGAGCAGAGGAGCCACCCCAGAACCCCATCTGATGCCTCTCCATGCTCCCCTCACCACCATTCCCAGGAAGCCCCTAAAGCAACTGCATAAAAACTCTACCATATCATGGTTCCCAGTCTGTGCCTGTTCACAATTGACTCCAGCCCATGAAAGAATTAGCCTTCCAAACAAACTGCATTAACTAATCATTAATCTGTTTTCGCTTTTTCATTCCAGAGACATATATGGTTACCACTTAAAACTTCTAACTGGAATTAGATAACAGATGAGAAAATACACTGAATTGGGGGTGGGATGGGAGTGGTGGAAAGCTGATATTATCATTGGCCATATGGTGGTAAATATTGGCTTTCTATTTGGTTTTTTGAAAAGTTGAACTTACCTCTGTTACCATCATTATTGGATGTGTGGGACCTTTATTCCAACTAGGGTTGTCCGATAAAATACTGTATTTGATTTGCGAAATCTGACAACCCTAATTCCAGCCCACTAGTGTTGTGCAGTGGGCAGCGCAGTGCAGTGGGGGCACTTGGGTCCTAATTAACATTAGGCAATCATCATTAGGTAAGCTAATGTCTCTTACCGTCAACCAATCAAAACAGGACAACACCAGCCTTTGAAGATGATTGCGGGGATTAGATAAATGATTCATGATATTGTAAGCACAGTTTGAAAAACAACACATTTTTTTCAACTTTTATTTTAGAATTGGGGGTATATGTGCAGGTTTGTTACAAAGGTATAGTGCATGATGCTGAAGTTTGGAGTATAAATAACTGTCACCCAAGTAGTGAGAGTAGTACCCAATAAGTAGTTTTTCAACCCTTGCCCCACTCCTCTCCCTGCTCTTGTATTTCCCAGTGTCTATTGTTCCCTTATTTTATTTTATTTTATTTTATTTTATTTTATTTTATTTTATTTTATTTCACTTTATTTTATTTTTGCAACAGAGTCTTACTCTGTCGCCCAGGCTAAAGTGCAGTGACGCAATCTTGGCTCACTGCAGTTTCCGCCTACCGGGTTCAAGTGATATTCATGCCTCACCCTCTCAAGTAACTGAAACTAGAGGTGCATGCTACCACCCCTGGCTTATTTTCGTATTCTTTGTTTGTTTGTTTATTTGTTTTTTGAGACGGAGTCTCACTCTGTTGCCCAGGCTGGAGTGCAGTGGCGCAATCTTGGCTCACGGCAAGCTCTGCCTCCCGGGTTTACGCTATTCTCCTGCCTCAGCCTCCCGAGTAGCTGGGACTACAGGCGCCTGCTGCCACGCCCAGCTAATTTTTTAAAAATATTTTTAGTAGAGACGGGGTTTCACCATGTTAGACAGGATGGTCTCGATCTCCTGACCTCATGATCCACCCGCCTCAGCCTCCCAAAGTGCTGGGATTACAGGCGTGAGCCACCGCGCCCGGCCTGTTTGTTTGTTTTTGAGACAGAGTCTCGCTTTGTTGCCCAGGCTGGAGTGCAGTGGTGTGATCTCGGCTCACTGCAACCTCTGCCTCCCGGGTTAAAGCAATTCTCCTGTCTCAGCCTCCCGAGTAGCTGGGACTACAGGCATGTGACACCACGCCTGGCTAATTTTTGTATTTTTAGTAGAGACAGGGTTTCACCATGTTGGCCAGGCTGGTCTCAAATTCCTGGTCTCAAATGATCAGCCCACGTTGGCCTCCCAAAGTGCTGGGATTACAGGCGTGGACCACCACGCCTGGCCAAAGTCTTACATTTAAATCTTTAATCCATCTTGAGTTATCACCTATATGGTGACAGGTAGGGATCCAGTTTTATTCTTCTGCATATAGCTATCCAGCTATCCCAGCACCATTTATTGACCAGAGATTATTTTTCCCATTGTTTATTTTTGCCGACTTTGTCAAAAACCAGATGGTTGTAGGTGTGTGGCATTATTTCTGGGTTCTCTGTTCTTTTCCATTGGTCTATGTGTCTGTCTTTGTACCAGTACCATGCTATTTTGGTTACTGTGGCCTTATAGTATAGAAATACTATGCATGTCTTTAGTTGGGTTTGAGATTTCCTGGGTGAATTAAGGATGATGATTTTGGGCATTCCCAGTCTCAAAAGTTCATCCACATAGTATCCTTGAGATTGTATTCAAGGGATGACTAGGAGTTAGTGGGTAAATCTTGAAGCTGTCCTGAGTGTTTGTACTTCTTCCTCCTGTATTTGACATCAACCCGTGAACTTGCCCAGTTGAAGTTTTCTGTCTTTGGTGCTCATTTTTTCTGCTATCATTATTTTTTAATTTTAATTTTTTATTTAATGTTATTTTTTCATATAATTCTTTGCAGTGAGCAGTCCTTTCTTTGCTATAGCACATATGTCCCTTGCTGGTTAGGAAAATGTTGTGCTATCATCTGGTTTTGCAGCATACAGATACAAAATCTGGAGACAGGTTTTTCTCACGGGATATAAACCAGGTAGAAAAAAAGATGAATTCCTTCCTTTTTAAGTCATTAGCTCTCATAGTAAGAAATGAGGAGGCATGAAAGAATCAGAAAAAATTTAGCAACCTACATAAGAAATTACCACCTAAATTATATTTCATTCACTTTGGACTGCCCAATAATTTTAGGATTTTAAGAAAGAAAAATATGTAAAAGCATGGAAGGAGGGGTGGAGCAGGAAAACGTAGCATACTCAGGATTAATATGTACCTTTCTCTGTAACTGATACCTCCATAATTAGCTCATTCCTTGCCTTCACACACCTAACTTTTT
This sequence comes from Gorilla gorilla gorilla, assembly GCF_029281585.2. NCBI lineage: Eukaryota > Metazoa > Chordata > Mammalia > Primates > Hominidae > Gorilla > Gorilla gorilla. Next base: position 72,553,011 of record NC_073237.2, read on the forward strand.
ACTTATCCTCTGCATAAAATTTTACTTTTTCTATTTTTTTTTTCATTTTTGTTTTTTGATTTTGTGTTATTGTTTCTTCTCCTCATAAAATGGTTTGGAATCAAAACCCAGGCTGAGTAACCAAAGCCTCTTAACTCTCCCAAGCTGCATCTTTCTGTGTAGACTGAGGCCCATGAACAGACCCCAGAAGTTGCTCTGCATTTGTTGAATTCATCCCATGGGGTTCAGTCTGAAGGAGAGCAGATGGTGAACTGCTCTGAGTTTTAAAGAAACGACAAAATGCCTGTCTTTTAGGTCCCAAAGCTCCTGCAGAACCTTAGAAGCAATGATAGATGTAGGGTGTTAAACTTTAAAATAATAGAAAGCCTTCTGGAAATCAACAAACTGCCTTTTGCTAAAGATGCTGGGTACCCTAAGTGTGCAAGTTTTGCAATAAATTGGTGTAGGAGATGTAAATGAAGTCTGATTTGTCATCCAAAGCTGACATATAGTGCCCTTGGGTATTGCCTGGGATCTGGGCCTCCGACAATTTATTGTTGGTCTTCTAGAAAATGTAACCAAACTTGGCCAGGTGCAGTGGCTCACGACTGTAATCCCAGCACTTTGGGAGGCCAAGGCGGGCAGATCACCTGAGGTCAGGAGATCAAGACCAGCCTGGCCAACATGGTGAAACCCCACCTCTACTAACAAGAGTAAAACTCCGTCTCCAAAAAGAAAAAGAAAAAAAAAAAAAGAAAGAAAGAAAATGTAACCAACCTTACGGTAGGAATTTTGTGACCTAACCTAGTTATGGACTGTTCTCCCTCTTTTAGTGTTTTCTACTCTTAATTTATTTTATTGTAAATTGATAAATTATAATTATATATATTTATAGGGTACAAAGGGATGTCATGATATATGTATACAATGTGGAATAATTAAATCAAGCTAATTAACATGTCCATCAGGCCAGGCACAGTGGCTCACACCTGTAATCCCAGCACTTTGGGAGGCCAAGGTGGGCGGATCACTTGAGGTCAGGAATTTGAGACCAGCCTAGGCAACATAATGAGACCTCATCTCTACAAAAAAATAAACAAAATTTGGTCAGGTGCAGTGGCTCATGCCTGTAATCCCAGCACTTTGGGAGGCTAAGGCAGGCGGATCACTTGAGGTTAGGTGTTCGAGACCAGCCTAGCCAACATGGTGAAACCTCATCTCTATTGAAAATACAAAAAAATTAGGCAAGTGTGGTGGTGCACGCCCGTAGTCCCAGCTACTCAGGAGGCTGAGGCAGGAGAATTGCTTGAACCTGGGAGGCGACGTTTGCAGTGAGCTGAGATTGCGCCACTGCACTCCAGCCTTGCTGCACTCCAGCAAGACTCTGTCTAAAAGCAAAACTGAAGAATATATATTAGTTGGGTATGGGGTGTGCGCCTGTAATCCCAGCTACTCAGGAGGCTAAGGTAGGAGGATCACCTGAGCCCAGGAGGTCGAGGCTGCAGTGAACCATAATTACACCAAGCCATGATTGCACCATTGCAATATAGCCTGGGCAACAGAGCAAGATTCCACCTCAGAAAAAAAAAAAAGTCCATCACTTCAAATACTTAATCCTTTTTGTGGTAAGAACATCTGAAATTTACTCTCTTACCAATTTTGAAAGTACAATACATTATTGTTAATTATAGTCACCATGAGATATAATAGATCTCAAAAACATGTTCTTCCTAACTAGAACTTTATACCCTTTGACCAGCATCTCCCCAGTCCCCTCAGCCCCCCAGCCCCCAGCCTCTGGTAACCACCATTCTACTCTTTACTTCTATGAGTTCAATTGTTTTAGATTCCACATTAAAGTGAGAACATGTATCTACCCTTAATTTCTCTTCATTTAAAAAAAACTCTCTTGTATGTTAAAAATTGAAGTAAGACATCTAACCTGTATTTTAGAAAAATGTAGAATGGGCTGGGTGCGGTGGCTCACGCCTGTAATCCCAGCACTTTGGGAGGCCGAGGCGGGAGGATCACCAGGTCATGAAATCGAGACCATCCCGGCTAACACAGTGAAACCCCGTCTCTACTAAAAACATAAAAAAAAAATTAACTGGGCGTGGTGGCGGGCTCCTGTAGTCCCAGCTACTCAGGAGGCTAAGGCAGGAGAATGGCGTCAACCCAGGAGGCGGAGTTTGCAGTGAGCCGAGATCGTGCCATTGCACTCCAGCCTGGGCGACAGAGCCAGACTCCGTCTCAAAAAAAAAAAAAAGAAAGAAAAAAGAAAAAGAAAAATGTAGAATGGGAAAAAGGAAGAATGGAAATAGGAGAAGATTGATTCTTCCATCAGAGACCACAATAACGTTCCAGAACATGTGGGAAATTCTGTATGAAGCTAGAGCTAAGATAAAAATAAAGTGGTTTTGAATTTATATCACTACAGGCAGCTTCCAACCTAAGAAGCAGTTCAGTACTAAAGGTGTTTATTCTCTAAGCTGTTGTTTGAAACTCAGAATATATTTTTCCACAGAAACATTATAAATGATTGAGCTCACAGTTCAGCCATGAAACGTCAATTTAACTATGTGAATGTAAATGACAGATCCATGGTTCTATTTCAAGTTCAAAAACCACCCTTTACAGGATTGTTCTGATGGGAAGACCTATACCAAGTTCCAACTTACAATACCAGGCACATTCTATGCCCATTAATCTTATGCTCCCATTTAAAAATTATCAGCAAAAATGTCCAGGACTTCCTAACAGAATGAGATAGATTTAGGTCTCCTGTCCCCAAACTTTCCAGAAGTTATCCCTTGATTCCTGCATAGAAGAAATGTTTGGATCAGTCCTTTTTGGGGTGTCTGAATTAGGAGATAGGAGTATTGTCTCCACAGGAAACAGGCTGCAGATTCAGACTTCTTCTGTTTGGTGGCTCATGTGCTAAGGCAGATATGTGGTGGAAAGAGCACCTCAGCAAGGTGCAATTGCATGCCTCTATAATCCCAGCTACTTGGAGGCTGAGGCAAGAGGATCCCTTGAGTCCAGGAATTTGAGATGAGCCTGGACAACATAGCAAGACCCCATCTGAAAAAAACAAAACAAAACAAAAAAGAAAGAAAGACAGATCAATGGATTATGAGTCAACAAACTTGAACTTGAATCTTGACCATCACTATGTAACCCTAGATAGGTGACATTACATGTCTGGGCCTTAGTTTTCATTTATCAATACTTTTAAAATGAGAAATAAATAAGATGTCAAATTTCTGAGAAGAGAACTTACAGCTTTCAAGAGAATTTCAAAGAAATGTATCACCATCATCACCACCCCAAAATTAAGAACCACCAAACAAAATGATCTGCTGAGTCCTTTTAGCCCTAGCATTTTAAGTGCCAAGTTTAGTGCTGTTTCTCAGTTAGAAACTGTCTATTCATGATTTATGCACTGAGTATTGCAGTCCTCCAAACACTTGGTAACATCCTCCACACTAGTTAAACAATAAGCAGAGTACCGAATAAAGGTTTTATACACTTTCTACATGATTTCTCATTCTCTGAAAATCTTTCCTCTTGCTGTAATAAAAGATCTGTCATCCCCAAATCCTCAATTTTCAGACTGAGAGTCTACATAGATTGAACTAATTGTATAATTTCTACTTTGTGTGGGAGACTTTTTTCTTTTTCGTATCCCCAATCAATTCACCCTTCTGCTTCAATTTACTTGACATATTCCTTGTTCCTAAGTGTTCTGGAACAAAGACAGAGGTTGAAATCTAAGGTCAATCTCATAACTTAGAATGTTTTGTCTTTCAGGAAAAGGAGCGTTGAATTGTTTATCCTGTGTATGGAGTTACCACCTCATGGGAGGGATCTGCACCTCGGACTGTCTTGTTGGGGAATACAGAGTGGGGGAGGTATGGAGGGCTGGGGGTCCTGGGCCTTCTGCTCTTTCTAGAGGGAAACATGATCTTACTTCCTGCATGTCATTCTGGGCAATCAAAATGTCCCAAAATTCTCATACTATAGAAATAGTGTATGTTTAATATTTTAAAATCTTCTACCATTGCATCATGGAATAATGGTGCTACCCACCTGTAGCCTTAGCTTTACTCAAAAGGAACTGAGAAGATCTAAGATAATGGGGAAGTTAAGTCGTGAGGGCCTCGGAATGAATTCTACATTTGTTATTCATCACCATAGAAGTTTCAGTCAACATAAGAATACTATGTCAGAATACAAACTACCTTCTCTCTTACTTCTGTCTGGTCTAAGCAAAAATGTGTGAGTAACATAGGAACCACACAGCTAATGTTGGTCTTTTGTTTCCTTTACCCCTTCACAGTGTATTAAGAAGAATTCATTTGCAGTGTTACAGCTCTTTAGAATTTCTGGTTTCTACCAGAAACCCCTCCCCCCATGTGAAAGAAAGAAAGGAAAGAAAGAAAGAAGAAAGAAAGAAAGAAAGAAAGAAAGAAAGAAAGAAAGAAAGAAAGAGAAAGAAAGAAAGAAAGAAAAGAAAGAAAGAGAAAGAAAGAGAGAGAAGGAAGGGAAGGGAAGGGAGGAAGGAGAGAGAAAGAGAGAAAGAAAGAGAAGAAAGAAGAGAAAGAAAGAAAAAGAAAGAGAGAGAAAGAAAGAAGAAAGAAAGAAAGAGAGAGAAAGAAAGAGAAAGAAAGGAAAGAAAGAGAAAGAAATAAAGAAAAGAAAGAGAAAGGAGAGAGAGAAGGAAGGGAAGGGAGGAAGGAGAGAGAAAGAGAGAGAAAGAAAGAGAGAAGAAAGAAAAGAAAGAAAGAGAAAGAAAGAAAAAGAAAGAAAGAGAAACAAAGAAGAAAGAGAGAGAGAAAGAAAAGAAAGAAAAAGAAAGAAAGAGAAGAAAGAAAGAAACAAGAAAGAAAGAGAGAGAAAGAAAAGAAAGAAAGAAAGAAAGAAAGAAAGAAAGAAAGAAAGAAAGAAAGAAAGAAAGAAAGAAAGAGGTAGGGAGGGAGGAAGGAAGGAGATTCGTTTGCCATGGATTTTCTGAAACCATGAATTTTTTTTTTTTTCTTTGAGACAGGGTCTCACTCTGTCACCCAGGCTGGAGTGCAGTGGTGCAATTACAGCTCATTGCAGCTTTGACCTCCTGGGCTCAGGTTATCCTCCCACCTCAGCCTCCTGAATAGCTGGGACTACCATGTCACTGGTCTACACCATTTACCCAAAGTTAGCCTTTGGGTTGGAGGTTTCCTCGCTATTGTCACTTCCGTGGTCACCAGAAAGATGCTACCGGAAAGGGGTCCCAGTCCAGACCCCAAAAGAGGGTTCTTGGATCTCACACAAGAAAGAATTCAGGGCAAATCCATAGAGTAAAGTGAAAACAAGTTTATTAAGAAAGTAGAGGGATAAAAGGATGGCTACTGCATAGAGCAGCTGTGAGGGCTGCTGCTTGCCCATCTTTATGGTTATTTCTTAATGATACGCTAAACAAAGGATGGATTATTCATGGCTTCCCTTTTTAGACCATATAGGGTAACTTCCTGATGTTGCCATGGCATTTGTAAACTGCCATGGTACTGGTGGGAGTGTAGCAGTGAGAACCATCAGAGGTCACTCTCATTGCCATCTTGGTTTAGGTGGGTCTTGGCTGGCTCTTTACTGCAAGCTGTTTTATCAGCAAGGCCTTTATGATCTGTATCTTGTGCCAACCTCCTATCTCATCCTGTAACATAGAATGCCTAACCATCTAGGAATGTAGCTCAGTAAGTTTCAGCCTTATTTTACCCAGCCCCATTCAAGATGAAGTTGCTGTGGTTCAAATGCTTATGACCACGATGCCCAGCTAATTTTTTGTATTTTTAGTAGAGATGGGGTCTCACCATGTTGCCCAGGCTGGTCTCAAACTCCTGGGCTCAAGCCATCCACCCACCTCAGCCTCCCAAAGTGCTAGGATTACAGGTGTGAGCCACTGCACCCAGCAAGACCACAAATTTCTTGATTATGTTTTCAAACTTTAGAAAATAAGTAAATCTCCCCATGATGAAATTAACACAAACTAACATATTTACATATGAGCACTCTTTAAATTCTGGCAACAGCCCTCATTACAGTTTAGAGAAACTGAGGCTCAAAGAGGTTAAACAATTTGTTAAAGATTACAGCCAGGCAACATGGTGAAACCCCATCTCTACAAAAAATACAAAAAAAAAACCCATAGCTGGACATGGTGGCGCATGCCTGTAGTCCCAGCTATTTGTGGGGCTGAAGCAGGAGGATCGCTTGAATCCGATCACACCAGTGCACTCCAGTGTGGGCAAAAAAGTAAGCCCGCCTCAAAAAAAAAAAAATTATATGAGTAGTAAGTAACAAAGCTGGGATTAAACCTGAAGGATGAGATAATATGTGAGATGCAGGATTCAATGAGATAATAACAGCTGAGAAAGCACCTTGTCTGTGCCTGAAACATGCCAAGGTGCTCAACAAAAGCAATTTCCATTCCTTCTTCTTTTTCTGTCATACCATACTTCCAAAGTTACAGAAGTAAAATAGGAAAGCATCTTCCCTAACCCACGTTTCCAGCACCAGTCAAGGAGCAACTTGTCGGGAGGGAAGCCACTTTCTTCTCATCTCTCCACTCTCTTCCCAAAGAGATTTAACTACTTGAGCTACACAGCCACAACCTATATTATTCTGGGGCCAGGCCACAATAATCCAGTAACCACAGAGGCCAAGCAGGTCACTAACATAAATGCTGGGTCAAAGAAAACCACAGTGTAAGCTTGATGCTTGAAGGAAAGTGGAAATTGATGTATCACCTACATGTTGGTGACATAATAGCAAGTGCTGGGGATTATGTCAAATAGAAGAGTGGAAAGGGGGGTCATCGCCACGTGGGAGTGATGAATCCAGTGTTGACAGGTCTTCTAGTTTCTAAAGAGAAATTAGGAACAAATTTACATGTGAAATATCCCACTTTTGAGATGCGGGAAATGAATGCAAAATATTTTAAACTGAAAGTCAACAGTGTGGGCCAGACAAAACTAGTCCTTGACCTGAGCTGTCCTTGAGCACAGGAGCTGTCAGCTCCTAACCCAAACTGTTCTAGACATCTGTTCTCCCATGGTTATTAGCAGATCTCAAAGGACAGGGCCCAGCCGTGATTCCACCCCATCACAGACAGTTGGTTCTTTCACCCCACACAGTTAAAATGGGCTCAGAACACACCATCCTTCTGCTGTCCCCCACACACCTCCCTCCTTATGAAGACAAGATGAGATACAATCTGGGAACTCCAGTGCCTTGTTAATCCCCCTGCACTCAAAAGGAACCTCTTGATTGCTCTTAACAGGGAGAGAAGTTTAACTGTGAAAAATGCCACGAGAGCTGCATGGAATGCAAGGGACCAGGGGCCAAGAACTGCACCTTGTGCCCTGCCAACCTGGTGCTGCACATGGACGACAGCCGCTGCCTCCACTGCTGCAACACCTCCGATCCCCCCAGTGCCCAGGAGTGCTGTGACTGCCAGGACACCACGGGTGAGGGGAGAGCAAGAGCAGCCTGCAGAGGAAGGGCATGTCCTCAGGAAGCCAATGGGAGCAGAGTGAGGGGGGGGATGGAAAGTTCAGGAGAATCAATATGGCTACCTTTTTACTATGGGCCTACTGTACTTGAAACTTCATGTCCATTGTCTCACTTCACAAGTAGGGATTATCAGTCCCATTTTACAGATGAGGAGACTGAGGCTCAAAGAGTTGGATTTGCATGCCAAGTCCACATCAATATTAAAAGTTTCATCTGGGGACTAGGCGTGGTGGCTCACGCCTGTAAGTAATCCCAGCACTTTGGGAGGGTGAGGCAGACAGATGGCTTGAGTCTAGGAGCTTGAGACCAGCCTGAGCAACATGGCAAATCCCTCTCTACTAAAAATAAAAAATTAGCTGGGCGTGGTGGTGCATGCCTGTAATCCCAGCTACTGGGAAGGCTGAGGTGAGAGGATCTCTTGAGCCCAGGAGGCAAAGATTGCATTTAGCTGAGATCGCACCACTGCACTTCAGCCTGGGTGACAGAGCAAGATGCTGTCTAAATTTTTTTTTAAAAAATGGTTCATCTGGAATTAGATTTTCTGCTTGCCTCCAAGACTAGAACTCAAGTAGAGCTAGCATTTTATCTTTATGAATTTACTTTGTTCCTTTTTTTATTCTTCCCTCTTGGGAAAAAAAGAAAAGAATTAACTATCAAGGAAGCTGATGTCAATATTATCCTGATTCTGTTGAAGAATCATTCTATGAAAGTCAGCCCAAACCTAGGCCTCTCTTAGAGACTTATGACATTTTAGAAATGAATTTTTATTGAAGGCTAAGAAGTAAAACCCCCTTTACCAATTTCCAGTCCCTCAGCTATCCTCACATCTAACCCCATCCATGTAGGTACTTGGTTCTCATTGGTCACAAACTTAGAAAGATCTCAAACTGAGTGATTCCTTCTAAAAAAAGAAACATGGCCGGGCGCGGTGGCTCAAGCCTGTAATCTCAGCACTTTGCGGAGCCAAGGAGGGCGGATCACAATGTCAGGAGATCGAGAACGTCCTGGCTAACATAGTGAAACCCTGTCTCTACTAAAAATACAAAATATTAGCCAGGCGTGGTGGCGGGTGCCTGTAGTCCCAGCTACTCATGAGGCTGAGGCAAGAGAATGGCGTGAACCCGGGAGGCGGAGCTTGCAGTGAACCAAGATCGCGCCACTGCACTCCAGCCTGGGTGACGGAGCGAGACTCCGTCTCAAAAAAAGAAAAGAAAAGAAAAAAAAAGAAACATATATTCTTAAAATATACTCTCTAGTCCAGAAGTAGATAATTTCCTTGGGGTTCAGAACTAACATTCACTGACAAAAAGAGATGCCATATTTGTGAGTTGGTCTATTTGTAAGTAAAGAAAATCCCAGACCCATAACTGCTACCAGCCATTTCTTTTTTATTTTTGATTAGCATTTTCTTTGTTTCTTTCTTTCTTTCTTTTTTTTTTTTTTTTTTTTTTGACAGAGTGTGGCTCTGTCACCCAGGCTGGAGTGCAATGGCACAATCTCGGCTCACGGCAACCTCTGTCTCCTGGGTTCAAGCTATTCTCCTACCTCAGCCTTCAGAGTAGCTTGGATTACAGGTGCCCACCACCACACCCGGCTAATTTTTGTATTTTTAGTACAGAAGGGGTTTCACCATGTTGGCCAGAGTGGTCTTGACCTCCTGACCGCAGGTGATCTGCCCACCTCAACCTCCCAAAGTGCTGGGATTATAGGCGTGAGCCACCGCGCCTGGCTTGATCAGCATTTTCAAATGGGTTTTAAGTATCATCTTTCCAAAAACGTTTTCCTTCTTTCAGCTTTCCCACCCCCATGAGCAGCTGGTTTTCCCTGTTCTTCATACACACCTACATTCAGGGTCTGATTGCCTAATATCCATTCTGTGTCAGCTAAGAATAATAACCCTCACAACATTAATGCCTTTAAATGAAATCAGAAGTTTGTGCATGTTGCATGCAGAGTTTCTGAAAGACTGTTCCAACTAAGAACTATCTCGTCAGCTTTCCTGGTCCCCCTGCAGCTCTTGAAGAGCCACCTGCAGCAATCTGCAAAAGTCTAAATGCTCTTGATTACCTGATCCTTCTTTACAGAGACACTCTGCCCCTTCAAAGAAACCATATCACAAAGGCTAACCCTGACTCTGCAGACCTGGGATGGAGAATAGTAAGCAAGGCATGACAGCATATGGCACCCTAGTAATTCAAACAACCTCGAAAGGTTTTCATATTGATTCTACTGCTTCAGGCAGTATTTATCTCACAGTACCACACACAGATTGCTTATCATCTCTCCAATGCTTTAATGTTTTCTCCAGGGAAAAATTCTATGCTGAACTTGCTAATGATTAATGTAATAATGATAGGGCTGTTACTTTAGAAGAAGAAACTCGGCTTGATAGGTAAAATCCCATGAGAATGAAAATTATGATAAAATAGAAAACTTGTTTCTCACTAGCAAAAAAGAAAGAGAAATACATAGTCATGATGTATCAGATCTAATTGATCAATATTTAATAAGCAAAAATCATTGCACCTTGGCAGCAGTGTTATATTCATTTATCTAGAATGAATATACCTAGAATGTACCTGTGTAGGATGTACCTAGAATTGCTCATGAAATTATCCCTTGAACAAGAGAGATCCAAGAAGTTCAACAAATATTTATGAAAAACCTACTGTGTAACTCAGCTTGTACATCCAACATGGCCTGATAGTTTTTTCTCTGGTTCTTTCATACTCCCATGTGGTGGGTTAAAGAATAGAAAAAAAATAGACATATTACCCAAATCATACCACCTGGATAAATGAATAAGAAATAAGAAAAATGAGCTCATCCTTATCACTAAAGTTACAATTGAATCTTTCCTTCCATGAAACTGTTTTGGTTACTCCATATTCTCAATCAAGGCATCAAAACAGAGGCTGATGGATGACCGGGGTTGGAACTCCAGATTTCAAAACTCTTAATAATGGCTGGATGTGGTGGCTCATGCCCCAGCACTTTGGGAGGCCGAGGGTGGATCATCTGAGGTCAGGAATTCAAGACCAGCCTGGCCAACATGGTGAAACCCCATCTCTACTAAAAATACAAAAATTAGCCAGGCATGGTGGTGTGCACCTGTAGTCCTAGCTACACAGGAGGCTAAGGCATGAGAATTGCTTGAGCTTGGGAGACAGAGGCTGCAGTGAGCCAAGCTATTGTGCTACTGCACTCCAGCCTGGGCGACAGAGCGAGACTCCATCTCAAAAAAAAAAAAACTCTTAATAATGATAGAAAAAAATTCCCTATCATTCAAGTTGATAGGATTTAAAGATGGTACTTCTTTTTCTGCCAGGCTAGGAGCACAAAACTCCAAGAAGCCAAAGAACAGTTGTCAGAGCCTTTTGTCCTAATGTCTTTAGACTGTAGCATGGAGCTAGGATTCCTGGATTTGAATTCTGATTGCTCCACAAATAAGGTCTTGTCTCTGACAATGTGACAATTCACTTCCCCTCGATGGACTTTAGTTTCCTCAAATGTCAAACAACAAATTGGCCTAAGTAATTTCTAAGGCCCCACATGGCTCTCAGAGTCAGTAGTTTTATAAATTATCTGCTCTTGCCCTTAAGTGGTGGGACAGTCATGTTGGCCCAGACTTAAGGGTACCTTGGGAGAGGACTCAGTCTTAGAAAAGAATTGCAATTGGGAAAGAAAATAGAGCATTTAGCAATAACTAAAGTTTGGTCCAAGATGAAGTATTTTCTTAGGAGGGAAATAGAAGAATCAGTTGATAAGGTTGGACACCTGGTGACTGACCTACGAGGTATGGGGATAAGGGAACTCCCTTTGGATGGCAAACTGACCTTCTTTCTAGAAGGATTTATTGGCTTCATCAGACGTAGGCTAGGATTCTCACGGGGTACATACTCCAATTTTATACAGTGGTATGCCTTCTAGGAAAATCAGACAGGCCAGGTGCGGTGGCTCACGTCTGTAATCCCAGCACTTTGGGAGACCAAGGTGGGAGGATCTCTTGAGCCCAAGAGTTTGAGACCAGCCAGGGCAACATAGTGAGATGCTGTCTCTACAAAAAAATTAAAATTAAAATTAAAAACAGAGGAAAATCAGAGATAGTGATTCTACCATTTTCAATTTTTAAAATAAAAGTGAAATTCTTTACCTCAGAAACTAATTTTCTCTATTCTATTTCTTTCACTTTTTCCCTCTTGCCTCTTCCTTTGAGGTCTTCTTCCAACAGACGAATGCATCCTTCGAACAAGCAAGGTTAGGCCTGCAACTGAGCATTTCAAGACAGCTCTGTTCATCACCTCCTCCATGATGCTGGTGCTTCTGCTCGGGGCAGCTGTGGTAGTGTGGAAGAAATCTCGCGGCCGAGTCCAGCCAGCAGCAAAGGCCGGCTATGAAAAACTGGCCGACCCCAACAAGTCTTACTCCTCCTATAAGAGCAGCTATAGAGAGAGCACCAGCTTTGAAGAGGATCAGGTGATTGAGTACAGGGATCGGGACTATGATGAGGATGATGATGATGACATCGTCTACATGGGCCAGGATGGCACAGTCTACCGGAAATTTAAGTATGGGCTGCTGGATGACGATGACATAGATGAGCTGGAATATGATGACGAGAGTTACTCCTACTACCAGTAAACAGGCACTACCCCCCCGCCAACACCACCATTCCACTCTCAGGCATGCCTGTGAGCATCACTGTTTTTGGTTTTATCCCCACACCAGGCTGATGTGTGAGTTTTTCTATTTGTCTTCTTTAACCATGAGTCCAACCAGAATATGTAAGAATGATGAAATACTTTGTTCTTCTTTCGAGTGGCTAAACTCAATTAACAGTTCCTGTTCAACCGTAATTGAAGAGCAAGGATAAAATTCAGAGGCATTTTCCTCAAAATAATGTGTTAAGACACAAAAATGAAGGAAGTGAAAACAAATGAGATTTGTACAAACTCTTCTATGTGATTTAAAAAAAAGGACAGCAGATCTATAGAAATTCTGTTTCCGAGCTGCATTGTGGAGGGTCTGCTGCCTCCTAGTATTCTCATTTTTCTTTATCTAATTTTGGGGATAATGGAGGTACAAAGGAGTTGTTGGTTTGGTGGAGTTTTTCTTCCCTTTAGCTGTCTTTAGGCAGAAATTTGTTTTGTAAGGGCCAAGAAAAGAGGGCTCTTATCAATTGACTCCAGGCCACCCCTGGTGAGCAGAAGAGACCACCTGGGCTGGGCTGCTCAGGACCTACTTGAGATAAGGGAAGAAAAGAGAAGGTGCATCATAGCTGAGGAGCCATGAGGTCACCCCAGGCCCTAGTTCCTCCGCAGGAATCCAGAGTCACAACAATTCTAAAGGCAGAGCAAGCCCAGCGAGAAAGAAATAACTGAATTTCCAGGAACTGCACTCTCATGATTTTCTGGGTACTTTTCGCCTGGGAGACATCAGCTAAGACATCGAATAATAAAAGAAAAATGGCAGTGTTAACCTAACATAAAATGGAATAAAATGACAAACACTTCATCCGCTCTAAAAAATTCAGAGCTTTCCTTCATCAACAACCCATCACAAAACCGTGGACTCTCCATAGAAAGAGTTGGAGTAGAGTCTAACATGGAAAAAAAAAAATCCCAATATGCTGCTCACAAGCTGTACTCTGGCTGCTGACCAGCCTTCCAGCACTGCTCATCACTATGATTTTTGTTTCTAGACTTCCTAGGCTTCCTTTTTTCCGTTCTTCTGTCAAGTGTATTCTTGGATTCATGCAACTGAGGACAGTTTTTGTCCAGATTGTAACACAGAGAAGGGCTCTTGCTATGCAAAATGATGTTGGCAGGGTCTTACAGATTTCCTTGTCAAAATAGACCTTACAGGCAGTACTAGAAATGGAGCACCAGAAAGCAAAAATGACATTTTCAGAGAATGATGATAATTATAATCTATTGCACACCTACTACCAGATAACAAGCTAAGTAATTCCCCGCCAAAAATGCCCCACTTACCCATTTTGGTACTTACCATACTCCCATGAGGTTGGTATTGCTATTATTCTGTTCTTGTAGGAAACCTGAGGCTTACAAGAGGTTAGGTAACTAGTCCAAGGTCATGCAAAGCTCAACAAAATTCAAGAAAAAAGAATGATCACCCTAAAGCGTGTGTTCTTATAACTATGCTACTGAAATAAGGTGGGAAAATAAGCATCCTAAATATAATTAAAGTCATGCCTATTGTTTTAGTCTATAATATCAATGTTATCTTTACTAAATTCATGGATTTTCTTTTTTTAACATAATGTATCACTGACACAGAAAATCTTTATGAAGAAGTCTTCAGTTTACTAAAGGCTTGTGTTTCTTTAGAGGAAAGCTCTTAAAACAGGGTTGACAAACAGTCTCTGGAAAAAGCCAGCTAGTAAGTACATTAGGCTTTCTTGGCCAGAAAGTCTCTGTCATAACCACTCAGCTCTGCTATTATAGCATGAATGCAGCTGGTACATAACGGATGGGTGAGCTGTGCTTCAATACAACCTTATTTATGGACACTGACATTTGAAATTCAGGTAATTTTCACATATTATAAAATTTTATTCTTCTTTTGATTTTTTTCAACCTTTTAAAATTTAAAAATGCAAAAGCTATTCTCAGTTCACAGCATTACAAGAACAGGTGGTGGGTCAGATTTGGCCAACAGGCTGTACTTTGCTGACTTTATCTTTAAAACAGTTTTCAGAGATCACACGTGTACATGTATGATATGCCTCCAAAAAATTTGATCATTTAAAATTATCTCCTTGGCCAGGCGTGGTGGCTCATACCTCTAATCCTAGCACTTTGGGAGACTGAGGCAGGCAGATCACCTGAGGTCAGGAGTTTGAGACCAGCTTAGCCAACATGGTGAAACCCCATTTCTACTAAAAATACAATAAAAAGCTGGGCATGTTGGTGCACACTTGTAATCCCAGCTACTCAGGAGGCTGAGGCAGGCAAATGACTTGAGCCCGGGAGGCAGAGGTTGCAGTGAGCGGAGATGGCACCAGTGCACTCCAGCCTGGGTGACAGAGCAAGACTCCATCTCAAAAAATAAGTAACTAACTAACTAACTAACTAAATAAATAAATAAAATTATCTCCTTGCCAGGACTGGTGGCTCATGCCTGTAATCCCAGCAGTTTGGGAGGCTAAGGCAGGAGGATTGCTGACCCACCACCTGTTCTTGAGCCCAGGAGTTCAACATCAGCCTTGGGCAACATAGTGAGACTCCCGTGTCTACAAAAAATTTAAAAATTAGCCAGGCATGGTGGCAAGTGTCTGTAGTCTCAGCTACTCAGGAGGCTAAGGTGGAAGGATCACTTGAACCCGGGAGGTCGAGGCTGCAGTGAGCTGTGATCTTGCTATTGCACTTCAGCCTGAATGACAGAGCTAAGACCCTGACTCAAAATAAATAAATAACATTATCTCTTCAAAATGTATCTGAAGCCCTGTTAGTTCTACTTTCAATTCTTAGAAACATATAAAAATATATGCATGATAGCCATCATATCAATGGAAGACTTTCTCATCTCTGTGGTTGCAGTTAGCTTACAAAAACGAGCAATTTTGCTTATACTGTGTTGTTCATCTTCCTTGTTAATTCTAAAGCTCTGATAGACTGAGTTTGACATTTATTTCTGTAAACTGGAAATTGCTTTCTATGAAAAAAAACTATGATACACAGTTAAAGATTGGTTGAGGTTGAGATGAACTTCAATACCAAGAAAAATTGTGGTGTTCCTCTGTGTGGCCTGCAATGAAAAGAAGGCTCATGCTTGTGTATTGAGGTTTGACATCTTTCCTTCTTTGTTTTTAGTCATGCAACGTCATTCTTAGATGGCTTTTGAATACCATGCTAATGACTATCTAAATAGATAAATATGTGATTGGAAAACAAAGTCACCTTTTAGTTTTCTGCTTGCAAATCACTTGGAAATATTAAGAGAACCCTTGTAGACTGGAAACACACCAAGAGGCTGGGTAAAGCATGGGAGGTTCCAGTTAATAGAAAGTAATTTTAAAATTGGAAATAAAATTAAATCAAGACCAGATAATGCTATGGAGACTTACTTATTAAATAACTTTCTGAGCATTTTTATGTGCTTAGCATTACATTTTCCAAGTAAGAGATACACAACAAGAGTGCTATTTTTTCTTCTTTTTATCTACCTACACTCAAAGACCAAGCTAGCTTTATCAATTCTGAATTTTCTCTCCTAAAAATCAGCTCAATCTGTCTTTCTGCCTCATCAGCACTGCCTCAATCTAAGGGAGGAAACCACCCCTCATATTGTCTTATGCCCAATTTCTGCCTCCAAAGAAAGAAGAAGTAAAAACTAAAAGGCAGAAATGAAATCCACAGGCAGACAGCCCGGCGCTACGCCCTGGGCCTGGCAGTTAAAGATCGACCTCTGACCTAACCGGTTATGTTATCTATAGATTCCAGACATTGTATGGAAGAGCATTGTAAAAATCCCTGTCCTGTGCTGTTTCGTTCTGATTACTGGTGCATGCAGCCCCCAGTCACATACCCCCTGCTTGCTCAATGGATCATGACCCTCTCACGTGGACCCCCTTAGAGTTGTGAGCCCTTAAAAGGGACAGGAATTGCTCACTCGGGGAGCTCGGCTCTTGAGACAGGAGTCTTGCCGATGCTCCTGGCCGAATAAACTGCTTCCTTCTTTAACTCGGTGTCTGAGGAGTTTTGTCTGCTGCTCATCCTGCTATAAATCAGGCCCTCGGTGTTTCTCATCTAGACCATTCATACTTCTTCCTGAAGTATTGCGCAGCTTTAATCTCCTTTTCTTTCTCTGCTGGCGTATTTTCTACCCTGCTATCAAAGGTCATTTCTAAGGTTCCTCAGATAATCCCATTCCGGGGTCCCTGTCACCTACAGTGTTTATGACAATCAAAACTTTGTTACATATGGCCACTGGCTCTGTCTCTGGACTTAGCACCCTCAATTTCCTGGCCCCCTCCTTATTTCCCAGCTTCTCCATTATGCTCCAACAGTACTGAATTGCTTCTAGGCTCTCCAGGATAATATACTGCTATCTCATGCCCTTGGGCACATACTGTTTACTCTCCTTGGAATATTCTTCTCCCACCTTAACCAGCTGGAAAATTCCTGACCTTCCTTGAAAAGTCACATGTCCTTATAAGCTCCCCTAGGAAGTCTTCCCTAATTTTTGAGAAAGATAATCACTTTCTCCCATCTCTGCTACCTAGATACTCTGTGCATATAGCTTTTCATATCACCTTGTGATGTAATCGTTAGATTACAAAGCTGTATCCACCGAAAGACTAGGTACTCCTAGAGGCAGCTACTGTTTCTTTTCTAGAACCCAGCACAGTGCCCAGCAATTGCTTAACAATCAAGGATGACTGGTAGAATTGAATTTTAAGAAGACAAGACTCAAAGATATGGAGAAATGACCTAGGCCATATGTTGTATATGCAGTGCACTCCTGTTTAATCCTGACAGTAAATGGTAAGGAGGGGAGGAGGTGGTGCCAGTTAAGCATGAAATAGCTACAAATTAGAGCATACAGATGTGGCTTCATGGGAAGATTTGTGCTTGGACTTAATTTGAAAAAGAGGATGGAGGCAGGATTCTTTGAAGAAGGCACTGGAGTTTACCTGACTTTTATGATAATAATTATAACAATCAATTACCAAGTATTTGTTAAGTGTCTAGCATGTGCCCAGCACTATTCTAGTTACTGGAAAAACAGCAACTGGGATCCATCAGATTTGAGTCCTCATGGAACTTTCAATCTAGTTGATACAGGAGCTAGAAAGAAATTATTTAGGCAGATAGTAAGGGTGAGAGAGTCCTCGATAAGATTTCCTTTTAATAAAAAGCAGCCCAAAAAATCATGGTGCAGGCATAGATAAGCAAGCTAAAAGCCTCCATAGGTAAATGCCAGCAGCTGTGCCAATAGAAAAGGGATACCTGGAAGGCAGGTGTATTCAACATAGAGGTTATCTTTTTCCTTTTCTTCGTCACCACATGTGCAGTAAAAAAGCAGACAACGTGGCACTGGCCAGGTAGAGACCCCATCTTCATAATAAAAGATTAGGATGGGATAGCTATCTTCTTTGCATACTATGCAAATGGTACACCTGGTCAAACCAACCTCTCAGGCCCTATGTAAATCAGACACCACCTCCTCCAGCTCCTCTATAAAATCCCGTGCATTTCACCATGAAACCGGAAGACCCACTTGGGCACCCAGAGAGAGCTATTCTCTTTTCTCTTTCCTCTGTTAAACCTCTGCTCTTAAACTCACTTCTTATGTGTCCGCATCCCCGATTTCCCTGGCATGAGATGACGAACCTCGGGTATTTACCTCAGACAATGATGCTGCTTTATAGTTAGGCAGAAAAAAGTACTGTAACTACCATTTTTAATGACATCTATGGGCCAGGCATGGTCTTTGGCACTTCACTCGTATGATGATCTTATTGACTCCTTACAACACAAATGCTATAAGGTGAGTAATATGATCCCTCTTCACAAATGAGGAAGGGAGGCTCGGTGATGATACTCAAAATGCTGTAAGTCAAAGTGTCTGCAAATGGTCAAACTGGGATTTGAATCTAGGACTCTCTGATTCATGTTTTTTCTGCTCTACCACTTGGCTGTTATGCAAAGAATTAGCCCAGCCTTTGTCCGTAATCTCTGAACCCTATTTTGGGATTAGTTTGAGCTGGGTGGAATTTACTATAATGGTGACTCACCACAAGGCAATGCCAATGAGGTCCTAAAGTAAGCCTGCAGTTCAGGTGCACAATCTCATCTAGAGGCACAGAGATGAGGATCGGTAAAGAAAGAAACAAATTTAGGTGACTGTAAATATTAACCCTATGTAACTATGTTTCAACCCACTAAAAAATATTCATGAGAGGTTCTACCCCATAAAAGAAAAAATATCTGAAGAATTATGAATTTCCAAATGTGGATTCAGAGGTGGCATCAACTGGAGGTAAAATATTTAGAAAAACTGAAGGTAAAGACTTTAGGTGCTTAATACATACTTCTGACATTAGATCTCTCAAGATCTGTTCAGAATTAACAAGGTTTGCTTTAGAATTCACAAAAAAAGAAACTGCTCCGTGTACTACCCAAGTGAGGAACCAAGTTTAGATGCCATTAATTGAAATACATAGTGGCCTTCATTTTACACTGTCACATAAGAAGTACAGGCTGGGAACGGTGGCTCACGCTTGTAATCCTAGCACTTTGGGAGGCCAAGGCTGGTGGATCACCTGAGGTCAGGAGTTCAAGACCAGCCTGGCCAACGTGGCAAAACCCTATCTCTCCTAAAAATACTAAAATTAGCCAGATGTGGTGGTGGGTGCCTATAATCCCAGCTACTCGGGAGGCTGAGGCAGGAGAATCACTTGAACCCAGGGGGCGGAGGTTGCAGTGAGCCGAGATTGCACCACTTCACTCCAGCCTGGGCAAAAGAGCAAAACACTGTCTCCAGAAAAAAAAAGAAATACAGATAAGGCTGTTTCAAAAAAGAAAAAGAATTTCTATCAATGCATGTTTGGCCTATATAGACTTTAGATCTAACTTGATCACCACACATTAACTAGATGTAATTCAGCCAAGGCACTCTGAGAATGAATAAACAAGATTAAAATTTGAGGTTATATTTTGGGGTTTTAAAGCCACTAATGCCACCTTGTATTATTCTCAAACATAGAAAAAAAAAAAAGTCATGAAGGTGAAGAAAGTTAATGACCAGATGTTTTGTTCATCTCTGTGGTTCTAGTGCCCAGCACACTACATGGTACAAGGCAAATATTTGCTGAGTGATTACAGACATGAAAATGCTTGTATATGTGTGCCTTCTAAGAGTAGAAGCCATGGAACTGGGTTCCATGGCCAAACTTAGCTGTAAGGAAGGCTGGAAAGCAATTATGTGATAAAGGGTAATGAGATTACCATGATGGACTTAGAACAATCATGACTCATCTTCTGGGGCTTTGCAGCTCTGAATAAAAATCGATTTCAATTATCACGGAAGAGGAAGGTAGGGCAGGGTAGCTGTTCGGTTACCAGCAGCTAAGAATACCTATCCTATCCGCAAGACCCCGTTTCTATTTTTTTGAATCTTTTTTAATTAAAAAAAAAGAATATCTATCACTCTAACAAAAGTGTTTACCGAGAACTGATCCCAGCCTGCAAGGGAAATTATATAAGGCTTATTAGATGAAGCAAACATCTGTTTGTGAAAGAGAGGATTATAATATAAGATCAGAACACGATTGAGGATGGAGAATTCCCATCCTTCTGACTAAGTTATTGTTAACAAGTGAAGCCACTTTGGGGGCTAGCAGTGTAATTCTGGACCTGGTGCAGACGTTGCTGTGTCATTTAATCTGATTTTAATGTAAATGATAGAAAATTCAACCCAACTAACTTAAATACAAAAAAAATGTATTGGCTTAATTAAAAAGTGTAAAGGGCCCGGCATGGTGGCTCACCCTGTAATCCCAGCACTTTGGGAGGCCCAGGTGGGAGGACTGCTTGAGCCCAGGAGTTTGAGGTCAGCCTGGGCAACATGGCCGAAACCCCATCTCTACAAAAAATACAAAAATTAGCCAGTATGGTGGCACACATCTGTAATCCCAGCTACTCGGGAGGCTGAGGTGGGGGGATTGCTTGAGCCCAGGGGATTGAGACTGCAGTGAGCCATGATCACATCACTGCATTCCAGCCTAGACGACAGAGCGAGACACTGTCTCGCTGAACATGGTGGCACAGCCTATTGTCCCAGCGACTAGGGAGGCTGAAGCTAGAGGACTGCTTGAACCCAAGAGTTTGAGGCTTCAGTGAACTATGATTGCACCACTTAACTCCAGCCTGGAGGACAGAGTGAAGCCCTGTCTCTTACTGAAAAAAAAAAAAAAAATGTGTAGGGTTAGGGGTGGGACCAGGTACTGCTGGAAATGAACAAGCCATGACCGCAGTACCTGTTTGTCTCCATCTCTCTCTCCTGCCTTTTGCTATGTTGGCTCCACTCTCACTGGAGTCTCCCTAAACACTGGCAAGATGGCTGCCGCCAGTGCCCGAGTTTGCATTCTCTTTGGTCCACATCCAATAGGAAAAAGGCCTTAGCTCTGATCCAAGTCTCTGAAAAGCTTTCCTGATATCTCATTGGCTTAGAAAAGGCATTTGCCTGTTTCTATGGTGTAAGTACTCTCATCATGGCCAAATTCAAGCTTCAACTGCCATACCACTTAATACAGACTGAGAAAGAAATTGAAAAAAGCAAACCATTATATAGTATTTCTGCCATACAAATGCATTAGATGTAAATAATCTCAAGAGCATAGATAATAATAAAATGTAAACTTAAGAAAGATGAGTTGGGGGGCATTTTTTACCTGTTTTTAATATAACTTCTTTTTTTTTTTTTTTTTTTTTTTTTAGAGACGGTGTCTCGCTCTGTCGCCCAGGCTGGAGTGCAGTGCCGCCATCTTGGCTCACTGCAAGCTCCACCTCCCGGGTTCACGCCATTCTGCTGCCTCAGCCTCCCGAGTAGCTGGGACTACAGGCGCCCGCCACCATGCCCGGCTAATTTTTTGTATTTTTAGTAGGGATGGGGTTTCACCATGTTAGCCAGGATGGTCTCAATCCCCTGACCTCATGATCCGCCGGCCTCGGCCTCCCAAAGTGCTGGGATTACAGGCGTGAGCCACCACGCCTGACCACTAATACAACTTCTTTAGTTGAAAGTTTTTATAACTTAACTTTTAATGATAGCTGTATCTAACAAGTGACCCTCAGGATGGGCACAGTGGTTCACGCCTGTAACCCTCGCACTTTGGGAGGCCGAGGCAGGTGGATCACCTGAGGTCAGGAGTTCGAGACCAGCCTGGCCAACATGGTGGAACCTCGTCTCCACAAAAAATACAAAAATTAGCCAGGCGTGGTGGCGGCCGCCTGTGATCCCAGCTACTCGGGGGGCTGAGGCAGAAGGACTGCTTGAACCTGGGAGGTGGAGGTTGCAGTGAGCTGAGATTGCCCCGTTGCACTCCAGCCTGGGCAACAGAGAGAGACTCCATGTCAAGATAAATAAATAAATAAAATAACAAGTAACTCTCTAGATTCCTGAAAACTTAACAATTGGCTTTTGTAAGGTAAGAGAAGCCAGCTTCAACACACTACTCTTAAAAATATAATAATTTTTCCATAAATCTAGAACGTACTACTCTTTTCTAAGTAGAATCTTCTCTGTGATTTTTCTCTCAGTATCAAATCTCTTATCCAGAATTTCCTCTTTTTTTCTCATTTTTTCCCACACTCCAGTGCTATGAGAAGGCAATATCAAATTTTTAATAATGTCTTAGCAACTCTCCTGCCTCAGCTTCCCAGTAGCTGAGATTACAGGCGCACACCACCGCACTCAGCTAAACTTTGTATTTTTAGTAGAGATGGGGTTTTGCCATGTTGGCCAGGCTGGTCTTGAACTACTGAGCTCAGGTGATCTGCCTGCCTCGGCCTGGGATTACAGGTGTGAGCCACCACACCAGGCCAGCAAACACTGTTTTAATTACAGTACACAATTCTGGAGTTCTGTCCACTACCACCTGCATGAACATGGGCAATTTCATGTTACCTGGTAAAAGAGTAAGCCAATGTCTTCATTTTCTTTTTTTTCTTTTCTTTTTTTTGAGATGGAGTTTTGCTCTTGTTGCCAGGCTGGAGTGCAGTGGCGTGATCTTGGCTCACCACAACCTCCACCTCCCGGGTTCAAGTGATTCTCCTGCCTCAGCCTCACAAGTAGCTGGGACTACAGGCACCTGCCACCACACCTGGCTAATTTTTGTATTTTTAGTAGAGACGGGGTTTCTCCATGTTAGCCAGGCTGGTCTCAAACTCCTGACCTCCGGTGATCCCCCCGCCTCGGCCTCCCAAAGTTCTGGGATTAAGGCATGAGCCACTGTGCCCGGCCTTATTTCCCATTGCTGCACTTAAAAATCACCACAATTTAGCTACTTTAAACAACACTCATTTGTTATCTCAAAGTCAGAAGACCAGGTGGGCTCCCCTGGGTTTTTGGCTTAGGTCTACTCCAGGGCGAAATCAAGGTGTTAGCCAGGCTGGCCTCTTATTGAAGGCTCCGGAGGTGACTTGTTTTCCAAGGTATTCAGGCAGCTGGCAGATTGTTTCTGGCAGTTAGAGGACTGAGGTTTCTTTTCTGGCTGTCAGCCAGGGGTCACTTTCTGCTCTTAAAGGTAGCTCCCTGGTTTTACGCTTGGCTCCCTTCTCTTCAAAGCCTGCAACTGTGCTTAGAATCCTTTTCATACACTGAATCTTTCTGACTTTGCTTCCACCACCAGCTGGAGATAACTCTGTGTGATTAGATTAGACCCACCTGGATCATTTCCCTTTGGCTGTAACAGTCACAGGCATGACACTTCATCATATTCAGTCCCGGGTTTTAGGGTGGGGAAGCTTAGGGGCCTACCACAGCAATAAAACTCCTTTGGAAATCAATTTAGCAAAATCAAAAGTCTTTTAAGTGTTTGTTCTATTTGAATTCACCAGTTCCACATTAAAAAATATTATAAGCAGAACCAGAGCTTTCACACACAAAATGTTCATTTTTGTATATAAAACTACTTCATAACATGTTAAAAGTAAGTTTATAAAGACTATACAAAATATGCTATAATAGTTACATATAATAAGCAAGATATAAAAGTTTATTATGTACACAACCATTTCCATTGTATTTTTGCAATTAAAAAAAATAAAGCCCTATGTTGATTATGCTAGCTAAACCGTAGAAAGCAAAGATAAGCAAGACATATGATCTGCCCTCAAAGAGCTTAGTAATTAGGTGGAAAAACATATATGTGTACAAATAGCCACAATATGAGAGAGAATGTGAGCATCGCAATAATTCAGAGGGTGGGGGGAAACAAAACATTGGAACACAAAGAAAGGGAAGATTAGGAAAAGCTAATTTATTCATATGCAGGCTCTATTGGAAGAAATGTTGAGACAAGTGTTTAGGAGAATAAAAGGATCTTCAGAGCTTAGTAACTATAGACGTCAAGTCTCTAACTTGACTTTCCTGTGGTCTATACAATGGCAAGCACTTTTCAAGTGAACTTGAAATCACAGGTCAATTTCAACTCAACATGATAAAGGACTTTAGTCCCTGAATCAACCCAACCTCCTTGAAGTTGGCAGAGGCAAGGCAAAAGTAATAAGTAATGTCATCAATGGACCCTATTTTCTCTTCCCACCTAATTTTCCTTTTCTTGTGATAGTTTTCCGGGAACCAATGACCCTAAGAAGTGGGAAAGTTCCACCAGTGTCCAAAGACATTGGCCCAGTGCCAGCTGAACAAACTATACTCACACTTCGATTTCAATAACTACATCCCATTCTGTTCAAACATAGACTATTCCTAAGTATAAAGCTCTTCTCTTTTTTAAATCTCAGTGGTCTTCAGCTCAGCTTTGTTTTAAAAAAATTCAAAGAAAAGGCCAGGCAAGGTGGCTCACACCTGTAATCCCAGCACTTTGGGAGGCCAAGGTGGGCGGGTCATTTGAGGTCAGGAGTTCAAGATCAGCCTGGCCAATATGGTGAAACCCCATGTCTACTAAAAATACAAAAATTAGCTGAATGTGGCAGTGCACACCTGTATTCCCAGCTACTCAGGAGTCTGAGGCATAAGAATCACTTGAACCTGGGAGGTGGAGGTTACAGAGAGCCAAGATTGCACCACTGCACTCCAGCCTGGGTGACAGAAGGAGACTCCATCTCAAAAAAAGAAAAAAAGGAAAAAAAAAAAATCAAAGTAAAGGCTGGGCACAGTGTCTCACGCCTGTAATCCCAACACTTTGGGAGGCTGAGGTGGGTGGATCACTTGATGTCAGGAGTTCAAGACCAGCTGGGCCAACATGGTGAAACCCCATGTCTACTAAAAATACAAAACTTAATCAGGAGTGGTGATGCACACCTGTAATCCCAGCTACTTAGGTGGCTGAGGCATAAGAATCTCTTGAACCCAGAAACCAGAGGCTGCAGTGAGCTGAGACCTAACCACTGCATTCCTGGCTGGGCGAGGAAGTGAGACTCTGTCTTAAAAAAAAAAAAAAAATATATATATATATATATATATATACACACACACATATATATATACACACACACACACATATATACACATACACACACACACACACACACACACATATATATATATATATATATAAAAGAAAAGACTGGGCACAGTGGCTTACGCCTGTAATCCCAGCACTTTGGGAGGCTGCGGTGGGTGGATCACTCGAGGTCAGGAGTTCAAGACCAGCCTGGCTAACATGGTCAAACCCCATGTCTACTAAAAATACAAAACTTAGCTGGGCATGATGGTGCATGCCTGTAATCCCAGCTACTTGGGTGGCTGAGGCATAAGAATCACTTGAACCTGGAAAGCAGAGGTTGCAGTGAGCTGAGATCATACCGCTGCATTCCAGCCTAGGCAAGGAAGTGAGACTCTGTCTTAAAAACAAAAAGAGATAAACCTCAGTAGGTGATGCCATGATTAGATTTATCATTCCTATACAGTATTTATGTTTATATAGAGGGCTTGGCATAACAGAAACATCATGAGTTTGGGTGGGAGCCAAAGATTCCTAGGATGGAATTTCAGTTCTGACATTTGCTGATGTGGAATCTTGGGCAAGTTACTAAACTTCTGATTCTCTGTTACATGTGGAAAACTTGCATTCCTGACCTCCCAAGGTTGCTGTGAGGAATGAGATTCCACCACCAATACTCCTGGTATGCAGAAGGGGTTCAATAATTGCTAATTTCCCCTCACCCCTCCCATATCATTTTAGTAGCTGTGCAGCTTGTTAATAATCTTCCTTCTGTGAATCTGTTTTGACAGGATTTGTGAAGCAAGATTACATAAGAGAGAGAAAAGTAGATTTGACTTCTCTATAAACTTAATCTGGAACCAAAGACACACCCACTCAGCTCTTTTTAACAAGACCTTCCTTTTTTCCTCCAAAAAGCAAATTACACTCTAATGAGTGGTTTTAAGTAACTAGATCATTAACTGGATTTTCTAACTTGATTTCTCAGCAGACAGAGAAACAAAAAGACTGCTCTTTCAGAAACCCAAAGTGATTTGCTTCTGAACCAGGAGAAAATAAAATACATTCTTGACTCAAGTCATCAAGTTTTGGTTAAAGGGCCAGAAGATCTATAAATACACTGGCCAAGTACTTGACCTCTGGTGAAATGTTTTTATCTCCCCTACAGCTTTTCCCTCTCCATAAAGCAACCATAGCTGCATCCCAGCAGGATAGTCTCTTGATAGAAATCCCATTTATACCTTGATCATCCAAAAGAATGCATGCTTCTACAATGAACCTCTCCTTTCTCTCCAAGTTGTGAAAAACTTGAATGTTCGAGTTTGGCTGCAATGCCACAGGTAATCTTAGGAGTATGCTGAGGACATTGGAAAAGGAGGGAGAACAATGATCCAGTCTTTCTTCTAGGTCAATTTTACTTTGAATGCATGGAGAAAACCCCTTAGGATGCAGGATTTGAAGAGTGCCCTGAGAAAAGAGTTGGAAAAGTGAGCATATCTGCACCACAGAGGTGAAAAGTCATGAAGGCATCCTTCTTTGTCTCATTCTGTCCTCAAATGGCTGTGAGTTAGGGACAAAGTTGCAATAGATTGTGTTCCCGCAGGGAAATTCAGCCAGCCAGTGCCTTGCCAAAAGCAGCAGCAGCCTGGACTTTAGACTTCAGATCAGAACAGTAGTTGTGCAACTGGGGCAGGCAGAGGCAGGAGATTAGGTCAGACAACCAGGTGGAAGCAAATCAGAAACCACAGACTGGGTGTTGCCGGGTTGTCAAAAGGTTGTATTTGGTCTGGATTTGAGAGTCTAGGTCTCAGGCCAACAAGCTTATAAAGGTGGCTTAAACCCTGTTTTCAGTATTGATCTGTTGCTTTAAAAAACAAAAAGGGACACAGAAACCAAATCAAACTGCTAATCAAGAAGTGATGAGTCAAAGGCAGAATCCTTGACAAAGGAGTTCTCAGCTGGACTCTATGATGTATATCCCTGGGCTGTGAGCAACCATGAGTTGTGACTGATGCTCTAAGTTGCTCCAAGAACAATGTCTCTCGCTTCCTTGGCTTGTGATTGGAATTTTTATTCCGCATGATCCCTTTGGCTAAACCCCATATTGAGTCCTTTATTGACTTTGTAACTTCCTTTGCAGCACAGCTGTGTAACATCTGGATAATTTTTTGTCCTGTTTTTCTGCTGATTTTCACTTTTAAAGAGATGTTTGCCTATCGAATCAATTTAATCTCCTATAGATGGGTTTCTGATTACCTTAAATAGACTTGTCTCCTGACATTTGTTCGTGAGGGTTAAAGATTATGCACATGAAAGTCTGTCATAAACTATAAGTTGCTACACCAATGTAATTATTTCCTTGTTCACCTGTTATCTGTCCTAGGTAGGCATGCGCCACTTATACTGCAGAAGTTGGGAGAAATCAAACAATATTCTCAGACCAACCATCTGGATTTGGCTTCTCAGAAAACGAATGAAGTCAATTGGTAGTGGCAACATAATTTGTGGGGTCCAGTGTAAAAATATTACAAATTTCAAGATGGCAGCAGCAGCACATGGGACCCATATAAGCACCAGGCCCTGGTCAGGCATGGTGGTGCACACCTGTAGTCCCAACATTCTGGGAGGCTGAGGTGGGCGGATCCCTTGAGCTCAGGAGTTCAAGACCAGCCTGGGCAATATGGTGAAATCCCATCTCTACAAAAACTACAAAAATTAACTGGATGGGATGGTGGGCACCTGTAGCCTCAGCTATTTGTGAGGCTGAGGTGGGAGGATCCTTTGAGCCCAGGAGGTCAAGGCTGCAGTGAGTCGAGATTGTGCCACTGCACTCCAGCCTAGGTGACAAAGTGAGACCCTGTCTCAAAAACTAAAAATAAGCATGAGGCCCTGTGTTGTTGATTGGCCACAGGGCACACCCACAGAGCTCACCCTGATATTCGATATACTCACAGCACTGATCAGCTTGCAAAATGCATCAGCTACTGCATCTACCTCCATCCACAAGTGGATCAAATTTAGATACCAAACTCACCCTGCCTGACCTCCCTGGGCTGTGGTAGCTTTGAGGGGAGGAGAACAGCTCTTTAAGATCTACAAATCATGTAAGCACTGAGGAAGATGGCTTGATATGGAAGGGGAAGAATTTCAGACATGAAAAGCTTAATTAAAAGCAAGCTGGTCTTCAAGTCCAGGATATCTTCATTCCCATTTCAGCTCCACGTGACACTGGCCAACTCATTTGACATAATATATATGGGTATGCTTTGTGCGTTATAAACGTGTAAACGCACACGACAATTAAATGTCAATTTTTACTGTTGCCCTTTCTAATGGTAGTTCTTGGCCCTTTTAGGAGACCCACCCACATTCTCACCCTGGGCCGCACTAGTGTTGTCACTCTACAGCCTGCAGCTCTATACTCTTTCCAAAGCAAGGTTAGGGATGGCTTTATTGTCCCAAATCACAAATCAGCCTTTTTTTTTTTTCCATTTCTTTTCTGGTTCTTACTCCCTCTGTGCTAAAAAAAACAAAAACAAAAACAAAAACAAAACCACCCTGTCAATTGGTTAATTTCCCATGCAACCTGCTTGGAAGTCTGCAATGCTTTGAACAGCAGGGTGTGGGAGGAAGTGTTGGCCCTACTCACCCTGCCTGACCTCCCTGGGCTGTGACGTCAGAGCTCTGTTTACATAGCTGAGGGACTGGGAATGCTGGAGTGGAGGAAGGAGATGATGAATGATTCAGGAGGACACACAACATCCCTGCTTTTCTTTCCTGCTGGCTTCTCAGCTGCTCCAAGCAGCAAAGAGAGAAGAAATCGTAAGATTCTGCTCTGTCATTTGGAGCCATCTGTTTCCTTTCTTTTTCCTTCCCTAGAAACTTTTTTCAATAAACAGTATAAAGGAGACACCAGAGGATGTCTACAAGAGCAAATTCATCTTTCTTCAAATGTAGACTTTTGGAAACCTTTGGCATTTACAGAAAAAGTCTCCGATGCTGCTGTTCTTTCCTCCACATCTCAAATGTACTAGAAAAGATGACATGCTTTGGAAGGCCAAGGTGGGCAGATCACCTGAGGTCGGGAGTTCGAGACCAGCCTGACCAACATGGAGAAACCCCGTCTCTACTAAAAATACAAAAAATTAGGCGGGCGTGGTGGTGCGTGCCTATAATCCCAGCTACTCGGGAGGCTGAGGCAGGAGAATTGCTTGAACCAGGGAGACGGAGGTTGTGGTGAGCTGAGATCGCACCATTGCACTCCAGCTTGGGCAACAAGAGATAAACTCCATCTCAAAAAAAAAAGAAACGAAAAGATGACATGATAAGAGGCTCCCTTATTTACTGCATCTGGCTGAGGTAAAGAGAGCTAATGATTCCTTCCAACAAAATGCACTCAATATATATTTTCTAGAGGCCAGGTGTGGTGGCTCACACCTGTAATCCCAGCACTTTGGGAGACTGAGCTGGGAGGATCGCTTGAGTCCAGGCGTTCGAAACCAGCTGAGTAACATAGGGAGATCCCATCTTTACAAAAAAATTAAAAACTAGCTAAGCATGGTGGTGCACACCTGTGGTCCCAGCTACTTGGGAAGCTGAGGTGGGAGGATCGCTTGAGTTCAGGAGTTGGAGGCTGTAGTGAGCTACAATCCTGCCACTGCACTCCAGCCTGGGTGACAGAGCAAGACCTTGTCTCTTAAACAAACAAATCTATTCCCTAGGGACCTACAATATGCCAGGCACCACATGGGGGTGATGGAGATAAAGTCAAATAAATTGGAATTTCTTTTGGAGACTGTATGTTCTTCAAGGTCAGGGATATTATTTTATTCCACTCTGTACCCCTAGCACATAGCAGAATGCCAGCATACAATAGCTACTCCATAAATATTTAAGGAGTATGTATTTGCTCACAGAAATGATTGTCTTGACCTGAACAAAACTGGACTGTGCACATAATTTAGGAAAGAATTTACTGTGTCTTTAAAATCACATTGTTATCTTTGGCCATGATAAAAAAAAATCTCCAGCACCACAAAAACAATTAGCATTTGTGAAGCACATACTGTTTTTTAGGTACCATTAGAAGCACTTTGCATGGATCAGAGAGTTTCATCCTTTTAATCATCCTAACAACCCTATGAGGTAGGCACTATTGTTATCCGGGTTTTATGGATAAGACACTAAACCACAAAGAGGTGAAATAACTTGCCTGGCTCCAGAGGCCTTGATCTTGATCTCCCGTATTGCAGCTGTCTAATCCCTCCAAAACCAAGCACAGGGAGAACAAATTAAAACAGGAACTTTCCACTTTTTTGGACCACATTCACAGTAAAAAATAAAATTTACACCAACACCTATTTATAAAACTGAAGCAAAAGTTTCAGGAAACAATATTTATCCAACCAATATATTTTCCAATGCATTCTAGTTTATTATTATTTTTTAAAAGATGACCAAAATCCACTAATTTGATCTCACAGTATATAGTTTGAGAAACTCTAGATTAGGGAAGAGAACCCAACCCTACGTGGCTGACTCCGAGCTTGCTGTGATGAAAACATATTCTCTTTCTGAACTTTCCCTTTTGGGGCAATTCAATTGCAATGTCTGTAGTATGCCCGATGCCTCCTTTAGCAGACTGCCTCCAAGAAGCATTTCAGACCCTGAGCTTCTGGAAGTCTTTCATCTGTCCCTCTTCTGGGTCACTTTACCTCTCCAGGCTGCCATCTTGAATGGAATCTTCTGCAAAGATGACTCCAGTCATATCTGC
Organism: Gorilla gorilla gorilla; assembly: GCF_029281585.2. Taxonomy (NCBI): domain Eukaryota; kingdom Metazoa; phylum Chordata; class Mammalia; order Primates; family Hominidae; genus Gorilla; species Gorilla gorilla. The sequence goes on from NC_073237.2 coordinate 72,583,466, forward strand.
AGACCTGGTCCATGGGAAGCATGCATCTTTGTCCACCCTCAACCCCCTACAGAGAGGGTGAAAGTGCTGCCTTCTCTCTTCCTGCTGTGTTCTCTAAGGCCAATCCAGCCACAACTTCTCATACAATTCTTATGTCCCACCTCCTAAGCTAGGGGGACACAAGTCAAGCTCCCTGATTGATACTTAAAGGGGATATAGGCGGAGCACACTGATATCTCCAAAGGAATTCTTCCTCCCTCCCCTCTTCAACTCCACTCCCTTATAAATTGAAATTAGTTATGGGCAGAAAGGGTTTCACAATCTTTTAGCATGACCTGGATTTTCTAGGACTTGGAATGTGTATCAATTTGTATCTATTACGAAGATTTTACCCTGGGCAGCCTCTTCCAAAAGTATGAAGAAATGAAGGGCTCCATTTTCACATCATCTGACAGATGGGTAGGCATAAGTGGAGGGAATGGGAAGAAATGAGCAAAGGCTTGGAATCTGGATAAGCAATCAGAGTTTGGGGATTACTAGGGAACATGAGCTTGCTATGGAGAGTCCAGGTGTGGTAAAACTCTACAGGGAACAAAAGATAGCTATGAGTCAAAGGAATAACAACAGGTAGGCCAAGAAGCTTGCCAGGGACTTAGATTTAAGCTTATTCTCTCCTGACATTAGTTGACTATTCTGGTCCAGTCTGTGTTCTGGATCCTTGTTACATCCCAATTCCTCCAGGCTCAGAGACTTTGTTCCTGTCCACAGTGTATCAAGTTGATTAGGGCTTATGTGTCTATGAAGTTTCTGCCTTTTTGCTGCCTCTGCTAAAAGGTTGATCTCCAACTTTGTTAACTTTATCCTGGTGCCTGAAACAATCCAGCTAGCAGTGGCAAGAGCCAAGCAAACGATGAACTGACATGTCCTACAGAAGCTGTACTGGTGGGCCTGCAGATCGTCCTCACTTACCCTCCAGCATCCACAGCTCACAGGGACCCGAGTCCCAGATGTTCACAACTCCAGGGCATGGCAGCTAAGCCTGATTCTACTAAGATGATGTCCCTCTGAATCTAAGCTGAAGACTAAGATTCGATGCTTAGCTCTGAGGTATATTGGCTACACCGTTTGAGTTGGTCTTAGTTTATCTTTGACTTTCAGTTTCTTCTGAAGTGCAGTAACAGTGACATCTAGCTAGATGGTTCAGATGTATTGTGATGAACAATGAAGTGATATAAAGAAAAGCACGTTGAAATTCTTGCTGCTACAACTGCTGAAATTTACCAGTTCAGTAGATGAAATGGAGAAAATATACTCTCTCACCTGTTGAATCTCTACGGTGAAACATGGGGACCTAATTTTTTTTTCTGGTTTTCTTTTCTTTTCTTTTTTTTTTTTTTTTGAGACAGAGTCACACTCTGTCACCCAGTCTGCAGTCTGGAATGCAATGATGCAATTATGGCTCATTGCAGCCTCTACCTCCTAGACTGAAGCTATCCTCCCACCTCAGCCTCTGGAGTAGCTGGGACCGCAGGCACACACCGCCACACCCAGCTAATTTTTGTATTTTTTGTTGAGACAGGGCTTCACCATGTTGCCCAGGCTGTCCTTGAACTCCAGGATCAAGTGATCCTCCCACCTCTGCCTCCCAAAATGCTGGGACTATAGGCAAGAACCACCATGCTGGCCTCATTTTTCTTTTTTAAAAAATTTTTTTTCTTTTGAATGTTCAATGTGCATCTAGTTATCTTTGTTTATCTTTTAAAATGTTACAAAGAACGAGATATCTTCAATGTAGTTAAGCTGTTGCAATAACAAAGCAAGACTGTCTAAAAAGGAAAACTGTCTAAAAAGGAAGAAAATAAACTTTCCAAAAGAGCAAAGAATCCAAGGTAACATTGCCTTCCATCTTCTAAAATTTCAAAAACGTACTCAAACCAAGTCCACAGAAAATAGTAGAGAACCGAATAAATCAGCTGGTCAGATGAAGGGCCAGGGGAAAAGTCTGGTTTTGAAATATGCTGGGAAGCTCAGAATCTTAAGTTTTGTTGATTTCAGGAGATAAAATGTAAAATAAAACAAAAACTTCATTTGACAGAAATTCTGTAATAGATGAGGAGCCATTAATAAATTTGAAATATCCTCAATTTGGTAAGCAAAACAACTCCCTGGGCAACCCCAGAAAATATTTTGAAGGCTCAGAAAGATCTAAAGGGACTCTGAAATGAGCCTGAAATTCCCATGACTGACTTGTGGTTAGCAGCTGGTATATGTTTACTTGGAGCCAAGCAGAACACACACCTGGGAATCCGCTCAGTGCCCTAGAGGTGGTGACTCCTAGGATTGACATGGACTGCTTCCAGAAAAGTGCTTGAGGCGCTGCCTATTATGTGTATGTTGTTGATGTGAAAATAGAGAATGTGAACCGTGAGGGAGGAGGAAGGAAGTGTAAATAATCAAACCAAGCAGAAGTTACCTAGTATTTCTTAGCATTGGAGGCCTTTTTACGCAATGAAGTCTTCTAAGGAACCCATATATAAAACAATTAGTGTGACCTGAGTCCATGGGCGAGAATAAGTAAATGAATAAAAATAAAACAATTGAGAGTGCTGCACAAGCCAGGCGCAATGATCTAGGCCTGTGATTTCAGCTCCTTGGGAGACTGAGGCAGGAGGGTGACTTGATGCCAGGAATTTGAGGCTGCAATGAGCCATGATCATGTCACTGCACTCCAGCCTGGGTGACAGAGGAAGACCCTGACTCTTAAAAAACAACAACAACAAAAAATGCTGAGCACAGTGGCACGTACGTGTAGTCCCAGCTACTGGGAAGGCTAAGGCGGGAGGATCCCTTGAGCCCAGGAGTTCTAGGCTGCAGTGAGCTATGATCACGCCACTGCACTCCAGTATGGGCAACAGAGCAAGATCCCATCTCTAAACAAATTTAAAACAAATGAACAAATGAAAAATATTGCTGTCTTAAGGTTGGGAAGGGGCAGAGACCCCTTTGCTTGCTCATCACCAAGACACTTCTGTGAGGCCCCAGGGCTCTTTGGAGAACGTTTTGAAAATCACGGTTCTAAGTAATTATAGTTACTGTGACTGAACTAATTTAGCCCTAAGCTTCCTACAATCAAGATAGAGAAACACTATGGACTGCATTTCTCCGCTTCAGATTAAAAAAAAAAAAAGTTTAGTCAGAATGTAGTTATATTTTCAGGTAAAATGCTCAATACATTTTCAGATGAAGCTGCTCAAAATTAAAGCAGTGAGTCCAATTGTTAATCTGAAAAAAAAAGTACAATTTACTATCTCCTGTTTCCAGACTTGCAGACCCTCATAGTTGTATTGTCTAATACAGTGGCCACTAGACACATGTGGCATTTACAGTATTTATTGATGAAGTGCTCTATAAGCATTTATTGATGCAAGTAAAGAAATGCTCTATAGAGTATGTGTGTGGGTTTTTTCCACATTGATAGTTGGGCTCATTAAATTTAGAAGTACTGTACCTAAAAAGATGTCTAAAAACCTAATGAAAACATACTGGGCATGAAATTTGCAAATACAATATCCTGTTTAAAAATAAGTTGGCCGAGCACGGTGGTTTACGCCTGTAATCCCAACACTTTTGGAGGCCAAGGCAGGCGGATCGCCTGAGGTCAGGAGTTTGAGACCAGCCTGTCTAACATGGTGAAACCCCGTCCCTACTAAAAATACAAAAATTAGCCAGGTGTGGTGGCAGGTGCCTGTAATCCCATCTATTCAGGAGGCTGAGGCAGAAGAATTGCTTGAACCCGGGAGGCAGAGGTTGCAGTGAGCCGAGATGGCGCCATTGCATTCCAGCCCGGGCAACACAGCGAGACTCCGTCTTAAAAAAAAAAAAAAAGTTCACCCTGGTTGCTAAGAGAGTAGATTTTCAGTGTTCTGCCCACAAATAAATGAGGTTAAAAAAGCATTCGATCTTTTGCTACTAAGTAAAAGAATATACAATATGGAAGATGTAAAGAAAAAAGTTCATCCCATGTTTCCCAACTTTCTGAACACTCTCGAAATACATAATAAACTTTTTTTTTTTTTTGAGACTCTGTCACCTAGGCTGGAGTGCAGTAGCACGATCTTGACTCACTGCAACCTCCACCTCCCAGATTCAAGCGATTCTCATGCCTCAGCCTCTTAAGTAACTGGGATTACAGGCATGCACCACCATGCCTGGCTAATTTTTGTATTTTTAATAGAGGCAGTGGTTTCACCATGCTGGCCAAGCTGGTCTTGAACTCCTGGCCTCAAGTGATCCACTGCCTCGGCCTCCCAAAGTACTAGGATTACAGATGTGTGAGCCACTGTGCCTGGCCCATAATTAACTTTTTAAAGGCTAATTTTTCTTTTCATCAAGATAAACCTGCATGTAGTTTGAAGAATCAAATTGTTCTACAAGTTGTATTAAGAAAAAGAAACATTAACCTGTCATTAACATGACATCGCATTTCCCATTTCTTAAAAGCAACCGACTTCAACCCTTTCAGCTATTTAAGACCTATCTCCCTAACTGTGAGATGCTTAGATTGCTGCTTGTTTCCAGGCTAGGCATCTATTTACTCATTCCCACTGTTCTTCTCCAGATCCCTCCCTTCTGTTGCCACCCCTGCATACTTCCCATTTCCTCCTCCTCCAGTTAATATACATAATATTTTGTTACATAAAAATTCAGTGCTATAATTCTATGACCATGTAAATGATAGTCATACCTGAGCTATACAGAACTTTTTTTTTTTTTTTTTGAGATGGACTGTCACTCTGTCACCCAGGCTGGAGTGCAGTGGCGCCATCTCAGCCAGGTTCAATTCCCCTGCTTCAGCCTCTTGAGTTGCTGGGATTATAGATGCCCGCCACCACACTCAGCTAATTTTTATTTTATTTATTTATTTATTTATTTATTTATTTATGAGAGGGAGTCTTGCTCTGTCACCCAGGCTGGAGTGCAGTGGCGCGATATTGGCTCACTGCAAGCTCCGCCTCCTGGGTTCACGCCATTTTCCCGCCTCAGCCTCCCGAGTAGTTTCGACTACAGGCGCCCACCACCACGCCCAGGTAATTTTTTTTTTTTTTTTTTTTTTTTTTGTATTTTTAGTAGAGACGGGGTTTCACCATGTTAGCCAGGATGGTCTCAATCTCTTGACCTCGTGATCTGCCCACCTCGGCCTCCCAAAATGCTGGGATTACAGGCGTGAGCCACTGCGCAGAGTTTCACCATGTTGGCCAGGCTGGTGAACTCCTGACCTCAAGTGATACACCCACCTCAGCCTCCCAAAGTGCTAGGATTACAGATGTAATCCACAGCACCCGGCCTATATAGAACATTGTTATTTGTCTGTACACAAGGATAAAGCTTGAATTTTCAAAGTGAGCACACTAGGCAACCATTGCCCCAATCTAAAAATAGGAGAGTAAAACATAAGCTCCCAACACCCTTATGATCCTCCTGTCAACCCTGTCCTAAAGAATCAACCTGACCTTTATTGCTGTACATCAGTGGTCCCCAACCTTTTTGGCACCAGGGACTGGTTTCCTGGAAGACAATTTTTTCATGGATGGGTCATAGGGGTGGTTTCCAGATGAAACTCTTCCACTTCATTGGATTATCATAAGGAGTGAGCAACCTAGATCCCTCGCATGCATAGTTCACGACAGGCTTCGCGCTCCTGGGAATCTAATGCCCCCACTGATGTGACAGGAGGCGGAGCTCAGGTGGTGTATTAATCTGTTCTCACACTGCTATAAAGAACTGCCCGAGACTGGGAAATTTATAAAGGAAAGAGGTTTAATTGACTCAGCTCCACATGGCTGGTGGCTTCCTCCATGATTCAATCACCTCCACCTGTTCTCTTCCTTGACACGTGGGGATTATGGGGATTATAATTCAAGATGAGATTTGGGTGGGGACACAAAGCCTAACCAGATCAGGTGGTAATGCTCACTCGCCAGCGGCTTACCTCCTGCTATATGGCCCAGTTCCTAATGTACTAATCCGTGGCCATGGTACCAATCCATGGTCTGGGGTTGTGGACCCCAGCTGTAGATGACTTTTGCCTGTTCTTGAAATTTATACACATACGTGTTTTTGCGAGGCGTCTGGTTTCTTTTACTGTTCTTTTTCTAGCTTTTTGAGATGAAAGCTTAGATCATGACTCATCTTCAATCTTCTTTGTCTAATAGTATTTAAAACTATAAATCTTTTGTTAGCTGCATTCTGCAAATGTTTGTCACATATTATCATTCATTACAAAATAGCTTTACATTGTGAGGTTTTTGTATTTTTTATGCCTAATTTCTTTCTCCATTGCATTGTGTTCAGTATGTTCTTTATAGCAGTCCTTAGACATTTGCTGATACTTTTATATATCATAGACAATAGTTGCAATTGAAATCATCACTTGATTAGCTAATAGTCATTCTCCAAGATTTAGCAAATTTCTGTGCAGGCTAAACAGATATAATAGCAGCCTCTATCCTCAAACTTTCAGCTTTTTTTTTTTTTTTTTTTTTTTTTGAGACAGGGTCTCCCTTTGTTGTCCAAACTGGAGTGCAGTTTGGACAACATGGGGATGATTAGAGCATACTGCAGTCTCCAACTCCGGAGCTCAAGCTATTCTTCCACCTCAGTTTACTGAATAGCTGGAACCATATGCCCACAACACCACACCCAGCTAATCTTTCAGGATTTTTGATGATGACCTCTCCAATTTTCCTGGAGATGTAGCATTGTTGTGGTTTACTATCCTGCCTTCTACTTGGCACTTGTAATGGTCAGGGAAGCTAAGTGGAAATTCTGTCAATAGTCAAGTACGTCTATCTCAAATATACACGTGGGAACAAAAAATAAGCACAGGGTAGGTCCAGGGACTTACTGAGCTGCCTGAGAAATGACAAGCTGGGGTTCAAATTCCATTTATGACCTGACCTAAAAGGAAGCCAACTGTCAAAGAAATGTAGAGTCACAGCGACATCAGAGTATCAATGGTGAATTTGGAGCTGACAGCACAGTCACAGACTTAAGTCTCATAGTTCACCAATTCTCTTGTTGTTTAATATGTATTTAACCCATCCATTGAATTTTTAATTTCAATTTTTCTTTATAACTATATATTTTGGACAATTCTCAATTATCTGCCCAATTTTTACTTTACTTTAAATGTTAATTGAGACAGGATCTTACTATGTTGCCCAGGCTGGAGTGCAGTGGCTAGTTACAAGTGCCCATAACAGCACACTACAGCCTTGAATTTCTGGCCTCAAGTAATCATCCTGCTTCAGCCTCCCAAATAGCTAGGATTATAGGCACATGCCACAGCACCCAGCTGCCTAATTTTTATACAACACCTTGCCATTTTACCATTTTTGTTACTCTTTTACTTCATTACACATATTAAACAGTCATTTCAAATTCTATATCTGATAACCCTGGATCTGCCATCTTTGTAGAGCTTATTTTACAATTTGTTTCTGGCATCTTTTTTGGCAGAATAGGTTTGTTTCTTGGCTCCATGTCTGAAGACCAGACTTCCACTTCCATCTCCCAATCAGAATCATGTTTCATGGTAAGTTCTAACTGCAGGCTTGTAAGCCTCCATAGTTGAGGAAGATGAGAGTTCTGGGGATGAGTGTTCAAAGAGTACCAGCATGCAACAGAGAAAGGCAAACGAGTTCTAAGTTGCTGCTTACGGAGTTGGTGGCAAAAGACAAGAAGGTTACAGAACTCTTTTGGGGCAGGAGTTATGCAAGGGAACCCAGACCTATCTATACTCTTCTGGCTCTTCTATCTCCAAAATGTAACAGGAACCCTTACTCTCAGGAAGCGGACTTTAGTAGTGATGCCCTGTGAATGCTCTCCAAATAAACCTCAGTTACTGTGTTGCAGGCATAAAACACAGGGGATCCTGAAGGCAAGGCCCTTTGTTGTAGAACTACAGCTGCCACCTATATCTTGCTCTTCAGGCAACTTCACACACTTAGAGTAGCAATCAGCCAACAAATTCGAAATACATAAAGATTCAAGCTGACACAGGGAAAGAAAAAATATCACTTAGTCAAAATTTATTTCAAGGCCTGAAAACATTCAGACTAATCAAAATGGTACTACTGTAACTTCTTATAATACATAATATAAAAGTTTTTGAAAAATATAGACACAACCCCTAAACAACACACTATCTGATTCTCAAAAGCAATGGCTATTTAACAAGATGTAAAGGGACAATAACATATCAAAGAACTTTCACACACCTAAAGATAGCATTTAGCAGCAAGCTAGTCAGACAAAACAAACACAAATATTTTCACATTTCCTATGTTTGTTTTTAACTTTACTTCATAAAGCCACTGATAATTGAGGCTTCTTTCAAGTATAAGATTTCTAAAATTAAAAACTGTTTTTGACATTTTTATAAAGAAATAAAAAGCAAAACACAATCCAACTGTATTTATGAGTCCCTCTTCTCCAACAGCTTTAGATGTTTTTCTGAGTACTTTTTATACAAAATATTTTTATTAAAATCAGTTCTAATTCATTTATGCAGATTAGGGGAAAATGATTCATAATAAATTAACTTTAAAATTACCTTCTATCTGCTTCTACCTCTATCCCCCCATCACCACCAAATCTGTTGCTACAGTGAACAATGATGCAATGTACTGTTTGAGGGGGCCCAAAGCATGTGTAATCTTAATTTCCCACATATTAGTTAGTAGGAGGAAAAATCCACAGTATGAAGGCTATTTAACTAAAACTTTATGCTTTTCCCTCAAGCTGTAAGCACTCTTTAGCATTAAATTACATCGCGCATATACAACTACACCCGTTTAGATTTGCCTTGGAATATAATTTCAAGGCCTTAAATATTAAAAATAATTTTATAACTATTTCATAGTTTAATTGGCTCTTAAATAGTTTTGCTAGGGAGGAAACATTTTGTGTTCTTTAAGAAATTGATATGTGTAAATGTGTTCACTTAAATCTTGAGAAAACCTAAGGATGAAGTCTGTTGTTTTGTTTTTCCTAAAAAAGGAAAAAAGAACCAAAGAAAAATGTTGAAGAACAAGAATATTTACCATTAAAAAGAAGAAACATTATCCAACAAAAAGGAGACATATAGATTTGAAAACACTTATTTTACTGTCTTCAACAACAACAACAAACAGATAGGCAGGGGAAGTCCAGAGGACTCAGAATTGAAGCAGCTCTATACAAGGTGGTACAATGATGTGACTGCAAAGGAAATGACTAAAACAAAACTTTACAAACATCTTCATGTTTGTAATGTATTAATGCACAAAATATCAAAAATAGAAAGTCTGAGTTTCTTCCCCGCAGGTTTATGATAAACTATCAACCTTCTGTTTAATGCATTTCCTTTTATTTATAGAGATGGGGTCTCGCTATGTTGCCCAGACTGGTCTTGAACTCATGAGCTCAAGCAATCCTCCCACCTCGGCCTCCCAAAGTGCTGGGATTACTGGTGTGAGCCACTGCACTTGGCCTTAATGCATTTACTTTTATAAGCCTTCTCTGTTTAGAAGTACACACTACACAAGTACATACATGCTGGCATTTTACCATGAAAATTTTAGTTTTCATCTCAAACTAGTGACTTGCCTTTTTACCCATACTTATACACGTGTAATACCTTTCTAGTGGTACATTTTAATCAATATATATTTTTTAAATCTTATTTTTAGCTCAATCTTTTCAGTGCTATGATATGATGGGCTTAATTTAATAGTTGAAGCATGATATGATAACAACATTGTACTGTTTAAACTAATTCACAACTGTAGTAAAGTGTTTGATTTTCAGTATATAACCAAGATGATGCTGGACAGTAATAAACACAGAAACACTAGAAAACAGTGAATGAATAAATAATACAATTTTTCATCAGTGGCCATTCATTATTTTGCTTTTAGAAACCTGGAAGAAATTGTCTTCTTTGATTTTCAAATGTTCTGGTAACTCTAGTCGTTTCTTAGCTTCTTCAATATCACCTTGAATTGCTGAAATAAGTGACTCTGCAGAGAGAATATACCAGGTAAAAATGATGACAAACCATTAACATACTTTTTACTACTACTCTGTTTAGCCAATCCTAAAAACTCATAGGCTGGCAGTATCTCTGCACAGGGTAGATACCCAATAAATGTTTGTTCCATCACTCCTTCCAGGCCTAAGTCAATGGTACACAAAAGATATGTCCCTAGGCCGGGGGCAGTGGCTCACGCCTGTAATCCCAGGACTTTGGGAGGCTGAGGCAGGCAGATCACCTGAAGTCCGGAGTTCGAGACCAGCCTGGCCAGCATGGTGAAACCTGACTCTACTAAAACTACAAAAATTAGTGGGGCGTGATGGTGGGTGCCTGTAATCCCAGCTAATCAGGAGGCTGAGGCAGGAGAATCGCTTGAACCTGGGAGGTGGAGGTTGCAGTGAGAGGGGGCGTCACTGCACTCCAGCCTGGGTAACAAAGAGCAAAACTCTGTCTCAAACAAACAAACAAAGGTATGTCCCTAATCTTATATTTTAAGAGAAAGGCATAGGCATAAATGTACACTGCAAATATCAAATGGAGGAAAAAAGCATTCACTATTATTTTTGGTTGGTATTTATACTTGTAAAAGAAACTTTGTAACAGAGTTAAAACTATCACACTACACTAATACACACCTGATAACATGTTTCAAATGTTCTCTGATTTACTATATCTCAAACTTCACACATTTTGAAAGATTTCATTAACTTCATACTGCTGGAGAGAAGCAGCCAGCCTGCTAGGTTCAAAGCTAGACTCCGTTATTTACTATGTGACTTTGAGAATGTTACTTAATCTCTCTGTGCCATTTCTTCATCTGAAAAACAGGCAAAATAATCCCTCACAGGTGAAAGAAGATAAATTCACGTAAAGCACTTAAAACGGTGCCTGGCATATATTAAATGCTCAAATATTATCTTTCCTGCCATCATTATTACTGGTAGTAGTGGTAGAGTTACCTGTGGTAGCAGTAGTAATATTTAAGAAGATCAAAATAAGAACTTACCTAAAGAATCAAAGTTCTTTTCTGGTCTCAGGTAGCCAACAATGGCCACATTGAGGATTTCCCCATAGAAGTCCTCTTTGAAGGTATGCATGATATGTGTTTCCTATAGTCAAGAAATGTTACAAAGAGTGCTATCAGACTACAGTGTACTGAAATCTGAAATATATCTTCATGTTTATGGTGAGTTAATTTAAATGAAACAATCAACACTCCTTAAACTTTTAAAGATTTAGGTTAAAATCTAAGTGCAGTTTTTCCTAAATTTTCCCAGCACTCCTGTTTGGATCTTATAAACATAACTGAGTGAGGTGGCAGTGTCTGGCATGATTTGCTGTCACTTAAAAACAAACAAACAAACAATAACAAAAAAACCGACACGTATCCAAGGAAGTAAGTATCTTATCAAGGTGAGAAAACAGGACACCAAAGAGGGAACGAGCAAAGTATTAAAAGATGTTACTACTAAACAACTAGTTGTTAAGGTCAGTCAGCATTTGCACACCTCTGACACACAACATGTATGGAAACTTCAGAGTTTGGCAGAGCTGAGGACTGAAGGGGCAGGAGAGCCATGCAGCTTCCTGATCAGGGAGTGAAGTGGCAAAAGGGTACACAGCACGTTAAAGCAAAATGCTGCATGACGTAGAAAGTGCCTCAGAATCTAGTTCAGCTAAATCATCTGGGCAGTACCGTGGTTCAGAGGTTAAGAGCACTGACTTAGAGTCAAAAGTCTGGGTTCCCACACTTGGTTAACTGTATAACTAGCTTCCGCGGGGCTCAGTTTTCTCGTCTGTAATGGGTGGGGGGCGGCTTGAGTTAGAAGATACATAAAGTGCCCCATGGCTTTGGGGCTATGAACCAATATATTCTTTCTTTTCAGTAAACATTTGAATAATAAAAAAGAAACTAAGATATGTAAGACTGGTTGGGTGCAGTAGTTCATGCCTGTAATCCCAGCACTTTGGGAGGCGGAGCCGGGAGGATCACTTGAGGTCAAGAGTTCAAGACCAGCTTGGCCAACATGGTGGAACCCGGTTCTCTACTAAAAACACAAAAATTAGCTGGGCGCGGTGGCGCATGCCTATAGTCCCAGCTACTCAGGAGGCTGAGGCATGAGAATTGCTCAAACCCAGGAGGCGGAGGTTGCAGTACACCACTGCACTCCAGCACTCTAGCCTTGGCAACAGAGCGAAGACTCCATCTCAAAAAAAAATTTAAAAATAATTTTAAAAAATATGTAAGACACTGACACTGACAATTACAAGACATTATTGAGAGAAATGGCAAACTTCCCAAAGTAATCTACGAATTCAATGCTGCCCCAATCAAAATCCTAGCGGGTTTTTTAAAATAGGAGAAACTGACAGGTGATTCTAAAATTTATATGGAAAAACCAAAATTATCCAAGAAAATCTTGAGAACAAAACTAGAGGGCTTATACAACTAGGTATCAAGACCTATGATAAGACAAGCAAACCAAGTATGTATGTGAATTTTTCCACTCACACACATACAAGGTCACTTGATTTATGTCCCAGGTGACACTACAGCACTGTTGTGAAAGCATGGTATTTTCAATGAATAGGCTGGGTCAATTCTACATCCATATGGAAAAAAATATTAATTTAAATCCCTACCAGATACCATACTAAAAAAGTCAGTTTGAAGATATGTCAGTCAATTAAACTTTTAGAAAAAAGCCACAGACAAGTATCTTCATGACTTTGGAGTAGTCAAAGATTTCTGAAACAGATTATATAAAGCACTAACTATAAAAAAAAAATTGAACTGGATTGTATTAAAATTAAGAACCTCTGGGCTGGGTGCCATGCTCATACCTGTAATCCTGGCACTTTGGGAGGCTGAGGCAGGAGGATTGCTTGAGCCCAAAAGTTTGAGACCAGTCTGGGTAACATGCTGAAATCTCATCTCTATAAAAAAATTTAAAAATAGCCAAGCATGGTGGCACATGCCTGTGGTCCTAGCTACTCGGGAGGCTGTGATGGGAGGATCACTTCAGCCCAGAAAGTTGAGGCTGCAGTGAGCTGAGATTGCACCACTGCACTGCAGCCTGGGTGACAGAGCAAGACCCTATCTGAAAAAACAAAACAAACCAAAACTCTGTTCTTCAACACACCATTGAGAAAAAAAACAACAAAAAAAAAAAACACACACACACACACACAATGAAAGAAATTTGTAATACAACAATACACAGTTCCAACAAAGGAAGTGGATCTAGATGTGTTACTAAGAACTTATTTAAGGTCAGTAAGATAACGCTTTTTTTTTTTTTTAAAGGGCAAAGGTCTGGCACAGGCACTTCACAGATGTGTGTTACTGGCAAAGGCAAGCAAAAGTTCAATTTTCCACTGGTAAGATATGCCTATGTTTCAAATTCAATTTTTCCTAACACTCAAAAGGCATTCCTTAACTGGCTGTATAATAACATTTTTGTTATCTGAGTAGCTAAAGACAAATTAGTTATGGGCTATTGTCCCCTCCCCTTCTTTTCCTTCCCCATTCAACAGAATGGTATTTTGTGATCTTTCGATTGTTTTCCTTGTCTCCAAAAAATAATTTTCAAATCATTAATACTCAAAAATAACTGAAATACTGAGCAAAATGTTAAGTACTTCTGCATCATTACTATTGCTTATGCCAGCATTTAGCTCTGTAGTTTTCCAGCAGTGACACACTTCACTTCTATTAACTCCACACAGAACAAAATTTAGCTTAACTGTAATTTGTTTTTGCCACACATTTGAGCTGACAAAAGATTCAGCCAAATCTAACAGATAAAACACTGAAGTTGTGGGGTCCTGTAAAGAGTAGGGCAGAAAAGTATACCCTCAGGTGGTTTAAAAAGGAAAGAGAGAAGCACCAATGTGGGACTGTATCAATAAGCACCATCCTCCATCCACCATCCATGTAGTAAACTGTTTTATCTTAAGAGGGTGACCAAGTAATTGATGCATGAAGTAAATGGTGAATGAAGTGCATTAATTGTGGCAAGCTCAATTTTATGAAACAGGCTTTTAAATCATTTTTATCTTTGGTCAAGTGAGTCTTTCACAGACAGCAATTATCAAAGTCAGTATTATAATTTTGGTTTGTAACTCCACTCTTTATTTTCTACATAATTTAAAAAATAAACGCATAAAAAAACCAATTATTAATCTTTGTTATTGGGTACCACAATGTATAAGGATGTAATCTGAGCCAGATGCAGGCAGTGGCATGCACCTATAGTTCCAGCTCTCTGGAGGCTGGAGGAGGATTACTTGAGCCCATGAGTTTGAAGCTACAGTGTGCTACAACCTGGCCTGTGAACAGCTACTGCACTTCAGTCTGGGCAACATAGTGAGACCCCATCTTTAAAAAAGAAAAAAAAGATGCAATTTGTGAGTTCTGTATGCTATTGAAATTAAGTTGGTATAAACTCAAATTAAACTTTTAGAATTTCAGGATGTTAAATATAAACCCCATGGTAACCACAAAGACAGTATCTACAGAAATACACAGAAAGCAATGAGAAAGGAACTAAAATGTCACTACAAAACAAAACAAAAAGCACACTACCACAAAAGGCAGTAATAGAGAAAATGAGGGACATAAAAGTTATAAGGCATATAAAAAACAAATAGCAAAACAGTAGATGTCCCTCCTTATCAGAAATTACTTTAAATGTAAATGAATTAAACTCTCCAATTAAAAGGCAGAGATTGCCCAAAATTCCAGTATTTGAACTACGTTGTGATTACCACTGATAAGCTATTTCTGTAACGAATACTGTAATATATTATTCTAAGTCATCAAACTATTTTCAGTTACAGAGCAAAATATAATGCTTACCATAGACTTCTTCGTATTCTTGTAATATGGGTTCCATCCTATGCTCACCACCATCTTATGGACATCTCCACTTCCAACACTGGCCCAACCATAGTAAATACCAGTGGATATATCAGCTGGAAGATTATCTACCACTTGCTCAGGAAAATTAGCTAAACAACAGAAGAAAATATTTTGAGTCTTACAAATTTCGTATTAAATGCCTGTAGCCGAGTGCAGTGGCTCATGTCTGTAATTCTAGGACTTTGAGAGGCCAAGGCAGGAGGTTCATGTTGAGCTCTGGGGTTTGAGACCGGCCCGGGTAACATAGCGAGATCTTACCTCTATTAAAAAATTAGCTGGGGATGGTGGCCTGCACCTATAGTCTAAGCTACCAGAGAGGCTGAGGCAGGAGGGTCAGTTGAGCCCAGCAGATGGAGGCTGCAGTAAGCTATGATCGCACTACCACTGCACTCCAGCCTGAGTGGCAGAGCCAGACTCTGTCTCAAAATAATAATAAGAAACAAACATTTGTAAAAATCACATGCAAGGCTAATGTAAATCATTACATTCACAAGACTCCTACAACTTTGCCTATAAGTATCAATCCCATCCTTCCATTTTTCGGCTCAGATTTCCCTCTCCTATTCATGTGAATAGGTTATGAATGAAGTACCAGGTAAGTATATGAAGCTCTCCAAAAAAATCCATACTCTTTGAGTAGGAGGCAAAAAACAAGTACCAGAGTAGATGGATTTTTTCAGATCTGTTCTTTCCTAACCAGGTACTGAATCACTTGAAAAGTTTCTTTCTTTTTTTTTTTTTTTTTTGAGACGGTGTCTCACTGTGTCGCCCAGGCTGGAGGGCAGTGGCACGATCTCGCCTCACTGCAGCCTCCGTCTCCTGGGTTCAAGCGATTCTCCTGCCTCAGGTTCCCGAGTAGCTGGGATGACAGGCACGCGCCACCATGCCCAGCTAATTTTTGTATTTTTAGCAGAGACGGGGTTTTACCATGTTGGCCAGGCTGATCTCCAACTCTTGACCTCAGATGATCCGCCCGCCTCGGCCTCCCAAAGTGCTGGGATTACAGGCGTGAGCCACCACGCCCGGCCAAAGCTTCTTATTTTTGAAATACACAAGCTCAAGGCTGACTTAACAAGTCAAGACGCAGCCCTGGCATGTATTTCTAAGGATGAATTACAGTCAGGTCTCGATTATTGAAATTAATGTAGACAGACCACGAAGGTTAGCTGACTCTCATTCAACTACCTATGTTATCATTTGGACACTACATAATTACAAATTAAAAACAAAACCACCTTAGACCCGGCTTGCGAGTTCAGCCGTTCTGGCCCACGTTACGTCTCTAATGGGCAAGACAAGCGCAATGCTTGACCAACTGTACCTTGGCTGGCCCGGGAGGCGTGAACGGGGGATCCTGCGATTCATCTCGGGCTTCCGGCCCTCACCACCCCTCAACCCCGTCCCCGCGGAGCTCGGAGCCAGAAGCAGGGACCAGCTCCCTCAACCTAGCCAACGGTCCTCCGCCACAGACAAGGGGATGCGGGAGGAGGAAGGGTGTGCTCTCTGCCCGCGGTCCGGAGGCCCCACGACCCGGTCCCGAGTCCCCGGCTGCCGTCTCTCCCCGCTCCCCACGTGACCCGGCCCGGGGGACTCTAGCCGCCCTGCTCTCACCTGTGGGGATGCCCAGCTGCTTGGAGCCGCGGCCGAAGCCCCGCACCACTTGGCCCCGGCAGAAGTAAGGCAGGTGCCTCATAATGCAGTCCGCTCGGGGCATGGGCTGCGGTCCGGTCTGCGCGTCCTGCGGAGCCGCCGTCGACGCGGTGCCCAGACCCCGGACCAGCCGGGGGACAGGAGCGTGAGCTCTGCCTGCCGCGGGGGCGCACCAGTGGCCGGACGACGCCGACCACAGGCCACTGCGAATCCCTGACGCCGCCGACCCAACAAATGCCGCCCGGCGCCTGAGGAGCTGCGTCTCCGCTGGAGGGCAGCGGAGACAGCCGAAGTAAGCGCCGGGTGTGAGCGGGGTGGGGGGAGGGGGCGGCCCGAAGCCCAGAGCCGGCCTCTGCGCCGCCGGCGTGCGCTCCCTTCCTCAGGCGAACGCCTCGAGCCCGCTCGGCTTCCGTAGCCCCGCCCCATCTTAGCCCCGCCCCATCATAGCCCCGACCCGCCGCTGCCTCGCGTGGCTCCCGCCGCGAGCTCCTGCCGCAGGCGCCTAATGTCTGGATCCCGGGCTTCGTTTCAGCCCCTGGCGATGGGAACTAATGTGGAAACCCCGTTTTCAGCCTGAGAGCCGCGAAAGCACAATTCTCGAACAATTCTGGGTTTTTTTTCTCCTTCTTCCTGTTCATAACAATCCGGAAGCCAAAGTGAGACGCTCTTTAGCTCCTTGGCAACCGCTGGATTGAACGTCAGGCATCGCTCGTTCCGTTCACTCTTTAAGTATTTATTAAAGCTCCAAAATTCAGCTCAAAGGCCGCCCTACCAGAAGCGGTCGTCCTCCTCCCGGACCACTGACCACGTTCTGGAGTTATTAATATATTCGAATGTAAGCTCCAAGGGAGAAGTCCCTGTCTGTGACGCTGTTAACCCCAGAGACTAGTGGAAGGTTACCGACATGGGCGGTGACTGTCCCCTCCAGGCTGTCTTCTTGACAATTTCACAAGCCCGATAACAGGCCGTCCCTCTACTGCAATACAGATAGAGGCCTTCGTACCCTTGGAACTGTAAATACGCACGCTCCTAGGGAAGTAGCTCTGGGCTCACTCACAGGATATGCAAGGTGCAAGGTTATAAGAAGGTGCATCCTCTTAACGTCTCAAAGACAAAGAATTTTTTTATTTTTTTTTAATTTTTAATCAATGGAATCCAGAGAAGTTTAATTTTTTTTTCTTTTTTGCTCTATACATTTGTATAAAATTCTGTGCAGACCGTGTAGTCTCTTTCTACCTTACATGTAGATAATATTTACATGTAGGTAAATATTTCTGATAATATTTACCTGATATTAAATTTATGTTCTAGGCCAGGCTCGGTGGCTCACGCCTGTATTCCCAGTAGTTTGAGAGGCCGACGCGGGAGGATTGATTGAGCCCAGGAGGTCGAGGCTGCAGTGAGCTATGATAACGCCACTGCACTCCAGACTGGGCGACACAGTGAGACACCCCCACCCCTTAAAAGAACTAGAGAAGAAGAAGGAAGGGAGGGAAGGGAAAGGAAAGGGGAAGGGAAAGTGAAAGGGAAGAAAAGGGAAGGGAAGGGAGAGAAGGACCCAAAGAAGCAATTATGGTCAGTTACTTATCTATATGGAATTAAACAAAGAATAATGAGAATAACGATAATAGTAGTACCGGTAGTGAGAGTAGTAATAGCAAGTTGTGAAAAGCAATTAAATTATCTGGAGAGGCTTAAGAGTTATTTTAGCAAGGTGTGTACAGAATTCTCTCACTCTTGACTCCCGTCCTTAATAAGAATGCTGCATTCCTTCTAATATAGGGAGGATGTCTCTCATATGGTAATTTCATCTGCTTCTAAGAAACAGAAAAGAGGTCGGAATGATTTTTTTGTATCTATTGTTTTTCAAGTGCTTTTAGTTCAAAATAGTCAATATGCAAGAATGGTATATTTTTAACTTCATCAGCAGTGATACACCTAATAAGAAAAGCCTGGAGGTGAGAACTTGATAAATCATCCCTGGGTCTTACTCCACTAAGCCCTAGGTTGCAAGAAGGTATGAGAATTAAATGAGATAAAATTATTAAATGAATCATAGGAGGTAAATGAGGAGGGGTGGTTTTAAGAATGGAGAAAATGCTAAGTATTTTTCACACTGTCTCATGTAATCCTCTCATCAGCTTTGTTGGAAAGCATTAACCTAAACGTATAAAAATGGGCGGGGCATGGTGGCTTACGCCTGTAATCCCAGCACTCTGGGAGACTGAGGTGAGCGGATCTCTTGAGCTGAGGAGTTCAAGACCAGCCTGGGCAAAATAGGGAGACTTCCGTCTATACAAAAAATTTTAAAATAAAAATAAGTAAGAAAGAGAGAAAAAAGAAAGAAAAGAAAAGAAACAAGAAAAAAAAAGGGGAAAGAAAAGAAGAGGAGAAAGTAAGAAAGAAATTTTTAAAAATCAGCCAGGGCCTGGCACAGTGGCTCATGCCTGTAATCCCAGCACTTTGGGAGGCTGAGGCCGGTGGATCACTTGAGCTCAGGAGTTAGAGACCAGCCTGGGCAACATGGTGAAACCCCGTCTCTACAAAAAATACAAAAATTAGCCGGGAGTGGTGGCGCTCACCTGTGGTCCTAGATACCCAGGAGGCCGAGGCACGAGAGTCGCTTGAACCTGGCGGCAGTTGCAGTGAGTTGGAGATCATGCCACTGCACTCCATACGGGGCAACAGAGCGAGACTCTGTCTCAGCTAGGTGGTGGTGGCTCGTGCCTATAGCCCCAGCTACTTGGGAAACAGAGCAGTGAGGATCGCCTGAGCCCCAGAATTTGAGGCAGCAGTGAGCTGTGATTGAACCACTGTACTGCAGCCTAATGACAAAGCAAGACACGGTCACTAAAAAAATAAATAGGCCAGGCGCAGTGGCTCTTGCCTGTAATCCCAGCACTTTGGGAGACCGAGGCAGGTGGATCACCTGAGGCCAGGAGTTCAATACCAGCCTGGACAACATGGCAAAACTCCGTCTCTACTAAAAATACAAAAATTAGCCAGGCATGGCAGTGAATGCCTGTAATCCCAGCTACTCGGGAGGCTGGGGCAGAAGAATCGCTTGAACCCAGGAGGCGGAGGTTGCTATGAGCCGAGATTGCTCCATTGTACTCCAGCCTGAGTGACAGAGCAAGATTCCTTCTCAATAAATAATACATAAATAAATAGATAGATTAAAAAAAAAAAAGGAGAGTCTTGTAGAACGTTTAAGATGGAGCAGTCAGGCTCCAATCTTTAAAACTACCATTTACATGTCAAGTCATATGGGTAATTACTGTGTTATCAGCATAGGATATAGAAGAAAGAATTTTTTTTTTTTTTTTTTTGAACCAGAGTCTCACTCTGTCACTCAGGTTGGAGTGCAGTGGCGCGATCTCGGCTCACTGCAACCTCCACCTCCCGGGCTCAAGTGATTCTCCTGCCTCAGCCTCCCGAGTAGCTGGGACTACAGGTGTATGCCACCACGCCCGGCTAATTTTTGCATTTTTAATAGAGACAGGGTTTCATCATGTTGGCCAGGCTGTTCTGGAACTCCTGGCTTCAAGTGATGCACCTTCCTCGGCCTCCCAAGAAGGAAGAATTCTGATCATTTTCCACCACTGCTCAATAGCGTTCAATGGCTCCTCCCTTCTGACTGAAGGATAAACCCTCCAAGAGTTGTACTTCTAAGAACTCCCATCAAGTACTCAATCTGTTGATCAAAGCAGACCCCTCCACCTTGCTTCAGAGGCCAAAGCATATGCTTCAAATAATTCAAATAATTATTCTGTAGGCTATAGGATTTATAATTTTTCTTATTCATTTGACTCCAAAAATATGCTACCTAGCATTCTCAGTAAATCTAGAGTTGAGAGTCTATGTGTCTTTGCCAAACTTACTGCTTTTAACCAAGGAAGTATTCTAAAACGTGCTTTTTATTTCCCCCTCTGAACTGCACTTCCACATCCTTTCATCTGCCTGTAGGGAAAGAGTCCACTTCTCTGGTTTAAGTTGTCTCTGTAGAAAGAAGGATCACAAATAAGACTAAAGAGAAAGTAGAACTGGCAGCTTGTGAGGGAAAAGAAGGCTTATTCTAAGTAAGCAATAAAAAATGAATCTGAAGAATTCTTAAAATTCAGCAATAAGAAAATAAGCAACTCAAAAAATGAGCAAAAGATCTGAATAAGCATATGAAAAGATGTTCAACATCATATATCGTGAGGGAAATACAAATTAAAACAACAATGAGATACTACTATATACCAATTAGAATGGCCAAAATTCAGAACACTGACAACACCAAATGCTGGCAACCATGTAGAGCAACAGGAACTTTCATTCATTGTTGGTGGGAATACAAAATGGTACAGCCCCTTGGAAGATAATATGGCAGTTTCTTATAAAACTAAATGTACTTTTACTATGTTATCCAGAAATTGTGCTCACTTATAATCAAATGAGGTGAAAACTTTTATCCACACAAAAACCTATTTGTTTTTGCTTTCCGCGCTACCTACAGAGGGGTCCATACGGCGTTGTTCTGGATTCCCGTCGTAACTTAAAGGGAAACTTTCACAATGTCCGGAGCCCTTGATGTCCTGCAAATGAAGGAGGAGGAAGTCCTTAAGTTCCTTGCAGCAGGAACACAGTTAGGTGGCACCAATCTTGACTTCCAGATGGAATAGTACATCTGTAAAAGGAAAAGTAATGGCATCTATATCATAAATCTGAAGAGGACCTGGGAGAAGCTTCTGCTGGCAGCTAGTGCTATTGTTGCCATTGAAAACCCTGCTGATGTCAGTGTTATATCCTCCAGGAATACTGGCCAGAGGGCTGTGCTGAAGTTTGCTGCTGCCACTGGAGCCACTCCAATTGCTGGCCGCTTCACTCCTGGAACCTTTACTAACCAGATCCAGGCAGCCTTCCGGGAGCCATGGCTTCTTGTGGTTACTGACCCCAGGGCTGACCACCAGCCTCTCACGGAGGCATCTTATGTTAACCTACCTACCATTGCTCTGCATAACACAGATTGTCCTCTGCGCTATGTGGACATTGCCATCCCATGCAACAACAAGGGAGCTCACTCAGTGGGTTTGATGTGGTAGACGCTGGCTCGGGAAGTTCTGCGCATGCGTGGCACCATTTCCTATGACCACCCGTGGGAGGTCATGCCTGATCTTTACTTCTACAGAGATCCTGAAGAGATTGAAAAAGAAGAGCAGGCTGCTGCTGAAAAGGCAGTGACCAAGGAGGAATTTCTGGGTGAATGGACTGCTCCAGCTCCTGAGTTCGCTGCTACTCAGCCTGAGGTTGCAGACTGGTCTGAAGGTGTGCAGGTGCCCTCTGTGCCTGTTCAGCAGTTCCCTACTGAAGACTGGAGCGCTCAGCCTGCCACGGAAGACTGGTCTGCAGCTCCCACTACCCAGGCCACTGAATGGGTAGGCGGCGCAACCACTGACTGGTCTTAAGCTGTTCTTGCATAGGCTCTTAAGCAACGTGGAAAAATGGTTGATGGAAAATAAACATCAGTTTCTTAAAAAAAAAACAAACCTATTTGTTTTTACCCCAATCCATTTTTACCCCGACTCCCACTGAATGCAAATGGAATGGATGAATGGATGTTTTATTTCTATTTTATTTTATTTTTATTTTGTTTCACATGGATGTTTATAGCAGCTTTATTCAGAATTGCCAAAACGTGGAAGCAACTGAGATGTCCTTCAATAGGTGGGATAAACAAGCTGTTGTATATCCATATAATGCCATACTATTCTGTGCTAAAAAGAAATGAGCTATCAAGCCACAAAAAAGACCTAGAGGAAACTTAACTGCATATTACTAAGTGAAAGAAGCCAGTCCGAAAAGGCTACATAACGCATGATTCCAATTATATTACATTCTGAATAAAACTATGGAGACAGTAAACAGATCAGTGGTTACCAGGGTTTGGGGAAGTTGGAGGTCGAGGGGAGGGATGAATGTGAAGCACAGGGGATTTTTAGGGCAGTGAAACTATGCTGTATGATACTGTCCTCATGAATATATGACATTATGCATGTATCAAAACCCATAGAACTATACAGCAACAGCAGCTGCCAACCTAAAACCGCTCTAAAAAGTAGTCCATTCGTTTTTGAATAATTAATCTAAAAATTTCTGACTTGGAGTCCGACATCAAGGTTCACACCTTCCACACTTAAATAGTTACCAAGTCTCTCCCAATCCATTTTTACCCCTCCTCCCACTGAATGCAAGCCATGACCCCTTACCTGCACAGGTGTAGCCAACTCTATTCTCCCAGCCTTAGATTTGACACTAGTCTCTCTCTACCGCTTTTTCGTGCTGCAATAACCTTTCAAATGCCAATCTGATCAAATCACACTAAAAGTCATGTTGTGCTTCCCTCTGTCTTAGGATCAGTCTAAACTAAACCATTGTTCACAGATTCTCCCTATCACACTCCTCAGCTCCTGCCTCTACATTCTCTACCCAGAAGCCCTAGGGAACTTTACCAGTTCCTCTAACTCACTCTTTGGACTTCGTATAAACAGGCTTCCTAGCATGAGACAATGCTACCAGTAGGCCAGAGAGCAAGGGAACCCTGTGAGTCAGGTATGCTTGACAATGCCTTCCAGAGAGGTGGGACTTGAGCTGGAGCCTTGGGGCATGTGTGAATCGACTAAACAGAGAAGAGGAAAGAAAAATGTCTAGCTAGGGAGAGTTCCTGTGATCATATTTCCAAGAAAGGGATGTGCAATAAACAAGCCAGAACTACTAAGCTCTACTGAGAGGTGATAGAGCTTAGTAGTAGGTAAGAGGGACTCTGGCTCTTACACCAGTTTCCTGTCTGTGAGAAAATAATCGCCATAGCACCTCATAAAGCATTTGAAAGATTTAAGACTTAATGCATGTGAAGTAACTAAATCAGTGTGTAATGTGTAGTAAGCCTTCTGTATTGGCTGTTATGATGATGATTACCTGTTGGTCTGTTATAGAAAATTCATTATAACCGGACTACAGTCCAAATAAGCTGGCTGAGTGTAAGTGTCTTCAGAATTCTACCTTGGAAAACAGACATGTAAAATTCTACATAAAAGCCCAATATAGAAAATAAATAATGTTTTATTTATGTATTTACATATTTATTTTAGAGATGGGATCTCGCTATGTTGCCCAGGCTAGAGTGCAGTGGCTATTCACAGGCAAGCTCATAGCACACTATAGCCTCGAAATCCTGGAATTAAGCCATCTGCCTGCCTCAGCCTCCTGCATAACTGGAACTACAGGGGTACACCACCATGCCATAAAAACAAGTGTTATTTTATAACCACAAATGTATTTGTGGTTCAAACTCATAAAATTTACTTCATGTAGTACAAATTTACTCAATAAGAACACATTAATGAAGTTTACAGTGTAAAGAAAGAAAACTAATTTTTTTCCTCACCCCTAATGTGTTCTTAGAAGGGACCCCCTGTAACAAAAAACAGATTATCAAAGCAAGAGCAAACACATGTTTATTATCATGTATATTTTATATGTATATGGGAGATGCCCAGGGAATGAATAATTCTCAAAGAGGTGACTCAGACCTCTAGCTTATATAAACTTCAATAAAGAACATTAAGGACCAGCACAGTGACTCACTGCTATAATCCCAGCACTTTGGGAGGCTGAGGCCAGAGGATCCCTTGAGCCCAGGAGGTCGTGGCTGCAGTGAGCCATGATCATGCCACTGCACTCCAGCCTGGGTGACAGAGCAAGACCCTGTCTCAAACAAACAAACAAAAAACACACTACATTTCTAAAGAAAGGACAAGACAGAGGAAAAGAACTTTGAATCTCTGGAGGTGGCAAATTGTGGGAAGGTAAAATAATGGTAGATGAAGTCCACTTAGCAAAGCTTATTAATGTAGATTCCTCTTGTGCCATCTCCAGCCAGATGAGGGCTAAAGTTGTCTTCAGTGGTTAACTTTTGTCTTTCCAGGTAGAGAGGGAAGAAGGGCACCTTTGTCTTTGTAAATCTGTGTCCTGCCACTAGGTAAACAGAGGAAAGGCAGAGAGCTTTCCTGTATCTGCTTCCTCCCACTTGCTCTTAGCTTAAAAATTTTTTTGTCAAAGAGGCATATTTTTTGGTTAACACATCGGTTTTCCTTCAACACTCTCAACTACATCCAAATTTGCTTCCTATCACTGTTTGTACTGTTGTATCATATTAAATTCAGAAAACATATTTTAAAATAACATTTTGAAAACTAAATTCATAAAAGACATTTTTAAATGAAATGTGCTTTGAATATTTAGAACCTTTTGAATCACACAGATTGTAAATTACTCATCTGGTCTAACATTGTTATTTTGCACCAAAAAAAAGCAGACCGAGAGCCTACGACCTACTAAACCCAAAAGAAAACAGAGAGTCTACAAAATGCTGAGAAGCTGTCCATCCCTTTGACAATGGACCTAAGATCACCTTTTCTGGAAGAGTTAAGTGATCTCCAGGTCTGTCTGCTATATGCAGCTGCCTCATAATAACCCATAATGAAATGTTTATTTGGCTGATTTTTTTTTTTTTTTTTTTGAGACAGAGTCTCACTCTGTTGCCCAGGCTGGAGTACAACGGAA
Source organism: Gorilla gorilla gorilla (assembly GCF_029281585.2). Lineage (NCBI taxonomy): Eukaryota > Metazoa > Chordata > Mammalia > Primates > Hominidae > Gorilla > Gorilla gorilla. The sequence goes on from NC_073237.2 coordinate 72,608,701, forward strand.
TGATCTCGGCTCACTACAACCTCCACCTCCTGGGTTCAAGTGATTCTCCTGCCTCAGCCTCCTGAGTAGCTGGCATTACAGGCACGCGCCACCACGCCCGGCTGATTTTTGTATTTTTAGTAGAGACGGGGTTTCACCCTGTTGGCCAGGTTGGTCTCAAACTCCTGACCTTGTGATCTGCCTGCCTCGGCCTCCCAGAGTGCTGGGATTACAGGCATGAGCCACCGTGCCCAGCCCTAATTGTTTAATAAATACACCGCACATATGGAAATGGAAGGTTGTCAATAGTACTAATAAACAATTCTTATACCTATATGGAATGTAAACCAAATTTTGTCAACTTCTACCCACATGAGATGCTAAAAATATCTCTGGAAAATTAGATTCTAATGTCAGGTCAGGCCTGAAAACCAAGAGCTTATCTACAATATCAAATGTTTTAGAAAAAGGTATTCCTTCCTTCATCCATTCATTCACTGGCTGCTTTAATAGGGTCCACTCCAAATCAAGGGTGTGATGATTACTAATTTTTAAAAATCTATACTCCACAAATATTTGAGTACCTACTGTTCCTTGTGTATTTCCTGTATGGCTTTTTGATTTTTGTTTTTTGTTTTTGCATTGAGCAAAAATTGCTTGTATTACAGGGGGAAAACTATGCAAATGCAATGTTAAATTCTCACCACCAAAACCAAAAGCACTACAAGAATTTCATTCCTCATGCATCCACAAGGTGGCATATTAAAATTTTGCTTTTTACTGACATGAACCTAGAACTGCGGTGACACATGAAATAAGAACTGCAAATGGAAAATGAAAGTTAGGGAATGAGGTTCATCAGGCCCTGTGCTAGACACGGGAGGATTCTGTACTCAGAAATGTTTGGCCTGCTCATTGCTTCATGTACTTGGATTTGGTTCTTTGGTGAAGCATGGCTACTGCATTCTATCTTCTTCCTCAATCACAAAAGATAAAAAGACTGTCTTAATTTAGAAAGTTAATGCTTTTTGATGCTTCCTTTGAATATATGTTTCACTATAAAAGAAGAAAATGGAGAAAGAGAAAAAGGAGGAGAAGAGCACCTAGAATTATAGGCAGAAGAATTCAGACTTCTTTCCCATTAAAAAATTGTTTTTAATTATACATTTGGTGCAATGATGGTATAGGAGATAAAGATGCTAAAAATTTCTGAGACGAAGAAGAAGGAAAACTTTCTAGGACACTGGACTCTTTTCAGAATAATGAGTAAATGCGTCTGAGATTCTGGAGATGAACTTTCACGTCTGTTCAGAATAATTCCCCTTCTAAGGCAGGATTTACTGATAGTGAAATTCACCATTCTTTAGTGTCCATGACAGCCGTCTGTCTTATGTTCTCTCAAATTCATGATACCTTTGGCATGTGACCGCGACGGCAAAAATATAGGTGTTACCAACAGTAATTACATATAAAATTATTTCAGTTTGTCTTCAAAATTACTGGTGTTTCCCTCCTTTTTTCTCACAATGATGATATAACATTTTAGGAATTTTTTTTAATTTTAGAATTTTTTTCTGTCCAATATATAAAATAATACAGCTACTTAGAAAATTGGTCTAATCTGCTGATGTGTCAGCATGGACTATATATTTAGAAGATGAAAAATAAAAGTGTGTTGTGGGGTGGTGGTATAGATTGGAAAATTATTACCAGCTGAATAAAAAATAGTAGGCTAAATTAAAAATGCTCCCAAATATTTTTCACTCCTTTTATTGAGAGGGGAAGCCCATTTCCTCTCCCCACTAAAACTGACCTGGTTGTGAAATTTGACCAATAAAATCTGGCAGAAGTGATATCGTGTAACTTCAAAGGTGTGCTTACAGAGAACTGTAGCAACTCTGTGATAGGCTTTGAATGCTCTCTGTTAGAAGCTGGGCATGATATAAGTCCAGCTACCCTTCTAGAGAAAGAAATATATGAAGAGAAGCCTGAAGTATCCTGGACATTTCAGTCTCAAATGAGCTCCTGGAAGGAATACTGCCCAGGTGAGCCCCAAGCAACCCAGAAAATAATTTGAAATAATAGATTATTTTAAGTCATCTTTTTTTTTTTTTAAGAGAGTCTTGCTCTGTGGCCCAGGCTGGAGAGCAGTGGCGTGACCTCAGCTCACTGCAATCTCCACCTTCCAGGTTCAAGATTCTCCTGCCTCAGCCTCCCAAGTAGCTGGGATCACAGGCGTGTACACCACCATGCCTGGCTAATTTTTGTATCTTTTTCTAGAGACGGGGTTTTGCCATGTTGACCAGGCTGGTCTCAAACTCCTGGCCTCAGATGATCTGCCCACCTCAGCCTCCCAAAGTGCTGGGATTACAGGCATGAGCCACCAGACCCAACCCAAGTCATCAAATTTTGAGGTGGTTTGTTCTACAAAAATAGCCAAACCAGCTAGTGAGCTCTGTTTTGCCAATACTTTTTTCCTTTAAGTAGACTTTTTTTAAAAAGCAGTTTTAGGTTCACAGAAAAATTGAGAAGTACAGAAAGTTCCCATATACTCCCTGACCTTCAACACACACACACACACACACACAGGCTTCCTCACTATAGACATCCTGCACTAGGCGCTAGAATGTACATGTTACAACTGATATACGTACATTGACGTAATATCACCCCAAGTCTGTAATTTACATGAGAGTTCACTCTTGGAGTTATACATTCTATGGGTTTACACAAAGGAATACCGACTTGTATCCACCATTATCATATCATACAGAGTATTTTCACTGCCATAAAAATCCTCTGTGCTTTGCTTATTCATCCCTCCCTCACCCCTAATCCTTGACAACCACTGATCTTTTAACTGTCTTCATAGTTTTGTCTTTTCCACAGTGACACATAGTTGGAATTATAAAAGATGTAGCATTTTCAGACTGGCTTCTTTCACTTAAAAATATGCAGTTAAGTTTCCTCCACGTCTTCATGGCTTGATGGCTCATTTATTTTTAGCATAGAATAATATTCTATTGTCTGTATGTATCATAGTTTATTTTCCTATTCTTCTATTGAAGGACGTCTTGTTTGCTTCCAAGTTTTGGCAATTCTGACTAAAGCTGCTCTAAACATCAATCTGCAGGTTTTTGTGTGAATATAGGTTTTCAATTAATTTGGGTAAATACCAAATAATACAATTGCTGGATCGTGTGGTAAGAGTATGTTTAGTTTTATAGGAAACTGCCAAACTGTGTAACAAAATGACTATACCATTTTGCATTCCCACCAGCAATTAAGGAGAGCTCCTGTTGCTGCACATCCTTGCCAGCATTTGGTGTGGTCAGTGTTCTGGATTTGGGCCCTTCCAATAGGCCTAGAGTGGTAATTTGCATTTCTCTGATGACATATGATGTGGAACATCTTTTCATATGCTTATTTGCCATCTGTATATCATCTTTGGTGAAGTGTCTGTTCAGGTCTTTTGCTTATTTAAAAACATCAGACCAGATGCAGTGGCTCATCTCAGCACTTTGGGAGGCCAAGGTGGGAGGATTGCTTGAGCCCAGGAGTTCAAGACAGCCTGGGCAACATAGTGAGACCCTATATCTACAAAAAATATTTTAAAAATTAGCTGGGCATGGGTGATATGCGCCTGTAGTTCCAGCTACTTGGGAGGCTGAGGTAGAAAGATCACTTGAGCCTAGGAGATCAAGGCTACAGTGAGCCATGATTGTGCCACTGCACTCCAGCCTAAGCAACAGAGCAAGACCCTGTCTCAAAAAAAAAAAAAAAAGAAAGAAAGAAAAATCGGCTAGGCGTGGTGGCTCACGGGTGTGGTGGCGTGCACCTGTAGTCCCAGCTACTCAGGAGGCTGAGGCAGGAGAATTGCTTGAACCCAGGAGGCGAAGGTTGCAGTGAGTCGAGATTGTGCCACTGCACTCCAGCCTGGGCAACAGAGCGAGACTCCATCTCAAAACAGGAAAAAATCATCAGGTTGTTCACTTTCTTCTTGTAGAGTTTTAAGAGTTCTGGCCAGGCACAGTGGCTCATGACTGTAACCCCAGCATTCTGGGAGGCTGAGCCAGGTGAATCACTTGAAGCCAGGAGTTAGAGACCAGCCTGACCAACATGGCAAAATCCAGTTTCTATTAAAAATACAATAATTAGCCGGGCATGGTGGCTCATGCCTGTAATTCCAGCTACTCAGGAGGCTGAGGTACCAGAATCATTTGAACCCCAGAGGCAGAGGTTGCAGTGAGCTGAGATTGTGCCATTGCACTTCAGCCTGGGCAGCAGAGCAAGACACCATCTCAAAAAATAAAATAAAAAGTCATTCCCATACACAAGGTCATCTAGATTTTCTCCTGTGTTATCTTCTAGGAATTTTATAGTTTTGCATTTTACAAAATGATCCATTTTGAGTTAAATTTTTTTTTTTTTTAGCTTCTGGGTCAGTGTTCTCTATTGCCACACTACTGCACTGCATTTACACTTCAAATTTCTAAAATAGGATTTATATATTATAATAGAGTTATTTTTCTCATTTTGAACTAATTTTGGGCATGAGTATAAGGTCTGTGTCTAGATTCTTTTTTTTTTCCTGCATGTAGATGTCCAGTTGTTCCAGCAGCATTTCTTGAACACTCTTGTCCATTTTCTCCTTTGCGAAAGATAAATTCACTATATTTATTTGGCTCTATATCTGCCTCTCTGTTCTGTTCTATTGATCTATTTGTCCACTTTTTCATCAACACTACTATGTCTTGATTACTTTTAGTAAATCCTGTAGCTTTATAGTAAATCGTGAAGTCAGGTAGTGTCAGTCCTCTGACTAACACTCATGCATGATTATGTTGGCTATTCTGGGTCTTTTGTGTCTCCATATAAACTTTAGAATCAGTTTGTCAATATCACAAAATAACTTGCTGGGAATTTGGTTGGTATTCTGTTGAATCTATAGATCGCATTGAGAAGAACGGACATCTTAACAATATTGAATCTGCCAATCCTTGAACATGGAATACTTCTTCATTTATTTAGTTCTTCTTTGATTTATTTCATCAGAGTTTGTAGTTTTTCTCATATAGATCTTGTACATATTTTGTTAGATTCATACCTAAGTATTCCATATTTTGGGGTGTTAATATAAATGGTATTAATATTATGTTTTAAGTTTCTAATTCCACTGGTTAATTGCTGATATACCAGAAAGGAATCAAATTTTGTGTGTTAATCTTGTATCCTGCAACCTTGCTATACTTATTTATTAGTTCCAGGAATCTTTTATTGTGGTGGTTTATTCTTATGGATTTTCTACATAAATGTTCAGATCATCTGCAAACAAAGACAGCTTTACTTCTTCCTTCTCAATCTGCATACCTTTTATTTCTATTTCTTTCCTTACTGCATTAGTTAGGACTTCCAAGTATGATTTTAAAAGGGAGTGGTAAGAGGGGAAATCTTTGACCTGCTCCTGCTCTGGGAAAGCTTCTAATTTTTCATCATTAGCTGTGGGGTGTTTTTGTAAATGTTCTTTATTCTATTGAAGAAGTTCCCTTTTATTCCTAATTTGCTGAGTTTTTGTCATGAATGGGTATTGGTTTTGTCAAATAATTGTTCTGCACCTGTTAATATGATCATGTTTTTTTCTTTTTTAGTCTGTTGAAATGATGAATTATTAATCGTTAATTTTCAAACATTGAACCAGGCTTACATACCTGGAATAAATTTCTTTGGTCATGTATATAATTTTTTTTTCTTGCAGACTCAGTTCAAAGGATCTTTTTACACATTGTTGGATTTAACTTGCTAATATTTTGTTCAGAATTTTTGCATCTATATTCATGAGATACTGGTCTGTAGTTTTCTTGAAATATCTTTAGTTTTGGTATTAGGATAATGCTGGTCTCATAGAATGAGTTAGAAACCACTTCCTGCGCTTCTATTTTCTTTTCTTCTTCTTTTTTTTTTTAGATGGAGTCTCGCTCTGTCACCCACGCTATAGTGTAGAGTGGCACAATCTTGGCTCACTGCAGCCTCTGCCTCCCAGGTTCAAGCAATTCTCCTGCCTCAGCCTCCCAAGTAACTGGGATTACAGGAGTGTGCCATGACACCCAGCTAATTTTTGTAATTTTTAGTAGAGATGGGGTTTCACCATGTTAGCCAGGCTGGTCTTAAACTCCTGACCTGAAGTGATCCACGCACCTCAGCCTCCAAAAGTGCTGAGATTACAGGTGTGGGCCAACATGCCTGGCCTCTTTACTTCTATTTTCTGAAAGAGATTATAGAAAATTAGTACGATTTCTTTCTTAAATATTTAGAAGAATTCACTGGTGAATTTATCTGGGCCCGGTGTTTTTTGTTTTCGAAGGTTATAATTGTTCAATTTCTTTAATAAATATAGACTTAATCAGAATGCATATTTCTTGTGCGTGAGTTTTGGCAAACGTGTCTTTAAGGAATTAGTCTATTTTACTTAAATTATAAGATTTGTAGACATAGAGAGTTTCATATTTCTTTATGATTCTTATAGTGCTCCCAGGATTTGTAGTGATGTCCCCTCTCTTATTTCTGATGTTATTAAGTTGTGTGTGTGTGTCTCTCTTTTTTTCTTGGTTAGCCTGGCTAGAGGCTTATTGATTTTATCAAAGAAACTGCATCTGGTTTCATTTATTTTCTCTATTGATTTTCTGTTTTTATTTTTATTGATTTCTTTTTTGGACTGTGGGGAGGTGAACAGAGTGTTGCTGTATCACCCAGGCCAGAGTGCGGTGGTGCAATCTCGGCTCACTGCAAACTCTGCCTCCTGGGTTCAAGTGATTCTCGTGCCTCAGCCTCCTGAGTAGCTGGGATTACAGGCGGGCGCCACCATGCCCTGCTAATTTTTGTGTTTTTAGTAGAGACGGAGTTTCACCACGTTGCCCAGGCTGGTCTCGAACTGCTGACCTCAGGTGATCCACCTGCCTTGACCTCCCAAAGTGCTGGAATTGCAGGCATGAGCCACTGCACCTGGCTGATTTTTATTGATTTCCTGTCTAATTTTTATTATTTCTTTTCTTTTGCTTGCTTGGGATTTAATTTGCCCTTTTTTTTTCTAGTTTCTTAAAGTGGAAGCTTAGATGACTGATTTTAGATATTTTTCCTATCCAATATGTGCATTCAATGCCCTAAATTTCCCTCTAAGTACTATTTTTACTGCATCCACAAATTTTGATAAGTTGTGATTTTAATTTACTTCAAAATATTTTAAAATATTTCTTGAGATTTCTTCTTTGACCAATGTGTTATTTAGAGTATGGTTTAATTTCCAAGTATTTTGGGATTTTCTAGCTATCTTTCTGTTACTGGTTTCTAGTTTAATTCCACTGTGACCTGAAATAATATATTGGATGATTTATAATATTTAAAATTTGGGCTGGGCACGGTGGCTCATGCCTGTAATCTCAGCACTTTGGAAGGCCGAGGTGGGTGGATCACCAGAGGTCAGGAGTTGGAGACCAGCCTGACCGACATGATGAAACCCCATCTCTACTAAAAATACTAAAATTAGCTTGTCGTGGTGGCAGGCATCTGTAATCCCAGGTACTCTGGAGGCTGAGGCAGGAGAATCGCTTGAACCCAGGAGGCAGAGGTTGCAGTCAGCTGAGATTGTGCCATTACATTCCAGTCTGGGTGACAAGAACAAAACTCTCTTCAAAAACATTAATTAATTAATTAAAATAAAATTTGTTAAGGCTGGGTGCGGTGGCTGATGCGTGTCATCCCAGCACTATGGGAGGCCAAGGCAGGCAGATTATTTCAGCCCAGGAGTTCAAGACTAGCCTGGGCAACATAGCAAGACCTTGTCTCTATTTTTAAATAATAAAAAAAGTTTTAAAAAATAAAAAACTAATAACATTTTTTAAGGTGTGTTTTAGGACCCAGAATGTTACCTATCTTGTTCCATTTGAGTCTGAGAAGAATGTGTATTCTGCTGTTGTTGGGTAAAGCAGTCTAGAAATGTCAATTATACCCCATTGATGGTGCTGTTGAGTTCTGTTAGAGAGATACTGTAGTCTCCAAGTATAACAGTGGATTCATCTGTTTCTCATTGTATTCCTATCAGTTTTTGCCTCACATATTTTACCACTTTGTTGTTAGGCACATATACACTATGGATTGTTATGTCTTCTTGAAAATTGGGCCCTTTATTCATTACATAATGCCATGCTTTATCCCTGATAATTTTCCTTACTCTGATGTCTGCTCTGTTAGAAATAAATATAGCTGCTCCCACTCCCTTTTGATTAGTGTTAGCGTGGAATATCTTTCTCCATCCCTTTACTTTTAATCTATATATGTCTTTACATTTAATGTGGGTTTCTACATAGACAACATATAGTTGAGTCTTGTTTTTTAATCCACTCTGACAATCTCCGTATTTTAATTGGTGTATTTAGACCATTGATATTAAAGTGATTATTGATATAAATGGATGAATATTTACAATATTTGTCACTCTTTTCTATTCATTGTCTTTATTCCTTGTTCCTGTTTTTGACTTCCACTTTTTCCCTGCCATTTTGGGGTTTTTTGTTTGTTTGTTTTTGAAATGTTTTATTATTATTTTTTGAGACAGGGTCACACTCTGTTGCCCAGGCTGGAGTGCAGTGGCATGATCATGGCTCACTGCAGCCTTAACCTCCTGAGCTCAAGTGATCCTCCTGCCTCAGCCCTCCACATAGCTGAAACTACACACGTATGCCACCATGCCTGGCTAATTTTTGTATTTTTTGTAGAGATAGTATCTCACTATGTTGCCCAGGCTGGTCTTGAAATCCTGAGCTCAAGCCATCCACCTGCCTCAGCCTCCCAAAGTGCTGGGATTATAAGTGTGACCCAATGCACTCAGCCCATTTGTGATTTTAATTGAGCATTTTATATGATTTCATTTTCTCTCCTTTTTTTAACACATCATTTATACTTTTTTTTTTTTTTTTTTAACAGAGTCTTGCTCTGTGGCCCAGGCTGGAGTGCAGTGGCATGATCTTGGCTCACTGCAACCTCCACCTCCCGGGTTAAAGCGATTCTCCTACCTCAGCTTCCTGAGTAGCTGGGACTACAGGCATATGCCTCCACACCCAGCTAATTTTTGTATTTTTAGTAGAGACAAGGTTTCACCATGTTGGCCAGGCTGTTCTCAAACTCCTGGCCTCCAGTGATCTGCCCGCTTTGACCTCCCAAAGTGCTGGGATTACAGGCATGAGCCACCATGCCTGGCCAATTATGCTTCTTTTAAAAAATAATTTTTTGGTTGCTATACAGTTTGCAATATACATTTACAACTAACTGAAGTCCACTTTCAATTAACACTATACTGCTTTATAGGTAGTGCAAGTACTTTATAATAACAAAATATTTTTAAGTCTTCCCTCCTGTCCCTGGTATTATTGTGTAGTGCATTTCACTTAATGAATGCTTATATTTTCTTAGTGAGCAGAAGCATACATAAGCGTTAGTGTATGTATATACACCCAATCAAATACATTTTGCCATTAGTATTTGAAACAAAATGTTATGTTAGACCAATTAAAATTTTTTTAAGTTTTTATTTACCTTAACTTATTCTTCTCTGATACTCTATCTTTCCCTATGTAGATCCACATTTCTGACCTACATTATTTTTCTTCTATGTGAAGAATTTCCTTAATATTTCTTACAAGGCAGATCTACTAGCAACAAATTTCCTTAGTGTTTGTTGGTCTCAGAAAGTCTTTATTTTTACTTCACTTTTGAAGAAGAATTTCACAGGATACACAATTCCAGTTGGGAGTTTTTTTCTCTCACCACTTTAAATATTTCACTTCACTCTCTTTATAGTGATTTCTTACAATTTTATGTTGCCTCAGCATCCATTTTGAACACAGGTTTAATTTTCTCATATTGGAAGCAGGGCTTAGTCACCCTTGACACAGATTCTGGTTCTCTACTTCATCCCAGTTCCTCAGTGGGGTTGATCCAGATATCTGCTTTATACGACTGCTTCCTGTGACCACCTCCCTATCAGACAGCTAGATACAACCTACTTGACTCACCTTGCTGAACCCCCTACTGCACTGATTGTGCAGATATGCCACAGTGACCACTTCTCAGTCACAGCATGATTTCATGAACTTGTATCTACTTCCTCTAAACCCACTAATTAGAACTTCCCAAGGGAAACCTGCCTGGATAATGCCCTAGACCCCAATAAAGTCTTCAGCCCATGGGTTCCTCATTCTCTCTCTTGCTCCTTGCCTGCTGATTGAGTGTACACGTCCCAAATAGCTCCCTACTTCCTGTTGGCCCCATGGGGCATGCTGCTGTCTTCTCTCTGGGATCTGAAAGTAATATACTGCTTGTGTTATTTCATGTTTTGTTTGAATTACTTTCTTTGTGTCTCGGCTGAATGACACATCTAAACCTAACTTCTTTCCTGGCCAGGGCTTTTCTGAAGAATGGCTATCTTGGTAGAAATAAACTGGACACAGGTCAGACAAGAGCCATAAGGATATCTGTCACTATAAACAAGTTTCCTGTGAGTGGGACACCTGGTCACAGGTCAGACACTTAGACATCCAGCTGTTTGTCAGGCTAAAGAAGTATCTCATGAAAGAAACATTGTAAATATTCACAACCAAATCTCCTGGAGCCATGTGAGAGAGGACAGGAGTTTACTGCCATTCTCCAGAAAGAGACCTTAAGATGAAATTACAGAAAAATAGAACACTCTTCTTGCTTGTGTGGTTTCTGAGGAGAAGTTGGTTGTAAATTTTATGTTTCTCCTCTATAGGTAAAGTGTTTTTTCCTGTGGCTTCTTTCAAGATATTTTTTTGTCTTTGATTTTTGGCAGTTTACATATGATATGCCTAGGGTTTTTTTTTGTTTTTGGTTTTTTTTTTTTTTTTTTGTCATTTATCCTGCTGGATGTACTCTGAGCTTCCATCATATGTAGTTTGATGTCTGACATTAATTTGTGGAAAATCTCGGTCTTTATTGCTTAAAATATTTCTTCTATACTCTTCTGTCTTTCTTCTCCTTCTGGAATTCCCATAACATGTATGCTACACCTTTTGTACTTGTCTCACAGTTCTTGGATATTCTGGGTTTTTTTGTCCAGTCTTTTTTGTTTCTCTTTGCTTTTCAGTTTTGGAAGTTTCTATTGACACATTCTCAAGATCAGTGATTTTTTCCTCAGCCATGTGCAATCTACTAATAAGCCCATCAAAGGCATTCTTCAGTCCTGTTACAATGTTTTTGATTTCTAACATTTGTCTTTGATTCTTACTTAGAATTTCCATCTTTCTGCTTATATTGACCACCTGTTCTTGAATTCTGCCTACTTTCTCAATTAGAGCCTTTACTATGTTAATCATAGTTGTTTTAAATTCACAATCTGGTAATATCAACATCACTGCCATATCTAGTCTGATTCTGATGCATCCTCAGTCTCTTCAAATTCTGTTTTGCCTTTTAGTGTGCCTTGTCATTTTTTGCTGAATGACACCTTTCAACAAAACAACAAAAAGTACACCTTTAGTGATGTGCTGGTAAGGTTTGAGGGGAGGAGAAGCATTCTATGGTCCTATCGTTACCAGAAAGCAGTCCCAGTCCAGACCCCAAGAGAGGGTTCTTAGATGTCATGCAAGAAATAATTCAGGGTGGTCCACAGAGTATAGTAAAAAGCAAGTTTATAGAGAAGTAATGAAACAAAAGAATGGCTATTCCATAGGCAGAGCAACCAGAGGGCTGCTGGTTGACTATTTTTATGGTTATTTCTTGATTATATGATAAACAAGGGGTAGATTATTCATGAGTTTTCCAGAAAAAGGATGAAGAATTTCAGAAACTGAGGGTCCCTCGCCTTTTTAGAACATGTAGGGTGATTTCCAGAAGTTGCCATGGCATTTGTAAACTGTCATGGTGCTAGTGGGAGTGTCTTTTAGCATGCTAATGCATTATAACGAACATATAATGAGAAGTGAGGACAACCAGAGGTCACTTTCATCTCCATCTTGGTTTCGGTGGGTTTTGGCTGGCTTCTTTACCACATCCTGTTTCATCAGTAGGGTCTTTACAACCTCTGATGTGTGATACCAGTCCTGTTGACCTCCAGTCTTATCCTGTGAATAAGAATGCCTAACCTCCTGGGATGGCAGCCAAGCAGGTCTGGGCTTTATTTTACGTAGCTCCTATTCAAGATGGAGTTGCTCTCCTTTAAATGCCTCTGGCACTATAATTAGGTCTTAGGCATTTAGTAAGCCTTTATGTGCCCTTTAGCTGTGAACTTTTTTTTTCCTTGAGACAGAGTCTCATTCTGTTGCCCAGGCTGGAGTGCAGCGACACAATCATGACTTACTGCACCTTGATTTCCTAGGCTCAGGTGATACTTCCACCTCAGCCTCCTGTGTAGCTGGGGCTACAGGCACGCACCACATACCTGGCTAATTTTTGTATTTCTTGTGGAGACAGAGTTTCACCATGTTGCTCAGGCTGGTCTTGAATTCCTGGGCTCAAGCAATCCACTTGTCTCAGTCTTGGTAAGTATTGGGATTACAGGCATGAGTCACCACACCTGACCTTGACGGTGAACTTCACAAACTGTCTCTGCCCCTTGGATATTTCCCCCCACCTTAGGTGGGACAGGATGGCTAGTGGAAGCTGGAATTAAGTCTCACATATTTGTCAGAGTCCTATGCATACATATGTCATTAAGATGATTTTTCTCTTGTTAATTTATCATCTGTCAATTTAATTCATGGCCTAGCCAAAGAACCTAGAAGGGTAGAGGGAAGCCATTTTCCCTCCCATGAAAAGCAAGAGTAGGGCAGTGTGTACAGTTTTCTATTTACATAACCAGATATAAAATGGGATTCTATCTTTGTTTTAACAAAGCATCAATAAAATAATTATTCAATGCCAAAGCACATGTGAAACAGATCTTCCACATGTAGAATTCACAAAGAAAGTTATTGACAACTAATTACACAACGCTTGGGCCCCCTCCATCCCCAGAAAACACAAGAAAAACCCAAAACCCTGAGACTTCCTGTTTGTCTTTCCATTGTGATTTTGTATGGTGTGCCCACAAATCATTATTCAATGTTTTTTTGTTCCACTGCCAAGATTGCTCTCATGCTTCCTGGTAATCACAGGGGCTGAAGCAGCAGCCAACTATTATTGATATGGACAGGAGGCAGGGAAATACTGAATAGAAGAGGGCAGTTCCCTGGCAAAGGCCCTACCCACAAGCCTGGGCCCACAGCCCTAAATGAGAACTTCACATCCCTGTTTTCCCACTCCAATGTTGCTTTTTCCAAAACCGCCCTGGCCCATCATACCCCCCATCCCATACCCATAAAAACCTCAAATTCCACTTACAGACAAGCAGAGTGTCATGGCAGAGAAGGAAAGAAGAGAAGAAGCATCTGACTGTCGAGATGAGTTTGGCCGGGGACGGCCGAACTCCAGGGGAAGATTATCTTCCCACTCCATCCCCTTTCCAGCTGCCCATCCCACTAAGAGCCACCTCCTTCACTCAGTAAAACCTCTGCATTCACCATCCTTCAAGTCCATGTGACCTGATTCTTCCTGGATGCCAGACAAGGACCAGGATACCAAGAGGGCAGAGAGTAAAATGCTGTCGTGCTGACTCTCCTCTGAGCCAGTTAACACTTAGCCATCCATGAATGGCAACTGCTAAAAGAGCATTAATTGTAACACACCCCTAGATGCTGCCATAGGGCCAGAGCCCAGAAGTGCTTGCCCCAGCCTTGGCACCTGCTTGCCTGCACACTCCCCCTCCTGCAAGGGGTTTGAGTGGGGGGCTGAGTAAGCGAGTCACACCCCTGTTGCAAGTCCCACGAAGGGATCCAGGGAACTCTCCAGTCTCACTATGTATTTAACTAACACTATGGCATAAATTCTTTTAATTTTAAGTTTTGAATAAGATGAAAAAGCTTTTTTGTGATACTTAGGAATTAAGAAGATATGATCTGGCTGGGTGCAGTGGCTCACGCCTGTCATCCCAGTGCTTTGAGAGGCTGAGGCAGGTGGATCACTTGAAGTCAGGAGTTCAAGACTAGCCTGGCCAACATGGTGAAACCCTGTCTCTACTAAAAATACAAAAAATTAGCTGGGTGTGGTGGTGGGCACCTGTAATCTCAGCTACTTGGGAGGCTGAGGCAGGAGAATCATTTGAACCTGGGAGATGGAGGTTGCAGTGAGCCAAGATTGTGCCACACTCCAGCCTGGGTGACAGAGCCAGACTCTGTCTCAGAAAAAAAGAAGATATGATAAAAAATGTGTCACTTATCTGCCTTAAATCTAAACAATGAGTTAAGAAATGTTTTCTTTGAAATAATTTATAGTTATTTATGAAGCTCATGAAATTATTTGCTTTAATAACTATGGGTGAAATAAATGTAATCCTACCTCAGTGCCTTCTTCAAAATTATAATTCAGAGGTTATGGACATAAAAATGCCATCTCTGCAGTAAATGAAGTATGACAAATATTCAACAAAATGTGCCCTAGTCTTTTTTTACCCACCTGAGTATGTATCACAGTGTAGTGTTGGAAGGAAAATTTTCCTCTACCCACTAGTTTCAATTGCTTGGGGGCCTGAAGATTAACTGACAATAGATGGATGAACAGAACAAGAATTATTTATACATGCACTCATTACTCAGTAAGGAGTAACTGGATAAGTAGCCAGAGGTAAATGTTTTTATGTCAACTGAACAAAACAGGGAGGAGTTAAAACTTCAAAGGGGAAGAATGAAAGGTACTGTTGGCTTTTCTGATGTTAATAGCTAGCTGAATTCACACTTCAGTATTCTCCCAAACAGGAAACTCCTTTGGTGGGTGGGGGAGCCAAAGGCATCTGTATTTTCAGGAGGCCCTGCTTAAGTTTGGATAATGTTTATTTCTGTAGCTGCTGGTTGTACAGGCATTTTCAGTTTAAAATAATTTTCGTATCACTTTTGTAGGCCATTAATTTCTTCAGTAATTTCTCAGCAACTCATAGCACCCCAGTAAGATCATGGCAAAGCTCACACATCACCCACCTGTATGATTGTAGAGGGGCCAAGGGAAAGCGTCCGTCATCCTGTTAAGGGTTTGTTGAAAATTGTTGATGAAAAGAGTGAGACTTTGTAAAATATTTAAGAGATTTATTGTGAGCCAAATAGAAGTGACCACAGCCCATGACACAGCCCTCAGAAGACCCTGAGAACATGTGCCCAAGGTGGTCGGGGTACAGCCTAGTTTTATACATTTTAGGGAGACATGAGACATCAATCAAATACACGTAAGGTATACATTGGTTCAGTCCAGAAAGGTGGGACAACTCCAAGTGGGCAGAGAGGGGAGGAGGGGTTCCAGGTTATAGGTACATTTAAAATATTTTAGATTGGCAATTGGTTGAAAGAACTACTATCAATAGAAAGGAATATTTGGGTTACAATAAGAGGTTGTGGAAACCAAAGTTTTATCATGCTGAGAAAGCCTCCAGGTAACAGACTTTGGAGAAAACAGATTGTAAGTGTTTCTTACTAGACTTAAAGTCTGTGTTGATTGTACATGCCGGTCAACTTTTTCTGAATTCCAAAAGGGAGGAGGGTATAATGAGGCATGTCCCACCCTCTCTTCCTATCATGGCTTGCACCAGGTTTTCAGGTTAATGTTGGAGTGCCCTGGCTGAGAGGAGGGGGTCTATTCAGATGGTTGGTTGGTGGGCCTTAGAATTTTATTTGTGGTTTACAAAATGAACTGACAAAAGGCAGATTAAAAAGCAGAAAAAGGCATACAAAATTTATTTAACATGCATAAACATGAGGGAATTGCAGGGGTAGGATTACCCAATAACCCAAATGAGGTCCAGTTGCTTACATACTCTTGTTCACAGGGGAAGGGGAGTTGAGGGTGTAACAATTTTGAGGGGCAGTAAATGATTTTTAGGGGAAATGAATGAACCTGGGAGACAGGAATTAATCTGTAAATTATTCTCTTTAGAATTTGAATGAGCCTGAAAGGCAGACATTGTTTTGTGAAAAAATTCATCCAGGTGTGGTTACATTACTCAGTCTTCTTTTCTGTGATAGGTAATGAGATTTCAGAGAGGGGATGGAAGGCAATCGTGTTTTCTTTGTGGGTCCAGTCTTAAAGGTGATAAAGGAATATCAGAGAAGAGCCTCATCCTGTGCCTTGGGAGAGACAAAATGTTGGTGGAGGCTGGAGGGGGGTGTCAGAGAGACCTCGAGGCTGCTTCTTTTAGTTCAGTATACCAAAACACCATATTTTGGGGTATCACTTTTCTGAGTCCCAACATTGCCTTCTCTATGGCTGCATAATCTGTATAACATCAACAGTCATTCTTTCTTTTGATTCTCAGTGCTTAATCCCTTGTAGCCCCCATCCCAATCATCACCATCTTATTTACATGATTATTGGCTGTCACAATCCCCCTCCAGAATATACACTCCATGACAACAGACTTTGTCCATCTTCATTACTGTGTCACCAGAGCTAATACCATGTCTGGCACAGGGTTGTTACTAAATACATATTGGTTGATAAAATAAATGGAAAATAAATAGTTTAAAGTGTAAGCTGGGCATAGTGGGTCATGTTTGTAATTCCAGCACTTTGGGAGGCCAAGGCGGGAGAATCGCTTGACCCCAGGGGTTCAAGACCACCTGAGCACCATGGCGAGACCCCCGTCTCTATGAAAATTAGCCAGGCATGGGGTGTGGCTGTAGTCCCAGCTACTCAGGAGGTTGAGGTGGGAGGATCCCTTGAGCCCAAGATGTCTAGGCTGCAGTGAGCCAATATCATGCCACTACACTCCAGCCTGGGGGACAAATTGAGACCCTGTCTCAAAAAAATAAAAAAGAAAGAGAAAGGGAAAGAAAAAATGTAAAGCAATGTTTCCATCTGGAGCAGTGGTGCAGATCATACTGCTACATTGTGACTTAACAGAATTGAATCCTGACATAAAATGTACTGTCTAAAAATAACATTTACTAAATAAGTTGAGCAGCCACCACACAGTTGCTACTCTCTAACACCAGCACCTCTATCTTGCTGAGCTCCAGCCAAAGAAGGAAGGTAAGTCAGGAGGTGTCTCCTACTTACCATGGCTCCTACAAAGCTGGCACCCGGAAAACATCTGGCTACAAATGCCTTTCCCAAGAGTGCGCCCTCTACTGGAGAAATGAAGAAACCTTAGCATTACAGGCTTGATACTGTGGCACTCCATGAAATTAGATGTTATCAAAAGTCCACCAAATTTCTGATTTGCAAACTTTCATTCCAGTACCTGATATTAGAAATTGCTTAGGACTTCAAAACAGATTTGTGTTGCCAGAGCACAGCTATTGGAAGCAAGTGAGGTCTATTGTAGGAAGCAAGTGTGGTCTATCATGTGGGACTTCCACCCTGGGTGCTCTCTGTATCAAATGTGTAACAGTGTTTTTTTGTTTGTTTTTATATTTCATTTCTATTTATATTTTTAGAGACAAGGTTTTGCTCTGTCACCCAAGATGGAGTGCAGTGGCGTGATCATAGCTCACTGCAGCCTTGAACTCCTGGGCCAAGTAATCCTCCTCCCTTAGCCTCCCGAGAAGCCGAGATTACAGACACACACTACCAGGCCTGGCTAATTAAAATAAATTATTTAGAGAGAGGGGTCTTGCTATGTTGCCCAGTCTGGCCTTGAACTCCTGGGCTTAAGCAATTCTCCAGGCTCAGCCTCCCATTTAGCTGGGATTGCAGGCACAAGCCACCACACCCAGCCCAAAGTATAACAGTTATGACTAAAGACATCCAGCTAGCATGCTACATAGATTGAGAATATGTTTAAGAATCTACTATGGCTGAGTGTGGTGGCTCACACCTGTAATCCCAGCACTTTGGGAGGCGGAGCCAGGAGGATCAATTGAGCTCAGGAGTTTAAGATCAGCCTGAGCAACATAGCAAGACCTCTTCTCTACTAAAAATAATTTTAAAAAAATAGCCAGGCTTGGTGGCATGCAGCTGTGGTCCCAGGTATTTGGGAGGCTGAGGCAGGAGGATGGCTTGAGGCCAGAAGTTCAAGATTGCAGTGAGCTAAAATCACACCACTGCACTCCAGCCTGGGTGACAGAGCAAGACCCTATCTCAAAAGGAAAAAAAAAGAAAAAAAAAAGAATCCACTATGAAAGGAAACATTTCATTCTCAAAACAAACGAATGAAAAATCCTCTCATCTTCCTGCTAGTGGTGGTTCTGAATGTTTGATATTTTTTCCTCATGGGGTCAAAAAGTACCTAAGTATATAAATGCAAGTGGAAAAATAGGGGATAGAAATCAGATATTGACAGTTTTACCATTTTCACTTGTGTGCGAATTGTTAATATGAATGTGGAAATATAAAGCACTGAGGCAAATCAAAATGTTTTATTAAACAAGTGTCAGCAATTCACCTTTATAACAATTATAAATAAACTTGTTAGATTTTCTTGGACAATGCCAGCATTTGGATTTTTACAAATAAGTAAATGTTGGCTGGGCACAGTGGCTCACGCCTGTAATCCTAGCATATTCAGAGGCCAAGTCGGGCAGATCACACGAGGTCAGGGGTTTAAGACCAGCCTGGCCAACACTGTAAAACCCCATCTCTACTTAAAAAAAGTACAAAAATTAGCTGATCATGGTGGTGTGTGCCTGTAGTCCCAGCTACTAGGGAGGCTGAGGCACGATAATTGCTTGAACCCAGGAGGGAGGCTGAGTGAGCTGAGATGGAGCCATTGCACTCCAGCCTGGATGAGAGAGCAAGACCCTGTCTCAAAAAAAAAAAAAAAAAAAAAAAAAAAAAAAAAAAAACAACCCACACAATTTAATGTCTTATTGATGGCAACTCAATTTGTTTGTAGGTTTTTTTTTTTTTTTTTGGAAATGGTCTCGCTTTGTCACCCAGGGTGGAGTGCAATGGCTCAATCACAGCTATCTGCAACCTCCACCTCCTGGGCTCAAACAATTCTCCTTCCTCAGCCTCCCGAGTAGCTGGGACTACACATGCAAGCCACCACACCCGACTAATTTTTGTGTTTTTTGTAGAGCCAGGGTTTTGCCATTATGTTAGTTCATTCTTAGGCTGCTATGAAGAAATATCCAGGACTGGGTAATTTATAAAGAAAAGAGGTTTAATTGACCCACAGTTCTGTATGGCTGGGGAGGCCTCAGGAAACTTACAATCATGGTGGATGACACCTCTTCACAGGGCAGCAGGAGAGAGAATGAGTGCAAGAAGGGGAAACAGCAGATGCTTATAAAACCATCAGATTTCATGAGAACTCACTCACTACCATGAGAACAGCATGGGAGAAACCACCCCCATGATTCAATTATTAATACCTCCCACCGGGTCCCTCTCACGACACATGGAGATTATGGGAATTAAAATTCAAGATGATATATGAGTGGGAACACAGCCAAACCATATCAGCCACGTTGCCCAAGATGGTCTCAAACTCCTGAGCTCAAGAGACCCACCCGCCTCGGCCTCCCAAAGTGCCAGGATTACAGGTGTGAACCATGGCACTCAGCAGTAGCATCTTAATCTACGGTATATTTCATCCATTCACTATGCAGATAGATAGTTCTTGATTTATGTTAATGTTATTTATAATTTTTTGGCTTTATTATGGTGGAACAATGATATGCATTCAGTAGAAACCATACTTTGAGTACCTATACAACCATTCTGGTGTTTTTTGTTTTCATTTTGTTTTGGTTTTTTTGAGACAGGGTTTTGCTCTATCACCCAAGCTTGAGTGCAGTGGTGTGATTATGGCTCACTGCACTCACTGCAGCCTTGACCTCCTAGGCTCAAGTGATCCTCCCACCTCAGCCTCCAGAGTAGCTGGAACTACAAGTGCATGCCACCATGGCCGGCTAATTTTTGTATTTTTTGTAGAAACTAGGTTTCTCCATGTTGCCCAGGCTGGTCTCAAACTCCTGGGCTCAAGCAGTCTGCCTGCCTCAGCCTCCCAGATTGCTGGGATCATAGGCGTGAGTCACTATGCCTGGCCTAACCATTATTTTTTTCACTTTCAGTACAATATTCAATAAATTACATGAGATATTCAACACTATTATAAAATAACCTTTGTGTTCAATGATTTTGCCCAATGGTAGACTAATGTAATAAGTATTCTGAGCACATTTAAGTTAAGCTAGGCTAAACTATGATCCTCAGCAGGTTAGGCATATTAAATGTATTTTTGACTTAAGGTATTTTCAATTTATGATGGGTTTAGCAGGAATAACCCCATTGTAAACTGAGAAATATCTATACTTTTCTAACTTAGTTGTCCATGATCACCACCACCATTGCCATCACACTTGCCATTAGGCATCATGTTTTCCTCCTTGGAGGTTGCTGTGGTTTAAATGTGTCCCCCAAAGTTCATGTGTTGGAAACTTAATCCCTAATGATGCAATGCTGTTGGGAAGTGGGGCCTAATTGGAGGTGTTTTGGTCATGAGAGTTCCAACCTCATGAATGAATTAATGCCAATTATAAAAAGGCTGACACTGTGAGCTCATTCTCCTGCTCTCTTGCACCCTCCCTTTGCCTTTTCCCCATGGGATGATGCAGCAAGAAGGCCCTTGCAAGATGCTGGCCCCATGACCTTGAACTTCCTAGTCTTCAAAACTGTAAGCCAATAAATTTCTGTTTATTATAAATTATCCAGTCTCATGGATTCTGTTATAACAGCACAAAACAGACTAAAACAGAGGTCAGTCATCACAGTTACCAGTTTTGGCAGGCTTTTAATGAACAAAAGAATCACTTACTTTGTACTGCAAAATGGCATGTTTCCTGCAGATCTGCAATGAGAAAGGAACAGATGATGTTACACTTTTTTTCTCAAGCTTCCATGAGATGGGGATTCAACAACTCTTCTAGGAATAATATAAGCTATGACATAGTTTGATGAAATCCATAGAAGTGAATTGATTTAATGCCATCATTAAAATTTCCACTGTAGAATGGCAAGGAATTTATTGAGATAGTATCCTTTTTGTTGTTGGTGTTTCTAAATACAATCTGAAATAATTTGTTAGATCAAAGGCTTGCTTTTCCTTGAACCTGACAGAGTTGGTTCACAGTAAAATTTACCACATCAGAACTATTTGTTGACATATTACTTTCTACCTTGCATTCAGCACTAGATGCTAGAGATTACAAAGAATGGTTTGCCTTGGAATCAAAGGTGTAGCAATTGACTGTGTAAACATTTTCTGAACTGTGATGTTGCTAAGAAGCCAGCAGGAGTGGGGGAAGAATTGAAGAGTGAAATGAATATCCATCCTTATAGACAGGCAAAAATCAGACTGTAATATTTTGTTTAATCTTATAAAAAGTATCTAGTATTTCAACACTTTAAAAGTCCTTGCATTTTTCAAAAGCTAAGCAGAACCTGGAATCAAGGCCTGGGTCCTGGGGAAGCAGTCTGTGCAGCAGGAGCCTGCCTCGGGTGCACATTTGAACTAGGGGAAAAAAAGTTGCTTCTACCTGTAGTGCCTCTCCAGCTTCCACTACTGACACAGCTTAACATTGTGCCAACAGGCAAAGGAACAATATTTAAAAGACCTAGGTCCATTTTCACAGAGTAGGTAATGAATGAATTTGGAACTGAGAGGCAATAAATGGATAATACCACAGCAATTAATGTGGGCTGGTGTCGGACTTCAGGTAAGGCTGGATCTTGGAGTAGCCCAAAAAGTTTATAATAAATAAACTCTTTTTTCATCTCAAGAAAAGAAAAAAAATAGATAGACAAGACCTGGGCCTTAAAGTTTTTCTGTTTCACAGAGCACGCTGAGTAATATAAAACTGGATGATAGATAACTAAATCTCTTTTTGTGCCCTATTCAAAATGGAAAGGTCAAAAGTTGCATATTGGTGTTAAGACAAAGGTGATTCATTCAACGCACCTCAGAAAAGAGTAAAAATGAAATTAGCCATCTTGTAACTAAAATCAATACAAATGTACTTGGTCTAGAACTTTCAATAAAAAAGGACATCGAGGCCGGGAGTGGTGGCTCACGCCTGTAATCCCAGCACTTTGGGAGGCCAAGGCGGGTGGATCATGATGTCAGGAGATTGAGACCATCCTGGCTAACACAGTGAAACCCCGTTTCTACTAAAAATACAAAAAATTAGCCAGGCGTGGTGTCACGCGCCTGTAGTCCCAGCTACTTGGGAGACTGAGGCAGGAGAATGGCGTGAACCCAGGAGGTGGAGCTTGCAGTGAGCCGAGATCGTGCCACTGCACTCCAGCCTGGATGACAGAACGAAACTCCGTCTAAAAAAAAAAAAAAAAAAAAAAAAAAAGACATTGAACCATCACAAAAAGTTCACATGAAAAACGTCACCCAAAGCTAGTAAGGAATAGTATTTTAATTTATTTTTTCAGACAGAGTTTCACTCTTGTTGCCCAGGCTGGAGTGCAATGGCACGATCTTGGCTCACTGCAACCTCCGCCTCTCAGGTTCAAGTGATTCTCCTGCCTCAGCCTCCTGAGTAGCTGGGATTAAAGGTGCCCGCCAACACGCCCGTCTAATTTTTGTACTTTTAGTAGAGACAGGATTTCACCATGTTGGCTAGGCTGGTCTTGAACTCCTGACCTCAGGTGATCCACCCACCTCGGCCTCCCAAAGTGCTGGGATTACAGTCATGAGCCACTGCACCCGGCCTTAATTTAATTTTTAAAATACGTATTATTTACTCAAAATATGGACGACCAAGCTTATGTAACAGCCCAGCGGGTTCATGTTGCCTGCTACCTAGACAAAGCCAATTTATCAAGAGAGGTGAATTGTAACACAGAAAGAGTTTAATTCATGCAGAGCTGGCTGTATAGGAGACCTGAGTTTTATTATCACTGAAATCAGTCTCCCTGAAAAGTTAGAGATGGGGGTTTTTAAGGACAATTTGGTGTGTCAGGGCCGGTGAGTCAAGAGCGCTGATTGGTTGGGTCAGAGATTAAATCATAAAGAGTCGAAGCTGTCCTCTTGTGCTGAGTCAGTTTTTGAGTGGGGGCCACAAGATCAGATGAACCAGTTGATTGATCTGGGTGGTGCCAGCTGATGCATCAAGTGCAGGGTCTGCAAAATATCTCAAGCACTGATCTTAGGTTTTACAACAGTGATATTGCCCAGCCAGGAGCAATTTGGGGAGGGTCAGAATCTTGTAGCCTCTAGCTGCATGACTCCTAAACCATAATTTCTAATCTTGTGGCTAACTTGTTAGTCCTACAAATGCAGCCTAGTCCCGAGGCAGGAAGGAGGTTTGTTTTGGGAAAGGGCTGTTATCATCTTTGTTTCAAACTTAAACAATAAACTAAGTTCCCCCCAAAGTTAGTTCGTCCCGCGCTCAGGAATGAACAAGGACAGCTTGGAGGTTAAAAGGAAGATGGAGTTGGTCAGGTCAGATCTCTTTCACTGTAATAATTTTCTCAGTTATAATTTTGCAATGGTGCTTTCCATTCTAGCCCTTTGGGAGGCCAATGTAGGAGGATTGCTTGAGCCCAGCAGTTCAAGACCAGCCTGGGCAACATGGCGAAGCCCTGTCTTCGCAAAAAATACAAAAATTAGGCAGGCATGGTGATGCATGCCTGTAGTCCCAGCTACTCAGGAGGCTGAGGTGGGAGGATCACTTGAGCCCAAGAGGTCAAGGCTGCAGGGAGCTGTGATCATGCCACTACACTCCAGATTGGGTGACAGAGAGAGATCGTGTCTCAAAAAAAAAAAGAAAAGAAAAATTAAGTTAGATAATAAAGTTAAGAATAGGCTGGGAGTGGTGGTTCACGCCTGTAATCCCGCACTTTGGGAGGCTAAGGCAGGTGGATCACCTGAGGTCAGGAGTTCGAGACCAGCCTGGCCAACATAGCAAAACCCCGTCTCTATTACAAATAAGAAAAATCAGCCAGGCATGGTGGCGGGCACCTGTAATCCCAGCTACTCGGGGGTGGCAGAGGGTAGGGCTGAGGCAAGAGAATCACTTGAACCTGGGAGGCGGAGGTTGCAGTGAGCTGAGATCATGCCATTGCACTTCAGCCTGGGCAACAAGAGTGAGACTCCATCTAAAAAAACAAAACAAAACAAGAATAAATATTCATTGTTGTGGGCTGAGTTGTGTCATCCCCAAATTCATAAGTTAAAGTCCTAACCCCTAGTTCCTCAGAATTGACTGTGTTAGTTAAAATGAGATCATTAGGGTCAGCTCCAATCCAAAATGACTAGTATCCTTATATGACAAAGAAATTTAAACACAGACATACACAGAGAAAAGACCATCTGAGGACACAGGGAGCAGATAGCCATCTGCACGATAAGGAGAGAGTCCTCAGGAGACACTAATTCTGCCAACACCTTTTTTTTTTTTTTGAGATAGGGTCTCACTGTGTTGCCCAGGCTGGAGTGTAGTGGCACAGTCTTGGCTCACTGCAGCCTTGACGTTCTGGGCTCAAGCAATCCTCCTACCTCAGTCACTACAGCTACGCACCCATGCTCAGTTAATTATTGTATTTTTTGTAGAGACAGCGTTTCACCAAGTTGCCCAGGCTGGTCTCAAACTCCTGGGCTCAAGCGATCTGCCCGCCTCGGCCCCCCAAAGTGCTGGTATTACAGCCGTGAGCCACCATGCTTGGCCAGGGGTAATATACTTCTGACAGGGGTATAAATTGGTATTACCTTCTGAAGAAAAATTTGACAATAAATATTAACCTTAGAAAGTGAATACACTTTGACATATCAGTTATACTTTTGAGAATGAATGATATAGAAATATCGATGTTGTCAAAGATGTTTATTACAGCATAGTTTATACATGTGAAAAATTAAAAATTTCCTGATAATAAAAATTAAAAGGATTAGTTTAGGAAATGTTAGCTCTTGGCATGTAATCCCAGCACTTTAGGAGGCAAAAGTGGGCAGATCACTTGAGGCCAGGAGTTCGAGACCACCCTGGCCAACATGGTGAAACCGCATCTCTACTAAAAGCACAAAAATCAGCGTGGTAGCACACACCTGCAGTCCCAGATAGTTGGGAGGCTGTGGCATGAGAATTGCTTGAACCCGGGAGGTGGAAGTTGCAGTGAGCCAAGATCACGCCACTGTAATCCAGACTGGGCAACAGAGCAAGACTCTATCTCAAAAACAAAACAAACAAACAAACAAAAAACACATGAAAAACATTAAAGGCCAAGGCAGGCAAATCACGAGGTCAGGAGATCGAGACCATCCTGGCTAATACGGTGAAACCCCGTCTCTACTAAAAATACAAAAAATTAGCCGGGCGTGGTGGCTGGCGCCTGTAGTCCCAGCTACTCAGGAGGCTGAGGCAGGAGAATGGCGTGAGCCCGGGAGGTGGAGCTTGCAGTGAGCCGAGATCTTGCTACTGCACTCCGGCCTGGGTAAAAGAGCAAGACTCCGTCTCAAAAAAAAAAAAAAAAAAAAAAAAAAACTTTAAAAAAAAAGAGAGAGAGAAATGGAGGAATGTTGGCTCCTTAAGCTAAAATACAAGTAGTCATTACAATTGCTATTTTGGCAGGTCAATTAGATATGCATAAATTTATTTGTTTAATTTATGAGCTATTTTAAATACATAAAATAAATGAGAATAATATGAATACCTATCACTGATTTTAAAAATGTTAATATTTTGACATATTTGCTTTTTTTGACTTCTGTTTTTAAAAAGAAACAGAACATTATAGATCCAGTTAAATAATCTTTGTGCCCCTCCCCAATAGTATTTTCCTCCCACCACCATCTTCATCCTCTGAAAGGTAACCATTGTCAAAATTCCCTTCACTTAACATTGTATTTTCAAGATACCTTTACTTTGAATAACGTAGCTGTTGTGTATTCTATTTTTTTTTTTTTTTTTTTTTTTTTTTGAGACAGAGTTTCGCTCTTGTTGCCCAGGCTGGAGTGCAATGGCATGATCTCAGCTCACCGCAACCTCTGCCTCCTGGGTTCAAGCGATTCTACTGCCTCAGCCTCCTGAGTAGCTGGGATTACAGGCGTGCACCACCACACCCGGCTAATTTTGTATTTTTAGTAGAGACGAGGTTTCTCCGTGTTGGTCAGGCTGGTCTCAAACTCCCGACCTCAGGTGATCTGTCTGCCTTGGCCTCCCAAAGTGTTGGGATTACAGGCATGAGCCACCATGCCAGGCCTCTTTTTTTATTATTATAGCTTTTATTTTAGGCTCAGGGATACATGTGCAGGTTTGTTCTTAATATTTGGATAAACTGCACATCACAGGGGTTTGGTGTACAGATTATTTCATCCCCCAGGTAATATATTGCCCAATATTTCTTCTAATTGTGACATAATGTTCCATTATATGAGTACACTATAATATACATTTATTCTTTTGATCAGTCACTTTGTTCGGTTTTTTTTCTGATTCTATTCCTATAGCATGCACAAGGTTGCCATGAGCATTCTTGTACCTATTTCCTTGGGCACATGTGTGAGATTTTCTCCAAGGTGTATATTTGAGATTTGAATTGCTGAGGCATTGAGTATATGCATCTTTAACTACACTAGATATTGCCTCAATGCTTTGCAAAGTGGTTGTATCAATTTATACTCCCATTGTGTATCAAGTAGTTTTTGCTGTGTAGCAAATCATTCCTTAATACAGTGGCCTAAAAACCAACATTTATTATTTCTCATGATTTTTTGGATTGGCAGCCTGTTCTCCTGGGCTGGTGATCTTGGCCAGGGCTGGATTTTCTAAGATAGCTTATTCATATGTGACAGCTGGAGTCTCTCTCATCATTTAGGAGGCTAGGTCCAGCTTGCTCACATACAAGCAGAAAGATTCTTGCCAGCAAGAAAGTACAAGCCCTAATGAATAGAAGGTTTTCAAGCCTCTGTTTTCTTTCTTTTTTTTTTTTTTTTTTTTGAGACGGAGTCTCGCTGTCTCCTAGGCTGGAGTTCAGTGGCGCAATCTCGGCTCACTGCAAGCTCCGCCTCCCGGGTTCCTGCCATCCTCCTGCCTCAGCCTCCTGAGTAGCTGGGACTACACGCACCCGCCACCACGCCCGGCTAATTTTTTGTATTTTTATTAGAGATGGGGTTTCACCATCTTAGCCAGGATGGTCTCGATCTCCTGACCTTGTGATCTGCCCGCCTCGGCCTCCCAAAGTGCTGGGATTACAGGCGTGAGTCACCATGCCCAGCCTCAAGCCTCTATTTTCATCACATTTGCAAATGTCCCATTAGCCAAAGCAAGGCACATGACCAAGCTCAGATTCAAGGGGCAGAGAAATATACTCTAGCCTTTGGTGGCAAAAGAGACAAAATTATATAGTAAAGCGTCATGTATACAGGAATGGGAGAAATATGTGGCTGTTTTTTTGCAACCTACTATATACTGGCAGTGGGTGAAAGTTCTATTTCCCTACATTCTTGACAACACTTGGTATTACATGACTTTTAAGTTTTTTGCCAATCTGAGAAGGATTTAAAAAATCTCATTATTGTTTCTATTTTAATTTGCATTTTTCTGGTCATTAGTAAGGTTGTATATCTTTTCACATAATTATTGACAGAACACTCATTTTTTTTTTTTAACAGAGTTTCACTCTGTTGCCCAGGCTGGAGTGCAGTAGTGGGATCATGGCTCCCTGCATCCTTGACCTCGGGGGCTCAAGTGATCCTTCCACCTCAGCCTCCTCAGTAACTGGGACTAAGGGTGCTTGCCACCATGTTCGACTAATTCTTTTTTTTTATTTTGGTAGAAATGAGGTCTCACTATGTTGCCTAGGCTGGTCATGAACTCCTGAGCTCAAGCCATCCTCCTTCCTTGGTCTCCCAAAGTGCTGGGATTACAAGAATGAGCCACTGCACCTGGTCAGCCCTCTTTTTTTTTGAGACCAAGTCTCACTCAATGGCCCAGGCTGAAGTGCAGTGGTGCAATCTCAGCTCACTGCAACCTCCGCCTCCCAGGCTCAAGTGATTCTTGTGCCTCAGCCCCCTGAGTAGCTGGGAATACAGGTGTACACCAAACCACACCCAGCTAATTTTTGTAATTTTAGTACAGATAGGGTTTCACCATGTTGGCCAGGCTGGTCTCGAACTCCTGACCTCAAGCAATCCACCTACCTTGGCCTCCCAAAGTGCCGGGATTACGGGCATGAGCCACTGTACCTGGCCTCATCTCTTAAAGTAACATGCACACACATACACAGGAAAAAGGATGAAAGAATATATATTGGAGTAGTTCAATTTGGGTAGTGGAGTTACAGATGATTTTTATTTTCTCATATCTAAATTTTCTAAAATGAACATCTATTACAGAGGGAGGAAAGTAAATGAATATGTTAAAACGTCCTGGCAAAATCCCCAACTGGGCTAACAGTAACTAGGTGCACTGAAATTTAGTTCTGACACTAACCACATGGAGTTAGCATCAGACTCCACAAGGTAAGGCTCGATCCTCCACAAGACTGCCCTCACGTCAGATGCCAGCCCTTAGCAGGGACCCCAGGTCATCCATACTCTGACCTACTCGCTACAGATTTGGGGATCCCATGATCCACTCAGTTTCAGTAACTTGCTAGGACAACTCACAGAACTCAGGAAAGTGCTACACTTATGATTATAATTTTATTATAAAAGTTACGCATAGGGTGAGGTCTGGGAGGGAACACAGAGCTTTCTTGCTCTCTCCTCTTGAAGTCAGGAAACATCACCCTCCTAGCACATCAATGTGTTCACCAACCTGAAAGTCCCACTGAGCCTCCATGACCAGAGTCTTTTATTGGGGTTTCATTATCTAGGCATGATTGATTTAATCACTGTCCACTTGATTGAACTCAATCTCCAGCCCCAGTCGCCTCTTTGGAAGTCGGGAGGTCAGGCTGATATCAAAGCGCCAACCCTCAAATTAAGTGGTTGGTCTTTCCAGTGACCAGTCCCCTAGCTGTAGCCATCCAAGAGCCTGCCATTAATACCTCATTAGCACAACAAAGACTCCTATCCCTTAAGAAATTCCAGGCCAGCCACGTTGGCTCATGCCTGTAATTCCTGCACTTTGCGAGGCGAGGTGGATGGATCAATTGAGGTCAGGAGTTTGAGACCAGCCTGGCCGGCATGGTGAAACCCCATCTCTACTAAAAATGCAAAAATTAGCCGGGTGTGGTCGTGGGCACCTATAATCCCAGCTTCTTGAGAGCCTGAGGCAGAAGAATCGCTTAAACCCGCGAGGCAGAGGTGGCAGCAAGCTGAGATTGCACCACTGCACTCCAGCCTGGGCAACAGAGCAAAATTCTGTCTCAAGAAAAAGAAAAAAAAGGAAAGAAATTCCAAGGGTTTTAGAAGCTCCTTGCCAAAAGCATGAGACAAAGACCAAATTTTTTATTGGGTGACATAAATACATTACATTTAGTATATTACATAAAATATATTACATCTAGTCCAAAAAAATGTAGGCAATCCAAATTAAAATTGTCTAGTGAAAATATGGGCAATTGAGTCTTAAAATGTCTAATATCTAGTTTAATATATTTGTTTGTTTCAAGACAGGGTTTCACTCTGTTGCCCAGGCTCAAATGCAGTGGTGTAATCATGGCTCACTGCAGTCTCAACCTTCTAGGCTCAAGCGGTCCCACCTCAGCCTCCGGAGTAGCAGGGACTACAGGCAGGCAGCACCACGTCTGGCTAATTTTTGTATTTTTTATAGAGACAGGGTTTCGCCTTGTTGCCCAGGCTGGTTGAGAACTCCTAAGCCTAGGTGATCCGCCTGCCTGGGCCTCCCAAAGTGCTGGGATTACAGGCGTGCTCCACTGTGCCCATCCTTAGTTTAATATTGTCTTTCACGTACTGATAGTGGTAGGAGGCAGTCAAATGACTAGGCAGATGGGGTGGGTCCCTGGTAAAACCCCACCTTCAAGCCAAAGGTAGTTTAAAGCCTGAAAGCCAAGCTAAAAGTCTTGCATAAACATAGGAACTGGATTGAGAATCTCTTTCTATTTGGCATGCTTTCCTCTGATTGATCCTCACCCTTCACCTATTTTATATATACCTTCTCTTTCCTAATTGTTTTTTTACAGTCATGCTCGCCTTTGAACGGTGCCTTTGTTTTAGGCTTTTTTGGATACTCACAAACCAATTAGCATGCACTCCTGCCTTCTGAGCCCACAAAAGCCCCATACCCAGCCACACTGAGAGAGAGACCACCCGACCAAGTGGGAGACCACCCTTGTGTCCCCTCTCTACTGAGAGCTGTTTCATTAGCTGTTTCATCACTCAATAAAACTCTTCTCTGCCCTCCTCGCCCTTCAATAGTCAGCATAATCTCATTCTTCTTGGATGCGGACCAAGAACTTGGGACCCCTCCAAATGCAGGTACAAAGACAACAGTAACACTGTAGCCCTCTGCCCTGCCCCCTCTTCGGAGCTCAGCAGTTGCCCCACGTAACGGAAAGCAGCAGGGCCAGGTCATCCCCAAACCCGTGGGCTGGAGTGGGGCAATGGGACTGACAGAACTGTTAACGTGCCCCTGTTCATCAGGCTGTGGAGGGACTAAAACAGCTGTTAGCACACTGTAACACCCCCTCTGGGGCTTTGGGTTTGCAGGTTTTGCTGTTTGTGTGCCACGGCATACCCCTCATCTGTATGCTGGAGTCCACCATGGGAGTCACTTGCCACATGCCTGGGCCAGCCACTAGCCCCACATGTAGACTGCTCCTGTGCTGGCCTTTGGAGAGGCCAGCCAGACCCTGGACTCACTTGCCCACACACCCCCTCCTGCCAGGGGCTGAGTGCTGCAGTCGCGGTGGCCACAGGATCCATGCTGGAGTGCAAGCCAGGCACAGTTTGGCAGGCTGAGTGGGCAGGGTGCCTCTTGCAGGGAGCCCTGGGCCGAGGGAAGCCTGGGAAGGGGTGTCACCGGCTGGAGGTTTCCTGCTGGCAAGGTCGTTGAGAAAAATCCTGCGTCAGTACCAGATAGTAGGCTGTGTGATGGATTTAAGACAACACAGGATTCTGACCCTTCCACTTTCTAGTGGCTGTGACTTCAGCCCTCAGTTTGTTGTCCTTCAGTGAAACTCCTCATATCCCTCAATTGTTGCAAAGTGCCACTGAGCTGATGCTTGTGAAAGAGCTCTGTAAAATTCAAAGTTATATAAAAATAATACAGCAGTTCCTCCTTATTCTTGGGTTCACTTAATCTATAACCTAAGAAGTAGAAGTTACAACTACATGCTACATGACTCAGATCAGAGTCACATCTCTCTCAAGGCTTATAGTGTTTGGAAGATTTCAACAGCTTTTACATTTTATTTTCACATTACGCATAGGAAAAAGCATAGCACTTACAGGGTTCAGTACTATTAAGGATTTCGAGTATCCACTGGGGGTCTTGGAACGTATCCCCTGTGGATAAGGGGGGACTAATGTAGTATGATTATCATCATCAACAGCAGCTATGACACCAGGATAGATAGGCTAGAGAGAGCTCTCTGAGCCATAGGTCATGTTCAGGACTCACTATTGTGGGAAGTCAGGGACCCCAAATGGAGTGACTGGCTGGAGCCATGGCAGAGGAACATAAATTGTGATTTCATGGACATTTATCACTTCCCTAATAATACTTTTATAATTTCTTATGCCTGTCTTTAATCTCTTAATCCTGTTATCTTTGTAAGTTGAGGATGTATGTCACCTCAGGACCCTGTGATGATTGTGTTAACTGTACAAATTGATTGTAAAACGTGTGTTTGAACAACATGAAATCTGATTGTAAAGCATGTGTGTTTGAACAATATGAAATCAGTGCACCTTGAAAACTAACAGAATAACAACAATTTTAGGGAACAAGGGAAGACAACCATAAGGTCTGACTGCCTGCGGGGTGGGGCAAAAAGAGCCATATTTTTCTTCTTGCAGAGAGCCTATAAATGGATGTGCAAGTAAGAGAGATATCGCTAAATTCTTTTCCTAGCAAGGAATATAATATTAAGAACCTAGGAAAAGAATTGCATTCCTGGGGAGAGGTCTATAAACAGCCACTCTGGGAGTGTCTGTCTTATGCGGTTGAGATAAGGACTGAAATACGCCCTGTCTCCTGCAGTACCCTCAGGCTTATTAGGGTGGGGAAGAAATCCCGCCCTGGTAAATTTGAGGTCAGACCAGTTCTCTGCTCTCGAACCATGTTTTCTGTTGTTTAAGATGTTTATCAAGACAACACATGCACAGCTGAACATAGACCCTCATCAGTAATTCTAATTTTGACCTTTGCCTTGTGATCTTTGCTTTTGTCCTTGCCCTGTTTCCTCAGAAGCATGTGATCTTTGTTCTCCCTTTTGCCCTTTGAAGCATGTGATCTTTGTGACCTACTCCCTGTTCATACAGCCCCTCCCCTTTTAAAATCCCTAATGAAAACTTGCTGGTTTTGCAGCTTGGGTGGGCATCATGGACCTACTGATATGTGATGTCACCCCCGGCGGCCCAGCTGTAAAATTCCTCTCTTTGTAGTCTTTCTCTTTATTTCTCAGACTGGCCGGCAATTATGGAAAATAGAAAGAACCTACGTTGAAATTTTGGGGGCAGGTTCCCCCGATAACTCACTGCTCCCAAATTCAGCCTCAAGAAGACTGAATTAGTCAGCTCCCACTACCATAACAAGATACCACAGACTGTGTGGCTAAAACAACAGAATTTATTTCTTCACAGTTCTGGAGGCTAGCAATCCAAGAATAAGGTGCCAGCAAGGTTGGTTTCTGGTGAGGCTTCTCTTTCTGGTTTGTTGATGGCCATCTTCTCACTGTGTCTGTCCTCTTGTGTGTACCCACAAAGAGAGAGAAAGAGTTCTTAGGTGTCTTTTACTCTTCTTACAAGGACACTGGTCCTATTGTATTAAGGTCCTAGCCTTATGACCTCATTTAATGTTAATTACATTCTTAAAGCCCTATCTCCAAATACAGTCACATCAGAGGTTGGGACTTCAACATATGAATTTGGGGAGGGACACAATTAGGTCCATAACAAAGACCATAATCTTGAGTGGAAAAGAGTCCTAAGATTAGGGTTTTCACACAGTGAAGGGTCTTAAACTTATTGGTACATTCAATCCTGGAGCACTTCCTTTAGTAAGAATGACAGAGTGCTAAGCAGTAGTTCCCATATCTTTTTTTTTTTTTTCGAGACAGAATCTCGCTCTGTCACCCAGGCTGGAGTGCAGTGGCATGATCTCGGCTCACTACAACCTCTGCCTCCTGGGTTCAATTCTCCCACCTCAGCCTCCCCAGTAGGTGGGATTACAGGCATGTGCCACCATGCCTGGCTAATTTTTGTGTTTTTAGTAGATATGGGGTTTCACCATGTTGCCCAGGATGGTCTTGAACTCCTGACCTCAGGTGATCCACCTACCTCGGCCTCCATCTTTTAAGAAAACATCTGTGTAACAAATTAGGATAGGGTTGTCCAAAGGGAGTTTGAGGAACATACCTTCCACAAGTGGTGGGAATTTGGGGGAAATTACACCATTTCCCTGCTTAGAAAGTCACAATGCCTCGGGAGGCAGAGGCAGGCAGATCACTTGAGGTCAGGAGTTCGAGATCAGCCTGGCCAACATGGTGAAAGCCCATCTCTGCTAAAAATACAAAAATTAACTGGGCATGGTGGCATGTGCCTGCCTGTAATCCCAGGTACTCCAGAGGCTGAGGCAAAAGAATCACTTGACCCTGGGAGGTGAAGGTTACAGTGAGCTGAGATCGCACCACTGCACTCTGCACTCCAGCCTGTGCGACAGAGTAAGACTCCATTTCAAAAAAAAAAAAAAGAAGGAAAGGCACAATAGCATATTAAAAACAGAAAATTTCGTCCGTTTACTCAAATAACATTTATTGATTTATTGAATGCCTACTATTTTCCAGGCACAAGCTGTGAGTAAGACAGGAATTAATAGGAGCAACCTAACCTAATATAGGAAATAAAGGCAATGGATAGTTGAATGCTGACTCCCTCAAAATGGATGGATAGCACCAGGCTTAGTTCAGTGCTTGTTGAGGTAAGAGAGATTGTCAGACAGAAAACCAAACACTGCATGTTCTCACTCATAGGTGGGAATTGAACAATGAGAACACTTGGATACAGGGTGGGGAGCATCACACACCAGGGCCTGTCGTGGGGTGTGGGGAGGGGGAAGGGATAGCATTAGGAGATATACCTAATGTAAATGACAAGTTAACGGGTGCAGCACACCAACATGGCACATGTATACATATGTAGCAAACCTGTACATTGTGCACATGTACCCTAGAACTTAAAGTATAATAATAAAAAAAGAAAAGAAAAAAATAAATATATGGGGAAAAAAAAGAGAGAGAGAGAGATTGTCAGAAACATGTGAACAAGAGCAACTCCATCTTGAATAGGAGCTGGGTAAAATAAGGCTGAAACCTACCGGGCTGCATTCCCAGACGGTTCAGCATTCTAAGTCACAGGATGAGCTAGGAGGTCGGCACTTAGATACAGGTCATGAAGATCTTGCTAATAAAACAGTGTGCAGTAAAGAAGCCGGCCAAACCCCACCAAAACCAAGATGGCAATGAGAGCGACCTCTGATTATCCTTACTGCTACGCTCCCACCAGCGCCATGACAGTTTACAAATGCCATGGCAATGTCAGGAAGTTACCTTATATGGTCTAAAAAGGGGAGGCATGAATAATCCACGCTTTGTTTAGCATATCATCAAGGAATAACCATAAAAATGGGCAACCAGCAACCCTTGGGGATGCTCTGTCTATAGAGTAGCCATTCTTTAGTCCCTTACTTTTCTACTATACTTGCTTTCACTTTACTCTATGGACTCGCCCTGAATTCTTTCTTTTGTGAGATCCAAGAACCATCTCTTGGGGTGTGGATCAGGACCCCTTTCTGGTAACAAGATCATTTTCATAACAAGAGTCTTACTGGCTTCTTGGAAGGGTGAGGGCAAAGCAGAATATTTATTAGGTTTGTGGAATCTGAAGTAAGGTGGCTATTTTGATATAGAGCTTGATTAGGATTGGACAAGTATGTGACACAATGGTTTAGCATTGGTGGACACAGCAAGGTGAGAGTTCCCAAGCATGTCTTAAAGAGTAAATGATCTTTCGGTTGTATCTATTTTCCTTGGAAAGTGGTACTTACTTTAATGAGGATAAATTGAGTAGTCTAGTGTTTGGACTAATGGATTTTCAGAAAGTTCCTAGAACAAATAAAATTTTTGTCCATTTGAACCCAAAAGTATCTGAGACAGGTCTCAAGCAATTTAGAGACTTTATTTTGCCAAGGTTAAGGACATGCCTGTCACACAGCCTCAGGAGGTCCTGATGACATGTGCCCAAGGTGGTTGGGGTACATCTTGCTTTTATACATTTTAGGGAGACATAATGCATCAATCAATACATGTAATATTTACGTGGGTTTGATCTGGAAAGGTAGGACAACTCAAAGGGAGGTGTGGGGGGTGGCTTCCAGGTCATAGGTAGATTTAAAATTTTTCTGATTGGTAACTGATTGAAAGAGTTATCAGTAGAAAGGAGACACAAATGTCTGGGTTATAATAAGGTGTTGTGGAGACTAAGGCCTTATCAGGCAGTTGAAGCTTCTCAGTAGCAGGCTTTGTAGAGAGTAGACTGTAAATGTTTCTTATCAGACTTAAGGTCTGTGTTGATGTTAATGCTGAAGGGGTATAATGAGGCATATGTGAGCCTCTCTTCCATCATGACTTGAATTAGTTTTTCAGGTTAACTCTCGAATGCCCCTGACTGAAAGGAGGGGTTCATTCAGATGATTAGGGGAGCTTAGAATTTAATTTTTTGTTTACAGCCATTTCATCCTTCTGGGTAAAAATGTCCTGAAATAAGAAAGTCAGGTAAATGTACCAGGGGTTTCCAATCTTTTGGCTTCCCTGGGCCACATTGGAAGAAGAATTGTCTTGGGCCACACATAAAATACACTAACATTAATGATAGCCAATGAGAAAAAAAAAAAAACTCATAATGTTTTAAGAAAGTTTATGAATTTGTGTTGGGCCTCATTGAAAGCCCTCCTGGGCTGCATGCAGACTATGGGCCTTGGGTTGGACAAGCTTGATAGATAGTAAGCCGTGTATGTGTGGGCAGTAAGTTTTGATTTCTCTAAAGAATCTTAACTTCCCTTACACATTTGACCACAACACTCTTTTCTTTTCTCGTCAGACTTATTAACATTTCAAAGAACAGACCATGATAAAACATGAAAGTAGGAAATAATTTCTATGAGAGTGTTGTAAGCCAGTGGTTCTGAAAGGGTGGTTCCCAGACCAGTAGCTTCAGTATCACCTGGGAACTTGTTAGAATTCCTCACCTACTAAATCAGAAACTCTGATGTGCAGTCAGCAATCTGTGTTTTCTTTTCTTTTTGTTTTTGTTTTTTTTTTTTTTTTTTTTTGAGACAGAGTCTCACTCTGTCTCCCAGGCTGGAGTACAGTGGTGTGATCCCAGCTCACTGCAACCTCCGCCTCCCAGGTTCAAGTGATCCCTCCACCTCAGCCTCCCTTGTAGCTTGGATTACAGGTGCGTGGCACCACGCCAGGCTAATTTTGGTATTTCTAGTAGAGATGGGGCTTCGCCATGTTGGCCAGGCTGGTCTCAAACTCCTGACCTCAGGTGATCTGCCCAGCTTGGCCTCCCAAAGTGCTGGGATTACAGGTGTGAGCCACCGTGCCTGGCCTCATTTGTGTTTTTAAAAAGGAAAAGAAAAAATGAAAAAAAAATTTTTGTCTGCATTTCCTTAGTAGAGATGGAGGTAAATCGGTTGTTGGTAAAAGCTGTGTGCGTCTTTCTTCAGATTGTGACTCATATTCTTATGGCTCTCTCCTCTTTGAATTCTTTGAAAACAGTGCTCTCCTTGCACTAATATGAATGCAATAGTGAGGAATATAAAATTTATTCAAGATTTTAGAAGGAAGCTAGAAGAGAGAAGTTGTACCGCATGATATCAAGATTGCACTTAAAAATAAACCAAGGCCGGGCGCATTGGCTCATGCCTGTAATCCTAGCACTTTGGGAGGCTGAGGTGGGCAGATCACCTGAGGTCAGGAGATCGAGACCATCCTGGCCAACATGGTGAAACCCTGTCTCTACTAAAAATACAAAAAATTAGCCGGGCTTGGTGGCGGGCACCTGTAATTCCAGTTACTTGGGAGGCTGAGGCAGGAGAATCGCTTGAACCCGGGAGGCAGAGGTTGCAGTGAGCCGAGATCCCACCATTGCACTCCAGCCTGGGCAAGAGCGAAACTCCGTCTCAAAAATTAAAAAAAATCATAATAATAAATGAATAAACTAACAAACCTTTTGCGGTATCTCATGTCCCAAATCTCTCTTCTTGGCTCAGCATCTCTTCCTGCTCCTGAGCCACATCACCTTCTCTCTGAATTTTCTTCTAAGAGCAGTTCAGTTCAATACCCACATGACTTTCAAAAGTCTTAACCTCACCTACTAGTTAATATAATCTTCAAGGAAGTTAAAGGAATTAAATTGAAGACTTTGTTTGCCTTGTGAACAAAAAATTCCCCAGTTGCCAGGTTTCACTAAAGCTGTGATGAATGAAGGTGACATCAATCTACATTTCCCTGATTTATGTTTGCTCCACAGGCGAGGAGGAAACCTGGGTTACAGTGGTACCATGTTTCCAGTGTGTCCTCATCAGATTCCGGTCCTTTTCACTATGATGTTGCAACCTGTGTGTCCCCCTGCCCTGTGTGGGGCTGAGGTCCTGCACCCACCTGTCCTGTCTCCTTCCTGATGGTTGCTAGGACCAAAACCCAGAGGGGAGAATGAGCTGCACTCACAGGGGGTGACTTGGGGACTGGGTCCAGAAAGTGGCTCATCCATAAGAGCTTGTTTAGAGCTACCTAAGAGGAGTCTTCCCTGGTCCCAGACTTGGTTGCACGTTAGAATCAGCTGCGGAGCTTTTAAAAATGCCTATGCCTGCCGGGTGCAGTGACTCATGCCTGTAATCCCAGCACTTTGGGAGGTTGAGGCGGGTGGATCACAAGGTCAGGAGATCAAGACCAGCCTGACCAACATGGTGAAACCCCATCTCTACTAAAAATACAAAAATTAGCTGGGCATGGTGGTGCATGCCTGTAATCCCAGCTACTGAGGAGGCTGAGGTAGGAAAAATTGCTTAAACCCGGGAGGCGGAGGTTGCAGTAAGCCAAGATCACACCACTGCACTCCAGCCTGGGCAACAAAGAGAGACTCCATCTCAAAAAAAAAAAGCCTATGGCTAGGCCACATTCCATAGCAATCACATCAGAATCCTTGGTGCAGGACCTAGGCATCAGGATTTTTGTTGTTGGTTGAGACGAAGTCTTGCTCTGTCACCCAGGCTGGAGTGCAGTGGCGTGATCTTGGCTCACTGCAACCTCCGCCTCCCAGCCTCAAGCAATTCTC
The DNA here is from genome assembly GCF_029281585.2 of Gorilla gorilla gorilla. Lineage (NCBI taxonomy): Eukaryota > Metazoa > Chordata > Mammalia > Primates > Hominidae > Gorilla > Gorilla gorilla. The sequence goes on from NC_073237.2 coordinate 72,647,186, forward strand.
CTGCCTCAGCCTCCAGAGTAGCTGAGACTACAGGTGCCCACCACCATGCCCGGCTAATTTTTTTATTTTTAGTACAGACAGGGTTTTACCATGTTGGCCAGGCTGGTCTCAAACTCCTGACTTCAGGTGATCTGCCTGCCTCGGCCTCTCAAAGTGCTGGGATTACAGGCATGAGCCATCACCACTCTCAGCCAGCATCAGGATTTGTTAAGGTTCCATAAGTAATTCCAATGGGTAGCAATGGTGAGAACCATCAGACTAGATGATGTATAAAAAGTCCACATTATGCTAAGACATTATAACAATTTTGTTCAAAACACTTCACATAATTAAATGGGCTATATTTTCATCATAGTATCTGTTTCGTATGTGGGAAATTTGAGACACAAAGAAAGCGTGAGTCATACCAGACAGACCATAGGTGAACTGTTAAGGAGGGAGAAGCCGCAGTGTCACCTTCCACAGTCCTGCTCCCATTAAGGCCTATGAAGTGGAAAATGCAGTATTATTCTTTGAGGTTTCCTGGGACTAGAAAAGGTCAGAGTCTCTTAATGGGTAATGCAGACAGCCGGAATGCAATCATCAGGTATTCATTTCTGTTTTAAGGTTTTACGTCTGAGAAACCTGAAACCTGAAGAAGTAAAGCAATCATGATTTTTTAAAAACTTAATAATATGGTTTTGGATTTAAAAAGAAAGACTGACTCAGAGCTGGGGAAAACACTCACTTGTGATACGGATCAACGTGAAAACAGCTTAACTCTGTTCCATGGCAATTCACACAGTGTGACTCAGAGACACCTCTCTTCACCAGCTCTGGCTCAGGGGATGTGAAGGCAGAAGCAGAGGTCACAGTGACTTCATCTGAGAAGGACTTAACTGACCATTGCTGGTTTTGAAGCCGGAGGAAGGCCCACAGTCAATGAATGAGAGTGGCTTCGAGAAGCTAGAAATGGCAAGGAAATAGATTTTACTCTAAAGCTCCCAGAAAGAAACACGGTTCTGCTGACACCTCGATTTTAGGCCAGTGAGACCTGCTTCAGACTTCTGACCTACAGAACAGTAAGAAAATAAATTTGTGTTGCTTATAGCCATGCTGTGTGTGGTAGTTTGTTACAGCAGCAATAAGAAACTAACACAGTTGTGACCAGGCGCCATGGCTCATGCCTGTAATCCAAGCACTTTGGGAGGCTGAGGTGGGCGGATCACTTGAGGTCAGGAGTTCGAGACCAGCCTGGCCAACATGGCAAAACCCTGTCCCTACTAAAAATACAAAAATTAGCTGGGCTTGGTGGTAGGCGCCTGTAATCCCAGCTACTTGGGAGGCTGAGGCAGGAGAACCACTTGAACCCGCGAGGCAGAGGTTGCAGTGAGCCAAGATCATGCCACTGCACTCCAGCCTGGGCAACAGAGTGAGACTCCATCTCAAAAAAGAAAGAAAGAAACTAACACAGTGGTTTTATCTGATTATCCGATTATCAGAAGTAGTAAGAGAAATGTGAAAATGGTTCTTAAGTTACAAAGTACCATATGAAGATAAAGTATTCATTCATTTATTCTCTTATTTATTCATCAAATATTATTGAGCTCCTCCTACTTTGAGCCAAGCACTTTTATAGATGTTGGGAATATACTAAAGCCAAAATGGATTTAAAACAAAACAAACACTGGCCAGGTTCAGTGGCTCATGCCTGTAATCCCAGGCTGTATGTGGGGCATGAGAGGAAGCAGGAGATGTCAGGTGAGATACAGCAGTAGCATGGCCCAAGGTGGTAGCAATGGAGGTGGTTAAAAGGGATCCTAATCTGGATATATTTTGAAATAGAGGCCGGGTTCAAAAGCTCACGCCTGTAACCCCAGCAATTTGGGAGGCCAAGGCAGGTGGATCACTTGAGCTCAGGAGTTCGAGACCAGCCTGGCCAACATGGTGAAACCCCATCTGTCAAGACCAGCTCGGTCAGGGAGACCCTAACCCAATGGTGCTAGAGGAATTAAAGACACACACACAGAAATATAGAGGTGTGAAGTGGGATATCAGGGGTCTCACAGCCTTCAGAGCTGAGAGCCCCGAACAGAGATTTACCCACGTATTTATTAACAGCAAGCCAGTCATTCGCATTGTTTCTATAGATATTAAATTAACTAAAAGTATCCCTTATGGGAAACGAAGGGATGGGCCAAATTAAAGGAATAGCTTGGGCTAGTTAACTGCAGCAGGAGCATGTCCTTAAGGCACAGATCACTCATGCTATTGTTTGTGGCTTAAGAATGCCTTTAAGCGGTTTTCTGCCCTGGGTGGGCCAGGTGTTCCTTGCCCTCATTCTGGTAAACCCACAACCTTCCAGCATGGCTGTTATGGCCATCATGAACATATCACAGTGCTGCAGAGATTTTGTTTATGGCCAGTTTTGGGGCCAGTTTATGGCCAGATTTTGGGGGACTTGTTCCCAACATCCATCTCTACTAAAGATACAAAAGCTAGCCAGGTGTGGTGGTGCATGCCTATAGTCCCAGCTACTTGGGAGGCTGAAGCAGGAGAATCGCTTGAACCTGGGAGGCGGAGGTTTCAGTGAGCCACTGCACTCCAGCCTGGGCAACAGAGTGAGACTCTGTCTAAAAAAAGAAAGAAAGAAAAAAAAAAAAAAGAGCCAAAAGCATTTGTTGAATTGGGTGTGTGCTTTGTGAAAAGAGAGGCAAGACAGATGACTCCAGGAGTTTTTGGCCTGAGCAACTAGATGGAGTTGTCAATGAGTAAGTCCAGGAGAAAAGTGGGAGAAGCAGGCTCCGGGAGAAGAAGATAAGGAGCTGCGTATTGGACATGTTTGTTTGAAATGCCAATTTTACCTGTAAAGGGAGATGTTAACTAAGCAGTTGGAAATATGAGTCTGGAGTTCTGAGGACAGGTCCAGACTAGAGATAGAAATCAGAGCGATGTCGAGGTTAAATCTAGATGTACTTAACAGCATGAGGTTGGATGAGGCCATACAGAAGGGCTGTAGAGAAAAAAGAAGAGATCTGAGGCCTGAGTCGTGAAGCTCTGCAGGGTTAAGAGGCCTGGGGGAAGAGGAGGAAACTGAAGGCTGACAAAGAGTGACGAGAACAAAGCCATGAGGATTAAGAGTCCAGGTGAGGAAAAAGGGTTTCAAGGTCAAGGAGTGATGATTTGTCTGAAATGCTGCTGAGAGTACAGGTAAAACAAGTTTAGATAAATGTCTGCTGGATTTAGAACCACAGAGCTGAAATGGACAGGGGCAGTTTCCCTAGAGGCACGGGACTAAGCACCTGATTAGACAGGGTTTAATATAATTTGGAGACACCAGATACAGGCAATTCTTTTGACACAAAACAATCAGGTTCTTCCAGAAACTCCCTTTTCTGTTTTCACAAGGAGGCTGATGCCCTCTTGGGCCCTCTGTGTTGTTCTGGAGACCTCAGCTCTTAGCCTGCTGAAGGCAAGGAACAGGCGACAACCACAGCACCTTCTTCGCTGACCACAGCAAGGGGGAATGAAGGTCAGTTTTCTATGAAGCAGGAGTCAGTAAACTGCAGCAAACTATGATCACACCTGTTCATTTACGTGCTGTCTGTGGCTGCTGTCACACTAGAGGGACACAGGTAAGAGGTTGTGAGAGAATAAATAGCCCACCATGCTTCAAATATTTACTATCTGGCCCTTTCCAGAAAAGGAAAGCTCTGCTATAAATAGAGAATTAGGGCAGTAGCTAAGGAGGAAGGGGCTCAAGAAAGGGTTGTCAAAAGGAGAAATAACATTTTTGTATGCTGATAGGAACGATTCTGTGGAGAGAAAAAAAGTTGAAGTTGCAGAAGAAAGAATTGCTCGGATGATGTTCTCAAGTATAACATCAGAGGATGTTATACCTGGAATGAGGATCAGGTGCCCCAGTGGAAGGGTTGGCTTTACTAGGAATATAGACACATGTATCTCTCATTATCACTGTATGAAAAGATGTGGTACCTTACACATGAGAGCAATGTAAAGTTTAAACTCTTTGTTTCAGGTTTTCCTTTCCTTATTTATTTATTTATTTATTTTTTTTTGACAGTCTCACTCTTTCACCCAGGCTGGAGTGCAGTGGCTCAGTCTCGGCTCACTGCAAACTTCACCTCTTGGGCTCAAGCGATTCTTGTCCCTCAGCCTCCCGAGTAGCTGGGATTACAGTCATGTACCACCAAGCCCAGCTAATTTTTGTATTTCTTTTTTGGTAGAGATGGGGTTTCAACATGTTGGCCAGGCTGGTCTCAAACTCCCGAGCTCAAGCGATCCTCCCGCCTTGGCCTCCCTCAGTTTTTACTTATTAGAATTGGCAAAGATAAAAACTGTGGCTAGGTGGGGTGGCTCACACCTGTAATCCCAGCAATCTGGGAGGCCAAGGTGGAAGGAATGCTTGAGGTCAGGAGTTCGGGACCAGCCTGGACAACATGGTGAGACTCCTGTCTCTATAAAAAATAGAAAATACGAAAATTAGCCAGACACGGTGGTGTGTGCCTGTTGTTCCAGCTACTCAAGAGGCTGAGGAGGGAGGATCTCTTAAGCCTAGAAGTTTGAGGCTGCAGTGAGCTGTGGTCAACTACACCACTGGACTCCAGCCTGGGCAACAGAGCAAGACCCCATTTCCTAAATAAATCAATAAATATTATTTTTAAAACCTGTGATAATTTGCTCTGTTGGTGAGTGTGTGGGGGAAACAGGAAGTCACACATTGCTGGTGAGAATGTAAATTGGAACAATTTCTCTGTGGAAGACATGAAGAGTCATCAGGAAGCTTAAGGCCTGGGAGTTCCTAGGGGATCATCTATCTAGAAAATTTACCCTGGGAAACTGACCTTCAAGTCTCCCTTGCAGAGATTATGCAGGAATGAACTGGAGTGACTCCAGTGCCCTTCTCTGGTCAGGAACATAGCCGGGGGCTCCAGAACATATAGAGGGTGTAAGACAAGGAGAGTTTTTGCAGAAGCTGATGGGAGCCAGCACACAGCACCCAGGGAAGTTTGCCCTTGTGGAAAAGACGGCTGCCAAAACTCCAGCTCCATGCAATCTTCTTAGAGTTTAAATTCTCCTATCCTTTATCAAGGTCTAAGGAACTTGTTTCTTTTGCCTGTGTCTGATGGTATCTATTGCCAATCATCTTCCCCCACACAGAGGGTAAGACCTATCAACTTTTTAAATGCACATACATTTTGACCAAGCAATACCACTTACGGCAATTAATACTACACATATGTTTTATATATGTGTGAAGACATTCACTGTAGCATTGTTTATAATAGCAAAAAAATGGAAACAACTGGAATGGCCATTAGGGAACTATTTGAATATCATGGCATAGCCCCGTACTGGATAGACACTGAAAAGAACAAAGAGGCTTTATATAAACTAATATGGAATGATTTTCCAAACGTGTTAAGTGAGGAGAAGCAAAGTAAAGAACATATATGGGCCAAGCATAGTGGCTTGGTGTTTACATACATTAGATTTTAGAGGTACATACTAAAGAGGCAGTTTAGGCTGGGCACAGTGGCTCATGCCTGTAATCCCAGCACTTTGGGAGGCTGAGACGGGCAGATCACTCGAGTCCATGAGTTTGAGGCCAACGTGGCCAACATGGGGATACCTCATCTCTACAAAAAATACAAAAATTAACTGGGCATGGTAGCGTCCACCTGTAATCCCAGCTACTTGGGAGGCTGAGGTAGGAGGATTGTCTGAGCCCAGGAGATTGAGGCTGCAGTGAGCAGGGAGCGTGCCACTGCACTACAGCCTGGGCAGAGTGAAACCCTGTGTCAAAAAAAAAAAAAAAAAAAAAGAACAGATATGGATGGTATGTGGGTATTGCTGAATTGCTTCTTCCTTTTCTTTTTTTCTTTTTCTTCTTTTTCTTTTTTGAAGACAGATCTCACTCTCACCCAGGCTGGAGTGCAGTGGCTTGATCACCACTCACTGCAGCCTCAACCTCCCGGGCTCAGGCAATCCTTCCACTTTAGCCTCCTTAATAGCTGGGACCATAGGTGCGCACCACCACGCCCCAGCTAATTTTTATTTTTATTTTTATTTTTTTGTAGAGAGAGGTTTCACCATGTTGCCCAGGCTGGTCTTAAACTCCTGGGCTTAAGCGATCGGCCTGCCTCAGCCTCCCAAAGTGCTGGGATTACAGGCATGAACCACTGTGCCCAGCCTAAACTGCCTCTTTAGTATATACCTCTAACATCTAATGTATGTAAACACTAGGACTGATTTTCACGCTATTTCTTAACTATTTTATAGTTATACATGTGATTTTGCACACTACCACCAGAGGGGGCCTCTGCCACACTTCACGCAATATTTACAAGTCAGTATGAAGGATGTTTATTAAATAATTTTTATATCTAGAACATTCTTGTTCATTTAGCAAAGGCATTTTGGTGCTCAGCTTAAAAAAAAACTCTGTGAGTACCCTGGCTCATCCGTCTTCTTTAGCATGTCAGTCCACAATCCCTGTGTCCAGTATGCCCTGACCCTGTCATCTTCCTTTGCTGTGCTGGATTCCTGAAACTGTGAAAATGCCTCACAACTTCTATGCACTCTTACCCTCAAAAGAGTGCATTTAGTGGCATGGCTGTGCCAGCCGTCTTTGTCCAGATGGCTTCCAGATAGGAATCACTGAGTCCAGGAATACTTTGAGAAGCCTGGAGAGCCTCTACTCTTTGAAAGTTTATCATCACTGCAAACTCAGCGAGTCCAGATTTTGCTCAACACATGCTGTCTGCTTTCTGTTTACCCCTCTAGTCTTTACTAACAGACACTTTATATATATATATATATACACACAGCCAGGCGCAGTGGCTCGTGCCTGTAATCCGAGCACTCTGGGAGCCCGAGGCAGGCGGATTACTTAAGCCCAGGAGTTTGAGACCAGCCTGGGCAACATGGTGAAACCCTATCTCTACAAAAAATACAAAAATTAGCCAGGTGTGGTGGCACGTACCTGTAGTACCAGGTATTTGGGAGGCTGAGGTGGGAGGATGGCTTGAGCCCAGAAGACTGAGGCTACAGCGAGCTGTGATCATGCCACTGCACTCCAGCCTGGGTTGCAGAGTACGACCCCACCTCAAAACAACAACGACAGCAAAAAAATCTTATTGAGGCATGGTTTAATAAAATATAGCTGTTTAGGTGTATAGTTTCATGACTTCTGACCAACCTACTCACCCAGGCAATTATTACCATAATCAAGATAAAGAACATTTCTATCACCCCAAAAAGCAAATGCCCTCCTCTCCCCACACTCAGCCCCAGCAACAACTGCTCTCCTTTCTGTCACTATAGATTAGATTTGCCTCTTCCAGAATTTCAGATACATAAACATGAATCAAATGGTCTGTACTCTTTCGTGTTTGGCACCTTTATCTCCACATAAGGTCTGGAGATTCATCCATGTTGAAGTGTGAATCAATTTTGCTTTCTTAAATGTCATTCCATTATTTTAATATGATATGCTGCAATTTGTTGATCCATTTAGACAGGTACTTCTTTTAACTTGTTTTTGCTGGTAAACACCCTGATGGGCATCTGCTTACTGTATATGTTATTTTCTTTTGGACAGAAATGCTAAATTTACTATTATTTGTTCATTTATTTTATGTTTTTCCAAAATGGAAACATCTTTCTGAAACAATGGGAAAGGGATCAGAATATGCCACCCCAGGCTGGGCGTGGTGGCAGGGCCTATAATCCCAGCATTTTGGGAGGCTGAAGTGAGAAGATCCCTTGAGGCCAGGAGTTTGAGACCAGCCTGGGCAATAAAGCAAGACCCTGTCTCTACCAAAAACAAAATAAAATAAATTAGCAGGGCGGGGTAGTATGTACCTGTAGTCCTAGCTACTTGGTTCAAGATGACAGTGAGGTATGATCACACTACCACACTCCAGCCTGGGCAACAACAAACAAGACCCTGCCTCTATAAAAAACAACAAAAAAACAGGCAAATAAAATGATAATAGTAAAAGTAAAAAAGAATGTGCCACCTCAAAACATGCCATATTGGCATAAGGATTATTTTGAGCTAAAGGCAATTGAGAAACAGCAGACACAAGCAAAACTCTTTGCCCTCTCTCTTTCTACCTACAAACCTTTGCCTAATTTCCCTTTGCAAAGGTGATGCCCTCTCCCATACCAGAATAAGGTGAACAATTCATCTGCATAACACATCTCACTAAACAAGCCTTAATTACCATGCCTTTCCCAGTTACCTTCCCACAATTTACCCACACCAGAGAAGCCCAGCCTGTCCCCATTTCCCTTGTCTAGTAGCTCCCCACACTTTATCATCCTCTGTTAAAATGTTGTATAAGCTCCTGGGTCTAAGCACCTCTTTGGGATTTTCACTTTTTTTCTGTGAAGCTTACATATGCAAACAAAATAAACCTTTTCGTTTTTGTTTGTTTGTTTTGTTTTGTTTTTGAGACAGAGTCTCACCCTGTCACCCAGGCTGGAGTGCAATGGTGTGATCTCGGCTCACTGCAACCTCTGCCTCCTGGGCTCAAGTGATTCTCATGCCTCAGCCTCCCAAGTAGCTAGAATTACAGACGCAAACCACCACGCCCAGCTAATTTTTTGTATTTTTTGTAGAGACAGGTTTTCGCCATTTTGGCCAGGCTGGTCTCAAACTCCTGACCTCAAGTGATCCACCAGCCTCAGCCTCCCAAAGTGCTGGGATTACAGGCGTGAGCCACTGCGCCCGGCCCTATTCGCCTCTTTTTATAAATTATATGTAACTGATGGTGTGTAAATTCTGTCCTGTCTGGCAATAATTTAATTGGTTCCCGCCATCCCCACCCTATGAAAATACCAGTTTTGTTTCCATTTGCAATTCATCTTAACATTCCTTTACTCCAGATAAATCTGTGCTTTTTGACTTTTCCTTTGAAATGTTTATAACGTACATCTGATTCCCTTATAGCATATGCATAAATTCCTTAACAGATGTGCACTTTTATATTTGTATGAGTCATGATTTTATCTTTCTCTGAAAACTATTTTTTAACAACCCTTACATTGTTTACAGTGTTTCGATTCTGAAATCTTTGTGTATTTGTAAAATTTCCTACATAGGATAAATTCCTAGATGAATAGTTGTCAATAAGTATCCATGTTGTCCAAATGCCTTCTAGAAATTTTGTAGAAATCTCTACAACAGAGAGCAGCACAGGAGTCTGTATTCCTACACCTTCATCTATATTGTGTTTATCAATCTTTTTCAACTTTGCCAATCTGATAGGTAAAAAGTGATTTGTAGTTTTAATTTGCATTTCTTCAATTCCTATTGAAGTTGAGCATCTTTTTATGTGGATTTCTTCTTTAGTGAAGTATCTTATCATGCCCTTTGCCCATTTTTCACCTGGTGCATATTTTTATGTAAAAACCCCTTTATTTGAAAAATTAATTTTTGCTTACATACTATTGCATATATTTTCTAGTTTGTTGACTTTTAACTTTATGATATATTTTGTTATGCATACATTTAACACTTTAATGTATTAACTATATCAAACTATTTTGTGTGTGATTTTAGCTTTGTTGCCATTCTGAGAAATGCTGCCTGCTCTTAAAAGAGATCAACCTGTTTCTTTTTAAAAACATTAAAGAACTTACATGTATGGGTTTTAGAAACATATTTCAGGCTTTACTCTACCTGGAATTTGCATGCTTAGGAGCCACACTTTCTTTTTTTCCTGGACAGTACATTTATGATTGAATTTGCTTTCTCCATGCTTTGAAAGTAGTACCTTACTCTTTTATGTCTTCCTCATGTTCTTTTCAATGTAATTTGATTAAATTTCTAAAACAATTCAAAACTAATTTTGTAGCATTTGTCAAAATAAATCTGGATTTAGGCAAGGGGAGACTTTATTCAAAAGGATTATTGCAAGAAGAGGATGGGTGGTTATCATAAAAGGATGAGGAGAGCTCTTTAGCCAGTGCTATTTTTCAGAAAAACAAGGCTCTGGCAAAGATCAACACTGTTGACCTCCCTTTTGTTAATGATAAAAGAATATTATTCACCACTGAGCAATTCAGATGCAATCCTAAGCCTCCTGCATGGGGTGAGTCAGGGACTAAGAAACAGTCTCCTGGGAACTCTGGTTGGTGTTGTTCCCACAAAACCAGCTGAAGCATCTGTTGAAAGGTGGTGGCAAAAATCAGTTGTTTAAGGGTCAGGTATCTTAAAATGAGGAATGCCTACCATTAAAAAGAGAAATGTTAATTAAAAGTTTTAATATAAAAGGCCAAAGAAATATTAATCTTGGCATCTACAAGCCAAGGAGACAGGCCTCAGAAAAAACCCAACTCTGCTGACACTCAATTTTGGACTTCCAGCCTCCAGAATTGTGAGAAAACAAAATTCTGTTGTTTAAAGTACCAGTCTATGGTACTTTGTTGACAGACCTAGCAAAGTAATATACCTACAGAGAAAACTATGAAGTAGATAATTAGCTGTCTGTCATATACCAGCATATTGTAGCAGACTAGTCAAGCTTAAGGTTATATATCGTGTGACTTTTTTATAGCCATACACTTCCTTATAGTACAACTTTTCTTTTGTTTTCTTTCTTTTTTTTTTTTTTTTTTTTTTTTTTGTTGTTGTTGTTGTTTTGAGATGGAGTCTCTCTCTGTCGCCCAGGCTGGAGTGCAATGGTGTGATCTCGGCTTACTGCAACCTCCACCTCCTGGGTTCAAGTGATTCTCCTGCCTCAGCCTCCCAAGTAAGTGGGATTACAGGCCCCTGCCACCACATCCAGCTAATTTTTGTATTTTTAGTAGAGATGGGGTTTCACCATGTTGGTCAGGCTGATCTCAAACTCCTGACCTCAGGTGATCCACCCACCTTGGCCTCCCAAAGTGCTGGGATTACAGGTGTGAACCACTGCACCTGGCCTGTACAACTTTTCAGTGTGGCAAGAATGAACACATCATTAGCAGACCAAAATATATTTAGCCTCTCTGTACTAAAAAAAATTTACATAAGCTTTAAATTATGCTCCACTAGTCTATCTTACTTAGAAATGATCTAGGAACTTATATTAGAGCATTCTTGTGTTGCTATAAAGAACTACCTGAGACTGGGTAATTTATAAAGAAAAGAGGTTTAATTGGCTCACAGTTCTGTATGCTGTACAGAAAGCATGGCTTGGGAGGCCTCAGGAAACTTACAATCATGATGCAAGTTGAAGGGGAAGCAGGTACATCTTACATGGCTGGAGGAGGGGGAGGAGAGGCAGGGAGGAGGTGCCACATACTTTTAAACAACCAGATATCATGAGAACTCCATGACAAGACAGCACCAAAGGGATGGTGCTAAACCATTAGAAACCGACTCCATGATTCAATCACACTCCATCAGGCCCCACTTCCAACACTGGGGACTACAATTTGATACGAGATTTGGGCAGGGACACTGATCGAAACCATATCACCCCCGAAGTGGGAAGGGCTCCCTACCCAGCTAGTTTCCCCTTCAGCCAGACCAGCTGTACCCTACTTAATCCTCAATCTAAGGAGCTTTACCTACCTGCCAGCCCCCAGAACTATTTGAACAAGCCAATTACATCCTCCCGTGGAATAAAAGGTTACCTCACTCTTGTGCCATTACTACAAAGCCTGCCTCACACAGCCCCTGCTGCTTCAGTCTGCTTTCAAATGCAATTCCCATGTGGCTCTGCCTGGCATGCAATAACCTCCTCACTCCTTAGGCTGTGAGTATGTAACTGAAAAAACTGTAGCCAATCTCATCTGCCCAGTATTGGGTGTCATCTGTTCAGCCATCTCCTGCTTAGCACAGGAGATTCCTGCTTCACCAGTGGTGTGAAGAGAAGGTGGTCAGAACAGAAGGGAGGCCTAATCTTGAGTGACCATGAGTTGAGGAGCTGGAGTGGGTAGGAAAAGGTGTGTAGGAATGGGTAGAGGGGTGAAGGAGGTGGACAGATTAAATCATTCAAGGCAACAAAAGAGAAGGTTTAGTGGTAAAAAGGAGGCATGAGGATGATGGGAAGGGAGAAGTCTTAGATGAGCTGGTTTAAGGAGATCTCATGTTTCCCAAAGAGGCCTTTGAGGTTCTAGGTTACCTTTAGTAAATCGTGCCATTTTTGAGGCTATTAAACTGAATTAGTGCCATAATAGCAGGTACTCAGTGGGGGAAGAGGAGGGCATCTGATAGAGTGAGAGTTACCCATGGCATTAGTGGATAGTCAGCCCAAAGAAAAGTCTTTAAAGGAGCCAAGAAAAAGTCCCACTTGATTAATTCCCTTGAACAATCCCCAGGTCGAGGAGCTGAGGAAACACAGAAGTCTCACAGGAGGGCCAAAGCATCTCTTTGCCTAAAACAATCAAAGTAACCTCTTACTGTTCTTCAACAGACAAGATGGCCAGAGCACTGGTTCAAGACTTGAACTCACCCAAGAGTCCTCAAGTCCTGAACATGGCACCTTTACCTGGGTGGGGCTGGTGAAGGTCCCTAGGTGAGTTCCAGTCTTGAGCTGGATCACAGCAATGAGAACTGTCAAATAAAAACCAAATCCAGATCTAGGTAAGGAGAGACTTTATTTAGAAGGATTATTGCAATAGAAAAAGAGAATGTCACAATAGGGGAGGGACAGCATTCTAATAGAATGCTTCAACCATAAGATCTGCAAGCTTTTGAAAGGTCAGGCAGAAAAGGGTTTTTCTTTTTTTGGGAGTAGTAAACAATGTTAAAAATAACCAGTATCGGCTGGGTGCGGTGGCTCATGCCTGTAATCCCAGCACTCTGACAGGCCAAGGTGGGAGGATCACCTGAGGTCAGGAGTTTGAGACCAGCCTGACCAACATGGTGAAAACTCGTCTAAAAATACAAAATTAGCTGGGCATGGTTGGTGCATGCCTGTAATCCCAGCTACTTGGGAGGCTGAGGCAGAAGAATCGCTTGAACCCGGTAGGCGAAGGTTGCAGTGAGCTAAGATTGCACCACCATTGCACTCCAGCCTGGGCAACAAGAGCGAAACTCTGTCTCAGAAAAGAAAAAAAAAAAAAAAAAAAAGAACCAGTATCAGGGAGTGGGATGAGCAGGTGGCCCGATCAGGCAATTGATCAGGACAGAGTTTCTTTGTGGTCAGCTGGAAAAGGGCTTCTTGGGAGGGGATGTGATATGGTTTGGCTGTGTTCCCACCCAAACCCCACCCAAATCTCATCTTGAATTGTAATCCCCATAATCCCGATGTGGCGAGGGAGGGGCTTGGTGGAGGTGATTGGATCGTGGGGGCAGTTTCCCCTGTGTTGTTTTTGTGATAGTGAGTGAGTTCTCAGGAGATCTGATGGTCTTATAAGGCTGTTTTCCCTGCTCTTGCTTGCTCTCTCTCACCTGCCGCCATGTAAGATATGCCTCTTCCCCTTCTGTCATGATTAAAAGTTTCCTGAGGCTCCCCCAGCCATGCAAAACTGTGAGTCAATTAAACCTCTTTTCTTTTCTTTTTTTTTTTTTTTGTTAGACAGAGTCTCACTCTGTCACCAGGTTGGAGTGCAGTGGCATGATCTCAGCTCACTGCAACCTCCGCCTCCTGGGTTCAAGCGACTCTCCTGCCTCAACCTCCTGAGTAGCTGGGATTACAGGCGTGCACCACCACGCCTGGCTAAGTTTTGTATTTTTAGTAGAAACAGAGTTTCACCATGTTGGTCAGGCTGGTCTCGAACTCCTAACCTTGTGATTCGCCCGCCTCAGCCTCGCAGAGTGCTGAGATTACAGGCGTGAGCCACCGCACCCAGCCTTTAAACCTCTTTTCTTTATAAATTATCCAGTCTCAGAAATGTCTTTATAGCAATATGAAAGCAGACTAATACAGGACGTTAAGGGGCTTATTCCATATTCCAATGCTGGTTTAGGCTGAGACTAGATTAAAGGGCAAAGACCTGATGGAAGGAGAAAAGCCTCATTGAAGTTTGATCAAGTAAGGTATTTGCCCAGATTGATCAGTAGGGGCAAATGGTTCAGCTAACCATTTATAAGATGAGAATGGAAATTTGGAGGGCATGACTATGGCCTTGTCGTAGGTGTGAAAGGATGTTATCCATGATACTTACCTAAGTCATTTGGGGAAAGGTGGTTCTATGTAGTTAGTGGTTTCTCAGAAAATACAGCCTGGAGAGGATGTTCACTGTTCTCCAGTAACACAAAGTATAGGTCAAGCAACACCATCCCCTTACTTTTTTTTAAATTTATTCTTATTTATTTATCTATTTTTGAGATGGAATCTTGCTCTGTCACCCAGGCTGGAGTGCAGTGGCATGATCTTGGCTCACTGGAACCTCCGCCTCCCAGATTCAACCGATTCTCGTGCCTCAGCCTCCCCGGTAGCTAGGATTACAGGCGTGTGCCACTGCACCCAGCTAATTTTTATATTTTTAGTAAAGATGGGGTTTCGCCATGTTGGCTGGGCTGGAACTCGAACTCCTTACCTCAAATGATCTGCCCACCTCGGCCTCCCGAAGTGCTGGGATTACAGGCATAAGCCACCATGCCCTGCCTCTGTCCCGTTATTTGATTGTACTTGTAACTATAGTTTTATTATGACATTTTAAGAATATATTGCTATTGTATTAATCATTACTATGACAGCTGTGTTTATCAGACACTTTCCCACATCTATAATATTAGGAGAGTTGGGTGTTTGTGATCATGAGTTTGCTCCTTGTGCTGGTTATTGAAGTATGTCTTAGAGTTCAAACTCAAGCTTCTATCCTCTGCTTTGTGAGCCAGGGCTGGGACTTAGCAAATCACATTTCCTATAAGGTTTTGCTTATAAGGGGTGCTTGAGGAGAGGGACTTGCTACTTTATAGCTGCTTACTGTTCCTGTCCATGTTACCAAGCAATGGCTCTTCTCCCTGGCTGCAGCAACAGCTGGTTCCAGTTTCTTAGATTTGTTTGTTTGTTTTAATCCACCCTCTCCCATCCAGCCTCAATGTTTACCTTCAGAGATAAAAGCACCAGCTGGGTACCGCCCCCTCCTTTGAGGTCTGACTCCCAGCCAACCAGGGGCCCTCTCCTGGCTGTTAGGTTCTGATAACCCCAACACTTCCCCTCTCCCCAGCTCTGTGCATGGCAGCTGCTTCCTGCAGTTACTCTCTCTCTGTTACTACAATGTTTTTGCCTTGCCAATCTTCATGACCTTAAATTCTCTGTAAAAGTAATTGCTGTGATTTCTGTTTTCTGACTGGGCCCTGACTGATACACCCCTAAGCATTCCAGAAATACCTTCTAAACTCCTGAAATAGATTTATGGGTGTATGTTATTGCAGGCATTAAAAATAAGTGGGCTGGGCAAGGTGGCTCACACCTGTAATCCCAGCATTTTGGGAGACTGAGGTGGGTGGATCGCTTGAGCGTGGGAGTTCAAAACCAGCCTGGGCAACATGGTGAAACCCTATCTCTACAAAAAATACCAAAAAATTACCGGGCATGGTGGCACACACCTGTAGTCCCAGCTACTTGGGAGGTTGAGGTGGGAGAATCACCTGAGCAGGGGTAAGTTGAGGCTGCAGTGAGCTGTGATTGCGCCACTGTGCTCCAGCCTGAGTAACAGAGTGAGACCCTGTCACATACACAAACAAAATGGATTACACTTATGGTATACAGGCAGTATCCAACTGACAAACAAGATATATTCCAAAAGTTAATTCATAAATCTATTGCTTGGCCACCACCCCTGGTTAATTTATCTATTTTTATTTTGTAGAGGTGAGGTCTAGCTATGCTGCCCAGGCTGATCTCAAACTCCCAGGCTCAAGTGATACTTGTACCTCGGCTTCCTAAAGTGTTGGAATTACAAGCGTGAGGCATTGCAAACAGCCAGCTATATTTTATTTTTAATTAATTTATTTATTTTTGAGATGGAGCCTTGCTTTGTCACCCAGGCCAGAGTGCAGTGGCACGATCTCAGCTCACTGCAACCTCCACCTCCCGGGTTCAAGCGATTCTCATGCCTCAGCGTCCTGAGTAGCTGGGGCTACAGGCACACGCCACCGCAGCTGGCTAATTTTTGTATTTTTAGTAGAGACGGGGTTTTGGTATGTTGGCCAGGCTGGTCTCAAACTCCTGACTTCAGGTAATCCACCCACCTCGGCCTCCCAAAGTGCTGGAATTACAGGCATGAGCCACTGTGCCCAGCCCCGGCTATACTTTAAACTTATGTTTAGCAATTAACATGTCAGTATTTTAACTTACAAATGACTCAGACACTTAATGAATATCTATTACTTAATTTAATATGTTCGAAATTTCAAGTCACCAAAAAAGATTTTTAAAACTATTTTTAAGTAGACAAATTTTATAAAACAAATTATTTTTAAAAGTTTATAAACTTTTATTCCATTTACATTTACCTAATCTACTTGCTCTTAACAATTATGCTTGAATTGCTCATGAAAAATTTCATGAGATATTAAACAAAGCTAGCCATTGAAGGAGTTCAGGAGTTTTTCCCAAAATCATTTCCTCTCCCCTAAATTGTCCCTCCCCAATGAAGAGGATACACAAGCTCCTAAAATCTCAGTTTTTGTTGGGGGAGGCAGAGGGAATATTAGTTTTTCTTTTCTGTGATACCCCCTACACGAAATCTGTGTACTTTTTCTCTTGTTAATCTACCTGCGGTCAATTTATTTTCATAGACTTAGTTATCCAAGCCTCAGAGAGTAGAGGGGAAGTCTTTCTTCCTCTATACTATCATCTTATGTTAATTTTTGTTGACAAATCAGGCAAGTATCAAACATATCACAGTCTAATGGCCTCCGAGTTGGATTTTTTTTTTTTTTTTGAGATGGAGTCTCGCTCTGTTGCCCAGGCTGGAGTGCAGTGACGCGATCTCGGCTCACTGCAAGCTCCGCCTCCCGGGTTCACGCCATTCTCCTGACTCAGCCTCCTGAGTAGCTGGGACTACAGGCTCCCGGCACCACGCCCGTCTAATTTTTTGTATATTTAGTAGAGACGCGGTTTCACCATGTTAGCCAGGATGGTCTCGAACTCCTGACCTCGTGATCCGCCCGCCTCGGCCTCCCAAAGTGCTGGGATTACAGGCGTGAGCCACCGCGCCCGGCCAGAATTTTTTTTAAACAACATGGAAACAAATAAGACCTCGTTCTGTTTTCTAGGAGCTAAAAATCCAACGAAAGAAGACACAGACACAATATTCCCCTTGTTACAAAGAGAACTGTGTCAACTTTTATAACTGACACAAAGATCTGTGCTATAAGGGCGGGGAAGGTTTTTTCCTACTTTCCACAGCAGTGTGGATTGTTCCACAGTTTAATTTGATCTTAATTTTTATGTGGAAATACACACGAATGTAATGAGTTCTTAAATGCTAAATTTAGGAAGCAAGGTTCGTTAGGGGAAAGAAAAAAACACCTACATGGTTATCTCTAAACTTTACATATCAAGAACCTTGGAATTTAATTTTATTGTTGTTCTGTAACATATTTTCATGTTTAAAATCAGAAAAGGCAGCATTTCTCGAGTTTCCTGCTTTCGAGGAAGGGAGGCATAAAATGTTTAAAAAGACGCCGCTCACACACCTCTAAGAATCAGAGCACAGTGAGGAAGAGGAGCGAGGAAGCACTAGGATCGCAGCGCTACTCCCAGACCACGTCAGTGCCCAGAGGGCGCCCTCGCCTGTAGGCGGGAACCGCGAGTCCGCAGCAAGTCCCCAGCCCAGCGCTCGCGCAGGTGGGCGAGGCGGGGACGTGGTGGGCGGGGCCTAGAAAGGCGGGGCCTCTGGGGGCGGCCCCGGGGCGGGCCACGCTGGTGTGAGGGCTGCAGGCGCAGCTCTGGAGCGCTTAGAGCGCGGCGCGGGGCGGGAGCTTGGTGGAGCAGGAGCGGCTGGGCATCCTCCTGAGACTCCGGGGTCAGACGCCCACTCCAGGTAACCGGCTCTCCCTCGTGTTCCCCTGCTCGGCCGCCCGGCGGTGGGGGAAGACTGAGAAGGATGGGTGGGAGGGAGCCGGCTCTCAGCCAGTGCCCCGTGGCCCCGGGCGGGCTGGGCTCCCCCGCGGAGGAGGAAGCAGAACCGGCGTGCGCCCGGGACCGGAATGGAGCGGCGCCTCTTCCTTCCACCTTCATTTTCCGTCCGCTCAGTGGGGCTGGGACGCCGGTGCCCTGTGTCCCCTGAAAGTCACTTTCTGGCCTCTTGCCCCTGGTCCGTGTAGCTTAGATGTCGGAGGGGTTGGCTGCGGGCGTGGATAGGCAGGGAACGAACAGACTCGCTGCCATCCCATGGGTGCCAGGGGCTTAACTTCATTTAACTTCATTGAATCCTAACCCCAGCCCGGCTAAGATGCATTTTCACCCCTACTTTACTGATAAAAGAGGCCAACGCTAGGATAATAAATGACTCACCCTGGAACAAACTATTACTAATAAGAAAAGAGACGTTAGTTTAGGGGCTCCGAAGCCTCTCCTTTCCTGCTCCCTCGCTTTCCTTCTCGCGGCAGTCTAGGAAACTCGCCCGCAGGGTCTATTACGAAACCAAGTGATTCGTCTTAAAAGCATTTTACCCCCCTCCTAGGTTTCTCTTTCCTCTTTTTTTTAAGTATCTCAGGCAGATTCCTCCAAGTTTTGGTTATTAGGTTTTTGAAGTGGAAGAAGCCCTTGCTCACTGCTTCTTTTCTCCTGGCAGCGCTTTCTGCGCAGCACAGGCACCCTCGCCTGTCACGCCTCCCTCTCCTCTTCCCGTCTCCCAGCGTGGATGAGGGCGCCTGCAGATCCCGGCTAGGGCACGGACCGCCTAGGCCGAGGTAGGTTCTGTAGGCACCTGGCATGCTGTAGATGCATATAAACGTTGCCCTGTGCACCCTTTGCCTTGTTATTTCTTTCTGCAGAAAAGAGAGTCGGTTTTTTAGACATAATGGGGCAAGAGGCCAATTGGGAAGATATATGGTGTTCAAAGAAAGCCGTGGTACCTTGAGATGAGAATGCGGCCACAGCTTTTTGTGGGCTGAATTTGATGGGTGGGAGGTGAGAGACGTGGTCTGGAAGTTGTCTCTTCGTCTGGCATTCTGCCCCCCTTCCAGAGCTGTTCTGAAAGGCCGGTTTGTTTTATAGAGGGGAGGAGGAGGGCTTAATAGTTTTTAAAGAGAAGTGTAAATTACCTGCTAGGAGCTTAGGCAATTCCAGGCAGGCCCCCGTGCTGGAGGCTTTGGTAACAGATTTCAGTTCTAGCAGGGAGGAAAACTCAGACTGTGTAGATACCTGCTTTTTCTTAAAGGAATTTTTTTCAGGCCCTTAAAATGGTAGTTTTGGGAAACTGATTTCTTAGAAATGGCAAACTCCTTTATTTTTAAATACAATATACCAAACTATGAATTTACTTTTAAAAAGTTTTATTGGCCGAGAGGTTGATATTTTTTCCATTTCATGATGAGGGTTTGACGGTCACTGCCACCTCCTCTGCCCGTCCTTCAACTTGGCCCTGTAAAGGACCTCCTTAGCCTTGGCCCCAAGTTTGTACTAGATTCTGTCCTTCATTAATTATAGTTCATTCTTGATTAATGATAGCAATGCTTCCACTCACTTTTTAAGGAGTTACTCCTTTTCCGTTTGTAATTGAATTGCTTAACAGTAAGAAAAACGTTTTTCCCTAAAACTGGGATCACAAAATCCACTTTATCCACATGGACTAAACAGGTAATGCACGAGAGTGCTTGGTTGGGCCCAGGTGACTGCAGAGGAACCTGCTAAGTCTGGGTGGATATTGGCCATTTCCACCGAGTATCCATGCAGGAATTCCCATAGAGCCATACAGTGTAGGCAGCTTTTTTTTTTTTTCCCACGAATAGCTGAGAACTTTTACTTAAAAATAAAAAATGTAAAGCCTGATTTTAAATATTGGCTCATATTTTTTCCTTTTTAGAACACAAAGAGGGCCGGGCGCAGTGGCTCACACCTGTAATCCCGGCACTTTGGGAGGCCGAGGCGGGTGGATCACGAGGTCAGGAGTTCAAGACCAGCCTGGCCAAGATGGTGTCTCTACTAAAAATTCAAAAATTAGCTGGGCGTGGTGGCCGGGCGCCTGTAATCCCAGCTACTCGCGAGGCTGAGACGGAGAATTGCTTGAACCCGGGAGGCGGAGGTTGCAGTGAGCCGAGATTGCACCACTGCACTCCAGCCTGGGTGACAGAGCGAGAGTCTGTCTCAAAAAACAAAAAAAAAAAAAAAAAAACCACAAAGAGGTTGGGCATGGTGGCTCACACCTGTAATCCCAACATTTTGGGAGGCCGAGGCTGGTGGATCACTTGAGGTCAGGAGTTCAAGACCAGCCTGACCAACATGGCAAAACCCCATCTCTACAAAAATATTCAAAAATTAGCCAGGTGTGGTGGTGGGCACCTGTAATCCTAGCTACTCAGGAGACTGAGGCAGGATAATTGCTTGAATCCGGGAGGTAGAGCTTAGGATGAGCAGGGATCGTGCCACTGCACTCAAGCCTGGACGACAGAGTGAAGCTCCGTCTCAAAACAAAAATCCCACAAAGAATAAAATCAGATTTGTTTCATGCATCATCTGTTTGCAAAACTCTGCCTTGAAAACTGCTACTGTACATGGCGATTATATTCTCCGATGAATGGAAAATTCTGAACTGTGATGTAGATATTGTACATTTTTCATGAAATGAAGTGGTAGAAAACAGAAATTACTACTGGAAATGATCCCTTCTGACTGTCAAATTCTGTTTTCTATGAAGTGTGTGGTATTTCAGCTATACTGTATTTTTTTTTTCATAGAGCCAACCAAGGACTCTTGTCACTATTTTTATTTATTCGAATGAGAAATGTATTCATGGTTCCAGGTCAGTATGTCAAATGTCTAACTCCCTGTCTTAAAAAGGGAGTTCCCAAATGACTGTTCATATAGCCATACGTGTTTCTTGTGGAGACTGTCTGTATTCTTGGCTTTGTCACTGGATTTGTGGCTTAGTGCTGTCACGTTTCCTATCTGAGGCAAATGCCATGTATGTTTAGACCAGCCTTTCTCAATTGTGGCACTTTTGACATTTTTGGCCAGTTAAATTCTGTTGTGGGGGCTGTCCTGTGCATTGCAGGATGTTTAGCAGCATCTCTGGCCTCTACCTACTAAATGCCAGTGCACCCTCCCTGCAGTTAAATGACCCCAAATGTCTCCAGACATAGGCACATGTTCTCCGGAGAACAAAGTCATCTTCAGTTGAGGAACAAAATGAACCTATATTTAAGATGGTCTAAATGTTTCTGAGAAGGTCTAAACATTTATAAGCTTAACAATTAACTTGAAACTCTTCACGACTAGAGAAGCTATTTGTAAATTTAAACATCTGACGTCCTGAAACACCTTTATCTTAAAGATAACTAAACCAGTGTTCTTTGTGAACGGCCAATGTGTCCTGCCAGTTTTTTTTTTCTTTTTCCTATTCTGAGAAGCTTGCCCTGCCAGTTTCTATCTCCAAAGAAATTTCAAGCGTTCAGTGTATTTGTTAAATTTCATAAAGTTTAAAAAGTTGGAAATGAAAAAGGAATTCTACGGTAGTTTTAAGTAGAATTTAGTTTTAAGAAAAATTAACCTCTTTTTAGCTAACAGCAATAAAACGAAGACTGCTGTGTATTTCTGTAATCTGAAAAATCTCAACTTTCTCAAAGGGAGCGCTACATAATGTATGATATAATTTATATCAGAAGAAAACATGTCCTAGAAATGTAACCCTCTTTATTAGGACTTACATGTGCTCAGGGAGGTTGAAAACAACCTTGATTATGGAGGATGCCTCCTTAGCTGGGAATTAGCTATCCACTTTTCCCTTCCAGAAATCAAACTAATTTGTAAAACTCAGGACTGGCTACATAATTTGTTGGGCCCCTTGTTAAAAAAATTAAGAATTTGAACATGGTGACCACAGAGCATTAAGCCAAGCACAGGGCCCAGTGTGACTGTGTTGGTTGCCCACCCATGAGCCGGCGCTGGTGAAACTCTTTATTCATAGCTAAGAGTAAGGTTGTGGTCACAAATGCAAATCTAAACCGTGAAATGTTACTGTTGCCACTAGGCACCTGGAGTTTCTGCTTCCTTGATTGTTTTTCTGTTTCCAATGAGGAGTCTGCATGTATTTGGTCATCAATGCAATAATGTTACTAAGAAATCCTCCCATGATTGATTTTTCGTTTGCTAAAGAGGTAGCCAAATGTTTGTTCATTAGAGTCATGGGTACTGGAGCAACGTATTTATTCAGGCATTCATTGAACAACTATTTACTGAGCGTCTGTTAGATGCCCGGCGTTGCTCGCTCCAGGACCACAGCTGTGAACAAGATGGAGGGTCCCTGCCTTTATGAGCTTATGAGCTTATGAGCCAAACACATAGTCACTCCGGCTCAGGCTATCACAATCCTAAGTGGTACTTAGGAAAGCACAGGGTGTTAGGGGAGCATGTGACCTTGAGACCTAACCTGGTTTAGGGGAGAGGGACTGCTCAGGGAAGGCCTGCTTAAAAAATGATATTTAAAATAAGGCCTGGGGGCAGGTATGGTGGCTCACACCTGTAATCCTAGCACTTTGGGAGGCTGAGATGGGAGAATCGCTTGAGGCCAGGACTTTGAGACCAGCCAGGTCAACATGGCGAGATTCCCATCTCTTTTTTTTTTTTTTTGGTAAAGATAATAATAAAAAAAAAAGGCTGAAGGATTAGTAGGAGTTAGTGAAGTACATTAGGGGATAAACTTACAGGCTGAAAGAGTTGAGATCAAGAGTAAAATATGTCTTGGGTCATTTTTAGGATTTTGGACTTTAATGTCAACATAGTGGAAACCCACTTTTTGTTTGTTTGTTTGTTCCAGACAGGGTCTCACTCTGTTGCCCAGGTTGGAATGCAGTGGCACCATCTTGGCCCACTGCAACCTCCACCTCCCAGGCTCAGGTGATCCTCCCACCTCAGCCTCCTGAGTAGCTGGGACTACAGGCACACGCCACCATGCCTGAGTAATTTTTGTATTTTTAGTGGAGATGCGGTTTTGCCATGTTGCCCAGGCTGGTCTCAAACTCCTGGGCTCAAGCGATCTGCCCACATTGGCCTCCCAGAGTGCTGGGATTACAGGTGTAAGCCACCATCCCTGGCCACTAAAGTGTTTTTGATTTGAGGTTGTTTTGTTTGTTGAAGACAGTGTCTCACTTTGTTGTCCAGGTTGGAGTGCAGTGGCTATTCACAGGTGAGATCATAGCACACTTCAGTTGAACTCCTAGGCTCAAGTGATCCTCCCATTTCAGCCTCTCAAGTAGTTGAGACTATAGGCATGGGCTACCATATCTGACTAGAAGTAGTTTTATTTTAAACCCAGCAAGTCCTGAGTCCTTTATGTTTTCTCTAAATTCTACTTAAAAATTGAATATACTTCTTTAGTTCATCTCTCTCACATTTTCTCAAAGGCAGATACTGGGCCAGATAGCACTTCCTACATTCTTCTCAGAAATGTTCTTAGGCAGATCCCTGATATGGTGAAATATCCTCTCAATTTTCCTTGTTAGGGCAGGCAGTAGTGTTGCTCACATTCCTCCAGTTCATTTTCTCCAGTTTCCAATGAGATTTTTTTGTTTTTGAGACAGTCTTGCTATGTTGCTCGGGCTGGAGTGCAGTGGCTATTCACAGGAGCAATCATAGCACACTGCCATCAAACTCCTGGGCTCAAGTGATCCTCCTGCCTCAGCCTCCCTTGTAGCTGGGACTGCATAGGCACTGCTGTGCCTGACTCTGATTTGAGTTTTTTTTTTTTTTATTTTTTTTTTAGACGGAGCCTTGCTCTGTCACCCAGACTGGAGTGCAATGGTGCAATCTCGGCTCACTGCAACCTCTGCCCCAAGTAGCTGGAATTAGATGCACGTCACCACACCCAGATAAGTTTTGTATTTTTAGTAGAGATGGGGTTTCAGCATATTGGCCAGGCTGGTCTTGAACTCCTGACCTCAAGTGATCCTCTCACCTCGGCCTCCCAAAGTCCTAGGATTACAGGTGTGAGCCACCGCGCCTGGCCTAATTTGAGTTTGTAAAATGATTGCTGTTGCTGTGTAGAGAATAGTTTAGAGAGGTAGGTCCTGCTGGCACGTATGGTGTCTTTGTGCAAACCCAGAAAAGGCTTCTATTCTGTGTGGACCAATTAGAAAAAATGCACCACTGTGTCCCAGCTAGGCCAAGTCAAAAGGCTTCAGCCCCCTGAGCCAGACTTGTTACGCAGGCACAGCCTGTGCAATCATGTGGCCACCCTGGGGAGGAGGAGGGTGGATGTGAACAAACAGTGCTTTTGCAGTCACCCAGTGATGGTGTAGCAGCACTGGATAACGCTTAATGACAGGTGAGGATTGAGATTGAGTGAGATTGGGTTTGTAGTTAAAATCAGCAAGAAGGTGGTGATTATTTGGATATGGTTGATGGAGAGGGAGGTAGCAAGGATGATTCAAAAGTTTCTGGCATAAACAACTGAGTAGGATGGGATGGTGGAACCATTATGGTGATTGAGAACACAGGAGGAGGAGCGGGTTGGCACGAGGTGTGGGAGGGAAGATAATGCCTTTTTGGATGTGTGTTTTGTTTGTGAGACATCCAAGTAAAGATGAGGAGTAGACAGTTGCTACTCCTGGAGGAGATCTGGGGTGGAGATACATGTTTGGGAGCTGTTGCATATAAGTATTACTGCATAAAAAGCACTCATCCAAAGAGGGTGTAGAATGAGAGAAGAAAAGGGCTGGACCCATAGAGTTTGATCACTGTATTTGGTAGAGGAAGAGAGGCCTGTTAAGGGTACTGAGAAGTGTGATATTCATGCAGGGCAGGGAGGAAATGAGGGGTCTATGATGTTTTGTTTTGTTTCAGATTGAGATGGGAGAAATTTAAACATGCTCTAATGCTACTGGGATTTTGTTTGTTTTGTTTTTGACAGGATCTCTCTCCATTGCCCAGGCTGGAGTGCAGTGGCACAATCTTAGCTCACTGCAACCTCCACCCTCTGGGGCTCATGCCATCCTCCCACCTCAGCCTTCAAGTAGCACCAAGGGTGTACAGCACTATGCCTGGCTAATTTTTGTATTCTTTTTCTAGAGACGGGTCTCACCATCTGTGTTGTCCAGGCTGGTCTCAAATTCCTGAGCTGAAGCAATCTGCCCACCTTGGCTTCCCAAAGTGTGGGATTATAGGCATGAGACACTGTGTCTGGCCACTACTGGGAATTTTCTGGTAGAGAGGAAGAGCCTAAAGATGCAGGAGGGTGAAATAAATGATAGGACCAGTTTTCAGAGAGGGTGAGAACACAGTGCAGAATTTGGTCTTTGATGGAAGGACGGAGGGAGAGGATGGATAAAGATGCTTTAGATTTTGGGTCCAGAATCGTGAGGACTTTTTCTGAAGGAAGTGGCAAAACCATTGGCTGAGTTTGGGGTGTGTCTGTGTGTGCAGTCAGATATTTCTTCAACCAGCATTTAGTAAGCATTTTCTAGTGCCAAGCTTTGTGTTTGGCTCCCTGGAAAGTATTATGAATGATGATTGCCTTGAAGCTTGGCCCTGTACACCTGAAATAGCCTCGCACCACTTTTTCTACAAATTGCTTCCTACCTTTGACCTTACACGCTTGTTAACTAAAGGCAGTAAATGCTCAGCTGATCTTTTTTTTTTTTTTCTTTGAGATGGAGTCTCGCTCTGTTGCCCAGGCTGGAGTACAGTAGCACGATCTCAGCTCACTGCAACCTACACCTCCCAGGTTCAAGCGATTCTCCTGCCTCAGCCTCCCATCCCAAGTATCTAGGACTACAGGCGCCCGCCACCGCGCCCAGCTAATTTTTTGTATTTTTAGTAGAGATGGGGTTTCACCATGTTAGCCAGGATGGTCTCGATCTCCTGACCTCGTGATCCACCCGACTTGGCCTCCCAAAGTGCTGGGATTACAGGCGTGAGCCACCTCGCCCAGCCTCAGCTGATCTTTTGATGGGCATCAAAGCCACTAGGGGTGACAGTCCTGGAGGGGAAGGACCTTTTCAAGCCCCTTCCACATCATGCAGGTTCATGTCCCATGTCATGGTTCTCGGTGTTGGCTATACATTAGGAACACCTGTGGAACTTTTAAAAAAACCTGACACCCAGGTCAAACTCTGTATCAATTCCATCAAATCTCTGGTAGGGGGACTCAGTTATTGGTCCTTTTTGAAAGCTCCCTGGTGGTTGCAGTGTACAAACCAGATTGAGAGCTACTTGCCTGTTGAGTGGCCCTGAGTCCAGTTAAAGCCACTCTTCTGTGTTGAGCTCCAGCCCCTGCTGCCTGGAGTTTACTGCATTTGTCAGTTGTGTGGAACAGAAAATAAGGCTGAGGCCAATTGTGTAGGACAGAAAACAAGGTTGAGATTATATTGGTATCCAAAGCAGGAAGCGAAGGACAGTCCTTTGGGGGTGTTGAAAGGAAGTGTAAGAACTTCTATTTATAATTTTATAAGCATTTAAGGTCAAGAATGCCAGTGGTCCCTCCTTCAGTGTTTTGTTTTTTGTTTTTTGTTTTTTGTTTTTTTTGAGACAGTCTTGCTCTGTCGCCCAGGCTGGAGTGCAGTGGCACAATCTCAGGTCACTGCAACCTCCACCTCCCAGATTCAAGCAATTGTCCTGCCTCAGCCTTCTGAGTAGCTGGGATTACAGGCACATGCCACCATGCCTGACTAATTAGTAAATACAGGGTCTCACCATGTTGACCAGGCTGGTCTCGAACTCCTTAACCTCAGGTGATCCGCCTGCCTGGGCCTCCCGAAGTGCTGGGATTACGGGCGTGAGTCACCACACGCGGACCCTCCTTCAGTCCTGTGTCTTGTACGGTGAATGTGGTTTCTAAGGTGGATAAGGAGGCAGGGATTCCTTGCCTAGCTGGAGCCCTGCTCACCTGGCCATCAAGCATACTGTGAGATGTTGCAAGTTAGGAGCTATAGGGTGTCATCTAGTTATTAATTTTAGAAACACAAAGGCTTTAAATTAGAGCATCTCAGGTTAGACTTGTCCCTGAGCGGATGATAGGTGTACTGAGATACTGCATTTCTCTCAGCCCTCTCCCGTAAGCCAAGAGAGCTGAAGCTGATGTTCGATGGTTACCTTTTGGTATATATGTCATGGCATGAGAAAGAATCACTGCTTTAGTCTGTAGAAGCTTTGTCGTCCTTTGCCATGCCCTGGGGAGGGAGCAGGACCATCCTTTGCACCCATCAGAGCATTCCTAGTTCTTTTGTTGCCAGATACGTAAGAGTGGTTGAGTTTACAGGTGTCTGCATCTCTCTTTAGCAGAAAGATGGGGTTTCAGATGTGTTACCTCTTTCCAATTTTGCTGTGCCTATCAGTAGTCAGATATTTTGGGGAGAAGGGAAAAATCCAAGGTAAATGTGAGGTTCTTACAGTGAATTACTTTTCAAAAGAAATTTCTGCTACCAAGGGGCATTTGGGAAGTGGCTGTGTGGAGATGTTTTCATTGTAATGTGAACATATTGCCAAAAAATATTGTACATTTGTGAGTTATCAAAGCTCTCAAAGGAAAAAAAATTAAAAACTGGGAAACAGAATTGTCATACTACTTTAATTGAAAAGTATCAATGAGTTTTTAATCCATTTATTAACTTTATGGGGCACCTGCAGACTATTTTGATTAGTCTTTACAATTGATTGAAACCCACTGGGCAAATTTCGCCAAAAAACTATGTGATTGGTGGATAGAGGAAACTAAGTGTCAAGATTTAGGTAGCAGAGCCAAGAGTGCACTACTATAATTGAAGTAATAGGTTTTATTGCATCCTCCAAGTTTTTGAATTATGATACATGTGATTTATTAGTACAGTAGTGAGAGATAGGACTAGCTGGATTTCCTAGGCCCACTAAGAATCCCTAAGCCTAGCTGGGAAGGTAACCGCGTGCACCTTTAAACATGGGGCTTGCAACTTAGCTCACACCCGGCCAATCAGGTAGTAAAGAGAGCTCACTAAAATGCTAATTAGGCAAAAACATGAGGTAAAGAAATAGCCAGTCATCTATTGCCTGAGAGCACAGCGGGAGGGACAATGATCAGGATATAAACCCAGGCATTCCAGCCAGCAACGGCTACCCTCTTTGGGTCCCCTCCCTTTGTATGGGAGCTCTGTTTCCACTCTATTAAATCTTGCAACTGCACTCTCTTCTGGTCCGTGTTTGTTACGGCTTGAGCTGAGCTTTTGCTTATTGTCCATCATTGTTGTTTGCCGCTGTTGCAGACCTGCCACTGACTTCCATCCCTCCGGATCCGGCAGGGTGTCCACTGTGCTCCTGATCCAGCGAGGCGCCCATTGCCGCTCCCGATCGGGCTAAAGGCTTGCCATTGTTCCTGCACGGCTAAGTGCCTGGGTTCATCCTAATCAAGCTGAACGTTAGTCACTGGGTTCCACGGTTCTCTTCCGTGACCCATGGCTTCTAATAGAGCTATAACACTCACCGCGTGGCCCAAGATTCCATTCCTTGGAATCTGTGAGGCCAAGAACCCCAGGTCAGAGAACATGAGGCTTGCTGCCATTTTGGAAGTGGCCTGCCACCATCTTGGGAGCTCTGGGAGCAAGGACCCCCTGGTAACAGTAGTAGATACATAGAATTTTTAAATAAACATACTTATATTAAGGGTACTCTTAGGGTCTATACTAAGAAATTTTGCATGCTTGTCATTAAAAACTTTGAGTCAAAGTCCTGTGTGTGTGTATATGACTTTGACTCTAAGTCAAGTGTAAATGTAACTGTATAGATATGCCATGTATATAATGTAAATAAAATATATACATATATTTATTTATAAATAAGGCAGTCTGAAAACTTGCTTGCTGGTGAACTTTAAAACAGCCTCTTTCTCGTGATATACCCCTCCAGTTTATCCAGTGGAAAAGTAAATTACTGCTGGATTAAAAACAAGTGCTTAGGCTAGGTGTGGTACCTCATGCCTGTAATTTCAGCACTTTGGGAGGCCGAGGCAGGCAGATCGCTTGAGCCCGGGAGTTCGAGACCGGCCTGAGCAATATGGTAAAACCCCATCTCTACATAAAAATACAGAAATTAGCTGGGTGTGGTGGTGTGCGTCTGTAGTCCCAGCTACTCAGGAGGCTGAGGTGGGAGGATTGCTTAAGCCCAGGAGTCGAGGCTGTGGTGAACTGTGATTGGGCCACTACATTCAAGCCTGGGTGACAGAGCGAGACCCTGTCCCCAAAAGAAAAAAAAAAAATGCTCAAACTAAAGAGTGATAAATACATTGTATACATGTCTTGTTTCTCTTGAAATGTGTACATTTTATCATTCCATAATGTATACATCTATCAAAACATCACATTATACCCCATAAATATATACAATTATTATTTGTCAATTAAAAATTAAAATTTTTTTTTTTAAAGCCACTTAATGTGCAATTTACAGACGTCTTCTGGTTAGTCCAAGATTCAGCGGGGGTCAGGTGATCAAGAACTTCCTGAAATCAGCAGCTGGATCCAGGAATGGGCTTAGTACACCATCCCAGACTTTGGGGCCGGCCAGGCTTGTTTGTCCTCTTCATGTAAATGCAGAACTTGCCTCTGAAATATGCCTAATCCTTTCATATAGGTGGAGCCCCCTGATCTCATCCATTGTCTACACATTTCTCACATCTGTTATGCTAACCAACACAGTCCTTGTATTCACCTAGGAGGATCTGGTTCTCACACTACTTATGCTAATTAACAAAACCTCTGGTTTGCAATTAAAAATCCTGAAGCACATGCTATATCTGCTGCTGGAGTGCCCACCACCATGGCTGGCTCATTTTTGTATTTTTAGTAGAGACGGGGTTTCACCACGCTGGCCAGGGTGGTCTAGAATTCCTGACCTCAGATGATTTGCCCACCTCGGCCTCCTAAAGTGCTGGGATTACAGGTGTGAGCCACTGTGCCCTGCCACACTTGTCTGTTTTTATGCCTTTGTTTCTTGTAATTTATGGGACCACAGACTCCACCCCTATACTGAAGACCTAGTAATTGCTCCCAGAATTGCTCCCAGGAATGTGCTCCTGCCTGGGGCGCTTGACTTCCACAAACCCCAGGGTATAGATAAAAACCTGTGCATGTATGTCTCACTGCTATGCAGAAGTGTTTTTCAAGTCAGAAATAGCCCACCAATTTTGTTGTTGATTACTTGTGGCAGAAAACTTATGAGTTCCCTGAAAATAAG
This sequence comes from Gorilla gorilla gorilla, assembly GCF_029281585.2. Taxonomy (NCBI): domain Eukaryota; kingdom Metazoa; phylum Chordata; class Mammalia; order Primates; family Hominidae; genus Gorilla; species Gorilla gorilla. The sequence continues at coordinate 72,677,443 of NC_073237.2, forward strand.
AGGCATGGCTATAAAAATACAGGATTTAAAAAAACATGTATAAGTGGAAATTAGTACCTTTAACATAAGTGTTTCCAAAGACATTTCTGACCATTTTGAGGCATGTCCTCTGTGCTGTATTCTCCTATTAGGAAAGACACCAGTTTTTGATGGTAGATGTGATTTTGCAGCAAGTCAGAAGTTAGCATTATGAGGTAGTTTGGTCATGCTCAGTAATATTATTTTGGGTCAAAATAAGATGTAAATTTTTTTTTCTTTTGAGACCAGTCGCGCTTTGTTGCCCAGGCTGGAGTGCAGTGGCATGATCACAGCTCACTGCTGCCTCTCCCCAGTCAGCTCAACTGGTTCTCCCACATCAGCATCCCGTAAATATTTTTTAAAAATGGACTAGGGGCTGGGCATGGTGGCTCAGCCTGTAATGCCAGCACTTTGGCAGGCTAAGGCTGGCAGATCACTTGAGGTCAGGAGTTCGAGACCAGCCTGGCCAACATGATGAAACCTCGTCCCTGCTAAAAATAAAAAAAAAAATAGCCGGGTGTGGTGGCGTTCGCCTGTAATCCCAGCTACTCAGGAGGCTGAGGTGGGAGAATCACTTGAACCCGAACCCGGGAGGCAGAGGATGCAGTGAGTCAAGATGGCACCTCTGTACTTCAGCCTGGGCAACAGAGCGACACTTTGTCTCAAAGGAAAAAAGGAAATGAGAAAAGAGAATGTGTGACTGACACCACAAAGAAATGTCAGATGTCTCTTTTGGGGTTCTGTGGGTGGCCCTCCCTCCCAAAAAAGTAGAATTGAGTGAAGGGAATGCAGTAGAGTGTGAAAGAACACATACCCACAAGGGTGAAGCTGCAGGCTCTGGTTAAAGGCAGCTTTCCACTAGCTCTTGACCCTTATGCCCCAGGGCCTCAGCTTTTTCTTGAGTTACAGAGGAGGGTGCAACTTGGGGCTAGATGGACTTTTTTGTTATGGACTTGCCATATGCTCTTCTTGTAAGTTTTCTTTGTCATGTAAGTTTGAGAAATGCTGAATCCCATGTCTCTGTCTTTAAATATTTACAGTAGACCTGACTGTCTTAAGGGCTAAGAAATAAGGAGCCAAACCAGCAACAGAGAATCTTGTCTTTCTTTTCTTTTCTTTTTTTTTTTTTTGAGATGGAGTCTCGCTCTGTCACCCAGGCTGGAGTGCAATGGCATGATCTCAGCTCACTGCAACTTCTGCCTCCCAGATTCAAGTAATTCCCCTGCCTCATATTCCGGAGTAGCTGGGATTACAGGCGCCTGCCACCTTGGCTGGCTAATTTTTGTATTTTTAGAAGAGACGGGGTTTCACCACGTTGGCTGGGGTGGTCTAGAATTCCTGACCTCAGATGATTTGCCCACCTCGGCCTCCTAAAGTGCTGGGATTACAGGTGTGAGCCACTGTGCCCTGCCACACTTGTCTGTCTTTATGTCTTTGTTTCTTGTAATTTATGGGACCACAGACTCCACCCCTAGCCTGAAGACCTAGTAATTGCTCCCAGAGCTGCTGTTTCCAGCAACACTAGATGCTTCCTGAAGTTTCTTTCAGCTCTACAATGGATGCATTGTTCTAAAAATAGTTTCTAACTATATTGACCAAGCCTATAATTTCCCCCAGAAACCTCAGCAAATAACCTCTGTGTGAATTCCTGGAGAGCAGGGAGCATGTATTATTTATGTTTGTATTTTTCTCCCCAGAGCCTAGGAATCTATTTTGTATAATAGATTCTCAGTATAGAATTGAGTATATTGAAGTATTTGTTAGTAAACTGGAAATATGGATTTTCATTTTTGAAGTCTGAAAAAGTTACCCTTAGACATGAGCTCAGATTTGAACAAAAGTCAAAAAAGGGAAAATAATGAATAATAATACATTGCCAATATTAAGGGCTCATTATTTGTCAAACACAGTATAAATATGTTACAAGTTAGCTCACTTACTCTTTATAAAAACTCTAAGGTATATATGATCATTTCCCCAATGAAATTGTTTAAAGTTAGTTTTTTAAAAAAAACAACAAAAACGCTGAAGCTAGGAGAGGCTAAGAATTTGCTGAAGTTTGGGTTGGGGAATGATGACTCCCAGGTCTCCTGCTGGGGCAGTCCAGTTGGAGAGCTGAAATCATTGCCACTGTACTCTTCTGTGTCTCAGATGTAAACAAACTCAAGAGAAAATATTCAGGACTGGGCACAGTGGCTCACACCTATCATCCCAGCACTTTAGGAGGCCCAGGTGGATCACTTGAGCCCAGGAGTTCAAGACCAGCCTGGGCAACAGTGCAAGACCTTGCCTCTACAAAAAATATAAAAATTAGCCAGGCATGGTGGCATGTGCCTGTACTCCCAGCTACCCAGGAGGCTGAGGTAGAAGGATCGCTTTGAACCTGGGAAGTCGAGGCTGTAGTAAGCTTTGGTTACGCCACTGCACTCTAGCTTGGGTAACAGAGCGATACCCTGTCTTAGAAAAAGAAAGAAAAGAAAAGATTCAGCCACTAGTAATCAAAGAAATCACAAAATGAAACCTTGATGATGTACCATTTTACAGTTGCAATATCGGCAAAAATAGTTATACAGTATATTCATATACAGTAATTTAACATTATATATAATTAAAATGTATAGTAAATGTAGAGCAAATGGTATCCAGATGTTACTGGGGACAGTATAAGTATCGTTTATTTGGAAGGCAGACAAGAGGCACAGAAACTTACAAGTAGTGACCTAAAATCCTTATTCCTGGGAATTCCAAGGAAGTCCTTTAAAAGCAAAGCAAAAACAAAGCTATGAATATACAAAGCTATTCATAGTTCATATTTATAACAGTATAATTTGGAAATACCCTTAATATCCAACCATAAGATAAACTAATTGTGACAAAAACAAATGATATTTTGATAGCCAGTAAATCAAAAAAGAATAGAAAATGAAATCCCTGCTGCTATTACATCTGAGCAAAAATATATATGTGTATTGTGCAAAGTTAAGTATCAGAAGAGAACATGGAACGTGAACGCAGAGGATGTGTAAGTGAAGTGAGATTGTCAATGGATTTTTGTTTTTGGGAAATTATATGCTTTGCAAATATATTTAATTGGAGCTTATTTTGGAGAACTGTCACCATTTTATCCCAGTTGGCAATTTTTAAAGAAAATTACTGAAGTGAACATAAAAAATGCAAACATTTCAGAAGTGTTTGAATAAACATCCCCTCTCCAAAAAAGAAGATCCTCACTGAATAGTTTTGGGTGTGTGCTTCTCACAGTTTTTCCAGTGCGTGTTTATAATATATTTATCTGGAGGCTGGTTTTTTTGTTTGTTTTGAGACGGAGTCTCGCTCCGTTGCCCAGGCTGGAGTGCAGTGGCGTGATCTCGGTTCAAGCGATTCTCCTGCCTCAGCCTCCTGAGTAGCTGGGATTACAGGTGCCCGCCACCACGCCCGGCTTTCTCTGAACATACTGAGGTGCAGCTCATCTTTGAATACCACATCATCTCACATACCTCTTTTCATGTCATTACAATGAGAATTACTTCATTCTTGGCTTTAGTGCTAATTTCAAATTCAATAACTGTACCAAAATATAATTTAGATGATGTGGAAATGGAGAATAAAGATTGCTGCTCAGGTTTATGAAGCTGTTTAAAGGGCACATTCACAGCTTAGATCACAAATCAGTCCCTGAGGGTTGAAGAGGCTGCTCTGATGTGTCTTAACACTGAAGCCTCCAAAAAGAGAATTTGTAACATTCATATTCGCAGGAAGATTTGGGAGATTCCAGAGCTCCTTGAAAGGTTAGGAGGCAGGGCAAGGTATAATTAGAAGCTGTCAATAGCTGGATCCAGTGTTGTTCTTGGCGAGAAAGAGAGATTATGCTGTGTTCTCTTTGTTCCCCGGGGAGTCAGCCCTCGGCTGAGCCCTTGTCTCACCTCTTAATCCCGATAAACTGGAGTAAATGACCATATTCAGAGCAGTGAAAGCCTGGGTTTCTTTACCTGGTAAGTGAGAATAAAAATAGCTACTTACAGGGTGGTTGTGAGAATTAAGTAAGAAAAGGTATGTAAAATGCTTGGCAAAGTATTTGCTTATTATTAATATTAGCAGTTTCCTAAATTCTGAGATAACTTTGTAAAAGCACCATCCATTTGATAATCATCTCTAAAGGAAGTTAAAAAAAAAAACAAAAAACAAACCACCACCACCACAGTAATGAGCATACTTTGTGTCAGTGGGTATAATTTCGAAAAATGTCAGTGTAAGGGAAAAAATGTTCTCAGACTTGGGGACATACAGTACATATTAGTATTTTGCCTTACAGTGCCCCCCTCCCACATCACGCATCTGCTAAGGAACAGCAAAGTGCTTTATCACTTAGGAATTGGGGACCCCCTGAATGAATCCAGCTGCTCCTTTGTGCAGGTAAGGAGACCAAAGTCCAGAAAGGTTAAGGTCAATCCCAAAGACAGGATGAAAGTATCACCCAGTACAGTTTGAGGCAGGTTGTTTTCTGGGTTTTTTTTTTTATGGTTTTGTTTGTTTGTTTGTTTTGAGACAAAGTCTTGCTCTGCCTCCCAGGTTGGAGTGCAATGGCGTGATCTCTGCTCACTGCAACCTCTGCCTCTCAGGTTCAAGCGATTCTCCTGCCTCAGCCTTCCATGTAGCTAGGACTACAGGTGCGAGCCACCATGCCTGGCTAATTTTTGTCTTTTTAGTAGAGATGAGGTTTTGCCATGTTGGCCAGGCTAGTCTCGAACTCCTGACCTCAGGTGATGCTCCCGCCTCAGCCTCACAAAGTGCTGGGATTACAGGCCTGAGCTATCACGCCGGGCCTGGGTTTCTTTTTAGATACACATTCTAGAGTAACTAAAATCATGTTAGGCTCCCAGACAATAATTTAGAACCTGTAAGTACTGCATTTTCATTTCCTTCTCTGGAAAAGACTATGAGCTATAAGGCACACTTAACACAAAGCATCCAAGATGCTGCCCTACATTTTTTGGGAAAAGGGAAGTGGATTTTGTAATATTTGGACATTTGATGTTTTTTATTTTTATTTTTTGAGTTCATGCTAATTGAATAGACCCACGGAGTAGTGTGGGTAAAGGGGTGGGAGACAAGCCTGAGACTTGACCGAGGCCACTAAGGGCTCTCCAAAGCACCCACATGGATAGCTTCACAGAGACAGAGTGATGTGGGATTCAGTGCTGAAGTGAGAGACGACGATAATTCCTGTTTATTGAGCATGTGCTGTGTGTACCAGTCACTGTGCTTGGCACTTTACAGGTTACTTAATCATCACTGAACAAATGAGAGGAGTCATTACGATATCTCCATTTTTCAGATGAGGAAACTAAGGCTCAGAGAGGTTAAGCAACTTGCGGAAACCATGCATTTAGGAAGTAACATAGGCTATGTCTTCACTTCTGTTTGACTTCACACTTCTGTTTTGCTCCGTGGCCTCCAACAGTGAATGATGTTGGATTTCAAAGAGGGGCAATCATTGTGGTTTGGGAAAGGACCAGAGGAAGGGGTTGAGCTGGATTTTGAACATGTAGAGGAAATTGGGGAGACAGTGCTTTTCATTTTTGCTAATGGTTAGCCTTGTATTTTGCCATCTGGAATAAGGATACTTACTCTGACAGTCACATTTAGCAAACTGAAAATCCAGATTTGAGGGCTATCTCTAAAAACAAGGAATCTAGAATTTGGGAACTAGCATTTCTAAGATCAAGCCATTTAGGAGGCTCAAGTACTTAAAATTGGGACCGTTTAGAAAACCCAAGACGTGTGGCCCATGTGACACACAGGATGGGTGACCTCAGGGCCAAAAACCCAGGGCCACCTAATCTTTAAGAGGGGACAGAATGAACTTTAATTTTCCAATCCAAAATTTTGTTTCCATAAAACCGTGGTGTTCTATTTGGTATTATAAACTACCTACTTTTAGATTTGAAAAAAAAAGAGAAAAAGAAAAAAGTCCATTACTCTTCAGTGTGGAATTTCAAAGTAGACAATGAGATCTTTTATTCTCATTTTTGGCCTGCAATGATAATGAGGTTGAAGATTGCTATTTCAACCTCATTATCATTTTACAAATTTTACAAATTTTACAAATAGTGAAAACACTATTTGTTTTCTGTATGTATATATAAACAGATATTTCTGCTCAAGCCCATCAAAGTCAGCCTCTGCAAATGAGGTCTCCTGCCTGAGAGGACAGGTTTTTTCCATGTAAAAGTGTGTTTCGCTGTTACTTATACTTTAAGCAAATTGGGGTAACAGTAAATGTGCACAGGCAGTCGGAAACACACTGGCCTTTTGGAGAAACTTGGACAACCTTTGTTCTTTTATCTCTAAACTTTCATGACACTAAACTCAAAAAGGTTATTTATTTTTCAGACAACCTGCAGTCATACCTACTTATATTTCCCTTATTCTAATATATTCTTCACTGTCTTCTCTTAAATTAATTTTATTTATTTATTTATTTATTTATTTATTTATTTATTTAGACAGAGTCTTACTCTGTCACCAGGCTGGAGTGTAGTGGTGCAATCTTGGCTCACGTTTGAAACCTCTGCCTCCCAGGCTCAAGCGAGTCTCGTGCCTCAGCGTCCCGAGTAGCTGAGATTGCAGGTGTGCACCACCACGCCTGGCTAATTTTTGTATTTTTAGTACAGACGGGGTTTCACCATGTTGGCCGGGCTGGTCTCGAAATCCTTGCCTCATGTGATCTGCCTGCCTTGGCCTTCCAAAGTGCTGGGATTACAGGCACGAGCCACTGCGCCCAGCCTCTTAAATTAATTTTTAAAAGCCTCTTCTGGGGCCTGGAGTGGTGGCTCACGCCTGTAATCCCAGCACTTTGGGAGGCCGAGGCAGGTGGATCACGAGGTCAGGAGTTTGAGACCAGCCTTGCCAACATGGTGAAACCCCGTCTCTATTAAAAATACAAAAATTAGCTAGGCATGGTGGTGCGTGCCTGTAGTCCCAGCTACTCAGGAGGCTGAGGCAGGAGAATTGCTTGAACCTGGGAGGCAGAGGTTGCAGTGAGCCTAGATCATGCCACTGCACTCTAGCCTGGGCTACAGAGTGAGACTCTGTCTCCAAAAAAAAAAAAAAAAGCCTCTTCTATGTAACATTCTTCATCTCATTCACTTACCTGCTCTGAAGGTGCATCTAGTCACGTCCTAGTAAGACAGCTGCATCTTTTAAAATCATAACAAAGAGACTGAAAACTCCCAAGGTTAAATCTGAGGAAATTCAGTGCATTAAGCATATTTGCACTGTTGTGCAGCCATCTCACCCTAGCCATTCCTAGAACTTTTCATTATCCCTAACAGAAACTGTACTCATGAAAACAGTAGCTCCCCATTCTTCCCTCCCCCGGCTCTGGAAACAACCATGCTACTTTCTGCCTCTGCACATTTGACTACTCTAGGTACCTCTGTAAGTGGAATCCTAGTGAGAGGTGAAGCCAGCTGGGCTTCTGGGTTGAGTGGGGACTTGGAGAACTTTTGTGTCTAGTTAAAGGATTGTAAATGCACCAATCAGCGCTCTGTGTCTAGCTCAAAGATTGTAAACGCACCAATCAGCACTCTGTAAAAACGCACCAATCAGCGCTTTGTAAAATGGACCAATCAGCACTCTGTAAAATGGACCAATCAGTGCTCTGTAAAATGGACCAATCAGCAGGATGTGGGTGGGGACAAATAAAGGAATAAAAGCTGGCCATCCCAGCCAGTAGCGGCAACCTGCTCAGGTACCCTTCCATGTAGTGGAAACTTGGTTCTTTTGCTCTTCACGATAAATCTTGCTGTTGGTCACTCTTTGGGTCCGCTCTACCTTTATGAGCTGAGAGGGTCTGTGGCTTCATTGGTGAAGTCAGAGAGACTATGAACCCCCTGAGAGGAACAAAGAACTCTGGGCATGCTATCTTTAAGAGCTGTAACGCTCACTGCGAAGGTCTGTGGCTTCATTCCTGAGGTCAGGAAGACCACGAACCCACAGGAAGGAAGAAACTCAGGACACATCTGAACATCTGAAGGAACAAACTCCAGACGCACCATCTTTAAGAGCTGTAACACTCACCGGCAGGGTCCACAGCTTCATTCTTGGTGAGTAAGACCCAGAACCCACCAGAAGGAATAAATTTCAGACACAATAGCATATCTGTTTTATTGTGTCTGACTTACTTGAGTTAGCATAATGCCTTCAGGATTCATTCATGTTGTACCCTAAGCCAGAATTTCATTCCTTTTTAAGACCAAATACTGATCGGTTGTATGGATATACCACATCTTGTTTATCACGTGCTTTTTCTTAACCATTAGGATGGTCTTCATTCAGATACAATGCAATCATGGACATTCCTTTGGCTTTCAAGGGAATTAATGAAATTTGTATGGGTAAAGCCATATATGTATTTCTAGCAATACATTTTATTTATCTATTTTTATTGTATTTTAAGTTCTAGGGTACATGTGCACAACGTGCAGGTTTGTTACATATGTATACATGTGCCATGTTGGTGTGCTGCACCCATTAACTTGTCATTTACATTAGGTATATCTCCTAATGCTATCCATCCCCCTTCCCCCCACCCCACAACAGGCCCTGGTGTGTGATGTCCCCCTTCCTGTGTCCAAGTGTTCTCATTGCTCAATTCCCACCTATGAGTGAGAACATGCGATGTTTGATTTTTTGTCCTTGCGATAGTTTGCTGAGAATGATGGTTTCCATCTTCATCCATGTCCCTGCAAAGGACATGAACTCATCCTTTTTTATGGCTGCATAGTAGTCTATGGTGTATATGTGCCACATTTCTTAATCCAGTCTATCATTGTTGGACATTTGGGTTGGTTCCAAGTCTTTGCTATTGTGAATAGTGCCGCAATACACCTACGTGTGCATGTGTCTTTCTTTATAGGAGCATGATTTATAATCCTTTGGGTATATACCCAGTAATGGGATGGCTGGGTCAAGTGGTATTTCTAGTTCTAGATCCCTGAGGAATCGCCACACTGTCTTCCACAATGGTTGAACCAGTTTACAGTCCCACCAACAGTGTAAAAGTGTTCCTATTTCTCCACATCCTCTCCAGCACCTGTTGTTACCTGACTTTTTAATGATTGCCATTCTAACTGGTGTGAGATGGTATCTCATTGCAGTTTTGATTTGCATTTCTCTGATGGCCAGTGATGATGAGCATTTTTTCATATGCCTGTTGGCTGCATAAATGTCTTCTTTTGAGAAGTGTCTGTTCATATCCTTCGCCCACTTGTTGATGGGGTTGTTTGTTTTTGTTTGTAAATTTGTTTGAGTTAGATTCTGGATATTAGCCGTTTGTCAGATGAGTAGATTGCAAAAATTTTCTCCCATTCTGTAGGTTGGTTCTTCACTCTGATGGTAGTTTCTTTTGCTGTGCAGAAGCTCTTTAGTTTAATTAGATCCCATTTGTCAATTTTGGCTTTTGTTGCCATTGCTTTTGGTGTTTTAGACATGAAGTCCTTGCCCATGCCTGTGTTCTGAATGGTATTGCCTAGGTTTTCTTCTAGGATTTTTATGGTTTTAGGTCTAACATTTAAGTCTTTAATCCATCTTGAATTAATTTTTGTATAAGGTGTAAGGAAGGGATCCAGTTTCAGCTTTCTACATATGGCTAGCCAGTTTTCCCAGCACCATTTGTTAAATAGGGAATCCTTTCCCCATTTCTTGTTTTTGTCAGGTTTGTCAAAGACAAGATAGTTGTAGATGTGTGGTATTATTTCTGAGGGCTCTGTTCTGTTCCATTGGTCTATATCTCTGTTTTGGTACCAGTACCATGCTGTTTTGGTTACTGTAGCCTTGTAATATAGTTTGAAGTCAGGTAGTGTGATGCCTCCAGCTTTGTTGTTTTGGCTTAGGATTGACTTAGCAATGCGGGCTCTTTTTTGGTTCCATATGAACTTTAAAGTAGTTTTTTCCAATTCTGTGAAAAAAAGTCATTGGTAGCTTGATGGGAATGGCATTGAATCTATAAATTACCTTGGGCAGTATGGCCATTTTCACGATATTGATTCTTTTCCTCCTGACAAATTTACAGTTTTCCACTTTGTGGCATAGACTGAGGGTGTATTTCATCTTTCCTGCAAAGTCAATAGGCAGAAAGGGTAGGTGTCAGTTCTTCCCCCAGGCTGTCAGCTGGTGTGTCCCTGGTGTGCCTTTGGGAGAGAGAGCATGGGGAAAGAGAGGATGCTTTTTCTTCTGTTAACGTGCTAATAAATACTATTTTCATTAATGAGTGAAATGCAAGGGTTATTTAAATGACATTTTGTCTCAAAGTAGTATAATGATTACAAGAAAAAAATTCTGTAGAACTTTTCATGTCATTAATTCAGGCATGGAGAACTGATATTTTTTCTTCTGTATGTAAACTACACAGATAAAACCTAATTTTATTTAATTTCATCTAACTTAGAGGCATCAAATTTCATTATGTATTTTAACATTTTTTATATAATTATAAAATATGTTTTAATATAGGATTACTCGGAAAAAAAAAATGGCTGGGCGTGGTGTCTCACGCCTGTAATCCCAGCACTTTGGGAGGCCAAGGTGGGAGGATTGCTTGAGGCCAGGAGTTCGAAACCAGCCTGGCTAACATGGTGAAACCCCATGTCTACTAAAAATACAAAAATTAGCCAGATTGGTGGCGTGTGCCTGTAATCCCAGCTACTCAGGAGGCTGAGGTTGCAGTAAGCTGGGATTGTGCAATTGCACTCCAGCCTGGGCAACACAGCAAGACTCCGTCTCAAAATAAATAAATACATATATATATATATGGAATTAAATGGTGAGTGGAATTGTAAAAAGAAAATAGGAATGGAGAAAAGGAAATTCCTGTACCCCTTCTGCTTGATCAAGACTTTAGGACAAGCTTGTCCAACTCACTGCCAAGGATGGCTTTGAATTCTGCCTGATATACATTTGTAAACTTTCTTAATACATGAGATTTTTTTTCTGATTTTTTTTTTTTTAAGCTCATCAGCTATTGTTAGTGTTAGTGAATTTTATGTGTGGCCAAAAACACTTCTTCTTTTTCCAGGGAATAAGGCCCAGGGAATCCAAAAGATTGAACACCCCTGCTTTAGAACATTGATTTGTATCAGTTATATATAAAAGCTGATTAGCCATCTTTATAGGTCTTAATTTTATCACTACCTGTAAGGCTTTTTAAAAATGTAGTTCTTATTTTAATTAGAGTTATAAATGCACGTGATTTAAAAAAGAAGATATTTCTTCAAGCGTGTCGAGAACTACGAAGGGTCTGAGATTTTACCCTACTTGAAAGTTAACAAGCCTGTTAACAATTTTCATGGATCCTGGCAAAAGACACAGACTCCTGGGCCAGAGATGAAGTGCCATTTATGACCTATATTAAGCAGTAGCAGAGGATCAGCATTTTTCTTATAGGTCGCTAGAGCCTTAATTCCCACAGGGCAGTATGAAGAGGGCCACGTGATAACTACAAACAGTGGGTTGCATTATGGGAAAGAAACCCTGAGCTTAGAGAAGCCAAATCTTTTATAGTGGTCAGTAAGCATGCTGTGCTTTGCCCCAGGTAACATTGTCTTTATTATATGGTCAGTAAGAAGGTTTGCCCTTTGCTAGGGAGGGAAACACCATCTCTGTCTTTCTAGGCTGTTTGCTATAAAAATAGCCTTGAAAAAATTATCTGGAACAAAAAGACAGTGCCTCACTTGCAAGATGTACAGAAATGCAAGCCACCCATGGCGAATTGCCTCCCAACAAAGAGTTGTACTTACGAAAAACAGCATGCTTCTCCCAATGGCCCCCCAAATCTCCTACTCCCTAAAACTCCACTGTCCATTAGAAATATAATGTGAGAAATAAAATTTTCTAGTAGCAGCATTAAAAAAAAAAGAATCAGGGCTGGGCGCGGTGGCTCCATGCCTGTGATCCCAGCACTTTGGGAGGCTGAGGCGGGCAGATCATGAGGTCAGGAGATCGAGACCATCCTGGCTAACACGGTGAAACCCTGTCTCTACTAAAAATACAAAAAAAAATTAGCCGGGCATGGTGGCAGGCGCCTGTAGTCCCAGCTACTCAGGAGGCTGAGGCAGGAGAATGGCGTGAACCCAGGAGGCAGAGCTTGCAGTGAGCCAAGATTGCGCCACTGCACTTCAGCCTGGGCAACAGAGGGAGACTCCATCTCAAAAAAAAAAAGAACCGGTAAAATCTTTTTTTATCCTTTTGAGACAGGGTCTTGCTCTCTTACCCAGGTTGGAGTGCAGTCGTGTGATCATGGCTCATTGCAGCCTCGATCTCCTGGGTTCAGGTGATCCTCCCACCTCAGCCTCCTGGGTAGCTGAGACTACAGGCATGCGCCACCACACCGGGCTAATTTTTTTTTTTTTTGGTAGAGATGGGAGTCTCACTGTGTTGCCCAGGCTGGTCTCGAACTCCTGGACTCAAGTGATCCTCTTGCCTCAGCTTCCCAAGGTGCTGGGATTACAGGTGTGAGCCACTGCATCTGGCCAAATTAACAGTATATTATCTTTAATCTAGTATATCAAAATTTTATAATGTTAATATGTAAACAGTATAAAAAAGTGAAATATTGAAATGATACATGTGTCTAATATTTGTATTACAATGTAATAATAGTATCTTACATGATGTGGTCATTAAAGTGAAATATAGTCCTACCGAAACAGTAATGTGTTTAAGGGAAAGACATTTAATACTGCTTCAAGTTTTAAAATGTAAATAATTAAAATTTTAAAAAAGTATTTGTTGAGACTAGCCTCATTTCAAGTGCTCAGTAGTTGCATGTGACTACTAGCTAACATTCTCTACTGCATAGCCCTGAAGTTAACCATTTTCAACTTTTTACAGATTTCTTTAGGTGTGTATTTTCATATCTCTAAATAATAATGCTTATACGGTTTCTAAATTATTCAGCTTTAAGTTCTTTCTACTATTAAGGAGGGTTTTTTTTTTTTATTGTTTTTTGTTTTAATAGAGACAGGGTCTTTCTCTGTCACCCAGTCTAGAGTGCAGTGGTGCAATCATAGCTCACCACAGCCTCGAACTCCTGGGCTCAAGTGATCCTCCCATCTCAGCCTTCTGAGTAGCTGGGTCTACAGGCGTGCACCACCACACCCAGCTAATTTTTAAATTTTTCTTGTTTTTGTAGAGATGGTATCTCACCATTTTACTTAGGCTAGTCTCAAACTCTTGGGCTCAAGTGATCTTCCAACCTCAGCCTCCCAAAGTGCTAGGATAACAGGCACAAGCCACCACACCTGACCATTAAGGAGGGTTTAATTCTCTTTCAACCAAAACCCTCCACCACACTTGCACTCATTTCCTGGCTGTCTCTCATCCCCAAAGTCAATGATTCTGAAAAACTTTTTGTGGTGTGTGTGTATTTTTAAATATGAGATGGGGTCTTGCTATGTTGATTCAGGTTGTTCCAGGCTGATCTGGAACTCCTGGGCTCAAGTGTTCTTCCCGCCTCAACCTTCCAAGTAGCTGGGATCATAAGTGTGTGCCACCATACCTGGCCTGAAAACTTTTCTATTTCAGCACTGTTTATACTTTAAAAAAATCACTGAGGATCACAAAGAGCTTTTGTTTATGTGGGTTATATCTATTGGTATATATTCTATCAGAAAGTAAAACTGAGGCTGGACATGGTGGCTCACGCCTGTAATCCTAGCACTTTGGGAGGCCAAGACAGGAGGATTGCTTGAGGCCAGGAATTCAAGATCAAGTTTAAGTCCAGCTTGGGCATCATAGTGAGACCCTATCTCTACAAAAATAAGCAGCCAGGTTCACCTGTGGTTGCAGCTACTTGAGAGGCTAAGGTGGAAGGATCCCCAGGAGTTTGAGCCTGTAGTGAGCCAAGATAATGACACTGTACTACAGACTGGGTGATGGATTGAGACCCTGTCTTAAAAAAAAAAAAAAAAAAGAGAGAAAGCAAAAAACTTAAGTATTACTTCTGTGAAAATAACAATGATAAGCCCTTTATTTTAACATAAGTAATTTCTTGTGAAAATCTTTTCAGAAAAATTGGAAGAATAACAGTGTTTTTGTATTTTTGCAAATCTCTTTTACTGTTTGACTTCATAGAAAATACCTGAATTCTGATACTTCTGCACTTATTCTGTTGAAAACAAACACATCATGTAGACCCTGGAAAACTGCGCTGTATATAACACAGAGGGAGTGAAAAGGGTGCAGAATGGCCTAGTATTATGAAAATAGTTTTGAGACCCTCTGTATATTGTCATGCTTTTTGTTTGACCACAACTCAATGTTTATATTACTATAACCATGTATAAACTGAGCATAGCATACCATGATTGCTTTTTTTTTTTTTTTTTTTTTTCTGAGATGGAGTCTCACTCTGTTACCCAGGCTGGAGTGCAGTGGCACCATTTTGGGTCACTGCAACCTCCGCCTCCCAGATTCAAGTGATTCTCCTGCCTCAGCCTCCAGAGTAGCTGGGACTACAGACGCGCACCACCACACCCAGCTAATTTTTGTATTTTTGGTAAACACGGGGTTTCACCATGTTGGCCAGGCTTGTCTCAAACTCCAGACCTCATGATCCGCCCACCTTGGCCTCCCAAAGTGCTGGGATTACTGGCGTGAGCCGCCGCGCCCGACCATGATTTCTTTTATTGTACGTAGTTGTTGGCATATTTTACTCACTTGTACTCACTTAATGGCATTTTTTCATATTGTTTGTTTATTATATGTACTTTTATGTTTTTTGGAGATGGAGTCTCACTCCGTCACCCAGGCTGGAGTGCAATGGTGCTACCTTGGCTCACTTCAACCTCCACCTCCCAGGTTCAAGTGATTATCCTGCCTTAGCCTCCCAAGCACCTGGGATTATAGGCACATCCCACCACACCCGGCTAATTTTTTGTGTTTTTAGTAGAGACAGGGTTTTGCCGAGTTGGCCAGCCTGGTCTTGAACTCCTGACCTCAAGTGATCAGCTTGCCTCAGCCTCCCAAAGTGCTGGGAGGCCTGCATTTTACTTATTTAATTCTGGCCTGCACCTGGCCTGCATTTTACTTATTTAATTCTGAACTCTACCTTAGTTATCAAAATCTCTTCTAAATCCGTTAATTTACAGCAGGGGTTCTCTGTTTCTCTCAAATATTTTCTGGAGCTGTTTACTTGCTTTAATTAAGGACTGGTTTCTTCCTAGTACTCCCACACAACCATCATCTTGGGATCTGTCTTTGTAATCCTAGGATTTCTGTTGCCTCTCATTTATATTGGGTCCCTTGATTACTGGATCCTGTCTCTTCCTTTTTTTTTTTTTGAGACAAGGTCTCACTGTGCTGTCACCCAGGCTGAAGTGCAGTGGCTCAATCTCACTCACTGCAACCTCCGCCTCCCAGGTTCAAGTGATTCTCCTGCCTCAGCCTCCCAAGTAGCTGGGATTACAGGTGCGCGCCACCACATCTGGTTAATTTTTGTATTTTCCGTAGAGATGAGGTTTCGCCATATCGGCCAGGCTGGCCTGAACTCCAGACCTCAAGTGATCTGCCTGCCTCGGCCTCCCAAAGTGCTGGGATTATAGGCGTGAGCCACTGTGCCTGGCCAGATCCTGTCTTTTTCTTAATGGGCAGTAGAGCACAAACTTGGGGGCCAGATTATGTGGGTTTGAAGCCTAGCTCTTCTGCTTACTAGCCATGTGACGTTCAAAGAGCTATTTAACCTCTTTATGCCTCAGTTTCCTTATCTGGAAAATAATACTTTCTATGTAGCATTCTCCTGAAGATTCTATGTGTTAATACGGGTAAGCCATTTAGAAGAGTTCCAGAGCATATTAAGCACTCCAGGTTAGTGATGTTGTTAATGCTCTTACAGTTGCTGGTGAATTTCATCTTTTAGTGGCATACTTCTCATAGTAACCTGCTGAGAAAGGTGCATGTGACTTTGCTGGTATAAAAATGCCTTTCTGTTACATCACATTTGACCAATAGCTTGGCTGGTTATTTAGAATTCCAAGTTGAAAACAGTTTTCCTTCACAATTTGGAAAGCATTGCTCTATTTTAGTCTACCTTTCAGCAGAAGGTGGGCTGTAAATTGCACGGTCTCAGCTTTCCCCATAGCCTGCTTTAGGATTCAGCTTTCTGAGATCTCCAAGTCAGTTATCATTCACTACCTCTAATTTTCAAATTTTTGATGCTACTACTTCAGTTATATTCTTTGTGTTTGAGGGACTTAGCCTTTTTTGAAAAATTGCTTATTATCATTTTATCTTAAACAGAGTATGCTTTTAGATATCTTCAGTCCCTGCAAGTTTGTGGGGAACTAGAAACAGAACTCTTTTCTGGCAGTCAAAAGAGAAGAAAGAATAGGGCTGGGTGCAGTGGCTCATGCCTACAATCCTAGCACTTCGGGAGGCAGAGGTGGGTGGATCACTTGAGGTCAGGAGTTCGAGACCAGCCTGGCCACAATGGTGAGACCCTCATCTCTACTTAAGAAAACAAAAACAAACAAACAAAAAAAACTAGATCTAAATTTTTAGCAGAAGAGCTTGGCCGGTTCCTCATGGCCAGCCACAGTTAGGGTCTCAGCAGTTTGTTCGGTGTGAGACCACAGAGGAGCTAAGCAGCTCACTGCAGGGAGTCACAGACAGGTATCAGAGACTACCCTCCAAGCAGGGCAAGGTTGTGGTGGGGACAGAGACCAAATACCCTAAGATGAGATGAGGCTATGAAAGTGCAATTGGCCAGAAAGAACTCCACCCTGAATGGCAAGGCCTTCGCCTTGTGATCTTACCTGTTTCCTGCTCCTTCCCTTGACCTACCTTGGGTGGCGTTTGGGCTCCCTCACTTGGGTCACAGTCCTCCGAGATACTGGCATGGCTTTGACATCAAACACAGTAGTTGGTATTTTGCTCCAGTCACAGCAGCCTCTGGGACACTGAACAGTAGTCCTTGGAGAGTCAGTGAAATTGATAAGTATTCACTGGGACTAGAAGCCAACTGAACTTAGACCATGCTTCCTGCTGCCGAAGGGCAATAGGTTGGTGACCCAGGTTTATCCATCAGCGGTTTGTTTACGCATAGATGTGTGCATATGCTTACGTGCATATGTAGGCATGAGCCACTGCGCCCAGCCAGTTTTGTCTTCTTGAAGATGTCTCTCCCAGGGCCTTCTGACAGGTTCCAGTCTGCTGTGGTTGTCTGTTGGCTTGTTATATGGCCTAGATGTTCCTTGACCTGGGGATTCCCTTTTCTTTCTTCTTCGGTTAGATCTCCTTTCTGATTCTTACATCCTCCCCTTTCTTGGTTAATAATGCATACATATATTTGAGACAGGGTCTCACTCCTGTTGCCTAGGCTGGAGTGCAGTGGTGTGATCATGGCTTACTGCAGCCTTGACCTCCTGGGCTCAGGTGATCCTCTCACCTCAGTCCCCTGAGTAGCTGGGACTACAGGTGCACACCACCACACGCAGATAATTTCATATTTTTTGTAGAGACAGAGTCTCTCCGTGTTGCCCAGGCTGGTCTTGAACTCCTAGGCTCAGGCGATCCACTCACCTCCACCTCCCAAAGTGCTAGGATCAGAGGCATGAGCCATGGCACCTGTCTAATAATTATTGAATATAACTCATTCTCCAGTAGCTGGACAGTAGCTGGAATACATTTTGCTTCTGAATCCATTTGATGTGGCTTAGTTTCCCCCCTCCCCTGAAAGTATATGCAGTATTCTTCCTCCCATTGTTCTGACATTTCATGATTACTGAACACATCTTGGTGTGGGTCTATTGTCATCCACTGTGCTGATACCCTAGGAGATTTTGCAATCTAGAAACCATTCTTTCATTTTGGGAAACACTCTTGAATTATTTAGTTGACGACTTCCTTCCTTTTTTCTTTTTCTTCTGTTTTCTTTTTCTGGAGCTCTTGTTATTCATATGGTAGGTCTCCTGATCTAGTTCTCTAAATTACTGTGTGTTTTGTTTTATTTTCTCATCCCTCAGTTTGTCTATTTGCTTAACTCCCTGAGAGTGTTTCTCACTTTATCTTCCAACCCTTTTATTGAGTTTCTCTATTTTTGGAGCTGGAGTCTTGCTCTGTTGCTCAGGGTGGAGTGCAATGGCACAGTCTCGGCTCACTACAACCTCTTCCTCCTGGGTTCAAGCGATTGTTCTGTCTCAGCCTCCCAAGTAGCTGGGATTACAGGCACACACCACCATGCCCCTCTAATTTTTGTACTTTTAGTAGAAACAGGGTTTCATCATGTTGGCCAGGCTGGTCCCAAACTCGTGCCTTAGGTGATCTGTCTGCCTCGTCCTCCCAAAGTTCTGGGATTACAGGCCTGAGCCACTGTGCCCAGCCTAAGCCAGCGCACCTGGCCGAGTTTGTCATTTTTGCTATCATGTTAAGAATTTTCAAGGGCTCTTTTTATTTGCTAGTTCTATTTATGTGGTTTCCTGTTTGTTCTAGTCATCTATTGCTGTGAGGCAAACCACTTCAAATGTAGTAGGATACAACAATATCATTTTATTTTTTTGCTCACACATTCTGTTGGTCAAGAATTCGGTGAAGACTGGAGTGACTAGGGACTGTAGTCATCTGATGGCTTCTTCACTCACATGTCAGACATCTGGGCTGGGATTACTTGAAAACAGGGTTCAGCTGGAACAGTTGACTAGGGTACCTATATCTGGTCTCTCCATGTGGCTTCTTACAGCATGGAAGCTGGTTCTAAAAGGGAGCCTCTATCTAGAGAGCACATTTTTCAAGACAACTGGGCGGAAGCTGCATGGTTTTACATGACCTTGCCTTGATGGTGACATAGTATTTCTTCTGCCAAACTTTATTGGTCAAACCATAATCATAATGTGTCTGGAGTTGGTTCCTTCTGGAGGGTTCTTGGTCTCACTGACTTTAACAATGAAGCCGCAGACCTTTGCAGTGAGTGTTACAGCTCTTAAAGGTGGTATGGACCCAAAGAGTAAGCAGCAGCAAGATTTATTGTGAAGAGCAAAAGAACAAAGCTTCCACAGGCGTGGAAAGAGACCCCAGCGGGTTGCCACTGCTGGCTCAGGTGTCCAGCTTTTTATTCCTTTATTTGGACCCGCCCATGTCCTGCTGATTGGTCCATTTTACAGAATGCTGATTGGTCCATTTTACACAGTGCTGATTGGTCTATTTTTACAATCCTCTAGCTAGACACAGAGCACTGATGGGTGTTTTTACAATCCTCTAGCTAGACAGAAAAGTTCTCCAAGTCCCCACTTGACCCAGGAAGTCCAGCTGGCTTCACCTCTCAATCCCCCCTCTAAACAGGACACCCCAACTGCTGTTGGGAATTGGGTGATGACCGCTCTAGCTAATTCCTGCTGGATAGGAGCTAAGAAGGGGCCCTGCAGTTGTAGTGTCCTCCAGAGGGGAACTCTTTAGGCCAGTCAAAAGGCCAGCGGGTGAGTCCAGGGGTCCTCAGTAGAAGTTGTTAGTTGAGCTCATTTGGGGTTCCATTTGTAAGACCATCTGTAGCTTGATGGCCTCAATCCTAGAGGAAACAAATTTGACAAGGAGGTTAAAAATACAGGGCCCGAAGGCAAGTAATAGCAAGATGGCTGTCATGGGACCTAGAAAGGGGAGAAGTCATGTCCACCAACTCCAGAGGTTGGTATAAGAGTTTGAAAGGCGTTGTCTGATTTCAGAAGCCTTTTCCTGTAAGTGCCGGGCAGCATCTCGTACTACCCCTGACTGGTTAGTGTAAAAGCAACACTCTTTCCCTAAGAAGGTGCAAAGTCCTCCTTTCTCAGCAATGAGGAGGTCTAGGCCTCAGCGGTTTTGGAGAGTCACTGCTGCCAAAGAGTCTATTTGGGATTGTAGTTACTATCCTTACTGGATAGATTTTTTATTTCTTGCAAACTGTATGAGAAATCCTTTGAGAGTGTGTGGTAGTAATGAAGTAGATAAACCTGATATTCTGGTTCCTGTAGCAGTGGCCATTTCTAACCCTATACGTAGAGGTATTAGTTGTATGGCCCTGTGCTGACAGACTTGAGCTTTGAGGGGCACTGACAAGGTCTGATTTCCACAAGATTAGAAGTTAGGATAATACATGTTACACTGTTAACGTTTAGCGAACTTTACTTTTGTTGAAAATCTTGTAAGTTTGGGATTTTAATTTTTGTTTGCTATTAATAAAACCTTGTTCAGTCCATATTAACTTAGAATTGGTATAGATGGCTCCTTCCTGATTCTATAAGTACTTTAAGGTTTGGCTGAGTGCAAAGAACTCACTTGTTTGAGCAGACCAATTATTAGGCAAGTTTCCTAACTCTGCAAGAGTTTTCTTATCACTTACTGAATACCCATTGTGTCTTTTCCTGTTCTGAAGGGAGTTCCTCCTAGGTCAGACCTTTGTATGATAATTAGTTAAGATTTAGATCCCCTGTAAGGAAACCTGCTGGGTTAAGGATTTTTGATTAGAAGGCTGTGAGTTGTCAGTGGCCTCAGTGCTTTTGGGCTACGCCCTTGTTTATACTGACAACAAGGTGGTATTGGAGTGTTATAGGGTTATAGGGAAGACCTTCAATTATCAATTATAGGTTTTTAATTTACCCTGGCTTTTAAAGGAATAGATTACACTTTTTTCTTTACTACTTCCATCTCTTTCTTTCTCTTTGACTTCTTTGTCTCTCTCTTTTTGACTCCCTGTTTGTCTGTCTCTTCCTCTCTCTCTTTGACTTTGTCTCTTTCTCTCTCTGACTCCCTCTCTTTCTCTGTCTCTTCCTCTCTCTCTGACTTTCTCTTTCTCTCTTTCCTTACTGCTGGTCTTTCCCTGCCTCTGCCAGCTGCTTATGCTGCTGTTCTCCTCTCCTTCCCCTTTTTGATGGCTTCGGCAGTGTAAGACTGCCACCTCTTTGGGTTTTTGCACTGCATGCAATAACTCCATGATTTCCTTGTGGTATTTAATGGGTGTTCCCCCAGAGGTTAGGAACTCCCTTTCTTTCCATATTGCAGCATGGGCATGTAGGATTAGATAAGCATACTTGCTATCTGTATACACATTTGTTGTTTTTCCCTTTCCCAGTTTTAAGGCTCGGGTAAGTGCCACTGGTTCTGCTAACTGGGCGCTGGTCCCTGGGGGAAGAGGCTTACTTTCAAGTACTGTTACATCACTAACTGTGGCATAACCTGCCCTTCATATCCCATTCTCCACAAATGAACATCCATTGGTATATAGGTTAAGGTCAGGATTAGCTAAGGGGACTTCTAAGAGATCCTCTTGGGCAGCATAAGTCTGGACAATAATTTGTTGGCAGTCATGCTCAACTGGTTCCCCATCCTGTAGGAGAAAAGTGGCAGGGTTGAGGGCTGCACACGTGCATATTTGAAGCACCGGTCCCTCAAGGAGTAGCGCCTGGTATCTAAGTAGGCAGTCGTCTGATAGCCGTAAACTTCCTTTGGCACCTAATATGCCATTTACATCATGAGTAGTCCAGACAGTGAGATCCTTTCCTTGTATTATTTTGATAGCCTCTGACACTAAGACAGCCACCGCCGCAACTATCTGTAAACAGTGAGGCCAGCCTTTTGCTACTGTATCAGTTTCCTTACTTAGGTATGCCACTGGTTGTGGGGTTGTCCCATGAGTCTGAGTAAGGACGCTAAGAGCTATTCCTGCTCTCTCTGTGATGTATAAAGAGAAGTTTTGTCCTGTGGGAAGGCTTAAGGCTGGAGCTTGAGTTTGTTCCTTCTAATGCCCAGACTTCAGGGTTGATTCCCTCCTCAAGCAGCGGACAACAAATGGGTAACTTGTTCCCCATATTCATGTAGATAATAGCTCCAGCTATGGATAATATGTCCCTCCCTAATAAAGGTATGGGACTTTCAGGCATAACAAGAAAGGCATGTGGAAAGAGCAAAGTCTCCCAATTACAACTGAGGAGGTGGGAGAAATACCTGGTTACAGGCCATCCCAGGATTCCTCAGATGGTAAGGGACCTTGAGGACAGCTGTCCGGGACAGGAGATTAACACGAGAAAGCCGCACCAGTATCCAGGAGGAAGTCAATTTCCTGGCCCTCAGTGGTTAAATGTACCCGGGGCTCAGTGAGGGTGATGACATGAGCTGGTGCTTGCCCCGGGCACCCTCAGTCCTTTTGTTGGATTATCTGGTTGGCGGCTTCTGGCCCAGAGAAACTTTGTGCCTTCGAGTGATTTCCTCGGCATAGTGGACACAGACGAGGGGGCAGCTTGTTTCTCGTTGGACAATCTTTTTTAAAGTATTTTTGCAAACCACACTGATAACAAGCCCTACTGGGTGATTGGCCTGCTCCATTTTCTGTCCTCTCTAAACCACCAAGGTTTGTTTGAGAGCCATGACTAAGGCTGCGGCCTTTCTCTGATCCCGCTTTTCCTTTTAGGCCTGTTCCTCTTGGTCCCTATTATGGAATACCGAGGTTGCGAGGTTTAATAATGTCTCCAGATTTTGTTCAGGGCCCAGGACTCACTTTTGGAGCTTTCTCCTGACATCTGCAGCTGATTGGGTAATAAACTTATCTTTTAGGATCAATTGACCCTCGAGGGAGTCGGGTGACAGGGGAGTATATTTTCTTAAGGCCTCCCGTAGCCGCTTGAGGAAGGCAGAAGGATTCTCTTCCTTTCCCTGAGTTATGGTGGACATCATTGAATAATTCATGGGCTTTTTCCTAATTCTCCTTCATCCTTCTAGAACACAGGTCAGCAGACGTTTACAACTCCAGTCCCCATGATCTGAGTTGAGGTCCCAGTGGGATCCATACAGGGGATGGCTTGCTGACCGGTAGAGAATTTGTCCCTTTCTTCAGCTGTCATTCTATCATTTACTTGACTAAGATACCAGGTATCTCCAAACTCTCGGGCTGCAGCTGAAGCCACATTCCTTTCATTAATGGCCAGAGTTTGATCTAACAATAGCATGACATCTCTCCAAGTGAGATCAAAGGTTTGCCCTAGACCCTGCAGGACATCTATATACCTATCAGGATCATCTGAAAACTTCCCCAGGTCTGCCTTGATCTGCTTTAAGTCAGAGAGGGAGAAGGGGACATGTACCTGGGTTGGGCCAAATTCCCCTCCCCCTACAGCTTGAAGGGGACATAACTGATAGCCCGGGGGTTTTTGTGGTCCTTTGGAGATTTCTTTGCTTGTTTCCTTCTGGGCGGGGGAGATTAGAGGAGGTTCATCATTAATAGGAAGGAGAGCTATAGGGAGGCTAGGATATGGAGATAAGCTGAGAGGTCATCCTGTGGGATATAAATTGCAAGCTTTGCATAGTTGTGGATTCTCCTTCAATGAAAAGAAAGCTTGGACATAAGGTATTTCACTCCACTTGCCTTCCCTTTTACAGAAAACGTCAAGCTGCAGGATAGTATTGTAATTTCTACTTCCCTCAGGCGGCCATTTTTCCCCATCAGAGAGAGAATATTGGGGCCAGGCCATAGTGCAGAAAAAAATAAGCCACTTCTTTTTCAGGGTTTGCAGGTCAGATTGTCCCAGTGGCTTAGGATGCATTTCAAGGGTGAGCCTGTTGATGCCTGAGTGTTTCCCATCTGAAAGAAAAAACCACCCGCGGTTTTGGTTTGTTCCCCGCCCCCCACCAAGAACCCATAACGGTCCCTGGACCCTGCTGATTGGAATAGTTGCACTCACCGACACAGCAGCAGAAACACTAGTTTTCCTGCTAGACCACAAGGAGGACCGAGGAAGGTCGGATTTAGTGGCCCTTGCTGACGCATTCTTGAAAACCTGCACCCTTGCCTGTTCTCCTGGGCCACAAAGAGGACTGAGAAAAATCGGATTTAGTGACCCTTACCAACACATTCTTGAAAACCTATTAGAGTCCTAAGCATTCTCCTGTTAGTATTGGGACCTTACCCCTGTCCCATAAAGATGTTATGCCCCCAAAATGAAGTGGAGGGCCATACCCTTAGGGAGGGAAGGGATCTCCAGGGTTGGAAGAGTGACACATTTTGTTCTCACTTCTCATCATATGAATAGGAAGGATATCATGTCTGAGGCTCCCCATATCCTAGCTTCAGGAGTAGCTTTTGTTAGGCCTGCTAGTCTGAGGAGGGATCCTAAAATTCCAGATAGTCTCCCCTCCCCACCCCCCACACAGGGCTTTTGGCAAAAATTATTTCTTTCTGATTGGTGAGCCCAGGTGCCTAAAGAAGGGAACAGAGTCCTGAAGTTTATACTAGAAATCATTCTTATAGGAGAAACTAGAAAAGCACCAGAGACAGGGAGTGGTTTTTATAATAGGGACTAGCCTCGGAGAAGAGAGCAAGAAGTTTGTCTGACAGGCTTTAGGACCCAGGAGGCAAGGGTCAGGATAGATAGGATAGATGGGCGAGTCTCACTTGGGTGATATGACTTGGAGGAGAGTTCCGCTCTTGGCTACAGGGTCAGCCAACTTTCTGTCAGGACCCCGGAGCTGAATGGCTTTCCTCTCTGTCAACCCTGGGCTCAGCCTGGAAGTACAGGAAAAGCAGAAGCTGTTTTCAGGCAAACCAACACTCCCAACTCCAAAGAGTTGGGGGTTGTTAGGTAGCCATTTCCCAGAAAACCTGACACCCGTATCTTTAGTCCGGCAGCCGCACTAGTCGCTTTTAACTGGCCGATAGGTGCCCAGTATTTAGCCACCGAATTCTAAGGAAAAATAGGACAGAATAGCAAGCGAAAGGGATCCGATGGTACTCACTGCTTGGTGATGGTCCAAGGTCACCAAGATGTGTCCAGCGTTGGTTCCTTCTGGTGGATTCTTGGTCTCACTGACCAAGAATAAAGCCGCGGACCTTCGCAGTGAGTGTTACAGCTCTTAAAGATGGTGTGTCCAGAGTTTGTTCCTTCAGATGTGTCTGGAGTCTCTTCTTTCCATTGAGTTCATTGTCTCACTGACTTCATGAGTGAAGCCGCAGACCTTTGCGGTGAGTGTTACACCTCTTAAAGGTGGTGGGGACCCAAAGAGTGAGCAACAGCAAGATTTATTGTGAAGAGCAAAAGAACAAAGCTTCCACAGCATGGAAGGGGACCAGAGCAGGTTGCCGCTGCTGGCTTGGGTGGCCAGCTTTTATTCCCTTATTTGCTCCCGCCTATGTCCTGCTGATTGGTCCATTTTACAGAATGCTGATTGGTCCATTTTACACAGTGCTGATTGGTCCATTTTTACAGAATGCTGGTTGGTACATTTACGATCCTCTAGCTAGACACAGAGCACTGATTGGTGCATTTACAGTCCTCGACCCAGGAAGGCCAGCTGGCTTCACCTCTCAATAAGGCCACTCAAATTCAAGAGGGAGGGAATTTGACTACTTCTTGGTTGGGGAGTGGCAAGGTCATATAGCAGAAGAAAATGTTGGGTGAAAATATTGGCCTGGCTATCTTCGGAAAATATATTGTGCCTCATTAATATTTTTTTAACATATTTTTAACTTTATATCCTGAGGATGTTAGTGGTAGTTTTCTATACCCTGAGAATGTTAGTGGTAGTTTTCCTCTCCCTGAACAGTCTGTTTCATTTGACTGTTTGGGGATCTCCCAGTTTAAGCAAGATATTTCAGCCTTATTTCTCTTGGCATGCTTGGATTCCCCAGTAAAAAAAAACTCCTGCCCTGGGCTGACAATCAAAGTTCTGGGAACTAATACGGATAAGCAAGCTGGAAATGTAAAAGGCTATTCACTGTGCGTGGGTCCTACTGTTTTCTGGATGGGAACTGCTTTCCATTAGGCCTGGTGTGCCCTGGAAGGGAGAGCCTCTGCAGAGACTACATCTTGGATGGGTCTTTGCCAAGTTTGAGGTAGAAACCCAGCTGCTTTGTAAAGAGCTACTAGTGGATACTTTGAACAAAACAAAAAACAAAGCAACACCACTCCTCCATCATTCTCCGCAGCCCCCCTTCAGAGGGATCCGTGCAACCAGCACCAGTTCCTGCACCCTTTGAAGATCCTGCAGTGTAAATAGAGCTGGTCTGTTCTTTCCCGCCTGTCAGCCTGGGATTTGTGCATATGCTTTTTCAGTTTCCTCTCGTCCATCTGCTTTTCCAGTTTGATTTCTGCCTCCTGTCTCCCTCTCCCTGAGGTCATTTTGTCCATCTTCCCACTCCGTTAAGCACTCAGCGGCACCCTGTCTATCTGGTGGTGCTGACTGTCTTTATGTTGGAACACTTTTAGTGACCATATCGTCACCTTAGGGGCACCTGATACCTATCTTCTTTTTCCCTTCCTTGACTAGCTTTCCTTTTTATTGACTGTATAAAAGATAAGTATTTATTTTCAGTATTCTTAGAATTTAGTATTTTTGTATTTCTTGGTCTTAAAAGTCATGTACCAAGAACCATTGCTTTCAGGTACTGGCTTTCCTCTGTTCCAACTCACGGTGGAATTATTTCATTTCTCATTTCTTCTTAGGTTATGCGATCTACTTAAAATTATATAGGGTAGTGTCCTCAAGGAAGTCTCCTCTTCCAGGAAAGGACCAGTGTCCATTGAGGGACCTTTTCAGGACATGCCCCAGGTCAGTTGTTGGATTAGGTAGGCCTTGGGCGAGTGAGGCTTAGTATGGTTTGGGACTTGAGTTTTTCTTGCTTTCCCAGAATTCATGAGCTTTTGTCATTTAGAATGTTTCTTACTCTTCTGTAGTTGTCCTCACTGGCAAATCCCACCAGATATTCTTCAGTGAGTATGCTTCCTGAGTGAAATATAAAGATGAAGGAACATTGGGCAGAGCAGTATTAACTACCCATGGCCACATTTTTGTTATTTAATTATTTTGGTATTTATTCCTTGTGTGGGTGTGTAATTTTTGGTAAAGTTGCATTAAAATAGTATAGCATGTGCGCATTTTTACTTCCCTTTAAACGTTTTTTCTTCTTGGAAATCTCTTTGGCTATGAAATCTCATTTTCCTTTCACCCTTCTGATTCTTAGCCGAGTTTTACTTAAGAAAACGTTGTATGTCTTGAAATTAGGTTGGTTAATTACAATTCCTTCGAATGATTTGACTTCTGTATTCACCCTGATGATAAATAGACAAAATCAAAAGCATTTTTGACAAAGTAATGCTTTCTCACATATTTACCTCCTTTATAGACACTTACTGTTTTCTCACATATTTACCTTCTTTATAGACACCCATCTTGTTAAAACCCAAAACTAGTGATTTTACGTTGTAAAAAGCATTTTTCAAAGCATGTGGGCCATGTAGGATGTAGACGACAGTGGTAAAGACCTATGGCTTTTTTGAGGTGAGATCCAAGTGTTTGGTTTTGAACTTTGTATTTTCTATTTGGATTTCGAGGTGACCCTTTCATGTACCCACATTCCATAAAATCCTGTTTAAGATAATTCTACTTCTCCTGTTTAAAACAAAAAAAAAAACCCCAAGACTCAGCGGTGTCACAATTTGTAACTTAAAATCTGTTTACTTTGGTGAACTTTATTGTTACTATTCTAATAATAGCTTTATTGAATATTCACATACCATAATGTTTACCCTTTTAAAGTAAACAATATGTTCACAAAGTTCTACATCAATCTCTACTATCTACTTAGAGAACTTTCTAAGGAAACCTTTGTACCTACCAGCATTCATTGCCATTCCCCCATGTCCCCAGCCCCTGGCAGACACTCATCTACTTTCTGTCTATATGGATTTGCTTTTTCTGGACATTTAATATAAACAGAATTATAAATGACTATTTCTTAGCCTAATGTTTTCTAGATTCTTTATCTACATTGTATGGAACTTGCATGAGACCTTCATATCTTATTATACCCATATAATATCCCATTTTATGGATATACCATATTTTGTTTATCCATTCTTCAGTTCACGGTCATTTGGCTTGCTTCCACTATTTTAGCTATTAGTAATGCCACTATGAACATTTGTATACAAGTTTTTGCGTGAATATATGTTTTCATTTCTCTTGGGTATATACCTAATAGTGGAATAGCTAGGTCATATGGTAACTCTAGTTTTAATTTTCTGTGGACCCACCAAACATTCTAAAGCAGCTTCACCAAGCATTTACATTTCTACCAGCAATTTATGATGGTTCCAATTTGTCCACTCAATGAGATAAAAAATACATTAGGGCTGGGCGCAGTGGCTCACCCCTGTAATCCCAGCACTTTAGGAGGCCAAGGCAGGCAGATCACCTGAGGTCAGGAGTTCCAGACCAACCTGGCCAACATCATGAAACCCCGTCTCTACTAAAAATATAGAAATTAGCCAGGTGTGGTGGCGGGTGCCTGTAATCCCAGCTACTTGGGAGGCTGAAGCAGGAGAATTGCTTGAACCCGGGAGCCAGAGGTTGCAGTGAACCAAGATCGCAGCACTGCACTCCAGTGTGGGCAACAAGAGCAGAATTCCAGCTCAAAAAAAAAAAAAAAGAAAAAAAGTGTACACACACACACACAATCAGCCTGTCAACACAGTTTTATCATCATAAATTAATGTAGCTGTCTTTTAAATCAGATGGGAAGAGAGTTACAAAGAAAATTACATTCATACTATAAATTTGTCTATATATATATACCTTTACTGCTGCTTTCTATTTTTTCATGTGGATTTGAGTTGCTGTCTAGAATCTTTTCATTTCTGCCTGAATATCTTCATTTAGTATTTCTTGTAGGGTAAGGCTGCTAGTGATAAATTTTTTTTTTAAATTTATGTGGGAGTATCCTAGTTTCTCATTGTTTTTGAATGATTTTGCTCATTATAGAATTTTTGGTTAACAATCCTTTTTTTTTGAGATGGAGTCTTGCTCTGTTGCCCAGGCTGAAGTGCAGTGGCATGATCTTGGCTCACTGCAGTTTCCACCACCCGAGTTCAAGCGATTCTCCTGCCTCTGCCTCTCGATTAGCTGGGATTATAGGCATGCACCACTACGCCTGGCTAATTTTTGTATTTTTAGTAGAGACGGGGTTTCACAGTGTTGGCCAGGCTGATCTCAAACTCCTGACCTCAAGTGATCCACCCACCTAAGCTTCCCAAAGTGCTGGGATTACAGGCATGAGCCACCACACCTAGCCAACAAACTTTCTGCGCGTTGAATATGTCACTCACTGCCTTCTGGTCTCCATTGTTGTTTATTTGAAGTTGTTAATCATTTTCAGGATTTGTTGTATAATCACTTCTCTTTAACATTTTCAAAATCCTTTGTCCTTGTCTTTCAACAGTTTGATTATGAAATGTCTAGGTAAGGGTATCTGAGTTTATCCTCTTTGGAGCTCATTGAACTTCTTGGATGTGCAAATTAATTTTTGTTTCAATATTAATAGACTATTTTTAGAGCAGTTTTATGTTTACAGAAAAATTACACAGAAAGTACAGAGAGTTTCCATTTACCCCCTCACTGTTTCTGCTGTTACTAATATCTTACATTAGTGTGGTACATTTTTTACAATTAAGCCAGTATTTATACATTATTATTAATTATTGATACATTATTTTTTTCAACTATTTTTCTACCTCCCCAAACTTGTTATATACATTATTATTAAGGGTTCATTCTTTGTGTTGTACATTCTATTTCTTTATTGAAATTTTCTCAATTTGGTTAGATACCATACTCATGCTTTCTTTCAGTTATTTAGTTCTTTGAACATATTTATAAGAGCTGATTTCAAGTATTTATTAAATCCAATGCCTGGGCTTCCTTGGGGACATTTTTATTGACTGCTTTTTTTGTTCCACCCCCCTGTATGTGGACCAGACTTTTGTGTTTCTTTGCATGCCTTGTAATTTTTTTTTTTGTTGAAACTGGATAGTTTATAATGTGTCAACCATGGAAATCAGACCTCTACCCCTACCCTGATGAGGGTTTGTTGTTTTTGTTATTTGTTTAGTGACTTTCCTGGACCAGTTGTCTAAAGTTTATATTCTTTGTTATTTGAGACCCACTCAAGTCTCTCTCAGTTAGTTCGTGGTCTGCTAATGGTTCCATAGAGATTTCCTTACGTGCCTTGAACCAGTAAGGGGCAGGAATTACTTAAAGGCATATTTTTTGTAGTGTTTTGATATTTTAGTAGTTGAAATTCTTATGTTTTGTTACCGAAGCTCCCCGTGGTCGCTTTCTAATAGAGGTGTGGAGTGGGGTGGTGATCAAGATTGTTAGAAGAAAATGAGATGAGCAACAAATTCAGCTTCAGGATTGTCATTAATTTGCCAGTGAGCACTGGGAATCTTCACAGTGGGGGAAAGGATATGTTGGATTTTCTAATCATACTGGACCGTTAAACTGTTCCTTGGTATACATTAAGGGAAATGCTGCTAGAGTTTTCTTTCAAAGAACTTAACCTAAATTTCAGGATGTTTTCAAATCTTCAGCAATCCACAAACATAGAATTAGAAAAATAAGTAAGACTAGAGAGAAGGAAATTTTAAAAGAGAAAAGTTAACCACCCATAATTTTGAGAAAAAAAGCAAATATGTAGGATTAGTTCACCAACATATTTTCTGAGTGTGTGAATACTATGTGTCCATATATCCCTTCTCACATTGTTTTTTAATTTCACAGATTTCTTTAAAGCCTCGTGCAGCACATCATTATCGCTGGATGCCCGGACATTTAATACACCTGACAGCATGTGAAGTGCTCAGAATGGGGCAGGATGTCACCTGGAATCAGCACTAAGTGATTCAGACTTTCCTTACTTTTAAATGGTAAAAAGTCTAAATACTTTTCTTAACATTATTTTATATTAATGATGGTCAGTTATTCATTTTTATTTGTGTTATTACTATTCACAACTCATTTCCTAATGAAATAGTTAAGTTTCTGGCATTAAAAACTAGGGTCAAATCTCTAGAAATCTTGTTATGAACAGATTTATAACGGTCAAATTGGTAGTACTTGACTTTCTTTTTTTAGAACAGCAGCGCTTATCAGCTGTAGAACCAATTGCCAAGTTATAAAATTGATTTTTGAAAACAAAGCTATTTAATGTTTGTAAGCATTTTATGTAGTAAAAGTGGGTTGTGTTCCTGGAATTTGAATATAGATGAAGGTCTGTCATAAATTACAATTTGTATACACTATTGTTTTCTGCAAGACTTAGTTATTACAGTCTGTTATAACTAATGCAGAAAACGCAAGCTGTATCTCTCTTTTGGATTATGAATACTTTGTTTTCTTGTAGTGTCTGGCATGGAACTAAACTCATTGTGGGACCAACCCAACACAGTCCCAAACTGGGCTTTGTTTCATCTGAGCCTTTTCAATCCAATTTGAAAATTCTGTTGACTTGCCCTTCCTTCAAAGATTCTTAGAAGTCACAACCATTTCCAAACTTCTCCCTAAGTATGCCCCAAATCCTAAATCAGCAAAAAGCAGAATGGATCTGATCTCTTTTAGGGCTGCTGACACCAGCTAATGGACGTTAAAACATGTCAGGAGGGAACTTAAATTACTAACGATTTCAAGACAAGGGGTGCTAATTCTGGCACAGTGTCAGAAACTCATCAACTATAGACTGTTCAATCATTATTGCCTAGGCGTCCAACTATGGTTTTGCACCTCAACATACCAAAGAGGTAAAATGCTTGTTGTTAGATATTCTAGTGCATCTATGTACTGGGATTTGGGGTTTGTTTTTTCTTTTGTTTTCTTTTTCAATCTGTGGTATAAATACTAGAGACTGTGGGCTTCCTGTACTACTACCACTTATCCTCTGATTCAGCCACTTTGTTTTTGTTTTAAACCTAACCTCATAGCAAAGAGGACAGTTTTTGAGCCTGAGAAGATTTATTGTGAAAGACTCTCTCTCTCTCTCTCTCTCTCTCTATATATATATGTATTTATATTTATAATTGCTTATTTTCTTTCAGTGCTGCTCTTCATTTCAAGATGCCGTTGCAGCTCTGATAAATGCAAACTGACAACCTTCAAGGCCACAACGGAGGGAAAATTATTGGTACTTGGAGCATAGAAGACTGCCCTTCACAAAGGAAATCCCTGATTATTGTTTGAAATGCTGAGGACGTTGCTGCGAAGGAGACTTTTTTCTTATCCCACTAAATACTACTTTATGGTTCTTGTTTTATCCCTAATCACCTTCTCCGTTTTAAGGATTCATCAAAAGCCTGAATTTGTAAGTGTCAGACACTTGGAGCTTGCTGGGGAGAATCCTAGTAGTGATATTAATTGCACCAAAGTTTTACAGGGTGATGTAAATGAAATCCAAAAGGTAAAGCTCGAGATCCTAACAGTGAAATTTAAAAAGCGCCCTCGGTGGACACCTGACGACTATATAAACATGACCAGTGACTGTTCTTCTTTCATCAAGAGACGCAAATATATTGTAGAACCCCTTAGTAAAGAAGAGGCGGAGTTTCCAATAGCATATTCTATAGTGGTTCATCACAAGATTGAAATGCTTGACAGGCTGCTGAGGGCCATCTATATGCCTCAGAATTTCTATTGCATTCATGTGGACACAAAATCCGAGGATTCCTATTTAGCTGCAGTGATGGGCATCGCTTCCTGTTTTAGTAATGTCTTTGTGGCCAGCCGATTGGAGAGTGTGGTTTATGCATCGTGGAGCCGGGTTCAGGCTGACCTCAACTGCATGAAGGATCTCTATGCAATGAGTGCAAACTGGAAGTACTTGATAAATCTTTGTGGTATGGATTTTCCTATTAAAACCAACCTAGAAATTGTCAGGAAGCTCAAGTTGTTAATGGGAGAAAACAACCTGGAAACGGAGAGGATGCCATCCCATAAAGAAGAAAGGTGGAAGAAGCGGTATGAGGTCGTTAATGGAAAGCTGACAAACACAGGGACTGTCAAAATGCTTCCTCCACTCGAAACACCTCTTTTTTCTGGCAGTGCCTACTTCGTGGTCAGTAGGGAGTATGTGGGGTATGTACTACAGAATGAAAAAATCCAAAAGTTTATGGAGTGGGCACAAGACACATACAGCCCTGATGAGTATCTCTGGGCCACCATCCAAAGGATTCCTGAAGTCCCGGGCTCACTCTCTGCCAGCCATAAGTATGATTTGTCTGACATGCAAGCAGTTGCCAGGTTTGTCAAGTGGCAGTACTTTGAGGGTGATGTTTCCAAGGGTGCTCCCTACCCGCCCTGCAATGGAGTCCATGTGCGCTCAGTGTGCATTTTCGGAGCTGGTGACTTGAACTGGATGCTGCGCAAACACCACTTGTTTGCCAATAAGTTTGACGTGGATGTTGACCTCTTTGCCATCCAGTGTTTGGATGAGCATTTGAGACATAAAGCTTTGGAGACATTAAAACACTGACCATTACAGGCAATTTTATGAATAAGAAGGATACACAAAACGTACCCTTATCTGTTTCCCCTTCCTTGTCAGTAAGCGTCAGGAAGATGGTATGAAGTCCTCTTTGGGGCAGGGACTCTAGTAGATCTTCTTGTCAGAGAAGCTGTATGGTTTCTGCAGAGCACAGTTAGCTAGAAAGGTGATAGCATTAAATGTTCATCTAGAGTTAATAGTGGGAGGAGTAAAGGTAGCGTTGAGGCCAGAGCAGGTAGCAAGGCATTGTGGAAAGAGGGGACCAGGGTGGCTGGGGAAGAGGCCGATGCATAAAGTCAGCCTGTTCAAAGTGCTCAGGGACTTAGCAAAATGAGAAGATGTGACCTGTGCCAAAACTATTTTGACAATTTTAAATGTGACCATTTTTCTGGTATGAATAAACTTACAGCAACGAATAATCAAAGATACAATTAATCTGATATTATATTTGTTGAAACAGAAATTTGATTTTACTGTAAATGATTTTTGTAAGTAATTTATATTCTGCTCTAATACTGTACTGTGTAGTGTGTCTCCGTATGTCATCTCAGGGAGCTTAAAATGGGCTTGATTTAACATTGTTTTTGTGTTATTTTTGCTTGAAACAATGCACACATTTTCAACAACCAAAAAATGACAATTTCTAGTTTAGTTAATTTCTACAAATCATCTTAGGTTATTAGCAAGGTTAAGACATCTTCTTTTTTAAAAAAATTATAGCTTCTACCGAGAGAAACACTCAATTTTTCTAGAGATTTGCCTCTATCTTCCTTTCCTCAGTCTTCCCAGACTGCTATCAAGCTGTGTAAAAATTTACTTTCACTGGACCCTAAATTGTCTCTGCGATCTGACTGCCAGTAATTAGTGCAGAAAACTAAGACAGGATAATACAGGTTTGAGGGGCTGGGGAGTGGGAGGGGGGAGAAAAGGAATGTATTTAAACAATTTCCGATGCCCATGATGAGTTTCAAAACCAGCATTGACACCGTCCCCAAAATTAAGGCTGTCGCTTATTGAATCCACTTGTGTCCAACCTTCCAGGATTGTTTTATCCTAATGTCACCTGTATATTCATTTGAAAGGACTTGGCCCTGTTCTTGGGTCTTCCCGTTACCTGTCCCCTGGGTGGTTAGTTTCCTCCTTTTCTCAACCTTCCATGAGGAGGAAAGAAGTGGGCAGTCATTCCACATGGCCTGTTGGAAGGCCTGGGGAGGGAACTTTGGGTTTGGGACAGATTTTTTTTTTGTTTTTGGTATCATTCACAGCATACGATTTTTACTCTCTCCATTTTCACCATAAGACAGATAGTTTGGGGTTGCTATAATGCTGTCACACATCTCAAAGTACATTCAAATCTTAAAAAGAAATTCTCGTAGTTTTGCCATGTTGATACTGTTCAGCAAACAAGCTACCAGGAACTGTGAGGCTTTGTCATTTAGCATTAGACTTTAAACAAGAATTAAAATCGTGCTATATTTTTAAAATCTAGCCAAATTAAATAGTACATGAGAAATTCAGAGTATTAGACAGTTTTAAGGCATTCAACTGAGAAAACTTTTATTCGTCAAAGTCAGAAAACATTTTCATCTTATTGAGAGATATGTTTTTAAACTTTTATCATCATTTGTAAATGTGGAAGTTGGTGGATTGCTGTGTTTTTGCATGATTAGCATGGGAGTCTGTTGGAGCAAGAGGAACATGTTTGTTTTGAAAACTCGAGATGATGAGGGCGGTACATGCAGTGTGTTCTCTCTTTATTGGCTTCTAAACCAGTTTTTTCCCTTAATGCATGTCAAATATTTCTCCCATGCTTCTCTTAGCAGAAAAGTTTTTACCTGTAAGACAGGGCACCTTTTAACTCTAAAACTAGTGATACTCAGTGGCATAGACTTTGTCTTATAAACATTTTTTCATTTTTTATTTTGAAAAATTGCAAATCTACAGCAAAAGTAAAACAGTTGAGTGAACACCATGTAACCCTCACCTGGTGTTAACATTGTGCCCTATTTGCTTTAAGTTGTATGTATTTTTGAACTTGGCAAAATTGGAAATTAAAATTTTTAAAAATTACAAATATACAAAGTTATCTTAGCACATTTATTATGTGTGACTGCATCTGATTTATATTTAAATTGGCAGGTTTCGAGGGATTTTTTTCTTCATCATAAATGTAAAAATAGGATTTTAGAGTCTATTTCCCCAAGTGCCACATTAAAACTGTAAACTTATCATCTTCTATGTAGCTGTGATATCTCATCTTTCTAAAATGGCACTTGTTAAAAAGTGTTCAAACACTATCCCTAATGCCTGCGGCAGAGATTATATACGATCTATTCATTGGGGCTCAAAGTATCTTTTAGACTTTTAAGGACAATTTACAGCAAATGAAATTTATGATGCTGTGACAAGAAATTTAAAGAATCAAAACGATGGTTTGAAAAGGAAACCTATGGTACACGCAGGAGAAGCAAAACCCAAGTGATTTGTGAGAAATATAGAAATTATTTAAATTACTTTATAGTAATTATTAAACACTAATTTTTGTACTGTCATTGAAGATGTTTTATAGAGAAATCTGAGAAATCGCATTCACAAATTAGAAGTCAAACATGGCCAGGCACAGTGGCTCACACATGTAATCTTCAGGATTTCAAGACCAGCCTAGCCGACATGATGAAACCCCATCTCTACTGAAAACAGAAAAAAAAAATTAGCCAGGCTTGCACCTGTAATCCCAGTTACCTGGGAGGCTGAGGCAGGAGAATCTCTTGAGCCCAGGAGGCAGAGGTTGCAGTGAGCTGAGATCCCACCACCACACCAGCCTGGGTGACAGAGTGAAACTCGTATCTCCAAAAAAACAAACAAAAAGTCCTTAAACATATGTGAACAAAAATTTTGTGATGGAAGGATTCTAGTTAATGAGTATTGCATCAAGATTTACATCTTTCTTACTAAGGACAAGAGTTAATAAAAATTGTTCTTTATTTTACAGGCAGTTACTGAGGCTCTTCCCAGATCTCAGTAAACAGCCACTCAGCCTTGAAAATGGAGTGGTGTTGTTTCTAAACATATATTTATGTCATTTATTAAGTACAGTTCACTTAAATAACATAAGTAGATTTTCTCTTGTAGTGATTTGGGTAGGAAGAGGCCATGTTTCAGTTCGTTTCCTCTGTAGGGTCGATTGAATTGGACCTTTTCAGTTGTTCAGAAAAATAAAAATAATTTCTCATATTAAATACAGACACTCCTCAACTTACGATGTGGGTAGGTCCCAGTGAACCCATTGTAATTTGAAAATATCATATTGAAAATGCATTTAATATCTCTTACCTGAAATCATAACTTAGCCTAGCCTACCTTAAATGTTCTCAGAACATTTAGCCTGCAGTTGGGCAAAACCATTTAACACAAAGCCTATTTTATAATGAAGTGTTGAATAGCTCATGTTATTTACTGAATACTGTTGTGAAAGTGAAAAACAATGATTGTATGGGTACTCAAAGTATAATTTCTACTGAATGCATATCACTTGTGCACTGTTGTAAAGTTGAAAAACCGTTAAGCCTCTTACGATTTTTAAGTAAGTTGGGGACCATCTGTTTAAAATAAATGCAATACTATTTCATGATAAACATGGTCACTGTAAGTTTTACTCTTTTGAATGAGGGTGCGACAGAATGCAGTTAGAATCAGTTCATATCACCATTAAAATCATCCATTCAGAAACCAAGGCCTTGTCTGCACAAATTTTTTATTCCTTTTTCTGTTAGCAACCAGCACTCAAACGTTAAATTTGGTAGTTGATGTACTTTGTAACAAATAAGTGTGTGCAAGTAGTGATTAAAAATAAGATTCATTCTCAAGGCACAAATGTCAGAGGGGAAGAGAGTATCTCAAAAACAAACTAACACAGAGTATGCAAAAAGATTACTGGGAGGCTTTAGAAGTATGCAATTGAATGGCCAGTATTGCATTCTAGGACATTAGACACTTCAACTGTGTCTACTGAAGAAAGAGAACAGTTTTCCAGTTAGTAGCATAGGTTAATAGGAGCTATCACCTGCTGTTGGTTTGAATGTAATGGGCACAGCTGAGGGAAAAGGGACCCCATGCCCCTAATATTGAGTGCCTTCACCAGATATTGTCACACCGGATCTATTAAACACTTGGGGTATTCTTTAGCCCTAAATTAGATGAAACATTCTGGAAAGTGGCAAAATTGATGAATTTCAGATTTTTCTCTAAAGCTTGAGAGCTTTACATATCCTTTATAAGCCTGCTTGTGAAAGATATTGTTTTTAATACATGCTTTAATGTTTTCAGGGCTTGTCATCAGAATATTGATACAATTTTTTTTAATGCAGTAAGACCCAAACTAGAAATGAATTACAACTATTGGGAAAGAAAAAACTATTGTTATTATTGCAGATGATATAATGGTCCAAGTAGAAAGCCTGGGAATCTCATCTTAGAATTAATATGAAATTAGCAAAAACCTCCAGATATCCAAAAGTTAATAGACAAAGGTAGCTTTAAGATATAATTGGAGTATATCACCATTTGTTGTGGCAACAAGCTTTGTCACATTTATAGACAAACTGAGCATGTGTGCAGAAACTATACAAAGATAACAGAAGACCTGTATAGATGGAAAAATACACTGCTCCTAGCTGATAAAATGAATTTTTGTTTTTGTTTTTGTTTTTTTTTTTTTTTTTTGAGACGGAGTTTCACTCTTGTTGCCCGGGCTGAAGTGCAATGGCATGATCTCGGCTCACCACAACTTCCGCCTCCTGGGTTCAAGCAATTCTCCTGCCTCAGCCTCCGGAGTAGCTGGGATTACAGACATGTGCCACCATGCCTGGCTAATTTTGTATTTTTAGTAGAAACGGGGTTTCTCCATGTTGGTCAGGCTGGTCTCAACCTCCCAACCTCAGGTGATCCGCTCGCCTCGGCCTCCCAAAGTGCTAGGATTACAGGCGTGAGCCACTGTTCCCAGCCCTAAAATGAAATATTTTAAACATTTCTTCTATTTGTGAATTAACTGAATGCAAGTCTATTAATGTTCTCAATGGCTTGAGAGTATTCTAAATTTCATCTGAAAGATGTGCAAGAATAGGAATATTTTGAAAGGAAAGTAATGAGGTCTTAAGATACTAGATATAAAACCATATTTCACAGCTAAAAAATATTAAAAATGTACTAATAGTTTACATTTGAACCCTTAGACCAATGCAGTAGTAGCCCCGAAATAGATGTGAGTATAAATAAAATGTTCCAAAAATCCTAGGAACATAAGGAAGGTAAACTTTTGGAGAATACTAGATTATGGCTTTATAATGTACACCAAAATCCAGATGAAAAATGTGAAAATAAGCTAGAAGAACATACTAGTGACTATCTTTGGATGGGTGACTGAATTTTCCAAATAAAAGCAATAAGATTCATTAAGGAGCAGATTATATATTTAAAAATATATATCTTCTGAATATGAGAAAGTAAAAGGCAAATGAGATTAGAACATTTGCCTACAGATCTTGGAAGAGGGAGGCTTAATACCTTAATATGGAAATGATTTATGCTAATATTTAAAACCAGTTATATTGAGATAATTCACATATACAGTTTACCCATTTAAAGTGTATATCTAAGTGGTTTTTATTATAACCATTACCACAATCCATTTTATTTTTATTTGTATTTTAAATATGGAGACAGGTTCTCACTATGTAGCCCAGGCTGGTCTCAAACTCCTGAGCTCAAGCGATTCTCCCACCTCAGCCTCCCAAAGTGCTGGGGTTACAAGCATGAGCCACCACGCCTGGCCCATAATCAATTTTAGAACCTCTTCATCACCCCAAAAAGAAACCTTGTACCCTTTATAGTCACTCCCCACAACTCCCTCATACTAACATATTTT
This sequence comes from Gorilla gorilla gorilla, assembly GCF_029281585.2. Taxonomy (NCBI): domain Eukaryota; kingdom Metazoa; phylum Chordata; class Mammalia; order Primates; family Hominidae; genus Gorilla; species Gorilla gorilla. The sequence continues at coordinate 72,716,700 of NC_073237.2, forward strand.
TTAAACATGAAGACTCCAAGAGAAAAATGAACAAAGGATGTTAACAATTCATAGAAGTACAATAAGAAATAGAAATGGCTAATATGAAAAATTATAATTCAATAAAGATGATTCAAATTAAAAGAAAATGTTTCTGTATCAAATTACCAGTTTTGGTGTTTGGTTTTTTAAAATATCCTTGATACTTGAGAGACCATATTGAGAAATAAGACTACATATAATGTGATCTCATTTATGAAAAGTATTGAACAGAAAGGAGCATTCAGAATTTCCTGAAGTCACATCTTCATATTTTGAGAATGACTCCTTCCAGCTCCATAAAATTGTTGCCAAATATGTATTTGGAGCTTTTTCCACATATGGTTTGCCTTAGGGAGTCTTATGCTCCCCAGCCCCAGCCTTTATTTAGGGGAGGAAGGAGCCATGCTTTCTCTCCTCTCACCTACTGACAGGAATGTTTTAGATGTAACCATTAGTGCTTAGCCGTGTCAAGGCTCTATACTCTGCTTAACCTTGTAAGATAGCCCCATTGTATACCCACAGTGAGGAGAACCTTTTGCAGCAGTAGCCTGAATAACCAATCCTATAGGCCACTGTCACTCTCCATCTGACTACAAGAGCTGAGGATGATTAGATTGGCAGCAGTTTTGCCTCTAGCTCCTTGGAATGTATCTATGGGATTTCATTTTCTGATATCCAATACATGTTGATTTAATTGCTTGTTAGGTGAGGGTGGCCTGTTTCCTTGAGCTGCATGCCAGTGGGAAACATATGTTCCCCTTCAGCAGGAGGACTCCAGAAGATTCATACTCTCCAGTAGCCTCCATCCGAACATATGACTGTGGGAGTAACTTGGATGAGCAGTATTGGTGCAGGAGGAGGATCTTGTTTAACTAGATAATTTTGTGCATTTCATATGAAGGTTTATTGACCTTTAAGATATAGAAACCGGTGTTTTTTGTTTTGTTTTGTTTTAATTTCTGCAAAACACGGATACCACTATCACTGGCTTAAACATTATTGGGTATTTATAATTTACTTCCTTTGCCATTAGACTCATTAGTAAACGCTTCCTGGCCCAGTTAGAATTCCCTTAATTGACTTGATGCAAAGAAGATGTGTTTTCTCTTCAGGAAAGCTTTTCGTGCCCCTCCACTCAAAGGAGAATGCCCCTTTAAGTATGTTCCTCAAAGCCCACTGCGCTAATCATGGCAACAGCTGGCATTTGTTGAGCATTTACTTATTGCATGTTCAAAGCACTTTGCATGTATTACCTCCTTTCACTCCATAACAACCTTGGGAATGGGCACTACTTATAAAAAATTGGCCCAATTTACAAAACAGCAAAGAAAGGCATGAATCCATAATAAACGCTTGAAAAAATGTTTTTCTCTGATCCATTCATCTTTATTTTACCATTTTAACCATCCACCTTCTTCCCCAGAACCTGGCCTGCTGTGAGTGCAGCACATCTCTTTGAGACAGGGTCTCACTCCATTGCCCAGACTGGAGTGCAGTGGCACGATCACGGCTCACTGCAGCCTTGACTTTCCGGGCTCCAGCAATCCTCCCACCTCAGTCTCTAGAGTAGCTCAGACCACAGGCACGCGCCACCATGCTTGGCTAATTTTTGTATTTTTTTTTATAGAAATGGGGTTTCGCCATGCTGCCCAGGCTGCTCTCAAACTCATGAGCTCAAGCCATCCACCCGCTTCAGCCTCCCAAAATTCTGGGATTACAGGCGTGAGCCACCACGCCTTGCCTGCATTTCTTGTTTAAAGCAAGATGTGCTGGCTGGGCGCTGTGGCTCATGCCTGTAATCCCAGCACTTTTAGAGGCCAAGGCGGGCAGATCACCAGGTCAAGAGATCGAGACCATCCTGGCCAACGTGGTAAAACTCTATCTCTACTAAAATTACAAAAATCAGCTGGGCATGGTGGCGTGCGCGCCTGTAGTCCCAGCTACTCAGGAGGCTGAGGCAGGAGAATCGCTTGAACCCGGGAGGCAGAGGTTGCAGTGAGCCAAGATTCCAGAATGCATTGAGAAATAAAAGGGATAGAAACAGAATTAATCCACTAGTCTTACTGAAACCACCCAAAGGGTGTGTGGAGAGAGAGAGGAGAGAAAGGAGGAAGAGCAGTAAGCACCAAGTGGATGAGGGCAGGCGGAAGGCAGGCTCAGGGAAAGGGGAGAAGCAGGAGAAGAGCAGGGCTTAGAAGCTATCAGAGGTTCCTTAGCAAATATGAATATACAATGAAGTATTATTATTATTGTCACCATGCTGTACATTAAATCCCCAAAACTTATTCCCTTATAACTGAAAGTTTGTACCTATTGACCCAAATCCCCCATTTTCCCCATCCCCCCCACGCCCAGCCGCTGGCAACCAACTTTCTACCTTTGTTTCTATGAGTTTGACTTCTTTAGATTCCACATGTAAGTGGGGTCGTGCAATATTTGTCTGTGTCTGGCTTATTTCACTTCACAGAAAGTCTTTTAGGTTCATCCATGTTGTCATAAACAGCAGGATTTTCTTATTTTTCATGGCCAAATAATATTCCATTGTGTACATGCATGTGTGTGTTGTGTGTCACATTTGCTTTATCCATTTAGCCATCAACACACACTTAGGTTGTTTCCATATCTTGGTTATTGTGAGTAACGCATCAATGAACATGGGAGTGGAGAGCAGATATCCTTTTGACATACTGATTCATTTTCTTCGGTTATATGCCTAGAAGTGGGATCGCTGGATTATGCAGCAGTTCTATTTTTAGTTATTTGAGGAAGCTCTATACTGTTTTCCATAATGGCTGTACCAATTTACAATCCCACCAACAGTGTTCCCAGTCCCACCACATTCTTGCCAATGCTTGTTATTATTTGACTAATACTAGCTATCCTAACAAGTGTGAGGTGATTTCTCATTGTGGTTTTAAGCTGCATTTTCTTGATATTGAGGTTTTTTTCTTTTTCTTTTTTTTTTTTTTTTTTTAAGAAAACGGTTCTCACTCTGTCACTCAGGCTGGAGTGCAGTGGTGGCAGATCATAGCTCACTGCAGTCTCCACTTCCTAGGCTCAAGTGAGCCATCCCCCTTGGCCTCCCAAAGTCCTGGAGTTACAGGCATGAGTCACTGTGCCTGACAAGCAGTTTTTAAATATATCTTTTAGCCATTTGTATGTCTTATTTGAAGAGTGTTTATTCAGGTCCTTTGTCCATTTTTTATTGGATTATTTGGGAGTTTTTGCTATTGAGTTGTATGAGTTCCTTGTATATTTTGGATATTAGCCCTCTATTGGATATATGGTTTGCAAATATTTTCTCCCATTCTGCAGATTACACTTTACTTTCGTTGACTGTTTCCCTTGCTGTGCAGAAAGTTTTTAGTTTGATGGAGTCCCCCATGTTTATTTTTGCTTTTGTTGCCTGGGCTTTGGGGTCATAATCATAAAATCTTTGCCAAGACCACTATCAAGAAAATTTTCCCCTATGTTTTCTTCTAGGATTTATTGGGTTTCAGGTTTGATGTTTAAGTCTTTCACCTTTTTTTTTTTTTTTTTTTTTTTTTTTGAGATAGAGCCTTGCTCTGTTTCTCAGGCTGGAGTGCAGTGGTGCCATCTTGGTTCATTGCAACCTCCCTCCCAGGTTCAAGTGATTCTCCTGCCTTAGCCTCTCAAGTAGCTGAGATTATAGGCACATGCCACCAGGCCTGGCTACTTTTTGTATTTTTAGTAGAGACAGAGTTTCACCATGTTGGCAAGGCTGGTCTTGAACTCCTGACTCAAGTGATCTGCCCACCTTGTCCTCCCAAAGTGCTGGGATTACAGGCGTGAGCCACCACACGTGGCCCTTTTACCCATTTTGAGTTGACTTTTGTGTATGGCATAAGATGAGGGCCCAGTCTAATCTTCTGCATTTGTATACCCAGTTTTCCCAGTACCACTTATTGAAGATATTGACCTTTCCCCATTGTGTGGTCTTCATACCTTGGTTGAAAGTGAGTTGGCCTTAAATGCATGGATTTGTTTTTGGGTTCTCTATTCGGTTCCGTTGGTCTATGCATCTGTTTTTACGCCAGTATTGTGCTGTTTTGGTAACCATAGCTTTATAATAAACCTTGAAATCAGGTAGTGGGATGCCTACAGCTTTGTTTGTCCTCAGGATTAATTTGGCTATTCAGAATCTTTTGTGGTTGCATATGAATTTTAAGGTTACTTTTTCTATTTCTACAGAAAATGTCATTGGAATTTTGATAGGAATTGCATTGAATCTATGAATTGCTTTGGGTAGCGTGGACATTTGAATAATATTTGTATCCTGCAACTTTACTCAATTTGTTTACTAGTTCTGACAGCTTTTTGGTGGAGTCATTAGGGTTTTCTATATGCAGGATCATGTCATCTGCAAATTGAAACAATTTTACTTCTTTCTTTTGATTTAGATGTATTTTATTTCTTTTTCTTGCCTAATTGCTCTGGCCAGGTCTTCTGGTAGTATGTTGAATAGAAGTGGTGAGAGTGGAAATTCTTGTCTTGTTCCTAATCTTGGAAGAAAAACTTTCAGCTTTGCACCATTGAGTGTGATGTTAGCTGTGGGCTTGTCATATACGGCCTTTATTATTTTGAGGTATATTCCCTCTATACCTAATTCATTGAGAGTTTTTTAAATCACAAAACAATATTTAATTTTTTCAAATGTTCTTTCTGCATCTCTTGAGATCATCATTTTCATCCTTCATTCTGTTAATATGGTATATCACATTTATTGATTTGTGTACACTGAACCATCCTTACATCCTCATGATAAATCCCTCTTGATCATGATGTATGATCCTTTTAATGTGTTGTTGAATTTGGTTTACTAGTATTTTGTTGAGGATTTTTACATTTATGTTCATCAGCAATGTTGACCTATAGTTTTCTTGTTTTGTAGTGTCCTTGTCTGGCTTCAATATCTGAGCAATGCTATTCTCATAAAATGAGTTTTAGAAGTGTTACCTTTTCAATTTTTTTTGAAAGAGTTTGGGACAAATAGATATTAATTCTTCTTTAAATATTTGTGAAGCTCTCTGGTCCTTGGCTTTTCTTTCTTGGGAGATTTTTGATTACTGATTCAGTCTCCTTATACATTATTGGTCTGCTGAGATTTTCTATTCTTCATAATTTAATTTTGGTAGGTTGTATGTTTCTAGTAATTTGTTCATTTCTTATAAGTTATCTAATTTATTGGCATATAATTATTCATAGTTGTCTCTTATGATCCTTTGAATTTCCGTGGTATGAGTTGTAATGTCTCTTCTTTAATTTAAAATTTTACTTGAATTCTCTTTTTTCCTAAATTAGTCTAGCCAACGGTTTGTCGACTTTGTTTCTCTTTTCAGAAAACCAACTTAGTCTCATTGATCTTTCTACTGTTTTTCTATAATAGTCTCTATTTTCTCTATTTTATTTTTCCTGCTCTAATTTTTGTTATTTTCTTCCTTTGCTAACTTGAGGCTTGGCCTATTATTCTCTTACCTCCTTGAGGTATAAAGTTAGGTTGTTTAGTTATTTCATTTTTCTTAACGTAAGTTTTTTGATTTTTTGTTTGTTTGTTTTTAAGACAGGGTCTTGCTCTGTTGCCCAGGCAGAAGCACAGTGGTGTGATCATGGCTCACTGCAGCCTCAACCTCCTGAGCTCAAGTGATCCTTCCATCTCAGCCTCCTGAGTAACTGGGACCACAGGCAGATGCCACCATGCCCAGGTAATTTCTTAATTTTTGTACAGAGGAGGTCTCACTATGTTGCCCAGGTGTGTCTCAAACTCCTGGGCTCAAGCAATCCTCCCATCTCAGCTCTCAAAGTGCTGGGATTACAGGCATGAGCCACCATGCTTGGCCTCAATATTTGTTGCTCGTTCAGTATTTACTGCTATAAACTTCCCAGTGAAAGGAGATTTGAAGGGTGGTTTTAACCTTCTCCTTTATCTTAGGTGATCAATCACCTCAATTTACCCTGGACTGTGGAGGTTTCTGGGATACTGGGTTTGGGATGCTAAAATCAGAACAAGTTGGTCATCCCATCTTTATCTTCCCCCTATATATCCAGTATAATATACATCAGTGCTTTAAAATGGAATTTATGTTTTATGGGCATTAGCAATTCAGAAATGTGCCTGTACACAGGCAAAGGGAAAGAACAGGGGAGCCACAAATAGGCTTAGCCACATACAGGTGATACACTCACACTTAGAGTATTGGGCACCAACAGGCGAAGTTTCTGATTAAGAAGAGAATTATAACTGAGCAGAGCATTGGAGGACATCCTCTTATGGAACCTGAGAAGCCTAACCCAAACTATTTGCAGCCAGGTCACCTACCTCTGAAGGGGTCTTGGTGGATGGTTAGAAATCAGCATAAGTTTAATAAAGCTGGTTCCCGTTATCACACATCAACACATATCCTGAATTATACCTAGCAAACTTTGCAGCTTCTACTTTGGAAAATCCTTCTACAGTCTATCCAGGTACTGAAGCTGCCAAACTGAGCAGTGTCCTTGAATGTTCCTGTCTCCTCACACCCACTTACTAAGGCCTCTCTCCTTCACAGTGACTCCATTCACATGCTCCTGTCTTGTCATCAAGCCCTGTTCATCTCTCACCGTCTCTCACCTGGACCATTGCCAGTTTCTGAGCTGCCTGCTCTTGAATACCAGCTTCCTGAAAATATCACCAAAACGATCTGGTCATAAGACAAAGCAGAGTCTATTGCTCACTGCAGTAACAGAGAGCTCCGTCTTCAGAGTCATGGTAACATTTCGGTGAGAGGACAACCCAATCACACTGTTTAGGAGATTTTGGATTCTGACTAAGGTGAGTCTGACAATGTGGGGTCTTGGCAAATAATCATGATGAAATAGTTTAAGATTAGAAGACACAGCAAAGTAAGGATTTTGAGGCAAAGGGTTCAAACAATCTTGGAGTATAAACTGCTTTTTATTGATGTAACTCTGAAGATGTTCCTGGAGTAAAAAAAGGAAGTTATTTGCAAATTTTACCTCCAGGGTGAGAGCTTCTGGAATAAGAAATTTCTGCTGACGAAGATCGTAAACTGTGTGGGTGTAGATCGTTTTGCCTGTCACCTCCATGCCTCCTATCTCAAACTCTTCCACTTCGATAGCAACAGCAACAATAATAACAATAGTTACAATATTAGTAGCAGCAAATATTTAGCTCTCATTAAATGCCAAGCACTGTCCTAAGCATTTTACAAATACTGTCTCATTAAAGTTCGCCATAATCCTATGGTATTGGCAACTATTATTGTCCACATTATACAAATGTAAACACTGAAGCAGCTTAGAGAGGACAAGTTATTTGGCCAAGTCACACAGTACCTTCCCACTGTCAGAGTTCTATCAGAAATGAAAATTTGATAATTGCACACTCTTGCATAAACTTTTTCAAAGATTCCCTGTTGCCTAAAACATAAAAATCTTGATTTCTTCAAATGGTACACAGAACACTCCATGATCTGGCCTCAGTCCCACCTCTCCAGTCTTCTTTATTGTATAAGTTGCTCTACCCATTCCTGGACCACACATGATGCTGTTTCACGTCTTCATGAATCGTGCTCATTTGGAGTTTTTACTCCTGGTATCTACTCATCATCCATCTAATAAAACAGTAGCCTGGGGAAACAGTCTCTTCCCTCACTTTCAGCCTGTTTGCATTGTCCCCACTTAATGTGAACTGAGAGTAAGAAGGTGCTGGGATTGTTGCACTCTCTTACAGGAAGCAGGAGAATTAACCAACACTGAGGAGAAATGGGGGGATACAAACTCTGTCATGAGGCTGTCCTGCAAGCCCTGGAGCAAGCTGAGCCCAAGCCTGTTCATTTATATCATCCAATACATTTGATTGTTTAAGGGAGAGTGATTTTTTTTTAAGCAATTCCATCGGAAAAGGTCTTCATTCACACTGCAGTCTGCTAGAACATATTTCTTCAGGCTTTCAGACTAGAACACCCTCACCTTTCAACATTCAGCTCAGATATCACCACCTCCATGAGGTTTGTTTTTGTTTTTTTTTTGAGACAGTCTCGCTCCATCACCTAGGCTGGAGTGCAGTGGTGCAATCTTGGCTCACTGGAACTTCTGCCTCCAGAGTTCAAGAGATTCTCCTGCCTCAGCCTCCTGAGTAGCTGGGATTACAGGCACCCACCACCACGCCTGTATAATTTTTGTATTTTCAGTAGAGACAGGGTTTCACCATGTTGGGCAGGCTGGTCTCAAACTCCTGACCTCAAGTGATCCACCCGCCTCGGCCTCCCAAAGTGCTGGGATTATAGGTGTGAGCCACCGCGCCTGGCCTATGAGATCTTTTCTGACTATCTGTGTCCCCCATGGCCTTGCATAAATGTCCACTCTTTTCTCTGACTTCCACAGTATCCTAGACAGAATTAATCACCATTATCTAAAATAGGCCATTGAACTTACTTGAGCACATATGTGTGATTTTTTTTAAATCAACTTTATTTTTTAGAGCAGTTTTAAGTTCACAGCAAAATTAAGTGAAAAGTACAGAGAATTTCCATATTCCCATATACCCTCTACCTTTCCTGTCCCCAATATTACCTCCCCACTTTTATTTATTTATTGAGACGGAGTCTTGCTCTGTCACCCAGGCTGGAGTGCAGTGGCGCCATCTCAGCTCACTGAAACCCCTGTCTCCTGGGTTCAAGTGGTTCTCCTGCCTCAGGCATGCGCCGCAACGCCTGGGTAATTTTTGTGTCTTTAGTATAGATGGGGTTTCACCGTATGGGCCAGGCTGGTCTTGAACTCCTTACCTCAGGTGATCTGCCCACCTCAGCCTCTCAATGTGCTGGGATTACAGGCGTGAGCCACCACGCCCAGCTGTTGCTGCTACTTTTAATGGCAAAACCCACAATTACTTTGCACCAACCTAATAAATTGATAAAGTCAATTAATTTGCTTAATTTTGATTAACCACTCTTAAGGGAAAAAAAATAATTTTAGATATTTTTTCCTCAAATAGAAACCATAACAATCGAGGGGGAAAATACGGACTTACTGATAACCTTTTATAATTTGGCTGAATTCAGCTTGTCTTTATTCTCCCTGTGAAATAAAACCTTACTGAAAACTAAACACCGCACCTGAATTAAAGTGTCCTGTCAGGTTTTTTTCCTGCCCACAAATATTTCTGTTCAGGAAATTTGATCTTTAGGAATCTAATGTCCTTTCCTCACTGCCTAAGCATGCGACTGAAATAACAGGGTGGGTGGACTGATCCCTCATGTGTGGTTACAGAGCTGCGGGCTCAGGCAGGTCGAAGTTCCTTCTGTTCACCAGGAGAAGAGAAGAAAGAATGAGGAGCTGGAGACAGTGCACTTTTGTGGGTCTCCAGCTGCATTCTTTCCCAAGCCATTTCTACAAACTGCATGAGGGAGGTCAGGGTACACCTGTTTCCTAGGAAGCTGGACTCCACTTCGCATGAAGTGCAAACAAGGAAATAGGGATGGAGAGTGAAAACAGGGAAGAGTATGAGTGCAAAAACTTGAAAAAAAATAATATGCGTTTTTGACTTAGGAGGGCAACAATAAACCAATGGGACAAGAGAGAGGAAAGCCTTCCCCAGGAATCTTTCCTCATAACTTTGCGTGGTAGGTGGGCTGTGGGGAGAGACATGATTCAGTACTGCTGTGTCACTTAACAGTTGAATCTGCCCTGGAGTGCAATGTCAGACGATGAGAAATTGCCTACTCTAATTTTTATAGCCATTTAAGAATGTTTCCCTCTACCTGGGCACTATTGACATTTTGGGCTAGATAATTCTTTGTTGTGGGGGTGGAGGCTGTCCTGCACATTATGAATGTTTGGCAGCATCCCTGGTCTCTACCTGTTAGATGCCAGTGGCAACCCCAACCCAACCCCAAGGCATCATCTTGTGATAAAGATGCCTCCAGACATCGTGAAATGTCTCTTGGAAGGTAAAATCGCCCCTGCTTGAGAACCCCTGATTTATAGGAATAATTTCGTTTCCATCGCAGTGCCTGTCTCATATTGGGCAGAGTGTTTACTATGTGAAAGTTACTGACTAGGTACAGGTTTACCTTGGTGAACCAAATATTCATGATTGCTGCTCGTATGGGACTTAAATCTGATGAGTGAAAAGATGGATGGGTGAATGTGGGATGTCTCAAAAAGCAGATGTGATTTCTCTTAGGAATCAACCAGTGTTAAAAAGAAAAAATGTCACCCAGCCTACTTCCTTTCTACTCAATCACAGGAGGTTAAAAAGAATCCTTGTGTGAGGCAGGCCAAGGAGTCCCCCATCAGATAACTCAGGGAAAGAAAGCAATAATATTGGCTGGGCATGGTGGCTCACACCTGTAATCCCAGCACTTTGGGAGGCTGAGGCAGGCAGATCATGAGGTCAGGAGTTCGATACCAGCCTGACCAACATGGTGAAACCCCATCTCTACTAAAAATACAAAAATTAGCCTGTTGTGGTGGTGCGTGCCTGTAATCCCAGCTACTCAGGAGGCTGAGGCAGGAGAATCGCTTGAGCCTGGGAGGCGGAGGTTGCAGTGAGCCGAGATCATGCCACTGCACTCCAGCCTGGGTGACACAGTGAGACTCTGTCTCAAAAAAAAAAAAAAAAAAAAAAAAAAAAAGGACAATGATACCTATGGACTATATGACAAGCTTTTGGAAATATAACGAAACTAGATACAGTATATTACAAACAATTTTCAAATACTAGACTGCTTCAAAATCAAATAAAAGGGTTGGTAAAAACAGATGTCTGGGCTCTACCTTATGTTTTAAAATCTACGAGGGTGAACCAGGTATGATTAATTCTTTTTTAAAAAAGATATATACATGTACACATATATTTAATTGAGACAGGTTCTCACTATGTTGTCCAGACTGGTCTCGAACTCCTGGGCTCAAGCAATCCTCCCACCTCGGCCTCCCAAAGTGCTGAGGTTACAGGCATGAGCCACCACACAGCCAGCCAGGTATGATCCCTTCTTATTATTCATGGTAGTTATGTTCTATAAACTCATAGCAAACACTAAATTAGTGAATATTGGACTATTGCTGCAAGGGGAAATATAAGATGAGGCTCCTGAGAACCTCTGGTCACTACATTTTTGTCAATTGATATGCCATTTGCGTTCTATAGGTTCATTTTCCAACTTCCTTGTAAAACAAGCCAGTCTCACCAGGGTTGAAAATCGTCTCTTCCAGTAACCCTTTTCCCCTGGAACACTTAGCAAATATTTAAAAAACTGTTCCGCAGCATTCTGATCTGCAGAACCTACCCCTCCCACAGGTTTAACATTTTTCCATGCCTCATCGCCTTTTGAAATGTGTGGGCCAGTCAGCACTAGCCACAAAGGGTTTAACACTTTTCCATAAATTTCTTTGGCTTTCAGCCTCACAGAAATGCTGTCCACTATGTTTTTTTTTTTTAATCTGTCATCATCTCATGAATACACCCATTTAGCCACTCTTCCATCTTATTCGTAGATCTAAGATGCACTATAGATGTTACTTTAGCGCTTCCTGGAGCAGCGTCACACCCGACTGGGAAATGTCCCCTTCCTTTTCAGGTGTACAAGATTGTTGACTCACTCACATTGAACTGTAAGTCATGCCTGAACAAAGCTTATCTAGCACACATTTTCTCTCTGTAAAGCAGGTCACAGCCTTCCTGCACTTACGAACACTAGGCAGCGCTTTCAGTGCTATGCCTGGGGCCTATTTACTTATTATTTATTGAATATCTAATTTTAGTCCCAAAACCTTTTATTCAGTCCTCAAATTGTTACCATGAAAGAAATGATAAATTGCAATTTTATTACCCTATCACTGTGTATCAAGCCCTTGTTACAAAATCTCCATTTACTGTCTCCAAAAAACCAACAGACAACCCACAAATTATATTACCTAATGATCTGTTAACAGATGACCCAAGCTTCTCCAAGTGTGCCCCCCGACCAGTAGCAACATTACCTTGTTTGGCTGGTGGTGATGGCTCACTCACACCTGTAATCCTAGCACTTTTGTAGGCCAAGGGGGGAAGATGGCTTTAGTCCAAGAGTTCGAGACAAGCCTAAGCAACATAATGAGACCTTGTCTCTACAAAAAATAAACAAAATTAGCCAGGCGTGGTGGCACACACCTGCAGTCCCAGCTACTCAGAAGGCTGAAGCGAGAGGGTCACTTAAGCCCAGGAGGTCAAGTCTGCAGTGAGTCATGATCACACCACTGCACTCCAGCCTGGGTGACAGAACAAGACCTTGTCTCAAGAAACAACAACAAAAAAGAAGAAAAAAATCACCTTATCTGAAATGCAGTTTTCAGAACCTAACTTAGAACTACTAAAGTAGAGACTTGGTAGGTGAAAACCAGCAACCTGTGCTTTATCAAGTGCTTTTTTTTTTTCTTTCTCCTTTTCAAACAGAGTCTCACTCTGTGTTCCAAGCTGGACTGCAGTGGTGTGATCTGAGCTTAATGCAGCCTCCACCTCCAGGGTTCAAAGGATTCTCAAGCCTCAGCCTCCCGAGTAGCTGGGATTACAGGTGCACACCACCACACCCAGCTAATTTTTGTATTTTTAGTAAAGATGGAGTTTTGCTATGTTGGCCAGGCGGGTCTCCAACTCCTGGCCTCAAGCGATCTACCCACCTCAGCCTCCCAAAGTGCTGGGATTACAGGCATGAGCCACTGCGCTGGGCCTTTATCGAGCTTTTTAAGTGATTCTGATGCATCCTCAAGTCTGAGAACCACTGGAATAGACAAATGTTTATTGACATGAAAAGTCCACAATACAATGAGTTAAATAAGAACACACTGCAAAAGAATATATACAGTGTGATCCTAGTTTTGAAATATTTACACATATGTGAATGTATAAAAACAGATCTGTAAAGCTATACTTTAAAATGGTATTGTGTCTGGAATTAGTGGGTTATTGGTCTCACTGACTTCAAGAATGAAGCCGCGGACCCTCGCAGTGAGTGTTACAGTTCTTAAAGGCAGCGTGTCCGGAGTTTGTTCCTTCTGATGTTCGGATGTGTTCAGAGTTTCTTCCTTCTGGTGGGTTCGTGGTCTTGCTGGCTCAGGAGTGAAGCTGCGGACCTTTCTGGTGAGTGTTACAGCTCTTAAGGCGGCCCGTCTGGCGTTGTTTGTTCCTCCCGCTGGGCTCGTGGTCTCGCTGGCTTCAGGAGCGAAGCTGCAGACCTTCGCAGTGAGTGTTACAGCTCGTAAAGGCAGTGTGGACCCAAAGAGTGAGCAATAGCAAGATTTATTGCAAAGAGCGAAAGAACAAAACTTCCACAGTGTGAAAGGGGACCCCAGCCGATTGCCCCTGCTGGCTAGGGCAGCCTGCTTTTATTCTCTTATCTGGCCCCACCCACATCCTGCTGATTGGTAGATCCGCGCGGTCTGTTTTGACACGGTGCTGATTGGTGCCTTTACAATCCCTGAGATAGACACAAAGGTTCTCCAGTCCCCACCAGAGTAGCTAGATACAGAGTGTCCACTGTGCATTCACAAACCCTGAGCTAGACACAGGGTGCTGATTGGTGTGTTTACAAACCTTGAGCTAGATACAGAGTGCCGACTGGTGTATTTACAATCCCTGAGAGAGACATAAAGGTTCTCCACGTCCCCACCAGACTCAGGAGCCCAGCTGGCTTCACCCAGTGGATCCCACACGGGGGCTGCAGGTGGAGCTGCCTGCCAGTCCCGCGCTGTGCGCCTGCTGCTCAGCCCTTCGGTGGTTTAATGGGACTGGGCGCCATGGAGCAGGGGGCGGTGCTTGTCGGGGAGGCTCCGGCGGCACAGGAGCCCACGGTGGGGCGGCGGGGGGAGGCTCAGGCATGGTGGGCTGCAGGTCCCGAGCCCTGCCCCGCAGGAAGGCAGCTAAGGCCCAGCGAGAAATTGAGCACAGCAGCTGCTGGCCCAGGTGCTAAGCCCCTTACTACCCGGGGCCGGTGGAGTCCGCCGGCCCCTCTGAGTGCGGGGTCCGCTGACCCTACCCACCCGGAACTCGCGCTGGCCCGCAAGCACGGCGCGCAGCCCCGGTTCCCGGCCGCGCCTCTCCCTCCACACCTCCTCGCAAGTTGAGGGAGCCGGCTCCGGCCTTGGCCAGCCCAGAAAGGGGTTCCCACAGCGCAGCGACGGGCTGAAGGGTTCCTCAAGTGCCGCCAAAGTGGGAGCCCAGGCAGAGGAGGCGCCAAGAGCAAGCGAGCACTGTGAGGACTGCCAGCACGCTGTCACCTCTCAGTAACAATTGTTATCACCGGGTAAGGAGGTTACAAGGGATTCTTTCCTTTTTTTTAACGTTTCATTTGAGTTTCAGATGTTTCTACCATGAATAACAATTTCTTATGCAATTTTAAAAGAGAGCAAAATAAACTCCATGAGGAAGAATTTGACAGATAAGGACCCATCTGTGTCCCCGAGTTCCATTCCCTGCCTGTGGAATCACTCTCCTCATGCTCATAGCCATCAACAAACTGGTACCTACAGAGCAAAATTTCCCTCTGGGTCTCTCAAGCAGGCAGAAACACAATTGCTTTTCTTGATGTCCCTTAGCACAGCTGGAACTTTGTATTAGTCAGGGTTCTCTAGAGGGACAGAACTAATAGAATAGATGTATATATGAAGGGGAGCTTATTAGGAGAATTGACACACACAATCGCAAGGTGAAGTCCCACAACAGACTATCTGCAAGCTGAGGAGCAAGGAAGCCAGTCCGAGTCCCAAAACCTCGAAAGTAAGGAAGCCGACAGTTCAGCCTTCAATGTGTGGCCAAAAGCCTGAGAGGCCCTGGCAAACTAATGGTGTAAGTCCAAAAGTCCAAAAGCTGAAGAACTTGGAGTCTGATGTTCAAGGGCAGGAAGCATCCAGCACAGGAGAAAGACGGAGACCAGAAGACTCAACAAGTCTCCTCTTCCATCTTCTCCTGCCTGCTTTATTGTAGCCACACCGGCAGCTGATTAGATGGTGCCCACCCAGACTGAGGGTGGGTCTGCCTCTCCCAGTCCACTGACTCAAATGTGAATCACCTTTGCCATCACCCTCACAGACATACCCAGGAACAATACCTTGCACCCTTCAATCCAATCAAGTTGACACTCAGTATTAACCGTCACACCTATCTGAAAGAAATATTTAATTTTGTTAATTCTGTAAATAATTTTTTAAAAATTCTGTTGATAGTTCAAGTCCAAAAAAATTGATTAAAAAAAATTCTTCAGGGTTAAGTGGCTACTCTATTCGCAGTAGCCCTTCTTCTAAGATTTTTCTTTCTAGTCTTCTTTCCCCCTCACTCAGCTCTGAATTCCTGCCAATAACTGAGAGTGAAGAGAGAGTCACCTTGCTTCCGGGTCTCTCAGTCCTCTAGTGGCCTTTGGCTCCAGATGTTTCCTTAGCACTTGCATGGTACCCAGAGTATTTTAAGTGGTGACTGATCTGCAGGTGCAGATCTCACTTGGCCCCCATAGCATTGGGACCCATGCAGATTCCATTGTGTTACAGTGACTGTAACTTATTTTAAAAGATCTCAGCATATACATCCTGATATTTTGTATCTGTTATTTGTTTATTTAGAGACAGGGTTTCATTATGTTGGCCAGGCTGGTCTTGAACTCCTGACCTCGGGTGATCCACCTACCTCGGCCTCCCAAAGTGCTGGGATTACAGGTGTGAGCCACCACGCCTGGCCAATATCTGTTACTTAGATGAAGCCAAAACCTTCAGATAATTTATAATGCATAGTTAAGGCATGATCAGTTCACATTAAATCAGAAAAGGTTCCATCCCAGAGATGGCTTCATCAAACTAACACTTTGCTATTAAACATACTGAATGTCTGAAAAGGGATTTCACTGGAGAAACTAGTAACTTTTGTCAAGAAGCAGTTATTTAGCATGATTCTTAGAAACGAGCTCTCATTTGTGATGCTAAAGGTATTCAAAATATGAGGACTGGCTAAAAATACCTTAAAGAGACTCCTAACTCTTGTATGGGCGGGGGTGTAACAATTAAAGAAGACCTAAAATCTAGCTTGCTCCGTGAGTTGTCCTATAAGCAGCTGTTGGTATAGGAGGATTTCTGAATGATGCCAGTTGGAAGAGAGAGACTCCTGCTTCTGAAGTGCTGTTGTGTGCTACTTGTAAGCATTTCATGCAGTGTGTGATTGGATCACCTAAAAGAGTACAGAGCTAGAATTTCATTACACCAACAGGACAGTACCAACTCCTTAGTGGTGACTAACGAATGTTTGCATAGTAAACACCTATGTGGGTGACAGGATTTGAGCTAAGATTTCTTTCCTGTAACCTGATTGTGAGATTATGAAAGAACAGCTAAATCTCACTCCCTTAAATTTCTTTAGTGTCTACTATCTTCTAACAGAAACAATCTAAGGGTTGAGCATGACCAAACTGACTTGAATCAATTCATTGTGTTCTTACATAATTTCCTGTAAGGACAGACACCCTTCATTCCTTTGAGGCACATCCTTTTATCCTTATCTAGGATCCCTGGTGAGGTCTTCTGACTCTTTCATGCACCACTCAAGACCAATATAATCTTCTCTCATGCTACTTCTGAGCCATGAGGAACCTGGAAGGAGGGCATCTCTGTCCTTTTCGTGGGACAAAAAAGTGAATGTAGGAAATCATATCAGCTAATATCACATATCATCCTTCCATACCTGTAACACATATACAGGAGTACAGGAGTTAAACACAATAGCAAGAAAGAAATTCCTTCAATTAGGCCGGGTGCGGGGGCTCATGCCTATAATCCCAGCACTCTGGGATCCAAGGCAGGTGGATCACCTGAAGTCAGGAGTTTTGAGACCAGCCTGGCCATCATAGCAAAACCCCATCTCTACTAAAAATACAGAAATTAGCTACGTGCGGTGGCAGGTGCATGTAATCCCAGCTACTCGGGAGGCTGAGGCAAGAGAATCGCTTGAACCTGGGAGGCAAAGGTTGCAGTGAGCCAAGAGCGTACCAGTGCACTCCAACCTGAGCGACAGAGCGAGGCTCCGTCTCAAAAAAAAAAAAAAAAAAAAAAAAATCCTTCAATCAAATTCCCCAGTTCTTACACAGATACCTCAAAATAGGGGTGTTATTGATATTTTTGGGTAAGAGGAAAATCTTTCTTTTGCCCAACTATCCCTACCTTGTAAGACTTTTAGCATTCTTTGACCTTGCCCACTAAAAGACAACAGTTTAAATAAAATTTTTAAAAGATCATTAAATATTTTGAAATGCCTCCAAATGGAAAAAAATTGGCCTGGTTAAGAACTGCTGTACTAATGGTCTCCCAACTGTTTCAGAGCTCTCAGGGAAGGCCACAGAAGGCTTCAGTGGCTGAATAGGAAAGTAGGTGGTTGAGGGGTCAGCCTCCTATCCTTGCCTCAGAACACAGAATATGCCTCAGGGCAAAGTGACTGACTTCCCAGGCTGTGATGATAGCTGTTATATTCTTTTCGAGAGAGGGGATTTCACTGTCACCCAGGCTTAAGTGTAGTGGTGGGAATCATAGCTCACTACAACCTTGACCTCCCAGGCTCAAGCGATCCTCCTACCTCAGCCTCCCAAGTAGCTGGGACCACCACATGTGGCTAAGTTTTTAATTTTTATTTTCGTAGACATGAGGTCTTGCTAAGCTGCCCAGGCTAGTCTCTAACTCCTGGGCTCAAGTGATTCTCCCACTTTTGCCTCCCTAAGTGCTGGGATTACAAGCATGAGCCACTGTACTGGGCCCCCCATTATATTCTTCATAAGTAAAAGCATATCCAGAAATTTTCATTTCCAGTTGATCTTTACGCTGCTTTCTTGACCATTTCTCTGAAGGTGCCTGGAGCAAAAATGTGTCCAGAATTGGTGGGTTGTTGGTCTCGCTGACCTCAAGAACAGAGCCGTGGACCCTCGCAGTAAGTGTTGTGTCCCGAGTTTGTTCCTTCTGATGTTCAAATGTGTCCAGAGTTTCTTCCTTCTGGTGGGTTCCTGGTCTTGCTGACTTCAGGAGTGAAGCTGCAGACCTTCGCAGTGAGTGGGCGGCACATCTGGAGTTGTTCGTTCCTTTCAGTGGGTTTGTGCTCTCACTGGCCTCAGGAGTGAAACTGCAGACCTTTGCTGTGAGTGTTACAGTTCACAAAGGTGGCACGTCCAGAGTTGTTCCTTCCTCCCATCTGGAATTGTTCATCCCTCCCCGTGGGTTCGTGGTCTTGCTGGCTGGCTTCAGGAGTGAAGCTGCAGACCTTAGCACTGAGTGTTACAGCTCATTGTTACAGCTCATAAAGGCAGCCTGGACCCAAAGAGTGAGCAGCAACAAGATTTACTTCTAAGAGGCAAAGAACAAAGCCTTGGCAGAGTAGAAGAGGACATAGTTAACTGAGTAGCCACTGCTGACTCAGGTGGCCTGGCTTTTATTCCCTTATCTGGCCCCACCCACATCCTATCGATTGGTCCATTTTACAGAGAGCTGATTGGTCCATTTTACAGAGAGCTGATTGGTCTGTTTTACAGAGAGCTGATTGGTCCATCTTGACAGAGTGCTGATTGGTGTGTTTACAAACCTTTAGTTAGACACAGAGTGCTGATTGGTGCGTTTACAATCCTTTAGCCAGATGGAAAAGTTCTCCAGGTCTCCACCCAACCCAAAAGCCCAGCCGGCTTCACCTCTCAATGGCACTGGCCGCCAGGACTTTTGGGCACCTACCCCGGGCATTCTGGCAACCCAGAGGGAGCTCGTACCCGGATCAAGCCCAGCAGGTGCTGAGTGTGGGACCCGCCCCGAGCCCATGCCCACCTGGAACCGGAGCTGGCCCGCTAGCGCCACAGCCCCGGCTCCCGCCCTCGCCTCTGCCTCCACACCTCCCTGTGAGCAGAGGGAGCCGGCTCCCGCCTCGGCCAGCCCCAGAGAGGGGCCCCCACAGCACAGCTGCGGGCTGAAGGGCTCCTGGAGTGTGGCCAGAGCAGACGCTGAGGCCAAGGAGGCACCGAGAGTGAACGAGGGCTGCTAGAACGTTGTCACCTCTCAAAACCACGTGAGCTTTACCATCCAACATAATATCCTTTCATTATCTCCTCACTATAGTTCTAGAACTATCATTTGCACATTTTATGTTAGATATGATGGATCAAAATTGTTTACCAGAACTTAAATGGTAAAAAGAGGCCATATTAATTACATATTGCATTGACAATATTGATGATGCTTTGTTTCAGATATACTATGTATCGATGTTAACTGCTTTTGAAATATTTGAAAATTAGCCAGGTGGGATGGCTCACATCTGTAATCCCAATACTTTGGGAAGCCAAGATGGCAGGATCACTTGAGCGCAGGAGTTGGAGACCAACCTGGGCAACACAGTGAGACTCTGTCTCTATATTTTAAAAAAAAATTGAAAATTGATACTTGTTTTGGAAATACTTGGCTTTATACATGTGTATATAATAAAAAACAAGTATCTGCTTTGTGTAGGGCAGCACCAAAGTGGTATGTGTACATTTTCCTGGAAGAACGGAACATTGGAGGAAAAAGTGTTTGGATGCCGTGGGACAAGAGACAGGATTGAATGGGAGAGTGGAAGATAGGATGTTGTCTGTTCCTCAGCCCAGGCTCAGAGACCAGTAATTCACTGGAGTTACTATTTACATGAAGGACTTTGGGAGGCTCCAGGTACAAGCACAGATGTTTCAGGACTTCAGTGAAACATATTACCCTGATTTATAGACGGAGAAGCTTCCCCCTTCCTGGGTGCCTGCAGCACAGCTTTTAACACTGGGTTGGGATGGAATGTTCTCCAGTGCTGTGTGGGCACCATGAGGAACTGAAAGTTTGGAAACAGCACCTAGATAAAAAGGCTGAAGTAGACACCAGCTAAAGTAATACTAACGAGGCATCTCCTAACAGGGCTTCTTGGCAGTGGAAAGGAGCAGCACAGAAAAATCTGATTGGGGCTGGGCGTGGTGGCTAACGCCTGTAATCCCAGCAGTTTGGGAGTCCAATGTGGGCAGATCACCTGAGATCAGGAGTTCGAGACCAGTCTAACCAACATGGTGAAACCCCATCTCTACTAAAATACAAAAAAAAAAAAAATCAGCCGGTCGTGGTGGCACGCACCTGTAGTCCCAGTTACTCGGGAGGCTGAGGCAGGGAAATCACTTGAACCTGGGAGGCAGAGGCTGCAGTGAGCCAAGATTGCGCCACTGCACTCCAGCCTGGCAACAGAGCAAGACTCCGTCTCAAAAAAACAAACAACAGCAACAAAAAAACAAGAATTAGCTGAGCAGGGTGGCGTGTGCCTGTGGTCCCAGCTACTAGGGGGACTGAGGCAGGAGGATCTCTTGATCCCAGGAGGTGGAGCTTGCAGTGAGCCGAGATGGACCTACTGCACTCCAGCCTGGGTGACAGAGTGAGACTCCCATCTCAAAAAAAAAAAAAAAAATCTGATTGGCCTTGGTACTGAGCACTTGGAAGGGGTCTCTAGTTATGGCTGGGGAAGCTTTAAAAGGTGGGCTGAGATCCTGTAGTCTGTAGAGGGGGCCCACTCAGCTAGGGAAATGTGGATGCTATCAATGTTAACGTCACTGAAGACATTTCGTTAACCACAGGGCTGTATTTTTTTAGGCTTTTGAACCAACCTATTTGGTAACTGCCAGGGCCACATGAGGGCTTTCTTAGGCCCCAACCACGTTGCCTCTGTGGGCTCCTTCCTTCTTAAGAAAAAACAATAAAAATTGCATTTCACAACTGCATTAGTGTAAACATAAATATAATCCAGGCTGGGTTCATTATAATATATTCATTTTTTTCTTCTGATTTTAACAGAAATAAAAATGAAACCACTTTCTGTAGGCCTCTGAAAGTATTGTCGGTCGCAGGCACTCTGCCTGCTGTGACTAATGGAGACATTGTCCCTAGTAACTGCTTTCCTTTCGTTTTTTTTCCAGCAGCTTCTTCCCTCTTCCCTCACTTATGGTCCCTCCTGACAATTTTGTTGATTTCTATTCAAATCAGCCCTTTCACTAAGATTGAAAAGTTGCCTGTAAATTGGCCATGTTTAATCATTTGCCAGATATTTCAATTGTTAAAAAAACATTAAGTTATTAAATTGTTGATTTATCAAATGGATTTGCTATTTTGAGAAAAAATATACTAACTATATACTCAAAATTGATTTTTTATAAAAGCAGGAAGCTACAGTTTTCTATGGGTACATGGACCCTAAAAACCTTCTGTTGTTTTTCCTAAATCCCAAACCCAGATTGTTTGTGTGGGTTCTAGAATCAGGGAGAGCAGTTCTGTGGGCTCTACTATTCAGAAAACACCATGGTCAACTGAGTCAACATAATCAGCCTTCCTGCCAACCACCCTTCAGCAACCACTCAACTATTTACTCTTTGATGGGAGGGCACTGCCAGAAAGTTTGCTCTCAGATTAAAAGCAAAACAAAATAAAAACAACGATGTTTTCAGAAAAGAACTATTTCATTAGGTCTCTATTTGTCCTCTCCTCTGTCCACATTGCTAACATACTGGAAAGAGGTTGCTGGACTGGTTTGGTTTCTTAGGTGAGAGGAACATTAACTGGCCCCCAATTCTCAACCAGGCTGTTCGCTTTTCTGGCTTTAAAAGAAAATCAAGGGTGGGTACAGTGGCTCACCCTGTAATGCCAGCACTTTGAGAGACCAAAGCAGGAGGGTCACTTGAGCCCAGGAGTTCAAGACCAGCCTTGGCAACATGGTGAAACCTTGTCTCCAAGTCCTGAGTTCAGGCAATCCCGTCACCTCAGCCTCCCAAAGTGCTAGGATTATAGGCATGAGCCACCATGCCTGGCCTTCTACAAAAACTTTAGAAATTAGCCAGGCATGGTGGCCTGTAGTCCCAGCTGCTTGGGAGGTTGAGGTAGGAGGATTGCTTGATCCCAGGAGTATGAGACCACAGTGAGTCGTGATTGTGCCACTGCACTCCATCCTGGGTAACAGAGCGAGACTCTGTCTCAACAACAAGAGAAAAGAAAGTTGACCAGGTGCGGTGGCTCACTCCTGTAATCCCAGCACTTTGGGAGGCTGAGGCAGGAGAATCATTTGAGCCCAGGAGTTTGAGACCAGTCTGGACAACATGGTAAAAACCCATTTCTACAAAAAATTTAAAAATTAGCCGGGCATGGTGGCCTGTAGTCCCTGCTACTGGGAGGCTGAGGCGGTAGGATTACTTGAGCCCAGGAATTCAAGACCACGGTGAGCCATAATCTCACCACTGTATTCCAGCCTGGTCTCACAGAGTGAGACCCTATCACCAAAAAAGTTCCGGCACTTTGGGAGGCGGAGGCTAGAGGATCGCTTGAGCTCAGTAGTTTGAGACCAGCCTGGGCAAAACGGCAAAACTGTCTCTACAAAAAAAAAATAAAATTTTTTCAAAAAAGAAAACCCTAAGTAGAAGAATATTCTCACAATCAGCTGGAAATATCAAGTATGATTCTGAAAGAAACAAATAACTGACATAAGATATAAGGTGCTATATGAGCATTTTCTTTTCTTGTTTTAAGATACGGTCCTCAGTAGCATATATGAACATTTTGATTTGAGTGTGTATGAGTCTCCCAAGAACTTTTAAATTCTTCAACATCCCTTTTCTAGGGTAAAAGTGTTACTGAAGGACAGAGTGGCAGTCAATGCAGCCAAAGCAAAGGGCCTCCCTATTTAGTCCTAACTTATCTGTTCAGTGGCATCTCTCTCCTTTTTTTTTTTTTTTTTCTTTTTTTTGTTGAGATGGAGTCTCATTCTGCCACCCAGGCTGAAGTGCCATGGTGATATCTCAGCTCACTGCAACCTCCGCCTCCCCAGTTCAAGTGATTCTCTTGCCTCAGACTCCTGACTAGCTGGGACTACAGGCATGTGCCACCACACCCAGCTAATTTTTGTATTTTCAGTAGAGATGGGGTTTTGCTATGTTGGCCAGGCTGGTCTCAAACTCCTGACTTCAAGTGATTCACCTGCTTCAACCTCCCAAAGTACTGGGATTACAGTGTGAGCCACTGTGCCCGGCCTAGTGGCATCTCTTACATGCTGTTTCATGTACCTTAAGCTCCAGCCACTTCAATTTTCCGTTACTCCTTTAACATAAGAATGTGTTCTCTTTCAACTCAGCAGGAAATGTGTCCCCACTTCTGCCTGGAATGTGCCCTCTTCCCCAACACAAATCCCTTCATCTCCCTTCATGTGAGCAGCCCCTTCTCCTAGACACAGTTCCCACATCTCTCCAGCCTGTGTAATGTTTCCTGCATTCTCAGGGAAGGGGCTACTTTATAGGTGAAAGAGGAATGTGAGGGATACAGCTACAAAGACCACCATGTGCAGTTTGCCCGGGCCTGAGGGGCTGTTCAGAATACAGGACTTTCAGTGTAAAATCTGACAGTTCCAGATAAACAAGCATGGTTAGTCACCATATATACCACACTCCTGAACCTTTCATGAAAAAAAAAAAAAAAAAAACAAATGATTTGGGGGAAAAAAAAATAAAGATTTGTTGACAAAATCTAGCTACTCAAGAGAAGAATCAAAACTAAGAGATCAGAAATATAGAAGGTTTGGCAAAAGAAATGGTAATGAGCACTGACTATATTTACATATAAAATTAAAAGGAAACACGGCAGAAATTATAGTCAGCACATAAGCTTTATAAACCTTAACCATGTAAAACTTATAACAATACAAATAAATTTTGGAAAGTGGAGAAAGGGAGGAAGTCAGGAGGTCATGTGCTGTACTAATTTTTTATATTTCATAAGAGGAAGTAAATGGATTCTGTCCAGAATTAAAACAAATAGTAAGAAAAAAAAGAAAGCTCTAAAATGACCAACTTCTTAATGGCTTTCCGGAATGTTTTCACTGAGCCCTAGAAGGATCTCTTAGTAATGCATACTTTATTGTAAAGAAACATTCATCTGAAGTTATACTTTACTTTTTTCCCTTTTAAAAATATTAAATTATAATCTTTAATCTTAAAAATAGTATTTTTATTATATCCTTCTTTTATCTTTCTGTTTATCTAGCTGGCTAACCACAGAAATTCTGAGAAAAGTGACTAAATGTTACTAAATGTTAAGATTGCTTGCTCCTAGCTATTTGGATTTGGGGTGGAGGAGGATGAAACTTTTTTTGTGTGTCTTTTGGTATTTTTAAATTTAAATAGCTCTATGATGATTGATTTTATGTGTCAACTTGGCTAGGCCATGGTACTCAGATATTTAGTCAAGCATTATTCTAGATGTTTCTGCGAAGGGTTTTTTTCTAGATGAGGTTAACATTTATATCAGTAGCCTTTGAGTAAAGCAGATTATACTCCATCATGTGGGTGGACCTCATCCAGTCAGTTGAAAGCCTTAATAATGAAAAAGACTGGCTTCTCCAGAAAAAGAAAGAATTCCACCGGCAGATGATCTTTGGACTCAAACTGCAGCTCTTCCCTGGGTCTGTAGCCTGCTGGTTTACCCTGTGGATGTTGGACTTGTGAGCTTCCATGATCTCATGAGCCAACTTCTTAAAATCAATCTCTCTCTCTCTCTCTCTGTCTCTCTTTACATATATACATATACATATACATATACATATGCATACAGTCATTCTTCATACAGTCATCCTTCAGTAACTGTGGAGGATTGGTTCCAGGACCCCTTGAAAATACCAAAATTCAAGGATGCTTAAGTCCCTTGTATAAAATGTAGTATTTGCAAGTAACCTATGCAGGCCCTCCTGTATACTCTAAATCATCTCTAGATTACTTCTAATTCCTATGTGAAAGGAAAATCTTTTGGCCCCCAAATTACTAAGCTAAGGGAAAAGTCAAGCTGGGAACTGCTCAGGACAAACCTGCCTCTCATTCTATTCAAAGTCATCCCTCTGCTCACAGAAATAGATGCATATTCTGATTGCCTCCTTTGGAATGACTTATCGGAAGCTCAAAGACTGCAACCATTTGTCTCTCAGCTACCTATGACCCGGAAGCCCCCTCCCTGCTTTGAATTGTCCCTCAGAACCAATGTAGTTCTTACATACATTGATTGATGTCTCATGTCTCCCTAAAACGTATAAAACCAAGCTGTGCCCTGACCACCTTGGGCTCATGTCATCAGGATCTCCTGAGGCTGTGTCATGGATGCACGTCCTTAACTTTGGCAAATAAACCTCCTAAAATGATTGAGACTTGTCTTGTCATTTTTCTCGAATGACACCTAAGACAATGTAAATGCTATGTAAATAGTTGTTATACTATATTGTTTAGGGAATAATGACCAGAAAAAAATTCTATATATGTTAGTTAAAGATGCAATTATCCTCTCTTTTTTCCCCCCAAATATTTTCAATCTGCAGTTGGATGTGGAACCCACAGAGGGCTGACTGTATACGCACCCCCCCTCCACACACACACACACACACACGCACGCACACAGTATACATAGTGTATAGAGACACACACACACACACACCCTGTTCTGTTTCTCTGGAGAACCCTAACACAAATACTTAACACACATGTATAACGTGTATAAAAACAACATCGTTATTCAAGATAATTATTCATTTTTATTAAAAAAAGTTTTATGTGAGAAAATAGGTCTAGAGGAATTTAGAAAAATGTCCAAGGGGACCTCCATAAGCCCCTTGCACAGCTAGTTAGAGGTAGAGCTGAGAATGAGATCCCTGAATGACTGACTCAAGAGTTCACCTTCCTTTCCACTGAGCTATGATGGTTCCTGTATCGTTATCTAGTAAATTGGCAATACAGAAGCACTAAATGCTTGGAGAATACAGAATATGAGGTAGATCTTGATGGCTTCATAGAATCACCTGGGAGGAGAGAAACGTTGAAGTATTCGCAGGCAGGAAACAGTGTTGAACTAAAACCTTAAAGGAGAGGATGAGGGTAATATGCCTGTAGGTTTGGATGGTTATAGGGTAGATGTACTATAAGTGAAAAAAAATCAAGGTATGGCGCAGTATGAATGTCACCCTTATTATATGAATATATGTATGTATATATACATGTAATCAGTTATTTAAAAAACACCCGTGTGTGTGTGTGTGTGTGTGTGTGTGCTCACAGGCACACATGTGCATGAGTTGCATGGGTGTGTAAGGAAACCTGGCCTGTGGCACCTCCAGGTCGGAAAAGTAACCACTGCACTGAGGACTGAGTCCCCTAACCCTTAAGGAGAGAGTGAATAGATTTGTGAATATATTTGTGTTACCAATGGATGATCCATTAAAATGTTCCATGTAGGTTTCACAAGGAATGTATTTTGCTGGAGGATAGGGTAGCGCTGAGAATCTTTTCTTTTTTTCATTTGGCTCCTTCCTTAGTGTTTACATTTTTTTATCATGTTCAGGAAATTCTTTTTGTAATAATAATTTTAAAAACTAGTTCAAATTAGGCAGGGTGTGGTGGCTGACATCTGTAATCCGAGCACTTTGGGAGGCTGAAGCGGGTGGATCAGGAGGTCAGGAGTTTGAGACCAGTCTGGCCAACATGATGAAACCCCATCTCTACTAAAAATACAAAAATTAGCCAGGCATGGTGGCAGGCGCCTATAGTCCCAGCTACTCAGGAGGCTGAGGCAGGAGAATTGCTTGAACCCGGGAAGTGGAGGTTGCAGTGAGCCGAGATTGCGGCACTGCACTCCAGCCTGGGCGACAGAGCACAACTCTATCTCAGGAAAAAAAAGAAAAAAATTGTTTAAATTAAAAAGAAAGGAGTACTTATTACCACTGAATTTTATACTTAAAAATAGTTAAAATGGTAAATTATGTATATTTGACTGCAATAGAAAGAAGAGAAAGAGAGAGGCAGGTGGTGAGAGGAGAAGTGGGGGAGAGAGAGAGAAGAGAGGAGAGAAAAGGAGAGGACAGGGAAGGGAACACAAGCTTTAGATTGATAAATATGGGACTAAAAACAAATGTGTAAAAATTCTTCTACTTTTCCTGAAATGGGTCTATTATTGATGTGGTGTACGCTAAAAAGAAAATGTGCAACTTGGACGATTATGAAGAACCCCAGTAGGCAAGTAAAGGCAAAAAGAGCAACCTTTGGTGACGGTATTTCTGGCCACCTCCTACTTTCAAGTTGACAATGGGGCTGGGCTAACAGAAGCCCCTGCCAGGCCTGTTTCCCGCAGAAGTCTGGACTTGGAGCCTCAGGAGGCTCCTCCAGGAGCTGCCAGGCTGGCAGCATGATCTATCTGGACTTGTGCCCACATTGTTCTTTCACTCGCTTTTCCATTCAAAACCGAGACAAAATAAAAATGTCCCAGACACCTGGGTCCCCTATGTTAGAACTGGCACCAGAAAACTTTTCCTGGCCAGGTGCCCACCAGAGTGGAGAGGAAGGTCCACACACTAGGCCATTGAGGAGATGGACGCCATGCCAAAGCAGCTTGCACTGCGGCCGGCTGGAATTATCTAGAAAAGCAGGGTCCTGATCCAGCCAGTCGGCTGCAGTAAACCTTTGTGGCTTCACAGTTGTGCCTGATCTGGCTCGTGTCCCTTTCAGGCCTCGGCTTTTGACCTTCTCTGTGCCTGTCCAACAGGACTTCACTGTTTGGGCCTCACATCACTGCTCCTCCTGTGGGGAGAGAATAAGATTGAATGCAGACATTTTGACACAGCCTTAAAAAAAACTGTGATCAAATAAACATAAAATTTGGTAGAGCATGGAGACTCATGCCTGTAAACCCAGCACTTTAGGAGGCTGAGGCAGGAGGATCTCTTGAGCCCATGAGACCAGCCTGGGCCATATAGTGACCCCTTGTTTCTGCAAAAAAATTGAAAAAATTAGCTGGCTATAGTGGCATGCATCTGTAGTCCCAACTACCCAGGAGGCTGAAGTGGGAGGATTGCTTGAGCCTAGGAGGTCGAGGCTGCAGTGAGCTGTGACTGGGCTACTGCACTCCATTCTGGGCAACAGAGTGACAGCCTGTCTCAAATAATAATAACATAAAAATTACCATTTCAGCCATTTCTAAGTGACCATTTCAGCGGTGTTAAGTACATTCCCAACATTGTGCTCAAGGTAGCCTTTTGATGCAGGGGACATGTTGAGGTAGGCCACTCAATGAAGTAATTTTCCCCCAACTTTTATTTATTTTTTTTGTTGTTGTTTTTTCTTTTTGCAACAGGGTCTCACCCTGTCACCCAGACTGCAGTGCGTTGGCACTATCTTGGCTCACAGCAACCTCTGCCTCCCAGGCTCAAGCGATTCTCCTGCCTCAACCTCCCGAGTAGCTGGGATTACAGGCGCCCACCCTGGCTAATTTTTGTATTTTTAGTAGAGACAGGGTTTCACCATGTTTGCCAGGCTGGTCTTGAACTCCTGACCACAAATGATTCACCTGCCTTGGCCTCCCAAAGTGCTGGGATTACAGGCGTGAGTCACTGCGCCTGGCCAACTTTTTATTTTTAAAAATTTTGAAAGAACAGACAGTGACCAACCATTCACCTAGATTGCCATTTGTTAGCATTCTCCTCCTTTTCTCTGTCTCCCTCTCTCTCCATCTCTCCCTCTCTCACTGTGTCCTAGTTTGTTTTTGCTGAAGCATTTGAGATTAAGTTGCAGGCATCATGATGACAAGTTACTGTTAAATCCTTCTCATGTATCTCCTAAAAACAAGGACATTCTTCTTCAAAGCCCTCAAGCTCTTGTTTTTGTTTGTTTTTACAGTTCAGGATCTAAAGATCACATCTCACTTAGTTGTTATGTTTCCTTAGTATCCTTGAATCTAGAACATTTCCCCAGTCTTTGTATTTGTGTGTGTGTTTTCACATGTATGTGTATGTGTGTTTGTGCATGTGTGTGTGTGTGTCTTTCTTGACATTGCCACTTCTGAAGAGCCTAGGCTGGTTATTTTGCAGAATATTCCTTATTTGTTTTTGTCTGATTGTTTTGTGTTTGGATCCAAGTTAAGTATTATTGGTAAAAAGGCTATTATCTTGACATTCAATGGTGTGCAGCAATTCAATTCTGGTACTAACCACCTGGAGTTAGCCTAGATCCCACAAGCAAAGGACATAGTTCCCAAGAAGACTGCCTTCAATTGTCCACCAGAATGAACTCAGTCTCCAGCCCCCTCCCCCTTCCCAGAGGATGTGCTGGCTGAAAGTCCCAATCCTCTAATTATGTGGTTGGTCTTACAGATAACTAGTCCCCATCCTGAAGCCATCTGGGGACCCACACAGAGTTACTTCTTTTGCGTAAACTCAGAGGTGATACATTTAATAAATTTATAACCAAGGGTTATAAAAGCTCCATAGCAAAAATCATGGATAAACACCAGACAAATTATTACACAGCAGCTATGATGGCCGTTTTGTGTCCTTAGTTTATTACATCAGGAAGTCCACGATGTGTTTGTTCCATCATTGCTGAGGTCAAAGTTGGTGAGGTTTGTCATATTTCTTCATTGCAAAGATATTTTGTATGATATTTTGAATATCTGATTTCCCAAAATCAAAATCTTTTCACTCAAATATATATATATATATATATATATATATATATGTATTTTTTTTTTTTTTTCTGAGACAGGATCTTGCTCTCTCACCCAGGCTGGAGTGCAGTGGTACCATCATAGCTGACTGCATCCTTGAACTCCTAGGCTCAAGAGATTCTCTTGTCTGCGCCTCCCAAGTTAGCTAGGACTACAGGCACACACTCACCATGCCTGGCTAATCATTTTCATTTTTTGTAGAGACAGGAGTCTAGCTATGTTGCCCAGACTTGTTTCAAACTTCTGACCTCAAGAGATCCTCCTGCCCCAGCCTCAAAAGGGCTGGGATTCCCAGCATGGGCCACCGCACCCAGCCTCACTCAAAGATTTTAAGATTTTTGAGAAGGCCGGGTGTGGTGGCTCATGCCTGTAATTCCAGCATTTTGGGAGGCTGAGGCAGGCAGATCACCTGAGGTTGGGAGTTCAAGACCAGCCTAACCAACATGGAGAAACCTCGTCTCTACTAAAAATACAAAATTAGCCAGGCATGGTGGCCCATGCCTGTAATCCCAGCTACTTGGGAGGCTGAGGCAGGAGAATCGCTTGAACCCGGGAGGTGGAGGCTGCTGTGAGCCGAGATGGAGCCATTATACTCCAGCCTGGGCAACAAGCGCAAAACTCTGTCTCAAAAAAAAAAAAAGATTTTTGAGAAATCCTGTCCTAACCCCCATCTCAAAGTATCAATGAATATTAATATTCATTGATAATTCTTGGCTGAATCAACTGTTGCAAAATGGTGATTTTCTAATTCAATCATTTATTCTCCATTTATTAGCTGGTATTTTTATGCAAAGAAGAAGTTTCTTTTTACCCTGTTCCATTCCATTTAAAATTTTCAAGGTATTGTAATGAACACATGGGTTCTGTTACTCTTACTATTTTTGTGCTCAGTTATTCCAGATTTGGCCAGTGAGAGCTCCTTCAGGGTGGCTCCTGTGTCCCACTTTGATGAGTTACTTACTGTTTGGCACCACATGATGCTGATTAGGTTATTATGATTTGGGACCACCTGACACAGGCTAAAAAATAAAGCAATCATTAGTCATTATATAGTCAGTAAGACAGGCTTCCTCTCTCCCCAAGATTTTTTTAATCACTGACCCCATCCTCTGGGGAAGAGGTCCCACATGAAGTGGCTTTTCTGGCTGTAGTGAAGGATGGGTGGGAATTAGACCAATAGATCACAAATAGAAGACTACAGATCGCTAGACTGGCTTGTCCAGAAAGAACTGTCAAGTCTAGTGATGACTCTAAGAATTTGGACTTAAGAATTTGGCTTCATGGACTGCACAGTAAAAACTATATATTTGTCTCAATAATAGCAGTTTGCTTTCCATTAGTACAGCTTTTAAATGCATACTTCTTATTGCAGGCTTTCTAATTATAATATATATCAGATTTATACTCAGTATTGCAGGGAACCATTGCAGGGATAAAGAGGAGAGAAGAAATTTTAGCTAAAAATGATTGCTAAAATATAGCAATCAGCTTATACAGTATTAAAATATAATACTGTATAAGCTGGATCTAAACACAAGTTGTAAATTATTCAAAACCTTCAAAAGACCCCTCCACTTCCTGGAGTATAGCAAATATATTTGCTAATGCTTTACTGCGTTGTAGGATGCTGAGCAGCATCCCTGTCCCACACCCATTAGATACTAGTAGAACCCCCTTTCAGCTGTGACAACCGAAAATATCTCCAGACTTTGCCAAGTGTGTCCTGAGAAGCAAAAGTACCTTCAGTTGAGAACCACAGGGTTAAGAGTAAAGAAGCTCTATTGCAGGCATCACTGGTAATAAAAAGAATACATTTACTTATTGATTGATTTATTTATTTTATTGAGAATTTTTTTGAAATGGAGTCTTGCTCTGTTGCCCAGGCTGGAGTGCAGTGGCACAATCTTGGCTCACTGCAACCTCTGTCTCCCCAGTTCAAGCAATTCTTCTGCCTCAGCCTCTCGAGTAGCTAGGACTACAGGCATGCACCACCACACCTAGCTAATTTTTGTATTTTGGGTAGAGACGAGGTTGGCCAGGCTGGTCTTGAACTCCTGACCTCAGGTTATCCACCTGCCTCAGCCTCCCAAAGTGCTGGGATTACAGGCATGAGCTACCGCGCCTGGCCCAAAAAGAATAATTTTAAAATCAACACATTTTTGTCAAAACTGCAGTTTAAAAATATTCCCTAAATGAAAAGAGCTGCATCAAGATGGCTGCCTTAAATTGTCTTTGCTTCAGACTGGTCCCTCATATCATGCATCACTCGCACCAAAATAGCCTTTCATCTTTTTGCCTCACTCCCCTATCCCCTGTCTTGCTGGCTTCTGCCTTGGATCTTGGCCTAAATGTCACTTTCAGGGGAATTCTTGGCACATCTGAGCTGGTTTTCATACACCTGATATATGTATCCAACACATCCTGTCCTTCTTTTGTTTATAATGCTTGTCACATTTGGAATTACCTGGTCAATGTCTATCTATCCTACTTGACTGTATGCTCAGTAAGAACTGGGGCACTGCTAGATTTATTACTACATCTCATAGGTGATATAGGAGTTAGGAAGAAATTATTTAGGCAGAGAGTGAGAGTAAGGAAGCCCTCCGTAAGGTTTTCCTTTTAATGAAAAGCAGCCCCCAAATCATTTTCTTTTCTAACAAAGAGCAGCCTATAAAATCGAGCTGCAGACACAGAAAGGCAGGCTAGAAGCTTGCACGGGTGAATGCTGGCAGTTGTGCCAATAGGAAAAGTCCACCTGGGACTAGGCATGTTCAAAATGGCAGTTCCAACTTCCCTTTTCCTTTCCAACCATGTGTGCAGTAGGGAGCAGACAACATGGCCGGGCCAAGTGGAAAGTCCATTTGCATAATAAGACTAGGGTTGGGTGTCCAGCTTCCCAGCGTGCTTTGTAAAGGAAGAACCTGCTCTAACCAATCTTTGGGCCCTATGTAAATCAGACTCCGCCTCTTCGCGCCTGTCTATAAAATCCAGTGCATTCTGCTTTAGGCTGGAAGTTCCACGTGCGGGTTCTTCTTTCTCACAGGAGAGAGCTATTCTCCTTTCTTTTTCTTTTGCCTATTAAACCTCTGCTCTTAATCTCGCTCCACATGTGTCCATGTCCTTGATTTCCTTGGTATGAGACAATGAACCTCCAGTACTACCCCAAACAAATGATGCTGCTTCATACGGTCTGACATTGAGTATATGCCAAATAAATATTTGAAATTAATTCTCTTTGATTTCAAAATTATTCAAATTTAAGGTCATGCATGCCATTATTCTTTTTAATTATAATTAATGCACTTTGACTCTTGTGAAAAAAGATGAGAAGACACGTAAAGTACTCGTGAAGAAAATCAATTAACTGGGCAGGCGTGGTGGCTCACGCCTGTAATCCCAGCACTTTAGGAGGCCGAAGCAGGTGGATCACGAGGTCAGGAGTTCAAGACCAGCCTGGCCAGCATGGTGAAATCCCGTCTCTACTAAAAATACAAAAAATTTAGCCGGGCATGGTGGTGCGCACCTGTAATCCCAGCTACTTGGGAGGCTGAGGCAGGAGAACTGCTTGGGAGGCCAAAGCGGGCAGATCACGAGGTCAGGAGTTCGAGACCAGCCTGGCCAGCATGGTGAAATCCCGTCTCTACTAAAAATACAAAAAAATGAACTGGGCATGGTGGTGCGCACCTGTAATCCCAGCTACTTGGGAGGCTGAAGCCAAAGAACTGCTTGAAACCGGGAGGCAGAGGTTGCAGTGAGCCAAGGTCGTGCCATTGCACTCCAGCCTGGGGAACAGAGCAAGACTCCATCTCAAAAGAAAAAAGAAAGAAAATAGATTAATTTGTGGGTCACGTTTGGCCACCTTCTTCCAGTTTTTGGCATGTGCCAGCCCCAACACATGTTTCACTAAATTGCATTTCAACAGTCATAGGACAATCCTTTATATAAAACAAAATAAACACAGTTTGAAAATTCTTTATGTAAATTGAGGGGATAGATCTATGAAAAATCATGGGTTTCTTTTTGTAGAAATGGTACTGTAGCCAGGCACAGTGATTCATGCCTGTAGTCCCAGCTACACAGGAGGCTGAGGTGGAAGGATCACTTGAGCCCAGGAATTTTAGTCCAGCCTGGGCAACGTAGCAAGATCCTGCCTCAAAAGAAAAAAAAAAAAGAAGAAGAAGAAGAAAGAAAGAAATGGTACTATATAAGCTGGATCTAAACACAAGTTGTAAATTATTCAAAACCTTCAACAGACCCCTAAACCCTACTTTTTTAATGATGGGGATAATGCAATTTTTGAAACAAAGTCATTGAGAACTTCTGGAACAGGATACTTTGGACTGCAAATAACAGAAAGCCCAATTCAAGATGATCTAAACAGAAAGAAAATGATCATTATTTCACATAATAAGTTCAAAGATGAGTGGGCTCAGGATTGGATAACAAGTGGCTCAGTAACATCTTTGAATACCTGGGTTCTTTCATCTTTTCTACCTGGCCACCTGCCTGTATTAGCTTTGTTCTCAATCTGGCTGCCTCACAGTGACAAAATGGCTGCCCTTATTCTAGACATCGCATCCAGCACATCATCAAGCAGAAAAAGGAACTGTCTCTTCCTTTGTGTTTCATTTTAAATTAAAAAAAAATTTACTTTTAAATTTACATTTAGTAAAGTTCACTTTATATTGTACAGGCCTTTGAGTTTTGACAAATATGTAGTAATCTCCACTGTTCAAGATAAAGAGCAGTTTTATTATCCTCAAAAATTTGGGGGCTGTCCTTTTGTAGTTAACCGTCCCTCCAGCCCTTACCCTGGCAACTACTGACTACTTTTTTGACCCCATAGCTTTGCCTTTTCCACAATGAATTCTTACAGCATATAGCCTTTGGGGTCTGGCTTATTTCATTCAGCACAATGCATTTGAATTTAAACCACATTTTTGCTTATGTTTATTAATAGTTTTTTCTTTTTATTGGTGTGCAATATTCCATCATATGTAAATGGGAAGGGTATTAGTCTGTTTTCAAGCTGCTGATAAAGACATACCCAAGACTGGGTAATTTATAAAGAAAAAGAGGTTCAATGGACTCAGTTCCAAGTGGCTGGGGAGGCCTCACAGTCATGGCGGAAGGCAAAAGGCAAGTCTTACATGGCAGCAGACAAGAGAGAATGAGAACCAAGCGAAAGGAGTTTCCCGTTATAAAACCATCAGATCTTATTCACAACAGGGAAACCACCCCCATGATTCAGTTATCTCCCACTGGGTCCCTCCAACAACACGTGGGAATTATGGGAGCTACAATTCAAGATGGGATTTGAGTGGGGACACAGGCAAACCATATCAGTGAGGAAACCTAGTTTTCTCCCCACCCTTCATTGTTCTTAGTTGAAAGGTACCCCTGTAACAAAAAGTAGATTAACAAGAGAAAAAAGAAATAGAAGTTTATCCACATGCATACCTTGTATATATACATGGTTTCCCCATCTACCAAGGGAAAAATGGGTAAATCTCAAAGAGATGGCTTTGGGTTCAGGCTGACATACCATCATCCCCTAAAGGAAAGATAGAAGAGTGTGGAAGGAAGGCCAGTTGTCGGGAGGTGATCAGGAAAAGTGTAAACAAGAGCAAGGTGTTTTGCAGATGTAAGTCTAAGTCAGTGCCTTCTCCACTGATTACAGCCTCTAGTGATTTTTAGTCATCCTTCTCTTCCTGTTGCAGAGAGTAGAGTAAGACACCCTTGCAAATGAAAATTTCCTTTATAGATGTAAATTTCCCTTACAGAAAGCTAACTTCTGCTTTAGAGCTTCTCCTGTGACTGCAGTCTCTCAAAATAATCATTAAAATCATCCTCATGCCTGTTAAATCAAGTTTAGCCTAAAGCTGCCTCCTGACATTTTATGTTTGGCCTAAAGGTTTCTCTGTACAGAGTGAACTTTAGCATAACTGGATGTGTAAATAGACTGTAACCTACTCTCGTGCCAATCACAAAGTTTTGGCCAATCAAAGGTGGCCAACTGTTCAAATAAAGCAAAGGCTAAGCTGTAACTAATCCAGCTGTTTCTGTACCTCGCTACCATTTTCTGTGCGTCATTTTCCTTTTTCTGTCCATAAATCTTCTTTGACCACAAGGCAGCTCCGAGTCTCTCTGCACTATTCTAGCTTGGGGGCTGCCCAATTTGTGAATTGTTGCTTGATCAATTAAACTCTGTTAAATTTAATTTGTCTAAGGTTTTTCTTTTAACATGCCAAAAAGACATATTTTGGGGTTGCATATTCTAGTCTCCTACAGTCATATTTTGGTGGCATATATTTGGTCTCACACATGGATAGATTAATTTCTTTTTCTATTTCCTAGTTCAATGATAGTTGGATCATTTCCAGTTTGGGGCAGTTATGAATAAAACTGCTATAAGTATTTGCTTATAATATTTTTTTGTGTGTGACGGAGTTTTGCTCATGTTGCCCGGGGTGGAGTGCAATGGCATGATCTTGGCTCACTGCAACCTCTGCCTTCCGGTTCAAGTGATTCTCCTGCCTCAGCCTCCTGCGTAGCTGGGATTACAGGTATGAGCCACCATGCCTAGCTAATTTTGTATTTTTAGTAAAGATAGGGTTTCTCCATGTTTGTCAGGCTGGTCTCGAACTCCTGACCTCAGATAATCCGCCCACCTTGGCCTCCCAAAGTGCTGTGATTACAGGCGTGAGCCACCGTGCTCGGCAGTGAACCTAAATTTATGGGTTTGTGTCAACATAAATTTATGGGGGGTTTTTGGGTAAATACGTAGAAGTATGGTACATACTCTTACCATATGACATGGTACCAAGTCATATGGTAAGAGTATGTTTAGCTTTATCAGAAACTGCAAAAAGTGGTTGCACAATTTTGCATTCCTACTGTTACTGGCAGCAAATCCTTAGGGATTGGCAGCAACCTCAGTTCTTGCCCCCTCAGAAGAAAGAATTCAACCCAAAAGGCATAAGGAATGAGAGAAGACCAAGACAAGTTTTAGGGCAGGAGTGAAAGTTTGTTAAAAACCTTTACAAGATAAATGAAAGGAAGTAAAGTACACCTGAAAGAGGGCCAACCCGGCAACTTGAGAGATCAAGGGCACTGTTTGACCTTTGACTTGGGTTTTTTTGTTTTTTTTTTTGAGACGGAGTCTCACTCTGCTGCTTAGGCTGGAGTGCAGTGGTGCCATCTTGGCTCACTGCAACCTCCACCTCCTGGGTTCAAGTGATTCTCCTGCCTCAGTCTCCCGAGCAGCTGGGGTTACAGGCGCCCGCCACCATGCCCGGCTTATTTTTGTATTTTTTTTAGTAAAGATAGGGTTTTACCATGTTGGTCAGGCTGGTCTCGAACTCCTGACCTGAGGAGATCTGCCTGCCTTGGCCTCCCAAAGTGCAGGGATTACAGGTGTGAGCCACCGCACCCAGCCTGACTTGGGGTTTTATATGTTGGCATGATTCTTTCTTGGGGTGGGCTGTCTGCATGCACGGTGGCCTGCTACAACATGTGCAGTGTGTTTACTGGAGTTGTATGCATGCTTACTTGAGGTAGTCTTCCCTTACCCGTTGAATGCTTCTAGAAGGTCTTATACCAGTTAAACCACCACTTTGCCGCTTAGTGCTCATGTTTGAGCCCACTTGCCCAACTCCTGAGATCTTATCAGGAAGCTGCTGATCATGCAAGCTTTTTTCTATCTATTGGGAGACTACCTTTCCCTGGCGCTAGCTGGCATCAGTTATTATTTTAGAGAAACAATGTAACAGTCACCTGACCATCACCTGATGATTGCCTAACATTCCTGGTGGGGTTGGGGGAGCCCTCTCCTGCCCAGCTCATGTCTGACTAGCTTCCCACTATAACAGAGCTAGCATTGTATACAAGTGACAATTGTTCTGCATCTTCAACAGCACTTAATATTATCATTTTTAAAAGTCAGCCATTCTAATAGATGTGTAATGGTATATTACTGTGGTTTTAATTTGCATTTCCCTGATGCAAACTGAGTTTAGCATCCTTTCATGTGCTTATTTGCCATCTATATACCTTCTTTAATAAAGATCTTGTTCAAATGTTTTGCCCATGTTTTTACTTTTATCTTTTCTTACTGTTGAGTTTTGAAAGTTCTTTATATATTCTGGATGTGAGTTCTTTGTTGTATATGTGTTTTGCCCATGTATCCTTCATAGCCTGTGGATTGTCTTTTCATTTGCCTAAACCTACCTTTTATGAAGCAAAAGATTTTAATTAAAAAAAAAAAAACATAGAGACAGGGTCTTACTATGTTGCCCAGGCTAATCTCGAACTCCTGGGCTCAAGCAATCCTCCTGCCTTGGCCTCCCAAAGTGCTGAGATTACAGGCATGAGCCAGGCGTGCCTGGCCCAAGATTTTAATTTTGGCGAAGTCAAACTTGTCACTTTTTCTTTCATTGATTGTGCTTTGGTTGTCAAACTGAACAAGTCCTTTCCTAACCCAAGCTCACAAAGGTTTTCTTCTAAAAGTTCTAAGTTTTGCGTTTAGATCTGGGCTCCATTTTAAATTAGCTTTTTTTAATATAACATAGGAGGCATAGGTTGAAATGCAATGTTTTTGCTTATGCATGTCTGATTTTTCAGCACCATCAGTTGAAAGGATCATCCTTTCTTTGAATTTCCTTTGTCCCTCAGTCAAAATGGGTAGAGTTGATTTGTGTGGATCTGCTTCTGGACTCTACTCTGTTGCATTGATCTGTGTTTGTGATTTCATGTCTCACCAATATCAAACTATCTTGATTACTGCAGCTTATCACAGTAAGTCTTGAAGTCATAAGTATAAATTTATCATCTGTTTTTCTTTTGCAAAATTGTTTTCTCTAATCTCTTTCCTTTGCCCATCATATAACTTGTAGCATCAGCTTATCCATATATACAAAAAATGTCTGATATTTTGCTTGAGACTGTGTTGAACGTATAGATCAATTTGGGGAGAACTGACATGTTAATATTGAGTTTTTCCAATTCATAAACTCACTCTTTTAGTTTTCTTTTAAGACTGAAAAATTGCTAAGAAGAGTGGTGTTGACATGACAGGTTTAAACCAGTGTTTTCGCCTTATGATCCATTAGTTGGCTGGGAAATGAAATTCAGTGAATCAGAGTCATCATTAGAAAATGAAATAGAAGAACCATACCAGAGCATAATGCACATTACAAAGGTGAATATTATTTCATTAAGTTTTCTTTTCCATTTTCTCTAAAGTTATGTAGATGCATGTGTGTGCTAGGTTGCCATGCAAAGTTTGTTTCTTACTCTAAGTCATAGCCTAAAATGTTTTTGATCTTAGATATAATTCTGAAGATAGAGTCATCTTCTGTAGTGAATTTTTTTTCTTTTTGAGACAGTATCTCATTCTGTTGCCCAGGCTGGAGTGCAGTGGCCTGATCTTGGTTCACTGCAGCCTCCACTTCTCCCGGGTTCAGTGATCCTCCCAACTCAGCCTACTGAGCCGCTAAGACCACAGGCATGAGCCACCATGCCCAGCTAGTTTTATTATTTTTGCCCAGGCTAATCTTGAACTCCTGGCCTCAAGTGATCCTCCCCCTTTGGCCTTCCCCAGTGCTGGGATTACAGACATGAGCCACAGTGTCCATCTGTAAGTTCTTATAATTTGTTGTTGTTGTTGTTATTTATTTCTTATTTCATAATAATAAACTTAAGTCTGCAATCCAGCTGGGCATGGAAGGAAATAAGGAAAATATGGAACCCAAAGGAACTGAAGTGAGAACACAAAGATTATAGGATACTATGAGCAAATGGGGTGGAAAGGTGCTCTCCTGAGCTACAGAAGGAATGGTCTGGTGGTTAAGATAAAACACAAGTCAAATTTATTAGAGTTGTCCACAGTCAGCAATGGTGATCTTCTTGCTGGTCTTGCCATTCCTGGACCCAAAGCGCTCCATGGCCTCCATGATACTCATGCCTTCTTTCACCTTGCCAAAGTCCACATGCTTGCCATCCAACCACTCAGTCTTCGCAATGCAGATGAAAAACTGAGAGCTATTTGTGTTGAGTCCAACATTTGCCGTAGACAAGATGCCAGGACCTGTATGCTTCAGGATGAAGTTCTCATGATCAAATTTCTCCCCATAGAGTTACTTGCTGCTAGTGCCATTATGGTTTGTGAAGTCACCAGTCTGACACATAAACCCTGGAATAATTCTGTGAAAGCAGGAACCCTTATAACCAAATCCTTTCTCTCTAGTGCTCTGAGCATGAAAGTTTCTGCTGTCTTTGGAACTTTGCAAACAGCTCCAAGGAGATTCTGCTTAAAAGCTCGCTGATGATGGCGATGTTGAAGAACATGATGGGGTTGACTATGGCTGGTGGCAGAGGGCTCTGGGAGGCGTCGGTGTCTGCAAAGCCGAATATGTATTAATTTCATGTTGCCTCAGCATTCATTTTCAATATAAGTTGGAGTCACTCATACTAGAAGCAGGGCTTAGACATCTTTGACACAGATTGCAATTCCTCCAAACTCTACCTCTTCCCAGTTCCTCAAGGTAGGTCAATCCAGATATGTGCTTTATACAACTGCCTCCTGGTGACCACCTTTTTATGGGATGGCTAGATGCAACCTACTTGACTTACCCCACTGACCCCCCACGCCGTGGGTGGACTGCCCAGATATGCCACAGTGATCACCTCTTGGTCACAGTGTGACTTCATGGACCTCATACCTGCTTGCTATAAACCCACCAATTAGAACTCATCATGGGAAACCTGCTTGGGTAACATGCTGGACCAGAATAAAGGCTTTGCCCCAGAGGTCTCTTTCTCTCTCTCTTGCTATCCCCCTGCTGGTTAAGTGTGCATGTTCCTGACAGTTTTCCCCTTTCTTTTGGCCCTGCAAGGCGTGCTGCCCTCTTCCCTTTGGAATCTGTTAGTAATATACTGCTCCTCTGTGTTTCATCTGACTGACACAGCCAAACTTAACTTTTGTCCTGGTCAGCGCCCTCCTAGAGTCTGGCTGTCTTGGTAGAAAGAAATTGGACACAGTTTACACAAGAGCCACAAGGGCATCTGCCAGTATGAGCAAGTTTCCTGTGGGAGGGACCCCTGCACGTGGGTCAGACACTTAAGCACCAGGATTTGAAAGGGTCCTGTGAAAGGCACAGTATAAACATCCACGACCACCTCCCCTGGAACTCCACCTGGCACCTTCCTCTAGCCCTGCCCTGCCCTGCCCTGCCCTGCCCTGCCCTATCAAAGCAGGGATAAAGTTTATAGCCACTCTCCTCAGAGAGGCCTCAATACCAAATTAGAGGAAAACATAACACCCTCTATGGTGGGTAGAGACCTAAACAAAATATGGGTCTGTTAGGAAGAGAGGAGTAACAGATGTTGAATACTCAAGCAACAGAGCTTGCTACACCTCCTTTCTGTTTTCTTTCCTCCATGGCGAATTCTTTCTTTCTGTACTTTCAAACTCCAGTGGACAAAAATGTGCCATTGTACCCAACTTAAAGGATCATAGACATTCATGCAAACATAAATCTTCTATTGCTGTCAAATTAGGAGGAACTAAAATAAAAAATAACTATTAATCTCTTTTGGAAATATATAATGAAAATAAGGACAGCAATCTATGACAATTACTGCTAGGCCCCCCAAAAAGAAATCAGTTCTATATTTCAGATGGATGTTAACAGACAATTAATTTGACAAAACAGAGGGTGTTTCTAATCATCAGTGCAATATCTCCACACTGACACTATTTAAAAATCAAAGCATATTGTATTAGGTTCCTACTAATTCACTGTGTAAGCCATAAGCCAAAGGTAATGAATGTAGTTTTGTGGATTATCGGAAACAAAACCTTTGAAAATAAGAGTGGAATTTTGTGGTCAAATAATGTTTCTTGGCACTTGCCCTGTTAAACCAAGTCCTTAAATCTCCCAAGCAATTTATGGACTGAGTTTCTATCAACTTACAATACACAAATTTTGGTACAAGATTCACTTCTAAATATCAGGACACAATGAGATTTCACAAACTTGAGAAACAAAAATTGCATTCTAAAAAACTTACAACTAAATCTAGAGGTAAATGTTTTCATATGCTCAGTTCAAAGTTCTTAGCGTGTGGTGCTGTGTGATGCCCTGCTTCGTGTTCCCTTTAGTACAAGGATGTCCTGAGTGACCTACCTCGAAGCTTCCCCCGGCATAGGAGTAGACTGGATTTGACTAGACAATTCCCCCATAAACACAATATTAAATCTGTTTCTAATTTGGCCAAAGGTTTCTGCAACAAAAGTCTCTTTTTTCCTTGGTTGTTTTCTTCCCTGGAAAATTCAGGGGACTTACACAAACCACCCCATGGGTACTTCTTTGCATTATGCCTGGTAATTAGGAGCCAATTACTTTTTTTTTTTTTTTTTGGCTGAAGATCAGATTACTTATTTGGTAAATATAAAGGCATGTTTGTTTCACATCCATACTAAAAGGTGTTTAAAGAGTTACGGGGCAGGCATAAAAACCCGAAGCAAAAGAAAACAACTCTAGGATCTACTTTTTAACTCAGAATCAAAATTCCCTTTTTTTTCTTCCAGATTAATTTCTGTGCTAGCTAACTTTTGGAAATTTACACATAAACATTTACTTAATTTTAAGACCATGCCATAATTTAGTGGACACAGATACTAAGCATTTGCTGTATTTCATAGTAAATCTCCAACGCTTATCATTTCAAATGTTTTTAAACACTAAATAAAAACATAATACAAGTATAACATGCCTCTCTTCTAGATTGTCCTATATGCTGAGACATCTGAATAACTGCATTGCCTCAGTTACATTTTATAACATCTTCTCCCCAAATAATTTAAACACTCTCCAAACCCCCTCTCCTCCACTGCTGTTTTTCTATCTTGGTAGGAGGTTTGAAGTGTGACCTCAGTGTACTTTGAGCTCAGATCTTAGAGAGACTCTTTCCAGCCCAGTTTCAGGAAGTACCCATGCCTTTGAAATCATAGGATCACAAACACCAATCTGGAATACCATTGATTATCAGGGTTAATGACATTTTTAGAGGTGTTTGAATAACTGAAGGAGGAACTTGGAAACCAGATGAATGGGGGAGGAGGTATAAGGAGTAATAATGGTTGCTTATCATATTCATGGCACCAAATAACATTTTACATACATTATTTCCATTTTAATTATTACCTATGAGGTCGGTATTATTTATTCTGTAAGTATTTTGGAGATTAAGTATATTGACCAACATTATCTCAAATATACTCTTAATCTTCTTGAAAGTAGAGATGTCTTGTTGTTCCTCCTTGTATCTTTGAAATTTAGAACCTTGGCACATAGTAGATTCTCAATACATATTTACTGAATAAATAAACACACGAAAGAATCCAGTGATCAAAGTGAAAGAGCTAGGATTAAAACGTGGGTCTTTCAGGCCTTGCAATCTATTCTCTTACACTCTTTCCACTACATTCCATAGCATCCTCACAGAATAGGAATGGCTGTCTTTCCTGCATGTTAATTTCAGTGCTGAGGACTCCTATTGGCTCTTCTCCCTGTGGGCGTGGCTGGAGAGGCCAATGGGCAG
Source organism: Gorilla gorilla gorilla (assembly GCF_029281585.2). Lineage (NCBI taxonomy): Eukaryota > Metazoa > Chordata > Mammalia > Primates > Hominidae > Gorilla > Gorilla gorilla. The sequence goes on from NC_073237.2 coordinate 72,759,894, forward strand.
CAACTTGCATCTACAGACTCTCACTTTTGATTTTGTTTAGGGTATCTTCCAGGTGTTTCTTCAGAACGTCTTGAATTTTTGCCATGTTTGGGTTTTCTATTGTAGGGAAAATACTAAATTGGGCATTGTAGCAGAGGGAAACAAGCTGGTGGTGGGAGCGGATAGAAGAAAATGAAGACGGCTCCAAACCTGGGGAGCGCGCAAGAAGATGACACAAAATTTTGAAATAACATGAACACGTGGGTTTCCTTTTTCTTGTGCAACTGCTATTTGTTAGCAATCCTCTCAATTTGCAGTGAATTGAGGGTGAGGGAGGAGGAGCAAATCACACAGTGCAAATGAAGACATTAACATGCAGATGAGGTGAATCATTCTTTTTTCAAAGCAGAAGATCAGGTCCCATGTAAGCAGAAATAGTAATAATACTTACAATCAAAGGAAGCAATATTATTTAGGTTATTGATGACAGGGGTTGAGGGGAGGGAAAGATACATGATGTCTTTACTTCTGCCCAAGTCACAAACAGGTAACTTTCTAGTCCTCTGTTCGGAATTCCATGCAGCAGAATGTGGAGATTTCTAGCAATTGGCTGAGATTTCTTTCTAAGGCAAAGCATGAAAGTGAAGTAGTTGTTTGTTTTTTTCTTGTAAATTTGTTTGAGTTCATTGTAGATTCTGGATATTAGCCCTTTGTCAGACGAGTAGGTTGCGAAAATTTTCTCCCACGTTGTAGGTTGCCTGTTCACTCTGATGGTAGTTTCTTTTGCTGTGCAGAAGCTCTTTAGTTTAATTAGATCCCATTTGTCAATTTTGGCTTTTGTTGCCATTGCTTTTGGTGTTTTTGACATGAAGTCCTTGCCCACGCCTATGTCCTGAATGGTAATGCCTAGGTTTTCTTCTAGGGTTTTTATGGTTTTAGGTCTAACATTTAAATCTTTAATCCATCTTGAATTGATTTTTGTATAAGGTGTAAGGAAGGGATCCAGTTTCAGCTTTCTACATATGGCTAGCCAGTTTTCCCAGCACCATTTATTAAATAGGGAATCCTCAACCCCATCAAAAAGTGGGTGAAGGACATGAACAGACACTTCTCAAAAGAAGACATTTATGCAGCCAAAAAACACATGAAAAAATGCTCATCATCACTGGCCATCAGAGAAATGCAAATCAAAACCACTATAAGATATCATCTCACACCAGTTAGAATGGCAATCATTAAAAAGTCAGGAAACAACAGGTGCTGGAGAGGATGTGGAGAAATAGGAACACTTTTACACTGTTGGTGGGACTGTAAACTAGTTCAACCATTGTGGAAGTCAGTGTGGCGATTCCTCAGGGATCTAGAACTAGAAATACCATTTGACCCAGCCATCCCATTACTGGGTATATACCCAAAGGACTATAAATCATGCTGCTATAAAGACACATGCACACGTATGTTTATTGCGGCATTATTCACAATAGCAAAGACTTGGAACCAACCCAAATGTCCAACAATGATAGACTGGATTAAGAAAATGTGGCACATATACACCATGGAATACTATGCAGCCATAAAAAATGATGAGTTCATGTCCTTTGTAGGGACACGGATGAAATTGGAAACCGTCATTCTCAGTAAACTATCGCAAGAACAAAATCCAAACACCGTATATTCTCACTCATAGGTGGGAATTGAACAATGAGATCACATGGACACAGGAAGGGGAATATCACACTCTGGGGACTGTTGTGGGGTGGGGGGAGGGGGGAGGGATAGCATTGGGAGATATACCTAATGCTAGATGACGAGTTAGTGGGTGCAGCGCACCAGCATGGCACATGTATACATATGTAACTAACCTGCACAATGTGCACATGTACCCTAAAACTTAAAGTATAATAAAAAATAAAATAAAATAAAATGAAATATCAAAAAAAAAAAAAAAAAAGAAAGTAAAGTAGAAGGAAAGTGTGGCAGAGAAGACAAAGCACCAGGGCTTATACAGAGCCCAAGAGGGCTTGAGATTCTGGCTAGAAAACGCCATCCCTATCATGGAGGGAGAAACAAATCCCCAAGTGTGGCTTCTGTACAGGAAGCAAGAGGCTAGTCGCTGGGGAGGAAAGCCAATAAGCCTCAGTGCCAGTAAGTGCTGTGTTTAAATCTTTACTAAATGCAGTCACGTGTTTTAATGTTGGGGACGTGTTCTGAGAAATGCATCATTCGGGGTTTCTTTGTGGTGTGAACACCATAGAGTGTAACTTACACAAACCAAGATGGTATGGTATGGCCTACTACACACTTAGGCTATATGGTATCCTAGGCTGCAAAGTTGTATAGCATATTACTAAACTTAATACTATAGGCAGTTGTAACACAGTGGTGTTTGTGTATCTAAAGATAGAAAAGGTACAGAAAAATATACAAAAGATAAAATATGGTACACCTGGCCAGGCACCATGGCTCATGCCTGTAACCCCAACACTTTGGGAAGCTGAGGCAGGAGGATCATTTGAGGCCAGGAATTCTAACCCAGCTTGGTCAACATAGTGAGACCCTGTCTCTACAAAAGAAAAATTTAAAAATTAGCCTAGTGTGGAGACTGGGCTACTGGGGAGACTGAGGCAGGAAGATTGCTTGAGCCCACGAGTTTGAGGCTGCAGTGAGCCATGATCGTGCTACTGCACCACAGCCTGGGTGACAGAATGAGATCCTGTCTAAAAACAAAAATACACCTGTATAGGATCCTTACCATGAATGGAGCTTGCAGGTCTGGAAGTTGCTGTGGGTGAGTCAGTGAGTAAGTGGTGAATAAATGTGAGTACTGTATACTACTGTAGACTTAACACTGTACACTTAGGTCACATTAAATTCATTAAAAATTTTTTTCTTCAATAATAAATTAAGCTCAGCTTACTGTAACATTTTCGTTTTATTAACTTTTTAGTTATTTTTAACTTTGTGTGACTCTTTTGTAATGGCACTTAGCTTAAAATACAAACACATTTTACAGCTATACAAATTTTTTTTTTTTTTTTTTTTGAGACGGAGTCTCGCTCTGTCGCCCAGGCTGGAGTGCAGTGGCGCGATCTCGGCTTACTGCAAGCTCCGCCTCCTGGGTTCACGCCATTCTCCTGCCTCAGCCTCCCGAGTAGCTGGGACTACAGGCGCCCGCCACCACGCCCGGCTAATTTTTAGTATTTTTAGTAGAGACGGGGTTTCACCGTGTTAGCCAGGATGGTCTCGATCTCCTGACCTCGTGATCCACCCGCCTCGGCCTCCCAAAGTGCTGGGATTACAGGCGTGAGCCACTGCGCCCGGCCACAAATTTTTTTTATATCTTTATTCTATACACTTTTTTCTATTTAAGAATTTTTTTTTTAATTTTTAAACTTATTTGTTAAAAACAAAGACACAGACACACTAGCCTAGGCCTACACAAGGTCAGGATCATCCATATCATTGTTTTCCACCTCCACATCTTATCCCGCTGGAAGGACTTCAGGGGCAATAACACTCATGGAGCTGTCATCTGCTATGAAAAGAATACCTTCTTCTGGAATACCTCCTGCAGGACCTGCCTGAGGTTATTTTACAGTTAACTTTTAAAAAAATATGTAAGTAGAAGTAGTACACTCTAAAATAATGATTAAAAGTATAGTATAGTAAATACATAAACCAGTAACATAGACATTTACTATCATTATCAAGTATCATGTACTGTATATCATTGTATGTGCTATACTTATTTTTTTTCTTTGAGATGGAGTCTTGCTGTATTGTCCAGGCTGGAGTTCAGTGGCACGACGTACTATACTTTTATAAAACTAGAAGCACAGTAGGTTTGTTTACACCAGCATCATCACAAACATGTGAATAATGCATTGCACTACAATATTATAAAGGCCACAACATCACTAGGTGACAGGACCTTTTCAGCTCCATTAAAATCTTATGGGACCATGTTGTACATGTTGTCTGTCATTGACTGAAACATTGTGTACTTGTTTTGTGGTTAGAGTAAGTCCCTTAACATCTCCAACCCATCATTACTAATTTTGTGCTTGCTATGGTTTGAATGTTCCCTCCAAAACTCATGTTGACATTTAATTGTCATTGCGACGGTATTAAGAGGTAGAACCTTTAGGAGGTGATTAGGTCATAGTTACATAGCCTTCATGAATGAATTAATGCCATTATTGCAGGAGAAGGTTAGTTATTGGAGTGGGATTTTGATAAAAGGATAACTTTGGCCCAATTTCCTATCTCTGTCTTTTTTTTTTTTTTTTTTTTGACAGAGTCTCTCCCTGTTGCCTAGGCTGGAGTGCAGTGGCGCAATCTCAGCTCACCGCAACCTCCACCTCCTAGGTTCCAGCAATTCTTGTGCTCAGCCTCCCAAGTAGCTGGGACTACAGGCGCATGCCACCATACCTGGCTAATTTTTTGTATTTTTAATAGGATGGGTTTTGCCATGTTGATTGTACTGTTCTAGGTTGGTCTTGAACTCCTGAGCTCAGGCAATATGCCCACCTCAGCCTCCCAAAGTGCTAGGATTACAGGCATGAGCCATCGCACCCAGCCCCTATCTCTGTCTTGAGTACTCAATTTTACCTTCGGCCATGAGAAAACACAGAACAAAGGCTCTCACCAGATGCCAGTACCAGGCCCTTGGACTTCCCAGCCTTCAGAACCACAAGCCAAATAAATTTGTATTGTTAATAAACTGGGTGTTCTGTTATAGCAGTAGAAAACAAACTAAGACTGTGCTCCAGAAAAACAGTATAAGATGTGCCCTCAACTGACATTGTCATCCATGTGGCTTATACGGATGATGCATGCTCATTGTCGCTTTCTATTTTATAGAGTTAGTCTCACTAAATATGTGCTCTGCTCTGGTGTTTCCCTGCTGCTGAAGCAGTGTGTGTGTGTGAAGTCAAGAAGCACATGAGTACATTTTTTAATTGCACAATTAAAGAAATCATTATTTAAAATATTTCTCCTTTTAATTTTAGTTCCTCAGAAGACATTGCTTTAGTCTCCCCTCTTGAATTACTTCTTTTCCTGTGAAACTAAATTTCTTCCTCTATATAATGGGGAATAAATAATTGTTAGCTTGCTTGATACATATTACCTTCTAATAATCAGTAGCTATAATAATAATAATGACAATGACAATATGGGTTTTGTGAGGCTGAAGCCTTTCAAAAACAGAACATAAAGAATTGACAGGTGCTGCTGCTTTCTGCAGAACAGAGAAATTTTTCCTCTTGGACAGAAGAACTGAAAGCTGACTTGTCTTCCATAAAAACTGTGCTGTTAATGACTTTTCAGCAAAATGGTTTTACCAGGTTATGAACAATTTCTTTTTCTGAATATAATAAGTTTTCACCCCAAACACAATAACTATATACTCAATGAGAACTGTTAGTTTGCCATTATGGTTTTAGACAGACACACTCATTAATTCACTTCACACAACAATTTCTAGTCAGATAACATCACTGTGCACCATGTTTGAACAAACCTACACATTTTGCTTTGCTTAAGTGAGCCAAGCAAGAAGAACGAATGGGTGGTATCTTCTAGGATTCTTCAGACTTGTTATTCATGTATATTATTACTTTGTGTTTCAGAGTAATCTTGCGTTTAGCCTTTCTTTGGTTCTAAATGTGTTATTCTGTGATATTATCTTTTTTAAAGATTATATTTATATTTAGATAACCATGAGCCATAAGAGGTTGAAAAATATGTGAAAAAATTGCTTGAAAAAATGCACATACCAGTGACTTTCACCCACCCTCCTCTGCCACTCACCACCTGTTCCCAAGATTTTTCTTCATTAATTTGCATTTGATGTATAGTCTGTATTTATTTACGTTCCATTTATGCTCTATTACTTATTTAAACTTGCTTTCAATGGTCAATTGATGTGTTTTCTATCTCTGGAAATTGCTTAGGTATCTTGCTTTGGTCGAGATAGAACACGTCGTCATTTTCCAATTACAGTTCATGGAAATATTTTTCATATAATGGCTCTCCAGAGCATCAGGGTTTATACGAATGAGTTAAAGTCATTAAGTGAAGGATAGGTTAGAGAGTTAAACACTCTCTATAATGTGATATGTTCCATCAACTCCAAGAGCTGAAAGCCTTGGAGAAGGGAGAAAAGAGAAAGAACACATAATTGTCTCTTTACCTTGGGTCAAGACACCACACTCTGGTATTCCTCTTACCTCTTCACATTCCAGTTCTTCTCAGTCTCTCATACTCTCTCTTCCTGCCTTTCATGACTTCAAAATATGAGAGCCCCAGGCAGTGGTGTGCTGGTAAATATTTGATAACTGTTTCTATTGGAAGGAGGGGGACCATGATGTGTAGTGTTTGCCAATTTTCATCGTTCAATCATGTCCACTATGGCTGATTCCAAGCTATTAGCATGATGTCACTGAATGGGGAGTTGAGAAGAGATGTGTTCAATTAGAGGGGCTGATTACTAAACCCTAGGGTCAGTGGTGAGCCAGCTCCAACTCACCACTAGCTTTAGGGTTTAGTAATCAACCCCACCTTTTAAAAAAAATTTATAGTCATTCCCTGGGTGATCTCAGCAAATTCCATGGCTATGAATACCATCCATATGCTGATGAATCCCAAATTAGATCTTATGCCCAATCTATTCCATTTGCACATATTCTTATCCAACTGTCAACTTGACATCTTCATTTGAATGTCTAACAGGCATGTGAAATTTAACAGGAGCAAAATAGATCTCTTAATTTCATCCTTCCTTGCCTTAAAGTCTTCACCATATCTCAGTAAATGGCAATATCATTCACCCATCATTCAATTCTAAACCCTCAGAATTACCTTTGACTCTTGTCTTTCTCTCATACTCCATGCCCCACTCATTAGCAGGTTTTATTAGCTGTGCCTTTAAAATTTGTCTCAACTCACACTGATGCTCAACCACCACCTCCAATCTCTGCCACGTAATCTAAGCACAATTTCTCTCCTGTGATTGCATCCCTGCCTCCATTCTGTTCCTCTATAGTCAATTATTTAAAGCAGCCTCAGTGAGCCTTTAAAATGTAAATCATATCCCATCTCTCCCTTGCTTAACACCCCCCAATTAGCTTTTGGTCATATTCAGAATAAAGTTCAAACCCTGCCACCTTCCCTAAGCCTTTACTAGTTCATTGGTTTTGCTAGCTCTCCAGTGTCAGCTCTTTCCACTCTGCCTTTTGCTTACCCTGATCAGTAAGCAGCACTGATCTGCTTACCATTATCAACACACCAAGTTTGTTCTGGGCTCCAGATATTTGCATTTCTTTACCCTCTGACTGGAAATATTTCCCCAAAGCCTCTGCTGTGGTTTGAATGTCCTTGCCAAAACTCATGTTGAAATTTAATGGCCATTGTAATGAAATTGAGAGGTGGGGACCCTAAGAGGTGATTAGGTCAGAAGGGCTCAGGATTCACATTGTAATCATGGGAGAGGGTGTCTGATACAAAGACTGAGTTCAGACCACTTCCCTCTCTTGTCTAATGCACTTGTTTCTGCCTTTTGCCCTACCACCATGAAATGACCCTCACCAGGTAGCCTGGCAGATGCTGGGGCCATGCCCTTGGACTTCCCAGCCTCAAGAACCACAAACCAAACAAACTTAAGAACCATAAGCCAAACAAACTTATCTTGTTTATAAGTTACCCAGTCTGTGATATTCTGTTATAGTGCAAAAAATAGGCTGAGACATTCTCTATCTCATATCTTCACATCATTCACCCCACAGAGGTTTTTTACTCAAATATTACCTCGTAAGAGAGGCTTTCCTTGACTGCCACATCCCAAAGGGTCCCTGTTGCCCCCCTCTACCATCCCAATACCTCTCTATCTTCTTTCCATGCTTAATTTTCCTTCATAGCACTTATTTCTATGTGGTTTATATCATTTGTTGATTTTTTTCCATGGGGGCTGGTATTCATCATGTTGAGTGCTAGATTCCTGACACCTATAAAGGTACCTTGCACACAATAGGTGCTTAATACATAATTTGATGAATAAATAAATAAAATGAGAAGTGAAACCATCTACTCCCACACAGCTTACCATCCATATCAGGGGTTGGCAAACTTTTCCTGTAAAGGGCCTGATAGTAACTATTTTAGGCTCTGTGGCCATATGGTCTCTATCATAACCATTTAACTCTGTGTTTGTAGCATGGAAGCAGTCACAGACAACATTTGAAGGAATGAACATAGGACTGCTCCAATAAAACTATAAAAACAGGGCATGGACCAGATTGGGCCTTTGGGCTGTGGTTTGCAAACCCTGGTGTCGGTGAAACTGATTGTACTATTTGGCTTCATGAATATGACCTTATTACTCCTCTGTCTTCATCACCATGATTTTTCCACTCCAGGAACGTCTTGCTCAGAATAACAAAAGTTGCAAATATCTTTGGAAAAATTTATTTGAATGAACATCATACTGTGGAACCTTTCACTGAATTGTAACAAATGAATTTTCTCTCCAAGACTCTTCAAAATTCCCATCTCAAAATTCTTGCCTTGCTGTGTCTACCAGTCCTAAACTACTATATCTCAAGCTCCTGCAATGAAAAACTTGCTTTCATCCACACCCTCAAATATCATCAATATTCCAACTTATTTTTCCCCACTCAACGGCGAAGATGGTCAAGGTAGTGATCTCCCTGAGTGCAGTAAGCAATTAACTTCAGTGCTGTGTGCTAGAATTTTCAGAGTCCACCATAGCGAAGGGCTATCCCAGAGGAAGTTATCATATTGTTTCTGTTGCTTTTGCTATCATGATTGCTTGGCCTCCAAATTAAAGGATATACTAATTCACTCATTCATTAACAAATATATATGTTGAGAGCTTATTACACACATGTCCTCATGCCAGTTAGTCTTGATAGACATGTATAAGTAAAAACCAGGCAACTTTGCTCTGTGGAAATATGATAGAAAAAGATAACCTTTCCTCCAGTGATTAATGACATTTATGTTTACTTTCTTGAACTTTAAAAAATTGTGTCACCAGGGATTTTGACATGGAAAGAAACATTTACTCATTAAAATCGAGAGCTTCTTGGTTTCTTCAGTCTCCTAGGTTCAATAATCCACAAGTCTGCAACTCATAGTGCATATATCCAGCAGTTTTCTGGAGGAATGCCAGGCATGGCTGAAACAGCAATCTTTTGACCATAACTACTGGGGGGGGAAAGCAGCCCTTGCTGTAATCATCGTTCATAAAAACTCTGGAATTTACTTGCACAAAGAGCTCATTGAGAGCTGACAGTTCTGCTACAGCCATTCCTTTCTTTCCAAGGAGGAAGCATCAGAAAAACGAGTGGCCCAGCTTGTGCCATTTCTGCAAAGGGAGTGTTCAAAAGTCAGCGCCTTGGGTATCAGCAGGCTTGGCTTCCCAAATGGGTGGAGGTAGCAGTGTGGTCCTGGGGAGAGTGCCCGAGACTCGAGTCAGGGCCTAACTCTGCCAACTGAGGTGAGTCACTGAGCCATGCAGGGCCTCTATGTCCTTGTCTTGGAAATGGACATGGGAAAACAGTAGCACCTCATTTACAGGAGGCTCGTGTTAATCAGCCAAGAAGATGGAGATTAAATTGTTGTATAAGTCAGAATCTCTTTACCAGTGCTAGTCGCTGTTATTATTTCATTAAGGCAGTGGTTAGAGTTGCCATTTTAGCAGTTTTACAAAAGACTTCCCTCTCACCCCACCCTCAAAAGTCTTCCCCGTAGTGCCAGGATTTCTGTCAACAGAAAAGCAATCTTTCTTTATCCTATTTATCCTCTTCTTGTTTGGACTCTTTTAAAATGCAAGCACCTCCCCAAAAGCATAATACATCAAAGTAATTCATACTAACACAGATGTGGCTTCTTGAATGGTTTGTTTCTCTCAGGAGGGATCAGGTGGTTAAGGATGGACAATGAAGAAAAAAAGATTACTAAAAAGCTAGGAAAAGTCATTTTAAAAAGGAGGAATGCCCACAGAATAACAGAATTGCCTTAGCCTTGCAGAATTAAAAGATTAATGGTTTTTGAAGTGAAATGTAGGCAGGTTCCTTTTATACAAAATAGAAAAAAATCAAAGCTGTAGTGGGAGTCTCAGAGTCTCACCCACCATCTCAGCCTCACGCTGATCCCTCTACAGCCCACAGGCCTCTCTGTGGAATCCCAGGGCTCTGAGAACAGTTTGAAAACCACTGCTGGCTTACCCTCCACATTGCAGAGGCAAAGTGACCTCCAGGAAGAGAGATGGAAACAGCCACTCTTCTAATCAAGTGCTGGTGGCCCTACATAAGAACAAACTAATAATAATCAACATTTATTGAGATCTTACTAATCCAACGCTCTTTGGCTAAATCATATGCATTATCTGATTTAATCTCCAAAACAACCGTATGGGGTAGGTACTAATTTCCTTCCCATTTTACGGATGAGGAAACTGAGGCTTAGAGAGGGTAGGAAAGTCAGACTGAAGCCAGTTACTCCCTTCTGTCATATTGTTTTTGAAGAAAACTTTTATTTGTCCCTCTCTGCCCCTTGGCACCACAGATGTGATCTAGAATTTCTGTAGAACATATATTTAGATTTCAGTACAAACATACATTGTTTTTAGCCTGGATTGATATTTTAGAAGAGGAAGGAAGAATTTGAATTAAAATAGAAAGTTCTTTTGTGGGTGTAACAAGTGAGTGAGCATACAGGCTTAGGCACATGATGAGGTTCTATTTTCCCCCTATGTTGCCAACTCTGGGTCATTATTATTTTCTTTTCAAACCTAGCTTAAGCTTACTGAGTAAATGAAGCGGGGGAAAGTTGACATACTGCAAATAACAAAATACCCCACTTTAAAATCTAAAATTCATAGCTGGACCTGGTGGCACGCGCCTGTAATTCCAGTTACCCAGGAGGCTAAGGCAGGAGAATCACTTGAACCTGGGAGGTGAAGGTTGCAGTGAGCTGAGATCATGCCACTGCACTCCAGCCTAGGGGACAGAGTGAGACTCTGTCTCAAAAATAAAATGAAATAAAATCTGCAATTCCGATGGAAGAATTACTCTGCAAAGCAAGACAACATTAAGTGCTGTTACTGGAAAAAAAGAAAACAAATCTGAAACTAAGCTCATCATGGAAACTTTTAAGTGAACTCTAAAAGAGAGAAACAGAAGGAAAGAAACCCAATGAATAAGGGCATTCTTCTTCTTTCAGTTTAAATGTGCCAGAGAGAAGTGAAAAATACTTGATTCTCTCACTGGCGGAACAGATAACCATTTTTGTATTAGTCACCAGCAAAGTTATCATTCACTTGGTTTTAACAGCTTCAGAATTATGAAATAGTAGTATTTCAAGACTCTGAACATTCTGCTTCAAGATGAGCCAGCCTCTCTTAGAGATAGAAAGATGAAAAAAATGGGGCAACTGACAGGCAGGCAGCTCATGCTGGTTTTTGAGTTATTTGTCTCATTCTTGTCTATTTGCAAGAGCTCGTTGTATGTTACAGACACTGACCCTTGGCTTTGGCATGACACATTTTTTTGAACTTTTTTTGTCAGTTGATTTCGTACCTGGTACATTTTTCAGATAAGGGATTTGATCTGTTTATGTTCAGATATTTCTGGGTTTTTTTTCTCTTAAGTTTCCGGGATTCCAGTCTCTGTTAAGAAGGTATGCCTCATTTCTAGATTGTACATACTCTAGGTTTTCTTACATGATTTTTTTGTTTTAGTTTGCATTTGAGACTTCATTCTTTTCTTTTCTTTTTTAAAATAGAGATAGGATCTAGCTCTGTTGCCCAGGCTAGAGTGCAGTGGCCCAAACATAGCTCACTGCAGCCTCAAACTCCTGGGCTCAAGCAATCCTCCTGTGTCAGAAAGTAGCTGGGACTACAGGCACATGTCACGATGCTTGGCTAAATTTAAATTTTTTTGTAGAGATGGGGGTCTCACTATGCAGCCTGGACTGGTCTTGAACTCCTAGCCTCAAGTAATCCTCCTGCCTCGGCCTCCCAAAGTGCTGGGATTGCAGGCATGAGTCACTGTGCCCAGCTCTGAGCCTTCATTCTTTATGTAATTTATACCATTTTGTATTGTGTGAGACAGAGGTCTACTTTTATTCTCTTTTTGTGACTTGGTAGTTGTGTTAGCATCATTTATTAAGTAACCCATTCTTTTTTCCTTGAGTTGAAATAACACTTTTGTCAAGTGTTAAATTCACACCTGCATGGTGTGGAAGGGACTTGAAAACGTCCTTCCCTTCTGGGACCCTCACCCCTAGTGGCTTTGATGCCCATCAGAGGATCAGCTGACGCCAGGCGCAGTGGCTCATGCCTGTAATCCCAGGACTTTAGGAGGCAGAGGCGGGTGGATCACAAGGTCAGGAGATCGAGACCATCCTGGCTAACACGGTGAAACCCCATCTCTACTAAAAATACAGAAAATTAGCCAGCCGTGGTGGCAGGCACCTGTAGTCCCAGCTACTCGGGAGGCTGAGGTAGGAGAATGGCGTGAACCCGGGAGGCGGAGCTTGCAGTGAGCCGAGAACACGCCACTGCACTCTAGCCTGGGCAACACAGCGAGACTCCGTCAAAAAAAAAAAAATTCACACATATATTGAGATATCTTTCTGGATTCTCTATTCTGTTCTACTAACCTATTTATCCCTCCAAAGTACTATGCAGATTTTATCATAATGCCTTTTAAGGTGCCCTCCCCACTTACTGTTCTTTTCCCTATCTTCTTGGCTATTCTTGGGCATTTATTGTTCCATAACAATATTAAAAATCTTATTGGTGTTTGTGTTAGACTGATAATGTGCCCCCCTCAATCCCTATGATATGACCACTTCCCAGTCCATTGAACCTGTGAATGTTACGTTATATGGCAAAAAGGACTTTGTAGATGTGATTAAAGCTAATTATTTTGAGATGGGGATGTGATCCCAAATTATTCCATGGATTCTAAGTAATCACAAAAAATCCTTATAACAGGGACAAGGGGAGTCAGAGGCAGAAGAGAAGGTGTTGTGATGACAGAAGCAGAGATCTGAGTAACTCACTTTGAAGATGGAGGAAGAGGTCACAGGCCAAGTGACACAGATGCCAGGAGAAGCTGAAAACAGGAGGAAATGGATTCTTCCCTCAGAGCTTCTGCAAAAGATCAGTCTTGATGATACCTCGACTTTAGCCCACTGAAACTGATTTTCAACTTTTGACTTCCAGAACTGTAAGAGAATAATTTTGTGTTATTTCAGTTACTAAGTTAGTGGCAATTTGTTATAGCAGGAATAGGAAATTAATACAGTGCTGAAATAGAAGTTATGTTGCATTTATATATTAGTTTCCTGAGAACTGACACTTCTATAGTATTTGTTTTCCCATTCGAGAACATAGTTTCCTTTCTTTTGTTCAGACTCTGTTTTACTTTTTTCAATAAAATTGTGTGTGTGTGTGTGTGTCCCCATATGGGATTTGCTTTTTCTTGCTATATTTATTCTGAAATATTTTATGTTTTACCATTGTTGTGAAGGAAATATTTTTCCATGTTTCTACTTCTATGTACTTGTTGTTAAGATATAGAAAAAGCTGACCGGGCACAGTGGCTCACACCTGTAATCCCAGCACTTTGGGAGGCCGAGGCGAGGTCAGTTAGAGACCAGCCTGGCCAACATGGTGAAACCCCATCTCTACCAAAAAATACAAAAATTAACTGGGCATGGTGGCATGTGCCTATAGTCTCAACTACTTGGGAGGTTGAGGTGGGAGAATTGCTTGAACCTAGGAGGCAGAGGTTGTACTGAGCAGAGGTCATGTCACTGTACTCCAGCCTGGGCAACCCTGTCTCATAAAAAATAAAATAAAATAAAAGATATGGAAAAAGCTATTAATTTAAAAATATTTATTGTTTATCCAACTGTGTTAACAAATTCTCTTAGTATTTTATTTCCTGTAGTAGCTTTTTACCAGAGTCACTTGAGTGGTTTTTTGTTTTTGTTTTTGTTTTAACGATCACACCATGAGAAAAACAAAGTGTTTTATTCTTGTTTTCAAACGTTAGTCAATTATTTAATATTGCTGTGTTAATGTGATTGAGATCTCTTCCAAGCCAATGTTTAGTCATGATGATGGTGAGCATTCCCGTGTAGTTTCTGTTCAATTAAAATGGCTTTAGCATTTTGTGCTTTGGGATACTATTGGCTATTGGTTTGGTAAATAGCCTTTTATATTAAACAATTTCTTTAATTCTTATTTTATTCATTAGGTATGGCTGCCATTTTACCAAATAATTTTTTTTTTGACAGGGTCTCATTATTGTTGCCCAGACTCATCTCAAACTCCTGGCTCAAATGATCCTCCCACCTCAGCCTCCTGTATAGCTGGGATTACAGGTGCATGCCACCATGTCCAGCTTTACTAAATAAATGGTAAGTACTTAAAGATATGATCATACATCCTCCTTCAAAATATGGTGTAATAGATTATACTGATAAACTCTCCGGTACTGAACCACCCGTAATTTCGTGGAAGAAGTCATGGTCTATCTTTTTTTTTGATATGTTACTGGATTCTAATTAGAAATGTTTTATTTAGATTTCTTGAATCTATATTCATGAGCCTGTCTACAATTTTCAATTTTGTCTTATTTTTATCAGCTTTGATTCAGTTTATTTTGCCTTTATAAAGTGGATTGGGGGCTTTTCATCCTTTTCTATGACTTATAGTAATTTAAGTAAAAGTAGTATTGTCAGTCCTCTAAAGGTTAGATAAAATTCAGCTAGAAATTCATGGGCTTGGTGAATTCTCAAAATTTATATTTTCCTTCTCTTCCCTGACCCAATATTCAACACCAGGGTTTTTCTGATATCATGTGAGTATTTTCATTCTAGAGTGTCATTTGAATTATTCTTATAAATCTTCCATTTCAAGAGCCCTTGTTTACACTTACCTTATCTTCAGTCAGAATCTCTCCATCTCTGCAATATGTGTATATACATACATGCATAAAGGTTCGTTACTTACCAATCACTCTTCTTTATCTTTTCTTATATTGAGATTTATAATATATTCTAATTAACTTGATGTTTCATTAGTCTCTTCCTGAGTATTTTCCTCAAATAGAGTGCATTGCCAATATAATGATTTACTCTCTCTTACATCTTCTTGTATTTATTTTCTTTCACTCTCATCAACTAAGGAAATAATGGCTGGGTATGGATCTCTGGGTAGCAGTCCTTTTCTTTCAGTATTGTGTGAGGATATGTCACTGTTTTTTAGTTTCCAGTGTTTTAGGTGTGAGGTTTGATGCTATGCCTGTCTAATATATTTTTTTCCCATTGTAGGTAACTCGTTATTCTTTCTGGAAGCCTATAAGATTCTCCTTAATGTTAGAGTTCAAGGTTTTTATTGGGATATGGGTAAACATGTGTATTTTCTCAGTAACACTGAATTCTAATGACTAATGATGTTGAGCATTTCTTCATGTGTATATTGGCCATTTGTATGTCTTCTTTGAAGTAATGTCAGTTCAAATGTAATACCTCATTTTAATTAGTTTATTTGCCTTTTTACTATTGATTATGCTTTTGTTGCTCATTTGAATCCATGGCTTCCCAACATTTTCTGGATTTCTTTTTTTTCTTTTTTTTTTTTTTTTTTGAGACAAGGTCGTGCTCTATAGCCTAGGTTGGACTGCAAGGGTGCAATCTCGGCTTACTGTAACCTCTGTCTCTCTGGCAGAAGTAATCCTCCCACTTCGGCCTCCTGAGGAGCTGGAATTACACATGTGCACCACCATACCCAGCTAATTATTGTATTTTTAGTAGAGGTAGGATTTTGTCATGTTGGCAAGGCTGGTCTTGAACTCCTGACCTCAAGTCATCTGCCTCCCTCAGCCTTCCAAAGTGCTGGGATTACAGGCATGAGCCACCACACCCAGCCAGGATTTCTTTTATCGTAAGTCATCACTTCAGATTTTTGAAGAGAATGTACAGCAAATAATGAGGTTCTGCATATGTCATAGTCATGATGGTCACCAAAGGAGTGATTTTACCCTTTATGTTTACATTTTATCAAGAGTTGAAAAAAAGTACTTTATGACCTCAAGGTAGAATAGCAATCTGATATTTGAGGCTGAGTGAGAGGACGAAATTAATTCTCAGAGCTCTGAATTACATTTTGAAAAGATTGCTCTGGAAAGTTCTTGGACTCTAAGGGAGTCAGGGTAGAAGTGGGTAGTACAGTTAGTAGTACAGTTAAAGATCTAGTCTAATAATCTAGCTGAAGGATGAAGGTATTTGGATCGTAGCAATCGTGGAGAGTAGAGCAATGGTGATCTGCTAGAATGAAGAGGACTTGCCATTAGATTGAATGTGGTGAAACAGAAAGACAGGAGTCAAGGAAAACTTGAAAGTTATTGTCTTGAGAAACTGGAAAAATGAAATTTATTTTTTGTTTAAGACAACTTTAGGAGAAATAGTTTGGGGGAAGAATCAAGAGTTCTGTTTTAAACATGTAAAATATGAGATTTCTATTAGATAACCTAATGGGGATATTGAGTAAGCAGCTGGATCTCTCAGCTGGAATTCAATACAAAAGCATAGATTAGAGATAAAAATTTGGAAATAGTCATCAAGTAAATGGCATTTAAAGTCATGATCCTGTGTGAGATGACCTGAGGAATGAGTCTTAATATAGAAGGGAATTGGCCAGGCACAGGGGCTCACGCCAGTAATCCCAGCACTTTGGGAGGCCGAAGCAGATGGATCACTTGAGGTCGGGAGTTTGAGACCGGCCTGGCCAACATGGTGAAACCCCATCTCTACTAAAAATACAAAAATAAGCTGGGCATGGTGACACATGCCTGTAATCTCAACTACTTGGGAGGCTGAGGCAGGAGAATCACTTGAACCTGGGAGGCAGAGACTGCAGTGAGTGAGCCAATATCGTACCACTGCACTCCAGCCTGGGTGACAGAGCAAGATTCTGTCAGAAAGAAAGAAGGAAAGAAGGAAGGAAGGAAGGAAGGAAGGAGAAAGAAAGAGAGACAGAGAGAGAGAGAAAGAAAAGAAAGAAAGAAAGAAAGAGGGAGGGTGGGAGAGGGAGGGAGAGAGAGGGAGAGAGACTGAGAGAAGAAAAAGAAAGAAAGAAAGAAGAGAAAAGAAAAGAAAAGAAAAAGAAAGAAGTGTCAATTAGGTCGAGGGTGGCTAAGAGGTAGAGTCAGTTGAACTGGAAGTCATGAGTAGAGTTAAGGACTGTTTGGCTGCCATGGTGACAATGAAAATCTAATTGGACTGGGTTCAAGAGAGAAGTAAGGACTTTTTCTCTTCTTTTAAGAACATTTCCTATTATTTTTATTATTAATATTTGGATTTCAAATAATTTTAAAATCATTATCTTAATACCAAAATATAATGATATTCTGGTAGGTTAAGAAGTTAAATGAATGCTGAATATTCAAAACACTTAAATAAATCTGTTATTTGAAGAAACTATAAACACACTTCACTGAACCAAGTGTAAAACAGACTGTGATCTTCTGGAGTTTGCCTTGAAATATTTGTATAGAAAAGTGAGTAGTTCTACTCTGAAGGACAGCAAAGAAATGGGGTAGTAATTGGCAGGGATGAGTGAAGAATTTTTTTTTAAGATGGGAAATATTAGAGCATATGCAGTAGAGAGATAAAAATTGATGGTACAGGCCCGGTGTGGTGGCTCACGCCTGTAATCCCAGCACTTTGGGAGGCTGAGGTGGGCAGATCACCTGAGGTCAGCAGTTGGAGACCAGCCTGGCTAACATGGTGAAACCCTGTTTCTACTAAAAATACAAACAATTAGCTGGGCATGGTGGCACATGCCTGTAATCCCAGCTATTCAAGAGGCTGAGGCAGGAGAATTGCTTGAATCCAGCAGGCGGAGGTTGCAGTGAGCTGAGGTCGTGCCATTGTACTCCAGCTTGGGCAACAAGAGTGAAACTCCATCTAAAAAAAAAAAGATGGTACAATAGCCAGATGGAGACAACTGTTGGAGCAATGCCTCTGTTAGATGAAAAGGTATCTAATGAGTATCTAACGCACAAGTGGCAGGGTTGACCTAAGACAGGAACAGATGTTTCTGCCAGAGTGGCAGAAAGAAGGGAAGCCCGTAAGTGTAGAGAAGCACGGAGATTGTTTGTATCGGGGTAGGTGTGTGTTCTTGCACTTGATCTTCCAGTTTGGGCTCCACAGTGTCCTTCCATTCATCTATTGAATTGTTTTGTTCCGAAATCATGGTCTTTCGGTCTTTCACTCTACAGAGCACTCTGTGTGCTACCCTTGAATCTATCCTTCATGCTCTTATTATTTCCAGAGTCAAGATGCTGTCTTCCTCCTGCAGCACTGCTATTTCTCTGGGCATATGTTCTATTCATTTGTGTTGACCTTCCCTCTGAAGGTTGGCTCCTTCAGAAAAATGCAGCCCCTCAGGTGAGTTGTAGTTTTCTTTGTTGGCACTTTGAGATAAGATCTAGTGGTTTGGGTACTCTAAATGGCAGGGCATGCAGAAAACGTTACTTCTATTCTCCTGTGGTACAAAGGCAGTCGGGTGTCAGTTCCTGCTGAGGAACCCAGAGGAAGATTCTCTGCTGTCACTCTATTTATTTACTGAGACAGATTTTCACTCTGTCGCCCAGGCTGGAGTGCAGTGGTGCGATCTCAGCTTATTGCAACCTCTGCCTCCCAGGCTCAAGCGATTCTTGAGCCTCAGTCACTAGAGTAGCTGGAATTACAGGCAGGTGCCACTACGCCCGGCTAATTTTTGTTTTATTAGTACAGATGGGGTCTTGCCATGTTGCCCAGGCTGGTCTCAAACTCCTGACTTCAAGTGATCTGCCAGCCTTGGCCTCCCAAAGTGCTGGGTTTACAGGTGTGCACCACCACACCCACTGTGCTCTCACTCTCATCTTCTTAAAGGATGGGGGGTAGGGAAACCCCAACCCACCCATTGCCTAGCCTTTCCACATCTTGGGCTTCAGGAAGAACTGGCACATTTGTGTTGGTTCAAATACCTGGCCAGGCTCTCGTTAGGATCCCCTTTTTACTTGGTCCTTACTGGGTGCTCTTGCACGGTGGTACCAACAGTTGTCCAACCCATGGGACCCTATATGCCGCCAGGGCCTTGCCTGCATCCAGTACCTGATAGAGTCCAGTAGCCATGTTACTAAGGAGGGTCAGTAGGCAAGAGAGCAGTTGCTCCTCCACTTCCTTGACTTATAATGATAAACCTATTATAAGTCAAAAATGCATTAATACACCTAACCTATCAAACATCATAGCTTAGCCTAGCCTACCTGAGTATGTTTCCATACTCAGAACTCTTGTTAGCCTACAGTTGGACAAAACCATCTATAATACAGTGTTAAACATCTCATGTCATGTATTGAACACAACACATTACAGTATCGGTTGTTTACCCTCATGATCGAGTGGCTGAGTGGGAGCTATGGTTCCAAGATCAAGATGCCAGCAGATTTGGTGTCTGATGAGGCTTACTTCCTAGTTTTTAGAGCAGCAACTTCTAATTGTGTCCTCCCATGGTGGGAGGAGCAAATGAACTCCCTTGGACCTATTTTATAAGGGCACTAATCCCATTTGTGAGGGCCCTGCTCACATGACCTAATTACCTCCCTAAATGCCCCACCTCCTAATGCGTCAGCATAGGAGTTAGTATTTCAACATACAAATTTTAGGAGGACACAACATTCAGACCACAGCAGATGATTATTTAAAACATGGAAAAGTACTCACGAGAAAATAATAAGTATTGACTGAATACATAAAACATGCCACATACTAGGCTAAGTACTTTACATCCATGATCTTATTTAAATCTCTCATAAACCCCAAGATAAGGGAATAGATTGTCCCTGTTTGATACAGGAGGAAACTGAGGCTTATAGCAGTTTGGAAAATAACTTAAAGTCACATACAGTGGCCGAAGCCAGATGAGGAACTTGGTCAGTCAGTTTCAAAACCTGTGCTTAACCACTATGCTACTTTCACACAGCACACAGAAGGAATCTAATGGCATGCTATGATTACAGCTGTTTAATACGGAGACAAGACTCATAATAGTTCATAACAGTCACTGTGTCAGGGTGGTGCAATTTTGTTTCGTTTTCCTCTGTTTTCCAAAGCTATCCTTGAGGAAACTTTTTCCTAGTGCAAAACTTTTCATTGGGATGGTATTTTTCTTTAAATAGAAGGAGACCAATTTTACCATTTAAAAAGTGGTATTTATTTTTAAAAACATAGAAGAAATTCCTTTTCAATAATAATGAGATGGGGCAGCGCCGCGGAGCTTCGGTTGGCCTCGGATAGCCGGGGTCCCCCGCCTGTCCCCGCCGGCGGGCCGCCCTGCCGTGCGCCGGGACCGGGGTCCGGGGCGGAGTGCCCTTCCTCCTGGGAAACAGGGTGCGGCCGGAAAGGCGGCCGCCCCCTCGCCCGTCACGCAACGCACGTTCTTGGGGAACCTGGCGCTAAACCATTCGTAGACGACCTGCTTCTGGGTCGGGGTTTCCTACCTAGCAGAGCAGCTCATTCGATGCGATCTATTGAAAGTCAGCCCTCGACACAAGGGTTTGTTAAAAAAACGAAAGAAAGAAAGAAAAAACGAAAGGGAAAAAAAATTAACAAAAGCAAATAAGTAATAATAATAATAATAATGAGATGGGAAATGTGGCCATGTGTTTTTCTTGTGCTTTTGCACATTCTCTCTAGGATTTGTCTGTGCTCATGGAATAAGAAAAGCGTTTTGGTTGCCTTGTTTGGAATAGGTGCGGCTTTACTTCATTCTCCACCTGAGAGGGTAGTTTACTGCATGGGGCATTTTGTTTGCTGGGAAAAGAATCCATGTATGAATCATACCACTTAACATCTCCCTGTGCTGTGTTGCATCTTTTGATGTGACATATTTTTGTTTGTTTGTTCTTTTCTATTTTCGTTGTTGTTCTTAAAAATGACAACTAACTTTGTTTAAAAAAATTATGTTGAACAATCTCAAAGTTACAGACACTTTGTAAGAACAGTACAAAGAACATTTTTCCCTCGAACCAGTTGATAGTAAGTTGACTACCTTGGATAGTAAGTATCTCCCCTGGATACGTTAGTGTGTGTTTCCTAAAAACAGGACATTCTTTTACAACCATACTGTTTTTAAACTATGCAAGTTAACACTGTTGTATTACAGCAATTTAATCCTCAGACCGCATTCAAGTTTCATCAGTTGTCCAGTGAATCCATCACAGTTAAAGAATCCACTTGAGAATCCTTTGTTGCATTTAGTTGTCAATGATTTTAGTCTTCTGTCTGCAATGGTTAGTTTCTCTATCTTTCCTTGCCTTTTCTGACTTGGGTGCTTTTGAAGATTACAGGCCAGTTATTTTGTAGAAGTCACTCAATTTGGCTTTGTCTGATGTGGGACTCAATTCATTCAATTCATGCATCTTTGGCAGGAATTTCTCAAGTGACCCTTAATACTTTTTTTTTTTTTTTTGAGACGGAGTCTCGCTCTGTTGCCCAGGCTGGAGTGCAGTGGCGCGATCTCAGCTCAGTACAATCTCCGCCTCCCAGGTTCACGCCATTCTCCTGCTTCAGCCTCCTGAGTAGCTGGGACTACAGGTGCCCGCCACCATGCCTGGCTGATTTTTAATATTTTTTAGTAGAGACAGGGTTTCACCGTGTTAGCCAGGAGGGACCCTTAATACTTTTTATTGGATCCTGTCAGGGGGTGCACAAATTCAATTTTCCCATGACTGCTGATTGTTCACTTTGATCATTGGTTAAGGTGCTGTCTGCCTCTCTTCTCCATTAGGAAGTTACTATTTTTCCTGCTATCATTAATACATATTTTATGAAGGAGGTTCTATGTAAATATTCCATTCTTCCTCAAACCTTCCATTTATGCATATACTAACATTATTAGGACTCATAGTTTTCTACTTTATTTAAGGAGTTATAATCCATTACAACAGTGATTCATTTTGATGATGAAGCTGGTTTCTGTGTCCTTTTGATATATCTCTATCATTTCCTTGCTTTCTGACACAAGGTTCATACTCAAGTTTCCTACCTCAGTCCTGGAATCAGGACTTGAATCCTGGAATCCTTGAAATCTCTCCAAGAACCCCTGGTTTCTTTTAGTGGAGAATGGTATCTAGAAGAGGAAATCTGGGCTGTGTTTATTGCTAAGAGAGATTCTCTTAGTAGACAAAGTTGGAGGATGTATGTAAGTATATAGCTGCATAAAAATATGTGAAAGTATATACACATATACTTTCACACATGTATACTTTCACACATATATATACAACACACATATACATTGTCATCTGTATTTTTAAATCTATCTATATTGAAAACTGTAAGTTCACCCCAACAGTTTTCTTTTTTCCACATCTGTGACTCTGAACTCCAACAGTTAAGAAATCTGGCTCCCATTATCCTTAAGTCTCCTTATTTGCTCAATCCCCCTGTAGGAAGCCAGTCTCCTATCAGAGCCACTGTCCCCCTTACCCCTCACACACCCTCCTTACCCTGTCCTTGCTCTGACCTGCCACCACCACCCCTCAGAAACTGCCCTTACCCTGCTTTGACTCAGTCCATGACATGCTGCTGACCCCGCGTGGACATCGTCCTCACCCCATCAGGGTTCTGGTTCCCTACCCAAGGGCTATGTGCCATGCAGTTCCCCTCCTTGGCCCCTTGGGCTGTGACACCCTACACAAGGCACTCCCGGCTGTGGCGGTGTCATCCTTACCCAGCAGGGTCTCCAGGTCCCCATACCAGTTTGCGGGCATCTTCCTTGGACTCTACACCTATGCTAGGCTGTCTCTCCATGGGGCCTCCCTCCTCATCGTGCTGGGGTTCCCACCCCCACTACAGGCACCCCTCTTACCTGGAAGCCCTTCTTGTCTACTTAGGCTCTCTGATACACCAGGCTGTCCTCAATCATGAATACCCTCCTCACCCTGTTCAGGGGAGACACCTATGCTGGGCCACCACCCCTACTCCAGAGTAACCAACTTTCTCTGCCCTGTTGAATGACATTAGGACTGAATTCTTCCAGTAGAAAAGGGAAAAAGACAAGGAGAAAGAGGAAAAGAAACATGATGTTTCTTCTGAGCCCTAAATCATCACCACGACCAACCCTGAGTCAGCACTTAAGTTGACAGGAGAGTTGGCTTAAGTATATTTTGGTGGCCACCTCTGGGCAAGGAGCTAAAGGCCTAAGTAATAAAGATCCTCAGGAGACAGGGCCTCCAGCTAGAAGTGAGGAAGCCCGGAGTCCAGTCCTGACCCTACCTTTTCCAGCAGTATTGTTGTTCTACCTCTAGTCCTTTGTATTATGGGGTGATAAGGAAATACACTAATCAACAAATAAGATGCCTGATAAGACTACCTTTCTCCAAATATATAACGTTGTTGTGCAAAGGAAGCAAGATAAGGTGTTTTGAAATGTCTTGAAAACTTTAAATATCTAGGCAAATGTGACATTTTTATAAGAAAAATATTTTGTCAGGAAATATTAATGTAATGGGAATTTTTATTAGGGCAATCCTATTATCTTTATGACTTAAAAAATTGATGTGAATAGGCTGGGTGCAGTGGCTCATGCCCGTAATCCCAGCACTTTGGGAGGCTAAGGCGGGTGGATCACTTGAGCTCAGGAGTTTGAGACCAGCCTGGCCAACATGATGAAACCCCAGTCTCTACTAAAATTAGCCGGGCGTGGTGGCAGGCACTTGTAATCCCAGCTACTGGGGAGGCTGAGGCAGGAGAATCGCTTGAACCCAGGAGGTAGAGGTTTCAGTGAGCTGACATCACGCCACTGCACTCCAGCCTGGGCAACAGAGTGAGACTTTGTCTGAAAAATAAATAAATAAAAAAATAGGCCGAGTGCAGTGGCTCACACCTGTAATCCCAACACTTTTGGAGGCCAAGGCAGGCGGATCACGAGGTCAGGAGATCCAGACCGTCCTGGCTAACATGGTGAAACCCTGTCTCTACTAAAAATACAAAAAATTAGCTGGGCATGGTGGCGGGTGCCTGTAGTCCCAGCTACTCAGGAGGCTGAGGCAGGAGAATGGCGTGAACCTGGGTGGCGGAGCTTGCAGTGAGCCGAGATCACGCCACTGCACTCCAGCCTGGGTGACAGAGTGAGACTCCATCTCAAAATAAATAAACAAATAAATAAAAATAAAATAATTTGATGTGAATAAAATATATCCCAATACATAGAGCTGAAAATGTGTGCTGGGGAAATAATATATGGGATGCCTGGGTGGAGGTAGGGGCAGTACACAGCCATAACATGCTAGATCCTGTGAGACCAGAACCCAGTAAGCTGATGGGGAGTGCGTTGAAGAGCTTCCAATTTAACTCAATTTGCCTGTTTAGCTGATTTCACTACTGTAAACTTTGAAACAGCAAGATTCCTCCTATGATCATATCCCCACCTCCAAATTTACTTCTCTTTATTTCATCTATAGAAATAACCTCTGGGTTCTGATACACTTAGGAGATTCTAGGGCTTCCCTTATCTTTACTGTCTACTGTCTAGATATGTATGGAATCTAGTTGAACTATCCCCTGTGTCAGTAAAAGAAGCTAACTAAATGGTATCTCTGGGTCTGAAGATTTCTTGATTCCTCCGGCTTTCATTTACGCACAAAGGAAAGAACTTGATTTTTTTTCTGTATATTATGAATAAAATCTCATTTTTGGCGCTTTTATGAGATACTCTAATACATATTTAAATTGCTTTTCATTTATTCTTGGATTCTAGAATAATACGTTAGTAAGTACAAAACCAAACCAACAAAGAACCTCAAAGCTACTAGCCCTACACTGATTACACATAAATACTGGACTCTAACATTGCTCTGTGTTCTAAGGGGCCTGGGCTTCATTTTTAAGATTCAAGAAAAAAAGCACAAAAAGGAACCCAGCCCTTTCAAAAGAAGAAATGAGGCTGAAGGTGGGGGAAGGCAGAGTTAAGCTAAATCTCCGTGCTAGAGAAAGAGCGTGTGTATTACAAGGAAGTGGTCTGTTCTAGCAGGCAGTTGGGCGATGAGGTTGAGGGAGGTGGAACAGTTGACTCATGGCTCCGTCTTGCATTTGGTTTGCTGCTAAGAGCCTTTAAAATTCTTAACTATTTCTGGGGGCTTTCTTAGCTCAGTAGTAACTGAGAGAAATGAGCTGAGCTAAGGAGTGCAAGGGGAAACAGGCTCCCTGAAGGGTGACCCAGAGGGTGTCGCTTTCTGGGCACTGGTTTTAACTGGATTGGATGACATTTGGGGATTAAGTCAGTCTCCTGGATATCTCATTATTCATGCATTTGTTCCTTTAGGAAATAGTTATTGCATACATAGGGTTTTCAGATGATTTAAACCAAAACACCAGACTCACAAAAAATTTATAGACAAAAATAATCATATTCCATTGATATGGAAAACTTATTGCTGATCAGTTAAAGATGGTGGTTTCAACATCTATGTTTATCTCTGTTCTCTCCAAACATTCCAATAAAATGAAAATGGATGGTTTTTTTTTTTTTTTTTTTTGAGACGGAGTCTCACTCTGTCGCCTAGGCTGGAGTGCAGTGGTGCAGTCTTGGCTCACTGCAAGCTCCGCTTCCCGGGTTCACGCCATTCTCCTGCGTCAGCCTCCGGAGTAGGTGGGACTACAGGCGCCCGCCACCACGCCCGGCTAATTTTTTGTATTTTTAGTAGAGACGGGGTTTCACTGTGTTAGCCGGGATGGTCTCGATCTCCTGACCTCGTGATCCGCCTGCCTCTGCCTCCCAAAGTGCTGGGATTACAGGCGCAAGCCACCGTGCCTGGCCGATTTTTTTTTTTTTTTTTAAGGCACAAACCCATAAGGACAAAGAGACTTGGAGTGGAGGAAACACCAAGGAAAAATGGAAAGATGGAAAGCTGACGGATGAGTGTGAGCTGACCCAGCAGATTCGGTGAGGCCAACACCTAAGCTGGCAGTGAGGGAAAGTGAGTCATCCATCCTATTTGCACCACAGAACCACAAAAATGCTCAGAAATTGGGGCCACCAGGAATTTCTAAAATGAGGGTAAATGGGAAAACAGAGTCAGTCAAAAGTCTTTTTAAGAAGCAGTTAGGGCCGGGCGCGGTGGCTCACGCCTGTAATCCCAGCACTTTGGGAGGCCGAGGCGGGCGGAACATGAGGTCAAGAGATGTGAAACCCCGTCTCTACTGAAAAAAAACTACAAAAAATTAGCTGGGCGTGGCGGCGGGCGCCTGCTACTCGGGAGGCTGAGGCAGGAGAATGGTGTGAACCTGGGAGGTGGAGCTTGCAGTGAGCCGAGATCTCACCACTGCACTCCAGCCTGGGCGACACAGCGAGACTCCGTCTCAAATAAATAAATAAAGAAGCAATTAGACTCCCAGCTTCCTTCTCAATGCCTTGCAGCAGAAGACCTGCCCCTCCCCTCATCTTTGCACTAGACTGGAAATTTAGTTTCTAGAGCTGTACTGCTCAATACGGCAGCCACTAAGTACATGTGGTTTCCGAACTCTTTAAGTCTGGTTATTCTAAATTGAAATGTGGGTTAAGTGTGAAATACATGCCAGATTCTGAAGGCTCGGTACAATTATAAAAGATTTTTTAAAACATTGATTATATGTTGTAGGCTGGGCTCAGTGGCTCACACCTGTAATCACAGCACTTTGGGAGGCTGAGGAGGGTGGATCACTTGAGCCCAGAAGTTCAAGATCAGCCTGGGCAACATAGCAAAATCCCATCTCTACAAAAAATACAAAAATTAGCCAGGTGTGGAGGCACATGTGTGTAGTCCCAGCAACTTGGGAAGCTGAGGCAGGAGAATCACCTGAGCCTGGGAAGGTCAAGATTGCAGTAAGCCATGGTAACATCACTGCACTCCAACCTGGGCAACAGGGCAAGACTCTTATCTCAATAAATAAGTAAATAATGGAAACATTGATTATATGTTGAAACAATAATATTTTTGATCAATGGGATTAAATAAAACACATTAAAATTAATTTCTCCTGTATATTTTTATTATTTTTTCATGTGACTGATAGAAAATCTAAAATGACTTCCGTGGCTCCCATGACATTTCTGTTGGACAGCGCTGCTCTGGAGAGTATGAACCAATGGTGACTAGGGGACAAGGGGACAGCAGAGGAGTTTCCACACTGAGAATAGGTTGGCCAAGCAAAACCTAAAATTAAAGAGAGCCCAGTCCTCTCTCTCACCCAGATCCCAGAGTGCTGGCAGCTAGTCTCGTAACCCACAAGTAGGAGATGGCAATATTCACTTCAGGGGAAGCTGACCAGTCTGAGGAAAGTTCTAAAGATGCAGAAGCAGACACCATCAGCCTTCTGCCTGTGTCCCTCTTAGCATCCACTTCTGCACCTAAAGATGGTTTCCTGCCAATTCCTGCAGCTTTCTTCAGGTGAACACTTCTCTCAACCTGCAGACAGACCCAGCCAGAAGGGGCAGAGAATTCACAGGCTTCAAGGTGGTCGAGAAGGGCGTGGCTCTCTTGCTCTTCCATCAGGGAGAGAATCCTGAGGGGCGTGACCTACACTGACCCCCAGAGCCCCCCACAGCATTGAGCTCTGATTGTCCACCCACGCTGACTTCCTTCCCTTTCCTGCCACATCTCCACCTCCCTACCCGGGTTTCCTGAGATGACCTCTGAAATAGATGACCTGAATGGGGCTTTCTGTTTCTACATCGCTTTGAGGGAACCTCAGTCAAGACAAATTCTGATAGTTGGAGTTTCTCCAGGAAAACAGTCCAGCCATGTCATCCTAAAGGGAGGCCACCAGTGGATAAGCCTCATCTATACACAGAACTTTTTACTTTTATTTATTTATTTATTTTAAGACTGAGTCTCACTCTGTCGCCCAGGCTGGAGTGCAGTGGCACGATCTCGGCTCACTGCAACCTCCGACTCCCAGGTTCAAGCGATTCTCCTGCCTCAGCCTCCCAAGTAGCTGGGACTACAGGCACGTGCCACCATGCCTGGCTAATTTTTTGTGTTTTTAGTAGAGACGGGGTTTCACCGTGTTAGCCAGGATGTTCTCAATTTCCTGACCTCGTGATCTGCCCGCCTCGGCCTCCCAAAGTGCTGGGATTACAGGCATGAGTCACCGTGCCTGGCCTATTTTTTATTATTTTATATTATTTTATTTTATTTTATTTTTGAGATGGAGTCTCACTCTGTCGCCCAGATGGGAGTGCAGTGGCATGATCTCAGCTCACTGCAACCTCCACTTGCTGGATTCAATTGATTCTAGTGCCTCAGCCTCCCAAGTAGCTGGAATTACAGGCAGGCACCACCATGCTCAACTAATTTTTGTGTTTTTAGTAGAGACGGGGTTTCACCATGTTGGTCAGGCTGATCTTGAACTTCTGACCTCAGGTGATCCACCCGCCTCGGCCTCCTAAAGTGCTGAGCCACTGCGCCTGGCCAGAGCTTTTTGTTTTTTAATCTTTATTTTTTTATACTTGATCTTAGCCAAAAGGCTGAGAAGTGATTAATCTTTATTTTTTTAATCTTTATCTTTTCATCCGTATTGTATAATTGGTATCCAAAAAGCTGCACATATTAATATACACAATTTAGTGACTTTGCACATAAGTACTGTTAAAAGATAACTGTAGACAAATTAAATTTAACAGAGTTTAACTGAGCAAAGAACAATTTGAGAGTCGGGTACCCCACCCCCACCCATCAAACAGAATACCTTCAGAGCAACTCCAGGGCTGCTGCATGGTTAAAGAGAATTTATGGACTGAAAAAGGAAAATAACAGACAAAAAACAGAAGTGAAGTACAGAAACGGCTGGATCGTTATAGCTCAGTGTTGGCCTCGTTTGAACACAGTTTGCACAGTCGACCGCCTGTGAGTGGCTGAAGTATGGCTATTGTTACAAGAGTAGGGTGCAGTCTGTTTCCACATCTGCTTAGGTCGCAGTTGACTAAGTATGGAGAAGCCTTTAGGCTGACTTAAAATACGTAAGGAGGCAGCTTTAGGCTAAACTTAATTTAGCAGTACTTACTGTTAATTACAGGCACTGTCTTGCAGAGCAGATCTCTGGAACTTACTCACTTTTGTATCACTGTAAGTTTATACCCATTGAACAACAACTCCCCATATTGCCCTTCCCTACCCCCTAGCAACCACCATTCTATTGTCTACCTCAATAACTTTGATTATTTTAGGTGCCTCAGATAAGAGAGATCACACAATATTTGTCCTTCTGTGACTGACTTATTTCATTTAATAGAATGTCTCCCTGGTCCATCCATGTTATTACAATAGTAGGATTTTCTTCTTTGTTAAAGCTAAATAATGTTCCATTGTATGTATGCACTACATTTTCTTTCTCCATTTGTCCGTTGATGGATATTTGGGTTGCTTCCATATTTAGGCTATTGTGAATAATGCTGCAATGAACATAGGATTGCAGATATCTCTTCCAGATCCTGATTTCAGTTTTTTCAGATGTATACCAGAAGCAAGATTGCTGGGTCACATGGTAGTCCTGTTTCTAATTTTCTGAGGAAACTCTATACTCTTTTCCATAGCAGCTGTACCATGTTACATTTCCAGGAACAGTACGTAACGGTTCCCTTTTCTCTACATCCTCTCAGACACTTGTTTTTATATTTATATATAAAATACATTTTTATACATAAAAATGTATGTTACATACAATATATATTTAAAATATTTTTTAAAAATATGTACTGTATATATATATAAAGTATCTGAGAGGATGTAGAGAAAAATATATAATACATTTTATATATATATAATGGCCATCCCAACAGGTGTGAGGTGATATCGCATTGTGGTCTTAATTTGCATTTCCCAGATGGTTAACAATGTTGAGCATCTTTTCATATACCTGTTGGTCATTTGTATGTCTTCTTGGAGAAATGTCTATTTAGATATTTTGCTCATTTTTTGATCAGGTTATTTATTATTTGTTTATTTTCTTGCTCTTCACTCAGGGTCTTTTAGAGTCGACTTTTAAATATGAGCAGAAAGCCCAAACAACCATTGAGGAAATCCTCTAATAATTCAGACAATAACACAAAATTTTGGGTTCGTCTAAAAGTAATCATCTATTTATGGCTGATTTTTTATGACCTGCTTGTGCATGGGAGTGATATTGTGCCCTAACAATACTAAATGTGCAAAAGGATGCATGCATGTCTGTGTTTGTTTCACTAAACAGAAAGCTAAAACACTGGACTGTCTGCCTCATAGTTAATACCCAGCCACCCTCTGAGTACCCAGAAGGTACTCCTCACCTTGTCAGGTGCTAGAATGCAGACAGTAAAGTCAGTCTCTGATGTCCAGGAGGTATAGTCTCAAGGAGAAGTCAGATAAGAGGAGAAATGCTTACTGTGCAGTGGGATAGAGTCTGCACAGCAGGAAGGGAGCCCAGAGTGACCTTGAAACAAGCAGCTGTGGCGAGAGGCAAGGGGAAACATTTCCAGAGGGCAAGCTGGGTACAGCAGAAGGGACATTCCCTGCAGAGGGAGAAGAGAAAGGGACACATTTAGCAAACTGAAAATATCCTGCCGGGGGTGGTGGCTCACACCTATAATCCCAGCACTTTGGGAGGGCGAGGCGAGTGGATCACCTGAGGTCAGGAGTTCAAGACCAGCCTGGCCAACATGGTAAAACCCCGTCTCTACTAAAAATACAAAAATTGGCTGGGCGTGGTGGCACATGCCTGTAATCCCAGCTACTCAGGAGGCTGAGGCAGGAGAATCGCTTGAACCCGGGAGGTGTAGGTTGCAGTGAGCCAAGATCTTGTGCCATTGCACTCCAGCCCGGGCAACAAGAGGGAAACCCCGACTCAAAAGAAAATATCCTGAGATGGCTGCAGTGAAGGGTGTGATGGAGAAAGTGTCCAGGAATGAGGCTAGAGGGAAGCCCAGGACACCATACCAAAGAGGTAGAATGATTTTCTAAAGAAACAAAGGCATCGCCGAAAGGCTTAGGGTGACATCTCTCTGAAAAGAGAGCCCCTTCAATAGCCTCCACAGTCTTTTCTTTCTTTTTCTTTTTTCTTTCTTTTTTTTTTTTTTTTTTTTTTTTTTTGAGACAGAGTCTCGCTCTGTCGCCCAGGCTGGAGTGCAGTGGCGCGATCTCGGCTCACTGCAAGCTCCGCCTCCCGGGTTCACGCCATTCTCCTGCCTCAGCCTCCTGAGTAGCTGGGACTGCAGGCGCCCGCCACCACTCCACGGTCTTTTCTTAAGGGCAAGATGTCTCCCTTTTTGCAATCTGCAGAGGAAATGGAAACGACCACTACTTCTATATCTTTTCAAAGAGAAAATGCCTGGGAATGTGGAACCAGGTATAGGAAGGAGACGGAGCAGGTGTCTAGCAAAACTGAATTGTGCTCTTTAAGTCAGCCCTTTTCCCACACAAGCTAGGGTTTTTTTTTTTCCCCCCCTTGCGCTTCTTACTCAGCGCCTCTTTTGGGCCCCTCAACAATGAGCTGAGCTACAGGGCTTTTGATACTGGCTAGTGTTGAACTTTTCCCAAGTAGCATAGTATGTTAAATCCGTTACATGGGGAAGATTTCTAGAAAGCAGCACTAATTCTAAGGGGGAAATGGCAGATTCCTCACGAAGTGACAGGGAAGGGATCTGGCCCCGTAAAACATCACACCGACACAGGAGATGTGGAAGGGCACCCAAAGGCAAAGGAAATGAGCCATTTTATGTAGGTGGGAGGGGTCTGCAAGGCAGCCCTTAAAACGATCCGCAAAGAGCACATTTGGGGTTCCTGGCTTCTGCTTTGCCAAGAGGATCGTTGTTTAGGGGTTGTGCTGCCTAAAGAGGAGATCAATGTGCCAGAGCACCCAGACATCACAGTACGCTGATGGGAAGGTGCAGAGGCATGCCATGCTCTCTGGTCTCGATCATGCACTCCAAACTGAGTCACCTGAATAGAGAGCCAGGGCAGAAATATTGCATAAGCCCTCGCTCCGAAACAGGGTGCTAACAGGAGGGAACAATCGGAAGGAATAATGAAGTCATTGGCTTAAAGCAAGTCCACAACGCAAGAGGAAAAACTCCATTAGATTTCAAGGCCTGAAAATAATCTTCTGTGGCTTGAGGCTCTGTTCTCTTGGCCCACTGGGTGGATGGCCTCACCTTCTTGGCCCACCCGGGGTACCATCCACCTTGCATCTGTGGCTCTGGCCTCAGGCTCATTCTTCCTTCATTTCATCTTGCCTCTGTCCCTTTCAGTCTGGGATGGCAGCATTTCCACTACTATAAAATTATTAAAAATGTTGTCAGTCTCCCAGGTAATCTAGGGGTCTAAGCCACGAGTCAAGAGAGTCCCTCGTAGATATTTGTTGGATAATTTTAGCTCTATTCCTGGATTCTGCTGAGTTGGTTGATTGAATTCATAAATCACACATCTCATCCGTTTAGCAAATATTGTCCAGACATACCCTTGACTCTAATTCCAGAGCAGGTCATCTGGATAGGCTGAGAATTTTCCAAATCAAGTGCTGGTCCCTTTATGCTTACCAGTTCATTCCTTAATGTGTCTCTTTCTCTTGCATTTTACTCTTAACAGCATAGAGAAACCAGACTGTACCTTCCACACTTGGCTTGGAAATCACTTCAGCTCAATATCCAAATTAATTGCTTGTAAGTTTACTTTCCACAAAGCAGTAGAAGATAATTCAGCCAAGTTTTCTGCCACTTTATAACCAGGTTTACCTTTCCTCTAGTGTCCAATACCAATGTCCCTACTTCCATCTGAGGCTTTACCAGGGGCACTTTTAACATTCATATTTCTAGCAACATTCTGTTCATAATGATATATGTATTTTCTAACATGATAAAAGCTTTCTCTACAGCTTCCCTCACTTCTTTCTAAACCTTCACCAAAATGGCCTTTACCATCCATACTTCTTTCTTCTTTCTTTTAATTTTTATAGAGGCGAGCTCTCACCACCTCACCCAAGCTGGTCTCACAATTCTGGGCTCAAGTGATCCTCCTGCCTCAGCCTCCCAAAGTGCTGGGATTACAGGCATGAGCCACTGCACCCAGCTGACATCCATATTTCTACCACCAATCTCTTCAAAGCAATCTAGGCTTTTACTATCAAGCTCCTGAAAATTCCTGTATGTCTACCCACTGTAATTGCCTACCAGGTTCTTACTGCTGCACAGGCAAAATCAATTCACTGATATCATGGTATTGCAGTAAAGACAGAGTTTAATTGATGCTAGGCTAGCAATGTGGAAGATAGAGTTATTGCTCAAATTAGTCTCTCCAAAGGCTCAGAGGTTACAGTTTTTCAAGGATAGTTTTGTGGGCAGAGGACTAGGGATTGGGTGCTGCTCTTTGGTTGGGGCTGTAATCATAGGGCTGTGGAAATCCATCCTCATGCTCTGAGTCTGCCTCTGGGTTGGGGGCTATAGGATCAGTTGAGTCATGAGTCTGGAAGTGGATAGTATAGAAAAATCTCAAAAAACTGGCCGGGCACGTGGCTTACACCTGTAATCCTAGCACTTTGGGAGGCCAAGGTGGGCAGATCACGAGGTCAGGAGATAGAGACCATTCTGGCTAACACGATGAAACCCCATCTCTACTAAAAATACAAAAAAAATTAGCCGGGCATGGTGGTGGGCACCTGTAGTCTCAGCTACTCAGGAGGCTGAGGCAGGAGAATGGTGTGAACTCGTGAGGTGGAGCTTGCAGTGAGCCGAGATCGTGTCACTGCACTCCAGCCTGGGTGACAGAACAAGACTCCATCTCAGAAAAAAGAAAAGAAAAGAAAAGAAAAAATCTCAAAAAACTAGTTTTAGGTTCTACAATAGTGATGTTACCTGTAAGAACAATTGGGGAAGTCACACATCTTGTGACCTCTGGCTACATGACTTCTGAGCAGTAAGGGATTAGAGAAACTATCCCTGCATTTTAGCAGAATCAGGCCCCTCCCATAATCCTAATCTCACCGGCTTTCATTAGTTCTCAGTCTCTGAGCAAGAATGGGGCTAGTTTTAGGAAGGGACTATTATCATCCTTGCTTCCAAGTTAAACTATAAACTATATTCCTCCCACAGTTAGCTTGGCCTATGCCCAGGAATGAGTGAAGACAGCCAGCCTGTGAGGCTTGAAGCAAGATGGAGTCAGCCACGCCAGACTTCTCCCACTGTCATAATCTTTGCAAAGGAGGTTTCACCATTACCCAATTCCAAAGCCACTTCCAAATTTTAGGTATTTGTTACATTTCACTTCCCTGTACCAAAATCTGCATTTATTTGCTAGGGCTGCCATACAAAGTAACTCAAACTAGATGGTTTAAAACAACAGAAATATATGCTGTCACAGTTGGCCAGAAGTTGAAAATCAAGGTGTAAGCAGAGACATGCTGTAAAAGCCTAGATCTAATTCTTCCTCGCCTCTTCCTGAATTCTGGGCATGATCCCAATCTTTGGCATTCCTCCAATATCAGCTTCTGTTGTCCTGTGTTCTCCCGTGCATTCCCATGGCATTCTCTTATTTGTGTGTCTGTGTCCAAATTTCCTTCTTTTTATTAGAACACCAATCATATAGGATTAGAGCCCACCCCAATGACCTCATTATAACTTGATTATATTGCAAAGACTATTTCCAAATAAGGTCACATTTGTGGGTCCCGGAAATTCAGACTTCAGCATATCTACCTGGGGGACGCAATTCCACCTGTAACCCTGGATGAATACACCTGTGTAAACACCACCAAGATAAAGAAATGGAGCATTTCCAACATTTATCAGGCTCCCTCACACTCCCTCTCAGTCAGCACTTCCTACAGGTTGCCTTTATTCTGAACACCATGGCCTACTTCGGTATCTACAGAGCAGATTTATGCTGAAGCAATAGAAAATAAGATAAGAAGTAATTAGAGCAGCCATATCGTCAAAGATAACCTACACTTTAATGGCTGGACTTTGAGCCATTTCTAAGATAGCTTCATTAAAACATTACACTTTTTGAGTTCCAACTAAATGTCAGGCCCTGTGCCATTTATTCATGTACATTTAATTTTATTTTATTCCATAAACACCATTTGAGGAAAGTATGCTATTTCTGTCTAGAAAGAATAATTGTGACATGGAGTGTTTGCCTAAAACTGCAAATCTCTAGCTAACAAAAGACTCCTGGAACCAGACAGAGCTCTCTTGGGCCCCCAGGTTAGTGTTTGGTTCAGCAAATATTTGATGAGTGGTTATTATAGACACAGGCATACAGGATCATACACAAATGCCATATTTCCCTGCTCTCAAGGAACTTAATATTCTTTGGAGGAACACAGGAGGATATAATTCTAAAATAATGCAGTCATTGTAATGACGGAGGCCAGCATCAAGTTCTAAAAAGGCACAGAAGATCAATATTGGCTCACCTGGAGGGGGGGGGATGATCCAGGAAAGGATCTTAAGCTTTAAAGACAGAATAAGCAGGAAGTAGGAAAAAAAAAAAAAAAATGAGCAGGGGCAGGGCGGCATGAAACTCATGAGAAATCAAGCAGATGGGGACGGCAGGAGCCTGAAGTGAGAGTCAGGTTGTAGCTGGGGATAAGGATCAACAGTGGAAGTCAGACCAGAGAAGACTTTTATGTCATGGTAAAAAGCGGACCATGCATTTTTCCTGAGGCAGCACATGCATTGCTTGTGGACTGCTTTCAGTCTGCAGATGGTGCTTTCATTTTGGCCCTCACAGTGTTTGAATAAAGTCTACAAGCCTTTAAGCCTCTGGTTCACCCCAGGCTGCACTGCTCCCTATTGTTTAATGCTTACCAGATATGTTCAGGTATATGACCTGGTTGTGTGGCATCTAGGAAGGAGACTGGGTGCCACTGCAAGGTTTAGACAGGGAAGGGACATTGGCCACACTTGATTTTTTTTTTTTTTAATTTGTTTTAGAGATGGGGTCTCATTATGTTGCCCAGGCAAGTGATGCTCCCGCCTCAGCCTCCTGAGTTATTGTGATTACAGACACATGCAACTGTGCCTGGATGAATTTTAGATAAAGTTCTCTAGAAACAGTTTCGGAGATGAACTTGAGAGAGTGACTGAGGCAGGATGATCAGTTCAGAGGTTATAAAAATGGCAAGATGTGTTTACTATCTGAGCAGTAGTAATAGAAGAGAGGAAAGGCCATATTCGAAAACCATTTAAGAGATAAAATCACTAGCAGAGGGTGAGTCTCTGGAGGTGAGGAGGTGGGAAATGGTTTTCTTCCCACTTGTCACAGCGAGGCATGCTTTGCAATTTCTGTATCGGTTCTAATTCAAGGACACAGTCAGGCTGGTGCACACCAGTGTGGGCCACAGAGATATTGGAAGATGGCATAGAACCAAGTGGGAAAAGAATAGGCCCTTGGCTCTATCTAGAAAAGAGCTTCAGCTTCTCCTGGCAAAGCTTACGCTAGTGAGGAGAGTTTGATGGTCAACACCAAACCCAGCTGTAGATCATTGCAAGTGATCATCTTCAGCAATTGCTGTACAGAGATAGTTATGCTGATGTTACTGGTTGGTAAAATAGTGTATTAACTCCTTTAATTTTTTTGGTCATCTTTACAAATTGAGAGTTAGAAAGTATATGAAGATGTGACATCTGAAATCAGTAGCCAGTGTCCTGGTCCTGAGCATAAGTAGCAGTCACCCTAGTGACCTTAAGATTAGGACCCAACCAAGACCTTTCTGAACAGGCCATGCCTGAAAAAAGCAGATTAAAAGACTACAGCCTTTACGTAGTCCTTCAATCATATGTAGCATGATTTGGGGAGACCCAAGGAAGGGGCCCATCTAAAATCTAGGTGATTCAATGGCAAATCTGTGAAAGCCATTACTTCAGAATTCCCACCAAAAATTCCCACCAGACTTGCCTTTTTGGCCCAAGTTTTGGTTGGTTCTTAAAATGCAAATATCCTTGGGAGGGATAAACATTAAGCTTTATTGGTCACTTCCACTTTTGTATGAATGAGACAGTGCTTTCCTGACTAGGTCTGTTAAAGGAAGAATGCAGAATCAGATGCTTGAGTTCATGTAAAGAAATGCCCTAAAGAAGAGTGAACCAGGAATGGGGAATCTACATATGAGGAACAGAGTAGGATGTAGAGCAGAGGTTAGCAAACTTTCTTTCTTTCTTTCTTTCTTTTTTTTTTTTTTTTGAGACAGAGTCTTACTCTGTTACCCAGGTTGCAGTGCAGTGGCATGATATTGGCTCACTGCAACCTCCACCTCCTGGGTCCAAGCAATTCTACCTCAGCCTCCTGAGTATCTGGATTATAGGTGCCTACCACCACACCTGGCTAATTTTTTTGTATTGTTAGTAGAAACAGGGTTTTGCCATGTTGGCCAGGCTGGTCTCGAACTCCTGACCTCAGGTGATCCACCTGCCTCGGCCTCCCAAAGTGCTGGGATTATAGGCGTGAGCCACCGTGCCCAGCCCAAACTTTTTCTATAAAGGGAACATAGGCAATATTTTACTCTTTGCAATGCTTATTGTTTGCACTGCAAATACTCAACTCTGACATTATAGAGCAAAAGAATGAGCATGGCTGTTAGAATAAAACTTAATTTACAAAAGTGAGTGGTGGCAGGCAAAATATGGCCCAAGGGCCACAGTTTGCCATCTCTTGTACAGAGGTTAAAAAAAAAAAAAAAAAAAAAACCATGGGCCTTGGAGACAGATAGACTTGAATCCAAATCCTATCTCTAATAACTACTAGATATATGGTCTTACGAAAATTAGTTGATCTCACTAATCCTCCTTTATCTCAAATGTAAGGTGGGATAGGAATACCGACCTCCAGTATAGCAATAAAGTCGAGAGAAGATTCTAAATATAAAGTCCTTAACGTTGTGCCTGGCACATGTAGACACCCAACAAATATTAGTCGCGCTTCTCTACTTCGACTTTTCCTTGAGCTGACATTGTTCAAAGTATGTGGGTGTGAATAAATTCTT
This sequence comes from Gorilla gorilla gorilla, assembly GCF_029281585.2. Taxonomy (NCBI): domain Eukaryota; kingdom Metazoa; phylum Chordata; class Mammalia; order Primates; family Hominidae; genus Gorilla; species Gorilla gorilla. Next base: position 72,797,952 of record NC_073237.2, read on the forward strand.
TTTGGTCATTTGATTAACTGGTAATCAAATGGCAGATCCTAGAGAAGTAGAGTATGAACCAGGATATTTCTGGGATCCCATGTTTCTTGGAGTGATAGGATGAGACGTACTTGAGATGTTGCATGAAGTTTGGAAGTTACTAAAGGGAATTGAAGATTCTCTGTATCAGGACATCTTGGTTGCAAGCAAAATAAATTGACTGACTAATTGAAGCAAAAAGTAAATTTACTGGAAGAATACGGTACAGCTCATAAGATCCAAGAGAAGCCAGATAATTATATTTACAGCTAATGAGACAGCTGAAAGAGATCTCAGAAGAAGAATTTCGTATCAGTCTTGACATGGCTTCTAGAAAACTAAACCTTTTATATTGAAACATTTAGCCCAATATGCAAGACCCATGGAGAATTCAGATTGGATGAACTTGGTGACAGGTCTGCCCCTTCACTGTTTTGGAGGGGGAAGACAAAGGATCTTGGGCAAGGATCTTCCAGGGGACTTCCTTAGTGGAAGAGCCGGCACCTGGATTTACAAACTGGTTGAGTGAAACTAGATTGTGGTCCCCATAGTCAGCACTCATGACAACAAAACATATCAGGATTATTGGATTATCAGACTCAACAAAACATATCAGGATTATTGGGATGAAAGGCCCGTTGTCCATCTGCTAAGGATTTCCCAACCTTGGCACTGTTGATGTTTGGGGTAGGGTAATTCTTGGTTGTCGGGGGCTGTCCTATGCACTGTAGAATGTTTAGCAGCATCCTGGTCTTTACCAAGTAGATGTCAGTAGAAGTCCCCCTTCCTCCCAGTTGTGACAACCACAAATGGCTCCAGGCTTTGCTAAATATCCCTAGGGAGAGCAAAATCCACTCCAGATTGAGAACTGTAGGGCTGGCTCGCATCCTGGGGATTCTTCTCAATGTCCAATATGCCTGGTTTGGTCTTATGTAACCATTCCCTTAAAGACTTGGTTGACCCAGAGGATAGATTCAATTTAGTTCTTGTGATCCACCCTGCTTCCTGAGAGGATTCTCTATTGTTGAACTTACCACAAAATATTTAATGAACATTTTATTATGACAATTCTAACCATTCTCAAGTTCAGGTAAGGCTTGCATCTTCAGTGGCCTAGACACTCAAAAGCGAATGCATAGATAAGCAAATAAATATACGAATGGAAAGGACAGAAAGCATACATCCAATTTTATCATCTGCACAGTGGCTGTTGTAGTTCTTTCCTTTGCTCTACCCTAAACCTAATGCCTATTCTTCCTTTCTGATTTCTTCTGGGGGAATTACCACTCCCTCTTCCACAAATCACGCAGTCATGGGGGATTATAAAACCAGGTCCTCCTCTTCTCCTAAAGAAGCCCAAGGTTCCTGGAGGATTCCTGCCCCAGAGCCTTTCTCTAACATTGCCATACCTGTAGTGGCAGGCATGTGACCCAAGCTCAACCAGGTGGAATTTTCTCCCAGGAGTATGAGTGTGAAAGAGGCAAGGAAAAGAGAAGGGAGAAAGGAGAGGAATCGATGATTGTGGAATGTTGGCTTCCAAAGGGACTTATAGAGCATCTGCTCCATTGTCCTCACTGCCTTGAGAGGCAAGTGGGGCTGAGCACTATGAGATGACTTTCCTAGGTTGCTGTGTAGGGAAAAAGTGGAGCTGATGGGGTCTTTGGGGAAGGAAAGAGAGAGAAAAAAAGATGGAGATGGGCAGAAGGAGAGGGAAACCAAGCAAGAAGGAAGGGAAGGTGTTTCTCATGAAGGGCGATGGTGTGGATCCACTCACTCATGACCCAGGGCTGTGGCTTGCCTGCCAGACCTTTGGGCTCTGAGGGAAATGAGACAATCTGGGCTTTGTCAACTCATGGACAACCTTCCACGTCTTCTTTGAAAATATGTGAGGCTGGACTTGGCAATAGCTTCCTCTTTGAAACAACAATTACTCCCATTACTGCCACTTCTTATTAAGCTCTATGTGCCCTGGCTATCAGGCCATTGCATATATTTCTTCACTGATTCCTCCCAGAAAGCCAATGAGATAGATGATAGTATTGTCCCTATTTTATAGATGAAGATAGTGAGCATCAGAGAAGTTAAGTAACTTGTCTAAGGGCAGAAACAAAGTTTAAGCCAACACAGTTGTGAAACCCCTGACCACAGACAGTGGGGGGATTTACAGCTTAGATCCTGCTAGATCCAGGCCCTGGAGAAATGGAGATGAGGACAGGAGAGTTCCTCATCTCCTGTTCCAGCTCAGACCTTGTCCTATCTCTATGCCCTCAGCTCTTTAAGCAGGACTTGGCTTTTTGAACTTGATTTTGATCTGGCTTTGGAAATGCAGCTGCCTTCTGCTGAAATGGTCCCACTCTCCATCTGGTGAATTAACTTGCTTTTCATCTCCTCCTCCCTCCCTTGGCCTGTGGGTCACCGGGCTACTCGATAGCACCTTGGCCAGAGAATCAATGGATAAGGAAGGGAAAAGAAGGAAAACTTAGCTCAACTCTTGTTACCTGAGGCAGCGACTGAAACCAATGCCCACAAAGGGGGTTTTGTATTTCCCATGAATTTAAAATGTTTCTGTCACTCATGCTACCAAATGTCCTGAGTTGGTGATCCAAAAAAGAATGCCGTCATTGTGCAAACAGGGCAATTTATAAGAAAATTCTTCACAGCACACAGCTATGCAGTAAAACCTCAACCCCAAGGAGCTCATTGCTAAGCTGTTTGTTTCTCCTGCCTTGATTGGGGGTGGAGGAGAAAGGAGGGAGAAGTAGCACTGCTGAAAAGCCCAAGACCTTCAGGAGGTCCAAGTCCTGCCCCCCACCCTCTTTGTGGGTCAGTTCATGCCCCCCATGGCCTCTGTGCTACTCCCTCATCCCTACCCCGTCATTTTCTTTTCTGTCTGCCATTTCTAGTCCTGGTCAGGGAACATAAAAGCTTGGTCTTGAAATTGAGATGTCTCTATGCCAGAAAGTTACTAACAAATTATAAGCAGCTGCAGTCAACATTGGCTTCCGACAGTCTTGACCATTTGGGAGAATGTTTTCTGGTGGGGCTGGCAGTCAAGAGGAAAAGGAGGCCATCCTCATCAAAAGGGCAGCACACATCTTTTGAAAACATTCTCTTTTCTTTGCTTCTCTTTCCTTCTCTTTTTCCTTTCTTTTCTCTTGCTTTTTTAAATGCTCTCCCTCACAGAAGGAGGGGAGCCACTATTGTGCAAGAAAATTCTCTATTGGCTTGCAGCTTAGCGGTGCAGTAAAAGTTTGCTCACATGCTGAGGGGCAATTCCATTTTAGCTGAGGGGTGATTCTATTTCAGGCCTCAGGCTGAGAGAGAAACAAGAAGATGAAAGTTCCTAATGTCATCAAACAAAATTACAACAAGTTTAGTTTAAAGATCTTAATTGGCTTTTATTTGTGATTCTAGAATCAGGCAATTCAGAATCTGCCTCATTCTATAAAGTAGAATGTTGTGATGAGCTGGGAAGAGGAGGTTGGTTTTACAAACAGAAAGGAGCTGAGGAAAGCAGAAACAGAGAACCGGTGGATTAGTCGTTTCAAAGTTACCTTCATTATAAAGATCAAGGCAGAGGGGATTTCCTCATCATGCTCATTGAGGCTGGCCTGTTTGGGGATTTGGCTGTTATCTCTCTCTCTCTCTCCTATTTATTGGAAGTTCAGGTAAGCAACTTAGTTTTGGCTTGGTGGTATGGAACATTAGCATGAGTGACTCTATTTTGGTTTGATCTGTTGGGGCTAGTGCAGAAGCTCATTTCAAACCAGTGGCCTCCTGTACATTTTATTTAACACTAATTTTGACTGAATTTCTTTCTTAACTTACTCTTCTTGAAAACTACTTCTTCTTCTTCTTCTTTTTTTTTTTTTTTTTTTGAGAGGGTCGCACTCTGTCACCCAGGCTGGAGTGTGGTTGTTACAGGAAAGGGATCCCGATCCAGACCCCAATAGAGGGTTCTTGGATCTCGCTCAAGACAGAACTCAGGGTGAGTCGATAAAGTGAAAGCAAGTTTATGAGGAAAGTAAAGGAATAAAAGAATGCCTACTCCGGCCGGGCGCAGTGGCTCATGCCTGTAATCCCAGCACTTTGGGAGGCTGAGGCAGGTGGATCACGAGGTCAGGAGTTCGAGACCAGCCTGGCCAATATGGTAAAACCCCATCTGTACTAAAAATTCAAAAATTAGCCAGGCGTGGGGGCACATGCCTGTAATCCCAGCTACTTGGGAGGCTGAGGCAGGAGAATCCCTTGAACCCGGGAGGTGGAGGTTGCAGTGAGCTGAGATTGCGCCACTGCACTCCAGCCTGGGTGACAGAGCGAGACTCCATCTCAAAAAAAAAAAAAAAAAAAAAAAAAAGAAAAAGAAAAAAAAAAAAGAAAAAGAATGGCTATTCCATAGACATAGAAGCCCAGAAGACTGCTGGTTACCCATTTTTACAGTTATTTCCTGACGATAAGCTAAACAAGGGGTGGATTATTCTTGCCTCCCTTTTTAGATCATATAGGGTAACTTCCTGACGTTGCCGTGGCATTTGTAAACTGTCAGGATGCTGGCGGGAGTGTAGCAGTGAGGACAACCAGAGGTCATTTTAGTGACTGTCTTGGTTTTGGTGGAATTTAGCCAGCTTCTTTACTGCAACCTGTTTTATCAGCAAGGTCTTTATGACCTGTATCTTGTGCCGACCTCCTATCTCATCCTGTGAAATAGAATGCTTTAACTCTCTGGGAATGCAGCCCACTAGGTTTCAGTCTCATTTTACCTAGCTCCTATTCAAGATGGAGTTGCTCTGGTTCACACACTTCTGACACAGTGACACCATCATGGCTCACTGCAGCCTTAACCTCCCAGGCTTAAGTGATCCTCCCACCTCAGCCTCCTGAGTAGCTGAGACTACAGGTGTGTGCCACCACATCCAGCTAATTTTTGTATTTTTTGTAGAGACAGGGTCTCACTATGTTGCCCAAGCTGGTCTGCTGGTCTTGAGCTCCTGGCTGCAAGCAATCTGCCTGCCAAAGGCCAGGTGTGAGCCACCGTGCCCGGCCTATTCTTAGACACCCCTTGAATGCCAAAGTGAATTAAATTTTCAACTCTATTTTCTCCTCCTTTGATCTTCTTTTAAAGATTTTGGGGGACATATTATTAATATGTTTCTAACATTTCATCATAAAAAGTCTCAAAGAGAAGCAGAAAAAAGGTTACACTGCATCCTCATCCACTCTGGGTAATTTTAAAGCTAGCAAAAGTAGGGAAATAAATGGAATTAAATAACAAACCGGGGGGAGGGCGAACAAGATTCTCACTTCAGAATTCTCAATAATAAAGGCATCTCAGCTACACATTGACATGTAAATTAACAAGACTTTCATCTTTTTGGGGCTCGGCCTCTGGCCCATATCCTTAAAATGGGTCTTTAAAAGGAAGGCTCCTATTAGATGCTCTTTGTGGTCTCTTCCTTGCCACAGGCATTCATGATTATACCAAGGGCTTGGATGGTTGGAAGGCAGATGAAACCTGAGATGTGAACACAGCCTCATAAATCTGTTGTTAGAAAAGCCAGCCTGCAACCCAGTTGATAACATCCTGGGGAGTTGCAGGTAGGGCCCAGAGGAGGGAAGAGAGAGTGTGGGGCAGATCAGAGAAAGTTGTCCCTTGCCTCCCAGGGGTTAAAGTCAGCGTCTAGCCTGGGAGATAGAATCTTCAGTGGTCTAGACCAGACCAGAGCTTCCTGAACTTCAACAGCCCCAAAAACAACCGACCTGGGAATCTTAAGATGCAAATTCTGATTCAACAGGTCTGGGGGTGGGGGTGGGGGTGGGGGTGGGGCTGAGGGTGGGCGGCACTGAGAACCTGCATTTTTATCAAGCTCCTAAGCAAAGCCAGCTCCTAAGCTGCAACCTATGCAGGCTCTGAACTTGGTTTTAACACACTATTTTCACCTTAAAATTTTAAATGATTTTTAAATTTGAACTTGTATTTTGTAAGTCTGATGGGGCAATCCAGCCAGCCAGAGACTAGAAGAGATCCACGCAGTGCAGTAGGAATATGCGTGGCCACAGTCTTTTGCGTTCCATTTGCATATAGTACTTGAGATGCACCATGAGTACAAAATTTTGGTGGGAGTTCAGCAAGTCCTAAGTGGTGTGTTAAGGCTGTGACTTGGTAAGGTTTGAGTCACTGACAGCCTGGAGAGGCCATGCTTGCCATTGGTACCAGAACTTGCTATGAATACAGAAGGAAGGCAGTGATGTTCTAAGAAATATGAATGACCAAGAAACCCTGTCATATCCCTCCTGGGTTACTTCCCTATATTAGCCAACCACGGATGCTAAAATGATGACATAGAAGAGAAGGGAAAGTTCTTTTTCCTTTCAGTCCTTCCCTATCCTTCAGGAAGTGGAAGGTACTGTGAGTAGAATGTGTGCTTGTTAAGAAGTAAAACAAAAACAGTTGAGTGCCTTTATTTAGTGTTTCCACTGTTCTGGTAAGAACAAAATACACCTGTGTGTACAAGTTACAAAATACAAGTTATGTTATTTCAATGATTCCACCTTAGGAATTAAATGCTTAGATATTTGCATTTAAAACTGGCATTGCTTGATAAAAAAGATGAACGGTAAATCCATGTTAGTCATTAAAAATGTTTTTTTAGTTAGAATGACATTAAATGGGCCGGGCACGGTAGCTCACGCCTGTAATCCTAACGCTTTGGGAGGCTGAGGTGGGTGAGTCACCAGAGGTCAGAAGTTCGCGACCAGCCTGACCAACGTGGCGAAACCCCGTCTCTACTAAACACGCAAACTTTTGCGGGGCATGGTGGCACACCCCTGTAATCCCAGCTATTCGGGAGGCTGAGGTGGGAAAATTGTTTGAACCCAAGAAGCAGAGGCTGCAGTGAGCCAAGATTGCACCACTGCACTCCAGCCTGGGCAACAAGAGCGAAACCCAGTCTTAAAAAAAAAAAAAGAATGACATTAAATGGCAAATATAAAACACCATGACAAGTTGAGAGACTGTGGAAGAAAGAGAAAAGCTTAACATTTTTGCAAATGTAGTGGCACTTTTCCCCTGCTTTTTGAACTGGTGCCCATATTTTTATTTTGCATCAGGCCACACAGATTATGTCGCCAGCCATGCTCCCAGTTGATGCTGATGCTGCCAATTCACAGACCACACTTTTTTTAAAAAAATTATTTTTTATTGTTGTTGTTGTTGTTGTTATTGTTCTTTGAGATGGAGTCTAGCTTCCTTGCCCAGACTGGAGTGCAGTGGTGCAATCTTAGCTCACTGCAACTTCCGCCTGCTGGGTTCAAGCCATTATCCTGCCTCAGCCTCCAGAGTAGCTGGGACTACAGGCGTGTGCTACCACGCCCAGCTAATTTTTTGTATTTGTAGTAGAGACGGGGTTTCAACATGCTGGCCAGGCTAGTCTCGAACTCCTGATCTTATGATCTGCCTGCCTTGGCCTCCCAAAGTGCTGGGATTACAGGTGTGAACCACCATGCTCAGCTTTTATTATATTTTTTAAATTGTCAAATAATAATTGTACATATTATTCTTTTTTGTCTTTTTGGTAATAGCTGTCCTAACTAGAGAGAGATCATACCTTATTATGGTTTTGATTTGCATTTCCCTGATGATTAATGATGTTGAGCATTTAAAAATATATTTGTTGACCATTTGTATATCTTCTTTTGAGAAGTGTCTGTTCAGATCATTCATCCATTTTTTAATTGGATTACTTGGTTGTTTTTCTTTTGTGTTGAGATTTTTAAGTTCCTTATATATTCTGGCTATTAATCCCCTGTCAGACGAGTAGTTTGCAAATATTTTCTCCCATTCTATAGGTTGCACAGACCACATTTTAAAAAGTGGGAGTCTTGAGCCAGGTTTTAAAGCCAGATGGACCTGGATTCAACTGCAGATTGTACTGCCTGCTAGTTGTTTTTGAAATCTTATATAATCTGATGTATGAACACTGTTTTTCACTCAGAGGAGTGGAGGAGTTAGGGCAGTGTAACTCCTCCTGGCCCCCCTCAAGCTGTCCACCCACCCTAGTTCCCGGTTGATGGTCCTAGAAAAGCAGCCTTTGGTTCCTATTGAGTGGGGCAGGCTTAGAGAGCAAACAAAGACTAGAGTCTGGGAAGATTAATTGGTGCTTTTTATAGTCCATTCAATAAAGGAATATGTACAAGAAAGGCAAAGCATTATCTTTCTGGCTTATCAGTAATAATAATTGTCTAGCTTGGTATGTGACATTTTTGCTCACATACTTTAATCTCTTTATCCAATGTGGATGATAATTCCTCCCAGGCAGACATTCAAAAGACACTCTATTCTTTAAATTTTTCTTTCCCTCTGCAGATCTGAGGTGAACGAGGGCTACATCTCTCCCCTACTGTTGGTCATTTACCTTTTGGTCCCTCTGCCCAGATATAAGCTCTTTGAGAAATGGAATATGTCATATCTCTATCCCAAACCCATCCCTGCATAGCCAGCTTCACCACAGAATCAGTATTATTATTATGCCAATGTTTTATATTGGATGAATACAAATTATCTGCTTCAGCCAAGCAAAGGAAAGATTCAGACTGGGTGCAGTGGCTCATGCCTGTAATCCCAGCACTTTGGGAGGCCGAGGTGAGTGGATCACCTGAAGTCAGGAGCTCGAGACCAGCCTGGCCAACATGGTGAGACCCCATCTCTACTAAAAGTACAAGGATTAGCCGGGCGTGGTGGTGGATGCCTGTAATCCCAGCTGCTCAGGAGGCTGAGGCAGGAGAAAAGCTTGAACCCGGGAGATAGAGGTTGCAGTGAGCTGAGATGTTCCACCCTGGGCGACAGAGTGGGACTTGGTCTCAAAATAATAATAATAATAATAATAATAATAATAATAAGAAGAAGAAGAAGAAGAAGAAGAAGAAGAAGAATTTCAAAGTGCCATTGTTAAGATACTGCACATTCCCTCCAGATTCCTGTTATTATCTACTGTTAGTATTCTTCCTTCTCCTCTAGTCTATCCAAATCAAACAAACCCTTCAAGAATTAGCTTTATGAATTTTGTGGGACTTCCAGGGGGTCCGTCTGATCCTAGCTCTGGCTCTGTTTCCCCATCAGTGTCTTACTAGAATTTACTTATAAATGACTGCAGCATTTTCAGTCTTTTACGTTATCGAGAGTGAGGGAGAACGTCTGCATGTCAGAATCCCCAGCATAAGCCACATCTTTGGTCTGATTGGCTGACCCCCGAATCAATCCTAGTGGCTAAAGTCATGTTAGACGTTGATTAGTCTAAATTTGAGATTACCTAAACTAATCTCTCTGATGAGAAGAAAGCGATTCTGTTGATCCATTTAGGACATCTTCTTGCTGAAAGTGGATTAATCCCAACCTAACAAACCACGATGGGCAAGGTAGTGGTAGAATAGCGATCGGTAGACAGCCTAGATATTTTCTTGACTTCTTATGACTGCTCTGATAGACCTGTTGTCTCTGTTAATAGACATTTCTTCTTTTAGGACTAGCCAGGCCCTTTGAGATAATAGCTGAGCTCTCATTTTATATAAACATAAGGAAACGAGGCCCCGTGGGGAATAAGGAAGGAGGTTGCTCAAGATCACATGTCTTGTTAGTGGCAGAGCTGGGACTAAACAACTTGGTCTAGCCCTTAACCGTACACTGTCCTGCCATTGAGGGATGTTGTACTTATATATTTTCTCTCCTTCTAAATACTAAGTTTCCAGGGGCCAAAAACAATGTATTCTGTCTGCACCATGTTATTTTGCTTAGAACAATAATGAAAACTTAGTTTAGGATTATAAACATATTAAGCAGACTCAATAATATTAGTGGAATGAATAAAAACTGTTTATCACCAAAGTGCCAAGCAAAAGTCACACAAGTTAAGCAATGATTATTATTATTATTATTATCATTATTATTTGAGATGGAGTTTCACTCTTGTTGCCCAGGCTGGAGTGCAATGGCACGATCTCGGCTCACTGCAACCTCCACCTCCCGGGTTCAAGTGATTCTCCTGCCTCAGCTGGGATTACAGGCGTGCACCACCAAGCATGGCTAATTTTGTATTCTTAGTAGAGACGGGGTTTCTCCATGTTTGTCAGGCTGGTCTCGAACTCCCGACCTCAGGTGATCCGCCTACCTCAGCCTCCCAAAGTGCTGGGATTACAGGCGTGAGTCACCGCGCCTGGCCTAAACAATTATTTTTGAGTAGTTATTACTGTGATGTGACCAGAGAGATAATGTTTTTCCTGTCTTTTAAGTAAAAATGATAAAGGAATTTAACCTAAAATTCTCAGACTTATGAATAGTTTCTATATATCAGAAAATCTTTATACCAATCATAGCCTTAGTTAAATGTATATGCATACTTATATACCTATAGCTCTATATTTCTGATATCTATATCTATCTATTTGCCTATCTATCCATCTCTGGTATTCTTAAGAAAACACCTGTATGTAATGAAGGTGTAATTAACAAGCCACTGGAGCCACTTGATTTATTAACACTGTTTTTCACTCAGAGGAGTGGAGGAGTTAGGGCAGTGTAGCTCCTCCTGGCTCCCCTCAAGCTGTCCACGTGCCCTAGCTCCTGATTGATGGTCCTAGAAAAGCAGCCTTTAGCTCCTATCAAGTGGGGCAGGCTTAGAGAGCAAGCAAAGGCTAGTGTCTGGGAAGATTAATTTATGCTTTTAATAGTCTATTCAATAATACCACAGTCCATCACTTTATTTGTCTTTTCATATGCCTTGTGATTTTTATGTTGAAAGCTGGACATGATATCCTTGGTAAAAGAAACTGCTATAAACAGGCCTTTGGTATGAGGTTTTATGTTTTTCTGGCAAGGACTTCAGCTGTGTTTGCTGTAGCAGTAGGTGTTGAAAGTTAAACTTTCATCTGATGTGCTTGTTTTTGTCTCCCTGTTGTCTTTGAGTTTCTCTAAAGGGCTCTTAAATTGTCACTTTTTTTTTTTTTCCTTGAGACAGAATTTTGCTCTGTCTCCCAGGCTGAATTGCAGTGGTGCGATCTCGGCTCACTGCAACCTCCAACTCCCAAGTTCAAGCGATTCTCCTGCCTCAGCCTCCAGAGTAGCTGGGACTACAGGTGTGCACCATCATGCCCAGCTAATTTTTTTTTTTTTGTATTTTAAGTAGAGATGGGGTTTTGCCATGTTGGCCAGGCTGGTCTTGAACCCCTGACCTCAGACAACCTGCCCACCTCAGTCTCCCGAAGTGCTGGCATTACAGGCGTGAGCCACCGCACCTGGCCTTAAATATTCTCTAGAGACTTATTAAATAGTTCTTCCCATTGTTTTCCCCTGTTATTAAACACCAGCCCTATTAATGTGGTGGAAAGTGTGTGGGGAAAGGAAGTATTCTACAGTCCTGTAAATAGGTCTCAGACTTGTAGTGAGCCTGTGCCCCTCGGCTGGCACCTTCACCAGTGCCTCTCAGTTTTGTTTTGTTTTTCCCTCACAGGTGAGACGGGAAGGCTGGAGCCCACTGGAGTTGGGTATTTTCCTTCACCCAGGTCAACCTAGACTCCAGTTTCTCTTGAGGACAGGCATTGTTATTAAAAAACAGAATGTTCTGGGCAACTTTTTAAATGGCTACTTTCCCCCACCCTCTGGGGGAATCACTTGGGAATTTTTCTCTGATCTTACAACGTAGCGGCACTCCTGGAGTTAAAACTCAAAAAAGTGTGGGGTTTGCCCTACAACAGCCCTCTCCCTGAATTTTTAACTCTCTCAGCCTTGTCCATACTGAGCCTCCAGCCATTCGTTAGTGGCAGTTCAGGTTTTCCAGATAGGATGCTCGTTCCTTTGGAAGTTACTGCTCCTGGGCTTCTGCTCTGGTAAGTTGCAATTCTCTCTATCTGCATGTCAGCCTCTTCAGTTTGGGGGACAGCTGTTTGCTCTATGGCCTCAGTTCTCTGATGGATATAAGAAGAATTGTTAGTTTTCAGCTTGCTGGGTGGACAGAAGAGACAACTTCCAAGCTTCCTACACACCTGACTGGAAACCAGAAGTCTCCCCCATCATTTAATTTAACTTTTCCAAATTGAAGTTTAGAGATACTCAGTCTCGCCTGGGTGTTGTGGCTCACATTTGTAATCCCAGCACTGTGGGAGGCTGAGGCAGGAGGATCGCTTGAGGCCAGGAGTTCGAGATCAGCCTGGGCAACATAGCAAGACCCCATCTCAAAAAAAAAATGTAAGAAAGAGATATTCAGTCACTCACACAGGAGGCAAAAAGCCGGAACCGGAGACCTTGGCTGATGTGACGCCTAAGCTGTTGATCTTTTTCATGAAGGTGAGGCGAACACCTCAGAGACTGGCCTGGAGCCCTTTAGGAAGTTATTGCTGGGTACCATGCCTTTGCTTATCTCCATGGTCATAATGGGACCAGATTCCCATACTCACTGGAGCAAATACAAGGCCTGTCCCAAATAGAGATGGGGAAGTGTCCCAGAGAGGTGCTTTAGCACTGTGCTTCCCTCCCCTTCCCCAACACTTGTCCATATGGCCAAACAGGAGGACTCATAAAAGTTGAAAAACTCATTGGCTGAATAATGATGGGAAAATGAGGATATTTTTGTCCAGAAAACATTCTCAAATGTGTGGGTCCCACACTCAGGGTGACAGTGTGGTATGACCCCAGACCCTGCCATTCATCTTGTACAAAGTTGTGTCTCAGAGGGTGTCATTGACATTGAACACAACAGCAACAGCGTTCTCTGGGATTGTACAACACAAAGCCTGACACCCTATACTTAATGTCAGGGAAACACTGTGCATGAATGAGCTGACGATTTGGGGTTGGCAATTGGCCCAGTGTCTCTCCAGAGCCCAGCTTCACCAACCACAGATTATTTTCTGGCATCAGATGCTGTATAAGGGGCTCATATTCCTTGGGGAGCCTTCATGACAAGCTTAATTCTGAGAACTGCATCAGAATCTCCAGGTTTAGGGCAGGGTCCCATGACAGCAGGAGCTCTAGCCTTTTTTTTTCCATTATATAATTATTATTATTATTGAGACAGGGTCTCACTCTGTTGCCCAGGCTGGAGTGCAGTGGCATGATCTTGGCTCACTGCAACCTCTGCCTCCAGGGTTCAGGTGATCCTTCCACCTCAAACTCCCGAGTAGCTGGGACTACAGGCACACACCATCACGACTGGCTAACTTTTGTATTTTATGTAGAGATGAGGTTTCACCATGTTGCCCAGGCCTGAGCTCAAGCGATCCATCTGCCTTAGCCTCCCAAAGTGCCAGGATTACAGGCTTGAGCCACTGCGCCTGACCAGGAGAGAGTTCTAGCCTTTTGAAGACTTTCATCTAGAAATTCCAGTATCCCTGGAAGCCTAAGCTGAAATTAGCTTGTTATTTTCTTGGGGCCACACTTACAGGTTTGAGTTTCTTTCGGGAGGCCAAGGGGCAGTTTAAGGACTTGTGGCAGCTGCATCCCCATCTCTCCTCTGAGCACTGGGCTCTGCTCCTTTATTCTGTAGGAGGGATTGGGATGGTGCTGATTATCAGGTGCTCAGGGGCATGGCCATGCTTCACCGTGGCAGAGTTTGAACCGTGACAGGAGGTGGTAATTTCCCTCTGCAGGGATTTCTGTTCTATCCACTTACATGGCTTCAGGTAATGTTCATTTGTCACAGGATACTTTACCAAGCTATTTAGTGCTGTTTTCTACTCCCTGCCAAAAAAGATTTTCAAAAGGAGGAAAAGGTAATTTTATCCTTGTTTCCAGGAAATTCTGGGCTGCCAATCTTAGAGGCCATGTATTAGTTATCTGTTGCTGCATAACAAATTATTCCAAATCTTAGTGGCTTAAAACAAGAAATACTTATTATCTCACAGTTTCTGTGAGTCAGGCATCAGCTGCTTAGTTGGCTCAGGGTCTCTTGTAAGCCTGGACTCAAGTTTGGCTATGGTTCCAGTCATCACAAGGAATATCTTGAGGAGGATTCATCTGCTTCCAAACTCACTCACATGGCTTTTGGCAAGCCTCAGGTACTCTCTGGCTGTTGTCCTAAATATCAGTTCCTTGCCACATGGGATTCTTTGTTGAGCAGCTCACAATTATGGCAGCTGGCTTCCCTCAGAGCAGTGAGGGAGGAAAAGAGAGAGGGGAAACAAGATTGAAGTCACTGTAGTTTTATAAGCTAATTTTGAGAGTGACATTTCATCACTTTTGCTGTGTTCTGTTGGTTAGAAGTGAGTCACTAGGTCCAACCCACACTCAAAGAAGGTGATTACACAAAGGCATGAATACCAGGAGGTGGAGCTCACTGAGGGTCCTCTTGAAGGTTGCTATTCTGGGTTATTAATTTTTTTTTAATGTGTGGTTCCCAGCCCCAAACAAAGTTGCAAGGCATCTGTTATAAAGCTCTATCTAGGCCCCTGTGTGGAAGGTGAATTCGGCAGGGTGTTTCTTGGAAGGTATGGTGTCTGGAGATTGAGTTGAAAGACAAGGAGTTGCCCAAGGTTAGCAATGAGGCAAGGACTTGAGGAGCTGTGGAAGGAAAGTCCACAAGCATCAATTTCCTATCAAGAAGTATCCTATGTGGCAGCAGGAACTTTTGATGACGTAAACACGTTTGCTGGGGGCAATGAACATCAAACACCATGGTCTCAGTAACTACATAGAACTTACCAGATACCCTAAAGGTCAAAAAGCCTGCAGAGCCACCTGCCTTTGAATGGACCACAGGGTCTTGGACAATGAACATCCCCATAGCAAACATGATGTGCCAAAGATCAAACAACATTTTCTAGGCAATTTGTGACAGATTTCACCACTAAAGAGTAAAAGAGCCCCCATAGTGACTGATATTGGGAGTCTTCTCATCCTAGTAAATGGGGATATCTTAGTCTGTTTGTGCTGCTAGAAAAAAATTACTACAGTGGATAATTTACAAAGAATAGAAATTTATTTCTCATAGTTTGGGAGGCTGGAAAGTCCAAGATTAAGGTACTGACATTCAGTGACTGGTGAGGGCCTTCTTGTTGTGTCCTCACATGGCACAAGGCAGAAGAGCAAAATAGCCCAGCTAGCTTTCTCCAGCACTTTATTTATTTATGTATTATTTTTAGAGAGGGTCTCACTCTGTTGCCCAGGCTGGACTGCAGTGGCGTGATCACAACTCACTGCAGCCTCAACCTCCCAGGCTCAAGCAATCCTCCCATCTTAGCCTCCTGAGTTGCTGGGACTTCAGGCATGAGCCACTACATCTGGCTAGTTTATAAAATTTTTTATAGAGACAACATCTCCCTATTTTGTCCAGGCTGGTCTCAAACCCCTGGCCTCAAGCACTTTTCCTGCTTTGACCTCCCAAAGTGCTGGGATTACAGGCATGAGCCACCGTGTTTGGCCCCTCCAGCACTTAAAAAAAAAAATTAAAAAGAGACAGGGTCCCTATGTGTTGCCCAGGCTGGTCTTGGACTCCTGGGCTCAAGTATTCCTCCTGCCTTGGTCTCCCAAAGTGCTGTGCTGGGATTACAGGCATAAGCCATTGCACCCGGCCCCCTTTAGCATTTTTATAAGAGTTTAACCCCAGCCATGAGAATGGAGTCCTAATGATTTAATCATCCCTAAAAGACTCACTCTTAATACCATCACACTGGGTCTTAGGTTCTAACACATGAATTCTAGGGGAACACCAACATTCAGACCATAGCAGGAGGTTAGAACCAGATATAATCTAATTTAGAAAAATTAAGCATCACATAGACATCTCTTTTATCATGGTATTATGAAGGTATATTATACTTATATTTATCACTTACTTCATCTTTATCACTCTTTGTAGTAGGTATCGCTTATTCTTTTTACAGAAAGAGGAACTGCAACCCAAAGAAGTGAATATATGTTTAATGAGCTAACACAGAAGAAGAAACCAGGGCTGGAGAACCCCCTGTATTGTGAGGGGTCATTTGGAATCACCTTACCTGGCTTAAACCAGCAAACAAGAAGGAAGGAAATATATTGACTAATATAGTAGACAAGTCTGGGGTTAAGACTGCAATCAGGCTGCACAGTTGATTCAGGGGCTCAGTTAAAGCCATCAGGATGCTGTTTCCCTCCGTTCATCTCTATTGTATGCTTCCTCATTTTCAGGCTTCTTGTGGTAGCAGGATGCCTCCCAGCAAGTTCAGACCTAAAACTTTCCAGATTCAAGTGCCCCTAAAGATGTGGTGGCTCTCACAAAAGTCCCTGCCAAATCGTATTGTGTCTTTCAGGTCACATATCCATCTCTGAGTCTGTCACTGGGAGAATGGGATGCTTTTTTGGGCCAGGCCTGACTTACATACCCATCTGGGACAATAGGACTTTCTATGGGGACAACTTCATCTGTACATGGACAGAGACTGAAGAATGGAGGTAATCTCTCCAGGATTGAGTATTGTTGAGTAGAGGTATAGTTGATTTCCAGTGGTAGAAATGATAACTCCAAAGATGACATTTTATTGCTCGATTGGATAGTACTCAAATTTTCATCTATTAAGTAATTCATTTGAACATTCCTGATGTTACGTCTCCTGTTTTCTGTTCTTTTGACCAGTCTTAACATCTTATTTAACATAATTAATTAATGAGTTAAACAAATCTTTAACATCTGTTCACTTTGTGTGAAAGTCATGTTTTTAACTTTCTTTTTTCTGAGACAAGGTCTCACTTTGTTGCTCAGGCTACGGTGAAGTGGCATGATCACAGCTCACTGCAACCCTGACCTCCTGCACCTCAAGCGATCCTCCTGCCTCAGCCTCCCAAGTAGCTAGAATTACAGGGGGCTCCACCATGCCTGGCTAAGTTTTTAACTTTTTGAAAATTGTATTTCAACAATTGAGAGGAAGCTATCTTCCTCTCAATATCTTCAGGGATATCATAGCTTTAAATTTAGCTAACATTTTAAACAACTTGCCATCCAGGTTAGCCAGACTTCTTGAAAGTGGTTCCTCCAGCCCCCAGCCAAGCTGCCCTGGCAGATGCTATCTGGAATTGAGATGAGCTATTCCTTCTGATTCCTGCCCAAATTGTAGATTAGTGAGCAAAATAAATGAATGGTACTGTTTTAGGCCACTCAGTTTTGGGGTTATTTGTAACACAACAATAAATGAATGATACAAGGAGACTTTCCTTTACATACATCTTTGTCTGAAATTTTTACAACAAACCCTTGTTACATTTAAAATTTTGCTGTTGTTGTTATTTTTTCTGAGACAGAGTTTTGCTCTTTTGTTGCCTAGGCTGGAGTGCAGTGGTGCAATCATGGCTCACTACAACCCCGACCTCCTGGGCTCAAGCCATCCTCCTGCCTCAGCCTCTCAAGTAGCTGGGACTACAGGTGTGTGCCACCATGCCTAGCTAATTTTTAAATTTTTTTGTAGAGACAAGGTTTCACCATCTTGCCCAGGCTGGTCTTGAACTCCTGAGCTCAAGTGTTCCTCCTGCATCAGCCACTCAAAATGTTGGAATTACAGGTGTGAACCACCGTGCCTGGCCTACAATTTTTGAATACATATTTTGAGGAGAAATTAAAATTAGAAACGTAGCAAGAGTTTCTTTATGTACTTCCTTTACTTATATCCTAAGTGATATTCAATTTCAAAGTCATTCTGATTGTCAAAAGATATTTCTTCAGCAAATACTGCTATGACAGTTACTCTTGATTTCTTAGATCATTTTTCACTGAAGAGAACAGAAAAGGTAAGGGAGGATGAAAGCTGTATCTGGACTATAAGGAAAGTAAATATTATCGAGGGCTGAATTTATTGTTCATTTTCTTTCCTGCTTGATCAATGCTCCTTTCCTGGTATCATGTTCTCCAAACTTCAGGTGAATGGATCAACCCTTTCCCTATTCTCGGTTTGGAGAAAGTGTTTTCCTGGGTTATATTTTTCATTTATAAGATATCCCCACCTATTGAAGGTGGGGGATTGGGGTGAGGCTATTTTTGCTTCAGAACTCATTGGTCATTCCATTGTTCCTCAAGAGTGGCTCCACTATGCAAAGTGAGGGCTGGCTGGTTCTGGAGCTGGTCTTTCTCAGGCCCTATCATGCCCTCTACACCTCACCTGTGTGCCCCGCTGAGAGCCTGCTTAGGCTTCAAGGCCAACTCAGATGCCCTAACTGGAAATCTCTTGATCTTGCCTGGTATTTAATTCCACTTCTTTTTGAAAACTAATTTTCCTTTGCAGAAACACCACTCCCCTACTTCAGTCACTATGGCTTGGTTGGGGCTGATTCCCTTCTCTCTCTCCAAGGGTAAACATACGACCCAGGCCCAACTAAGCCTGCATAATCCACCCCTTCAGTTACAATGGTTGGCTCATAGACAGGCAACTAAGCCGGTCCAGTGACATGCAGCCCTGGGTCTTCTGCTGGGATTAATGGGAAGGAGGTGACCCTTTCCAGTAGGCTGAATCCCAGTTTGTGTGATTTCAAAGACAATGAGGTAGTACAGAAATTGTCTCATCAGCTCGGGGAAGTGAGAATTTACTAACCCCCTCCTCAGAGATTGGAGGGGGCACAGAGAAATGATGGTGGGAGTTTGTAGTCTGAGATTGAAACCAGGCTTTGAATAATGTGAGTTGTGCTAGTTGAAGTCATGGAGAAATAGCAGAAAAGGCTCCGTCTGAACATTGAGAAACACCTTCCCTAACGGGTAAGAGAAAACAGAGGAGCTCAAAGAGGAACTTGCAGAAGGCACCAGAGGTATGGTGGGCACAGTTTCCAGGCAGCCTTCAATCATCCCTATCTCCTGATAGTTACACCCTGTGTCCTACTCTCCTTTTGAGTGTGGCTAGATCTAGTGACTGACTGCTTTTAAATTTTTTTTTTTTTTTTTAATTTTTACTTTCTGGAGATAGGGTCTTGCTCTGTCACCCAGGCTGGAGTGCAGTGGGGCAATCATGGCTCACTGCAGCCTTGACCTCCCAGGCTCAAGAGATTCTCCTACCTCAGCCTCCTGAGTAGCTGGGACCACAGGCAAGTGCCATCTCGCCTGGCTAATTTTTATATTTTTTGTGGAGACACGGTCTTGCCATGTTGCCCAGGCTTGTTTCAAGCTCCTGAGCTCAAGCTATCCACTTGCCTCAGCCTCCCAAATTGCTGAGATTACAAGAATGAGCCACTGTGCCTGTGACTTACTTCTAACCCACAGAATAGAGCAACAGTGAGAGGATGTCAATTCTGTGATAGATTGCAAAATATTGTAAGTTCCTAGCAGTCTTTCTCATTGGTTTCAATAAAAAAAAGCTGCCATGCTGGAGGGACCCATGAGGCAAAGAACTGAGAGCAGCCTTTAGCTAACAGCCAGCAAGGAATGAGGCGCTTGGTCCAGCAATCATAGAGAAACTGAATCCCGCTGATGATCATGAGGGTGAGCTTGGAAGCAGATTCTGTCCCAGATGAACTTTGATTGTGTCTTGTTAGAAACCCTGGACCAACTCCTTGATTGCACCTGTGAGAGGCCCTGAAGCGGAGGACCCAGCTAAGGTGTGTCTGGATTTCTGACCCACAGAAACTGAGATCATAAATGTGTGGTTTTAAGCCCCTAAGTTTTGGAATACAGTCGATCTTCATTATTCACAGATTTTGCACTTGCAAATTTGCTTACTCGCTAAAATTTATTTGTATCCCTGAAATCAGTACTCCAGCACTTTCACAGTCATTTACGGCATCTGCAGAGCAGTGAAAAATTTGAATTGCCTGAGATACATGCTCCCTGCTGAAGTCGCACAAGGTAAAGCTCTGTCTTCTTGTTTCAGCTCTCAGCAACAAGTATCCTTTTCACAGTCCATGTAGTTTCCTGTATTTGTGTTTTTGTTTTTTGCATTGTTGCGCTTTTTGTTGATTTTACTGTTTAAAATGGCCCCCAAGCTAGTGGGGGCTATTTGGTATTCCTAAATGCAAGGAGGTTGTGATGTGCCTTATGGAGAAAATACCTGTTGCAGAAGCTTCATTCAAGCGTGAGTTACGTTCAGGCTGTTGGCTGTGAATTCAGTGTTATCAAGTGAACGATATACATTAAATACAATATCTTTAAACTGAAAAACACATAGAACAAACTTATGTATTGACCGGTTGCCCGAGAAGCAATGGATCAGTATTCACTAACTCAGTGTTCTTGGTGACTTTATAGGACATAACTACTGTGGAAAATGAGAGTCAACTGTAATTTGTTAATACAGCAATAGATATTGAATACTGTGGGAAAGCAGAGTAATTCAGCTCACTGGTCTAAGGAGGAAGTTTCACAAGGAAAGCGTGATCCAGTGTTAAGGGCTATAGGTCTCTCACTAGAGGTAAGGCTAGAGAGATCATGGGTAGCAGTTATTGGTGTCTAATGTCTAAGTATCATTGGAATGGTTATATATTGAGAAGAAATAATTTTGTCTGGTTAAAGAGGGTTATTTTGAATGGATGTGAATGAAACTATCTAGGAAAATCAGGCTCGTGAGGCAATCTGCTTGCTCCGTAAAGCCCACAGCTGTGTGAGGATTGATGCGTCAAAAGGCACCAGCTCTGAATTAAAAGTTCCATGACTGCACAGGATGACGCAACCCAGGGCGGGCTTCTGGCACGCTGCAGCACATGGACACAGCCAGCACAGGGACACTGCACACACAAGAGAAGCTGTAGAAGGGAATGGCTCCTCAGGGACCCACAGTGCCCCACCACAGCTTTTCTGTAATCTATGACTGAAAGTCTTGGCTTCCACGACTGAAGTTGTCTTCATTTTATTTATTTTTAACTTCAGCTTATAAAAGGCCCCTTATGATTTTGATTTTTAATTAGGCTCCCAACTTTATCCCTGATCTCCATGCCCTACCCTTACCTAAATGAGTGTGTTAAGTCGTTAAATACACATGGATTTTGGATAATACGTAGTTTTGTGTGTGTATGTTTAACAGTTATGTAAGTGGCACTGTGCTATAAACATCAAGTTTGTTCTTTTTCCACTCTACCCTATGATTTAAGTATTGCTTTATGAACATATAGTATGTTGCTTCTCACAGCTGTGGTATACTAAAAGGTGTATTCAGCACGATTTACCCAGCCCTTTCCCTAGTGCTGGACACCTAGCCCACCTCCAGTTTCCACCACCATAGTTAGGTACGAGAGCAGAATGAATGTAGCAGTACGTCTTGTAGTTGAATGTCCTTCCTTTGCCTGCAATTACTTGTCAGCCTTTTCTTCTGTTTCTTCCCTTTCTTGGGTAGAGGACAGTATCTACCAGAACTCATTTTTAGATCATGAGAACATGCAATGTCTCACTTCTTGTAGAGCAATTTCTCCTTTGGCTAGTCCAACAACTTTCTCAGAGGTACACATGTGTTTATTAAGTTAAAAAAAATAGCACAGTGGTAATTCTCAACTCTGGTTTTGCCTGAAGGTTGTGAAAATGGGGAAAAAACCCCAACTAAAAATAAAATGATATTTAATACATTTTAATTTAAAAATAAATATATGCCATAAAAAGGCAAGGGGAAGAGAGAGGAAAAGACAAAAATCAAGTAACCATGAAACATGGAGATGTTTCCAAAGTAAGAAATCGCTTATCCAGAGAGTAAACAACAGTTTGAAAGCTTGGTGTATTGAACTCTGAGATAGGAAAGGCAAAAATGAAGAGAGAATAAAGTTTGGGTGTACAGAAAAACCAAAATGTATACAGTCCTCCAGTACCAAGTGCCAAGCTAGATTGATGTTGAGATAAAACTGCTGCAAAGTGAAGCCAGAGAAAAATTCTTGCTGACTCAAAGAAAGAAAACCATCACATGCAGAATCAATTTTTATTTCTGAATTATACAGTGAGGCTATATAGATATATTGTGTCATTAAAGACTTTTATATTATTAATCTACATTATGGAGAATTTATTTACCAAAACGAAGTCTAACAGACACTTTATTCTGAGCAATCCAATACATGATAGAAAAACCTTTAGATATATAAAAGATTAATTTGTGCACATCTAAATGTTTCTAAGGGAACAAACTACTGAGGCATTGTGATAAGACGAGAGTTGCAAACATAGTACCATAACTGAATATTTAAAATTACATCTTAACAAAGGCTAGGAGTAGTGACTTCCTCACACACCTCAGAGAATGTCTTAGAGAGTAACCCCATAGAACATTGTATGGCTTCAACAGAAACTTCAGCATTTTCTTCCACACTGAGCTACTGCCCTCAAACAAACTTTCTCACTCCTTGACAGTATCTTCTGTGCAAATTTCTGTTCTTTCTCTTAATCAAGGAGCTTTGAGAAACAATACTTTTGCCCCAATGACCCCTTGGTTCCCTTAACTACAGATCTATAGGAGAAATGCAAAGCAGTTCCCAGAAGTCAGAACCAAAGCAAGAATGTTCAGAGTGCAAGAGCTAGAGAGCTAAATCATGTGAATGTTTACCTCTGTCTACCTATCTGCTTAGGGATTATTTTTCTAGGATTCATCTAGGATTCTATTTACTTGGGGTGAATTTACATGGTAGCTTTTCCCTAGCACATGCAATTAAATTAATTTGTCTTTTAAGATAATAAAATAGCAGATACCTAAATATCAGAGTGGTTATGCAGCCTACAGAACAGCTGAAACAAAATCACTGGGACAAATGCCCATAATTTTCATGTAGGAAGATGAGGCTTCAAACAGCATACCACCTGAGTAGTTTTCCATAGATGAGCTGGACAAGTTAAAAATATATATATAAATGGTGAGATTGTTGCTGTGTCTGTTTGGCTATAACAAGAGCCCTCTATGAACAGCTCTACGCCCTCAGGTTTGCACCACTACACTGAACACTGGATTTTTCATTACTTCCTGTGACAGGGTGACCATGGAATTCATTTTACAAAATGGGATGCTACTGAGTGAAAGTAGCAAATAGGTGAACAAACAGGAATATTGGGTAACTGTATTTACGTCAACACTGTGTTCTGGGAGAGGCGTAATTTGGGCTTTCAAAAGTGGAGGTGGGCTGTGGGAGGGGGTGGGCTGTAGGGTTTTTCTGTCCAACAAGCCAGATGTTATGAAGGAGGAGATCCAACAGAACATACAATTCAACAAGATACTCGCTTGAAAGGATCAAGAGGAGAAAAGAGAAAACGATGGAGGCTTATGGAGGAAAGAGGGCTGAACTGCGTGTGTGTGGGCACGTGCGGAAGGACAGGAGGAGACAGGTGAAGCAATGAGGTCAGAGAAACTCAATCACCTGTGCAAAGATGTCTACTTTAAAGTAGTTACAAGCTCCTTCTACCCAGGACTCCAAATATCCTGGACAGCTCTCCCCAATGAATTTTCCACCGTGAGACTAGGGTGGAACCGCTCTCACCCCTTCATTTTTATTTCTGCCAGCTTCTTTGTAATAGGAGACACTGGAGACTAAGAATGGTTCCCAGAGTGAGGCACGGACTTCAGCCAACACCTGTATATACTAAAGAAGTGCTTCTAAGAAGGCTTCATTTTGGCAATTGCAACCTAAGCAGTGATTTTGTGGCTAGGACTCCTCATGTTTTTCAGCAAGCCATTTCTTTTATTTCACTGTCTGTGGATGTCAAAACATTGATTTTTGACAAAAATAAATTAGTTTGCAGCCTCATTTGTCCCTTCTGTTAGAGAAACTATCTAAATACAAATTGGGGTGGAGTAGGAAAGGATGCGTTTGCTAGAGCAGGGGTCAGCAAACTTTTTCTGTAAACATAGTCAATGTTTTAGGCATTGTGGGACATACGGTCTGCTGAACTGCTCAGCTCTGTGGCTGTAGTGTGAAAGTAGCTGTAGACAGTACAAAAACAAGTTTGTGTGGCTGTGTTTCAGTAACACTTTATTTATCGGTACTAACATTTGAATAATTTTCATGTGTCATGAAATATTCAAAAAAAATTTTTCCAACCCAAAATGTAAAAACCATTCTTAGCTTGCAGTGGTGAGCTAGACTTAGCTGTGGTTTGCCACCCTACCTCACTAGAGGCCTACAGACTTGAAATCTTGTTGGCATTTTAAAGGGCATATGAAGACTATAAAGGAAATATTTTGTACATGAAAGTACATACTCATATTTAATTTTAAGCCTATGATCAGATTACAGTGTTTTAAAGCAGATCACTTTTTATAATGCATGCGAGAGAGGAATTCATGAATAACTGAATGCTACCAAATGATTTTTGAGTAGGCCACCTTGCACTTGAGTTCTTGGCACTTAAAAGGTAACCTCTGGAGCTGAGTTTATGGCCTGAAGCTCAGAGAGCTACCAAACATGCAACACGGATTCTTAAATTTCACAATGTGGTGGTCACCAACATTCATCAGGAAAATGATCTGTTAAAAGACCAATTTACATAAAATATAACGCCCAATTTGACAACTAAAATAAAGTTGACGTGGATTAGAAAGCCCGGCTTCCCTTTGAGAAGTTAAAGGAGATTCTGGTAAACAAGAACAAAACGGGCACTTAGCTAATGATGGTTTTACACCTTGCGTGGTTTGTGGCTGTCCTAGTCAGGCTTAGGATTTTAAAGGTGGAGTCAAACAGGGGAAACTTTCCTGGGGAGAGTTGAGCCCTGTGTACTTTAAACCTAATGCAATCACCAAAAGGAAATCCAGCTAATCCATGGAAACAAATCCACTCATACTTAACAGTGGATTAAAGGTATCTTACTGGTAAACACCAGTCTAAGGGACAAAGTATCACTGCACTGTGTTAATGAAGTATTGAAATGGAAGGTCCTACTTTCTTGCTAAGGCTCAACTAAAATCTTTGAGGCACATAATTGGCAAAATAGGAAAGTACACACAATTTCATAAAATATCTTAAGAGTAAACAAACTTTCTTTCTATTTTTCCCCTTAGAAATTTAGAATGGCACCAGGTAGTGCAAAGTGGAAAAAGGTAACATCAGCCCTGTCTCTTTCAGGTAGATATGTTTCAACAGAGCCATGAACCAGAAAAGCATCCTCTTCTTCCAGCGTGGCCAACTAAGGCTTTTCTTTCAGCTTCAAGTCAATACTGCAAAGAAAAGAAAAAGAGAGAGAAACATGAGAAACCAAATGAGAGACATTTAGTAATGATTTGGGTAGCACTGTGTTTGCTTTTTTCCTCAAAGGACATACTGAAAATATTTAAATCATGCAAGTTTCTTATAATAGAAAAATCTGGTAAAACCCAATCCTCCTCTTGTCAGGCTTTTCTCCAACATATGAAATCTGTTTAGTTCTACAAAATCGTTTCTGGAAGCATTTTACACCTTTTCAAAATGATCCGGGGAGGTAAAAAACTCATGTAAAGGCTCATTCCCAAAGTCAATTAAGATAAGGAGCATTAGTGTATTCCAGAAATCATGCCATTTTATTTATTTTTAATAAGTGACCTTTCCTTGTGAAGCAAACAAATGTTCTGCCTCAAGTAAGTAATGTCTGACAAGCACTAAATAGTAAGAAATGGTAAACAATAAAACACCACCAAACATTTTCTAGGAGCCAAAGGAATTGACTGAAAGGGGTTAGCCTACCTTACTGAGATGGATGTTTATAACTAAAGAAAAGCTTGTTTTTCAGAAGGTCAAATGGGTTCCCAAGTATCTGAGGAGTAAGCCTAAAACTTACTCGAATCACATGTCTCTCTTCTGCCTCTTAGAGAACACAGCACAACTTCCTACCGCATCCACCCAAGAGGAAGAAAACCAAAAGCCAGTAAATAGAGGAAGAATTTCAGTTGCGATAAAAGAGAACCTATTAGTTTGCAAAGGGTGATTTGGCACGTTATCTGTGGATTTTGCTTATCTCTGCTCCCTGAGCCATAAGCTTGCATGTTGCAAAGGTTACTGTGCTTTACTTGTGGAATTTGCGGCAGCTGAGCAGTGTTCATTCTAGAAGCTTTGCAAATAAAGCCACTGGTAACTCACGCTGCCTGCCCATCCAGTTTACAGTAGTAAAGTGTCTTTCCTTTGAAATATAGTCAGCAATTCCGTCACTTATTAGCAGTGGGGACTTGGCCAAGTCACCCACCTTCTCTAAGTTTCCATTTCTGTATCTGTAAAACGGAACGGTCATACCGCTCTCACAGCTTGCTAATGAATAAGTCTAAAGCATTTTCATTGTACATAATGAACATATCATAATGTCTGTTATTATTAGCAGCAATACTACCTCGGTGGTTTTTTTTGTTGTTGTTTTGTGTTTTTTTGTTTTTTGAGATGGAGTCTTGCTCTGTCGCCAGGCTGGAGCTCAGTGGTGCGATCTCGGCTTACTGCAACCGCCGTCTCCTAAGTTCAAGCGACTCTCCTGCCTCAGCCTCCCGAGTAGCTGGGATTACAGGCAGATGCCACCATGCCCAGATAATTTTTTGTGTTTTTAGTGAGACGGGGTTTCACCATGTTGGCCAGGATGATCTCGATCTCTTGACCTCGTGATCCGCACACCTCAGCCTCCCAAAGTGCTGGGATTACAGGCATGAGCCAACATGCCCGGCCCTCAGTGTTTTTTTGAAATGAGAAAATAGCTCTTTGCTTTATTACCCTACTTGCAACAATCTTGTCTCCTTTGGAAAGCCAAAATCATCATGAATATTTCTAGTTTTCAGGCCCTCTGACTTGTTTTCTTACCTGCAGAGTTTGCTTTAGAGGTATCCTCTTTTTATCCACTGTGACCCTGAGATCTTTTTCATATACCTTTACAAAACAGGTCATTTAAAAAAAATATTGTTTTTGCTTTTAAAAGGTTCTTCCTGTTCCTAGAAATCTGTAGTAAGTTTGATTTGGTGATTGGAAATTTGATTCTTTCTCTCACGGTGTTGGTTGACTTTTTCCCATAGATGAAGAGAATATTTACTAAACCAAAATTTGAGGCACATTGTCTAAAAACTGTGAGAGTGGGTCAGAATATGTGAAATAGTCTTGGAAGCTTAAAAGAACATGGTCGCCTTGTTTCACCATCGGGCCCCTGAGCTAACACTTACACCAGGATGCCCATCTCGATTATTTTTCGTACTGACTTTTTTGTAAATCTTCTAGGATTTAATTCATCCCTTCAGCTTTTGTTAACTCAAAAGCTAAAAGACTAGAACCTGTTTACCCAGTTTATGAAATAAATGAGATAGTCAAAAGTGAACAATTTTCTTGTAAGTAAATACAGGAGACCACTTGGAAGGTTAATATTTGAGAGAACAGCAATGTTGTGGAGTTAACAAAGCTATTAACAATGATGCTAATTTAAGCTTCTTCAAATAGAGCCACTCTTGATCACTGTACTTTAAACAAATATGTAAAAATATAAAAAGGCATGTTGCAAGTTTTGGAACATGAAGAAATTCATAAAATCCAAACCTAAAAGGGAAGGAGACAAGCACCCAGGGCTATTTAAAAATAAATAAATAAATAAATAAAAGTATCCTTTTTGGAAAAAAGAATACTTTTAATTAGAATTGAATATTCTTAATCCTCAGGCAAATGGGCTTAGTTTTCTATAAGCAACTTTTTCCTGAGACAGAGCAACCTTCTGATAATTTTACAATAGGCCATTTTTGTGTCTCACACGTATTAAATGAGGTTCCTTACAAACTGTCAGACAATATTGTTTAATGATGAATAAAAACATTTGCATTTTATGTAGAAAGAAGAAAATGGGCATAACCTTCCCTTCTGTCTCTGAGGAAAATGAGAGGCCACTACAGTAACAGCACACACTCCATCTTATTCTTGGACTGATCGAGCCCATTGGAAGAACCCTTGCCCATTTTGCAGTGTATTCATTCAACACTAGCTCTGGAAGGTGTAAAATGCTTCCACACAGAACGCTCCTCTGTCCTTGATGGCCTACAGTGTAAAGGTGCCAGAAGAAGTAAATGCAGCCCTTATTCTAATACCAAAGAAAGCCAGAAATCCAGGACTGGAAGTCAGAAAAAAAAAAAAATTCTTGGCTACTCTTGCCCCTTATCCTGATCTCATCATCCACACTGTGATCTTGTGCCTCTTAAGGGCTCAGGAAAGAGAGGGCTGAAGAAAGGGAAGACTTGAGAAGAATATGTTCTTCTAAAAAGTGGGAAGTAACAATAACAATTTGTAGTATCCCTCCCTCCTCCATGCCCAGCCCTGAAATGAACCCAGACAGGAAGCAATGGTTGCGCTCTTCCCAACCAAACAGCCCTACATAGGAATAAGAAGCAAGACAGACAAGGCAAGCAAAGAAGTGGGTAAGCCCCAAGATGTAGCAGCGATGGGCCAGCCATTGGCTGGGCTTCCACATGTGCCCTCTCTGCTGCTTGTTAACTGTGGGCTCTGTTAACTGCTCAAGGGGGTGCTGTTTTGCTGAGAGAAGAAATAGTTGCAAAAAGAATTATCGTGGACTGGGGAATTGAGGTATTATTGCTTTGCAGAATTTCATGTGCCAATTTCCTTGAAGCAATTGTTATCTTCATCTAAAAGAGGTGGGACAACAGTGACCTTTGGAAAAATAGCTGTGTGATTTCAAAGGTCTCTCTATAGTCTTTGTTCTTTTTTTTAAAATTTTATTTAGAAAAAATAAATTTTCCTTGCAGAGCAGGGCTAACTCATAGGCATGCATCCAGAATTGGCCCAGTCTTTGCTCTTTGTGAACTTTTTCAGTTGGGACTGTCTCTGGAGTTTTTGTGCCTAAACTTCCTTTAAGTTGCAAGGTCAACATGGCAAATGTGAAGATATTTCACTATAATTTTCCAACTTCCTTTTGGACCTCAACGGAAAGGAGGTCCAAAGACAGCAAAAGGTGACAATAGAGATGAGACACATTTAAAACTGATCTTTCCCCTCTGCTTCCTGATTGCTAGGAACAAGGACAATGTTAAATTCTCCACAACTCAAACCAAATTGGAAGCTCCTTGTCGGATGACCAAGTTCTCTCTGAAAGCTTGCTGGTGACCACAGTTTATTCCCTGAAACTGACTTGGCCACTAATTCTCTCTGTTCTCTTAGGTGAATAGTTTTGTCTTTCATTAAATTGGAAGTGGTACACCCATCTAGCATTAAGACCACCTCTTTCTGATTTAAAAACCATTGGCCCTGGAGCTATACTGCCAAGGTCCAAATTCCAGCTCTGGGCCATTTTTACAGCTGTAAAACAGTGGACTGCTCAGATCGTCTCTCCATGCCTCTCTTTCCTCATCTGTGAAATGTACCTCATAAACTTATTCTGAGGATTAAAATCAGACACTGCGTGTGAAGCTTTTTACAGTCTGGAACGTGGTTAAGAACTCACTACATGTCCAATTTCTACTTCTCACAGGATGGCAGTCCTCTAAATAGATCATTCCTACAGTCTCATACAGGCTCAAATTCCTCCTGGATGTTGCAAAACAAGCACATTTTCTCTCCATCCACCAAAGTATTAAATGGAAGTTCCAACTTCCACTAATTAAAATAGAGATGATGTCATTCAGAAAGCAGAATTGCATTCCTCTTGCCCAAATGTTCTTACATCTGGTCCTAATATTCATTTTCTTCCCATTTTTGGATTGGAAAAATAGAATGCCATGTCCATAGGTTGTCCTTTAGAAATTTAAGGGGTGATCGTGAATGAAATGGTGTGAAGCTGGCAAATATAGCTTCAGGT
The DNA here is from genome assembly GCF_029281585.2 of Gorilla gorilla gorilla. Taxonomy (NCBI): domain Eukaryota; kingdom Metazoa; phylum Chordata; class Mammalia; order Primates; family Hominidae; genus Gorilla; species Gorilla gorilla. Next base: position 72,827,585 of record NC_073237.2, read on the forward strand.
TTCTAATTTCAGGAATGGAGCACAGGAAAGCTGAACATCTAAACAGGGTTTACCCAGTCCTCAGTGTGTTTTCTTTCAGAGCCCAGCCATACAACACTACAAGTAACCACATAGCTGTTATTGATGGTGAATTCTTACTCCTTCTCCATAGAAGACATTTCTGGATCATTGTAAAGGCAGCTAGTTCTGAGTGCAAGGAAAAAATAGGAAGCAGTCAACATTTCCCCACTGTCACCACTGTGAAAGTACAACAGATTTGAGGCATTTGAAACTGTTTAATGTGGTCCCATTGCTAATACTGAACAAATCCATACCTGAACAGATGATGAGATTAAGCTGTAACCCTTACCATCAGTTTTGAAATACAAGTGATTGCCCATGATATAAAAACACAAAGCAAAGATTAAAAACTCCAAACACCTCCAGTGGTCTCTTCTGTCCTCATTTTTCCCTGCCTTTTCAATTTGTCTTATTCAGAGGACATATTACAAAATTGTTTTGGTACCCCAAATAATAAAATACACAAAGAGGAAAATCCCTCTCAAGCAGCCTAATTTTATTCACCCATGAACACAGTTAATTTTCAGTTTTCACGAGAATGAGGATTTCCCAATACACTGAAAGAAAAAATGTCAACGTCAGCTCTCCTCGTTGTTGTTACAGAAATAACAGGACACTTACCACTCCATACAGCTGAGCTGTGTCCAGGTGATACAAATGAATCCTACCATTTACCTCAACTGAGTATGCCCAGAAAACAAATGTAACCTTATAAAATAATAAATAAAAGTGTTTTTATGGCATTTATGTTTTTTGTGTAGTATTAGCTGTTTTTGATATTTCATACTGGTGTGATTTCTCTGTTAGCAAATTTCAAATTTGCTTCCTATTAATTCTTGATGAATACTCATTACACCTCAACTTTTATACCCCTCCCATAATTTTTTTTTTTTTTTTGAGACAGAGTCTTGCTCTGTTGCCCAGGCTGAAGTGCAGTGGCACTATCTCGGCTCACTGCAACTTCTGCCTCTCAGGTTCAAGCGATTCTCCTGCCTCAGCCACCCAAGTAGCTGGGACTATAGCTGCATGCCACCATGCCCGGCTAATTTTCATATTTTTGGTAGGGGTAGGGTTTTGCCATGTTGCCCCAGGCTGGTCTCAAACTCCTGGACTCAAGCGATCCTCCTGCCTCGGCCCCCAAAGTGCTGGGATTACAGGTGTGAGCCACTGTGCCCAGCCTTCCATAAATATTTTATTGTTGACAAACAAACACTATTCTATTTAAAGAGCTTCTGTGATCCTTTTTAAGTGCAGTTGTCCTCTTAGTAATATAATTTCACAAGCTAATTTATCTGTTTGCACATAAGAGGATCCATGATGAAGGTCAGGTGTTTTGTTGAAAATGACAGGAGGCTATCTCCCCAGGTGAGATAGCAACCTTCCTTTCTCACTCCCCACCCTTCTTGCTGGTGGTCTGATATTTTTATAGGGAATATTTGGCAATTCCAGTGAGCAAGGACAGTCAAGTAAGTGTTGACAGTGTGCTAAAAAAAAAAAACCTAGCAAAGCTGGAATGGAATCAAGAAAGGGCAATCTTCCAAACTCAGCTTTTCTGCTTTTTAATTTTGAGTAATCCTCCCAAGGAAAACAGCAATTTGCAAACCCTTTAATACTGTCACTCCAAAGGCAACACATGGATGCTTCCCAATTTTCAAAATAAGAATGGGTCTAGGTATACTATTTATCCTTCAGAAGTATAATACTTTCTTTCCTGTATACAGCTAAGGTTTTAAAGAAAAGATAAGGTAGGCTGAGGAAATCACCTTTTGAAGTCAATTAGAGTTGGGGTGCAGTTTGAGTGGTGGTATGTGTGTGTGTGAGGGGAGAGGGAGAGTGTTGAGAAACTAGTGGGCATAAAGCAAAACAGTGGACAGATAGGTTTTGTTCCCCGACCAAGTGTACGTTTGCCTTTGGTTAGACCTAGCCTGAAGCTTTCTGAATAAGTCATGTGGAAAGTCAGGCGCATCTGTCAACAGGAAGAACCTGGGCATATCTGGCTTCTAACCATAGATCTGCAGTGATCATGTTTATCATACAGTCTCTCCTAGAATTCAGGGGCTACTTCAGAGGCTAAAAGGTAGTTGAAAAAATGTTGCTGGTAGCCGAGATGGTGGGATTCTAAGGCATTCCAATCACCTGTGGGGTCAACAGAGTAGAATTTTTTCTCTGTACACATTTTCAAATGTGCAAATATATTTCAATTCCTCATACATGTGATGTTACCATCAAAAAGGTAAGATCAAAAGATCCTAGAGGGAGGATTCTTCAGGCAGATGGCTTACCCACTGAATCCAAAGCAAGAGCATAGACTTCCAAAACAAATCTGATTATTTTTATTTGGCCCTTGACTTTTAGGCAGTGATTCTCAAAGCTGGGTCCTGAGACCAGCAGCATCAGCATCACTGGGAACTTGTTAGAAATGCAGACTTTTTTTTTTCTTGAGACAGGGTCTCACTCTGTTGCCCAGGCTGGAGTGTAGTGGTAAGATCAATTAGCTCACTGCAACCTTGAACTCCAGGGCTCAATGGATCCTCCCACCTCAGCCTCCCATGTAGCTGGGACTGCAGGCACATACCACCATACTTGGCTAATTAAAAAAATTTTTTTTTGTAGAGATGGAGTCCTGCTATGTTGCCCAGGCTGGTCTCTAACTCCTGGCCTCAAGCAATCCTCCCCACTCAGCCTCCCAAAGTCCTGGGATTACAGGGCTGAGCAACCTCACCTGACCAGAAATGCAGATTTTTAGGCTCCACTCTAGAGCTGCTGAATCAGAAACTTTGGGGGTGAGACATGGGATTTTGTGTTTTACCATGTGCTCCAGGTCACTGCAATGCACAATAAAGTTTGAGAACCCACTGCTGAACAGCAATGAACTGACTCTTATGCAAATTCATTAGTTTATGCAGCATAAATTTACTGAGCATCTACTATGTACTAGGCACGAGCATAGTGCTTCCTTTAGGAGGGAGATCAAAATGTCTCAGGACCCTCTAAGCCATTTAGACACATTGGGAGAGGGTAGGTAGGGGTAAGGAAGAGAACAAAATAGTGGATGTGAGAGAAAAAAGAGAAAGCTACAAAACTACCCAAAAACAATAATCATTTTACTGTGGCAGCTAAGCAGAAACAGTATAAATATAGACGAAAAAAATTATTAAAAGCAGCAAGATTTCATGGTAATAATGAAAGAAACATGACAATATGACTTTATGACAGGTTTGTCTGAAAAATTATTGATGTTCTTTCCCCCTATCTTTTGTCTTGAAAATAGGGCTTTAATTTCATAAATATGTTATCATCCTGAAAAAATAAATCTGAAAGAGAACTCTCACTGAGAGTTCTCTCTCTAGGAAATCTCATGATACAAAGCAATTTGAGTGCAGATAAATGCTAAAGGGATGTTACACCAACACTCAGTTCCTTGATTACTAGTATTTTCCTTACTTCCACAACTTCTTATTTGTGACAGTTGGGATCAAGACTAAGATTTTTTAGAATAAAAAATTACACAGTTTTGAGTTTCGTTATCTAATTGGGTGTCAGTTATCTTGAAAGAAAATGAGAAGATTGGAATATTGTAACAGTAAACTCCACTAATGCTAAACTTTCTAAAGCAAAAACCTATCCTTTAATTTTTAACACAAAAGATTGGCACACTACAAGCAAATAATCCTATAGGTTATTATAATAAAAATGTACCATAGGGGAAAAATGTCTAAATGGATTGTTTTAATGAGGAATTGGCATTTACAACTATGCAGAAAATGTCTATTAGTTAGATTTTATTTATTCAGAATTTATAGCTGTTAGGACATTGTCCAGGCCTTCTGCTTTTGCAATGTCTATTAAAATGGGAGCTGGTTTTAAAAATTAACAGCATAAGCAACATTTAAAATGGGGAAGAAACTTAATGTGCTTAATTCAGCAAACTTTTCAAATAGTACTTGGTTATATCTAACATGTATTATCAGAAAATTTCTTTGTAACTTGGAAACGAGAAAAGAGGATGACTGGATTTTTTTTTTTTTTTTTTTTTTTTTTTTTTGAGATGGAATCTCGCTCTGTCCCCAGGCTGGAGTGCAGTGGCATGATCTCGGCTCACTGCAATCTCCGCCTCCCAGGTTCAAACGATTCTCCTTCCTCAGCCTCCCGAGTAGCTGGGACTACAAGTGTGCACCACCATGCCCAGCTAATTTTTGTATTTTTAGTAGAGATGGGGTTTCACCATGTTGGCCAGGATGGTCTCGATCTCCTGACCTCGTGATCCACCCATCTCGGCCTCCCAAAGTGCTGGGATTACAGGGGTCTGACTTTCTATTGGTTGGGCTATTTTACAGCTCAGTAGGGGCAGAGGTTAAGTTGTAGTTTCTGTCCAGCAGAGATGCAAATAATTTCTGTCCAGTGGAAAAGACAACCTCAATATTACAGTTTATTGCCCTGTTGTTTATTAACCAGTTTTGTATCTAACCCAACAATCTTATCCAAATATTCTTCTATAAATTGCCTATAGATATCTAGCTGCTCAAATGTTCTTTGAACTGGCTTTAACACCTTAGTGGTTCCTGCATTAAATAATTAGTTGAATAAAATCATTGGCATGTGTTCATTTTATATTTGCATGAGAGTTGTAATTTTGCCTTTTTGAGAATCATACTTTAGCAATAGTGGGCAATGACTTTTGTTTTTCCATTCATCAAAATAGCTCAAAGGCTGTTAGTTAAGCAATATTTCCAAAGTCATTAAGTAAGTTGTTGTTGTTTTAATTCATAGAAGGCCGTGAAATTGATTCTACAAAAATCTTCCAAATCTCGATGTGCTATTATTCCTCCCCACTGGTATGAATTAGTGAGGTTCTGTTGCCTCAATACCTAATGATCATCTCGATGTCACACTATATGTGGCAGTGCCTGTGATGTGCTCTTTTGTTGTGGTGCCTAGAATTGCGTGTACATTAAAAAACAACAACAGTGACAAATACATTCCTCAGTATAAGCAAGATCATGGGGAAAAATAGAATGTAGTAAGAATAATAGAGATTACATCTATCATAGGAGAAAGAGAATTTCTAAAGTGCATTATTATCAGGAAGCAGGAATAAAACACCAGGCATGCAGATTTTCCCAATTCAGTTCTGAAATGCAAGCCAACATCATGCCAGCCGCTAAATGAAAACCAAGTCTTACTTAGCTGCCTCTGATGCTTCCCTCAGTTCTTCATCCAGTCTGCAGGAGCAAAAATTATTGGTGTGGAAAAGAAACAAAAGAGAAGCAAGCACAGCATGAGACAGTCACTCAGCAAAGCAGGGCCAAACGAAAGTGGTGCATATGTGCTTTTCGAAACTGTCTTCTGGAGCCCTGAGACGTACTCCTTCCATTAAATATGTTGTCATTGCCTCCCATTCAGTGTTTATGTACGTTTACTTTGCAAATTCCTTCATAAAATGTAGATATAAGTTGCAAAGGGATCAGAAACATGCTGGCTGAATAAAGCTGAAAACATCCACGTCAGTCTGGTGGGTACAGTTCAAGTTAGCTTGCAGCCTGGGCCAAGTCAGGGATGTATCTGGTTTAGTAGGATTCAGTTGCAAATTAGGTTGACCTCAACAGCTTTACACACAGGACAAAGACTGAAAATGGCATACAAAAGACTGATACAGTGACCTCCTGCTCTGGTAGCTTGTTGAGGTCACCCACAAGTAAAACACTGGTGTACACACACAGGGTCCAGCATGAATAGGAGATCAGGAGATTTTACCTCACACTTCTCTTATAAGATCTCTCTTCATCGTACCTTACAAGATAAAAAACGAGTGCCATAAGGAAAATGAGCAAACAGATGGGAAAAATGACAAGTAAATGATTTAAACGACAGTCAAATCATGAGAGAAAATGCCTATCCAGATACAGTCATGCACCATGTAACATCATTTGGGTCAGTGATGGACCACATATAAGGTAGTGGTCCCCTAAATTAGAATACCATAATTTGACAGTATCTTTTCTATGTTTACATACACAAATACTTACCATGGTGTTATAGCTGCCTGCAGTATTCAGTACAGTAACATGCTGTACAGGTGTGTAGCCTAGGAGCAACAGGTTATAGCAGATAGCCTAGGTGGTGTAGTGGTCTCTACCATCTGGGTGGTTTGTATAAGTTCACTCTATGATGTCTGCACGATGATGGAAACATCTAAAGACGCACTTCTCAGAACATGTCTCTGTCATTAGGTGATGTATGATGGTAATAATAAAATTGACATTTGGGAGAAATCTTATTTTCATTAGATAACAATCAATGTTTATAATTTATAAATATATGCAGTCAAACCTCATTATTTGCAGATTCTATATTTGTAAATTTGCCTCTTCACTAGCATGTATTTATAACCACAACATCAATACAAAGTACTTTTTGGGTCACTTGTGGACATGTGCAGAGTGGAGAAAAATTTGAGTTGCCCAACATTCATGTTGTCACCTGGCAATGTGTGAGGCTCTGTCTTCTTGTTTCATACTGTAAACAAGTGTCCTTTTCACAACCTATTTAGTGCCCTTTTTTCCGCTCATTTTTGTATTTTTCCTTGGTGATTTTGCTGTTCAAATTGGCTTCCAAGCATAGGGCTGAAATACTGTCTAGTATTCCCAAGTGCAGGAAAGCTGTGATGTGCCTTATGAAGAAAATATGTGTGTTAGATAAGCTTCGTTTATGCACAAGTTACAATACTGTTGGCCATGAGTTCAATGTTCATAAATCAACAATGTATACTAAGTAAGGTTCATTTAAACAGAAACACACATAAAAAAAGGTTATATATTGATTGATTGATGAAAACATTGTGACCAGATGCTTGCAGGAACTGAACATCCTGTATTTTCCCTTGGAACACTATTTCAGTATTCACTAATTAAGTGTTTGCAGTGACTTTATAGAACACAACTGCCACAAATAATGAGAATCAACTGTAACCAATGATTATAAATTTGGTTCTAGGTTGGGCAAGTTTTTCTTTCATTTAAGCCCTTTGATGACAGGCTCCATCTCAGCTGAGGACTGGTCGTGGGAGTGGCTGAGATTAGATCCTTTGAATGTTATTCAGTGATAAAAAGGAGCCATGGCTCATATCCATTTGAAATTTGCAAAACATGAAATTGAGGTGATGAAGGTCAGCAACAGAAATGGCAGAAAGGACATCCCAAGGAGATGAATTACAGAAAACAGAACACATGGACATGTGGGCAGCACATGAATGGTGGTAAATTTCTTCCTCCAGAAAAAAATTTTTCCAAATAGAACCCTTCCTCCTGAAGTAACTTTTCCCAAATGGAGCCCTTGAAAACTGATGTGTGCAGTTGAATGAAAAATGTCCTAGGTATACTTAACTTCTCACTTGAACTTTCCCATATGATGGAGAGTCTCTAAAAGCAACAGGTGTAACAATAAATAAGATTCTGGATTGCGACCTCTGTGCTGGGAGGCTTTGCAAGTGCTTTGTGTACCCTGTTTGCATTCAACCCTCAGAACCATTCCAGGAAGTGCAACTTACTTCCTTACTTTACAGATGCTGAAGCTGAGACTCAGAATATTTTAATTAATTAATCATTTTAATAGATGACTTGAAGTGTCAGAGACATTGAGAGGTAGGAGAGAAGGTTCAAATCTAAGTCTCTAAAGCCCATTCACTTTTCATTCTGTTGCCTCTGTCACACCATGGAAGTGTTACCGTGTTTACTTGGAAAGTGGTCAATGCTCAATTCCACTAGAAGAGAGAATGTCCTTGTCATCTCATAGAATGTGAGTGTTTCCATACTTCTTCATCTTTTTTTTTTTCTTCTTCTTTTTTGAGACAGCGTCTCACTCTGTCAACCAGGCTTGAGTGCAGTGGTGCGATCTCGGCTCACTGCAATTTCCGCCTCCCAGGCTCAAGCAATCCTACCACTTTAATCTCTTCAGTAGCTAGGACTACAGGTGCATGCTACCACACCCGGCTAATTTTTGTGTTTTTTTCATAGAGATGGGGGGGGGGGGTCTCACCATGTTGCCCAGGCTGGTCTTGAACTCCTGGACTCAAGCTATCCACCCTCCTCAGACTACCAAAGTGCTAAGATTACAGGTGTGAGGCATCCCTCTCTGCCTCCATACTTTCTAAATTTAAAGAGTAGAAGTGGGATTTGAAGATGGAGTACACCTTTTTGAGGCAGCAGCCCAGAGCTATGAGGTGTGCTGGTTGTGGAAACGCTGTGAAGCTAATGAGGGTTGAAGCCGTCATTAGGATCTTATGAACACTCCGTTTGATTCAGCTGAGCCCAGCTAACCACCGGAAGCCCAGTCAGTATCCTGTGTTCATGTCCGATATTGCTTATGTAGGAGAACCAAATGAATCTACTTCTGAGGTTTGAATTTTGAAGGATTCTCTGAGAGAGGTAAAGGAATCTACTAGAAAAGGACATGGGAATTTTAGTGCCAGGCTGACCTGAATTTGAATTTCTGTTCCATCTCTTCCTGGTTCCTACTTATACTGTGCATAAGTAACTTCCTACTAAGTTACCTCCCCTGCATCTGTAAAACAGGGGTTTACTATAAGAGTTAAATAAATGATATAAATAGAGCACTGCTATGCTTGGCATATCATAGACACACATTACATGAGAATTCTTTCCTTCCAGTTTCTAGGCTGGGCCTTTTTAATTAATTAATTAATTTTTTAAAGTGAGAGGACTCTTTTGGAACCCCAAACGAGAGGTACATTTTGCTATCCATTTTATGGAGGAAGATGAATGATACTTGCCTGTTTTCTTTGAGCTAATGGTTAAGTCCCTCTCCATTCAAATGAAAAAAGCTAGTGATTCAGATACAGTGAACAACAACAAAAAAAATGACACACAGAAAACAATCGTTCTTTGCAACAATGTACCAGATACAAGTGTTCATTCTCCGATATCCCTGTTTTAAAATCCCAGCTCCAAGTATTTATTTTGTTAAATTTTATCCTAGTTTTTGTAGCATCATCCTGAGACCTTCAGTACCCATGCAGGATGCTGACGCTGATACTGCGTTACCCTCTATTGAGCAAGGAAACCATTCCTCACCACCTCACCCACCACTGGGCAAATGCCCTCTACTTAATCATGACAAACAAAAAAGGTTTAGAAGAAACAGAGAAAGAGTTATTCCTTTCTATTTTCCTAGCGTCATGCAGATAAATTACTTTGTATAAGACAATAAAGAAATCCAAGCTATGCTAAGACCGTCTTGTGTCTGTGCAGAGTGGGGGACACGAGAAACTGATACACTGTTAACCAGTAGAGACAGTATACCAGTTAACCAACGTAACTGTTACTTTTTCCAAAGTGGTAGTAAAGTTCAAGCTAAAAATGAACAATAATCAAATAACCCCAGGAAAAGATTAGGTGAAAGAGGATCTAAAAGAACACAACAATTATCTATAGGTTATAGGAAAAAATTGTATTTATTGGAGGATATTTAATATTGTTTTAAAAATAAGATAATGCCATTTCCCCACTGTTCCAGAACTGACCTCTTTTCCAACCCACTTCTCCAAACACACACTTTTTTTTTTTTTTGATACAGGGTCTCACTGCCACCAGGCTGGAGTACAGTGGCACGATCACAGCTCACTGCAGCCTTGACTTCCCGGGATCAGGTGATCCTCCCATCTCAGCCCCCTGAATAGCTGGACTACAGGCAAACGCCATCACGCCTGGCTAATTTTTATATTTTTAGTAGGAACAGGGTTTTGCTATGTTGTCCAGGCTGATTGCAAACTCCTGGGCTCAACTGATTCTACCACTCAGCCTCCCAAAGTGCTAGGATTACAGGCGTGAGCCACCACACCCAGCCTCAAACTAGTACTATTTCTTAACACATCTCTGAAACTGTCAGGACTTACTTGATGATGCTCTCTGGAATGTGGATGCAATCCATTGGGATCAGCCCACTGAGTTCTGATAAGCTATTGACATATTTAATTTTACTGCTGAATTTTGAACTAAAAAAAGAAAAAAGAAAAAAATATGTATCATTAGTCACTACCTTATCCATTCTAAGGCTATTGCCTTTTCTTGAAAATCCTGATACTTAACACCTTGCCACAGCACTCTTACTAAGAAAAGAGGCTAACATTATTTGACGAGTTACAATGTGCCAGACGCTGTTTTGTTGTTGGTGGTGGTGATGTTTTATTCTGTTTTTAAAATTTATTTTTTAAATTGCCATGTAAAAACGTATAACATGATGTTCTGAAATATGTATACATTGTGGAATGGCTAAACTGAGCTAATTTACATACGTATTACTTCACATACTTTTTTTTTTTTTGATACTTAAAATCTACTCTCTTAGCAATTTTCTAGGATGCAATACATTGTTACTAGCTCTGGTCACCATGTTGTTCAATAGGGCTCTGGAACTTATGCCTCTTAACCGAAATTTTGTGGTTTTTGACCAACATTTCCTCACTCCCAACCCGCAGCTTCTGGTAACCACCATTCCACTCTCTACTTCTATAAGCTCAACTTTTTTAGATGCCACATATAAGTGAGATCATGCAGTATTTGGCCAAATGCTGTCTTAAGTGGTTTACACATATGAATGCATGTATTTCTTATTACAGCCTAGTGAGGTAGACACTATTATTATCCTATTTTCAAAGATAAGGAAACAGATACAGAGCAGTTAAGTGTTTACCCAAGGTCTCACCATTAGTAAATGGCAGAGCCTATACTAACCTGGGCAGTCTGACTTTGGCATTCACACTCTTGACCATATATTGTGCGGCCTCCCGGTGGTTCCTGCTACTCTGAATAGTCACTACTTTATGCCTTGTTTGTCTCTGTTTACTTATTTGTTTGTAACAAACAAAAATCTTACCATTAGTTCTTTCAGAATCTAGCAAGTTTGATGATACTTGAAAAATATATGTAAACTCATTTTTCTTTGTTTTTTAGTTTGTTTTATTTTAAAAATTTTTGTTTTTTTTTAAAGTTTTAGGTTGAACGTTTATTCTGGATGAACCAACATTCAAAAATATGTTCCAATAATTGGATTTGAATTACAAACAGCTTTCATCTAAATGTGTTCGTTTTAGAGATGTGTAAATGCACAGAGAACAACTTGGAAGGATACCAATGAAACTGATAAAAGATTTTGCCTCTGGGGAAGGGTATTAGGAACAGGAATTGGTAATTGTTAAAGGAAGAACTTGGTCTTATGCATTTCTGAAGAATGCATTTTCTTTTTTTCTTTTTGAGACAGAGTCTCGCTCTGTTGCCCAGGCTGGAGTGCAGTGGCACGATCTTGGCTCACTGCAAGCTCTGCCTCCTGGGTTCACGCTATTCTCCTGCCTCAGCCTCCCGAGTAGCTGGGACTACAGGTGCCTGCCACCATGCCTGGCTAATTTTTTGTATTTTTTTAGTAGAGACAGGGTTTCACTGTGTTAGCCAGGATGGTCTCCATCTCCTGACCTTGTGATCCGCCCGCCTCAGCCTCCCAAAGTGCTGGGATTACAGGCGTAAGCCTCTGCACCCGGCCTGCATTTTCTTATTACTTGTGTAATGGCAAACTAATTTAAAAAGTATATCCAAGGGTCTAACATTCTTGAATGGTTTCAAATGAAAAGGTCTCTCTAGTCTACTGGGATCTTGCTGAGCTGTCTGCCATCTGTATTACCTTGTGTTCAACTACTATGCATTCTAGTAAGAAGCTTTATTGAGGTGTGTCTTCTATCCATCTATCTTTAATACTTTACTTGCAATTTTGGCCCTGGGCCCAAGAGACTTGTGAACAACCGTCCTCTCCATACAGTAGCTTCTGTCCCTCCTGATAAGTCTTGGGTCAACACACACTACCAGTGATATGCTATATTAAGCCTTTTTCCTCCTGTGGAGTTGTTGAGCTAAATACGGTTTTGATAAAAGACTGAGTGGGTGACTGAGAGGGAAAAGAAGTCATGCAAAAGGAAAACCTCCAGCTCCAGTGTTAACATTCACTGGAATCTCACAGTTCTCTGAACATGCCATGTTCTCTCTTTATTGATGTATTTGTATCTGGCGTTTTGTCTACCTGTTTCCTCAAACTGGATTGCTCTTCTCTCTAATTTCAGCTGGCCAATCCTACTAATCCTTTAAAACTCACCTGGAGGGAAGGCCTCCTTCTGCAAAGCCTCTCTTGATGCAGATTATCAGCTTTCGCTCTCTACCAGGTATACCCCCAAACTCACCCTCACCTTGAGTCATCACCTCCTCAAAATGCAATTGTATCCTGTTATTGTTAACTGTTCACTTGTCTGCCCATGTCTGCTCCAGGCTTTGTGCTCCTTAAGGACAGCAGTCGAGCTATGTGATTTCCCAATCCAGTGCTTGGCACAGACAAATTACTAATTTTTTTCCCCAGCTTTTATTCAGGGGTACATGTGCAGGTTTTTGCATGGGTAAACTGCATGTCACAGTGGTTTGATGTACAGATTATTTTGTCACCTAGTTAATGAGCATAGTACCTGATAGGTAGTTTTTTGATCCTCACTGTCCTCCACCCTCCACCCTCTAGTAGTCCCTGGTGTCTGGAGTGTATACTCAATGTTCAGCTCCCACTTATAAGTGAGAACATGCGGTATTTGGTTTTCTTAGGATAGCTCACTTATGATAATGACCTCCAGCTCCATCCATGTTGTTGCAAAGGAAGTGATTTAGTTCTTTTTTGTGGCTGCTAGTGTTCCATAGTGTATATGTACTGCATTTGCTTTATCCAATCCACTGTTAATGGGCATCTAGGTTGATTCCATGTCTTTGCTATTGTGAATAGTGCTGCGATGAACATACGTGTGCATGTGTCTTTACGGTAGAATGAGTTATATTCCTTTGTGTATTTACCCAGTAATGGGATTGGCAGGTCAAATGGTAGTTCTGTTTTAAGTTCTTTGAGAAATCTCCAAACTGCCAATAACTCATTGTTTAAAATGAACTTGCCATATACCTCTATCATAGATGCTACCCTTCAGTAGCGAGAAGACCTATAATACATTTTAGTGATCTCTTTTTTCATATCTACAAGTTGCTAACACTGAAGTAAATTGATTCAAAGGAGGATCTTTAAAGAGGCTCCTACATGATGAAACTGTAGAATACAATTATTAAGTACTTGATGTAGGTTTTCTTTAGAATTGGGCAGACAATTGGTTTCAAAGATGGAGCCTATCATTTCTAGGCTGTGTCACCCTAGACCTGAGGTTGGTAAATGATAGCCCGTGGCTGAAGCCAGCTTGCTGTCAGTTTATTATTATTTTTTTAGAAGCTAGGACTCACTCTGTCACCCAGGCTGGAGTGCAGTGGTATGATCATAGCTCACTACAGCCTTGAACTCCTGGGCTCAGGTGATCCTCCTGTCTCTGCCTCTGGAGTAGCTAGGACTACAGGCACATGCTACGCTGCCTAGCTAAATTAAAAAAAAAATTTTCCAGAGACAGGATCTCCCTATGTTGCCCAGGCTGATCTTGAACTCCTTGCCTCAAGCAATCCTCCTGCTTCAGCTTCCTGAGTAGCTGGAATTATAGGCACAAGTCTATCTGATTTTTATAGTCCCTGAGTGAAGGATGATTTCTGTTTTTTAAGGTGGTTAAAAAAATGTAAAAATGAAAATATTTTATGATGTCGGCTGGGCGCAGTGTCTCATGCCTGTAATCCCAGCACTTTGGGAGGCCAAGACAGGCGGATCACTTGAGGTCAGGAGTTCAAGACCAGCCTGGCCAACATGGCGAAAACTTGTCTCTACTAAAAATACAAAAATTAGCCAGGTGTGGTAGCACATGCCTGTAATCCCAGCTACTTGGGAGGTGGAGGCAGGAGAATCGCTTGAACCTGGGAGGCGGAGGCTGCAGAAAGCAGAGATCATGCCACTGCACTCCAGTCTGGGCAACAGAGTGAAACTCCCTCTTAAAAAAAAGAGAATATTTTACAATGTAAAAATCATAGGAAATTCAGTTTCGGTTTTCATAAATAAAGTTTCATCAGAGGCCAGGCATGGTGGCTCATGCTTGTAACCCCAGCACTTTGGGAGGCTGAGATGGGAGGGTCACCTGATCTCAAGAGTTCAAGACCAGCCGGGGAAACATGGCAAACCCTGTCTCTGCCAAAAATACAAAAACTTAGCCAGGCGTGGTGATACATATCTGTGGTCCCAGCTACTTGGGAGGCTTAGGTGGGAGAATCACTTGAGCACGGGGAGGCAGAGGTTGCAGTGAGCCGAGATCGCACCACAGCACTCCAGCCTGGGCAACAGAGTGAGGTTGTCTCAAAAAAAAAAAAAAAAGTTTCATGAGAACACAGCCACTTACTTGTTTGCATGTTTCCTATGGCTGCTTTTGCTCTATAATGGCAGAATTGAGTAGTTGTAACTGAAATCATAGAGCCAGTGAAGCCTAAACTAGTTGAATCTTTATAAACAATGTTTGCTCGTTCCTGCTTTAGACAATTTATTTGACCTCCCTGAACCTCAGCAGTTTTTCCTATACAATGGAAATAGTAAACAGTATCTGCTTCAGGCTGGGCATGGTGGCTCATGCCTGTAATCTCAGCACTTTGGGCCAAAGCAGGCAGATAGCTCGAGTCTAGGAGTTTGAGACCAGCTTGGACAACATGAGACCCCATATCTACAAAAAAATAAAAAAATTTAGCTGATTGGGGTGGCATACACCTATAGTCCCAGCTACTCAGGAGGCTGAGGTGGGAGGATTGCTTGATCCCAGGAGTCTGCGGCTGCAGTAAGCCATGATCGTGCCACTGCACTGCAGCCTGGGTGACTGAAGGCGACCGTCTCTCAAAACAAAAAACAAACAAAAAAGTATCTACTTCAGAGGATTGTCATTAGGTTAAATGAGATAATGCAAATAAGCACTCAATAAATTTAGCCATTATTAGTCGTAATTTACCACAACACTGTTGCTATAATTTTATTATTACTGTTGTTGTTATTATCTTGAAGCTCCCTTCAATAAGTAGTGTTGAATTATAATAATGTTTAATAGCCTTACAGTAACAAATGTTTTCTTATTGTTAAACTACATTTGGCTTGAGGCTTTCTCTGTAGTTTGAGTTCCTAGGTAGCTAACTGCAACCTAACATAGTATGTAAACAAAATTCCAACCTAACTTATGAGTATATTTTTGCAAAGACTAGCTGAGTCTCAGCCAATCAAAGCAGCTGAGCTTCAGCAATCACAGGTTGCCAAATGATCAGACCATGACCATATAAGGCAAATGCTTCATCACACTGTACCCAAATAAGATAACTGCTGAGCTATACCCAATCAAGCTATTTCTATACATCACCTTGCTTTTCTCTGGACAAATACTGTCTGCCCACTTTGCTGGGAGGAGCTCTCTGAACCTCTCCTGGTTCTAAGTCATGCTGGATTCATAAATCATTTTTTGCTCTAATAAACTGATTGATTTGTCTAAAGTTTATCTTTTAACATTACTTAATCAAGAAAAAACATTTGTTTTATAAGTGCTGAATTATTAAGCAAACATAGATGAATCAGTAACTATGCTAATGTTTACCTTTCTACCCATTAAACTTTTTGAAAGCTTATCAGCATACATTGATTCCTACTCCCTAGTTAAAGCATTTCCTGAAACTATTAAAATAAGTGGCTCTTTGTATACCTTAAATAGGTCTAATATTTTTGTTTGTTTTTTGGAGGCACAGTCTCACTCTGTTGCCCAGGCTGGAGTGCAGTGGTGTGATCTTGCCTCCCTGCAACCTCCTCCCAGGTTCAAGCGATTCTCCTGCCTCAGCCTCCCTAGTAGCTGGGACTATAGGCACACCACCACCATGCCTGGCTAATTTTTTGTGTTTTTGGTAGAGATGGGGTTTCCCCATGTTGGCCAGGCTGGTCTCAAACTCCTGACCTCAAGTGATCTGCCCGCCTCGGCCTCCCAAACTGCTGGGATTACAGGTGTGAGCCACCCCGCTTGGCTGCTCATAATATTTTTAAAAGCAATTTAACACAGTATGGTAAACAGCTAATCTTTGCCAGAGGGAAACTAGGGTGAATCCTGCTACTCAATTGAAGATAAATTGAAATTTTCCCATCTTAAAATTATTAATTAATTTCGTCTAAAAATTCTGATAACTTCGTTTCTTCAGTGGTTTCTTCTTGTGTATAATGAAGATAATAACAGTATATCATGTGATTGTTTAGCCTTCAGTTTACCATTTTAACAATTCTTGATTTTCAGGTACATTTTTCAGCATTAGCAACTGGAAGTGGGGAATAAGAATAATAAATAAATATAACTAAATACTTAACAAGAAAGGTAGAATTTGGAAGCTACAGTAAAATCTATGTACACACAAAAAAAGATTTTAAAGTTTATTTTTTCCCCAGAAGCAAAGTTATCAGAATTTTTAAAAGAAATTCATTAATAACTTTGAGATGGGAAAATTTCAATTAATCTAATCTGTACCCTGATGGTGGGCAAATTTTTAAAGCTATCTAGAAAGTAAATACTATCCCTTTCATTTAACTATTTGAAGTCTTACTATATTATGAACATAACTTATTTTACTTTGCATCCCTAAGATGTAAGGTTATACAAAACCTAACATAAAATAAGTGACAAATAAATATTCACTGAATTGAAACCAAGACTCCTCATGGGTGATCAAAACACAGCTCTCAAAATGGCTGCCCAGACTCTATATAACTTTGGTAGTTATATAAACGTTGTGTAGGTCTATTCAGAAGAAATGGCACAATTGAGACATGATATGGCTTCTGTTTCTGCCCTTGATTCATCTTTACTTTCCATTGTCATATTACTCTACCTTTCTATTCTCTACATAATAGCATATCACTTTAAATGTATTATCTATTCTCCTTTCCAGTGTGGCATGAAAATCCCACCACTTCATCTTCCGTGTTTATAGCAAGCAATTTAGAGGTCCTGTTTTATAATGATCTGGGGGAAATATTCATCATGACAGCATTTTCTCTCTTAATTCGGGACTCTTGATGAATAGTCCAAAGCACCTTTCTAGGAAAGACAGAGACAAATATATTTCCCTGGGTACTCTTAGTTTATGAATTCTTGTTTTTAGGACAATGAGTACGTATTTTTTAAAACTACTAGTAGTACTTTTATTTTATGACAACATTAACTATACCTTATAAAAGGTCGTGTCACAGCAAGGATTGTTCTGATGAACCAAGATGGATGAACAATGATGAATGATTTCAAATTCTTCCTCAACCTATTTTGAAAAAAGAAAAAAAATACATTACTCTTAACCCATTTTCAGTAGGAATTAAAACATAAAATATATTCCTAAATAAGAATATATATAATTTAAGTCTGGCATGGTAGCTCATGCCTATAATCCCAGCACTTTGGGAGGCCAAGGCAGGCAGATCACCTGAGATCAGGAGTTTGAGATTGGCCTGGCCAACATGTTGAAACCCCATCTCTACTAAAAATAAAAATAAAAAAATTAGCTGGGCGTGGTGGTGCCCGCCTGTAAGTCCTGGCTACTCAGTGGATTAGACAGGAGAATCGCTTGAACCCAGGAGGCGGAGGTTGCCGTGATCCAAGATCATGCCACTGCACTCCAGCCTAGGCAACAGAGTGAGACTCCAACAACAACGACAACAACAAAAATGTGTGTGTGTGTGTGTGTGTGTGTGTGTGTGTATATATATAATTTTAGGGAGTTCTGTGCAAGTTACTATTACCTGGTAGGAAGATATAGAATGGCCACGATTAATTACAAGAATGCTTTTTGAGATGTAATTTGAAACTTGTATGATTCAGACGTCATTTTCTCATAGAAGTAAATGTAAAATAGAATGGTTGTGTTCTTAGAGTGCATGAATCTATAACCAACATGGTGTATTTTTGTTTAATGATGCTTTTATTCTCGTCAGTATTACCTTTACTATTTTGAAAAGAATACATGCTTAATAGCAACTTAGACAATTTATTTGATCTTATTGAGACTTGGTTTCTTCTTGTGTATAATGAAGATAATAACAGTATACCATGTGGTTGTTTAGCCTTCAGTTTACCAAAATCAAAATAGTGATTAAATAATAGAGCCCACATACCGTCTGTCAATCATCTGGTAGCATTTCTTCATCCAGCCTAGCCCTGGCATCCTCCTTCTTGGGGTTGCACCATTCAAGTACACAATCATATAGTCTTCAGCTACCATCAACTCTAAAGTACTTATTACATATCTGATCACAGGAAGGAAGAGGAATGTTTTCAGTTCCCACATCCTATTGACACCATAATTACATAACATTAAAAGTACAGGGTGTATGAAATTTAAGAACGATTGTGCATATTACCTCTTTACCTTGGGAAGAATACAATTACCTAAGAGCATTCCTCTGAGAGTATTACTCATTTATCGGTATGGCTATCTATCTTTTAAATGGAGGTACACTAGAAAAATGTATGGGTTAGAAAGAATCCTGACTTTCAAAACTGTCAACAATGTTATCAAATACTAAGGGTAACTCAGGTTAAATAAGGGCAGATATTAATGAAGTCAGGTTATAGTCAGTCTTAGCTGACTAAGAACATGTTATGAAGGAACAAAAATAATACTTTGCCCAAAGGAAATGTTACAGAATTTTAAAATGCAAGCAAAATTCTGTTCATCTTGGTTTCAGTCTAGTCTACCCACAAAAGAGCTCCTTTAAAAGTTTTAGCCCCTTGAGCAACATTCCTTGACAGAAACCTTACTGACTTTTCACTGAAGGCTTAGAACATTCTACATCATCTATTTTCTTTAATGAAAGATGCTCTATCTGACATTACATGCCACAGACATTAACTCAAAGCACTTTGTCATAAGTATCACTCACAGGAAAAGATTTTCCATGACATAGTGGTAATCCGCCCGACTGCTGTCTGGCAGAAAACAGGCGGCAAACACAATGATGGCATTTAGACCGTCCCCATAGTATCCTGGGGGACAAACAAAAAGACACTTGTAACCAATTGAAAGCTCTTAACAAGGTAATATCTGACCTAATGGATAAATATGAAGCCTTGGCAAGTGTGTCTTTGTGGGTATATTAGCAGCATGAAATGGGGATTATGTTGACTATAGGTCTGTAGGTATATACGCATATAGTTATCTTTCAGTGGTTAACATCTATGTTTTATAGAGTGTTAAATATATAGGGCAATTATATTTGCATATGTAGGCTATTTATATATTACGGATGATTATATTGTTGTACATAGTTGTGAAGAGGGTGTGTAAATATTCAACATCACAAAAAATGAGAGGGGGCAAGACTGACCTAAATGTCAGATTTATATCATACTAATACATAAGTACTTATACAGCACTTCTTTCTTCTGATGGCTAAGAAAGAGATTCTGTTTGATCCTCTATAGTTCTTTTTAGTCTTAGACACTGCTTAATTTAAAGGGAGAATTTAGCCACTGAAGTGCAATATAATCTCTCATCCACACACTCCAGTGACCAAATACTAGTGAGTAGACAAGTAAAACACCTTTATTTTGATTTCGAGGCCTGCAGTGCCCCTGGGATCAACAGACAGTGTGAGAACCCATGAAAAGTTCTAGCCAGGCCTTGTTCTGTCCAATATTTTACTACCATGTAATCACCAGTGGGTATGTAGAGTTCTGAAAAAACTGACACATTGGGCTCTGGGAGGACTGGACCAGGCTTAAGCGTATGTCCTGTCCTCCTACTCAAAGCTTGGAGGAAATCTCTATTTAATGATTCTACAGTCCAGAGCTATATGACGTTCCCCCATCTTTTTTGCAGTAGAATCACACTCTCTTTGTAGAGAACATCTTACTAAACTGCTTTTCAAGAGTTAGTTAACTCCATCCAAATCTATATACAGCCAGGCCGGGCGCCATGACTCATGCCTGTAATCCCAGCACTTTGGGAGGCTGAGGTAGGCAGATCACTTGAGGCCAGGAGTTCGAGACCACCCAGACAGCACGGTGAAACCTTGTCACCACTAAAAATACAAAAATTAGCCAAGCGTGGTGGCGCACGCCTGTAATCCCAGCTATTTGGAAGGCTGAGGCAGGAGAATGGCTTAAGCCTGCGAGGCAGAGGTTGCAGTGAGCCAAGATCGCGCCACTGCCCTCCAGCCTGGGTGACAGAGTGAGATTCTGTCTCAAAAAAACAAACAACAAAAAAACTATTTACAGCCAATATTTTACTGCCACGTAATCACTCAGTGAGTATTTAGAGTTCTGAGAAAATTAACACATTGAGTTCTGTTAAGCGGCTAAGGTTCTGAATTCTATGAAGAGGAAGAAAACTTCCTCTCATAAGAGGAGGAAAACTAAAGATGGGTCTGGCTAAATTATATTTGAGTAGTATAAAATTCTGTACTTTTGGGAAAACTTGAGAATTGCTTCCTGGTAACATGGAACTGAGGAGTGGAAGTGCTACTTGCAGGAGCTACTGAGAAAACAGCAGGTGGGAAATGCGGAAAGTGTGGCCATTGAAACTCCGGGGGTCAAGGAACATGTAGATACATCTCAGGACACCATTCCCCATCTTTTGAAAGCTCTGGCATAATTTTGGAATTGCCCTGTCTTTTAAGTAAGCTTTATATTCCCATAGTTTCTTTGAAACTCACAGCAGGTGTCAGTCAGACCCCCACAGGTAACTATATGGAATGTCATGCATCTTTCACACTTAAAAAGGGAAGCAATGTGTGAATTTTTTATTTTTTAGTATCCCTGTCTAAACGATTGGAATTGATGTCATATAGTTTTGGACTATAGAATCATTAAAGAGATTTTCTTCAAGCTTTGAGTAGGAGGACAGGACATACGCTTAAGCCTGGTCCAGTCCTCCCAGAACCCAACGTGTTAGTTTTTTCAGAACTCTAAATACCCACTGGTGATTTCACGGCAGGAAAGTAATGGCTGTGTATAGATCTGGATGGAGTTAATTCACTCTTGAAAAGCAGTTTAATAAGATGTTTTCTACAAAGAGAGTGTGACTCTACTGCAAAAAAATATGGGGGAAGAGAGCAAAACTAACTAAAAATATACCCAATTATGGGTTTGTGTGTATTACTAATTTGAGGTAGTTGTATACAGTATTTATACTACAAGTGGTGATACGGTGTTGTTGTATATAGTATTTATACTACAGATCTTAGAAGATGCTACCTATGTAAGTATTCAACTGATGCAACACATGTTTGTGAGAGAGCAACGTAGTAGCTTCTCTGGATATTTTTGCTTTCGTTCCATCTTTTCCAATATGCAGGGTATTTATCAACTACTTTTTAGAATGCAATATGAAGGAAAATGGCAGGAGGAGACATATCTTAATACAAAAATTGCTTGTTACAATAATTTCATTTCTGAAGATGCATAATTAAATGGAAATCCACAAAGGATATGGTGGCTTAGCTACACTAATCCTCATACCGCACAGATAAGCAATTCATCCTCATCATGACGAAAAGACAGACGTTCATTAAAAGAGACAACAGACATAATGAATCCAACTTAAAAGCAAGAAAGCATCCTTTCAAAAGCGTTTTTCTAAATGTAGCAATCTGGCTCCAGAGTGTTACAGTAATTTCAAGATCATGACCACTCAGTTACTTTGATTTCTTTCTTTATTTCCATGAACTTCTAAGACATTTTTTTTCGAAAGGGAAAGACTGAGGTTTATAAACAGTACTTCAGATGTCATTTTAAATGGCAGTTCAGCTCACTGTGTAAATGCTGTCTGCCCTTGGAATGTTGCAGCGTCATGTTCATCCAAGTTTATTTAACTAAAGGAATACTACGGGATCAACCTACTACTTCATGATCGCTGTCTAAGTAAGAAATGTCTCGATATAAAAAGTATGGAAATTTATAAATGAAAATGAAAATTTATAAATGAAAATGTGTTATTTTGGGCAGAGGAGCTTTAAGAAGGGAAGAAGAGGCAAAAAGAGAAGGAAGAAAGTAGCAGGAGAGGGGATAATTAAAAGAGGGAAATAAAAGAAAAAGATTTCCACATGAAAGTTTTCCTCCAAAATCAAGAGCCAGTGCTGCTGGCAGGCTTGGGAGATATTTCAGATAATACTGTAATTTTTCTATAGCTGCTTCCTGCTAAAAAAAGTTTAAATTTAAATTTAAAAAATCAGATAATACTATAATTGCAAGCAAAGTGCAATAACTAGAATGCATAGGATCAATCACTTTTTGCCCCTCCCAGATACTTTGAAGGGGTCAGCTAACCCCTCAATTTCTATTCTCAAATATGCAGCTTACTCTAGTAAAGTTTCCTGTTGGCAACAGCATAATTCATTTGAAGTCTGGCTTTTAAAACATTTCTTTCATTAGACTTTCTTCTCAATAAAGGTGAGGTGAATTCAAGGTGTATGTGCTGGGTGGGGTGCATGAGCAACCCCCCCAGGAGTCTCCTGAGACCCTCTGAAGCAAGGACGCAAACCTTACCTGAGTGACACAGACAGGCATGAAAGGGATGTAACACAAGTTTGCTGGCCAGCAATGGAATGGAGACAGAAGGAAAGATGTCACAGTCGCAACCAAAACATACACACACACACACCAGCCAGCAACTCTTCTCCTCATTCTTTCCAGGGTCATTTGTCCAGCAAGACTTCAGAGAAGGTTACCTGAATCTCCTATAATGAAATAAGAGAAGTAAAAAAAAAAAAAAGAAAGAAAAGAAAAAGAAAAGAAACTCCTTGTTAAAATTACTTGGCATTATTGTTCTCCATTATTTAAATGGGTTTCTCAGCTCCAAGTTCAAAAAAAAAGCCAGTTCTAGCCTCAGAGGGACCCTGTACTGTTGGCTGAGCAAAACCATTCAAACCCCTCTTTGCTTTTATTTATGCAGATGGCAAGGATATTGCTGTTGGCTCATAGGATGTGAACAGTGGTGTTGAGATTACCCTCATTTGGCTGATGATGTCATTGAGGCCCAGAGAAGGTAAGTAATGTACCAAGGTTACAGACTAGTAAGTGACAGAGATGGGTTTTGAGCCCCATTCTTCTACATTGTGTGCAATAGCTCATATCAAGGTCACTAAAGCTGAAGACTGAATTATTTATTCAAATACTGCCATCATGCACCAATATTCTCAACAGGTAGGACACCTGGCAGGGCCTGGCTTTGGGGCTAACTTCTGCAGCTCTTTTGATTGCCCCCACCTTACAGTTTTCGGCACAGAGCACTGTGTAGCTGGCACTTCTCTACTGGCCCAAATGAGAAAACTTCCTCAGAGCAAAATGTCAAGCACCAAATAAGATTCATGTTTACTGTGAAGTGATTGCTGCTTTTTAAATGCTTATCAGAAGCCGAAGGACAAACTCAGTAGGTTGGTAAGTAAGGAGATTTT
The DNA here is from genome assembly GCF_029281585.2 of Gorilla gorilla gorilla. Taxonomy (NCBI): domain Eukaryota; kingdom Metazoa; phylum Chordata; class Mammalia; order Primates; family Hominidae; genus Gorilla; species Gorilla gorilla. The sequence continues at coordinate 72,851,042 of NC_073237.2, forward strand.
TCATCATTATGGTCTAAGAGAGTGCTGTAAACTCCTAATGTGGAAGACAAAGCTTTAGCAAATTCAGAAGTAACATCTGAAGTATCTTTACCTACAGAGCACAAAAGCTGTTCAGGGTGTAGGAAAAGGTGGCATCTCTCTAAAGTTCCGGATGGGTGCAGCCAGAGGCACATCTCATGCAGGCCGGTGCCTGGAGAGGGCCAAGGCAGGGCTGGGGAGAGGGGAGGTGGCCTTCTCTTCAAAACAAACCAGACAGTCACACAGACAAAAACTGAGCTTGTGACACAGAATGGAGACGAGCAAATGACAAAGGGAGGAGGTGGCAGGGACGGAGAGCACAGCAAACCAGGTTAGCCGTGACGGCTCAGGTGAATTGTTACAAGACTGTGACAGGCAGAAGCAGTGGCTTTTTTCCAACCATCAGTGCACTGATGATAATCATTCTCTCCTGATTCAGACAACAGCCCACCTAAAGAACAAGCAGGCGAGTCTACTGGAGTATTAGCAGATAACTAGCCCTAGAAGAGCAGCAGGACCATGAGCTTCCTTTCAACACAGGGACTCTGCATTTAGGAGCTGATGTTTATAGGGCTTATCACTGGGTGACTTTGATGTGACAGACATTTTAATTTTTTAATACTTTTTAAAATGAACACAGACTACTCTTACAGGCAGCCTTTGTTTTGTTTCTATTTTCAAAAAGAAAACAAACCAAAAATATCTGATGGGTGGTGCAAAGGAGATGTGACCTGGGAAGATGGGGAAGATTGAGTGTTCCTCTTATGGTTTTCACATAAAAGCAAAAGGGTTGACTCTACAGCCAGCTGTGTGTCACTTTCAGCAAGATGGGGCCAACTCTCATTCTGAAGGGCTACGGGCATGATTTCCTTTAGAGGAAACTGCTCTTGACAGCAGCTTTCAGCGGGGCATATTTCCATTTCAGGTCAAACAGTAAGGCAAGAAAAAGAAAGGCCATGGCCAGGGCCAGGGACTGGCATTCACCTTTGCTACAGTGGTCAGGTTCCCTGGGTGGTCCTGATACTTATGTGGGGGTAGCAATGTATGGGATGGAAGGTGAAAAATCTGCTGGCGGAGAAAGGTTTGATTGAAATAACAGATCAGCCTTCTGCTTGTTATAATAGAAAACAAAAGCAGTGTTTTGAGGCAGTGCTAAGACTCTTATTTCCCTGTCCTCATTAAGGAAGAGAGAACTGAGAGAGCAACAACTGCCTTGTCAGCTCACACTCTTTCTGAACAGCTGGGTGGTTACAGTGGCACCTCAGGACTCGGGAAAGGAAGGCACGCAGCAGAAGAATCAAAATGCTGTCGATGTTTTCTGAAGTTGACAATGTTAAATGTGTTGCTTCCACTCATCTGACTTTTTGTGACTCCCAAATTAATCAAGGCCACATATGCTCCAGGAGCCCTCAAGAAAGTGCTGGAAATACAAACAAACACACTTTTCTCTCTCCCTTGTCTCTCACCAAACAGGTGGAGGCTTTGACTGGGGTTGGCTGTTGTCGGCCTAGATTTAATGTAGTTTACTAGTTTACAGAAAGGCAAACTTCAGTTAGGGGAAACAATTACCAGGCTAAGTCTAAAAAAAAAAATCCCCAAAGCTTCTGAAGAGGATTCAAAAGGCCATTTTGTAATGAGAAGCACCTCGGGGGTAGTGTTATGACACAGGCCATGGTGTCACATACTCTGTTCAGTTCAACCGTACAATGGACTGATAAGAATGCCAAACAGACATTTAAATTAGACAACTATGACTTTCAATAAATTTGCACAGAGATGATCGCTATCAGATACGTAGCATGAAAAGCCCATTTTATATTGGAAAGTTGTCTTTGCCTAGTAGGATTTCAAATGTTTATTGAATTGAATATGAGGAAATATACTTAGCTCTATAGTTCCCTGAATATTGGCTCTAGAATAGGGTCTTTGAGATGTCATGTTCTGGAGAAGTCTAGACTCACTTTATGATTTTAAATAAAATGGCTGCCCCTTCCCCATTTCCCAGATTCATGCTGAGCTCGACTACCTCCATGAGAAATGACTCTCCTGTAGGGCTCGATGACCTTCATGTCAATGCGCTGCTCTTGTTCTCCAATCACCACTGTCCTCCAAAGCCGGTTGTCCTCCCGTTCCTCTTCGGCCGTATATTCTGGAATAGACTCTGACTCTTGGCCAGAATCTTTGTTGGCTGTGGGATCTTCTGGAAACAAAGCACAGAGCAGGGCTGAAGGAGCAAGACCTCCACAGTGCAGCTAAACAGCCAAATGGTAAGCTTTACAATACAGTACTCCTACGGGCAGCCTTTGTTTTGTTTCATCCTGCAGAAACAACCTGATCAAAGTCCTTGTTTTGTACAGCCTTTACAGAGCTTAGCACTATCCTGACCATATAAAGTACACTCAATGAAGTCTTCTTTTATTAACTGAACAACCACATCCATTGCTAAGGCCATGCTGAGGGGGAGACTAGGTGCAAAACTTAAGCTGTCTTGCATGGGTAGTGGTCCAAGGACCAACTCATCCTTGATCAGGGTAAAGATTGAAGGTCTAATGCGGTGAAAGGCTGTGTACTAGACTCAGAAAATCTTGGGGTTTTGGGGCCACATCTCTTCAGTGCTCAGAGTCTTTTGGGGCCCTCAACTTGGAATCGTGATGATACTACAAGCCAAGACTCCTACTCTAAGACTCTTACAACTGGGCTGAGCCCCTTATTGGGAGCATATCTGGACATAAATTTGATATTACTTTCTACGTACTGTTTCAAAATATGCCACACCAAGACTTTATAGTAAGTGAGAAACAAACAACTTTGTAGACCAGAAATGCTCCAAGACCCCAAATGCACAAGACTCCCAAATTGATGGGTGCATAAGACAATAAAAAAGCCTACTGAGCATCCTCTGGGAAGAAATTTACTCTTGTGCATTAAAAAAAAAAAGTAACCATTTTTATTAAAAAAATAAGCAGCAATTGTTTCCATTTTTACTAGAAGTATTAGTAGAGCTTAATGATGGTTATTCTTTATATGTTTAAGTAATCTGAAAGAAAAGATTATTTATAACCTTCACAATAATTCCAAGACATTATCATTCTTATTTTTCCATTCCCGGAAAAGCACCATTGAATTTACACTGCATTTCACTTCTTTCTATGGCACTTTGATGAAAATAACAGCACTATTGTATTAAGTATTGACCTTGTACCAGGTACTAGTTGGTATTAAAATGGTCATTATACCATTATATTATTATACCATTGGCATTATATGCAAAAACTGACTCTGAAGTGGTTTGCCTCAGATCACAGTTACTAAACAAATATAGTCAAAACCTTTACCTTTTTCAGCCCTTCTAATCTACCACATTGTACCTTGAATGTGTGATTCTCTTTCTTATTTATTTTACAAAGAGACTGTGAGTCCCTTGGGCTAAGAAACTGTGCCTTGAATCACCTTTAATATTCACTTCCAGCAACCCACTCCCTACTTAGCTTACAAACTTACTCAGAACACTCAAAAACAATTGGGAAGGTGGGTGAGTAAATTAAGAAAAACTTGGATAGTTTCCTGGAAATGGAGCTAATCTGTAAGGGAGCCACAACACTGCCATTATGTTCTGGAAGAATCTGCAATTATATATTCAAAAGTGTCTAATTACCAGTGACTTAGATAGCAAAATGAAGTTCGGTTGGGAAGCAATCCTAGCCTTTTTTGCCAACACCAACAGCTACCACCACCTACAGAGCCTTGGCTCACTCTGGCTTCCACTGTGTTCCCACCAGCATGAGGCAGCTTATCAAGGACAGAGATCATAAACCACTGGCTTCAGGCCAAGCGTCGTGTCCCTTGTGCAAATCCACCCATCTCTTTGGAATCCCTTCCTGCTTCTTCCTTCCTACATGGGTTAGGACCCTAGGATGCTAATCTTATATCCCTTCCTGGAACTCAATTTCCCATCTGGTCTCTGCTCCCCCAGAACTCTGGATTCTGAAGCAGGTTTGCATTCTGATGCTCTTGTACACACCCTCCTTTCCCTCTAGTGAACTTTCCATCCACCAGACCCTCTTCATCCTGTTTGGTACCGTCTGACCTGCTCTAGCTTTACCCTGGTCATCTCTGTGGGGTGAACATAGGGTTGTCTTGTTTTATTTTCTGCAAATTTTATTAAAATTCCCTTACGTAAAAAATTTTTGATTGGGTGTGGTGGCTCAAGCCTGTAATCCCAGCACTCTGAAGGCCAAGGCAGGTGGATCACTTGAGCTCAGGGGTTCAAGACCAGTCCTGGGCAACATGGCGAAACCCAGTCTCTACAAAAAATACAAAAATTAGCTGGATATGTTGGCATGTGCCTGTAGTCCCAGCTACTTGGGAAGATCACGTGAGCCCAGGAGGTTGAGGCTGCAGTGAGCTATGATGGTACCACTGCACTCCAGTCTGGGTGACAGAGTGAGACCTTGTCTCAAAAAAAAAAAAAAATTGTATACTACTTTCTTTATTATGGTTATAGTAAAACACATATCACATAAATATAGTCAATTGATCTTAGACAAGGAGCAAAGGCAATACAATAAAGCAAAGATAGTCTTTTCAACATAGTGCTGAAATAACTGGGCATCCACCTGTAAAATAATGAATCTGGACCCAGGCCTTTGATCCTTCACAAAAGTTAATTCAAAATGGATCATAGAACTAAATGTAAAATTCAAAACTGTAAAACTTTTAGAAGAGAAAATGTAACTGGCCTTGGAAGCAAAGATGACTTTTTAGATACAACACCAAAGGCATGATCCATGAAAGAAATAATTGATAAGGTGGACTTCATTGAAATGAAAACTTCTATATAAAAGACAAAAATCAAGAGAATGAGAATAAGAAGACAAGCCACAGACTGGGAGAAAACATTTGCAAAACACATATCTGATGAGGACTGTTATCCAAAATATACAAAGAATGCTTAATACTCAACAATAAGGCCAGGTGCAGTGGCTCACGCCTGTAATCCCAGCACTTTGGGAGGCTGAGGTGGGTGGATCACGAGGTCAGGAGATCAAGACCATCCTGCCAACATGGTGAAACCCCGTTTCTACTAAAATACAAAACATTAGCTGCGCATGGTGGCATGCATCTGTAATCCCAGCTACTTGGGAGGCTGACACAGGGGAATCGCTTGAACCCAAGAGCTAGAGTTTGCAGTGAACCGAGATTGCGTCACTGCACTCCAGCCTGGCGACAGCACGAGACTGTGTCTCAAAAACAACAACAACAACAACAACAAAAACTCAACAATAAGAAAATGGGCAAAAGACCTGGACAGGTACCTCACAAAGAAGATATACAGGTGACAGGTAAGCATGTGAAAAGATATTCAATATCATGTGTCATTACAGAATTTCAAATTAAAACAATAGCAAGATACCACTACATACCTATTAGAATGGCCCAAATCCAAAACCCTGACACCAAATGCTGGTGAGAATGCAAAGCGACAGGAACTCGCATTCATTGCTGGTGGGAATGCAAAATGGTTCAGCCACTTTGGAAGAGTTTGGCAGTTTCTTACAAAATTAAGCATACTCTTACCTTACAATCTAGCCATCATACTCCTTGGTAATTACCCAAATGCACTGAAAATGTATGCCCACACAAAAGGCTTCACATGTATGTTTATAGCAGCTTCATTCATAATTGCCAAAACTTGGAAGCAGCCAAGATGTCCTTCAGTAGGTGAATGGAAAATAACCTGTGACTTGTCCAGACAATGGAATATTATTCAGCATTAAAAAGAAATGATCTGTCAAGCCATGAAAGGATATGGAGGAACCTTAATTGCGTAAGTGAAGGAAGCCAGTCTGAAAAAGCTGCATATTGTATGAGTCCAACTACATGGATTCTGGAAGAGGCAAAAGTATGGAGACAGCAAAAGCATCAGTGATTGCTAGGGGTTGCGGGAAAGGGAGAAATAGGCAGAGCACAGAGAATTAAGGCAGAAAAACAATTCTGTATGATACTACAATGGTGGATAAATGCTGCCACTATACATTTGCTTAAACACATAGAATGCACAACTTGGAATCGTGATGATACTACAAGCCAAGACTCCTACTCTAAGACTCTTACAACTGGGCTGAGCCCCCTATTGGGAGCACATCTGGACATAAATTTGATATTACTTTCTATGTACTGTTTCAAAATATACCACACAAAGACTTTATAGTAAGTGAGAAACAAACAGCTGAACCCCTCATGTAAACTATGGACCTTGGGTGATAATAATGTGTCAATGCAGGTTCATCAGTTGTAACAGCCCAACCACTTGGCAAGGGATGTAGACAGTGAAGGAGGGTGAATGTTTGTAGAGAAACAGGTACAGGAAAACTGTACTCTCCGCTCAGATTTGCTGTGAACCTAAAGTTGCTCTAAAGAATAAAGTTCATTAATTTTTAAAAAGTAAAACGCATTAATGAAAGTACCAGGAATACAGAAATGCTTCATGAAAACAATGAGAATGACCAATGCCACTCATCTGTTACTGTGTGATGTGTATTATTCCTCCTCTGCACATACACAGACATGTTTATTTTTCAAAGAGTATGATTATTCTATATATTCTGCATGTTCTATACAGATTGTTCTATAATTTGTTCCTATCTATTAAAACAGTACAGGTTTGAGACCAGCCTGGGAAACATGGCAAAACCTCATCTCTACAAAAAAATATACCAATTAGCTGGGTATGGTGGCACATGCCTGTAGTCCCAGCTACTCAGGAGGCTAAGGTAGGAGGGTCACCTGAGCCTGGGTGGTCGAGGTGGCAGTGGGCTGAGATTACATCAGTGCACTCCAGCCTAGGTGACATAGTGAGGGCCTGTCTTAAAGTATAGATAGATAGATAGATAGATAGATAGATAGATAGATAGATAGATAGATAGATAGATAGAATAGGCTTTTTGTCTCAGTAAATATAAATCCTGCTCACTTTTAAGAGTAGCCCTCAAGTATTCCATTTTGCTGATGTCTTATAGTTTACCAATTCCATGGACACAACTATTAAAGAAAATTGCTTGAAAGAGAAGACCAATTGAATATATTTGATAGTTGAGTTTCATAAATTTTCCATAAGCAAAATTGCATTGTGAGCAAAAACCCTGGCAGAGGTGTTTGGTCATCAGCTACTGAATAAAACAGGCAAATGGCCTGAAAACCTTTAGGCATTTGGTAGAGTAATGCTTACTTTTTTTTTTTTTAGAGTCTCCCGCAAGTCAGGAAAACTGGATAAAAAGAGGCCTAAATGTGAGCAAGAGCTATCATGTTTGGCTTCAAGTATGTAAGTCCAATCTGGTAACAGACCCTTTCCCATTCATTGTTAGCATATTCACTGGGAAGCAGCATGGGCCAGGAACAAAGGGCAACAATGAGCTGTGTGACCTTAGGCAAATTACTTAACTTCTCTGTGCTTCATTGTTCTCGTTATAAAATGAAATAAATTAAATGAAAACTATATAATGAATTATATAATATAATGAGGTATATAATATACAATGAAAACTATATAAATGAAAAATATATAGTAAAAATATATAATATATAATGAAAATATATACATGAAAAATATAATATAAATGAAAAATATAAATGAAAAAGTATTCATTAAAAGAAAATAAATTATGGCCCAAATGTTTTTGAAAAACCATACCTTAAAAACCCCTATTTTGTTTAGAATGTATATTTCTGGTTCAAAATGCTTGCACGAGAAACCTAAGAAACAGGCTGCTTTCAAGCATTTATTTCATACTTCAGAACTCAAACATATTTATAATCCAACCCTCTTATACAGTCACTTATCCATGTCCTCATGTTTACAAAATATAGCTATTCAGAGGCACTTTGTGTTTTCAAAGTTTCAATCTCTGACTGTATATCTTTCATTTGAAAATTAAGGTAGATTTAAAAATTCAACTTAGTTTACAATTCTGTCCTTTGCATTTAAGACCTAAAACAGGGTTATGGCCATTAAACTGGTTCTTTCAACACAGCTACGTTAACTACATTAAAAGAGCCACGTCAGCAAGTGGCAGTGTTAATTACCAGCTTGCTCAGCCACCACTGCTTTGCTCGACAGTTTTACTATGTTTAAAAATGAAAGGTTCAGATGTGGTGTGACAAAGCTCTCCTGACAAAAAGGAAGCAAATACGGAGGCAAGAGAGGGGCCAGCTGGGTCATGCCACAGTCTTCTGTGGGATTTTGTCAATATATTAGCAGGAAAGGAGCAGGAGCTGGTAGGGGCAACTGGGATGGATAGAGGAGCTGCTGAAGACTCTCTGGGATGACAGGAAATAATACAAATTCCAGACCTTCTTTCACCTCCTATTTGTGTATTTCAACCTACAGAATCAACTACCCAGATAACTACAGATATTCACACATGATAAAAATGCAACATAAAATCTCTACTTACACTAACGAACTTACTCATGTAACCAAATACCACCTGTACCCCAATAACTTATGGGAAAAAAACTCCACTTAAGCATAACAGACTATAAAACAAGTCGTTTAGCCATTTCCTTTTTGAGGAAATAAAGCCTTAAGCTCTGTCAAGGTAGAGTCTGAACTGCACTGCTCATGTCGGCTCAATGACCATTGGTTGAAATAATTAGCTAATTTGGTGAATTTTCTAATTATGCTCTTCTAGGAGTGGAACTGCTAGAATTAGCATGTGTCTAAAAGTCAGGCCATCACTTAATTGTGGCACTGTATTGCTTTTAAGATTGCGTGAATTTTAAAAATGAATAAAAGCAATAGCTGTGTCCCAGACTCTCTTGCTTTCACTTTCAAATATTATAACTTCAGATAATTCCATCCTGGCTAGAACTGAAACAGAAACTACATAATGCCATTAAAAAAAAAAAAACCAAATGATTGTATTTGTACATATTTCTTAAACCAGATTTCATAGAGTAAGAGAAAGAACTAAAGACTGAAGTTCATATCAGGAGTGTCAGTCTTGGATGATCTGAAAACTTTTAATTATCTTCCTTTTTATCATTTCTCTCACTCCCCCTAAACCATCCCTTCTTCCTTCCCACTTTATTGGAGATGCAGGATCAAACATAAAGTCCTTGCTCTTGTGGAGCATACATTCGAGTGGTAAGAGAAAGACAATAAAGATGCAAACAAATAGTTAAATAATACAATTTGAATTAGTGACACATGGAAAATAAAATGAACATTGGGACAGAGAGTGACTAGGTGGTGGGAGTCGGGAAGTGGGAAGCATCTTTGATTACAGAGGTCAAGAAGACTTCTCTGAGGAGGTGACATCTGATTAACATCTGAATATAGAGAAGGAGTCAGTCACTTAAGGATCTGGGGAAAAGAACATTGCAGATAGTGGGAACTTATACAAGAAATTGTCAAGCTCTGATTTCTCTTCTTCAAATTTTATCGTCTGGATTAAATTCTCTTCCTCTGCAAACCCAGCCCCAGGTTTCTTGTAACACAGCACGTAACAGTCTTCCCTCAGCCCAAGTGCCTAGCATAAATGCTAGCACAGAGTGGGGGTTAATAAAGAGCAATGGTTATGTATGGCCTCTGTGACCCATACTTTCTCTGTCAAGCTCCAAACTGTCAATCATGGCCACCTATGACCTGAAATAAAAACAGAAGCTTCTAGAAATCACAAAAAGGATCCACTGGCACAAAAATGAGAGGTCTGTTAGAAAATCTTTTACTTATTTAGCGTTTAACTTTGGCCTTGCCAACTTAGTGACTTACCATGTCCAGTGTACTCAAAAGAATCTGCTTCATCGGGGGTATCAAGTTCATCCACATTGATGTCAATTTCATCTGGACTGTCCAAGTTATCATCAGAGAGAATAGATCCTTCACTTTGGTCCAGAGAAAGATTGATATTTGGGGCTGTGAGCTTGATTCTCCTAGGATGAGTGTCATTAAGATCCAGAGAATTAGGAGGTTCTAAAGAAGAAAGAGAACAGCAACATCAAGTATTAAACCAGAGGAGCAATCTAAATCAAAAATTTCAAAATCCCAAATGCTCCAAAATCTGAAACTTTTTGAGTGCCAACATGACGTGTCAAGGAGATACTCACTGGAGCATTTTGGATTTCAGAATTTTGAATTTGGGATGTTCAACCAGTAAGTATAATCCAAATATTCCAAAATCTGAAAAAATCCAAAATCTGAAACACTCTGGTCCAAGCATTTAAGTAAGGGATACTTAACCTATACATGGCTGCCAAGAGTGGGTTTGGGCCCAGTGGAAAACATTTTTAAAGTCCTTTCAGCAAAAGCAGACCTGATAGAAATCTTTGTATGAGGTATAGACACCCTTCTTGAAAGCAGCCCTCAGTAACTGGATCCTCCCAACCCCCTCAGCCTTGGCCATGTAGAAACAGGAAGTAGGAGTTATTACTAAATGGTTAGATAACTAGTTTTTAGAATTTCCCTGTTCAAGTTTGAAAACTTGAAATTGCTATAATAATTGAATTAAATTTTCACGGGGTATACTGCATAAGAAAAATAGTTAAGTTTACATATACAGTTGTCCCTTGATATCCATAAGGGATTGATTCCAGGACCCCTGGTGGAAACCAAAATGTACAGATGCTCAAGTCCCTGATATAAAATGGTGTAGTGTTGACATATAACCCATGCACATCCTTCTGTATACTTCAAATCATCTCTAGAATAATTATAATACCTAATACAAAGTAAATAGTTTTTGCACTGTGTTTAGAAATAATGACCAGGAAAAAAAGTTTGTACATGTTCAGTACAGATGCGATTTTTTTTCTTTGAATACTTTTCTTCTGTGGTAGGTTGAATCCACGGATTTGGAACCATGGATAGAAAGGGCCAACTATATTTTCTAATATTTGCGTTGACTTTGCTCCTATGGAATATACGTTAAGAACTTTGTCATGTTCACAGACACTCCCAGAATACTTCTTTTAGGTCCTGACAACTCTGTATATGATGTTCAGTGCCCTTTACCTGGCCGAAGTATCCTTCCAGGTAACATTCTTTGAACTCACCCAAGCAGTCACCAGCTCTTATGCCAATCTCGCTTGACACTGGTTCCCATAACATAAGTGATAATCTTATGTGTAGGCTCCCTCCTTTCATTGTAGTATGCATCTTCCTGCTCAGCTGCCTTTCATTTAATAAAAGCAGAGCTGGAGAAGTCATTTTTTAACCAAGCTTAAACTAACAAAACAAAGGTAGAGACATACCCTACTGTAGTATAATAAGAAATGTATTTGGTCTTTGGCCCTGGTTCCAGGCACAGAGGTCTTAAAACCCTTGTCATTTCCCAAGGTGGATAGTGTCAGAATTAAATTATAGGACACCCAGTTGGTGTTCATTAGAAAATTGCTTGGTGTGTGGCAAACAAAACAAAACAAAACCCTACACATCTGGTCACAGAAGTGTTCAGTGTGAGAGCAGAGTAGGAGAAAACAGTTTGTTCCCTTCACCTAAAACCAGAAATGACAGGATTCCTAAGCACGAAATATTTTGAAGACCATTTGGCATATCCTTCGACTCTGGAATTCTGGCTCTGGCCTTGTCCTGGAGAAATTGGCACTGTTCCCCTGTCAGTCATTAAGCTTTTTCTTTTCTGAATGGAACATCACCCAAACTCTGTTCTAGGTAATGGTTTTATGTATTACTTGAAAAAGGTTTCTATTGACAAGTAAGTTTCAACACTGAGTTTCTATATTTCAGGAATTTGCAGAGCAGTGATGTCCCAAAGAATTCTTTGTGATAATGAAAAGGTTCTATATTTGGCTACTGAGCACTTGAAATGAGGCTAGTGCAACTGAAGAAGAGCATTTTAAAAAATTATTTTTAATTTTAATTAATTTAAATAGCCACATGTGACTAGCTGCTTACCATATCAGATAACCATAGCCTTAGTGCCTTTATCATTCAAAAGTACATTGTGAACTTGGAAGATTCAAATAAACATACTGTGGTTACCAAGCATATTTGGCCATAGAACATTTAGAAATAATTCTGTTACATGACTAGTATTTTGAAGAATGCATTTCAAATACTACGACAGAAAAGAAATGTAATTGCCTTCCTTCTTCCTACCACACTGTAGGCCTGGCTGAGAATACATGATTCAGGATCTTGGTATGATCCTGGAGTTGGTGTAATGCAAGAGAGTGACCCTGGAATACAGTGAGAGTCATATAAGTTGCAATTGAAAAATTAAATTCCTTTTTGTGTATGCCTTGGGTTGTAAACCCCTAAAATGTAGGGTAGTTGTTTTTTATTGTTGTTGTCTTGTTTTGGTTTTGATAGGATACTGAGCATTCTTGATATCACATTTCCAATTTTAAACATTCTTACAATTATGTGTAAATGCGGAGAACTTAGACGTTAGTCAGAATTTGGTACAATATACAGTAGCCAATTATCACAGGAACTGAAAACATTGGCAGATAAGGCTGTGGTCTAGGAGATAAAATGTAGCCCACACTAGCGAGCATCAGTATTCAAGCCAACTCTTAAATTCACCAAATGCAGCCTAACACCTTCATATCACACATTTCTTTTTTCCTCTCACTGTTATCACTGAAATCATAAGTTAGATGCACAGGAAATAATTCTTTCACTGAAAAATGAAAACGTTGGGATACAGAATACCAACGAAGGAAATGAACAAATGCTGCTCTCACCAGGCCTCATGTCTGCAGCACTGGGACTCAGCACGCCCTCTTCAAAGGGGATGTCCATTCCTACATCCTCTGACAGTAGTCTGCAAAAAAAGCAAAGCAAAGCGCGTCAACAACTGTGTAAGACTTCATTTCTTTTGAAAAGGAAACCCACAGAGTCCAGGATAACATTTTCAACTCACTTAAAATAAACCATGTATGGGGACTGAATCCACTGTAAGTGGTCCCAAATTAAAGACTTTCTGCAGTTATGGTAAATGAGAACAATGGACACCAATTTCACCTGCTTACATCAAGTCACTTCTGCTAGCTCACTTAATAAACACACACCAAGTGGGAAACTCAGAAATAGGAAATGCAAACAACTAATAAAATATACTTCGGGGACATTTAATATATACATATTTTTAACAACAGGGTCAATATATGTGCTTTGTACACATCTCTTACTCTGTAAATTTGAGTATTTTAATTAAATTCCCATGGACAGAGGGAGAGCATATTCTGTTGATCTCAGTTTTCATTTGTAAACTAGGGATATACACCTACTTCACCACGTTGTTTAAAGATTAAGCTACAAAAGTAAAGTGCCTAACACTCCTGAGCAGGCATAGACTGATGTTATTTTTCTTCCTTTTTTGAATATTTAAAGAGTCACTGTGAATATATGTTGGTGAAGATGGCTCTGGTCATGACTTCCCACCTCTTGTTTCTAATCAGTGCTGAGCCCACGACCATCTGTATTAGCACATTTGGTAAGAAGTGTAGGGAAACAGGAAATACCAAAGGCAATTGTGACGAATCTGTATGTTCTTCTAAGAAGCTGACCACTGTTCACGATAAATTTCTCTTGATTTATTTTCATCCCTGGACCTTTGTTCAGTAAGACCCCATTTACCATAATATATATTTCTTCTCTGTGAGTTTCACGTCATTTCATTCACCTAGGGTGAATCCTTATGATGTGGTCACTAACCTAATTTTAAACATGATAAACCTTTATGTTAAAGTTCTTAATTTAGTCCCCTTCTCCCTCTCTTACTGTACTTTGCACTATGTCACGCTGGATCTACCAAACCTTTGGAGTTTAATCTACTTCTCCAGGATGCAAGTCAAATCCCCTACTGTCAATAAAGCACTATGATGAAAGAAAATAATCTGCACCCTTAGTGATTACTGCATTTGCTTCATTTATTCAACAAATATCTATTAAGTGTCTACTATGTGCCGAGGATATAGAGGAACAAAACAGACCCGTCTCATTCTCGTGGTGGAGTTGGGATGATGGAGCTAATACAATGACCCCTACCTTCGAGAACTCAGTGCTGCTCCCCTGGATAGAGGTAAGTGCCTGTGTACTTACCTACCAACTCCTGAGACCCCTTCAAAAGCTCAGCATCAGGGAGTTTCTTTGTCCACATTCTTCCTGTGGCTTTGACCCTGTGTGTTCTCTAAAACTAGACCTGTGCCCTGGTAGCAAAGGAGCATGCAAGAGGTTGGCATGTAAGACAGACAATAATGTATCAGCAGGAACAAGATAACCTGTGCCAAACAGAGATACACTATGATAGGTGGAATCAAACCACGTTATTCAGCAACAAAGATTGGGGAGGTATGCAAAGAGAAGATCTGCACCAGGCCCCAGTTTTGAAAGTCCTGGGACCTAGAGGGACGGATGTCTGGGTATCCCATGATCCTGCAGTTTTTGGAATTCCTTACAATGATCTTTGTCATTCTGTGTGTTCTCCTTGACATCAAACCTCTTGTACCTGTCAAGTAGCAAAATGCTGCTATTAAGAGCCACTGGATTTAAATCTTAGTTCTACCACTTACTGTGTTGGATTGAATTATTGAGCCTGAAATATTCTAAATGCACATGTACATTATTTTTCTAGTTATCTGCCTAAGAGTCAACCTTGAACAAAAATAAAGACATCAGATTTCTATCTGCCTGACAGAGCACACAGGATGTGGGCCTTGGCATCAAAATAAATATGATGGTTTTAAAATAGATAGGATCAGCTTAAGTTTAATAGATTTTTTTAAACAATTGTGAATAATGGGCAACATCATGGAATAATTGCAGGAGTCCTGCCTGGATATGAGGTTTTAGTTCTGAGTTATAGTTCTGCTGCCAGTATCAACAAGCTGATTAACTCTGAGAAGATTAGTTGGCCATTTTTGTGATTTTATAAGGGGATAATACCCAACATCACAGTGACTGTGGAGAATAAATATAATACAAATAAAAGTATTCTTTAAGTCATAAAGCACTGTCTGAGTTTAAGGTATTACATACCCTCCACTTAAAACATAGTACAGGAGCAGTGGTTTAATTAAAGTATGTGTCATGGTTGGACAAATCATAATTAAGGTCACTATAATTTGCGCATTAGTCCAGGTAAAAGGTAATCTTATTACTGCACAAATCTCCACAGAACCTAGAAATGCTCCTCAACTCATTGATGTTAGAAAATAGAGCCTTTGCCTCTAAGTGCTCCTTTTCAACACAAAGCAGAGACCCTGTGAAGAAGGCACAGATTTCTTCCCCCTGTGTTAGCATGCACTGGGGGAAGAAAAATGCTGAAGGCTGTGATCAGCGGATGACCCAAGGAGAGAGATTCACACAAACCCATGGATATTAAAGAAGGCTAGGCCGGGCGCAGTGGCTCACGCCTATAATCCCAGCACTTTGGGAGGCTGAGGCAGGCGGGTCACCTGATATTGGGAGTTCAAGAACAGCCTCACCAAGATGGAGAAACCCCATCTCTACTAAAAATACAAAATTAGCTGAGTGTGGTGGCGCATGCCTGTAATCCCAGCTACTCGGGAGGCTGAGGCATGAGAATTGCTTAAACCCGGGAGGCAGAGGTGGTGAGCTGAGATGGTGCCATTGCACTCCAGCCTGGGCAAAAAGAGCGAAACTCCGTCCCACTCCCCGCCAAAAAGAAGGCTATAGGGACATGTTAAAAAACCCCTGGGACAGAGGGAAAGCTGAGCCAGAATAGCCTAGAAGCAAATCTAAGAGAAACCCAAGTCACGCTCTTTGTAAATACTTCAACCACATTCATACATTAAGCCCATAAACATTTGCAGAAATGAAGTGGCCAAACAGAGCAGCTGTTGATTAAGCAGGACAGCAGTTTTATGATCAATAACTGAAGCCTCTCAAGATCTGTTAGGTAACAAACCAGTCCAGTGTGAAGGTCTGTATTTTACGTTATCTATCTGTAGCCTCTACTTAATTTTGAGTTTCTTTATACAGAATGGAGCTAACCAAGAGGTTGAGGGAGTTGTAAACACAAGTCAGGCTGTACTATGGCTGAAACAGCTACATGTCTCCATCTAGAGGATGTATTAAAACTGCTTCATGGTTTCTTTGCTGGATGGTACTGTGACATTAACACCACGTGTGTTAGAAGATCAATGTATTATGACATATTGATCTTCACCAAGTATTTCTGGCTCTCTGCCTTTTGAGTGCATGGTAGTATCGCACTTTCCTGTCCCCTTTGAAGTTAGGGTAGCCACATGACTTGCTTTGGCTAATGAAGAAAGAGTGGAAGGGAGAGATGTCGCTTCTGAGCAGAAGGCTTAGGAGCAAGCGTGTGAGGAGCCACATCCTCTTCCCACATAGGTGGCTGTGGAGGGGCTCGGCCAGGCTGTGTCCCGAGTGCCTCTGATGAGCAGAGGCCTCGACGAAAGCTTGCTGGAAATGTAAACAAGAAATGAACTTTTGTTGTGTTTTGCCCTGAGATATTGTAGTTATTTGTTACCACATTACAATCTAGCCCATTCTTACTATATAGCTGGCCTTTATTGTTTCAAAGGGAATATTTGAGTTATGCTACGCTCAAAAATTTATTTCCTTTTTTGGGTAACCAATTTTCCACATTCTTAGCCCAGATTCATATTGACAGTAAATAGCTTTACATCTGGATTGCTAAAGCATCAAAGCGTATAGGAACAAAAAGCTTGAAAAGACACCGAATGCTTTTAAATATTCTATAAGATTGAGTATTAATATATCACCTTTAGGGTTTTTGTCATAGCCTTTTATCACTTGCCAATTTACTTAACATTTTCTTTAGATTGACTTATTAAGGTTATTTTGAGAGGAATGTTTGTATCACTAGTGTACAGGTTGAGTATCCCTTATCCAAAATGCTTGGGACCAGAAGTATTTAAACCTTCCGACTTATTTGGATTTTGGAATATTTGCATTATATACTACAAGTTGAGAATCCCTACTCTGACGATCTGAAATCTGAAATGCTCCAATGAGCATTTCCTCTGAGTGTTGTGTCAGCACTGAAGAACATGAATTTCGGAGCATTTTAGATTTCGGACTAGGGATACTCAACCATTATATGTAAACTTAAATCACTCATGTAAAATAAATGGTGAGTGATTTAAGTTACATAAAATAAATAACATATATAGAAAAAATTAAATATAATAAAAATAAAATAATACTATTAAATTTAAGTTAGAAACCCCTGGAATCTCACTCAGAGGATTTTCCTCTTTGCTAAAAGAGAGATGTTAGGAAGTGTTGGCTAAGTCTGACAAGGTGTAAAGCCATGTATCATTAAAAATACAAGAAATGCTATATGAAATAGCATACTCCAAAAGTTACTAATACATTTCCAAGCTTAAAAAAATAAGATTAAGTCCACAGGTGCCAGAAATAAAGAGTTATTATAGAAGGCTGATAAAAACCTAGCACACAGGGTTCTTGCACTGGACACAGGACTTAGGGTCTCACAGCACAAGGGACCTCCTGGTGATGGAAGAAAGGCCTAGACCTGAACTTCTATATAGGGCTCTGGAACTTCAGGAACTTTCCCCTTAACAAAAAGGGGATGGAAAAAAAGTCTCTCCTCTGGCCTTGGAAAGCATGGTTTACTTGAATCTTGGGTAGAAAATAAAAAGCAACCAGTAGGAGCTGGAGACACTAGCTGTGGGTCGCTCATGTCTCAATTTATATTACCTGAATGATGTAGAAATGAATCAAGAAATTAAGATGAAAATTCATCTAGGATCACTGAACACCTAGGACCCTAGGGTTCCAAAAGAATCAGATGTGGGCCAGGCACGGTGGCTCACGCCTGTAATCCCAACACTTTGGGAGGCCGAGGCAGGTGGATCATGAGGTCAGGAGTTCAAGACCAGCCTGGCCAAGATGGTGAAACCCCGTCTCTACTAAAAATACAAAAATTAGCCGGGTGTGGTGGTGCACACCTGTAGTCCCAGCTACTTGGGAGGCTGAGGCAGAAGAATCGCCTGAACTCGGGAGGCGGAAGTTGCAGAGAGCCGAGATTACATCACTGAACTCCAGCCTGGGCAACAGATCAAGACTCAATCAAAAAAAAAAAAAAGAAAGAAAGAATCAGATGTGAAACCACTTGGTAGTGCTTACTTCTACAAGCAAGTTTCACTGGAAATCCAATTAGGTGCAAGAAAAAACTCTCTGAAAGATGAGCTCATATAAAAAAACCCTATAAACTACACTTGGGAAAAATACTTTGAGGCATTTCCAGGAGATGCAATAAATAGAAAAATTAGCAATAAAAGTAATAAAATAAAAGAATAGCATGAAAGAGGCCATAATGATTAAAGAATAATATCTAAACCTTTGTTGTGTTAAACCACTGAGATTTGGGGTTGTCATAGCAGGTAATGTCACCAAGACCTCAGTAGCCATTCTGCTTAAAAAAGAAACATCTAAAACATAATAATGCAGAAGTGTTGACAAGAAAGTGGTATTTTTAAAAAACAGAAAAATACTAAACACAAGAAAGCATTATAATATTATTATTATTTATCATTATTATTAGTATTTTTTGGTACAGTCGTCCAGGCTGGAGTACAGTGGTGCAATCTTGGCTCACTGAAGCCTCCGCCTCCTGGGTTTAAGTGATTCTCCTGCCTCAGCCTCCCAAGTAGCTAGGACTACAGGCACCTGCCACCATGCCCAGCTAAGTTTTGTATTTTTAATAGAGATGGGGTTTCACCATGTTGGCCAGCCTGGTCTCAAACTCCTGACCTCAGGTGATCTGCCTGCCTCAGCCTCCCAAAGTGCTGGGATTACAGGCATGAGCCACTGCACCTGGCCAGCATTACAGTATTAATGCCCAACAAAACAGACTTCAGAAAAGGCATTATTAAGGCTAAAGAAAGTTATTATTTAGTGATACAAGGAATAATTCTTCAGATGTAATAATTGAGAGCCAATGTGTTCTTAACAACATAGCCTCAAAATATGTAAAACAAAAAGTGAAAATACATTATAAGGCAAAATAAATTTCATGGGGTAAAATCTGAGTATACCTCTCAAGAATTTATAAATTAATTTGAAAAGAAATATATAAGAATATGGCAGATCTGAACAATGCAGTAATATAGCTTGATCTAATGGAGAGATCTGCGGTCAATAAAAACACAGTTTTTTTTTTTTGAACTCACCAAAACTTACCATACATGATGTCTCATAAAATACCAAAAGTCAACATCACATGTACTATATTCTCTGACTTCGGGGCCATACCTCTAGTTATCAATCACAAAAAGTCTCCAATCACAGTTTGGAGACTAAAAAACACACGTGTAAGTAACCAAACAATAAAGCCCTGCACATCCAAACTTGTGAAAGCAGCTAAAGAAGTTCCTAGCGGAAAATAAATAGCCTTAAGTTCAGATTTTAGGAAATAAGATGAACTGAATTAGCTAAGCATTCAAGTTATAAAAAGAAACATGCTCTTAGGTGACTTGATGCTATTTATGCTAAATCTTTGCACCTTCTCTAATGATCCTGAATACCACCAAATGGAGAAAGAACGGTGATAGAAATGGAATTCTCCAATTTGAGAATGGAGCCCACGTATATTCGTAGATTGTGTGTTTCTGATACTTACACTTCTTCATATGGAAGGCTAATTGCAGTATATGACAGAGAATGAAGGACAACAAATGCAGAACTTTTGGACATAAATGCACCTTCTTGCTTTTAGAACAGGTACAAAATTAAGCCCATTCTGCATTTTGTATTTTTCCAACGTATCTGAATCTGGAGGGATTTGACTGTTGTTGTAGGATTAGCTTTGCCTGAGATTAGGTTCTTTTTAACAGGAAATGAGCAGTGAGCCAAGAGCTGGCGCACACATACCAATAGCATTTCTAGATGGTAATGTTTCCTGACAGACACGGATATCCAGCAGCAGGTGGCACCCCTTTTCAGGAATAACCATTTTTACAAGATTGGCCACTGAAATATATACCTCCATAAAAAGTAAAGTAGCAGGTCATGATGTGGGGTCCATTGTTCTTTAGAAAAATACTGATGGTTATGCTGATATATTTTGGGAAAATGATTACATAAAGAGAAATATCTCTTGTGTTAAGAGTTCCTTAAAACTCTCCTGGCTTCTTTCTAGTCTAGTAAGATCTGCTGGACTGATAAGGTTGCTGTCTCTAGAAACAGAGATAAAAAGAAAAAAGAAAACACAAACAAAACCTTTCATGAGGTGCTTGCCTTCCCTCGTCAAGAATATCAATTAGCCTATGGGCTGGAGGACTGCCATTTGAGGGTTCTTGTCTGATAAAGTAGGCTGCTCCATTTAAGCCAGCAGTACATGGCACCCTGTGAACCACAGAGTACTTATCAAATTACTCAAAGTAGGAGGTGAGACTGAAGCAGCACTGAGCTTCACGCTTTGCCTAATCAAGCTAATCCCAAGACAGGAAATGCTACAATAGGAAGCTGGGGTCAAGCCCATGAAATAACGCTCTTTAGCAACAGTTCGCTAACCCAGCTGGGCCTCTCTCAACCTAGAACAGGTAAGCACTGTGGCCAGGCAGGGAGAAGCATCTTAGAAGCCAGCCAGCTGAAGAGAGATGAAGGAGGGAGGTGAGAGCTGGAAACTGACTGCACACAGTAGGAAGATAAGCGCCGAGCACTCGCCCAGACACCTTCTTTAGGGAATGTGCAAAACCGCACAAACCACAGCTAAACATTCTTAGGTTCTCAGAGGTGGGGGACACCACGCAGCCTCCTTACCCAGGGTCAGATTCTAAAATTCTGCAGGGAGCAAAAAAAATCACTTTTAGCTCAATGATCCTCAAACATTTTCTTGAATTGTTCCCTGAATAGAGTGTACATGGTTTTGTATGTCAATTTTTTTTTTCTTTTCACAGTGAGGCTTAAACATGAAAATTTGAGGAACGCTGAGCAGGAATAGAAGGAAAGCCTACATTTTTATCATTTCAACCTCTTTGCTTTTCAGAGAATAATTAACTCCTTGGCTGTGAATGATGGATGCATGGAGAATTCTACCTCTTGCCTGCAGGCTGTTTGCTAGCTTCTTTTAATATTTTTCCTATAACCTTAAGATCTATGAATAGATTTGTTTGTTGTGGAGAAGATTAAATTAGATGGCATAATCTCACATTGGAGAGGGGCATATACTTATTTAGGAAGTGAGTTTACAGTTCACAACCAGGATGGCTCAAAGGGATCTCAAACTGAACATGTTCGAAACCTAATCCCACATCTTCCTCTACGCAGATCCGCTACATCCTACCTTCTCTGTGACGACTTTGAAAAGTGTCCATGAATTCTCTGACACTCTTTTCAAAAGGTGGAGCCTAATTTCCCGTCCCTTAAGTGTGGACTGATGATTTGCTTCTAAAGAACAGAATAAGGTGGAATGGATGGTAGGTGAGTTCTAAGGCTAGGTCCTAAAAAGCACTGTGTGCTTTGTTCTCTCTTGGGTCTCTCAGTTTGGGAGAAACCAGCTACCCTGTTGTAAGGACAGTCAAGCAGCCCTGTGGAGAGTCCATGTGGCAAGGAACTGAGGTTTCCTGTGAAAATCCAGGAAGGAACTGAAGCCTTCTGCCAACAGCCATGTGAACGAGCCATCTTGGAGGCAGATCCTGCAACCTGGCTAATGTCTTGATGGCAACTTAACAAGATACCTTAAGCCAGAACCATCTAGCTAATACACTCTTGAATTCCTGATACAAACACTGGGAAATAATCAATGTTTGTTGTTTTAAGCTGCTAAACTTTGATATTATTTATTTTATTCATTTATTTTTTGAGACAGGGTCTTGCTGTATTGCCCAGGCTGGAGCGCAATGGAGCAATCTCGGCTCACTCCAGTCTCCATCTCCTGCGTTCAAGTGATTCTCCTGCCTCAGCCTCCCGAGTAGCTGGGATTACAGACGTGCACCACCATGCCGAGCTAATTTTTAGGAGAGATGGGGTTTCACCATGTTGGTCAGGCTGGTCTCCAACTCCCAGGCTCAAGTGATCCTCCCACTTCGGCCTCCCAAAGTGCTGGGATTACAGGCATGAGCCATTGCACCTGGCCGAGATTATTGATTATACAGCAATAGCTAACTAATACATTTCTCATCCTAGTGAATGTCTCTACATATCACCTGGGCACTCAAGCTCCCAAACTGGCATTCACTCTTACTTTCTTTTCTTTCCCAGCATTTCTTCCTCATCCAGTTGGCCATCCAATCCTATAAATTTACGTCATCCTCTCCACTCCATTCTCACTACAAAAGCCTTAGTTCAAGTTCATTTTTTTCATGCAGAAACATCGCGACCTTTCTGTTTACGATCTTCATCCCTACCTCCTCCAAATTATAACTAATATCCTTCTTCATCTTAACCTTGACACCACCTTCTTGTGTTTAAATCCTTTCAACTCACCACTTCAGGGAAAGAATTTGGCTTCAGAGAAGGGCTCACAAGGCCCTCTTGACCTGGCCCCTAAGCCCAGACTCAAGCCTCCTTTCTCATTCCCCACTCCCCACTTAGCCTTGCCAATCTTGCTGTCCTGTACTACTCAGTGTGGACATCTCCATCCTGGAACCTCACCTCCAACCCACGGAGTCGGGATCTGGGACCTCACCTCCACCCCACAGAGTAAGGTCCTGGGACCTCACCTCCATCCCACAGAGTCGGGACCTGGGACCTCACCTCCACCCCACAGAGTCGGGTCATGTCCCATAGCACCCTGTGCTTACCTCACGCGGATGCTGCCATGTTCCTATGATTTCCTGTTTGAAATGTGTCTGCCCCCACTCCTCCCCACTGCCACCCTCTCCACACACACGTGAATCTCCTGGGGGACAAGCACACCCAGTGCTTAGCACAGGGCTCAGCACATGCTGGAGATGAATGAGTCACTATTGAACAACACAGATTTAGACACGTGAAGGTGCCCTGCCCTTTGGGTAAAGTGCTCCTCAGACTGTCTCGCCACATAGTGAAACTTGACCATAAAAATTATCTTCCAGGCCAGGCGTGGTGGCTCACACCTGTAATCCCTGCACTTTGGGAGGCTGAGGTGGGCAGATCACCTGAGGTCAGGAGTTCGAGATCTGTGGGCGGCAAGCCACCTAGGTGCCAAGGCAAAAGACCAAGGGCACGAGCTGTTTCAGTATAATAAAATATATAAAACAACAAGAATTATACTGGATCTAGATCATAGACATGATTATATATGAATATCATTAATCATTAGTTTGTAGCAATTACTCTTTATTCCAATATTATAAGAATCTTCACTCTATAATCATAACCTAGGAAAAACCAGGCCATATAGAGATAGGAGCTGAGGGGACACAGTGAGAAGTGACCAGAAGACAAGAGTGCGAGCCTTCTGTTACGCCCGGACAGGGCCACCAGAGGGCTCCTTGGTCTAGTGGTAATGCCAGCGCCTTGGAAGACACCCGTTGCCAAGCGGACCGTGGTCTAGCGGTAGTGTCAGTGCCAAGGGGAAACACCCGCTACTTAGCAGACCTGGAAAGGGAGTCTCCCTTTCCCCGGGGAAGTTTAGAGAAGACTCTACTCCTCCACCTCTTGTGGAGGGCCTGACATCAGTCAGGCTTGCCCGCAGTTATCTGGAGGCCTAACCATCTCCCTGTGATGCTGTGCTTCATTGGCCATGCTCCTAGTCTGCTTTCATGTTCCATCCTGTACACCTGGCTCTGCCTTTTAGATAGCAGTAGCAAAATTAGTGAAAGTACTAGAAGTCTCTGATATGCAGAAATAATGGCGTAAGCTGTCCTCTCTCTCTCCCTCTCTCTCTCTGCCTTGGCTGCCAGGCAGGGAAGGGCCCCCTGTCCAGTGGACACGTGACTCATGTGACCTTGTCAATCATTGGAGATGACTCACACTCCTTATCCTGCCCCTTTTGCCTTGTATCCAATAAATAACAGCGCAGCCTTGCATTCAGGGCCACTACCAGTCTCCGCGTCTTGGTGGTAGTGGTCCCCCGGGCCCAGCTGTCTTTTCTTTTATCTCTTTGTCTTGTGTCTTTATTTTTGCAATCTCTCGTCTCCGCACACAGGGAGAAAAACCCACTGACCCTGTGGGGCTGGACCCTACAGAGATCAGCCTGACCAACATGGAGAAACCCTGTCTCTACTAAAAATACAAAATTAGCCGGGTGTGGTGGTGCATGCCTGTAATCCCAGGTACTTGGGAGGCTGAGAAAGGAGAATCACTTGAACCCAGGAAGCAGAGGTTGGGGTAAGCCAAGATCGCATCATTGCACTCCAGCCTGGTCAACAAGAGCGAAACTCTGTCTCAAAAAAAAAAAAAATTCTCTTCCAACAAATTCCTTTTGATAAGAAGTTTAGCTTTTGTCAAAACATAATTTAGAAATATAGGTGATGCTTATGGGAGTGTTTTACAAAGAAGTCATCGCTGTGAACCCAGTTAGGCAACGGTCACCCTCTGGTATGGCACATATTGTGCTCTCTCCTCCAACAGTAAAAGCTCTTTGATAATATTAGGAGCAACTGGGAGTGAATTTGAAAGAATGAGGTTATTCTGAAGGGAGGGGGGAAAAGTAGACCATTGTTTTTCTTCAGAATTGGAGACAATCTTCAATGCCAGGGGTGCCAGCATCTGCGGGACACCCATGTGAGCAGCAGAACTGGCTGGGCTTGCAGCACAGGCTCCTGCCACCTGCAGCTCCCACTTCACCTGCTCAGCATCTCCTGGGATTTACACTTTGGGAAGACTGCCTGCCTGCACCACTCTCCTGCCCGCGAGATAAGCTCACAAAGGGTCCCCTTCCCCACAGTGCAATGCAAAGGCTGCACTCTTGCAGTTTGACTTCCTGCCCCAAGTAGTTCAAGAGTGTGAAGTCATCCAAATGCCTTGGACAAGCTGGCACCAGAAATATGAACCACAGGAACACACATAGATAAGATACTCCTTCAACTGCTGCTCAGCAGTTACATTTGCTGATCTGCAGGACATGGGAGGGTTGTCTTTGACTTTTCTGGAGCGGGAGTCAGCACAGTGTTTCTAGAAGGCCTAGATACTGAATATGTTGGGCTTTACATGCTCTACAGTTTCTGTGGCAACAACTCAGCTCTGTTGTCCTAGCACAAACGTAGCTATAGACAATATGTAAATGCATGGGTATGGCTGTGTTCCAATAAAACTTTATGGACAAAAATAGGTGGCCGACTGGATTAGGCTTGGTGGGTAGTGTAGGGGGAGGTTTGACAACCGCTGTCCTAGAGTCTAACAACTTAAATAACATTTCATTTTCTTAAAGTTGAATATATATTTAAAACTGTGAAGCTCTCATATTGGTGCAAGTGGTACACCCAAATGTGTTTCTATAAGGAATATAAATTGAGGTACAGTTTTTGGTTGTAGTCATCAAAATTTTAAATACACATAGCCTTTGACCAGCTGTTCTAAGAATATATAGTGCAGAATACTCACAGGTATATACCAAGATATATGTAAAAAGATGTTTACTGTAAAAATACAAAAACAAAACTGGAGGGTTTTTTAAAACAGTCTGAATTTGATGATCATGCAAACACGAAATAATTAAAAATTTCTCAGATCTCTGATTTTCCCAACTGTGCTATGCTGAATCTTCCTTCCCTACATCATGCTATCTTGTTACTTTCAGTTACTAAAATCTAATCTAGTTTAAAACATCCAGTTTCTCATCTAAAAATTGTATCTCCTTCACTCTCCTACCTGTGCCAACCAAAGCTGTGCTTCAGGGAATTTGGGATAGGAAGGGTTCTCCCATTCCTCCTCTTACCCCAGGATTCTGATCTGTGAAAAGGGCCTGGGTGGGAGGGTGAGGTGGAAGCTGGAGAGAGGCCTGGATCATTCTCTCACTCCTCTTCCCAGCCTGAACTCTGGGAGCCCCTCCCTCTGTTGGAAACTTGTAGGAGTTCCTTGAGGGCCTGTGGGGCCTCCCCACTGTACACTTCACTGATACAGGAGGACCGGCTTCATTCCACATCTTCCTTTTGTCCTCAGCTCCTGGCACTGCCTCTGGCTGGGGACTTCTCACCTTGGGAGGCATCTTAGTTTGGACGGCTTCCATAGCAAAGTATCGCACACAGTAACTTCACCAACAGAAATTTACTCACTCACAATTCTGGAGGTTGGAAGTCTGAGATCAAGACGTCATCAGGGTTGGTTTCTTCTGAGGCCTCTCTCCTAGACTTGAAGATGGCCATCTTCTCTCTCTCTTTTCACAGTCATCCCTCTGTGTGTGTGCATGTCCTAATCTCTTTTCCTCATAAAGACACCAATCCTACTGGATTAGGGCCTACCCTAATGAATTCATTTTAAAGAAACCATCTCCAAATAGAAGACAGGACTTCAACATATATGGATTTGGAGAGACACAATTCAGTGCATAACAGGTGGGATATTACAAAGTGACTCAAATCTACTACTGTCCATGGGGTCACTGCACCCACAGAACACCTATACCACCTTGTCCCTCCACACAGTGATCACACTGTGTACAAGATCACACACAGTACAAGGTCACACCACCACCACCCTCTCACAAATGTTCTTTTCTTTTTCTCTTTTTCTTTGAGATGAAGTTTCACTCTTGTCACCCAGGCTGGAGTGCAGTGGCGTGATCTCGGCTCACTGCAACCTCCGCCTCCTGGGTTCAAGTGATTCTCCTGCCTCAGCCTCCTGAGTAGCTGGGATCACAGCTGCGTGCCACCACACCCAGCTAATTTTTGTATTTTTAGTAGAGACAAGTTTTCACCATGTTGCCCAGGCTGGTCTCGAACTCCTGACCTCAGGTGATCCACCCACGTTAGCCTCCCAAAGTGCTGGGGTTACAGGCATGAGCCGCCATGCCCAGCCTCGAATGTTCTTTTCATTGGCTCAGGCAGGATCAGGGCAGATCCACAGTCCAGTCTAAGCTGACTTCCAACTGGGCGTGAGATGCCAGTCTTCCTTGTGGAAGGAATTCCAACTCTTTACCCAGGACTCTTCTGGGGCAACCCTCACTTGGCTTTGGAGGAGCAGAAAGGGATGCACCCCAGTACTCCTAACAAGGCAATGACTTCATAATTCCCTCACTCCTCCCCAGTCTTCTGCTCACAGGGAATGGGTTGAGTTTGGTAAATCTGAGTCACCTTTTAAGAAGCCTTCAGGGAAGCATCTACCCCAACTGCCAAGAGCTTGCCCTCTCTCTCTTTGGGATAAAAAGTACTTTGCACCACTTTGCCCTCAGCCTTGGACCCTAGTTGTTCATTCAGTGACTTAACAAATCTTCGGGGAGGAGCCAAGATGGCCGAATAGCAACAGCTCCAGTCTACAGCTCCCAGCGTGAGCGACACAGAAGATGGGTGATTTCTGCATTTCCATCTGAGGTACCGGGTTCATCTCACTAGGGAGTGCCAGACAGTGGGCGCAGGTCAGTGGGTGCGCGCACCGTGCACGAGCCGAAGCAGGGCGAGGTATTGCCTCACTTGGGAAGCGTGAGGGGTCAGGGAGTTCCCTTTCTGAGTCAACGAAAGGGGTGACGGACGGCAACTGGAAAATTGGGTCATTCCCTCCCGACTACTGCGCTTTTCCGACGGGCTTAAAAAACGGCGCAACACGAGATTATATCCCGCACCTGGCTCAGGGTCCTATGCCCACAGAGTCTGGCTGATTGCTAGCACAGCAGTCTGAGATCAAACTGCAAGGCCGCAGCGAGGCTGGGGGAGGGGCGCCCACCATTGCCCAGGCTTGATTAGGTAAACAAAGCAGCCGGGAAGCTCTAACTGGGCGGAGCCTACCACAGCTCAAGGAGGCCTGCCTGCCTCTGTAGGCTCCATCTCTGGGGGCAGGGCACAGACAAACAAAAAGACAGCAGTAACCTCTGCAGACTTAAATGTCCCTGTCTGACAGCTTTGAAGAGAGCAGTGGTTCTCCCAGCATGCAGCTGGAGATCTGAGAACAGGCAGACTGCCTCCTCAAGTGGGTCCCTGACCCCTGACCCCCGAGCAGCCTAACTGGGAGGCACCCCCCAGCAGGGGCACACTGACACCTCACACGGCAGGGTACTCCAACAGACCTGCAGCTGAGGGTCCTCTCTGTTAGAAGGAAAACTAACAAACAGAAAGGACATCCACACCAAAAACCCATCTGTACATCACCATCATCAAAGACCAAAAGTAGATAAAACCACAAAGATGGGGAAAAAACAGAACAGAAAAACTGGAAACTCTAAAAAGCAGAGCACCTCTCCTCCTCCAAAGGAACATAGTTCCTCACCAGCAACGGAACAAAGCTGGATGGAGAATGACTTTGACGAGCTGAGAGAAGAAGGCTTCAGACGATCAAATTACTCTGAGCTACGGGAGGACATTCAAACCACAGGGAAAGATGTTGAAAACTTTGAAAAAAATTTAGAAGAATGTATAACTAGAATAACCAATACAGAGAAGTGCTTAAAGGAGCTGATGGAGCTGAAAACCAAGGCTCGAGAACTACGTGAAGAATGCAGAAGCCTCAGGAGCCAATGTGATCAACTGGAAGAAAGGGTATCAGCGATGGAAGATGAAATGAATGAAATGAAGCGAGAAGGGAAGTCTAGAGAAAAAAGAATTTAAAAAAATGAGCAAAGCCTCCAAGAAATATGGGACTATGTGAAAAGACCAAATCTACGTCTGATTGGTTTACCTGAAAGTGATGGGGAGAATGGAACCAAGTTGGAAAACACTCTGCAGGATATTATCCAGGAGAACTTCCCCAATCTAGCAAGGCAGGCCAACGTTCAGATTCAGGAAATACAGAGAACGCCACAAAGATACTCCTCGAGAAGAGCAACTCCAAGACACATAATTGTCAGATTCACCAAAGTTGAAATGAAGGAAAAAATGTTAAGGGCAGCCAGAGAGAAAGGTCGGGTTACCCTCAAAGGGAAGCCCATCAGACTAACAGCGGATCTCTCAGCAGAAACCCTACAAGCCAGAAGAGAGTGGGGGCCAATATTCAACATTCTTAAAGAAAAGAATTTTCAACCCAGAATTTCATATCCAGCCAAACTAAGCTTCATAAGGGAAGGAGAAATAAAATACTTTACAGACAAGCAAATGCTGAGAGATTTTGTCACCACCAGGCCTGCCTTACAAGAGCTCCTGAAGGAAGCAATAAACATGGAAAGGAACAACCGGTACCAGCCGCTGCAAAATCATGCCAAAATGTAAAGACCATCAAGACTAGGAAGAAACTGCATCAACTAACGAGCAAAATAACCAGTTAACATCATAATGACAGGATCAAATTCACACATAACAATATTAACTTTAAATGTAAATGGACTAAATGCTCCAATTAAAAGACACAGACTGGCAAATTGGATAAAGAGTCAAGACCCATCAGTGTGCTGTATTCAGGAAACCCATCTCACGTGCAGAGACACATGTAGGCTCAAAATAAAAGGATGGAGGAAGATCTACCAAGCCAATGGAAAACAAAAAAAGGCAGGGGTTGCAATCCTAGTCTCTGATAAAACAGACTTTAAACCAACAAAGATCAAAAGAGACAAAGAAGGCCATTACATAATGGTAAAGGGATCAATTCAACAAGAAGAGCTAACTATCCTAAATATATATGCACCCAATACAGGAGCACCAAGATTCATAAAGCAAGTCCTGAGTGACCTACAAAGAGACTTAGACTCCCACACATTAATAATGGGAGACTTTAACACCCCACTGTCAACATTAGACAGATCAACGAGACAGAAAGTCAACAAGGATACCCAGGAATTGAACTCAGCTCTGCACCAAGCGGACCTAATAGACATCTACAGAACTCTCCACCCCAAATCAACAGAATATACATTTTTTTCAGCACCACACCACACCTATTCAAAAATTGACCACATACTGGGAAGTAAAGCTCTCCTCAGCAAATGTAAAAGAACAGAGATTATAACAAACTATCTCTCAGACCACAGTGCAATCAAACTAGAACTCAGGATTAAGAATCTCACTCAAAACCGCTCAACTACATGGAAACTGAACAACCTGCTCCTGAATGACTACTGAGTACATAACAAAATGAAGGCAGAAATAAAGATGTTCTTTGAAACCAACGAGAACAAAGACACAACATACCAGAATCTCTGGGACACATTCAAAGCAGTGTGTAGAGGGAAATTTATAGCACTAAATGCCCACAAGAGAAAGCAGGAAAGATCCAAAATTGACACCCTAACATCACAATTAAAAGAACTAGAAAAGCAAGAGCAAACACATTCAAAAGCTAGCAGAAGGCAAGAAATAACTAAAATCAGAGCAGAACTGAAGGAAATAGAGATACAAAAAACCCTTCAAAAAATTAATGAATCTAGGAGCTGGTTTTTTGAAAGGATCAACAAAATTGATAGACCGCTAGCAAGACTAATAAAGAAAAAAAGAGAGAAGAATCAAATAGACGCAATAAAAAATGATAAAGGGGATATCACCACCAATCCCACAGAAATACAAACTACCATCAGGGAATACTACAAACACCTCTACGCAAATAAACTAGAAAATCTAGAAGAAATGGATAAATTCCTCGACACATACACTCTCCCAAGACTAAACCAGGAAGAAGTTGAATCTCTGAATAGACCAATAACAGGAGCTGAAATTGTGGCAATAATCAATAGCTTACCAACCAAAAAGAGTCCAGGACCAGATGGATTCACAGCCGAATTCTACCAGAGGTACAAGGAGGAACTGGTACCATTCCTTCTGAAACTATTCCAATCAATAGAAAAAGAGGGAATCCTCCCTAACTCATTTTATGAGGCCAGCATCATTCTGATACCAAAGCCAGGCAGAGACACAACAAAAAAAGAGAATTTTAGACCAATATCTTTGATGAACATTGATGCAAAAATCCTCAATAAAATACTGGCAAAATGAATCCAGCAGCACATCAAAAAGCTTATCCACCATGATCAAGTAGGCTTCATCCCTGGGATGCAAGGCTGGTTCAATATATGCAAATCAATAAATGTAATCCAGCATATAAACAGAACCAAAGACAAAAACCACATGATTATCTCAATAGATGCAGAAAAAGCCTTTGACAAAATTCAACAACGCTTCATGCTAAAAACTCTCAATAAATTAGGTATTGATGGGACGTATTTCAAAATAATAAGAGCTATCTATGACAAACCCACAGCCAATATCATACTGAATGGGCAAAAACTGGAAGCATTCCCTTTGAAAACTGGCACAAGACAGGGATGCCCTCTCTCACCACTTCTATTCAACATAGTGTTGGAAGTTCTGGCCAGGGCAATTAGTCAGGAGAAGGAAATAAAGGGCATTCAATTAGGAAAAGAGGAAGTCAAATTGTCCCTGTTTGCAGACGACATGATTGTATATCTAGAAAACCCCATTGTCTCAGCCCAAAATCTCCTTAAGCTGATAAGCAACTTCAGCAAAGTCTCAGGATACAAAATCAATGTACAAAAATCAGAAGCATTCTTATACACCAACAACAGACAAACAGAGAGCCAAATCATGAGTGAACTCCCATTCACAATTGCTTCAAAGAGAATAAAATAACTAGGAATCCAACTTACAAGGGATGTGAAGGACCTCTTCAAGGAGAACTACAAACCACTGCTCAAGGAAATAAAAGAGGATACAAACAAATGGAAGAACATTCCATGCTCATCGGTAGGAAGAATCAATATCGTGAAAATGGCCATACTGCCCAAGGTAATTTACAGATTCAATGCCATCCCCATCAAGCTACCAATGACTTTCTTCACAGAATTGGAAAAAACTACTTTAAAGTTCATATGGAACCAAAAAACTATGCAGCCATAAAAATGATGAGTTCATGTCCTTTGTAGGGACATGGATGAAATTGGAAATCATCATTCTCAGTAAACTATTGCAAGAACAAAAAACCAAACACCGCATATTCTCACTCATAGGTGGGAACTGAACAATGAGATCACATGGACACAGGAAGGGGAATATCACACTCTGGGGACTGTTGTGGGGTGGGGGGAGCGGGGAGGGATAGCATCGGGAGATATACCTAATGCTAGATGACGAGTTAGTGGGTGCAGCGCACCAGCATGGCACATGTATACATATGTAACTAACCTGCACAATGTGCACATGTACCCTAAAACTTAAAGTATAATTAAAAAAAACAAAAAAACAAAAACAAAAAAACCCAAAAAACCAAAAAAACTAATAGCCAATATTTTTAATAAATTAAAATTACATGAACAGTTGACAAGAAACAGAATTATGCAAGTACTCTAAATCAAGCTTGTTTAACCTGCGGCCCCAGATGGCTTTGAATGTGGCCCGATATGAATTTGTAAACTTTGTGAAAACATTAAAAAAAAAAAAAATCTTCCACTCAAAATTTTTTTTTTTTTTACAAAAATGTAAGTGCTAATCTAAATGCCTATCAGTAAGGGAATGATTAAATATAGCATGAAACACATTATGTTATATCAATGTAAAAAAAAGTCTAAATGTATTGACATAGAATGGTATTTAAGACGTATCTAATAAAAACTCAAGTTACAAAATGGTACATTTAGAATGATACTATTTCCATAAAATTATATACATTTATATGCATTTTTAGATATGGATAATATCTAGGAAGAATACATTGTTAATAGCAGTTACCTACATGGAGTAGGTACAGGGGCGAAAGGAATTCCTACATTTGATTCATTTACTTTTCTGTGTTTCAATTTTTAAAATATGAACATGTGGCAACATTTTCAAATAAAAGGTAATTTGAAAATATTAAGATTCTATGCACTTCTAGGAATTTTGGGCAAATTCAAGTTAATGTTAGAAAAAAAGAAGTGCTTAGTAAGTAGTAATTTCAGTTGTTTATCAGTAGCAATATTACAATGTCACATCCACTGCCACATAATCGGGGCTCCTGACATTTTCCAAAATAAAGTGTAGGAAGCAGCAGAAATAGCAAAGCACATGAGCTGAAATGTTAGCATTGAAAAAGAAAGCCAGAAAAACCCGGGCTCAGATTAATCCATCATTATGGAGGTCCTGCTGTTCCCACTGTCCACATGTCTATTATATTTATTCATCTTCACAAATATTTTCTGAAGGTCCGATCTGTGCAAACAGTGGGTATTTTAAAATAAATAAGACACACCTGCTTCTCATGGCTGTTGCTGTATATAGCCTGGCTGATTCATCTTTTGCAATAGGTTGATTTCAATGTATCTAATTCTATCCTTGCGTTGCAGTCTGTTTTCCAATATCTGCAGTCTGTTTTCCAATTCAATAGTTTCTCTTTTGCAATGGTCTTTTCACTTTGGTTTCTTTTACTGTTGCTTTGTCTATTTTGTTAGATTTACTTTTTTTTTTTTCAGTTTTGGATTTTTAAAATTATTTGCTTAAAAAAATTCATTATTTTATTTATGTTCTTGTCCTTAAAGAAAAAAGAAACTCTTTGATTTTCACATAGTATTTCTCTGACTTCGAAAGCCTTTATACTTTTAAAATTAGCATCGTTTTTGATAGGATCCCTTTAAGGCATTGTTTTCCGTTCCTGTTTCACAGGTGAGGAAAATGAGGCAGAGAATGAAACATTTCCATCTGGATGACCAAACCATCAGCTCCTAAAGGGCCGCAGAGGCTGAGAGCGCTGCTGGCAGCCGGCCCTCTGTGGACATTTGCTGAATAAACAGAAGATATGTGCACCAGTGTTCGGTCCTTTGGGTGATACCAACCCATTTTTATTTTCTGGATTTCCTTCCTGATGGGTCCATTGTTCCTCATTTTCCTCTAGCATTAAATTCCTTTATCTTTTCATTCCCACACAGTCGCTGCCTGTGGTTGAAAATTGAGTCACCTCTCAGGCCCCAGTGACTTTCCTGGAGAAGTCCAGGAAGCAGGCCTGCTGCAAGATCCGGACAAATTCCTGGAATCCATTCCCCGAGGTCAGCATATGAGCTCAAACCTGGGACTGACCGGGGCAGACCTAAGAAGGAACACTCCCCCAACACCCCACGAGGATTTGCACTCGAGTGTTCCAAACCATCCTGGGGCGAACGGGACACAGTGGGGAACAACTGGTCATATCTTTACGCCAGCGTTTGCCAGAGCCTGCGCCCAGAGAACCAGCTCCACAGATCTATGCCAAAAGGCTCTATGCCAATTAAGTTTGTGAAGCATCATATATTATATTCTCTGGGGATTGGCCGGGCATGGTGGCTCATGCCTGTAATCCCAGCACTTTGAGAAGCTGAGGTCAGGAGTTTGAGACCAGCCTGGCCAACACGGCAAAACCCCATCTCTACTAAAAGTACAAAAATTAGCCAGATGTGGTGGTGGGCGCCTTTAATCCCAGCTACTCAGGAGGCTGAGACAGGAGAATCGCCTGAACCCGGGAGTGGAGGTTGCAGTGAGCTGAGATGGTGCCACTGCACTCCAGCCTGGGAGACAAGAGCGAGACTCCATCAAAAAAAAAAAAAAAAAAAAAGGAAGGAGAAAGGGAAAGGAGGGACGAAGGGAGGAAAAAAGGAAAAGAAAAAAAGAAAAAATGAAAAGAAGAAAAGATTTCTTGGTCAAAATGAGACATACAAAACCAAACATTTCTAGAGGACATCTCAGAGTCTGTAACAGACTCTTGGGCATTATAAAGACCTTCCCTGGCCGGGCACGGCGGCCTACGCCTATCATCCCAGCACTTTAGGAGGCCGAGATGGGTGGATGACGAGGTCAGGAGATAGAGACCATCCTGGCTAACACGGTGAAACCTCGCCTCTACTAAAAATACAAAAAATTAGCCGGGCGTGGTGGTGGGCGCCTGTAGTCCCAGCTACTCGGGAGGCTGAGGCAGGAGAATGGCGTGAACCCGGGAGGTGGAGCTTGCAGTGAGCCGAGATGGTGCCACTGCACTCCAGCCTGGGCGACAAAGTGAGACTCCGTCTCAAAAAATAAATAAATAAATAAAAATAAATAAATAAAGTCCTTCCTTCCTTCGAGAAGCACAGGTCTGAGACATAACCCCAAGAGATATGTGGGCCTCTATGGACAGCTAGGACTGCATCTAACAAGAATCTAGTAAATGCAGCCTGAACTGCTCTGTGGTATTTTTATTCCAGAAAGCCTCAAGACTCAGGAGTCAGGCTGCCTGCACTTGAATCTTGGCTCTGACCTTTTAAAATGTGCAACCTTATACGAGTTACAGAATTTCTATATGCCTCAGTTTCCTTATCTGTAAAATGCAAAAAGTAACACTACTTACTTAGAAAGTTGTTGTAAGGATTAAATGAGTTGATTTAGGTAGGGATAGGGAACACTGCCTTGCCAATCATGACTGATGACATATAAGGATTAGATATTGCTGTTATCATCATTTCAGTAATTTTGTTAAAAATTAAATACAATAGTGGTTTTCAAAACCAAGTGACCTGGATTCCAATGGAATTTTTTGAAAAAATAGGAAAATCATTCTAAAATTTATTTGAAATTTCAAGGGACCTCAAATAGCCAAAACAATCTTGAAAAAGAATAAAGCTGGAAGTCTTACACCTCCTAATTTTAAAACTAATTACAAAGCTACAGTAATCAAAACAGTATAGTACTGGCATAAACACTGATATAGCTGAGCACCGTGGCTCACTCCTGTAATCCCAAGTACTATAGGAAGGCTGAGATAGAAGGATTGCTTGAGCCCAGGAGTTTGAAGCTGCAGTGAGCTATGATTGTATCATGTCACTGCACCCCAGCCTGGATGAGTCTCTAAAATAAATAAATAAAAAGACAGATATATAGACTAGTGGAATAGAATAGAGTCCAGAAATAAACCTATGCCTATATTGTCAAATGATCTTTGATAAGGTTGCTGAGACCATTTAATGGGGAAATTATTCAACAAATGATGCTGGGAAAACAAGATATCCACATGTAAAAGAATGAAGTTGGACCCTCACCTTATGCAATATACCAAAATTGCTCAAAATGGATTAGCGATAAAAATATAAGACCCAAAATAGAAACTTCTAGCATAAAACATAGAAGAAAAACTTCATGACATTGGATTTGACAATATTCCTTGGATATGACACCAAAAGCGTAGGCAACAAAAGAAAAAATAGATGGGACAACATGAAACTTAAAACCTTCTGTGCATCAAAGGATGCAATCAAGAGTGAAAGGCAACCTATGGAATGAGAGAAAACATTTGCAAGTCATATATCTGATAAGGAGTTAATATCTAGAATATATAAAGAACTCCTGAAACCCAACAACAAAAATGTACATAACCTGATTAAAAAATGGGCAAAAGAAATGGGCAAAGACATTTCTCCAAAGATGATATGCAAATGGCCAACAAGCATATGAAAAGATGCTCCACATCACTAATCATTAGAAAAATGCAAATCAAAACTACAATGATATATCACTTCATACTCATTAGGATGGCTACTGTTAAAAAAAACAAACAAAAGACAAACAAAAAACCAAAAACCAGAAAATAACAAGTGTTGGTGAGGATACAGAGAAATTGGAACACTTGTGCACTGTTGGTGGGAATATAAAATGATGCAGCCTCTTTTAAAAACAGGATGGTGGATCCTCAAATCGATTAAAAATAGAATTACCATATGATTTAGCAATCCCACTTCTTGTTATAAGTCCAAAAGAATTTAAAGTAGGATCTCAAAGAGATATTCGCACAACCACATTCATAGCAGTTATAGGCATAATGACCAATAGGTGGAAGCAACTCACGCGCCCATTAATGGAAGAATGGAAGTATTAGTCCATTTTCATACTGCTACAAAGAACTACCTGAGACTGGGTAATTTATTAAAAAGAGAGGTTTAATTGACTCAGAGTTCTGCATGGCTGGGGAGGCCTCAGGAAACTTACAATCACGACTGAAAGCAAAGGGAAAGCAAGGCACATCTTACATGGCAATAGAAGAGAGAGAGCAAAGGGGGAAGTGGCACACTTTCAAACAAGCGGATCTCGTGAGAACTCACTCATTATCATGAGAACAGCAGCAGGAAGTCTGCCCTCAGGGTCCAATCACCTCCCACCAGGCACCTCCCCCAACACATGGAGATTATAATTCAAGATGAGATTCAGGTAGGGACACAGAGCCAAACCATATCAATGGATAAAGAAAATGTGGTATATGCATACACGAAATATTATTCAGTCTTAAAAAGGAAGAAAATCCAGTCACAGGCTATAATATGAATGAACTTTGAGGACATCACGCTAAATGAAATCAGCCAGTCACATAAGCGAGTCACACATGAAAAAACAAAAAACCATTACTGTATGATTCCACTATCTGAAGTATCTAAAGCAGTGACATTCATAGAAACAGAAAGTAGAATGGTGGTTGCCAGGGGCCGGGGAGATGGGGAAATGTTGTTTAATGGGTATTGAGTTTTAGTTTTAAGAAATGAAAATGTTCTGGAGATCTAGGCGTGGCAATGTGAATGTACCTACCATAACTGAACTGTACACTTAACAATGGTTAAGACGGTAAATTTTACGTTATGTGTTTCTTACCACAATTAAAAAAAAAAAAAAAAAGCAGGTGCCCTGGGAAAGGGTACAAGATAGGTTTTTCTAAGCTCACAAAACCACCTTTGGATCATAAATCTGAAGGTGGACAGCCTGACAGGGACACTTAGAGCTGTGGGATCTGTCTGTGAAGATCTCGACTGTGTGGGTGCCCACCCAGGTGCACTACAGCTTGATGTCCTGGGACAGCTGATGCTTCCACCACTGCTTCAATTTAGGCATCATTTTTACCCCTGAACCACCAGAAAGGTGCTCTTCAACTGCTTCCACAAGGAGCTATATCCTATCAGCCTGTGGAAATAAATCATCTCAGAATGTCACATAAAACACTTGTAAAAGGATCCCAGATTTATGTCAAAAACTCCTTTCAGGGAATTCTTATCAGCTAGAGGTTATTAAAAAAAACTGGCAATTAAATCTAATCTAGTCAGGGTGTATCTTTTTAAAGACACAGTGTCACCTTGAAATTTTAAGTAAAGTCCAAATAGTTTATTTTTAAGATAAGCTGATATTTTAAAGATGTACTTTAAATACATTAGGAGGAACTCTGAGAGTCATGGGAAGTGGCAAAGGCAGAGGAGGTGACAAAATGAGACCTCCCTGGAGACCAGAATTAGCAGGAGACAGTGAAGGCGATAAAAATGTTAGGAGAGAGAAGAGATTTGGCTCTTGATCTTAGCCAGAAGCCCCTCAGTAGACGGAGTGATTTAGACTTTAAAAGAGGCTTTATTTTCTCAGAGATATTAATAAAAAAACTTTTAAAAAGTCTTATTCATTATAAAAACATAGTTTGCTTATAGAAAACTTACTATATATTTTATATATAAAAACAGAATTATATATGATAGAAAATATAAAGGAAAAATATTCCTAAATTTTGCCACTATGGATGATCACTATTA
The DNA here is from genome assembly GCF_029281585.2 of Gorilla gorilla gorilla. NCBI lineage: Eukaryota > Metazoa > Chordata > Mammalia > Primates > Hominidae > Gorilla > Gorilla gorilla. The sequence goes on from NC_073237.2 coordinate 72,889,540, forward strand.
ACTTTTTTTTTTTTTTTTTTGAGTCAGAGTTTCACTCTTGTTGCCCAGGCTAGAGTGCAGTGGCGTGATCTCGGCCCACAACAACCTTCGCCTCCTGGGTTCAAGCTATTCTCCTACCTCAGCCTCCCAAGTAGCTGGGATTACAGGTATGCGCCACCCCGCCCGACTAATTTTTTGTATTTTTAGTAGAGATGGAGTTTCTCCATGTCCATGGTGGTCAGGCTGGTCTTGAACTCCTGACCTCAGGTGATCTGCCTGCTTTAGCCTCCCAAAGTGCTGGGATTACGGGTGTGAGCCACTGTGCCCAGCCCCACTATTAATTTTTTATTTTACTTATTGATACACAATAGATGTACATATTTTGGGGAGTACATGTGATAATTTAATACATTAATATAATTTGTAAAGATCAAATCAGCATCACTTGGGATGGCTATCACTTGAAATATTTGTCTATTCTTTATGCTAAAAAATATTCAAATTTTTCTTTTAACTATTTTAAAAATATATAATAGATTACTCTAAACTATAGTCACTCTAATGATCTGGCAAAAACTAGGGCTTAGTTCTTCTACCAAACTGTACTTTTGTACCTTTTAATTGACCTCTCTTCATCTTCTCCTGACCATTAACTTTTTTAGTGTATTCAGATGTAATAGCCCAGTGTCCTCCCCAGACTCTTTCTTCTTTTGATAACAGCACCTCTATTCCCCTTTGGGGAATAATTTCTGCATCACACTAAGTCCCTGGGTTTGAGGGATGAAGGTAATTTCCTTTCCCATCAGAGACAGGCAACTGACCCAGGACTGACCAATCAGCAGAGTCCCCGCCCCTGCCACAGTGATTGGTTCCACGAATAAGCATGTGACACCAGTTCTTCCAAGGAGACTCAACCCAGATTTTGCTGAAACCTCTGGGAAAAAGAAAGCCTTTCTCTGGGGATTGCAGTTGACTGTAATGTAAACCTGAGGGCCTATGGAGAAAGGAACCCATTGTATTAAGAAACAGAGACAATGAGTGAAGGAAAAAAAATGGGTAAACATTGACTGCGTGGTTGGAGCTTTCTTATTCACTTCTTCCTAGAGCCAGATTAGTTCTTAGGTTTTCATAATATGAGCCAATTAATATTCTTTTTAACCTAAGCAGGGTAAGTTGAATTTTTGTCACCCATCACCCAAAATGACCTCACTGATAAAACAGATTGGGAAAAATATGTATGTTCTCAGGAAGCTTACATGTGGTATATTCTTGGTTATAGAGACAGGGTTAACTCCCATATAAAGGAAGTGCCAGGGTCATGAACCCTGAAATTAGGCACACCTTCATATATTTGTTGGATGAATGCATTTCGTTTATCACTCCTCTAATCCTGAATGCAAATGAAAGAATATCATAGAATATCATATGGGGAGGGGACAGGCCCTGAAACCTGATGCTAACATATATGTGCATGTATCTATATCTATATATATATATATTTATGCCCCATAAATATGTATTTATGTACCCATAAATTATATTTGTGTATGTATATATACATATATACACATATGTATTTGCATACCCCATGAATATTTTTTGTGTGTATACATAAAATATATATAGTATACATTATATGTACATATTATATATATACACACATATATACACACACACGAATATATATTGATGGGATACAATGTGATGTTTTGACATATATTTACACTATAGAATGATTAGATTAAGAAAATTGACAAATCCATCACCTCACATACTTACGTTTTTTGTGGTGAAAACATTTAAAATCTACATTTTTAGTAATTTTGAAATATACAATGCATGATTATTTATTATAGTCACCACTCTGCAACAGATCACTAAAGTTTATTCTTCAGATCTAACTGAAATTTTGTACCCTTTGATCAATCACTCCCCTTTCCTTCATCCGCCTTCCAGCCTCTGGCAACCACCATTCTACTCTACATCTATGAGTCCGAGGCCCCTTTTTGAAAAAGCTGCTTGGGTTTGCCTGGCCTGCTAGTTTGTCTCCCAGCATGGTTTCTCAGAGACAAGTCAAAGGGAGCAGGGAGAGGAGGAGGAGTCAGCTGCAGACTCAACCCCAGGGCAGCTCCAGAGTCCCTGTGCTCCCTTCCTGTCTCAGTCTCATTTCCTCCACTTTCCCAATGGTTGGGGTCTAACAGATCTAAGTGAGCTACCTCTTCGCAGTGGCAAAATTCCAGGTTAACTTAGGGTTTCAATATTCTTTGAGGATTCTGGACTTCCTTAGATATCCAGCATAAAGCTGATGGACTTCTTCAGGTCCCTTCATACTCATTGTCCCACAAGAAATTTCTCCTTAGCCTTTCACACCAGTTTAAGAAAAACAATGCTCACAAACAGGGAGGCAATCTACCCTGGTGGGGGTCAATGGGACTCACTCCACTTCTGCCTCTTATTTATTTATTTTTGAGATGGAGTCTCGCTCTGTTGCCCAGGCTGGAGTGCAGTGGCACAATCTCAGCTCACTGAAACCTCCACCTCCCGAGTTCAAGCAATTCTTCTGCGTCAGTCTTCCGAGTAGCTGGGATTACAGGAGTGCACCACCATGCCTGGCTAATTTTTCTATTTTTAGTAGAGACGGGGTTTCACCATGTTGGTCAGGCTGGTCTTGAACTCCTGACCTCAAGTGATGCACCCTGCTCCGCCTCCCAAAGTGCTGGGATTACAGGCATGAGCCACCGCGCCCGGCCACTTCTGCCTCTTATTAACCACGTAACTGTGCTAAAATTACTGACTTCTCTTAAGACTCAGCTTCCTTATCCGCAAAATGGGAATGAGAGGACAGATTTCAAAGAGATAATGAGTAAAGTGCTTGGCAAAAGTTCTATTATATGATTACATCTAATATTACTATTATATTATTAGAAGATGCTGGGTTACACTTAGCCTTCTATATTCACTCTGAGTCTCCAAGGAGGTTATGGATCCCCTGAAGGGATGCAGAGACTCATCACTGAAGTACAATAAACGGTTTATGGGGTTGGGGGCCTGTCACCAATCACAGGACCATCAGGAATTCCTGGCACATATGCTGTCACATTCCTAGGGTATCTATTATGGGAGGAACTGCATTCTCCAAGATTCTTATGTTGAAGTCTTAACCCTTAGTACCTCAAGGTGTGTGTTTGGAAATGGGGTTTTCGCAGAAGTAATTAAGTGAAAATGAGGTCATTCGGGTGGGCCGTAGTTCAATATGAATGGCATCCTTATAGCAAGAGGAAATTTGGACACAAACACACACAGAGGGAAGACCGGAAGACCAGAAGACATGGGGAGAAGACAGCCATATGCAAGCTAAGGAGAGAGAGGCCTCAGAAGAAACCAATTCTAGCAATACCTTGATCTCAGATTTCCACAACTGTGAGAAAATAAATGTCTACCGTTTAAGCCACCTCATCTTTGGTACTTTGTTATAGCAGCCCTAGCAAACCAATAAAGTATCAGATCTTCACCGGTATATCCAGTGTCAAGGAGGAGACTCTTGACTCTGGAAGGAGTATATCAGTCCTTTCATTCATCTTCTCTGCTAGAAAGCCCTTCTATGGCTGCCTGACAGATCTCCAGGGAGAGAGAGAAACCTAAGTTAGGCCCCTCGACACTGGGAGAAAGAGGCCATCCCGCTTACTTACATGTATCCTGCTGCACAGTATAATCACATTCTATGAAGCTAATTATAAGACTTGATTAATTTCATACCCTCCTGAGGGATACATTCAGTAATCATACGGCTCTGCCAACCTCTTGGGGAGAACTGATTCATTTAACCATCTCTTTTTCATTTCTGTGTCTTCATTGTATAAATGTAAACAGATATTCAGGGAAGAAAATGTGCTTATGCTTTTAAATAATTGTTGTTCACAGAGTTATAGCATTACATGAGATTCCATGACTCTCTCTTATACATCACTCACATTTTTGGGTTACCAGGTCCCTGCTGATAGATGAAAGTACTGGAAAATAAACATAACAGCTCAATACCAGCTATATACTCATCCAGCTAATGGCAAGCACATAAAAAAACTTGGTGAGACACTCATCATAGGAAATCCAATCTCTGTCTTTATTGCAAAGACAGGAGCTCTTTTGTTTTTATTTTTATTTTTTTGAGACAGGTTCTCACTCTGTCACCCAGGCAGGAGTGCCGTGGCATGAACACGGCTCACTGCAGCCGTGACTTCCCAGGCTCAAGTGATCCTCTCACCACAGTCTCCAAGTAGTTGGGACCACAGCCATCCACCACCATGCCTGGCTGTTTTAAAAAAATTTTTGGTAGAGTCAGGGTCTGACTGTGTTGTCCAGGCTGGTCTTGAACTTCTGGTCTCAAGAGATCCTCTCACTTTGTCTCCAGAGTAGATGGGACCACAGGTATGTGCCACCATGTCCAGCTAAGTTTTTAAAAAAAGTTTTTTGGTAGAGATGGTGTCTCACTATGTTGCCTAGGCTGGTCTCAAACTCTTGGCCTCAGGAGATCCTCCCATCTTCGCCTCCTGAGTAAGTGGGACCACAGGTGTGAGCCACCACAACTGGCTAAGGCATTTTTTTGCAATTTTTTTCATAGAGATGGGGTCTCACTGTGTTGCCCAGCCTGGGGTCAAACTCCTGGCCTCGAGTGATCCTCCCACCTTGGCCTCCCAAAGTGTCAGGACTACAGGCATGAGCCACTGCACCCAGCCCAGCCATGAGCCTTGATTACATCTGAACTTAGTCTAATGTACAAGGAAAACTTCCCCATGGCCAGCCCAGGAATGAGGCTCAACTCCATCCCACACTTGCTTTCTTTCAATGATCTCTACTGACCTTTCTATAGATAAACAGTCTCTAGCTCTCCTTTCATCTCCATTTTACCTGTGTCCTCCTTACCCACCTCATGCTCAGCTGCTCTCTTGGGATCACACTATGTTGGTTTCACTCCTATTTTATTTTAGGAAGAACTATTTTTAGAACATCCAATTTCATCAACCTTTCCTGGATATTTCTGGGAACTGGATATAGAAAAATATAATTGTTAAGGGGTAACACTGGTGGGCAATGGTGGCTTTATGAATGGGACTTTCATCTTGGGTTTGAGCAGCACTAAATCCTGCTTTTCAGGGCAATATTGAAAGCATGTGTTTGGTTTTCAATTTTTGGATTGGAAGGGATATTGAATGCTCTCTCTCTCCAGGTAAAACCATATCAAGATTGTTCTAGTAATCTGCCTAGGGTTTCCAAAGCAGATTGCCACAAGCTTTGACAGTTGTGGCTGCTTTCTGATACTCACTGTTTGTTTCTCAGGCCATTCATTCCGGTAGGAGTTCAACAAACATTTGAGTCCTAGAGCCATATGGAAAGTGTTAGCGTGGGGGGAGGCTGTATTACAAAAAGAATGGATCAGAGACACATTCTGCTCTCAGAGAATTTAAAATCTAGGAGGATAAAGAGGAAAAGACACATACAGGTTCACACAAAACAGCACAGGAGGGGCTAAAAGACATGAGAGTCCTGCACGAATTTCAGAGACAGCAGCAGTTCCTCCAGATGCGGGGGTAGAGTAGAGCAATCTAGAAGCCTCCAATAAAAGGTGGTATCTGGCCCGTTGGTAAGCCAGGGAGGCAATGAGGATAGATTATATCTGAACTCTCCTGTTCTTTTTCTTCCCACTTTCTCCTCAGTTCCTGAGCCCACAATCAAGACTCATTCTGTTCTTGCAACCTATGAGTCAGAATCTCCTTGGAGCTTGTCACAGACAACATTTGGCCTCACCCCTGCCCTGAAGCTGGGTGTTCTCTTTCTATAGCAACTGCCCAGGAGGTAAGAGCCTGACCAGAGGAAAACGTCACCATCCTCTTCACACCCCATCCCAATAGGTACACCTCAGTAGATACAGAGGTCTGCAGACCTGCCCTCTTGGCAACAAAGAAAGTGTAGTCATAGAGACCATTGTCCAACACCAGGACCATGACCTAAGGCTGATGAATCAGATGTGGTTTTTCACTTGCAGCAAGTGTTGCTGCCCAAGTCGGCTCTGTCTTGTTCCATTGAGGAGAGAGTTTTGTGCTTTCTTTGCTTGCTTATATGAACTTATATCAAGTAACTCACCAAGGCTGCAGGTTCTCAGACACGAAGAATGAAATGATGACCTTTCACAGGGCTTGCCAATTATTCTGTGGGCACCTCCCCAGTAGGTTCTCATCTTCCTCAATTTTCATGCCCTCTAGCTTTCTTCTGTGTCTGCAGTTCTAAAACTACCTCCCTTCTTTCCATCCCAGGAACAGTTCCAGCCTTGATTATGTCTCAGGTGGATTGCCACTTCCCATCTGCCCTCCCATTTCTCTTGCATCATTGCCAGTCTATTGCAATCACAATACCCAGCTCAAGAAACATCAGCTTTCCATTGCTGACAAAAAACATTGAATACAGACTTCCTTGTTGCAGCCTTGGGGGCTCTTAACCATTTAGAATAATCCATCCTTAGCTTCTCCAGCTGCTCTACCTTTTAGGCAAAATGAGATTCTCTTAAGTCTCCCAACTCCAACCGATAGCTCTCCTGACTCCATAGCTGGGTTTATTATATTCCCTCCAGCTGCAGTGTTCCTTCTCCCAACCTATTGAAATCTACCTCATCCATGAATCCTGTGGTAGCCACTCTACAACAAAGGAAATGAAGCAACACTTTCTGACCTTTAAGCATCCAGAGCCCCACCGTTGTGTAATCTCTTATGGAATTGATTTCACTCTGTCCTTCACAGCCATTTGTTTTACTCTCTCCTCCCCACCCTAGAGTGAGGAGAGACTGCACCTTAGTTACCTTTGTATCATATGCATTTCTTAGGGATAGCATCCTGTTAATAATAAACACTCAAGTTCTGACAGTAGAGTTGTTTCATTTTCCCCAAATGCATATGAGTCTAAGCGTTGTAAATGAATTAGGAAATGCCACCTTATCCTAAAAATAGAAGAGTGGTAGATTTATTTTTAAGCCACGAAAAATGTTAATGCATGGACTAGATTTCTTTTCTTTTTTTGAGACAGATTCTTGCTCTGTCACCCAGGCTGGAGTGCAGTGGCATGATCATAGCTCACTGCAGCCTCAACCTCCTGGGCTCAAGGCATCCTCCTGCCTCAGCCTCCCAAGCAGCTGGAACTACAGGTGCATGCCACCACATTCAGCTAATTTTAAAATTTTCTATAGAGACAGGGTCTCTATAGAGACCAGCTCAGGCTGGTCTCAAACTTCTGGTCTCAAGTGATCCTCCTGCCTCAGCCTCCCAAAGTGCTGGGATTGCAGCCACGAGATACCGCACCAAGATTTTTTTCTCAAAGGCCCTGGGATGACAGGAAGTAGCACAAGGTCCAGAGCTAAGACCCCTGAGTTCTGATCCCAGCCAAGCCACTGACTGGGTGATCTTAAGACAATCACTCACTCTAACTAGGACTCATTTTCTGCCTGTAAACTCAAGAAGTGAATCCAAATGAATTCTAAAATTTAGTTCAGCTTCTATTACTTTAGCAGTTGAATTTCAGGATTCAAGAACAATACAAGGAATCAAACAACTATCAAAATAGCAGGCAAATAGGCAGCTATCAGAACAAGATAGAGCCAACTTTGGCAACAGCCCTCTAAGGAAAAGAGTGCTCAAATGAAGGGCATCTACTCCAGCTTCTTCTCCAATGCCCCTCTTATGGGGCCAGAAGTTTCAGACTAGCCTGAGCAACATAGTGATAAACCTATCCACAAGCACCTCATGATTCCTGCCAGGATTAATCCAGAAGGAGCCATGTTCTTTGTCAACCTGGCAGACAAGATACCAGCGGACAGAATCTGTCCTTCTCTACTTTTCCTTCTGCCCTTTCTCGCCCCTTCTTCCTTCCCCCAACTACCAATTACCCTTAACTTGGATTGGTAAGGAATTGAGAAACCATCCCAGATACAAATACTACTCTGGCAGGAACTTGGTTCATGTAAAGCCTCTGCCTGCAAAATCTTGACAATAGCAAACAGAGGGCAAGCAATTCCAGGATAGTTAAGTAGGAAAAAAATCAGCTTTTATTTGCTGTAGATAAACCTAAGCTTTTGCACTGTAACCTATATCAGGTACCTGAACCTATGTGCAAACCCTACACCTTGTCCTCTAGCTAGAAAGGGTGAAGTTAAAAACTCAAGAAAGTACTGTGATCTCTTATTGAAGAGATAATCTTCCCAGGAGTACAAAGCCACTCCAGATTGAGAAACCAAGTGGAATGTAAATAGAAGTTCACTGGGATGTACCAAAGAGAGCACTAACCATTGGGGAAAAAAAGTTAATTTGACTTCTTGTTAATAGGAAGGAGAATCTGGCTCACTATCCTCAAGTATCTATGAGGCATTAAACCTTATTTAGGACATAAAGGGTAACTTTGCATTACAAAGCTACATCTCACAGGGATGTTTAGGTGCTGCTGACTTCCAATGACAATAACCTCATCTTGTTGTTCTGAGTTGGGGAACAAGGTCCACACCATTTTAGAGTACTGAGCTTTCGGTACCCTAAAAATGTTTAATTTGCCCATAGAGACATTTCCATAAAAGCCATTTTGTTTTATTTTACCTCCCAGATAAGAAGTTTCTCTTAGCAATTAAGAGCAATTCCATGGGTCATTTTTTTTGATTGCCAGGCATCGTAATCTAATTATTCCAGATTTTACATTCCGTGCATATTATCTGTTATGATTCTAAGAAAACTTTCATCAGATGAAGATTTTGGAATAGACTCACGCAGGAGCCGCTCCCATTTTCTCTACAGGAGGGGCGCAGGGCAGCCATCTGGCTGTAAGTGGTCCTGGAAGCTGCACTCACATAGCAGCTTACATAAGATCAAACCATGTCAACAGTTCACATCAAAGAGGGGGCAGTGGATGGAGATTATGCCCCCTTTCCCTTTCATCCACATGGCCAGTACCCTGATCTCTGACAGAGTCACACTTTAAATCACTTCTGCTAGGTAAGAGTCTAGCGTTGTTTTCTAGTTACCACACAGAAATTTAATAACCTGTGTATTCCTGGTTGAAACTGACCAGGTAGTAATTTTTTTACTTCCTCACATAACTTAGTTTCTCAGTGAAATACTGATATCTTTTCAGTAGAGTATTCTTTCTTGATTTTGAAAAGACAAAGGGAACAACATAAGCCCATGTTTGAGGATGACCTATTTCTGCAGCTTAAAACTCAGGTAAGACTTAAAGGTTACAAGATTCTTTAGAAAAACAGATGCGCTAGCTTCAATAGCAATTAGTAATGACTTTTAAAAAATACCTCTCTACCAGGGCTGTCCTGCTTGTCAAATAATCCAAATAGACATTATATTTCTCATTAGGCAATAGTCCCAAACAGTTTCAAATCTGTCACTTCCTTTTATTTTTCTCTCTCCATTTTCATCATAAATATAAAGGAAAACAAAATGATTACAGCTGTGCAAAGTCTGTTTCCTGATTACCTGATAGCCAAGAAAGGGGCGGGGACAGCATAAAGACCACAAGCTTTTCCAGGATGAGTGGATACGGAATAAAATGCAGCTGGCAGCTGTCAGTTGCAAGGGGCTGGGCAGAATTCGGCATCCTCTCATCCCCCTCCCCTCTCCCGCGCCAACTTCCCAGCAGCAAGAGATGAGTCTTTGAGAACAACACTCTCCATCTCATTCTGTCCTTCCCGTACCGATCTCCTAAAAGCTGCACCAGGACCCACCTACCTTCTGAGGATGAGAGGAGGCTTTCTAACAGGAGGGTGAGAAGGATGCACGACTACAGCTCTTCAGCATCTCTCTTCTGAGCAGTTAACTGGAAATACAGATTCGCCTCCATTTTCTGGTCACATGATCTCTGGCACATCTAAATAAGGATGATCACCTGCCTCCCAGATCTCCCCATGGAGCCGCTCTGGCTAGGGGACACAGCTGGGGCTGTGCTGAGTTTCATTTGGGAATATACGATACCTTTTCACCCACATTGTGGAGTCAAAAATGCTCTTTAATTTTTATGTCAGTTGAGGAAAACTGCTGCTACTCCTGCTCCCGAGTGAAACTGGATGTGAATGGGCTCAAAGCACAAGTTGTAAGGAATTTAGTTCTCTTGAAACCTCTTTAAAAAAAAATCCTGTAATTTCACAGCGCATACCTATATGACAGCAATATAATTATTTTCATTGAATGAACGATAGTTAAGATTATAATAAAATGGACTGTGGAAGCATAGCAGGATTCATAAGGAAGTCCAGCTTCAGTCCTAGAGAAAGTTAGGATGCTTGTCTAAGATCAGTACGACTTCAGCGACTGGGAGACAAAGGGGTGTGGAAGTTAACCTGTGGACCCTGCAGTCACAAGGCCAAGTTCAAATCTGATTTCTACCACTTATTAGCAAGTGTGGACGTTACTAAACCTCATGGCACCTTAAGACTGCTCATTTACAGAATGGACAGTAATCATGATGTTCTTTAAAAATGGTAAGATAGCCGGGTGTGGTGGCACGTGCCTGGAGTCACTCAGGAGGCTGAGGCAGGAGAATCTTGAACCCAGGAGATGGAGGTTGCAGTGAGCCGAGATTGCATCGCTGCATTCCACACTCCAGCTTGGGCAACAGAGTGAGACTCCATCCCCTCCCACCTCCCCCCCCCCCAAAAAAAGGTAAAATAACCTATGTAGAGACTCTGGGTTAAAATAAACTCACAGTACATGTTAGCTACTACTACTATTATTAATTCTAAAAATGCCAGCAGATATATTGACACAATTAAGGCAAATAAAGTATTAATGAAATGTTTACAAAATAGAAAGGCATGTGTTTATTTGTATGATCTTCAAAAAATATATATTATCAGATAAACCAAAGACTTCTAGCAAAATGTCAATTTGGGAAATAACTAAATATCCAATGTTACATAATCTTTTTCTTTTTTTGATGGGGGGGCAGGTGAGGAGGGGACCATGGCAGAATAGGGGGATGGGCAATTTTAGGTAATCTCCAATTGACCTAACTCTAATGGAATGGGAAAGTGAATTACTCAGCAGATGACCACCAGGGTAGGTGCTTAAGAGATGTTAGCACCTATTCTTTTTTTTTTTTTTTTTTTGAGACGGAGTCTTGCACCGTTGCCCAGGCTGGAGTGCCGTGGTGCGATGTCAGCTCACTGAAACCTCTGCCTCCCAGGTTCAATCGATTCTCCTGCCTCAGCCTCCTGAGTAGCTGGGACCACAGGCGTGCACCACCACGCCCAGCTAATTTTTGTATTTTTGGTGGAGACGGGGTTTCATCATATTGGCCAGACTGGTCTTGAGCTCCTGACCTCGTGATCCACCCGCCTTGGCCTCTCAAAGTGCTGGGATCACAGGCGTGAGCCACTGCGCCCGGCCTTAGCTCCTATTCTTATGGTAAGGAAGGGAGTAGAGGAGGAAGGTGCAAATTTTATATCTTTATTTAAACTAAAAGCCTACAAAATTCTTCATAATTATGAATAGTCATGAAATAATTTCTCACATGCCATGTATCTTTCAGCTATGAAGGAGACGGGGGTGGGGCCCACAGGAAGGTGTCACTTTGCAGGGTCACTGGCTGTCAGAGGTTCAGCAAAAGCATGGGTGAATTTTCCCAAATCATTAGGGGAGAAAAAATAACTTCGGAGCTGGTTGTATCTTGGGAATGTCTGCCCAGGGCAAAGGCTGAAAATGGGGATCTTGTCTTTACGAAGTGCTGGCTCATTAGAAGGGGCTTCCTTCCCCATTTGGGAAAGGCAGCAACTGAAGGCTACAGAACAGACACTGTAACTAATTCTGTTTTATTTGTTTTGTTTCGTTTTGTTTTGAGACGGAGCCTAGCTCTGTTGCCCAGGCTCGCCCAGGCTGGAGTGCAGTGGTGAGATCTCGGCTCACTGCAACCTCTGCCTCCCAAGTTCAAATGATTCTCCAGCCTCAGCTTCCTGAGTAGCTGGGATTCCAGGCGTGTGTCACCATGCCCAACTAATTTTTGTATTTTTAGTAGAGACAGGGTTTCACCATATTGGCCAGGCTGGTTTTGAACTCCTGGCCTCAGGTGATCCTCTCACCTTGGCCTCCCAAAGCGCTGGGATTACAGGTGTGAGCCACCACATCTGGCCTAATTCTGTTTTAAATAATAATATCTGTTTTGGAACTTAGCAGTTGGCCAGGCACGGTGATTAAGTTATTGTCATCAGGCCAATCATAGATACCTTAAAAACATTTTAAGTAATACTTCATTAAATGGAAATGAGGGACATAGGTTATCACCAGTAATACTCCTTTTTGTCTTGCAAGATGTTCTCACAGATTGTGCCAGGGCAAAACAGTCCTAACTCAGAGTATGCTGGGCATTTGAGGAAATGCATTATTTTATTCATTATACAAAGGCAGTTAAAAAAATTTTTTTTAAATAAGAATTACTGCTTAACTGCAGTAAATAGCATTCTATTATGTTGAAAAAAAGGGCATGTAGATGTCAAATTCTCCAGTGGAGTTTTAGTTATTCTCTGAGAGCCTAATTAATACTTTTAAATTGTTATTTAATAAATGGAAGTTTAAAAAATAAATATAAAAAGGTCTTTGAAGATTACATATTATCAACAGCTGCTTGAGTTGATGGTATAATAGATGACTAATTAAATAAAACCATGTTCCTCTCCAATAAAAAAAGTTATTATTATTATTATTTGAGATGGTCTCACTCGTTCACCTGGGCTGAAGTGCAGTGGTACAATCTCAGCCCACTGTGATCTCCATCTCCCAGGTTCAAGCGATTCTCCTGCCTCAGCCTCCCAAGTAGCTGGGATTACAGCTGTGTGCCACCACGCCTGGCTAATTTTTGTATTTTTAGAAGAGATGGGATTTCACCATGTTGGTCAGGCTGGTCTCGAACTCCTTACCTCAGGTGATCTGCCCGACTCGGCCTTGCAAAGTGCTGGGATTACAGGCATAAGCCAGCGTGCCCAGCCAGGAGAAGTTATTTCAAGGTGAAGAGATTATAATACCCATGGTATAGGCAATAGATGACCAAGAAGGAAAATTGAACAGACACACCTATTTTCTCCCCATGAGGATGAGTGAATAACAAAACTCTAAGAAAACTGAAAGGCTGAAAGAATCTTGGAGGAACTGTAATGAACAAGAAAAGCATGGGAACACTGAAAATGGGTAACTATGGCCTCAAATTACAAAAGAAGGAAAAAGATGAATTTGGTAACTTGAGAAAAGAAAGATGCATATTCCTTCCAAACTAAAACCAGCACATCTCCCTTGGGAAAAGAAGCAACAAATGCCAGAAATTATCACAGTGTCATTAGAAGCAAATTATGTTGAGCAAACTACCCTTTCTTTTCTATTCATTCAATCAGGCATATTTATGGGGTGTCTAACATGTGGCAGGTGCTATTCTAAGCAACAGGGGTACCATGATGAACAAGACAAACCAAACTCCTGCTTTCTTGGAGGTTATACTCTCATAGGTGGAGACAGATGCAACAGAATCAATTAAGTAAATAAGTAAATAGAAGATCTTTTCAGATGGAAAAAAAAGTAGTAGCAATAAAATAAGGCAAAGAGATGGAGCAGAGTTCTCGACACTGGCAGTGTTGACATTTGGGGCTGGATAACCCTGTGTGGCGGGGGGCACTCCTGTGCACTGTAGGATATGTAACTGCATCCCTGGCCTCTGCCCATTAGATGACAGGAGTACCCACCCCAGTTGTGACAACCAAAATGTCTGTGACATCAGCAAGTATTCCCTGCTGGTTCAGAACCGGCAGCTTGGGCTTCTACAAAGGGTTACCCAATCCTGCACTGACTTTTTGATAGCCTTTGTTCTTGAAGAACTCTTACATAGATCTCAGAAACTGATCCTCCAATGTACTGGAGAAACAGTTAACTAATCCTGCACAGGAACATCTCAGGACAGTTTTCAGAGGCCGAGGTCCACCACTCTCCAATTCGGCTAGCTGCACTGAACAGCTTCTGTTTGCTTCGTCAGCTCTACTCTCCTACTTTCTCCATTTTGCTTTCTGCCCCAAGCCTCCCTCACCTGCCGACTTCCACTAGGTTTTTTGTTTGTTTGTTTGTTTGTTTGTTTGTTTGTTATCCAGGCTGGAGTGCAATGGCATGATCTCAGCTCACTGCAACCTCCCCCACCCAGGTTCAAGTCATTCTCATGCCTCAGCCTCCCGAGTAGCTGGGACTACAGGTGCCCGCCACCACACCCAGCTAATTTTTGTATTTTTAGTAGAGAGGGGTTTCTCCATGTTGGCCAGGATGGTCTCAAACTCCTGACCTCAAGTGATCTGCCCGCCTTGGCCTCCCAAAATGCTGGGATTACAGGCATGAGGCACCACGCCCGGCCTCCACTAGGTTTTGACCAGTGAGGATCCCCGGTGGGAGATGCAGGGGAAGAGGCGGGAGTGCCTCCCGCTGGCCATGTCCCTCACACTAGGTCACTACGCCTTTCAGGGTGGCCTTTTCTACCTGAAATTGTCTTTGTGGGTTCTGGTCATCACTGTCTCCCCACTCCTGGGGTCTAGGAAGAATAACAGCCGTACTGCTCCTGTTCCTGGGCTACTGCACTATTCCTTGTGAGTTCCTCACACTTTGCCTCCATCTTCGTAAATACTCTTTATTAAATCTCTCAGATTTTCCTAATTTGAATGTGTCATCGCTTTCTTGCTGTGCCCCTGATATGCAAATACACCCTGCTTTCGAAAGTCATGGCTTCTTGTCTTCCTCAAATACCAGCAATTTTCATAGAGATTTTTTTTCCCCCTAAAGTAAGCAATGCCACTAGTTGTGATATTTCAAGTTTCCAGCCAGAGAAGCACCTTGGGTTTTTCCTCAAACTAGAAGCCAATACAACACAAATGGACTCCTTTGTGGGCGTTCCTCCCACGGGGAAACGGAGTTGCACCACCTCATCTTGGCACTCGTGGCTCTCTCTGGCTGTAAAATCCCTCACCACAAAATACCACACCTATAAATATTTGGAAAACGTAAATGAACATTGAGGGGCTTTGATGCTCTCCCTTACCTCTGGTCTCCAACCACTCGAGTTGGTCCCACACACCACAGATGGGGAGCAGCCCACTGACATGGCACGAGCACTCACAGATCCACCGTGGGAGCAAATATTTACTCAGGTATCAAAAAAGCCCAGTAGGTCACAAGACAGTCTGAGGAGTCAGGCAGTTCTGGCTCAGTCTGTCTCAAAATATCTCCTGCTACACTTTATGTGCCTTTCAACGAGACAACGGGAGAACAGGAATGAAAACATCAACCTATAGAAGCAGCTCAAGAGAAATGCTTGTTTGGGCAGCTGTGTTTCATTGACAAGCACTGGGCTAGACAGAGAAGACTTAAATTTAGGTCCTAACCTCACCACTTTCTCATTTCTGGATGACATGAAGCAGTTCATGTGTTAAGTCAGTTTGCTCATCTGGCTGGGAAATGGGGATAGGAACACTTGCCCTGTCTATCTCAAGTGTCATTTGGGTGGACCAAAGAAAATAATGTATTTGTCAGTCTGCAAGCACTTACTATGGAAAGTCTGCTCTGGGTAGGGCTGGCCAGAAATGTAGAAGTGGGTGGAGGGCATGACAGAGAGAGAAAGCAAGAGAGAAAAGAAGGAAATGAAGGAAAGAGACTAAGTCCTGAATTAAACTGCAAATGTAAAGGATTTTTTTTTTTTTTTTTGACAAAGTTTTGGTCTTTCACCCAGGCTGGAATGAAGTGGTGTGATCTCGGCTCACTGCAACCTCCGCCTCCTGGGTTCAAGCGATTCTCTTGCCTCAGCCTCCTGCATAGCTGGGATTACAGGCGTGTGCCACCATGCCTGGCTAATTTTTGTATTTTTAGTACAGACGGGGTTTTGCTGTGTTGGCTAGGCTGGTCTCAAACTCGTGACCTCAGGTGATCCACCCGCTTTGGCCTCCCAAAGTGCTGAGATTACAGGCGTGAGCCACCGTGCCTGGCAAAGGACTTTTAATGATACTTATCACCACCAACTCACCAACATACCACACCAACAGATCAAATATAATTACAAAAATAAATGAACTCAGAGTCAGTGCTAAGTTTGTTCTTCCAGGTTTGGTACAGGGCAAAGCCCAAAAATGGTGAATAGGCAAGGGCGCACTGGAGTTTAGAGAGCATCAACTCACCTCTGAGAAATGGCAAATGTTCAGAACTGGGGTACAGCTTGGTCTGCCTGATGTTTCTCAGGGTTCCCGTTATCCAACATTGAGAGAAAGAGTCAACTGGTTTTTAAAATCTATTTCTCATTTTCAACATTCACGTGGATAAAAGACCCAATGTACTAACTCCCCAACCATAAGTCATAGACAGAAAAAGTCTGACTTCACGAAGAACAAAAAGATCTCACGGTGTCACTCATAAGCAGAAAGATAAATTCTTTTCTACAATGTTATCAGACAGGAAAAAAGGTGAAAATTACTAACTTAAAAAGAAAAGATGCAGAAAGATCACCATAGAACCAAATACACTGTGTTCGAAGGTCATCTTTATTTCAGGGAATACTGAATACCTCACCTCACAGAGCTAGGAAACAAGATACAGCTCCACAAATATGAGGGTCAAGTGATGTCTCAATACTGTTTCAAAAGTACATGACACAACGATTTCCTCTCTTCTCCTTCCCTCCTCCCCACCCCACTCCCACCCCTCCCTCCATCCCTCATGGCTGCCTGTATCTCCAAAAGATTCATCAGTTGAATATCATCCGTTTTCTCAATCCTCTTGGAAATGATTTTTAAAAATTCCCTTGCACATTATTTCCTTGCTCATATCTATGGAAAGCCAATATATCTATATATCAATTGTCACATTTTCAAATAATTCAGATAGTGACTTTTAAAATTTTAATGACTTAATCCTTGTTTAACATATAGATCAGATTTTTTACTACAACCTGTGATAGTTAATGTTTACGTTTCGACTTGGCTAGGCTATGGTGCCCAGTTATTTGGTCAGACACCAGTTTAGATGTTGTTGTAAAAGTATTTTTTAAGATGTGATTAACATTGAAATAGGCAGACTTTGAGTAAAGCAAATTACCCTCCATAATGTGAGGGGCCTTCATCCAATCAGATAAAGGTCTTAATAGCAAAGTCTGAAGTTTCCTGAAGAAGAAGGAATTCTCCTGAAGACTGCAGCCCAGAAACCTGCCTGCATTTCCAGCCTGCAGCCCTGCAGAACTCACATTCACGACTGCAATGATGACTCTTCCTTGAGTTTCCAGGCTGCCAGCTTGCCCTATAGACTTCAGACTTGCCAGCCCCCATAATCGCATGAGCCAATTCCTTAAAATTCTCTCAGTAGCTAGCTAGATAGCAAGATGGAGATCTAAATACAGATATCTCCTATTTGTTCTGTTTTTCTGAAAAACCCTAACATGTAACCAAATTACCCCTTTCTTCACACAGCATTCTTCCAATCATGCTTTCTTTAAAATAAACAGCTAAGTGTTTCTTCCTTTTAAGAAAGGTCTGTGTGCTACAGATTACCCTGCAAATGTTCTTTGTGACTATGTAGGAAAGATCAGGCACATCCATCACTGTCTTGGGGAACTGGTATTTGATCCCCTGCTGGACAGGTCTATAGCTGGAGGATGACCAAGGTGTTGGCAAAGGATTCTGGAAAGATTGATCCTAGGGAACATGAATGCAGTGCTGCAAATCTCAAGGGAGAGAGGTTATCTTTCAGCCCTAGTAACAAGTTTTGTTAACAAGAGTCAGTAGGTGGCATATGAGGAGAAAAGGCATTTTTCTCATGCTTTCTCAGATTTTGAAAATGTGGCTTGCAGCTCTCAAAACAATTTGGCAGCTAAGAGAGGCTGAGGCTGAAGGAGGGGAGGGAAGAAGCTGATTTGCAGCTGGTGAGTCATATTGCACATACTATGAACCTATTTCTATTTAAGAAGAGGCTTTCTTAATTTTCTTTTTTGCAGAATGGTCTTGATTTTGGATCTTCTGTTCTATGATCAGGATATGTGTCAGAAGATGTTTCCAGGTTTTTGTTTGGGAAACCACAGCTATCTCATTGTTTTGCTTCTGTGATTACCTTCCTGTCTCCATGGCTTCCTTCATAGTATTCATCCCAGTTCACTCAGCTAGCTTCTTACCCTCTTCTTTGCCTTTCCAAATTATGACCTTTCCTTTAGTGACTTTCACAAGCCCCTTCAGAAGTGCCTTCATAAGCCCCTTCTGTCATTAAAACATTTTTTAAAAATTTATAACTTTGTTGGTATAAAGACAAATCCACTTGAAAGTATAATAATTTTTTCTTCTGACTATAAAAGAAAATATTCTCATGGGCTCCTTAAAGTATCATGGGCCCTGGGCACTCTGTCTCCTGTGTCTGACAGAGAATAAGCCATTCCTGCTGCCTGTTCCATAACGGCGCCCGAAACAGATATCTCTCCTCTTATTTCCTCACTTGTATAATTCTTGTCTCGCAGGGTTGCCCTATGTAAAGTGAAATAGCGCAGAGTGCTTAGCACCTGGTCTAACAGCAAATAGCCTGTAGTTAGTATCCATTTTATATTTAAACTGACATTGGGCATTGACTAACTTGACTTAAATATTTCACTGCTATCTACCTTTTTACTTATGTCTAACTCTTTAGTTAAACTGTAAACTCCTAGACGGCTGACAGTATGTTTTAAACCAGTGGTTCTCAAGCTTTGGAGGGCATCAGGAGTTGCTGAAGCTCAGCTGGCTGGGCCTCACCCCCAGAGTTCCTGATTCCGGAGGTCTGAGTCGGAGCCGATAATTTGCATTTCTAACAAGTACTCAGGTGATACTGATGCTGCTGTTCTTAGGACCCCACTTAGAGAACCACTGTTTTAGACAACTCTTTATTCTCCCAAAATCTAGCACAGAGGGAGACTTACACATTCAGAGTAAATTATTTATGCAAAAGATAATACACATGCCGGAGGGAAAATCTGCCCCATCCCCATTGTGAGAAAAGTTTCAGTACTACAAAAGCTGAGCAGAAAGGGATGAGCAAAGAAATCTTGTTGAAAGAAAAGGTGCTGGTGGCACAATTGAACACTGACTGTCATCTGTTGGATCTCGGGGCATGTGCAAAATGCAGACAAGAAGCCAAACAATAGCTCAGCCAACTCATGGCTGCCTGAGTTCTGAGCTCAATCTATAACAATGCCAGCAGGGCTGCTGGGATCCATCTGCTACTCTCTTTCTGATAACGGATCTGGGGTCTCTCTGGAAGAAAATAGCTTGACAGGAAGAAAGAAGGATTAGGCCAGCTGACAATGTCTGGATTTATGAAGCTGCCCTGGAATATGGTAGAGCTTTTAACCCCTTCTGCACTTGGCTAATCCTCAACATACCCCAGCTATTCTTTCCATTGTCCTTGTTCCTTTCATCAAGAAATGTAATTTGTGAATGCCAAAGCTCCCCTGGACACATTCTGTTTCCACACAAATTAAGTTCCCAGAATTTAATACTGCAGGAAGCCTTGAGATCTTTCAGCCCAACTCACTAATTTTACGGATGAGAAAACCTAAGCCTGGGATTAATCCTAAAATGTATAATCAGTCATGGTAGAGGCAGGCTGGAATCCAGATTCCTTGACTCACTGTGGGTATGTGATGTGTATAGTCCTTTATACTCCCAAGCTGAGTAGCAAAAATATATCTTTTCTCGCTTTTTTTTTTTTTGAGACGGAGTCTGGCTCTGTCACTCAGGCTGGAGTGCAGTGACACGATCTCGGCTCACTGCAACCTCCACCTCCCAGGTTCAAGCAATTCTCCTGTCTCAGCCTCCCAAGTAGCTGGGATTACAGGTGCTGCCACCACCCCGGCTAAGTTTTGAATTTTTAGTAGAGATGGGGTTTCACCATGTTAGCCAGGGTGGTTTCAAACTCCTGACCTCAAGTGATCCACTCACCTTGGGCTCCCAAGGTGTTGGGATTACATGTATGAGCCACCGCACCTGGCCGATATCTTTTCTCTATTACATTTTAAGGAGAAAACATGACTTTCCCCGTTACTTAAGTTACTTTTCACAATTTGTTCTTTTGTCCCTGGAAGCAGGTGGGCTTCATAAATACAAATGAAGAGAAATGAAGAATGCTAAACAGTTTCAGCAGAGACTGGAAGCTTGAGGGCAGTGATGACATCCTATTCCCTGATATATGCCCATTGGCTACCCAGAACCACGGCACAGAGCAAGCTCTCAAAAACCACATGGTGAATGAATGAATGAATGAATGAATGAATGAATGAATGAGTGAATGAATGACTGAATCACTGATTTAATGACAGTTTGCCAATTTCTCTGCCAATTAGGGAATGAATGTGTTCCACTGAGATTTGGAGACTGCTGTGGAGCCTGTCTCTTATTTAACTATAAGTTAGGTGCTTACATAAAACCAGAAAATGCCTTGTATTTGAAAATATGAAAATGCCTCTGTATGCTAAGCGGTGTGTCAACTGAGAAAATACAGGCTTTGGAGGTGGCAAGCTTTGAATCCCAGGTGTTCACTCTGGTTACTTAATTCTAGGCAAATTATAGAAAATTTCTGAGCCTTGAATCACCCTACTCAACCCTACTCCTTCCATTCCCCCAACTGGCATGTTAGGATTAAATGAGATAATGTATGCAAACTGCCTTGCACATAGTAGGTGCTGATTAAATGTTAGTGTCACTTCCTTGTATTCCCAACTGCCTGTTTAAGAGTCATGTAGGTATTCAAGCAGGTGGGGTGGCAGTTGGGGGGTAGGTATAAGACTCTGAATGAAAATTGAAGGGCCTTTTTGGCTGAAAATGTACATAAATTATCATTATGGTTATAGTTATCTAGTAGCTGCTTTTACTGATGGTGTGCCTTGCATTCAGTATAAGCAAAGCTGCTATCATCCAGGTATTCCTCATATTCCATAACCTCTAACCATTTCCCAGGTTTCTAAATAAGTTGCTTTTCAGGAAAAAAAATAAATCTAGCTTTTTGCTTACCCATTTGGTCTTGGTTTCCTGGTTCCGAGCTCAAGGAACTCTGTCTCCTCCTCCATTTCCGTGTCAGGGATCATGTTTTTCTGAACAGGCTGTGGTGAAAGCATTTCCCATTCATTGTCATGGGTGACAGCCTGCAACGTAACTGCATCCGGGCCAGCCCTGCCTCGGCTCTTCTGTGATTGGCTGACTGGACCAGAGGCTTCCTCTAGTGTTAAAGATTCTAGAGGCTTCATTTCTTCCAGAATCTGCAGCTGGGGACCCTCACCCAAGCTGAGTTCAGAGAACGGCTCCACAGTCTTGCCAGACCACCCAGGCCCTGAGTCCCTGGCACCCAGTGATGGATCACCAACCTCACTATGGCCCAAGAACATCCAACTCTGGTCTTGTGCAGGGCTTTCAAAAGATGATCTCGTATCGCCTTTAGAAGACATTTTCTCTGCAGAGAGACCTTTTCTTTCATTTAAGGAGGCTGGCTGACATGTGTCTGGGAAGCTTGCTAACTGAGTTCCCTGCAGCCCTGTTTCTTTGGAACCTACGTACAATTCTAATTCAGCTATGCTTTCTCTTTTTTCACAGGCCTCTGGCTTTGAGTGTGAATTTTCTTCACAGTTTACAAGTATGTAATCCATGTGTAGTGCATGACGATCTTCATTCTTCTCTGTACATCTTTCTTCCTTGTATTCTGATTTTATCTGCTCAGGCTCTTTGGTAGGAATTGTTTTTTCTTCTTCCAATTCTGTTATTTCCTTGCTGGCACCTAGAACTGGAAGTTGAAAGTGAGAAGAGGAGAACAAGGTTTAATTAACACATTGTGTGATTTGTGATCCTTGCAAATGATCATCTAAAAGAGGTAACTTAATATTTTTTATATATTTTAGTTATTTATTTATTCATTCATTTGAGACAGAGTCCCGCTCTGTCACCCAGGATAGAGTGCAATGGTGTGATCTCGGCTCACTGCAACCTCCACCTCCTGGTTTCAAGCTATTCTTCTGCCTCAGCCTCCCGAGTAGCTGGGACTACAGGCGCCTGCCCCCACGCCCAGCTAATTTTTGTATTTTTAGTAGACATGGGGTTTCACCATGCTGCCCAGGCTGGTCTCGAACACCTGACATCAGGTGATCCCCCCTCCTTGGCCTCCCAAAGTGCTGAGATTACAGGTGTGAGCCACCGTGCCCAGCTAGAAAATATTTTTATTTTGTAGAGTCATTCGATTTTCTCGTGCACTATCAGGAATAGGTATTACATATGCACTAGATTTTACTGCTGTTATAAT
The DNA here is from genome assembly GCF_029281585.2 of Gorilla gorilla gorilla. NCBI lineage: Eukaryota > Metazoa > Chordata > Mammalia > Primates > Hominidae > Gorilla > Gorilla gorilla. The sequence continues at coordinate 72,911,850 of NC_073237.2, forward strand.
ACAGGACTTAGTGAGGCATGCCTTGCAAATGTAGTTAGTTTTCTCTCTACCCTCATTGGTAGGAAGAGTGTGTCTTACAGATATGCACTAGTTTAATCAACGCAGCAGTTTCTTGGAAGTGGAAGAATGGAATGTTTCTTACCATTTGGTGGTCCTATGTCTCCACCTGCTGGTAAATCAGAATTATCTGTTTCTACTTCCCAGTCAACGTTTGATGGAGACAAAATGTTGGAGCCTGCTCCTACCGGCAAATAAACGGACTCAGGGTCTTCATGAATATGCAGCACAGCCAGCTGGGATCCAGGCAGTCTGTTTGTGGTCTCAGCCTGGTTTCCCTCACTTCTTCTATCAGAAAGTGCAGAAAGCACTATCTCTGCTGCTCTGCATCCCAGAGATTCATCCTCTGGAGACCCAGCTTCCTCTATTGTTTCAGCACTCTGGGCAGGTTCTGTGAGATAAGACAAATCAAAGGGAGGTGTGTACGGTGCCAGCGACTGCTTCAGAGAATCTTCCTCCAAAGGAGGGTCACCACCATATAGGAAGTGTTCAGGCTCTCTCAGTAAATCTTCATCGATATTCTGGCCCATTACATCGTATTCAAAATCACCCCACGAGGCTTCAGATGAGCAGATATCTTGCTTCCCTAGGTCCCCATCAACTGGCGTTTCCGGATGGCCTTCGGATAATGTCAGTTTACTCATGTCATCTATTGTTCCCGTGGATGTGTTGAGACCCGAGGCATCGCTGAAACTGTGGTCAAAGGCAGCTTCGCTTATATCCAGACAAGTGTCTGAGGCTAGCAAAGCATCAGGAACCAAGGCAGGATTCTCTGTGGATAAATGTGGATCACCATCAGACAAAGCTCTTGCACCAGGCTGACTTTCAGGAGAAAAGCTGTCTGATATCCAAGAACTGTCACCTTCTGGAGTTGGCTCTTGGTGAGTTACAAAAGTGCTAGTTGCCACATTTTCAATCCTTGGGATTCTTCTGTCAACTGGTTCCAAAATTGGTGCCATATCTGGGCTGGCTCCTTTTTCTGATACTTGTAAACCTGTACTGTTGTCACCGTTTATTTCAGAAGGTTCGGGTGAACCTTTATGAGAGGTGGGCTGAGAGGAGCCCTTTATGTCTGCTTGATAGCCAATTGCAGGCAGCAGAGTTGCGTTTTCAGAATCGAGTTCTGCATTGGATGGGACAAACTCCTGCCCAGGCTCATAAATGGGTTCTTCATCTATCTCTGGCTCAGTGAGACAAAGCTCACTGGATTCCACTTCAGGTCCCATGCAAGCACTGAGGTGCTTCTCAGTCTCTTGCTTTGCTTCAGAATCGTGACATATATCAGGGCTGTCGGAAGCCTGAGAATTGCTGTCATGTTCGCAGTGCGTCAGGATATCAGGATTCTCACCATCTGCTTTCAAACTGAAGGGCTTCTTAGCATCTATCCACAAGTCAGGCGCGGCAGAGGCCAGCTGCCCACCCTCTTGAAAGTTGCCATGTAAAATATCTGGCACAAAGGTACCTCGGGAGTCCTCACTTGGGGTAGAGCCATCCCATTCAGAGCCTGGCTTCATTATCAGTTGGGTGGGAGAACTGACAGCAGGAAAATTTTCTGTGGCAATGCTTGAATTTGTCATCTCACCTAGGTATGATTTTTCTTGTTCCCACTGATTTGTTTCTTGACCTTCATCAGTTGAAACATTAGATGTAACACAACCATTTTCCTCTGCGTGAGTAAAGGCTGCGTCTGGCTGATCGCAGACTGACAGCATGGTGTCCTGACACTGCTCTTGGGTAGGTGTTTCAGGAGTCAGCTCATCACCAGCAGCAGACACAAAGGTTTGCTTTCTTGAGTCCTTTTCTTTAATTTGGTCTAATTTTACAAGCTGGCTGAACTTGTCAGCATCTGGGTCTGGCTGCCTTGGTTGAATGTTCCAGAGTTGCTCATGGGAGTTCTTCCCATTACCTTCCAGAAAGGGTGACTGATGGTTGTCACTAAAAGGATTAGTATAGTGTGTTTCCACGGGCTCAATATCACCCTGAACTGGTACTCCCCAGGGACTGGCATTTTGGTATACTGAAGAATTTCTCTCCAACACACCACTGGAGTCAGACAGCTCCCTTTCAAATGGACTTTCAATTAGTCTCCCTTCCTGGGGTGAGGCATTCCACCACTCAGTGCTACCAGCTGAGAAGCCCAGCATTTCCAGTTGAGAATTATCTTCGTTCTTTGGGAACGAAGCTTTGGGAGATATTTGCCATGCAACATCTCCTGTCGTCCCTGTTTCTGGAGAAGATCTCTTCTCCTTCTCCACTGCTGTAATCTGCCTTTCAGTCTCCGTTAATGGGGAGAAAGTCCAGGGATCAGGGCTGCTTTGTTGATTGTCACAGAATGGGTTTGACTTATTCTCATTCTCTGCTGGCTCTGAGCTGTCTAGGTAGTCATAAATATTTTCAGACTTAGGATCAGCTGTGACCAAGAACTTATTAGATTCATTCAGTGAATCCCAAGCTCTGGATTCATCCTCAGCAACGTGGCAGTTGGCCACCTGGATCTCTTCCTCTATTGACTCTTCACCACCGACACTGTCATCATCAGAACCTGAGCTTGTTGAAATGACCCTGGCATCCTCTGGCTGCACAGTTGCAGAAATGTCATGTTCATTTTTCTCCTGGTAGCTAGCAATTAGATTGCTTTCCTGATGTGTCCCTGAATGTTCAGAATATTTGCCTGTTTCAGGACTGGATAAAGAGGAAAAGGAATCACCATCAACCGAGTCATTCCAGATCTCTAAAAATGTAGGAGTTTTGCGATCAAAGCTCTTTTCAAACTCATTTATTCTGTTTTTCTCTAAATCCTTCATTTTGGTAACTATTTCTACTTGGCCATCAGTGGTAATTAGTTCAGATTCTTGGTGATTCTGTTCACTCCAGTTGCCTTGGTTTTCTTCCTGATACCCAGAACTGGGTTGTTGGCCCCAGGAGGACAGTGCAACTGAAGAGTCATTTAACTCAGGACTTGATGCACTTGAATGAGTATACTCACTAGAAATAGTATCTCTGTCAAAATTTCCAGACGAACCACCTCCTGGAAGGCTATTTTCAGACCCCTTAACGTCAAGATTTTTGGTTATCTCAGAACGTGTGCTGCTGACGTGCACATCACTGTCTATAGGGACGTCCCCAAAGTCAAGACTTCGGGGAACTCTGTGAGGTGGCCCTCCACACACGTTCTCTGGCTCTAGAAAGTTACATTCTTCAGTTTTCTCAAGATCCTTTTCAGGTACAGATACATATTTTGTGAAATTCATCCCATCTGAAGTCTCAGTAGTTTCACCTGAATTTCTTTGACTCATGAGGTGTTTTTCATGGGTATCTTTTGGCTGCAGGTTATCTGAGGACATCCCTGTTTGCACATCACGGGAGTCTAGATTGTAAGACCCCTCCTCATACTCTAAAACTTCCTCTGGTTCCTCGGTTTGAGGACTGAAAGTGACAGCAAGAGAGCTGATTTTGCCTGATTTAATGCAGATTTCCTGATGTTCAGATGCAACCAGAGAAGACAGTTCCTGGTCACTCTGCCCTTTTTCAGAAATCCCTGAGGCATTCTCCACACCAGAGGCGATCACCTCCTCTTCATCAAGTTGCCCCCTGTCAGTGGCTCCCTGGGCTTCCTTCTCACTTTCACTTTGTCCATTGCCATGACCCTTCCATGGATCTGGGTGTGCAAAATGCCCTGGATTCTCAAGCCTAGTCGCCAAGGATGCTGCATCACTTTGCAGGGTTTCCCTCTCTGTGTCCTGGTTGTCAAGATGAGATATAAGTGCCTCTGATTCACTGGTTCCAGAGGCTGCTGGCGCATCTGGGGAATGAGTGTCTTTAACATTTGCTGAATGGCTGGGGATTTCAGGAGGTAGTTCGCTTTGCTCTGAATCTGTGATATGTGAGGAGCCTGGTAACATGAATGATGACATGTCTTTATCTCTCATGACAGAATCCCAAATACTGTTTGCAATTAGCTGCCCACTTTTCTCATTCAGTGTGTGATGTTCACTGGGAGCACTGTCCTTGGTATGCTCATCAGAGGCAGGGAGCTCCCAATCTACCTGATTTGCTTCCTGATACTCCAAGCCCCAGGGTTCCAGCTGTCTCACTGTAAATCGGGTTTCCGGCTCGGAACCTTCAGCCATGTATCCTTCTGTTTGACCATCACTGGGGATTGCCACACCCCCACTGCAGTCATCCCAGTCCAAATCATTGTCCATATCTGAGATCGTTGCAGTGGACTGAGTATCCTCCAAAATCACTCTGTTCCACAAGTCGAGACTGTCAGGGGCCGTCTGCCGGGAGTTGGTGCTGCTGTGCAAAAGTGTGAGTTGTCGGTTTGTTTCATTGTACAGTTGCATCATGCTGGGGTCGTCGTAACTGGACTGGCTGCTTTCCCCGACATCATCCTCCATGGAGATATTCTTACCATCTGTGTGCTCTGTCTTGAGTTCATTTTCATCCAGGTCGTGAGTGGTATTTATTTCAGAACTGTTATCTGTATGAGGTGAAGCCCACATGTCTTGGTTCCCAGGACCTGAACTGATTTGATTTCGAGATGACTGTTGCAGTGACTGAGGAGGAATGTCAGTCTCCTCTGCCGTGGAGTTACCATCTTTTGACTCAAAACCTTCCTCTTTAGCAAATGGCTTGTGTTCAGTTTCCTTTTCGTCTCCAGCAAATGTTGGTGATGTGTAAGAGTCTGAGGTGGAATAATTGGTATCTAAGGGGGAAGGCACCGAATCTTCTCCTAGGTTGGATGCACTGTAATCAGAACATTTGTAAGATAAGAAGGAATCTTCCCAAGGAACTAGGACATCTGACCCTCCTTTCTTCATATTCTCCTCAAAAAGGTTCCAGGAATCTACCTTTTCATATACCTTGCCCCTAGTTTTAGGATCCACTAAACCATTCTGATCTTCTTTTGGTGGCTTAGAATTAGTCCATGTGTGATCCAGATCAGAACTGGGATTTCCAGGTGCAAAGATGTGATCCCTGGAGTCATTGTTTCTCTTGCCCCAGATTTCTGGAGCTGCTTCATTGTTTATCTCACTGGGTGAATTGTCCAGTAGTTCTGAAGAAGAAAAGGCAAACCCACTTTTTGCCATGGCCCACTCATTCGGGTCCCTAACAGAAGGTGGGTGCAAATTCCAGGTATTTTTTAAAGCTTCAGCATGATCTTCTTTACCAAATGCACTCCAGGCTGGGAATGGCGCCACAGCTGCTGGTTCACCATCATCTGTAGGATTTCCCCAGGGCTCGGGCATGGCTGTGGGAGAGCGACCAGAATGCCACAAAGAAGCAAAGTCTTCTATCAGGTGGTTTGTTCCTTGGGGAGATGTATTTGGCAAAGGTGACTTCTCCATGGGCAGGTTCTGGAACGGCAAGCTTTCCTCATTTTTGTCTTGAATATCATTGCTACCCAGTTCAGGCTGACCAAATTCAGACTCCCAGGGACCTGACTTTGTAAATTCGAGGCTCTTTGGTTGAAATACAGAATCTGAGGCTCTCCTATCAATGGAGCTTGGCTTATGCTCTTTCCATGATTCAGGGCTCTGGAAAACAGATTCCTGTTCACTGGAACTCCACGCATCTGCAATATTTTTGGAGTCAATTTCCAAACCACCCCACCAGCTGCTGCACCGTGCATGGGTCTGAGGTGGCCCCATGTGACCTGTGTCAGTTGCTTTTTGGGTCATATCTTCTGTATAGAGTGAGGCTGGTTCTTCAGTGGATGGCGAGCTTTCTACTAAACTATTCATGGGTGTTGGTGGGATCCTCTTTCCAGTATTTTTTAGCCTTTCTGGGGAAGGGGATTCATCTCCCACAAAATCTGTCAGGCTCAAATTTCTTTCAGAGTTATCTCTGGGACTGTCTTGTCTCTGGACAAACTCCTCATCATGTTCCACAAGGCTATCTTTGCCAGCTCCTGACAAAAGTGAACTGGACGAATAATTAGACATGTTGGTTGCCATGCCATCAAGTCCTTCAGGCCCAGCGGGGAGCTGTCCTTCTGACAGGTCGCTGTTGGGGAAGAAGTCATCTGCTGGGGAGTAGTCTGCAGAATGAGAAGATTGCTGGGACTGCCCAGAAGCCATGGGTGCTGGGTCAAAATTGAAGAGGTCGAAGTGCTCACCGTGTTCTCCAGACCATGCATGTTCCTCCGCCACCGCCCCTTCAGGGATGGGGCTGTAGGAGTCAAGCCCTGGGAGGAGGGTGTGGTGAGGCCCAGCACCTTCTCCCACGGGGCTGTCGTCACTGAGGAAAACAGAGCTCTCCTTGGATGAGCGGCTGCTCCTAATGGTAGCCAGTCCACTGTCTGGGCTAACAAGGTCTACATTGGCATCCACCTGAGCCTGGTTAGAATCATTGAGATCTGGAGGGTTCTCTATGAAATTCACAGAGCTGGGTTGTGGCTCTATGTCAGAACCGTACAATTCCATAATCCCAGAAGAACCCTGGGAGAGGGGGGCACTGCCTGCCACGGCTTCTGTTGAAGACGTCCGGCTATTGGAGACCATCTCTGGACACCTCCTGTTGATGACTTCCTTGACAACGAGAACCACCTGATCACAAGTCACTGAAGGGTCCTCTTGCTGGTACACCAGGATCTCATCACAGCCACAGTCAAAGGGCTCCAGTTCTAGGCAAGGGTTCTGACACTCTTCCAGCTCACAGCAAATCTGTCGGAAGGCACAGGAATTTGTGTCAGCACTCAAGCACTGTTGCACTTTGCAACTGCACTTTGCAATTTATCTCGCTTAATTTTTAAATATAAAATTAATCTGTGTTCATCTGTCTGAAAAAGAAGATCTCAAACTTAGAAAGTTCTGATTACTGTACCACCAACCCTTTCTCCAATTCTATCCAACTGTCTCTCTGTTTAATTCAAAATCCAGGTGCTCGATTTTGATGGCTCCTGAACGTTTGGGTAAAGGAGTTTAAACCTCTTAACTTCTTTCCTAACTGTAATATAATACCATCTTCCAATAGCAATGTAATTCGAATTGAAAAAAGCAGAGATAATGCATGTTGCTGACAACTATAGGAAAAGTGTTGGAATAAGGGGACAATATCAGGAGACAGGCTCTTGTTTGGGAGAGGGCAGCCAGGGCTGCTTGAACCTCTGATAGCTTCGGAATGCAAAAGAGAGAGTAGGAAAGACAAAGAAGCTCTCGCGGTCTGACCTTTCTGAACAGCACTCAGGACCCCTCAGTCCCTTTCACCCCAGGTAACGGAGGCATGGAGCCCAAAACAGGCAAAGCCAACCTGGGAGGCAAGGGGACACTGACGGATGGTCAGTGTGAGGCCAGAACTGGGTTACGGCTTTCTGATTTTTGGGGAATTTCAGGAGTATTTTGTTGTGCTGGGCCTTCCAAATGGCCCCACAGGATTAGTAGAGATAAAATTAACAATAATAATAACCACCACCACTACCACCATGGAGCTCACATAGATACTACTACTACTAATTAACATTTATTGAGTGCTTTCATGTGCCAGGCATGGTTCTAAGGGTTTTATGATCATTATCTCTTTTAATCACCACAGTAATTCCACAAGGTAGGAACTCTTTTTATTCCTATTTTACCCATGAAGAAATGAAGATACAGGAAGATTAAATAACTTGTCCAGCAACACACAGCTAACAAGTGCTGGAGCCTGAGTTCTGTACCCAGGCAGCCTAGCTGCAAAGGCTGACTCAGCCAGTGGTGTGACCACACAGGCCAAGAGGAACTCGCTAGGCCAGAGCCAGGACTCTGTTGCTTAAGATTCCAGGGATCCACCTCTGGCTATTGCTAGGATGGGGAGGGTGGGTGGGGAGAAAATAGGAGGACTGGGGTCAACTCAAGAGCTTTTAACTCCTTCATCTGCTCTTCTACTTTTGTCTGTTTCCAATGAACCAATTTTCACATCGGTTTGAAAAAGGGATCTACTGCTAAAAGTGATTTGAAAGCCGCCATACTGTGGGCTTCCAAGGCCTAAATCCCGTCCCTGGGAAGCCAGTGACAAAAGATGAAATTTAGCTTTGAAACCAAATGCAGAGGAAAGTGATGAAAAAACCACAGGCTGGTGATGCAGGTCAGAGGAAGAGATGCTCTTTCACATTCGGACTTGAGAGAGCCTGAGAGTATCCACAGGCATGGGTCAAGAGAGCTACAGTGGAGCTCTTGGGGGACAGAAAGGAGGATGTAGAAAAGAAAGGGGCAGAGACTGTGCCTCTAGCCACCCATGGATACATAAGGCATTGAATCCATTAGCGAAGAGAAATAAGTAATGAAGCATCCGGGGCCCCGTGTGGCTCCTATTATAATGAAACATGTATGTTCTCATATTAGTTATTAAGTACACCTGGCTTTGGTATATCCGATGGCCTATTTTGATTAATTTATCTAATTCTTTTTTTTTATTTCCTAGGCCTTGGGTTAAAAGACTCAGCTATCAACCTGGAGGATAACTGATTACCTAGTCAGAGTTCTGGTACCTGGAGACAGACTAACTTTGATTAAAGCATCAGATCACCAGGTCTTAAACACTGGGCACCAAACCGGTCCTGGGACAGGGGCTAAACCTTGTCAGTTATGATCAGGGAGCAGTCCTAGAAGAAAATAGCACCCAAAGGAGAACTTGCTCTTTTGGGAATGAGAAAGAGCTAATGTTTTGCACTATGGATTCAGTCAAGAAGAGAAATGCTTTTGGGGCTTTCTTAAAAGGCCAGATGTAAAAAGTACCCCCATAATTTCCTAAAACTCAAACCTCTAGGACTCTACCTCTTGGGCTAATTGCTCATGAGCCACCAATCTGTTCTGTCTTGCACTATGTGTTCTGAAAGCCAGCAGGTTAGGACAGAGGGAACATGCCGGGGTCAGAGGAGGGGCTCACCTGACTGCACAGCTCCATGTTTTCTGAGTACACAGCAATCTGTCGTCTCGGCTGCTGCTCCTCTGACAGATAGCTGGAGAACAGGATGAGGACATCAAAACCAAACTTGTCTGTAAATGCTTTCAAGTCACTGGTAATATTGCTGTGAAACAGACAATTCTGAAACGACAACAGGAAATTTGATATTAATGTCAAACTGCCCAGCTGTGGGGAGTTGTTCCACAAATTTGTCCAGTCTTATGATGTATTTAGGAGAGATATTTATTATTTAAGGCAAGTGAAATACAGTTTGCTTTGAGAAAGAGTGGAAACTTTCATGCTATGGCTTAAAATACACTTTGCTTGTTTGTTTTCCCAAACCATGTAAGAAAGGAGTTTTTGCCAGTATTAAGAATAGTTTAGACAAAGAACAGATATCCTAAACATTTTTTTCTAAAATATTTATTCAGATGCTTAATTTGCAAATCCTATTTTCCCTCTTGTCGCTTATAGGATCTATATACGAATGTCTGCTATTGTTACAATTTATCACAATAAGAATAGGAGGAAGTTATTTCTTCCTGTATTTTTTTTCTAATGATTATTATTAACTCCAAGGAGAAATTCCTACGAATCAAAATAGCTGAGTTTACTGGGTGATCTTTATTCCAGCGTAGAATTCTGGGAGATTTTTAAAAGAGCTGTGATGTCAGATTTGCTTGTTCTATGTGGCAGCTGTGGAGGAATGAATAATTGCAGAAAGGGATCCCAATACCTCAGATTACCCAGATGTGGCTCACATCATTTGCAAAAATGTTCTGGCTGCTTCAAGTTTTATTTACTGTATGTATGTACTTATTTATTTATTTTTGAGACAGGGTCTCACACTGTCACCCAGGCTGGAGTGCTGTGGCGTTATCTCGGCTCACTGCAACCTATGCCTCCTGGGCTCAAGCAATCCTCCCAGTTCAGCCTCCCAAGTAGCTGGGACTACAGGTGTGTATCACCATGCCCAGCTAATTTATTGTATTTTTTTGTAGGCGTGAGGTTCTGCCATTTTGCCCAGGCTGGTCTCGAACTCCTGGGCTCAACTGATCCGCCGACTTCGTCCTTGCAAAGTGCTGGGCTTACAGGCGTAAGACCGCACCCGGTCCGGTCTTTGAGTTTTATTAACTACAATGAGAGCCACTTTCTCTGTGTGGGTGTCTCTCTTCCTTAAAGAAGTACAGTGAAGAACATATGCTAGCCCCTAACATAATGCCTGGCATATACTAGTTGTTCAAGAAATGTTTGTCGGGTGACTGGAGAGACAGGTACACAAAATCAACCTGTGCTCCATCATCCATAATCTTCTATCATAGTCCACATATATATCTATCCTAGCACATATATGATCATACCACATAATTCATCAACTGACAGTCTATTGTGTCACTCGACAAAAAACACCATGATGTGCACTCAAGGGATTTAAAGAATTCTGTTCATTTTTTCTGATTATAATAGCAATCAGAATTATGCCTGTCACGGGTAAGATACTAAAACAACACAGAAATATGTACCACAGAAAGTGGAAGTGCCACACACATCTCCTAGGACGGCCACTGTGAAGATGTGAATGATGCTGTGCAGAGAGTTGCAGATTTCCCCATGCCCACATTAATGTCTATGTGGTCATTCTTTGAAACTCGTGGATTGGGTATTTGTGGCTTAGACTATTTACCAGCCACTTCAAATAGCCATCATACCCATACTCTGTAATTCTGCTGAGTTGAATCTCAAGGTCTGTGAGGCTCTGAAGAGGGCACACAAGACCCTGGGTAGGTAGGCAGGCAGGCCCCGCCCATCACGGGCTTCCATGTTTCGAGGAGGCTTTGCTGTCTACTCCAAGGCAGCCACTCTCATCTGGCATCTTACTGGGCCACTTTCCCTTTTTTGGTTGCAAGGAATTGCACATATGAATCCACAAAGGTCTCAGGATCTATTCTCATGCTGATGAACATCAAGGATCTATTGTAATGACATTTATGATCATATACGTCATATGCGTTTGGAACATATGCTTTTGGAAGTGTGTGTTCCAAAGTGTGTACTGTCAGCTTTCATGCTTTTTATTTATTTTCCAAATGGCCTAATAACAATCTTTAAGTAGATGTTTAAAAAATTAATTCATCCACAATAGAAATAGACATTAAATATTTAGAAGGAGATTTTTTAAATAATCAAAACTCATATACAATGTGTGTTCAACAGATAAAATTATTTCAAACCATCATTGAGGGTGAATCAAGAACCTCATTGCTAAACTTGTAGCCACTATGAACTGTAAAAAAAGATATAGCCCAGAAAAAAATAAAAAGAGACTACAACTAACTACATCTTATTTCCAGTAACTGAAGGCTTCAGCACAATAAGCCTTACAGTTTTCCTTTCTAAATATTTTTCGTTATGTATATAAAGGCCTCCAAATACATTTATAAACCCTTGAAAGAAGACACACATTTCTAAGAGATTTTTACGTATAACAAAATTCTCACTACACTCCTGGCCGGGTCACTGAAACAAGAGGGGGCAGGTTTTATTTGTATCTGAGCATAAGATTAAGAATCAGTAGAATCAACACTGTTCAAAGCCACACTTGTGGAAAGTTTCCTACTCAAAAATGCCGGCTGATCTCCAAACTGTTTTAATTCTTCTGTGTTAAACTGATGGCTCTAGGACCTCGATGGACTCAAGTCCAAAAGCATTGGCAACACCAGGCATCTTGTTGGAAATGCAGGGTCTCCGGCAAAACACTAGACCTACTGAAGCAGGATCTGCATTTTCCAACAATCCTAGGAATTGGAATGCACGTTGAAATCTGAAAAGCACTACTCCAGAGAGGGATTTATTAGTTGATATATTTTCCTACAGACCAGTCCTTTGGACTCTCTCAGCAGTGTCACAGGACTTGTACTGACTCACACTGCCAGCTCTTTGTTCCTATGGCAACCTCATCATAAAAGTCCCCTTAGGTGTGCATTTCTGGGCCGATTTGCTACAGGTTCTCATTTAGCAGGTTGGGCACTGGATCAAGACTATATTTTCTTTTTCTTTATTTTTTTTCAGAATGGTATAGGTATGTTTATTTTTAATTTAATTTAATTTTTAAAATTTTGTTTTAAGTCCTGGGATACATGTGCAGAATGCGCAGGTTTGTTACATAGGTATATGTGTGCCATGGTGGTTTGCTGCACCTATTGACCCATCATCTAGATTCCCTCCCCTCGCCCCCCGACCCCCTGACAGGCCCCAGTGTGTGCTGTTCCCCTCCCTGTGTCCATGTGTTCTCATTGTTCAACTCCCACTTATGAGTGAGAATATGCAGTGTTTGGTTTTCTGTTCCCACGTTAGTTTGTTGAGGATGGTGGCTTCCAGCTTCATCCATGTCCCTGCAAAGGACATGACCTCATCCTTTTTTATGGCTGCAGAGACTGTATTTTCATCATGTCCCTCAAGTGCTCTAGCTCAGTTTTCCTCTGGGTGACCCCAAATTCCACAGGACCAAATGAAGCGCTGATAAATCAAAAAACTATTTGAATCACCTAGGCAAGTTAGAGAAACAAAATACATTTTACAATAACCCTAAAACAGATTCTCATCAGCTCTCCAAGCCAGATTCGATCTTACTGGCCTTGGGATAATGTCAAGAGTTTCATGTTTAAAACAGAATTAAACAAGGGAATGAGTGAGAATCTTCAGGATTCCAGGAGGCAGAGTGTGTTTGTTCTGCTTTTATGCCGGTGCTGTTTGCATAGGGGATAATTTATTATTGTCTTCTAGCTACGCAGGGAGTCATGTGCTGTGGTGGCTCTTATGTTGCTGACAAGCTAGGCTGGCCCTGAATAAACAGCACTTCATCATCAACACAACCCAACTGTAGATACAGGTTGGCATTTTATTCCCCCCCATCTGCCTTCTACCTGATAAATTACTGTTTTAGTTACATGTATACAAATACTATTTGTTAATCTGCTCAAATGTCTCCAAAATGTTCCCCCCGCTTAAATTAAAATTATATACATGCATACATATATATATCTCCCATTCAATTTACTAAGGATTTAGACAATAAAAGCACTTCCCGTTGAATTTACCACCCCCACCCCAGCCACACACACCTTCTGCATTTGTGACCCCAGCCTATAACTGCTGCATGGAATTTAGGAAGTTACTTTATGAATCATTGCAACTGGGAATTGGCTGGCAAAATCTCATACTAATGCCAGCAGTTAGGGAGAATGGCAATTGCTCCCTGTCACAGCCCTTTGTCACTCGTGATTCCGAAGGGTCGATGACTAAACATTTTTAGAGGTCACGTGTCTTGTTGTCTGAGTAATTTCTAGTTTGGGAATGAGTGGGAAAGCCTGGAAACGTGGGGAGAAAAAGCCTTTGTTATTTCCTGGTCAAAAAAGCTAAGGTGTAGGTTCCAAGAACCCTAAAAGAAGTTGATGCTCATTATAACCCAGAGGAGGAAAACAGAAATAATACAGCTGTACCTGAACTAATATCAAAACCAAGATAGTGATAGTGATGGTGCCCCATAGATTACTCCATTCACGGCTGAAAGTGCAGATGCAGTGAAACCTTTCATTCTCACAATATCCTATTTTACGTTTTTCATTGCTCAGAAAAAGGCAGTCTTTATGCTGTCTGCTGGTAGCTTCAGTGCATCGTATGAAACAAAAGTGATGTAAAGAATGTCTTGTAAACATTTCAGTGGATATCCTTGAGAGACAGAAACCCTCTTCTTGCATCACTCACACACGCTCACCTTCTATTGTCCTCTCAGTCCCCCCCGGTGGGGGATCTGACTCCGTCATTTCACTGAAACTCTCTTCTCAAAAGTACCAAGCACTCCGAGGTTGCCAAATCCAAAGACAACATTCCATTTCTTACCCTACTTGATTCTCTACAGTATTCCATGAGATTGACCCTCCCTCTGTTTTGAAACACTTAATTCCTTCACCTTCCTGACACCACACACCTTGTTTTTCTCCGGATTCATCGACTGCCCTTCAGTTGCCGTTGCTGGTTGCTCTTCCTTATTAAGGCTCCAAATATTCACACCCAACTTTGTTTCCTTTGCCCTTTCTCTTCTCTCTTTCCACTTTCTCCTTGATGATCTTACCCAGCCACATGGCTTTAAAACCATTTGTCTGCCACTGATGACAGAATCTACATGCACATGAGATCTGCATGTAGCTGTTTAATAAGTATCTCAAGTAAAATATGGCCCACCGCCTCCTCAGTTGTGTCTGTCTTATTAAATGGCACCACCGTCTACCCAGTTATTCGAACCCAACATCTAGGAATTGTCCTTGATTGTTTTTTTCCTCATCTCTCATGTAATTCACAGCAAATCCTATTAACATTGCCTTTAAAATATATCTGTAGTCTAAACACGTCTCTAATATCTCTTCATCTCCATTGCTGTCCTAGCCACAGCCACCATCATCTCTTGCCAGAACTTTATCAGCAGCATCACAGCTGGTCTCTCAGTAACGTAGTCTCCACATAGCATCAAGGGGCAGCTTTATTTTATTTTTTTTCCACCCCTTCCCCAAGAGGCAGCTTTAAAAAATATAAATTGAATAATGACACTCTCCTGCTTAAAGCCTACTGAAAGTTTCCCAATGCAATTATTATTATTACTTTTTTTTTTAGCTGGGAGGAAAAGGTTTAATGTCCTCAAGAATAAGAGTTAATACAAATCAATGAAAAAAGGATACATACCAATGGAAAAACTGTTACAGAACATAAAAGACAATTCACAACTGGAATTCAAATGGATAATAAATAAATCTGAACTCATTAATCAAAGAAATCCTTTAATAACACAAATTTTCTTCTTTTCTTATTATTGGTAAATATTTCCAAGTGGGCACTATCAAACTTTTTTTTAGAAATATATTCTTTTTTTTAGGCCGAGCATGGTGGCTCACATCTGTAATCCTGGCACTTTGGGAGGCCAGGGCAGAAGAATCACTTAACTTAGGAGTTTGAGACCAGCCTGGGCAACATAGTGAGAGCTCCTCTCTAAAAGAAAAAAAAGATTAAAAAAAAAATATGTTCTTTTTTTTTTCAGAGATGGGGTCTTACTCTGTCACCCAGGCTGGAGTGCAATGGTATGATCGTGAGTCACTGCAGACTCAACCTCCTAGGCTCAAGCTGTTCTCCCACTCAGCCTCCCAAGTAGCCGGGAATATAGGCGTGCACCACCATGCCCAGCTAATTTTTTTATTTTTTGTAGAGACAGGGTCTCACTATGTTGCCCAGGCTGGTCCTGAACTCCTGACTTCAAATGATCCTCCCACCTTGGCCTCCCAAAGTGCTGGGATTAGAGGCATAAGCCACCATGTCCAGCCTAGAAATATATCCTAATGAAATAATCATATATGTACACAAAGATTTGTGGACAAAGCTGTTAACTGGATTATTACTTTAATAACTAAAACTTACAAACAATCTAAATGTCCAACACTAGAGCAATGGTTAAGTAAATCATAGAATGGTCACACAAAGGATTGTTAAACTGCTATTAAAAGTTATGCTATCAAAGAATACTTAATGACACAGGAAAACACTCATGATACAGTGTTAAGTGGAAGATAATTTTTATAACCACATAAAAGTAGAATGTCATTTCTAGATGTATTCAAATAATAGGTATTGAATTCTAATATACAATGGACATTAAGATTCACTGATATTAAAGTTGTCATAATTTAGCCAAATTGCTATTCTGAAACCTTATTGTGTCTCTCCATTATTTTAGGGAGCTCATGCCAAGGTAGTAAAGACCTACGAGTCAGCCAAACATGAGGTTAACCCTCGCTCTGACACTCACTAGCTGGGTGACTCAAGTCAGTTACTTCATTTTCATGAGCCTTAGTTTCCTCATCTGTAAACCCTCACCTCATAGGACTGTTGTGAGAATTAAAAACATATATAAAAGACTGGTCAAGTGCCTGACATATAGTAGACAATAAATATTAAGCCTCTTTCCTTTCCTGTTTTTTTTATTATTATTTTTTAGGTTATTCTCAGGATTTACGGGATTAATCTGATTCATAGAAAGTACTTTTGAAAGATTCTGTCTGTGGGGACTGGTTATGACAATTTTTGCCTTATGTTCTCCATAATATATGTGAACTTTCAAATAATAATCACACACATCTTTAAGTCATTTAAGTGATTTACATGTAAAATTCTTAGATGTGAGATGATGGAGGAAGTTGCACAAAGTTAAATATGAAGTAAACTCATAGAAAAATGATGTAAGGTTTGGGAGGCTGAGGCAGGCGGATCACAAGATCAGGAGATCGAGACCACGGTGAAACCCCGTCTCCACCAGAAATACAAAAAATTAGCCAGGCGTGGTGACGGGCGCGTGTAGTCCCAGCTACCCGGAGAGGCTGAGGCAGGAGAAGGGCGTGAACCCAGGAGGCGGAGCTTGCAGTGAGCCGAGATCGCGCCGCTGCACTCCAACCTGGGCGACAGAGCAAGACTCCATCTAAAAGATGTAAGGTATAAAACCTACTGATAGGTCAGTGTTTATCTCATTATCAAATTTTCTATCCTTAATTCCAAGTTAGACTCAGTGAATGAGCTTCTGTCTGCCACTATGCAAACAACAGCTTTTAAAGCATTAAAAAAATGTATAGTGATTTTTCCTTCAGCTAAATCACAATGAATAGTCTTTTTCATCATTTCCACCGTTTCACCTCCAAGGGCCAAATGACCTTCAATTAATTTTACTCCTGGTGCTAATACTTCCCACATAGGTCAAGCATTCTGGACTATACCTATTATAGTGTTGTCTTCCTCACAAATTACAGATGAAATATATTGAGTAAGACTTTTATTAAGAATAAATTGCTTTCTAATATCAGGGACAAGCAATTCCCAGATTTGTTATTTCTGGGTCTTTTTGTTTGTTTGTTTGTTTGTTTTTGCAGGAAATGGAAAAATCAAGTGAGTATATGTCACTTGTAGTAAAATGCTTGCAGATAAAAATAATTACCAAGATTAAAACACCAGTGTGTACGGCTGCATTTTTGGGAACAGTGAGTCTTACAAACACAGTGTGACAATTCCTAACTACCTTGCAAGCACAGTGGCCAGCCTGGACTGCTGAGTTACTGAAATTTAAGAGTACAGTTTGACATTTACAGTCTGCATGGATTTATTTCTAGAATGAAGGCTATTTTTTAAAATCGAGATATAAGAAAAATGCTGAGGTATGTACACAAATGTTCTAACTTGAAAGCATTATGATTTATGCAACCAAAATTCCACTGTAATATTTAAAACATTCAGCAATAATAAAGTCTGATAATTTTGACAGGAAAATGATTTATGAGAACACCACATGCATAAATTAAGAGATTTTATTTATTTTGTTTTTCGTACACTCTTTAATTGGTAAGCAAAGATATTTTCCATGTTTTTTCCAGATGTCATTTATTTATACTCTATTGTTCTTTTTTATTTTTGAGACAGAGTCTCTCTTCATTGCCCAGGCTGGAGTGCAGTGGTGTGATCTCAGCTCACTGCAACCACTACCTCCCAGGTTCAAACGATTCTCATGCCTCAGTCTCCCGAGTAGCTGGGATTACAGGCGTGTGCCACCACACCCTGCTTTTTTTTTTTTTTTTTTTTTTTTTGTATTTTTAGTAGAGACAGTGTTTCACCATGTTGGCCAGGCTGGTCTTGAACTCCTGACCTCAAGTGATCCTCCTGTCTCTGCCTCCCAAAGTGCTAGAATTACAGGTGTGAGCCACCGCGCCCAGCCTACACTCTATTGTTCTTGTTTTTATGAGGCAGCCAAGCATCATAGTAGTAAAAATTCACTGGGTCTATTAAAACTATATTAGACATCATATTTTGAAAAGAAAGTTAGACAGTACATATTATCATTCTTCATAGCTAAAAAGAGAGCCCTTTTGTGAAAATATTTTGTGAAAATTAACACTACTACAATATGTACATGAATATGTAACACATATAAATGCCAATATAATCTTCATTTACGTCAATAGTATATTGCCTGACATAATTAAGTATTGCCTCTGCATTAAGTGCTCTGTTAAGTACTTTGCATCATCTCATCTAAACTTTAAGATGCCCCTGTGAGATAGGTAACATGGTCTCTGTTTTGCATTGAGAAAATGGAGGCTTTGGAAGGTTAAGTAACTGATGCCACCCAGCTCACAGCTCGTATGTGGGACAAATGGGAC
The DNA here is from genome assembly GCF_029281585.2 of Gorilla gorilla gorilla. NCBI lineage: Eukaryota > Metazoa > Chordata > Mammalia > Primates > Hominidae > Gorilla > Gorilla gorilla. The sequence continues at coordinate 72,930,035 of NC_073237.2, forward strand.
TTAAACCCAGGTTAGTTTAACTTCAGAGCCCATGTTTTCACTCCTGTGTTATCCTTAAATGAGAATATCCCTCCTCACCAAAGATATTATTGATTAATTCGGTTTTTAATAAAAATAGTTTTTAACTACTCCATTTACTTCAATTTGGTGTTGGTTCTCTCTTGTCACTACACACAAGCAAGCAACATCCTTGATTTTGACAATTGCTAACAATAATGTGCTGCTTACGTCTTTTGAAGATCGAACATTACCATGCTTTGTGAGAAATTTCCAGTTACTCATCTGCTCTATAAAATAGAACTGTAGGGTGACTGTTAACTATATGTAAGATCCTAAAATTGAAAAAACCCAAAACTTCTATAAAGAAGAATGTTGTGATATTCTTGCAGTAATATGCACTTTTGAAAAGTTGGGCATGTAAGTGTACACAGGGAATGGGTGGGAAAACAGGAGATGTGGCATAATCACTGGTTATCCAGAAGTATCCTCACGTAGACTTTCTTGCTCTGGTAGCTTAGACACACAAGCAACGGAAGAAGCCTGCTTTACCATTCAGTATGTGCAAATCTTATTATCTAAAGATGCTCCCAATATAAGCTGACTTACGTTCAAAAACTCAGAGAAACTAGAAACTAGAATTGCCAGAGGGGAGCAGAGAGGCTAAAGGGGCTTAGTTTTGGTTTGGTTTGGTTTTTTTCCTGACTTAGCAGGTTTCTTAACAGAAGACTATAAAAGCGAAGTCCTCTCATTAAGGTACAACTATGAAAGGCAATCATAATAATGTCATCCATCTGCAAATGCTTGATTTAGGTTAAGCATGTCGTAAGTATGAAAAGAAAAACCAAGAGTTCTTCAAGCAAAAGCTCTTGTGATGCCCTCTTTTGAGCTGAAGAATTCAAGAATAGAGGGGGAGATAACGTGTTTATTGAAAACTGAAAATCACTGCTTTCTTGTCATGGAGCAAATATTTATTACCTCCTATAAGCATATCTTTCTTTTTTTTTTTTTTTTTGAGACGGAGTATCGCTCTGTCGCCCAGGCTGGGGTGCAGTGGCGCGATCTCGGCTCACTGCAAGCTCCGCCTTCTGGGTTCACGCCATTCTCCTGCCTCAGCTTCCCGACTAGCTGGGACTACAGGCGCCTGCTACCACGCTCGGCTAACTTTTTGTATTTTTAGTAGAGACGAGGTTTCACCATGGTCTCGATCTCCTGACCTCGTGATCTGCCCGCCTCAGCCTCCCAAAGTGCTGGGATTACAGGCGTGAGCCACCGCACCCGGCCAGCATATCATTAATGAAGGGAGAGAGAAAATGTTTGGGAGATAATTCATCTGAAAGCACAGGTTAAGAACTCCTTGAAATCAGGCTGGGTGCGGTGGCTTATGCTTATAATCACAGCACTTTGGGAGGCTGAGGCGGGTAGATCACTTGAGCTCAGAAGGTCGAGACCAGCTTGGGCAACATGGTGAGACCTGTCTCTAATAGAAATACAAAAAAAAAAAAAAAAAAAAATAGCCAGGCATGGTGGTGCATGCCTGTGGTCCCAGCTACTGGGGAGGCTGGGATGGGAGGATTGGTTGAGCCTGGGGGTGGAGGTTGCAGTGAGCTGAGATCCCATCACTGCACTCCAACCTGCGTGACAGAGCAAGACCCTGTCACACAGACACACACAAAAAGAACTTCTTGAAATGAAGTGGGCTGATTTCAGGCACACCTCAAATAAGGGAGTTAAAATTCTTTCCCATCTTTTTCCATCCCATCCTATCTTCCATAAAGAAGCACTGTTGTTACACAGACAGAGAGTTGGGCCTGGAATAAGAGTAGTCCCAGGCACTCTTACAAGCAGTTAATAATAGATTGAATACTTGAATGGGGGAGTTTCACAACCAATCAAAGACAAATAAGTCATCACCTCATTAACTAACAGCCTAATTTACATTTTCTTTAAGGACAGACCCATAATCAGGAAAACTTTCCTCTATTGGATGGACTTAAGTGCTTGGCAAGGAAAGGGCTAGACTGCTGTTTCCTTTAAGGGCCCCTTTTTGTTTCTGTATGTTTATAAGGATTTCTATATGGGAACGAATAATTCAGGACACACATGTAATGAAACCCCGCTCATTAGCCATGCTCTATTTTTGAAATGGTAGAACCTGGGCTACACTCTAGCTCCCAGATAAAAATAATAATAATGAATGATTTCTATAATTATGTATAGATTAAAAAAAAAACTCCCTGTTGGCTTGTTTTGAGCCATGAGCCTGAACACTGACAGCTTTATTTATTTTCCTCTGTAAAAATAAATCATCTAGTTTGAACCCTATTTCAAGAAAGCAGGAAAACCTTTTTTCCTCTCTGCGTTCCCCTTTCTGATTTATGGAAACCACGAGGCAAGTCTCCAGAGCACTTTCTGCACGTGTGCATTGCACACACTTCTGATTTTTCTAAGCTGTGTCAATATTAACCTGACCAAATGAAGATCAAACTGTCTCTTTTGTTCCTCACGCTCCTTGCATGGGGAGCACAATATGGCTCTTGTCAGAGGTGCTTCATCATTTTGGCTCAATGAAACTGTCAGTACCGTTTGGGATTCGTTCTTCATGGGCAGATATCCTGATGGGTCTAATGAAGCCTCTCTGCTGACAACTCATTTGCTAAAAATACCCAACCATCGCCAAGCTTAAGTGGGGAATATGGTTGTGCCCCCTTTGCTATCAACCCAATGAAAGTAATTAGTTTTTTTTGAAGTCTAAAAAAAAAATCTATCTATCAAGGCACACACCTTTCACCACCCATCTATCTGTTCTTGCTCGTTTCCATTTGCTCACTGATAAACTTTATGACATTCTTAAATTGGAACATATAGGGTAAACACCAATCTTGGAGCACACATGCAGAGCCAGCAGTCTGTGTGTACCATTTGTTGCAGTCTAAGCTAATTACCAGAAACCCCCTCCTGAAAACAGATACACTCTGGGGTTTGTGGTTTTACTTTTGTTTGGAGATGGCTGTGTTTGAGAAGCTGGAGGAATCCCTCTTCAGGTAAGCATGCTGCTGTCATGACTGTCTCAGTCACAAGTCACAGAAACTTAACTGTAACTGATTTAAGTAGAGAAAGAAGTCAGCAGGATCTGGGGAGTGTTCCCACAGAAGCCAAGAAGAGCCCGAGCACGCGCTGGGGGAAGGGCAGGGGTTGCCAGGGATATGCAGGTCGTCCTGCCTCTCCAACCTCTTCTGGCTGCATTCTGCTGTCCTGCAGCCAACTGGCATCCTCTACACGGTGGGAACCACAGGTGGCTGCAGCATCTCTGTGTAGACCTTGCCGAATGAGTCACGACTCCCTTTTGGTCATGAGTTTGAAAACCCTGGAGAGAGAACTCTGGTTGTTCCCACTTGGGTTCGGTGCCTATCTCTGGGCAAAACAATTGACGTAGATTGGAAAGACCACAAATCACAGACACCACACCAGTTATAACAAAGTTGGTGGGTAAGAGTCACTTCCTAGAAGAGGGATGCTGAGCAGATAAGCCCATAGGTGGGCACTTTAGACATCAAGCACGAAGGTGTAACACGCATACACAGGCACACGCACATACATTCTAACACACACATGCACACTCATCAGATACTTTCCCAAAGCCCCATTTTAGTTCCAACCAACCAAGCCTAGTTGCAGGGAGAATCATGATGCTTGGAAAGATAAGTTTAGTGAGATAATTTAGTTAACTTTTATTTTCATGTTGATTTTTATTTTACGCTCCAATTAAGGAGGGTATTAAAAAGAGGAGTGATAAATCTATAAAAGTGTTAAGCTTAGAGAATGAAAATTACGCTGAATCAATTGAAAATACATTGTACTATTTAAACAATCCAGGAAAAAGCAGTCAAGCCTCCTTAATCTTTATTCTTTCAGGTCAACATGAGGGTGTTTCTCTTTTTGGCCCTTGAAGTCTTCAGAAGCTCAAATCTCCACTATAACTGTCAAACTTCCATTGCTATTAGTACCATCTATGAGGCATTAAAATGCTTTAAATATGAATTTGAAATGTTCTACAGGCCCAGCCTTCCAGGCAAAGAATACCTGGGCTCACTCTGGTGGAACAAGAGTAGTAATTTAATTGTCATTATTTTATACAAGAGTGATTTATAGAAGTGCTCTAAGCAAGCCAAATACAGAAAAAAATCTAAATTCGTAACAGATAAAAAGTAATAACTTTAGACCAGGGTTTCTCAACCTTGGCACTACTGACATTTGGGGCTGGACAATTCTTTGCTGTGGGGGCTGTCTTGTACCTTATAGGGTGTTTATAGCATATCTGGCCTTGACCCACTAGATGACAGTAGCAACCTCCCTGCCCTAGTTATGACAACTAAATATGTCCCCTGTGGGGCAAAATCACCCCAGTTAAGAACCACTGCTTTAGAGAAAAACAGCAGGAGACTCTTAGGAGCTTACAAAATAATTCAACTCACACTCAACTGTTTCAGAAATCTTACTACATAAAGCAAGACACATGGTTAATTCTGCCTGGTTTAACAGGCAGGAGAACTAGAAAAGTAAATCAGGGATGGGGAGCATCTACATGAATACTTTTTATTAATTGGCCAAATATTTCCTTTTTCGAAGCCAGTAAAAATAAAATCTTTCCATCAATTGTCTTTTAGTTTAGATTGGTGTGCTTATAAATGAAACCACGCTTCGATTCTCTTAAACAAAGAAAACAGCAGGATGGTTTAAAAGAAAGAGCCAAGATTTTATAAAACATCTACTTCCTATTCCAGGAAAATGAAGTTTACCCGGGTATTTTCCAGAGTTGTTTCTTTCTTCTTCTTCTTCTTCTTTTTTTTTTTTTTTTGTCAAGCAAAGTTGTACTATTATTCCAACTTAGTTATGGGTAAACAGGGCTTTTTTTTTTTGAAACAGGGTCTCACTTTGTCACCCAGGCTGGAGTGCAGTGGGGTGATCTCGGTTCACTGTAACCTCTGCCCCCAGGTTCAAGTGATCCTTCCACCTCAGCCTCCCCGAGTAACTGGGACTACAGGTGCAAGCCACCATGCTTGGCTAATTTTTGTATTTTTTGGTAGAGATGGAGTTTCACCATGTTGTCCAGGCTGGTCTCGAACTCCTGACCTCAGGTGATCTGCCCGCCTCAGCCTACCAAGGTACTGGGATTACAGGTGTGAGCCCCCCGACGCCTGGCCTTAAACAGGGCATTTTTAAATGCCAAATCTTATATTTAGGATTCCTGAAAAATCTATCTTTTATCTCCATAATGGTAACCTAAAATATGGCAGATATTTGAGGGTATAGCTATGTTATGCCACACTCATGGGGCATTACAACTGTTCAATGAATGGCTAGCATTCTTGCCTGATAACAGGCTACCAGCATCTTTGCCCAATAACTTAGGCTATGTGGAAAAACTCATCAAAACCCATTAAAACCCATTTCTGGGCCTGAATTATCTAAACCTGTATGTTCACATCTCAATCCATTCTCAACCCCGGCTATACCTAAGAATAACCCAGGGAGCTGTTAAAAAAAAAAAAATACAAGTCCTCACAGCCCACCCCATGAGATTTAAATTTAATTGGCTTAAGGGTGAGGCCTGGGTATCAGTATATTTTTCAAGGAGGTCCATTGATTAATGTGCAGGTAGGGTGGAGAACAGGAGTCTGTACTGACATAAAGAAATATTTTCAATTTGTATTGTCTACACATAGTTTCTACACCAGTGATTCTAGTTTCTATTCTCTAGTCATTGACTGAACTTTGATAGTCACTGGGGAAAAATATAAATTCCAAAAACTTGGTTCATATTTGAGTATGTGTGTTTTTAAATAAGCAGCGCTAACTTCTCCAAATGAGCAAATAATAAAATGTAGTGCTTAAAAGAATAGGCTTTGGAATACAGCAGCCCAGGACTCACATCCTAGCTCCACAGCCTGTTATCTCTGCACCTTTAGGCAAGTTACTTATTATGCTAAGCTTCAGTTCTTTCCTCTGGAAAATGAGTATAATAACCTACTTATAAAATGAGAAAATGTATAAAACACTTAGCTTAGGATCTCTCACACAATCAGCCCTCAATACATAGATGGTAGTCAGCAGCAGCCAAGACCCAACAGCTACAACTCCATTAACAGGAAGTTTATTTGTCAATTAGGGCATTAGAATAATCCATTTTCAGGGACAGTTTGGAGATTGTCTTTCTACCTTATGTATGTTAGAAATAGTCCTTTTTGCCCTAAGATTCTTTTATTGCAGCCATTGTTTAAATTATGGAGCTACAGAATTTCTGATTAAAAGAACTCTCAGGTTTGGAGAAAGTGTGGGACAAATGAACCAGAGAGTGTAATGGAGCAATGGGTTCTCCAGGTGCTGTCTTTAGGATGTGATCTAAGTCAATGATCCTCAAACTTTAGCTGAACTCATGAATCACCTGCAGGGCTTCTAAAATACGGACACCTGGGCCCCACTTCTAGAGTTTCTGATTCAGTAGGTCTGGGGCTGTTATTTCTAGCGAGCTCTCAGGTGATGCTGATGTGGCTGGTCTGGGAACCACAATTTGAGAACCACATTTTTATCTAAAGCAAGACATTTCATTTTTCTGAGCCTCAGGTTCCTATCTATCAAAAACAAACAACAACAACAACAACAACAACAAAAGCCAGAGTCCATTAAGGTATAAAATTCTTGCTTCTACTTTGCTTGGCTCTTTAGAAATGAAAGTATACAGTAGCATTCTTCTACTGTATATTTTTTATATTAGCTGATATGATTAGGACAAGGAGTTGGTTAATTAAAAATTTGGCTAAAGAGGTAAACTGTTAAAAAGAAATGTTTTATTATAAAATAAAATAAAACGATCTTATTTGAATTCAAACATAAAATAATGCATCCATTTATAATCTTTTCATGTAGAACCAAGGTCTTTTAAAATATTTTTTTCTTTTAAAATATTTAAAAGCATGGGTTTATAGGAGCTTTCCAAATTCTTTGTTGCAGCCATACATATAAAATTTAATTTTCCATTTCTAATTTCAATTTCCTTAATGTGGAATAAAAACTTAGACATATGTAAAAAAAATCTGAACACAGACTCCTACATTTTTACAAGTCTGCCAATTTTTTATAGCTGTATTATCCTAATTTGAGAGCATATTTTTCTTGAGAGCATGTTTCATTTCATTTTCTTGTCTTTCCAAAGCATTAATCTTAGAAATAACTACCTTAGTCCTATTTCATCAGTTTATTCAAGATTGTGTAATTATATTAACATGTACAATTGATTTAAATAGGTTTGGAGCAAACACAGCTGATACTTGGCAAACATTAAATGCAGCGAATCCATATGTACACACCTGTTCAGTCTAGAGAGTTTTTGGCTGGCTGTCAGCATTCAGCTAAGGTTATCGATGAGTATACGTTACAGGGTAGAGTGGACAATGTCATTTAGTTCAGTACATTAGTTAAGGGAAGATCAATAAAGAGAGCTTCTACTATCAGAGGTAACTGTGCAGCCCTACCTCCTCACCCCTAGAAAAAAGATACATATAATCTTGTGATTTTGAGTCACAACATATATTAACCCACGCATCTGTAACTTAAACACAAATCACCTGGGATTCTTGCTAAAACACAGATTCTGACTCAGGGGGCCTGAGATTCTGCATTTCTACATGCTCCCAGGTGATGGCTGTGCTGCTGGTCTGTGTACCACGTTGAGTAGTAAGATATTAACCAATGCTACCAGAAGCCATAAAAAAAGGAGAGGTTCTACCCCTGAAATAAAAGATGAAAGAGGGCCGGGTACGGTGGCTCACGCCTGTAATCCCGGCATTTTGGGAGGCCAAGGCAGGCAGATCACGAGGTCAGGAGTTCAAGACCAGCCTGACCAATATGGTGAAACCCCATCTCTATTAAAAGTACAAAAATTAGCCGAGTGTGGTGGTGGCACACGCCTGTAATCCCAGCTATCCGGGAGGCTGAGGCAGGAGAATCGCTTGAACTTGGGAGGCAGATGTTGCAGTGAGCTGAGATCGCACCACTGCACTACAGCCTGGCGACAGAGCTAGACTCCGTCTCAAAAAAATAAAGAGACAGAAGAGATGAGGCAATCTGAAAGGAAACACCAAACATTCTTAACATCTCTCTTTTGCAAAATGCAGAACCCAGAGAGTGTGGAACTTATCTAAGTAGAATGCAGGATCTCAATATGATAGAGGAAATGATTTCACACTGAGAATATGGCAACAGAAGAGTGGCTTGCTGATCAACCTCTCTCAGAAAATAGCTTAATGAGCAATGGGGCTTTCATATTTCATATTTCTTTATGCTATGAAAAATGAAAAAGATATATATACTTGCTGCTGTGGAAATACTCCAAGACATATTATTATATGGGGGAAAAACAAGTTTAACACACACACACACACACACACACACACACACACTATAAACATATATTCCCTCTCTCTCTCTCTCTCTCTCTCTCTATATATATATATATATATATATATTTTTTTTTTTTTTTTTTTTTTTTTGAGACAGGGTATTGCTCTGTCACCCAGGCTGGAGTGCAGTGGTAAGATCTCAGCTCACTGCAGTCTTGACCTTCCAGGCTCCAGCGATCCTTCTGCCTCAGCCTCCTGAGTAGCTGGACTGCAGGCACACACCACTATACCCAGCTAATTTTGTTTTTTTATTTTTTTGTATAGACAGGGTCTCATTATGTTGCCCAGGCTGGTCTTGAACTCCTGGACTCAAGTGATCCCCCCATCTTGGCCTACCAAAGTGCTGGGATTGCAGACCACCATGCCCGGCAGGAACAATAAATATATCTTTTAAACTTACAAAACAAAATTGTATCTTTCTAGTACGTACCAAAAAGAGCAAGGAGAAAATTCCAGAAAAATGTACACCTCATTGGTACACTTATTATTTAGAAAAAGGACTGGTATTTGAATGAGGGTATAAAAAGGCCTTGAGCTTTGTCTGCGTTATTTAGATTCCTTTACAGTGTGAACAAACTCATGTATTATTTATGTAATAAACTAAACAAAAGAAAGAGTAGCTTGCAATTACATTTTGTTAGTGATCAAAACAAACCTCCTTTGCTTATAGTAAAGGAGTCAAACCTTTTTACTCAGACACCCCCGCTGCTCCCACCACTAGCAAGCATCAGGTTCTCTAAGGGACCCTGATACGTGCATTTATGTCATAGAAAATTACACTTGGCCGGGCGCGGTGGCTCACGCCTCTAATCCCAGCACTTTGGAAGGCGGAGGCGGGTGGATCACGAGGTCAGGAGATCAAGACCATCCTGGCTAACATGGCGAAACCCTGTGTCTACTAAAAATACAAAAAATTAGCCGGGCATGGTGGTGGGTGCCTGTAGTCCCAGCTACTGGGGGCTGAGGCAGGAGAATGGCTCCAGGAGGCAGAGCTTGCAGTGAGCCGAGATAGTGCCACTGCACTCCAGCCTGGGGGGCAGAGCGAGACTCCGTCTCAAAAAAGTAAAAACAAAAATAAAAGAAGAAAAAAGAAAATTACACTTAAGATGCATTCTTTGGGGAAAGGCAATCTTCTCTTTGTGTATCATGGTCTAGAACCTCTGAGAAATCTGCCCTCACCACCCACCCACATTTGGCTTGGTTTTTGACATGTGTTTTGAATCATCCTTCTGTTGCCTTTCATTTACTCTAACTTTAGAATCAAGCAACTGCTAAGGATTCCTTATTTCTTATACAGGGGCAAAGATGAGCAGCCCAGTTCTCCACAGTGTCTGGTTAGCAGGCCTGATTAACTTAAGAATGTGTAGTGTCTAGGTTGTATAGTTTGTCTGTGTCTGATTTTTCCTGGGGCTTGAGACATCACATTAGTAAGACTCAAAGAGCATTTATCTTTGCTGTTCCCAGCTTCTAGCACGTCTCTTGCTGACAGCTCTGTCAGAGCTGGACTGAATGAGAGACAGAAGTAGACTTCCAGCAGCCACTGGACCCTGGGCCTCGCTCATGATTAGACGATTTCATGTCTGTATGACTGTATCTATCTCCCCGATTTTCCTCCATTATTCTCAACTCTGTTCTCACTCTCATTCTAAAAGGCCACCAACAGACCACCAATTTCTCTTGGCAAGAGGGAAAGAGGAGTTTACAAAAATACCTCAGAAGACAGAACTGGACATCTGCTTCTCGTCTCCATTGCTGCCATTTATATAGATTTTTTTAAATTTCTGAAAGTAGTTAGGTACCTGGTTACTTGGGGAAATAATGGTAGAGTCATTTTTCTACCTGCTGAGAGAGATCGGTCTTCTGCCTGAGTAGCCACAGGTATGGGTGCTTGCTCCTGCATCACAGTACTCAGCCTCCCCCAGTAGCACCCAACACACACAATACAGCACTGCCCCAACATCAAGAAAACAGATGGCAACATCTTCCTGGACTGAAGTGCTACTGCACGTCAACACAGCTTCATGGACTGAGGTGCTACATTGCACATCAACACAGGTTGTTCCAGACCACAAATATCTGACTTCATTCCTTGGCTATCTAGTGTCTTTGCAATACTCATAAACCACAGACTCATTCATTCATTCATTCATTCATCTATTTGAGACAGAGTCTCACTCTGTTACCCAGGCTGAAGTGCAGTTGCACAGTCACAGCTCACTGCAGCCTTGACCCTCTGGGCCCAAGTGATCCTCCCAGCTCTGCCTCCCAAGAAGCTGGGACTACAGGCACGCCCGGCTAATTTTTTTATTTTTATTTTTTTGTATTTTTTGTAGAGACAGGGTTTCATTATGTTGCCCAGGCTGGACTTGAACTCCTGAGTTCAAATGATCTGCCTGCTTCGGCCTCCCAGAGTGCTAGGACTGCAGGCATGAGCCATAGCACTTGGCCCTATGAACTTTGTACAATATCAGAGGTAAGATAATTAATTTGCCTGTACAATATCAGAGGTAAGATAATTAATTAATTTGCCCTAATCTTCACACAATTCACAGAACAGGAAAATATAATAACTGTCATTTGACTCTTAGGGTTTTTCCTGCTACTGACTTTGTGATCCAAAAAGATTTTTTATAAAGCAGTCCGTTCCTTAAAAGTTTTAGTTGTTTTTTTTTTCTCTGAAAGATGGATAACGTTAATGATTTCAGTAATCCTGTAGCCAAAAACTAGTTTGATTATCAAAGAACAGTGTTTACTGAATGCCTTCTATGTAGGGGATTCAGGTTATTCAATGGAACGGCTACTCAAGTCTGGGCATCATGAAAATGAGTTGATTTGTCTGTTTCCAGATTTGGCAGCATTCAAACACTCAGAAGTCCACAAAAAGGACCTCCCTGGAGGTTCCACAGAAGATCTCCCCTCCTTCTGTGGAAAGGAGGGGCTGGGTAGATGTTTGTAAGGTGCCTTCCAGTTCTGATATTCAATGATTTAATAATCCTAAAATGGAAAGACGTTCAGGAGGTAGGGGTCGAATCAGGGACAGAGGAGAAGGTGATACAAGCACAAAAAAAGTTTAAATTTTAAAATCATTGAACCTACATGAAAAAAGATGGTGAGATAGTGAAGTCAGGAAGACCCTCTAGCTCTCAAATGAGACAGACTTCTATTTGAATCTCAGCTATGCCACTTCTCATTACACAACTTTGGGTGAGTTACTTAACCTCGAAGCCTTGGTTTCTGTATCTGAAAATGAGAATAATAATACCTACTACATAGTTTATCAACAGGATTAAATGAGATAGTTCATATAAAATGCTAGCAAAGTCCTTGGAATATTAGAAATAACAGTTTAAAATAAAAATGAGTTCAGATTGTCACAGACATAGGCATTTTTGTCTGTCATCCCTTCTTTTGGGGAGGAATCCTCCTAACTTCATATGGCTGACATGGGGCTGTCTTTACCCCTAACCTGAGCTCTAGGTGTGGCAGGTGACCCAGGCCTAGCCATACTCTGTTCCATCCACTTGGCCATGGTGATGGTTTCAGGAATAACATGTGACCTGAGCGAGGCTACTCAAAGACTCCATAGGGGTTTTTGAAGCTCCCTGTTCCTCTGAGACATGGAGATCTAGGATCACATGAGTCTAGAGCTGCCCAGAGCCATCCTGGAGAGTCATGGAGAGAGGAGTGTCCCTGAGGATGAGGACAACACTGAGAAATAGAGGCAAGGGGTGGAGAAAAAAGGCAAGCCCTGGAGCTACCCAGAGCCATCCTGGGGAGTCATGGAGAGAGGAGTATCCCTGAGGACAAGGACAACACTGAGAAATAGAGGCAAGGGGTGGAAAAAAGGCAAGCCCTGATGGCACACTTGGAGTTTGAGTCCAAGAGTATCAGAAGCTAGATCTATCCTGGATTATCAACAGAGCAGTCAGTTTGTTGTTTTCCTTAAGCAAAATTGAGTTGAATTTCTGTCACTTACAACTGAAGAATAGAGAGATGAGGCCACAACTTATGAAAACCTGATTATAATCAGAGAAATGAACATTTGCAGGAGCAGAGGCCACACAAAGAGAAAAGCTTTTCTTCCAAATTATTACTTGTTTACCTTTTAGAAGCAGAGTCCCCCACATTTTATTGAGGAAGATAGTTTTCTTTTTTCTTTTTTTTTTTATGCCAGTCATGACTAGCAGCTAGCCCCTTAGTGGCTGACAATTAAGTTACCGAGATACCAAAAGAACTGGGGCTCCTACCAGCTGGACTCCTACAAGCCCAGAACAAGGGAATAGCAGGAGTAACTGGAAGGCTGACCATGGAAGACTTTAGGATCACTCATTAGGCTGCACCAGCCTAAGAAGCTTCCATCAAACAAAGGTTGATATTATCATATGCAAAGAATCAAAACTTAAAAGTGTAACAATACTTAAAGAGAAAGTAAAATTTTATGTCTATAGAACAATATTGGCTTTTCTACATATGATCAAAATAATCGTAATTGATGTTCACCAATTCTTTAGCTGGTAGTAAGATAAGAATTGGTGATACCCATTTAACAGATGAGAAAGCTGAAGCTCAAAAAGCTTCAAAAATATTCCCAATATCATACATAGTTATTTGATGCTGGAGCAGGAACTGGAACCCAAGTTTTCTAAGCTTTATTCTAGTACATTTACATGTGTCATTTGTTCTCATTTGAGGTTGGGCATCATATCTGATAAGAACATATAAGGAAATTTCTTATTTCACTTAACATTATCTTTTAATCATTTTTCATTCCCTTACTGTAATCTAAGGAGAAAATATGAAATACCAAATTTGCATAGCGGATGAAAATATTTTTCAGCCTTAGAGATTAGTAGGGTGTGTGTGAGTGTGTGTGTGTGTGTGTGTATTCAAAATTTGTAAAGGGATACTTTTTCTATATACTTATTTTCAGAAATAGCATAAGCACTCTGGTGGTATGCTTTCAAGAGACTCAATGTGGGTGTGTGAAAAAAAACCACATAAAGTAAAATCAGGCACAATGTCATATGACATACTTTATGCTATAGATAATTTCTGGTCTGGTATCTAAAAGAAAGAGGAAGTTCCAGTGTAAACCTCTAGAAGGAAAACAAAATGAACAGAAGGTAAATAATTTAAGAATGGTGTGTTAGTCCATTCAGGTTGCAGTAAGCAAATAACACAAACTGAGTAGCTTATGAACAACAGAAATTTATGTCTCATAGTTCTGGAAGACGGAAAGTCCAAGATCAAGATCCTGACATACTCGCTGTCTGATGAGCACCTGCCTCCTGATTCATAGGCTGCCATCTTTTTGCTGTGTCCTCACGTGACAGAAAAGGTGAGGTTCTCTCTGAGGTCTCTTTTATAAGGGCAATAATCCCACTCATGGGGGCTCTGGCCCCATGACATGATCACCTCCCAAAGGCTCCACTTCCTAATACTATCATTTTGGGGATTTGGATTTTAACATATGAAGTTTGGGGCAACACAAACATTCAGACCGGCGAGTAGGGAGAAAATAAAGCACTTCTTTGTACATGACTTCATTCTTGGGCTTCCTAGTATTCCAGTACCTTAACATGGCAGCAGAAGAGGTCTAAATGGAAGCAATTATTGTATTATCTATTGCCTCATACAGGGTTTGAGAACCACAAGCCTTCCTACCCTCCACACTGACCTGGGAAAGGTGGGGCCACTCTATGTGGCACAGCATCCTTCTTTATGGGAACAGTATAAGATGGTAAATGGAGAGGCTACCCCATTTCTGTTCCCACAGAGTTCAGCTGTCATCAATAGCAGCCAAGTTCTTTTCATGTGTAGCTGTATTCCTTCTTGATGAGATAAAACTAAGAAATGTGCTCAATTGTAGGCTTGCTGTATAGAAAGCACAAGAGGCTACCTTGTACCTTCTTTTCCTTATTTACAGGTTAGAGTCTATTTATTAGTAAGCTGCCAGGTTGATGAGTCAAGGAATTATGAAGCTCTCGCAGTTGCTTGCCTCCAGCCCCATCCTTTCTTGAGACAAGCACAGATGAGCATTCAAACCAAGCTCGATATTGAATCACTGGCAGTGCTCGACTGTTCTGCTAACATCAGTGAGAGCAGAAATTTATAGACACTGCTTCAGGGCAGTACATACGCGTGTGGAGTGCATGACCATACAAAAATATTACAGGTCCCGTATTCAGAAACTGTACCAGGAGCTATCTACTTTAGCAACATAGCCTCAGGTACAAATTTACATGCAATAATTCATATTCTACCAAATAAATCCCAGGCAAACAGAGCAATGCAAAAACATATTTCCTGCTGTCAAGAAAATTTCTGGCAAAATTAATCAACCATTCATCCATTCAGGCTCTTTGCATACCCTTTTGTCAAAGAGGGAATACTAAGAGATTTCTTTTCTCTTCCATGCACTCATTTCAATGAATTGAAGAATCCATCAAGCTTGAGTTGATTTATTGAACTGTCTCTTGGCTCAGCAGTACAACTACAGCAAATGAACTGGTAACTTCTCCTAAAACCAGCAGTGATTCAATTCAACAATATCTGATTTATTTAACTCTTTATAATTCCAGATTTAACTTATTTTTGCATTTCTAAGCAGAACAATTTTTTGGATAAAACCTTGCATATTTGCATGCATTATTTAGTATTCTGAAAGCAGTGATTAAAACATACAGAGCCTAAGACTTCTTCTTTT
This sequence comes from Gorilla gorilla gorilla, assembly GCF_029281585.2. Lineage (NCBI taxonomy): Eukaryota > Metazoa > Chordata > Mammalia > Primates > Hominidae > Gorilla > Gorilla gorilla. The sequence goes on from NC_073237.2 coordinate 72,945,197, forward strand.
AAGAGACTTTAATAGCACATTTAAATTAGGTAGTTTTTTAAACCAACGACTTATTTAAATACCTACAGCTGTGTTTTAAATGTTTCAAAGTGTTTTTTTCTGGTGGTTAATGTTAATATTAACATTAGATGACCAATCACTTTGGTTTAGAGCACTAAAAACATACAAAATGCTTATTTTTGTATTTAATCATTCTACCAGGTAAGGAGAATCACTGTGAGGGGATATTTAAGGCGTAAACATTAGCGAGCAACTGAGCTGACTGTTTAAACACGGGTTTTTTCACTAAATTGCGTCCACTGAGCCCCATGGAGCCCATTTATCACATAACCAACTTTGCATTTTTCTTTGTAAAGATGTACGACCTTTGCCTATTAGATTTCATTAGCAGGGCAGCATACAAGGCTCCTTTGCACATGGCAGGATAGAAAGCTCAACATCCTCGCCTCAAGGATTTGCGGGAACAAGCTCGTCTTCAATCTTTGTCCCTGGGAGGCACTTTTAACACCTGCCAACCACAGCACTATCATCAGAAAAACATTTAGAGATTTATCTTCGGGCTGGTAATTATAAGAGATAATTTGTTTGGAGTATGGATAAAGTTGGTCTAGCATAAACAAACTAGAGGCTCAAATTACATGATGAACATCATTAACTGTTGATTTAACCACTGCAGGTCTGCAGGCTCACTGACACTCTCTGAAGATGGCGGGTTCCTAAAAAGTCATGAGAGTTGAGGGATGCATTTCAGTGTATGCTCAGAGACATCATGGCTTTCATCATCTTCCTTCTGCTTCTGAGTAACCAACTCTAGGTAACCTCTGTTTAGAAGTCTGAACATTAAGCACAAAAGAATTATTTGATACTTTTCATGTTTTAGAACTGAAGTTACTCTGCTTTAGGAAGATTTTTAGAGGGATGAAGTCAAAGGTAGCATGTGTCATAGAGCACATTAACCTTTCAAAGCCCTTTGAAGGACTTTGAAATATATTATTATCTTATCACAGCCTCACAATCACCCTGTGAAGTGGGCAGAGCTGGTGTTGGAATCCAATTTTATAAGAAAACTGACACGGGGAGGGAGCTAAGAGCTTAAGGGCCTCAACCAAACTACATTATGCATGGATTCCCCCATATATTCCACTATTCTTATCCCATTTTCCACAAAGAACACCAAACCACAGAAGTAAAACAGGATACTAAGGAGGAAGAGAAAAATCTCATGGACAAATATATAGTAGATGTAAAAATAAATGCTAGAGTGCAGGAGTAGAATTCCTGGTTTGGATACCAGCTGTAGCCCATGCAGCTCTGTCATTAAGTAGTGATGTGGCTCAATGTGAAAAGTGACAGCCTCAAGCTCTCAGTTTAGAGCCATGCCTATAAACACAGGAAGTACTCAATAAATGACACTATTAATAGTCTTTAATGCTATCATGGATGATGATAACAAAAAGAATGGGGTGGCAAGCACCACTGAGCCTTTCCCAAATACAAGTCTATATAATTGCTTACCAGAAATCCCTGGAACCAGGGATATAGTTTGTTACTGAATTTTTTTTTTTTAATTTGAGAAAGGTAAAATGGTGCCTATAATATATACTATGTATCAACCCAAGTGAAGCCTAGGGCAGCTCCCCTAAAGCACACAAATATATATGCATCAAAATATATAAAGAGGGATAAAGGCCATAAATATCACGTCAGAGTTTGCTGTCAGAGTTTCAAAAGCCCTAGAGTTTTCGGAACTCTTTAGATTTCAAAATCGTAGATGGGGGACTACAGACCTGGATTAATTCTCAATAAAATGTTAACTATCCACCAGGCGCGGTGGCTCATGCCTGTAATCCCAGCTCTTTGGGAGGCCAAGGCAGGCAGATCACGAGGTCAGGAGTTCGAGACCAGTCTGGCCAACATAGTGAAACCCCGTCTCTAATAAAAATACAAAAAAATTAGCCGGGTGTGGTGGTGTACACCTGTAATCCCAGCTACTCGGGAGGCTGAGGCAGGAGACTTGGGTGAGCCTGAGAGGTGGAGGTTGCAGTGAGCTGACCTGGGCGACAGTATGATACTCTGTTTCAAAAAAAAAAAAAAAAGTTAACTATCAAATATCCAGTGTTCAGTGAAAAAGAGCAGGGATCATTTCTAATTATATGTGGAGGTTAATTTAGAATTAGGCATTGAAGACCAGGCATGGTGGCTCACGCCTGTGATCCCAGCACTTTGGGAGGCTGAGGCAGGCGGATCACGAGGTCAGGAGATCGAGACCATCCTGGATAGCATGGTGAAACCCCATCTCTACTAAAAATACAATAAATTGGCCAGGCATGGTGGTGGGCGCCTGTAGTCCCAGCTACTTGGGAGGCTGAGGCAGGAGAATGGCGTGAACCCGGGAGGTGGAGCTTGCAGTGAGCCGAGATCGCGCCACTGCACTCCAGCCTGGGCAACAGAGCGAAACTCCGTTTCCAAAAAAAAAAAAAAAAAAAAAGATTTAGGCATTGAAGGGTCATCTGGCTGAGCCCCAACATGAGTCAATTCAAAGAGAGCCAAAAGGCATTAAAATAAAATTGCATTAATATGAACTCTACTAATTAATACAAATGGTGGATTGTTTGAAATTTGCATTTGCTTGCTCAATGAAAAAACATCTATTGGTTCTCAAATAATGCAAGACAAATGTTTTCCTTGCTTAAGAATAAGAACCCTTTATATTTAATTAAACATTTTTATAATTAATTAAAACATAAATTTTAATATTTAATTAGAATTCCCTCTTAGCTAGTGATCAAGGTAGATAACCAAAATTCCTCTAGTTATCAGGCATCTGTTGGCTGATTGAAGTTATATGTTTCTAAAAGTTAGAAAACTAATTTTGTTTTTTAAATAATCACAAATTCACATCTCACTATTGAGATGGTTTCTCCTAGACTCTCTTACATATTGATTTCTCCTACACTTATTTAAATTAGTGATGCTTGAACCCCATATCAAATGAACTCTTTCCTAGAGATAGGGCCACATTAAGATTTCAAAGCTGATTTCTTGTCAAGATTTAAGGGCGAAGAATACACTCACAAAAATTTTAAAATAATCTATGTGTAGGAACCCAAAAATTCCATTAAGTATAATACATTTGCTAATCATATACAAATATGGCCTATAAATGCACTGTGGTGTAAGTAGTACTCATTTCCCCATCAGCTGAGTTTTTAATTTAAATACACTGACAGAATTAGTTCTCAACTATCTCAAGACAACTGTTTTTCTTTATGTGATTTTTCTCTAACCAAATTATTGTAGTTGTGATCCCTCTTGAAGTTATCAAGATATATTTGCCATAACCCAAAGACAAGTGTCATGGAATAGATGGCAACTAACAGTACCAACTGACAGATTCATGAAACAGAATACAGAGCCCAGAAAGCATATCTAGGAATTTAATATACTGTGGAGTCCTAATTAGGGAAAAGGAGTCAGGCTGGTGGGACCAGGGGAAAGCAAAGAGATAAAGCAAATAAGCTAGGAATCAGCCTTTCTTCATGGTCCAGAACATATAAACAAAAAGAAGAAGCAGAAAAGCTATAGGTCTGCTTTTCTTTATGGGCCAGGACATATGGCCCTCCTGCGCAGGTAACTCACATACCTCACAAACTTCCTGCTTACCATCAAACGCCTCCATTTATCAAAACACCTCAGCTGACAGAAGAATGCAAGTTAGCTCCCTGCTATGTTGGTGTTATCCATCAGACTGAGAACCATCCTATAATCTCCAGCAAGCCTTTGTCTCCTTGCAGTCAGCTTCCCGCAAGCTTATTTGCCTGTTGCCTCCTTGCAACACATTTTCCTACATTCTCTACTAAATCTGCCTTTCTTTACCTACAATTGTCTTGGTAAATTCTTGTACTCCCATGCCACTGGCCCAGATAGTCGTGGCTCACCCACAACATATATGACAGGTTGGTGTTTCAAATTCACCAATCTGGCTGTTTTGACTAATAAAATGGTAACAACATAATTGGTATACAACTGAAGAAAGAATGCTAGAATTAAATTTCAGATGAATTAGAGATCTAAACGTAAAAATGTTAAGTAATAAACTATTTTAAGGGAATCAAGAGGATTACATAATCCTGTACCTGGCAGAGCTTATTAAAAACACCAAAAAATTCAAAGACTGTGAAAGAAAAGAGACATACTTGACTTTAAGAAATTAATACATTTTTAAACTATATATTAACATATCATAAAGCCAAAAGATAAATGATGGACTAGGAAAATTATCTGCAGTACTTATGATAAACAAATATTAATCCTTAACATACAAAAATTTAAAAAAAATCAATTAGAAGAAAGTGAGGCTGGCCATGGTGGCTCGTGTCTGTTATCCCAACACTTTGAGATGTTGAGAAGGGAGGATTACCTGAACCCAGGAGTTCCAGACCCAGCCTGGGCAACATAGTGAGACCTTGTCTAGACAAAAAAGATCAAGAAAGTTAGCTAGGTGTGGTGGCATGTGCCTGTTGTCCAAGCTACTTGGGAGGCTGAGGTAGGAGCATTACTTGAGCCCAGGAGGTCAAGGCTATAGCAAGCCAAGATTGTGCCATAGCACTCCAGCCTGGGTGATAAGGTGAAACCTATCTCAAAAAAAAAAAAGAAAGAAAGAAAAGAAAAAGAACAAAAGGCAAGCAATCCAATTGAAAAATATGCAAAATACATAAACATGCAACTGAGAGAAGAAAAAGCAAATAGTCAATGAACATATGAAAAAAGGTTCAATCTCATGAGTAAATCAAGAAAAAGCCAATTAAACACAAATGAGATACCATTTTTACTATTATACATCTAAGATTTTAAAGGGAGAAAAAGGTCTAGAGCTGCTAAGGATACAGGAAAACCTCTCAAGTTGATAATAGTGAGAGTCATATGGTTTGGCTGTGTCCCCACCCAAATCTCATCTTGAATTGTAGTTCCCATAAGCCCCCACATGTCGTGGGAGGGACCCAGTGGCAGTTTAATTGAATCACGAGGTCGGTTACCTCCATGCTGTTCTTGTGATAGTGAGTTCTCATGAGATCTGATGGTTTTATAAGGGGCTTCCCCCTTTGCTTGGCTCTTATTTTTCTCCTTCCTGCTGCCATGTGAAGAAGGACGTGTTTGCCTTCCCTTCTGCTATGATTATAAGTTTCTTGAGGACTTCCCAGCCACGTGGAACTGTAAGTCAATTAAACCTCTTTCCTTTATAAATTACCCAGCCTTGGGCATTTCTCTATAGCAGCATGAGAACGGACTAATACAGAGAGCTACAACAAAATTTTGGAAAATAATCTGACACTGTTAATATTAAAAATAAGCATAGCATAAGGATCAACAATTCTATAGTTTTGAGAAGCTAGTCCATGAAATAAAGAGAATACTATGTAGAGATATACACGTGAGAATAGTTAATGTAGCATTGTTCATGGTAGCAAAAATTGGAAATAGTCTGACCGTCCCTCTATAGGGAACAGTCCCATAGAGGGACAGTCATGTCCCAACCAATCATAGCAAAGAATATCATGCTAATATTAAATGACCGTCCCTCTTGGGGGAACAGTCCCATAGAGGAACAGTCATGTCCCAACCAATCATAGCAAAGAATATCATGTTAATATTAAAAGATTGATATAAATATTGATCTTACTTGACATACTGTTAATAGGAAAAAGAAAATTCCAGAATAATGTATACTATGATTCTATTGCTAACATTGATATAATTACATATTCCATACTTCCATATATTTATTTCCATAAGTATGTATATATGTCTGCATGCAGCTGTGTAAACACAGAATTTGTTAACTTTAGTTACCTTGGGGGAAGGTAGTTGAGGGTGTAAGAGTGCAGGACAATTTACTAAATATTTCTTTATATATTTTGTATCATTTTTCTTAATAAAACAAGCAAGCATTCTTTTTGCAATTTAAAAACAGATAAAGGGAAATGAGAGAATAGTAAAACAAACTATGAGGTTGTCTTTGTTTTATATTGTAAAGAATCTGGATAATATGCTCAAGTTTGTCTAAGTGCACTAATAAACACTAGTGGTTGAGAGTTAACTGAGGCGCCTTCAGCAACTCATTTGTTAAACAGTCAGTTCCTTCTGAACGAAATGCAAGTCATTATCTACCCACACAAGAAAAAACTCTGCAGATGCGTCTCCTATGTCAAGTTCAGAGGCTGTGTTATTATAATCATTTATTCTGTTGGCAAATACTCTTGTAAGATTTAAATTAGACAAACCAAACTTTCCAAGGTCAAAGTGATAAAGGGAATGAAAGCACTAGATGAGTGACTAGGGAGAACTCCTTCCAGAAGAGAGAGTGGACACAGAAGCCTTCCACAGTAGAGAGAGGCCTCACTGGTGATAGGCTGGAGAGCAAGGGTCCCAGGGACTTGGGGATTAAATAGATACAGGTTTTTCTACCCCAAGGGCGGGGCTGTCTACTTCTGACTCATTTCTATGCCTCTCCACAGCTGCCTTCTACCATCCCTCTAGTATACGCAGCCTTACATCAAAGCAACCCACACACCCTTCCTACTCTAAACCTTGGAGGTGGGGTAGAATACGAACTTGCTGAGACTGTTAGTTTACAAAGGCATACCCTTCTATCACTTGCTGAGTTCCCACATGTTCCCCACACAATGGGTAATCTCTCTTTTCCCTTCCCTATCCGACTCCTACCCCTACTCTGAGCTCCTGTTTGTTTAATCGTCCTTGAGAAAGAAGCCCCGGCCCTTAAGTCTCATCCCAGGGGAGCTTGCAGCTCTCACCAGGGCTGTGCCTCACCCAGCTGCTGGACTCCATACCAGTCTATGTGGTGCCTTCTTTGCAGGTAGCAGACCAAAGGATGCTGAACACCACCCTATGCCTCGATGAACATCTTTATTTGGCTTATTAAAGCTGGGACAGCTTCTCCTAGACAAGGTTGTTCTCTAGGAGAAGGTCCAAGGTCAAGCCCTAGACTTTCCCCACCAAGCCTTACCATGACCACACATTTATTGCTTTAACAAGCACTGGAAAGTTACACTTTCCAGCAAAGAGGGGAGAAAACAGTAGTAGGCACCCAATGAAACCACCTTTGCAAAATTATCACAGAAAATTATGACAGCGAAAGAGGTCTGATTTAACCAACCTCCATCTGCCTTTGGCCTTCAAACTGCCCTTAATTATTCCTCGGTTTAGGCCAAGCTAACTTTGGGGGACATTAAGTTTATAGTTTAAATAATAACAGCCCTTCCCCAAAATTCAGCTGCCGTTGTAAAGCTAATGAAAGGCTACCAGGCTAGGATGAGAGGAATTTGAATTCTGCTGAAGTGTAGACATAAACAATTGCCAACCCTCATTCCAGAGATCACAAGACGTACAACTTCCCCCATCAGTCCTACAGATAACATCACTATTGCAGAATCTAAGATTGGCCTTTTAGGATGTCTTTTCAGGTTTTCTGCAAGTCTGATGACTGATGACTCCACCTGGACCTGCCAACCACTCCTGTGGCCCCACTCATAAGTGACTCAGCATGTTTGAGGACCATGTCCCACACCTCTATGATTGCACCCCCAACCAATCAGTAGCAAGCACCCATTGCCTACTACCTCCCCCTTCCCCCAAACTATCCTTGAGAAACCCTAGCTTCTGATTTTGGTAAAGGCTGATTTGAGTAACAGTAAAACTCTGATCTCCTGTTTAGCCAGCTCTACATGTGTAAATAAAACTCTTTCTCTATTGTAGTTCCCCTGCTTTGATAAATTGGCTCTATCTGGGCAGTGGGCAAAGAAGAACCACTGGACAGTCACACTATTGCTTCTGTCTGCCCAGGACCTTTTCTCTTTTGTTAACTCACCCCTCTCTCCGACCACAAGGATGGGCATGTGATTCAAGCTGCACTAACCATAGTATTTCACCCTTACTTCCCCTGGTGACAGGTAAAGGGAATAGCCTGTGTCCCTACAGGCATCAGTCAGTGTCCTGAGCTTGAAGAGAGAAGCCCTTTTCTCTGATGATGAGACTTTGCTATGTGCATCTAGAGCTGCTGACAGTCCCTGTGCTCAGAAGGGGAGAATAAGGCCAACCCAGAGGGCAGCAGGATGTGATATTGTGAAGTATGTGTGGTCTTTGTCCCATTTTCTGGCAAAAGCTCCTAAAACCCATGGACTCTCCAGAGGGATAAGACTGTCTTATCTCTCTGAAGATAAGATGACTGATGACTGTTGGCTGGGGGCCCCTAAATAGCTTCAGGACTGGGACTGGTCACTGGAAAGATCAGGGCATTATTAGAGGCTTGGGACTTTCAGCCTCACCCCCCAACCTCGGGAGAAGGCAGGCAGGCTGAAGCTTGAATTAATCATCAATTGCCAAAGATGTAATCAGTCATGCCTATGTAATGAAGCCTCCATAAAACCCCCAAAGAGCAGGATTTGGGGAGCTTCGGGATAGCCGAACACATAGAGGCTCCTGGTGATGCTGCATGGGTGGAGGCTCATAGGAGCTCACACCCCTTCTCACATGCCTTGCCCTGTGCATCTCTTCCATGTGGCTGTTCATCCACATCCTTTGTAGCGTCCTTTATAATAAATGGGTAAAGGTAAGTGTTTCAGTTCTACGAGCCATTGTAGCAAATTAATTGAACCCAAGGAAGCGGTCATGGGAACCCCAATTTATGCCCAGTGGGTCAGAAGTTCCAGAAGCCCAGACTTTTGACTGGAACCTGAAGTAGGAGGTGGTCTCGCAGGACTGTGTCCTTAAGTTGAGGGATCTGCTGCTAACTCAGGCTAGATGAATAGGGTTGTGCAGCTCCCAGCTGGTGTCTGCTGGAGAAGGGTTTGATTGGTGTGCAGGGAAACACCTCCACGCATCTGGTGTGTCAGAGGTGTTGTGGTGTCTAAGAGGTAGAAGAGAGTTCACAGTTTTGTAATATGAGCTAGTGAAACCCTCCCATTAAAAGAAAATTCTTTAAATGAGAATCAGTGGGTTTTCTGTCTTTAAAACCAGAGTTTTAACTTTAACTTTTGCATTTAACTACTGCAAAAGTTACTGTTTATTGAGCCTTCAATGTGCCAGGAATTGTACTATATTCTTTAAACACATGGTCTCATTTTGATTTTATGTTCCATGATAATTCTATTCTTTCCTTAATTTTGTAAGTGAGGAGACTGAGGCTCAGAGGGGACAATTTGCCTAAGGTCACACGAGGTCAGAGTAAGAGCCTCAATTCAAACTCGGTTCTGGTGGACCCCAAAGCCTCCAGCCACTACTTCTGTAACTGAGTTGGTTCCTGTATGTGCTAGGACAACTTCTTTTAGGGAAGAAAATCAACTGGTCCTCTTAAGAAATGGATACTCGAAGAAGTTCTTTAAGCAGTACTGCTTAAGGATGACAACAAATCCCGCTGTGGCAGTTCTTCTGAGTACAACTCTGTCTTCCTTAACATGCTCACTCCTCCTCCATTCTCCACTTCTTTTTTTTTTTTTTTTTTTTTGGAGAAGAAGTCTTGCTCTGTCGCCCAGGCTGGAATGCATTGGAGCAATCTTGGCTAACTGCAACCTCCGCCTCCCGGGTTCAAGCAATTCTCCTGCCTCAGCCTCCTGAGTAGCTGGGATTATAGGTGCAGGCCACCACGATGGCTAATTTTTGAATTTTTTTAGTAGAGACGGGGTTTCACCATCTTGGCTGGGCTGGTTTCAAACTCCCGACCTCATGATCCACCCATCTCGGCCTCCCAAAGTGCTGAGATTACAGGCGTGAGCCACCGTGCCCGGCCCACTTCTCTTATACTAGGAATTCTGGTCAAAGGTCAGACATTTTCTGTCACCAAGAAGGCCTTCTTTCCCTAACAGAGTAAGAATGAATACTGATATTTGAGGCAGTAGATAAATAAGCTTTGGGAAGAAAAGATAGTTCAAATGCAAAATCCTTTATTTTTTCAACCAAATGTTGAGGTCCTATCATGTTTGCAAATCAAGCCAGGTTCTCAGAATACAAAGCTGAAGACAAGGTCCCTGCCTGCTAAGACCCTCAGATTGTCTGGAGGAGACTGGCTGGAAAGACAACCAGGCCAGCTAATGGGATGCAGTTATGACCAGAGGAGAGGCACCAAATTCTGAGCGGGACATCTTTAGAGAAAATGTGGATTAGTAACTGCTATGGCTGAGGGTGGAGGAAAGATTGGGGAGTGACCATTAGTGGGTTTTGGGGGTAATAAAATGTTTTAAAATTAGATTATGGAGATGGTGGCACAGGTCTGTAAACACACTAAAAACCACTGGACTGTATAATTTGAAAAGGTGAACTTTATGGCACATAAATGATATCTCCATAAAACTTTCAGAAGCAATTTGACTTGGAGCGTCAGTGGAGGCTTCTTAAATCTGGATGACTGAACTGCATTAGAGGAGGTGAGTGGGTCCAGCTTGGTGAAGAAGTGGGGAAAGGCATTTCAGGTGGATGGAATAGTGGCATGCAACAAGGCACAGACATGGGAAAGAGCTGCAGAACGAAACACCATACATCGTAGGAGCTGCCCAGGGTTCAGTACAGTGGGTGCAGAGGTATGTGCCGAGTGGAGGGAGGTGAACCTAGAATTAATACGAGTGAGGCGGAGCAGGGACCCCTCTTAAGGGCTTGCCACCCACTCCCGACCTCCGTAAGCAAGGAAATAAAGGAAAATCTTGAGTTCCTTCAAGGGACATTCTAGGCACCTAGGTAGCCCTGAGAAGAAAATGAGCAACCTAATAGTAAGAAGGTAATAACGGCTCAAAACAACAGCCAAAGAAGTTAGGATCACAAGACGTCGGTTCCATGTAGAAACTAAAGATTACACTGTAACATATGCCACTGAGTTGTTTTTCAGAAATCCGGCCTCCCACCAAGTGGAAAATGCCATCAGCTGGTACAAAGACCTCAGATAAGGGCAAAACTGAGGGCTGAACTCTGACTGCAGTTCTTTGTTCTAAATTTCTTCCTAAGGGTCCTGGAGAAAGTCAGTCCCAAAGTGCAGACGTTAACATTCCTTTCTTCTCACCCCCAAGTTTTCAGACAAAGCCTTGCTTCCTTAACCAACTGCAAATCAGAGAATCTTTGAATCCATCTATGACCTGTAAGCCCCTCACTTCAAGGTATTCTGTCTTTTTCAGCCAAACCACTGTATAACCTCCATGTACTGATTTGTAGTTTTGCCTGTAACTTCTGATTTTCTGAAATTTACTCCTTCCTTTAAAAACCCTTGCGTGTAACCGTTAGAGAGGTGAGGTCTTAAGTGTGAGCTTCCCAGCTGTCCTTGCTTGGCACCCTGCAAATAAATGCCCTCCTTTCTCTTGCTGCAAAACCTCAATGCAGATGTTTGACTTTACTGCGTCAGGTGAGCAGACCCCAGTTTGGTTTGTAACACAAGGATCAGAAGTCAGTACCCTCATTTGCCAAGCAGGAAAGTACCACTTTAACTGGAAATGTATGGAGAGCCACAGAAGGATTTTAAGAAGGGAACAGAGCATGACAGATTTGCGTTTCAGTGTGAAAGGGCAGACTGGAAATGATTTAGATTCAAGATCAGAATCGCTTTCTGATCTTGAAATAGTAAGAAAATATATATATTATTTCCATGAAATAATAAGAAAAATATATATTGGGTTCTGCTCCCAGTTCCTGACATAGAACTCCTAAAACGCTTTGTCATTTCTGAAGTGATGGGGTGCCAGAAGCATCTTTCGTCTCAGTATTTGCTCTGACCCTGGTTCCTGACACAGCATTCCTACATCCCTTAGAATTTCCCGGGTGATAGGAGCATCTTTTTGTTCTAATGAGATGACACTTGGTGGGCTTCTGGGTGGGCTTCCGTGTTGAAGAACACATCCATGTGTCAGGAGGGTGGTGCATTCCAACACCAAAGACACAGAAGCTCCTATGCTCAGGACCCTTCTCGACCCCTAGGTACCTCTTCATCTGTATTCTTTGTCATATCTTCTATTATATATTAGTAATAAACCAATAAGTGTAAATGTTTCCCTGAGTTCTGTGAGCTGTTCTAGCAAATTACTGAACCAGAAGAGAGGGTCATGGGAACCTCTGATTTATAGCCAGTTTATCAGAAGCACAGGTGACAACCCAGACTTGTGATTGGCATGGAAGTTGGGGCAGTCTTGTGAGACCAAGCCAATGAGGCTTGCACCCATTCCAGGTAAACAGTGTCTGAATTTAATTGAATTACAGAACACTCAATTGTTGTAGCAGAGAATTGCTTCGTGTGGGAAAAAAACACCCCATACATTTGGTGGCCAGAAGTACAGAGGAGAGGAGAAAATTAGTTTTCCTATGCATAGTCAGTATCTCCCTGTCAGGGCCACAGCTTGCAGGGCCTGAAATCCAGTTCACAATCCCAGCCAAGATGCATTTACAAAGTCAGTTTTTGCGGTGGGGCACTGTGAACTGAAGGAAAGAGTCCCTCATTTGCACAAGAGTCCATGGGCTAGTCTTGATTGCTATGTTCTGGGTAAGACAAAAGGAGGTACTGAACTAAGGCAGTCGCAGTGGGAGCAGAGAGAAGGTGACATGCTCACATTTGCCTTGTTGAGTTTGAGGCGCTTGTATGAAAACCAAGAGAGCTGTATGCCATTCCTTGGAAGGTATCCTTATGTGTCTAGAAATCAATGAAAGGTCAGGCTTACAAATATAATTGGGAAGTTGCTAATGCAAACCTAAAGGATCGTTTGTGGGAATGTGGACTGGGATTGAGCCTCTGTAGCAAAAGGCATGGGAATTCACTGTTATTTATTGAACCAGACTAGGAGACAAGTATAAAGATTAAGGAAAGAAATGATTAATGTTCAACAGAAGGCTCCTGCTGTATCAATTTGCCAAGCTTTTTGGCTCAACATATTAGCCCACCTAAATCTAGACCCGTAACATACGCATAACGCACAAGAAGTTGAACTTCCTTTTTGCCTCACAAATAGCCTCATCTAATGCACTCTGCTAAGCAGTCTGGATGTAAACAGCTGTTCTTTGCAAGAATGCTAGACGCTCTTCACTGACAGATGGCAGAAGTTCCCTAGGGGACACAGACACACACACACACACACACACACACACACACACACACACACACACACACACAGAAATCTTAGTAGGGTCAATAACATTGATATTCATCAATGAAGTTACTGAAATTTAGAGTCAGTGAAAGGCCTGGAATTAAAAGCATACTTAAGTTAGTGTGTCTTCTAGGCTTAATGCCAGCACAGATATTATTATTTTGCATACTTGCTATGAACAAAAACACTTTCCATTTTATATTTCACTTTTAAGAGTCAGAGATAATTTGCAACAGTTAAATCCTTAAATGCTTGTCCTATATACTTCAGATTTCCTTCTGCCCTTGTCACAAGAAATAGAAGGCCTTTAAATTTGTATCTTCTTGGGAAATGTACCAGGCAAATCCATACTGCAATATGGCAGAACAGCTCTGTTTGGTTTGTTTAAATCAATATATTTGGTAAAAAACTCTCACCGAAAATACTACTAGAAATTCTTACTGATCCCTCCAACCTCCAGTCAAAATGAATAACTAAATAGATTTGGTTAGACAGTTATTGTGATAGAAAAGAAAGGATAGGGCTATTTAGATTACATTCTTTGCCAAAGTCTAAGTCAGAAAACTAGTGGTGGTTTGGAAGCAGTGGATTTTGTTCCTATCAAATTTAAGTGTGGAGAACTATCAAATTTGGATCTCAGGAAAAGCCATGACATCATTTAGGAGCATCCACTGAAATTTCTTCTCCCCAAGAGAGATAGATTAGTTAGGCTCTTCATAGACTCATATAACTCTAAAATTAAAATGAAAGAAAAATCAAATATCAGGATTTAGATGGGCCTTAAAAGCTATTTAGTTCAACGACTGACTCAATTCCTTTTTTTTTTTTTTTTTTTTTTTTGAGACGGAGTCGCACTCTGTTGCGCAGGCTGGAGTGCAGTGGCGCGATCTCAGCTCACTGCAAACTCCGCCTCCTGGGTTCACGCCATTCTCCTGCCTCAGCCTCCCAAGTAGCTGGGACTACAGGTGCCCGCCACCACACCTGGCTAATTTTTTGTATTTTTAGTAGAGATGGGGTTTCACCGTGTTAGCCAGGATGGTCGCGATCTCCTGACCTCGTGATCCGCCTGCCTCGGCCTCCCAAAGTGCTGGGATTACAGGCGTGAGCCACCACGCCCAGCAACTCACTCAATTTAAATGCCTTACACCTCACTCTTGCAGGCAGTTACAAAGCCAGAGATTGAACACTTCTACAGATGGGAAGCTCATGACCACATGAGATGTTCATTCCATCTTTGGATAGGATATTAGAAAGTTTTTTTTCCTTATATGGAAGTAAAATTTTCTCCTTAACCTTTTTTCTATAAGCTTTCAGTCTCCTAAATAGAAGGTTAATAATAACAGCGAATATTTCAGCACTTATAATACAGCAGGCAATGCTCTGAGCATATCACAGGGATTAATTTATCAATTCCTCAAAATAATCATTTTGGACAGGTTAATAATGGTATTAATATCATTCCCCAATCTACAGGTATGGAAGACTGGGGTGCAGAGAAGTTAAGCAAGACTACATGCTTTAAAAATATTTGATCCAGCAGTTGGTTAGGGATACTGACTCCAGAGCCCAAGTTCTACACTTGAATAACCCAAAGATTGGGTAGTGCAATCCTTGAGAGCGTTTGAAAAGAGCCATTGGGCTCCCCTCTGATAATTCTAATAGAAAAAGAAAACTACTGCTTTTAACATCATCTATGAATGGGATATTTAAACTATGTATTAACTCTAAAGAAAGTATTACTTTTTCAAAGATACACTGTTTTGTTTTTGTTTGGAGACAGGGTCTTGCTCTGTCACCTAGGCTAGAGTGCAGTGGTGTGATCACAACTTACTAGAGTCTCCACCTCCTGGGCTCAATGGATCCTTCTGCCTCAGCCCCTTGAGTAGCTAGGACCACAGGCAAGAGCCACCATGCCTGGCTAATTTTTGTATTTTTTGTGGAAATGGAGTCTCATTATGTTGCCCAGGTTGGTCTCAAACTTCTAGATTCAAGTGAGTCCTGCTTCAACCTCCCAAAGTACTGGGATTACAAGTGTGAGCCACTGTGCCCTCCAAAAACATGTTTTTAAGAATATTTATTACTAAAGGATGCAATTTATATGAAACTTACAATATGACATTAGAACTGAGAGCCATCTGCTTATGTAGGCCTGCGTTTTCTACTGCAACAAAATTTTTAAAAAGCTCCTGTTCTCTGTCAGGAGTAATAAGGAACCTTGTGAAACAGATGACCTGTGGGTTCTCCATTCTGGATCAATGTTACAACACCTGAGGGTGCATTTTGAAAAACGACCCCCAGGCCTGCCAGTGCTCACCTCTCCCCTGAGATTCTGGTCCAGATAATCAGGAATAGGGCCACGCTTCAGTAGTTTTTAAAATTTGCCTAAGTGCCAGCACTTTGGGAGGCCGAGGCGGGCAGATCACGAGGTCAGGAGATCGCGACCATCCTGGCTAACATGGTGAAACCCCGTCTATACTAAAAGAAATATAAAAAAATTAGCTGGGCGTGGTGGCGGGCGCCTGTAGTCCCAGCTACTCAGGAGGCTGAGGCAGGAGAATGGCGTGAACCCAGGAGGCGGAGCTTGCAGTGAGCTGAGATCGAGCCACTGCACTCCAGCCTGGGCGACTGAGCGAGACTCTGTCTCAGAAAAAAAAAAAAAAAAAAAGTTGCCTAAGTGATTCCACCATACAGGCAGGGCTGAGAACCACGGATCTAGTGACTAGACATGGTTCAGATTGCAAACCTGTAAAAGGCCACATGGCTAGTAGGAGGCAAAAGATGAGACTGAGACTGGAACTCAGGTTTTATGACTTAATAATCTGGAATTTTTTCCAATGCGTGTTATTGTCAGCATCTCTTCTTTACACCTAGTCCCTTAAAAATAAAAAAAATAGTCCTTTGCAGTGAGAAGGATGCACATGTGAGTGAACATAGAGAAAAGCTAGTTTTAAGGCTGCTTCAGGTTTGAACTACTCAGAACCTGCTAATTTGTGGGAGTGGGGGTGGGGTGGGGAAGCAGAATAACAGGTCTATCTCTGCTGTGTTAGGACTTCCCCTCTGATTTTGCCGTCTGACACATAAATTAGTATGTCCCAGGACAGCCCAACCTCACTAACTTAACAGAAACATTCTGTCATGTCTTAGGTCCTAATGAATCATCTATCCATGAACTTCCCTTTTTATATGGGCACGCATGAACATCATTTTCTAAGGAGTGCCTTCGGGTGGTTCTTACCTTAATTCAACTCCTTGCTGAGTTTTACCGGCCAAACACTTCCTGTCTTTCTTTTGAATGCTTGTGGAGCTATGGTGGCAGTTTGTACACTTGCTTTGCATTTGACCGGTTAGGTAGGACGTTTCCTAAGTCCATCACCTTAGCTCTTAAAATTTCATTAAAACTTTATATCCTTCCGGCCAGGCATGGTGGCTCACGTCTGTAAACCCAGCACTTTGGGAGGCCAAGGCAGGTAGATCACGAGGTCAAGAGATGGAGACCATCCTGGCCAATATGGTGAAACCCTGTCTCTACTAAAAAATACAAAAATTAGCTGGGCATGGTGGCACACTGCTGTAGTCCCAGCTACTTGGGAGGCTGAGGCAGGAGAATCGCTTGAACCCGGGAGGTGGAGGCTGCAGTGAGCCGAGATTGTGGCACTGCACTCCAGCCTGGTGACAGAGTGAGACTCGGTCTCAAAAAAAAAAAAAAAAAAAAAAACCCTAAAAAAACAAAAACAAAAACAAAAAAACTTTTTATGGTTCCTTATCACTCTTTTTAATATCATTACTAATTTATCTTTTTTATTCATTCGATGACTAAACAGATACTTACTGGAGGACTTCTGTATTCCCAAACCCTGATTTATTTTTCTTTAAGGCACTTTCTCAAAACATGAAATCACACTGTATATTTAATTGTTTATGTGTTCGCTATTCGTCTCCCCTGCCCCCAGCACAGCAACAGGGACTTTATCATGTTCACACCATATCCTTGATACCTAAAGCACTGGCTCATTCACGGTAGATGGATACTTACTGAATGAGTGAAGAAATAAATAAATGAGTAAACGAATGAAAAAAAGATAAACCGATGGAGAGAGAGAATGAGGGAGGGAGGAATGGATGGCTGGATGGGTGGTTAAGTGAACACCATGTGCCACTCTGGGGATATAAAAAAAAATACTCAGCTTCCTGCCCTAAAGAATTTGTGGCTAAGCATTCAAGAAGCTACACTGTCTAGCGGGGGTGTGGACAAAGAACACTGGGAGGAGAGCGCAGGAATCTAGAAGCCTGCCTTGAGGAGTCAGGGAAGGCATTCAAGGGGCAAGAAGGGGTCTTATTAAAATGCAGATTCTGATTCAGATACCTCGGGGAGAATCTGGATTTCTCACAAGCTTCCAGGTAACGCTCAATCTGCTGCTGACCATACTTTGTTTTTGTTTCTGTTTTGAGTCAGGGTCTCACTTTGTCATCCCAGGCTGGAGTGCAGTGACGCAATCTTGGCTCACTGCAGGTCGACTTCCCTAGTTCAAACGATTGTCTCACTTCAGCCCGCCAAGTAGCTGAGACCACAGGTGCATGCCACCACGCCCTGGTAAATTTTTGCATTTTTAGTAGAGACAAGGTTTTGCCATGTTGTCCAGGCTGATCTTGAACTCCTGAGCTTAAGTGATCCACCTGCCTTGGCCTCCCAAAGTGCTGGGACTATAGGCGTGAGCCACCGCGCCTCGCCAGGGGATCATACTTTGAGGAGCGAAACTTTCAAATAATTTCCTGGTGGTCCTTCCCTTTCACCTCCTACCAACCACCAGCTTTGGCTACTAAGAAAGTGAAAGTAGATGAAAAATACTTAAAATTAACAAACCTCAGCTCTTCACAGAGCCATTTTGATGAATATCTGAAAATCCCCCAACTAATGAGAGGTCATGTAAGTGCATATGTCAAAAGGAACTGCTTTTTTAAGATAAAAAATTACTCTTGATTTAATGTATTCCACATTTATCAGTGACTTACCCTAACGTCTCTTCTAATCTGCATGAAAACGTCTCTGTATATCCTGGATCACTCACGGCACCCAGGAACTGTGAAGCTGGCCTAAACTAGTCCCTGCCAGCTCTCCTCTTTGAATTGGTAAACCCCTGGGAGCTGCCTGTATGGCTCACTGGCCAGATGGCGCTGCTTCCCCATTCTTCCCAGAGTTGCATGGCTGTCGCAACTAGGAACCAGCGCTGGCTTTCCATCCTAACATTTGAATGCTTCCTCCATCAGAACAGCTGCATTCTCTTTGCCAATACATGTGTTTTTCAAAATCTCATTAGACGTCTAACATTTTCAGCCAGATTGTGTCCTGAAGGCACTGTGGCCTCCCAGGAGGATTCCCTGAGTCTGGAAAAGGTACTAGGATGAGGAAAAGGCAGGTTATTAAAAAGTGGGAAACAGAGGACTTGCTTCAAGTCTGCAAACATTTGTCATGGAAGCAAAATGGATGTTTCACACCAAGTGTGAGAAAGCCTCCACCACCAGGGACAGGGGGGTGCCTTGATGCTTGATGCTGTTCCCCCACCCACCCTGCCCGTGCCCTGCCCCCCCGTGATACTTAAACTGCAGTATTTGCAGCATTTTGGGGGGGCTGGAATAGCCAATGCAAGCAAAGTGTTTAATCAGTATTAATCTCCCAGAATATCACTGTTACCACCTATCAATCTGCATAAATTCTACTGCAAAACTTTAGGAAGAAATGCTATTCAGAGCAAATGATGCATCAAATTCAAACAGGCCATCAAGACTGCTAATGGATTTTAATAGCAGCTATTACAGCATAATAGTATTTTCCCAACAGCTGTTTGTTGATACAATTCTGCGTTTACAGGACCTTTATATCCAATCCCAGGAGATGGCTCACCATCCATTTATAATCATTTGGTTCCACCTACAAACAAATGCTACTTTATTTGCATTTGGAGATTGTGAATGGTCTGTAGATTTGACCTACTCCCACCTCATTCAATGAAACCAGCAGCGAATATTACAAGCTAGAATAATTAGTTAATATTTAGATGTACTAACTACTGCCAGAAAAATACTGTCAACTGGCAAACTCAAAGAGAAGCTTTTTTTGATTGCTTGGCTGCATTCTGAGTCATGTTAGTTTTGAAAACTGCTTTTTACTCGTATGTAAATGAGTAAAGGGTCTAAACTAGGATTCAGACTGAAATTTCAGAAACTAAAGCATCTATAAACCATTCTAAGTTTTTCTGCTTGAGATGACTAATATTAGAGAATGCCAATAAATCACTGCCAGAGTGAAGGGCTCAATTGGTAATAATTGCGATAATAACTGAAGTGAGGAAGAATTTATTAATGAAGCCCAAAGCTTTGTTTCTTGTGGAATGGTCAAGAGATTACAACAGGCCAGGCATGGTGGCTCATACCTGTAACCCTAGCACTTTGGGAAGTGGAGGCAGGGAATCACTTGAGCCCAGGAGTTCAAGACCAGCCTGGGTAACATGGAGAAATCCCATCTCTACAAAAATTAGCTGTACATGGTGGCATGCATCTATAGTTCCAGTGACTCAGGAAGCTGAGGCAGGAGGATCACCTGAGCCCCCACCCAAAAAAAGAGAGATTAGAATAGATCCCAAAAGTCTTAGTGCAGTTTTAAGCTTTAATGACTTCAGAAATATGCATACTAAAAACTTACATAAAACATCATTTGAAAGTTTGTTTTCATTCCTTTTATACTGATTTAGTTCTGTGAATTAAAAAATTTTTTAAATAATAATTTTTTCTTTTAGTTAACCTTTGCTATCTTCAGTCAGGAGACTATAACAAAATAGAAAGTTCAAAATACATTATTCAAAACTTATAAAACTAATAGAGTAAAAGAGATGAAAATAACTAAACTTCCAAAAGCAGTGTTTTGTAAGTTTTTAGTATTTTTATATCTGACACTATTAACACGTAAAACTGCACTGAGGCTTTTGGGACAAACTGTGTAGAACTTAAATAAATGCAAACTTGGTGAAACTAAGAAGTAGTGCTGAAGTCACCCTCCTGTCCAACCATGGGTGGTATGGTTCTTAAAGGAATCTGCATGCATAACTCCTAGTATTTTCAGTCCAGGAGGTGCTGAGGGGTTTCCTTGCTTAGTGCTGCAGAGAGTTGCAGGAGAATCAAGTGGGAATAACAATGATAGGAAATAATTGCTCTGTTGAATCAGGGTGCCTGGTTGTTATATCTTTAAAAAAAAAATTTTTTTTTTTTTTTTTTTGAGACAGAGTCTCACTGTCAGTTAGGATGGAGTGCAGCACCATGATACTAGCTCACTGCAGTCTCAAGCCTCAAGGGCTGCTCCCGCCTCAGCCTCCTGAGTAGCTGGGACTACAGGCAAGCACCACAATGCCCAGATGAATCACGGTGTTTGGAAAGGATGCAGGCATTTTATACCCCACAGAACTTTACAATCCATACAAGCATTTCTCTCTACATTATCACATTTAACCCTCAACACAATCTGGATAGGTGGATAAGAAGGCTGAAACCACAGGAAATTTTTGTGATAGGTCCAGGAAAAAAAAATTACGGGTAGCAAATGGCTGTGAATTTAAAGTCAAAGCTTCTGATCCTTTTCTATTCCATGATCACCCTTGACCAGGGGAACTGGTCCAGGCAACGTAGTCTAGGAGGGGCTCAGGGGGTTCAGACAGGAGCAGATCAGAAAGTGGCAAATAGGGACAAGAACCTAAGGTCTGCTCTGCTCCAGTGCAAAGCAGGTGTTTGCTGGAGAAGCAGACTTCATACTGGAAGAAACAAGCCCCTTTTAGCTGGTGGCCACTGAGCTGACAGGGTTACAGTCCCCTCAAGGTAGAGTGTTCAGCCACAGAAGCCTTGCCTGCTCACCTCCCTGTCTGGGTCTCCCTCCCTGGAGACCACCATTTGAGGTGTAATGGAAATAGTGCATTTGATGCCTGCCTCTGTCACAGAGTTTTTGTGTGACTGTGAACTCATACTTACCTCTGATACAAACAGGAAGCAGGGAGATACTGGGTAGAAGAGGGCAGTTCCCTCACCCCACCCTCAATCCTGGAAACCCGTATCCCTAAATGGGAATAAGCATTCCTGTTTTCACACCCAAATGTTGCCTTTTGGCCCACCATGCCCTGCTATCCTGTACCCATACAGACCCCAAACCCCAGGCTCCATGAGCAGATGAGCAGAAGAGCAGAGGAACAGCAGAAGAGCAGTGTGGCAGAGAAGGAGAGAAGAAAAGGAGTGTTTGAACATCGAGAGGACTTTGGCTGGGGTCATTTGGAAAGGAGAGTGGCTGAACTCCAGGGGAAGATCATCTTCCCACTCCATTCCCTTTCCAGCTCCCCATCCATCCTGCTGAAAGCCATCTTCGTCTGGCAATAAAATCCCCCACATTTACCATCTTTCAATTTATCCACGTGGCCTGATTCTTCCTGGATGCTGGACAAGAACCCAGGTACCAAGAGGGCACTGAGCTGGTTAACACTTAAGCCATCTGTGGACTGCAGAGTTAAAAGAGCACTGTAGCATGCCCACTGGGGCTTTGGGAGTCACAGACACCCAGCCCTAGATGCTACCATGGGGCCGGAGCCCAAAAGCACTCGCCCTGGCTCCTGCACCTGCCCATCTGCGTGCTCCTCCTCCCATAAGGGGTTTGAGCACACAGCTGCCAAACAGATGAGCCACACCCAGTCACACGTCCTGCGAGGGCAGTCAGGGAATTCTCCAGTTTCACTTCCTTTGTACACTAACATAATAATAGTTATCCCCTGCAATTTAAATAAATTAGTTTAAAAAGCTGGTGCACTTGGCAAAGAGCTTGTCCATTGGATCTAATCTGGCTCCTTGGTGTAGAAACAGGGCTGCCTTCCTCTTCCCTGGGTATCTGGCAGTTGGGGTCTGTTGATGGTACTGCAACCTGAGCACCCGGCACACAGCAGGCACTCCGTATATGTTTCTGAATGAATGGATGGATATCAAAACCATACTCACACTTTCTCCATCACACACCAGCTACTTCCCTGGTACCCTTATTTCCATTACTGATGCTATAGGATATTATTTCTATCATTTTCTTTTCCTCATCACCTAGGGCAGATATTTTGGAGTCACCCTTGATATCACTGCTCCCCCATATCAGTACCAAAGATTCTTCTCTTTTTCTCTTATCTACTGTTTCCCTTCTTACTTTAATAATTCCAGGTCACATGCTTATGACTTGTATCCAAAACCATTAGAATAACCTCACTGCTCTTCCTGACATCTGTTTACCCTGCATTAGTCCACACTACATGCTGCATCCAGATTAATCATCCTAACTATGACCATGATTTTAGCCAAAAGCCCCCCAAAAGTAACAGGTATCACAGTATTCCACATCACAGCCACGTCCTACCTCTCCACCCTCATCTTCTATATGTCCTTCTAGACTCGCTCTACTTCAACCAAGCCGAAAACCCTGGCTCTCTACATGCATCTTAGATTTACTACATTCATGCCTAGCAAGAAACCTGTACATGTCCAGACTCGGGCCGGGCGCGGTGACCTGTAATCCCAGCACTTTGGGAGGTGGAGGTGGGTGGATCACTTGAGGCCAGAAATTCGAGAACAGCCTGGCCAACACTGCGAAACTCCATCTCTATTAAAAATACAAAAATTAGCTGGGTGCGGTGGCCCATGCTGTAGTCCCAGCTACTTGGGAGGCTGACGCACGAGAATTGCTTGAACCCAGGAGGCAGAGGTTGCGGTGAGCCGAGATCACACCACTGCACTCCAGCCTGGGTGACAGACTGAGACTCTGTCTCAAAAAAAAAAAAAAAAAAAAAAAAGACTCAACAGAGGTTTGCTGAATTTAATCCAACAAAATTTAATAGAATTGCTTGAATCTTTATGCTGAAAAATGAATCTGAATTAGAAGCCTCATTTGGGGAGTTTAAATCTACCTCATGCCTTTCTTTCTCCTCCACCATTGGTCCTGTCTTCTGTGAGATTGCTGCCCCATCTTTTTTTTTCTTGAGTCATAATACACAAACTGGTCAGAAGTGGAACACACCATCAAGGAAGGGGTGATGCATCTGTGAGGAACAGTCACCTATATTTGTGTAAGTCAGACAATTCTCATTTGATAAAATGGTGTCAACAAAAATTAATCATCTATATACCTCAAGTCTATGTTTAGGGGCTTTTAATCCCCAAATAACAAAAGACTTAGTCAATTTAATTTGTAAGAATTCTACTTTTGTAGACCTGAACTGGATACAATTTTATCTCTGGACATCAAAGCCTGGGGTCAAATGATTGCTTTTCTCTTTTGCTGGGAGTTTTTGTTGTCATGTTTTATACTTTAGACATTTTACTTTTGGTCACTAGGTGGCTCTGAATTTCCATTAGAAAGTGAAAGTCTTTAGAAAACACTGGAAAACACACACAATTTTCACCAAATAATTTTAAAATACTTCATTCAACAATGATTGACTTGAGAATATTAATCAAAGTTTATCAAAAGACCCATAAACTCCAAATAGCACTCTGTCAATCTATCTTATGTAGATTTTGAGATAGATTATTTATAGCTTTATATGAAATTATAGCTTTTGCATTGGTTATAGGTACAATTTTTAAATGATTCATAAACTCTGTTCCAAATAATGCCACTCTGGAGCTGTATTGTATTATGTATCATGTATGGTCAAACAACTGGGTCCATCACATTTAAAAGACAACTTCAAAATACTGTCATATAACTTTAATGGCTTTAAAGTCTTTCCTAAGTGTACTTTAGCAGCCTCCAATGCATCTGGTGCCAACTCTGAAATCATTTTTAAGGTTAGTAATTTTAAACAAAAAGAATGGTTAGAACAAGGACCTTTAGCCAATTTGGAAGTCACCAACAGTTTCCTTCTGTTGTTGGAAAAAGTGATTTCTTTGCCCTGAGTTCTACATCAACCATTAAATGCGCTGCATTTGACTCCTGTAAAGATTTAACTTTTTTCCAAATCTTTAATGACAATACTCTCTGTTATTTCATCAAAAAGTGTGTTAACATAGGAAGAAGTGATCCAAAGTCATTTCCGGATAACCTATTAATAAGGGAGGCAGGAATGGCGGTTGCAGAAATGTACGCAGAGAGAGCAACTACGATGGGAATAATCCAGATGGCGGTCTGCTTGGCTCGAACTTTCTGGAAGAGGCCCATCTTTAAAATGCTTAATACCACTTTTTACTATAGATTCCACACATGTTCATTTCTTAACAAACTCTGAGAGAGGTGGTGAGATACTCTTGCAGTAATTTTACCCCCAGCCCCCTGGACCATCCTTTTCAAACTCTCCAAACTCTCCACATTTCTTTTTACATGTTCAAAATGCAGGCAGTGTAGAATGACTGTCTGTGGCTCCTCCAGTCCTAGCTCTTGTATGGAGGTGGAGGTCCCTACATACACGACCACATGAGATTGAGCTCCAGAGCCAGGCCCTTCGCCACGAGCATGGCTGTGGACACGTAAGGAGCCTCAGTGGCTCCACAGCTTGGCAATCTTAATCCAAACAACCCAGGTAAAACGCTTTTAGTTGGACTCAAGATAAATCCCAGGCAGAGCAATCCTCAAAAGAAACCAGCAAACTGGATATTCGGTTTCTGATTTACAATTTTTTAAAAACAGATAAAATAGCTTCCTTCACTCCCCACTGTGTCTTCGGCTCCAACCTCGTTGAATGGTTGCCATTTCTGAGACACATCCACTACCACACACCTGCACTCCTCCCACCTCGTGCACCATCTCCCCTTCTAGCTCCATCTGGCAATGTGTACTTTTCCTCAAGTCCTGTGTCAAACGATGTGAAGACTGAGGTCTTCTTCTGGTCGGGGCAGTATTATAGCATCATGACAAAAAGCCCAGGTGCTGCCTGCAGTGGAAGTCAAGTCAATTACTGGTCATGAGATCTTGAGCAAGTTACTTAATTTCAGTTGCCACATCCATAAAATGGGATCATAGCAGGAGTACTGGTGTCACAGAGTTACGTGAGGTTTAAATAAGTTACCTTAAAGGACTTAGTACAGTACCTGGTATACTATGTGGCTTAAGTATTAATAGGCTTTGCAGTAAGTGTAGTCATCTAAGTGAGCCATAACAAGCATAGGTGTGCTTCTGGGAGTGCTCACCCCAAGTCTGAATTAGATGCAACTACTCTCTACTCTCCTGGAGAAAACATACTCGTAATACCACTTCAAACACAAGCTGGTGGTGTACTTGCCCAGTTCTACCAATGAACTGGGACGACACAAAAGTAATGAACAGATGAAGTTTCATATCCCCCATCCCCAAGAGAGGATCTGGTGTCGTCTATTTAGCTTCCTTGCCTCTCCTGTGCTCTCTGAGGACTGAGAGATTAAAAGCCACGTTGGTGGATACTGCAGAAGAGCAGGTGGGGAGGAGAATGGTATGGCAGTGATAGGAAGTGCTGGGAGGCCCAATATGGAGAAGGAGAGGGGTAGTGGGGAAGAGGGAGTGGGATAAAGGGCATGGGGAAGCATGGGGAAGAGGGAGCTTTCTTCTGTGTTTAGACAGTGAGAGATGCCCATGAGTCAATAAATAAAAGAGGAAAGGAAATTTAATGAGTTGCCATGGACTAAGCACTTCGATTGAGTTACACTGTCTGAAAGATATTAGTAAAGATGGGAACTCACATTTGGACAAGACTTCACTAGAGGAGCACCTTCAGAATTGACCTGTGGATCTCAACTTCGTTAGGGTTAAAAGATTATTTGTTGGGCAAGGGTAGGACCAATAACCTCATTCACAATGCATTCAATGATTCGTTGATTCACAGAGCAAATACTTCTGAACAACTCCTGTGTTTC
The DNA here is from genome assembly GCF_029281585.2 of Gorilla gorilla gorilla. Classification (NCBI taxonomy): domain Eukaryota; kingdom Metazoa; phylum Chordata; class Mammalia; order Primates; family Hominidae; genus Gorilla; species Gorilla gorilla. Next base: position 72,971,209 of record NC_073237.2, read on the forward strand.
TGGCACTGTTCTAGGCACCAGTGATATAGGAGCCAACAAGACAGACATGTCACTGCTCTCATGGAGCTGCATTTCAGTGCATGGAGGCAGACAACAAATAAATAAATAAATAAGATAATTTTTAATAGCAACGTGTCAACATAGTGTGACGGGAAGGAGCATGATAAGACATAAGGAAGGTTTAAACTGGGAAATCTGAGAAATGGTATGGTTGTATGTGGGTTGGCATTCTTGCATGATGGGAGTGGCCACCTCCTTTCATATTCTGAAGTCAGAGTATTCCAGACAGAAGAAATAGCAAGTGCCGAGAAGCTGGCATCAGAAAAACAGAGGGGAGATTTGTGTGGCTGCAGCCGAGGGAGACCAGGAAGATCCACATGGTGGGAAGGACCTGATGATACAGAGGTCTGTAGGCCATGGGAATGGGTTTGGAATTTTATTCAAAGAGCTATGGGAAGTGACTAGAAGGTTTAAAGTTGGGGAAGAGGTTTTGTGTTTGTGTTATATTTGTGTTTTATACAAATTACTCTGGTTGCTATGTTGATAGGACAGCAGAAGGGTAGGAGCAGGGAGACCAGTTAAGTTATTGCAATGGTTAAGGTGAGAGGTGGTGGCTGGGCCTAGGCCTTTTTGGAGTGAACAAGCTATTTGCTTGGCTTCCATGATCCTTCTCCCTCCACTGGAATGTAAGGTACTTGATATTAGAGATTTTTGTCTGTTTCATCACTACTGTAACCCCAATGTCTACAACAGACTCTGGCACATAGAAGACACTTGTTTAATGTTGCTAACTATACTGAGAGAGAAGAATGATGCAGAGCAGATTTGGAGAAAAAGTCAAAGGTTCTGTTTAGCACATGTTAAATTTGAGATACCCATTAGATATTTAAATGGAGATATCAAACAGGCAAGTTAGAGATATACGTTTTGAGTTCAGTAGTAGATGTACATTTGTTGGGGACGTGGCATTAACATATAACCACTTAGAGTGGACATGCAGTTAGAGAAAAGTCAATGAGCTGGAACCAAGCTGGGAATTCCAACATGTAGAAGTTAAACACAAGAGGAGGAGCCAGCAAAGGAAACAGAAACAGAGCTTCCAGCAGGTGGGGGGCATTTGGAAGAAAATGATGCCATAGAAGCCAAGATGAAATAGACATCAAGGAGAAGGAAGTAGTCAATTGTTTTGAATGCTATGAATAAAGATAAGAATAGGTAAATAGTCCTTATATTTGATAACAGAGGTCACTAGTGATCTTGACGAGGGTTTTCAATAGAATGGTGGGATTATATACCTCCCTGGATTCAACTGAGGTAAGGAAGGCATACAGAATAGAGACAGGCACTATAAACAGCTCTCATAATTGCATTCTAGCAATTAAAACACTGTCTGATGGGGAGGTGGCTCAATCTTTCTTGCATAACTGAATGAATGAGTAAACTATCCATCTATCCATCCATCCCTCCATCCATCCTTCCCTCCATCCATCCATGGGGTTTGAGCCTTCAAATGTAGAAGGCACAGCCTTATCTAGTGAGAAGACATTTGGATTAGGAGTTAAGAGACAGAATCATACATCCACAGTCACTGTTTAGCTTTCTGAACTTGGCCAAACCACTGCTTTTCTGGGACTCACTTTCCTTATCTATGAAATGGAGAGGTTAGGTTAGATAACCTCTAAGATCCAGCTTTAAAATTCTGAAGGCCTAACCTTTAGAAATATCTCGTTAGAGGCCAGACGCGGTGGCTCATGCCTATAATCCCAGTACTTTGGGAGGCCAAGGCAGGCTGATCACGAGGTCAAGAGATTGAGACCATCCTGGCCAACATGATGAAACCCCGTCTCTACTAAAAATACAAAAAAAATAGCCACGCGTGGTGGCAGGCACCTGTAGTTCCAGCTACTTGGGAGGCTGAGGCAGGAGAATCGCTTGAACCTGGGAGGCGGAGGTTGCAGTGAGTCAAGATTGCACCACTGCACTCCAGCCTGGGTGACAGAGCAAGACTCTGCCTCAAAAAAAAAAAAAAAAAAAAAAAAAAACTCTTTAGAAATATACCAATGTAAATGCAATATCATTTTTGATTTTTACAAACTAGCTTCAAGCGGAAAAGACAAAAGCTTCAGGGGATACCATATGTTCACTCCCCAGGCAAAGCCTATCTGTGTGGGATTAATGACAGCATTGAGTGGGTGGCTGTGTGCCTTGTGGGAGAATATGTTACTAATGGTCACTGGAAGAAAAGGAGTCAGCTTTCTCTTTTCTTATGTCTTTAAGGATGCTTAACCCTCCCTTATTTAAAATAAAACACATATTAGGTTCTGCATCTGAACCAACATTAACACTCCATTTCTTTCTGCTAAATTAACTTTCTTGGACAACTGGATCATGTTCATGGACAGTGCCTCTCCCATCCACTTTTTCTGGGAATCTTGCTTTCCTTCCATGTTTTGGTCCCTACATACCTCCCTCATTTCATCCTGCGCCACTTCCCCCCAATCACAGAGCTCCAATCACACTCGCCTTCTTCAAATACGTCAATTTTGCTCCTGCTTTAGGGCCTTAGGATTTGCCATTTCTTCAGCCTGAAATGTACAATCCCCAGATTTTTTCATGTGTAGCTTCTTATCACATAGGGAGTCCAAACATCACTTTGTCTGTGAGGGCTTTCTCTCCAAAGCACTGTTCTGCAGTCCAACCCTACCACTGTCACTGTCAACTCATACACAGGCATACACATACACAACGCATACACATGATCGCTATTCAAAATGACCATTTTCCTTATTTATTGTTTATCATCTACCTCTCCCACCTCGCCACACCTTCCCCCCAAGGCAAAGGTAGGCTTCGTGAAATCATAACCTTGCCTGTCTTATTCACTGCTGTGTTCTGGTATAGCGTCTCCAACATACTTACTGATGAATAAATATCTGTTTAACAAATTAGTAAACTCTCCTCTACTGAAACTATTGTCGGCAGTCACCAAGGACCTATTCAAAATAGAATCTTTGGCCAGGCACTGTGGGTCACGCCTGTAATCCCAGCACTTTGGGAGGTCAAGGTGGGCAGATCACTTGAGGTCGGGAGTTCAAGACCGGCCTGACCAACATGGTGAAACCTTGTCTCTACTAAAAATACAAAATTCTCTAGGCATGGTGGCACACGCCTCTAATCCCAGCTACTCGAGAGGCCGAGGCAGGAGAATAGCTTGAACTCGGGAGGCAGAGGTTTCAGTGAGACAAGACTGTGCCACTGCGCTCCAGCCTGGGCAAAAAGAGCAAAACTCTGTCTCAAAAAAAAAAAAAAAAGAAAGAAAGAAAGAAAAAAGCACAGATTCTTTATTTTCCTTGCTTTCCACTTCTTCCTTGCCCTTGACTCCATTGATCAACTCTTTAAAAAGAAAAAGAACTATTTTCCAGAACCTTCGCTTCTGTGACTGCATGGCACTGCTCTCATGGTTGTTTCCCTACTTTCTTTGCTGACTTCTCATCTTCCTCCTCCCCTAACAGGAGGCACCTTAAAGCCTCATCTCTTGACCCTATTTTTTTTTTAATACATATCGTGCATCTCTCGTGAATCTTTAAATGAATCCAGCCCGCCCAGCACAAGTCTATCCAGGGGTGTAAAAACCCAGCTGGAGGGAGCGCACACTGGCTCCTATCTTCTATCCGAACACTGTCCTTTTCGGTGTTTTCAGCATTACCCTTTCATGCCCACTATTGCTATTCTCATCTTCTCTGGCTTCCTAACCCTCTTGGTTCCTCACTTTGGGTGTAACAGAGCAAGGACTGGAAGTATTAATAATTGTACATTCACATCTCTCTGATCTTCCCTGTTCTTTCTTCAATGATTTGGAAACTGCCCTCCAGCTATACGTGCATCACGGCGGCAGGTCAGAGGGAGTCCTGTCACCTCCCAGCCCCACCAATCCCTCCCTGGCCATCCCAGCACTGCTGCCTGATAAGGAGGATCACATAAGTCTAATTCCCCTCCCCAGAAAGCTTGGCTATACCTTGCCCTTGAACTAGTACTTCCATGCCAATGATTTTCCTTTTTTTTTTTTTGAGGTGGATTCTCGCTGTGTCGCCCAGGCTGGAGTGCAGTGGTGCGATCTCAGCTCACTGCAACCTCCACCTCCTGGGTTCAAACAATTCTCCTGCCTCAGCCTCCCAAGTAGCTGGGATTACAGGCCTGCGCCACTGTGCCCAGTTAATTTTTGTATTTTTAGTAGTGACAGGGGTTCGCCATGTTGGCCAAGCTGGTCTCAAACTCCTGACCTCAAGTGATCCTCCTGCCTTGGCCTGCTAAAGTGCTGGGATTACAGGCATGAGCTACTACTCCTGGCCCCATGTCAACGACTATCAAGTCTGTCTGCAGCCGCACCTAGAACGTTCTCTGGGTCTCTTATCTTTGGGTTGATATATATATGTATATGTGTGTGTGTGTGTGTGTGTGTGTGTGTGTGTGTGTGTATATCCCTGCTGACTAGATCAACAATTTTGTCAAAGTTGAAGTCATCTCATAAAAAATTCACTTCAGAAAATAATTTATGGTTTACCTCACCTTAATCTGACCACTTTCTTTTGAATTTCTTACCACCCAAGTAATTGGAATCTTCTATGATTTAATCACAAATCACTGGACATTTGCATGGTATGAGACTCTGTACGGATTCTACGCTACATTAAAATAAAAAAGAAATTGTGAGTCTTTACTTTGCATAATTCCTACCACCAAAAACACTGTACTTTATAAAAAATTTAAATTACAGTAGTAATAGATGCCTTGTTTTAACAAGTCAAACAAAGATATATAACTCAACCCTTTCCAGTCCTCTCAGCAGACCTTCTCAACCAATATTGACAGTTTAAGAGATATTCTTAGAACCTTTCATTATGGTACTCATATGCAGACTTCATCAACCAATATTGACAGTTTGAGAGATATTCTTAGAATCTTTCATTATGGTACTCATATATGGGTTGGATCTTATTGCTTTGCTTTTAAAATATGAGATTATTATACTCTGGTTTCTCTTCAGATCGTATAAATCTCTTGCCCTTTAAAATATGAGATTAAATTATACACACTATTCTGCAGCTTAAAACAATTTTTTACTTCAATACACTGGGGACATCCCTCAGGGTCAATACATACAGAATAACTGAACTGTTTTCCAGTAGCTCCGTAGCACTTCTTTGCATGGCTGTATCATAATTGATTCAATCCTTCCTCTATTGATGGACATTAAGGTTGCTTTCCATTTCTTCCAAGTAAAAATTGTTGTTAAGAGTTTCGCTCCTCTTGCCCAGGCTGGAGTGCAATGGCACAATCTCGGCTTGTCGCAACCTCCGCCTCCCGGGTTCAAGTGATTCTCCTGCCTCAGCCTCCCAAGTAGCTGGGATTACAGGCACGTGCCACCATGTCCGGCTAATTTTCTATTTTTAGTAGAGATGGGGTTTCTCCATGTTGGTCAGGCTGGACTCGAACTCCCGACATCAGGTGATCCACCCGCCTCAGGCTCCCAAAGTGCTGAGATTACAGGCGTGAAACACTTTCAATATATGTCGTTATATTCCGATGCTTGTATTTCTGTAGGAGAGCTTATCAAAGTAGGCTTGCTGGATAAAAGGGAACGTGAACTAAAAACTTAAATCAACATTTCTGGATTACTTTCAAAAAAGCGGTAGCAATTAAAATTACCCTGAACATTCTGTCACAGTTTCTCAAAAATACTTTAAAATAAAAAAGTAAATGTTTATGTTTCAAATAATTAAATTGAAAACAATCCTGAAAATGTATTATAAAGACTAACTAGACAAGAGCAGTGAAGTCCATTTCTTAATGTATTATAAAGACTAACTAGACAAGAGCAGTGAAGTCCATTTCTTAATGTATTATAAAGACTAACTAGACAAGAGCAGTGAAGTCCATTTCTTAATGTATTATAAAGACTAACTAGACAAGAGCAGTGAAGTCCATTTCTTAGGATTAAAAACATAAAATGTATTAGCATCATAACCTAATGCAGATATCCTCCCAGAATATCAGGACCTTGCCAATTTATTATTGTTAATGCACCAAAAATGTATTCACCACAATTCTTCAGCCACTAAAAACTTATTTTTGTGAATTTTACTATAACATTTATAGTAAAACTTTTTGACTTCATTTGAGGCAACATTCTTTGAAGATTATTTTTACCCTTACACTTGTTTTCATTTAATTAGAGTGTGTTTATTTTAGTTTCAACTCAGGCATTTTACCTGTTTATTCTAAGTTTCTCTGGACTTTGAACCAATTACTTTTGGGAATGAGAATTCCTTGGGCATTAAAATATCAAGGATTTTTTAAAGTGATAAAGTTTCTTTTTGAAAACGCATTTTCAATCCAATCTATTGCCTTATTTTTAAAATATGTTAATGGCTTTTTCAAATGAATATATGATTCAAAAATTGAAAAGGACTCAGGATCTGAAACGTTATCCTTTCATGAAATTGACATTCATCTAAAATGGACTATGAAATATCTGGTGAAATATTATAGTAAAACTAAAATTAAAGCTAAAAGTAAACCAAATGAAACTAACATTTCAACCACAACAAAATCCTGCAAAACTGTTGAAAGCATTCTAGGTTTATTGCAATAATTTGCAATAAACTTAATTAAATGCTGATATGATATTTTCTTTAAAGTTTAAATTTTGTTTTTTAACCAAGAGCAACTCAGTCAACCTAATAAAGAAAGTGAAGCCCAAAATCATTCCAAATAGCAAAGGGACAGTGGAGAAATCCAGAAATGACTGTTCATAATGGTCAGTATGATTAGTACCTCAACTTTGATAATATCTCAACTATCAATGCGAAAGTAAATTTGTGAAGGAAGATACCAAAAATTAAATTTCAAAAAATCTGAAAAAGAAGAATTAGTAATTGATAAACTAATAACTAACTAGAGACACTGTAACACTTACTAAATTTTTGCTACAAATTACCATAAATAGCAAGCTAAAGTAGATATGCTTCTTGAGAAATTGACAAAAAATTCTCTAAAGATACTAAAAGATTAGCAAAACAGAAAACACCACAGAAATGATTCTAAAGAAATATTATATAAATTATAATCATAGAAACTAGACGATTTAAATATCATATAAATTATATTCCCATGTGAAAGATTGCAATTTTGATAACTGGTGATCAAATATATGTTTTTGCATCTTAAATATATTTATAAGAAAATGGCCAAACTATATCCCTTAATGGTCATCAACTTAGGCATTTCTTTAATGCTGATACAATAACAAAATGAAAATTAATAAACTCAGTTACAGAATCCTCAAAAGCTGTCAAATATGAATTATTTCTTCATGCACTTAATAAGTCCTACTATATGCTGGGCACTCTTCTAGAAGAAAGAGCTATGAAGCAGAGTCACTGCTCAAGGAGACAGACACAAACTGCAGCAATGTGACATGAAGGCAGGTACAATGAGGAAGACTACGGTGGGTCGGGGGTCAGGGATTGCTGGAGTGGTAGGGTAATAATGGCTACTTTATCAAGGTGTTTGGGTAACACTAAGCAGAGTATTCAATGGCTGCAAATTGTACACATCAAAGCAGTTGTACACATTGAGTAAATTAATTTTCAAAAAATTCAGCAAAAGACAGAAAACAGGAAAAACCAAACCTAAATGTCATTCTGACTGAAGAGCAGACCCAAGAATCTGCTACTGCTTTCTGTTTTTATTTCCAATTATTTCCCAGAGGGAGAGGCCACTATACTCCGTGTACTGCCCACAAAAGCCACCAACCACTCAGGTGTGGTTTGCAGACCACACCCTAAGTGAGAAAGGAAAAGCCATTCTGGCTTATTTGACAAAAAGATAGCAGAAATGCTCACCTTGTGACAAGGAGGACACTAATGGTGTGGGACTCAGTGGGTTCATGAAGATGCCAAACACAAATCTGCACTACAGCAAATTTGCCTATACGAAGTCAGAGAGCAGAGTATGTGGCTCCACACAAACGACCTTTTAACCCAAGAATCCTGGAATTCCACTCCTGGCTTTAAACCAAGGTGTCAGCTGGGAAAGCCACCCTTCTGCCCTTGTAAGCTGAAGGAAAAGGGCTTTTTGTGTGTTGCTCATTGTTTTTATCCTATCCTGGCACCGAAATGAACCACTTTTTGAGAAGACACCAGTGCCCACTACAGAGAGAAATAACAGAATGATCATAGCTTCTTAGCTACTGGTATGGAGTGGCTTTCTCAGGGATGGACTCTTCAATAGTTACAATTATTTTGTCAAAAATATTTATTTTAATTTTTTTTAAATGGCAATAGTCATTTTCGGGGCTATGCAACCACAGCAATGCATAGGTTGGGGCATAACCAATCACTTACTACGTAGTCTTGAAACTCTGGGAACTGTCTGTCTCCAAGCTCTAAGCAAACTCTTAAAGGAAACCAAAAATAACCTTCTGTAGTTTTGCAAAAGTCTCCTCCCATGGACAAGGTTAACTGCAACTTGTGAACATTGTAAATTATTTTCTTTCTTTTTTTAGAGACAGGGTCTTGCTTGTCCCCCAGGCTGGAACACAGTGGTGCAATCACAGTTCACTGTAGCCTTGGCCTCCCAGACTCAAGCAATCCACCCACCTCAGCCTCCCCAGTAGCTGGGACTATAGGCACACACCACTGTATCCAGCTAATTGTTTAATTTTTTGTAGAGACAGAGCCTCACTATGTTGCCCAGGCTGGTCTCAAACTCCTGGCTTCAAGCAGTCCTCCCATCTTGGCCTCCCACAGTGCTGCGATTAACAGGCATGAGCCACTGTACCCAGCCTGACTATGTAAATTATTGACAGACAGTCACACATGGATTTCAAAAAATTAAGTGGCTTTAACAGAAGTTGGGAAGCCCAACCAAGTCACTTTTTGCTCTTTTCCTTCAACAGGAAAAATGTATGTTTCCTCCAAAACCTTGCCACCTGGGAAAAGGAACAATTTGTATTAAGAAACAAAAATCAAATCAACAATATAATTTCTTACATTGAAATTTATAACCTGAGATCCTACCAACTTCCCCTACTTTATATTACTTTAAGTTCATGCTTATTTCCCAAGTTAATTTTACTTCACCAAAGCGGTCTTTTGTTGTTGTTGGGATTCATCCAGCTTAAGGAAAAACTTTGAATTACTGTGTGCACTGATTGAGAAGGAATGCAATAAACAGGCCATGTTACTTCCAAATCCTTTTCATTGAAGAAATAGAAATTTTTGTAAGCCCTGGGAGAATACCAGAATGAAGAATGGGAAAAAAGGTTGATTTATAGTGGACAATCTTTTCTTTATTCATGTTATCTGGCTTCCTGTAATACATTCATCCTGTAGTCACATCACATACACACTAGTACATCTTTTTTTTTTTTTTTGAGACAGAGTCTCGCTGTTGTCGCCCAGGCTGGAGTGCAGTGGTGCAATCTCGGCTCACTGTAACCTCCACCTCCCGGGTTCAAGGGATTCTCCTGCCTTAGCCTCCTGAGTAGCTGGGATTACAGGCACCTGCCAGCAAGCCAGGCTAATTTTTGTACTTTTAGTACAGGAGGGGTTTTGCCATGTTGGCCAGGCTGGTCTCGAACTCCTGACCTCAGGTGATCCACCTGACTCGGCCTCCCAAAGTGCTGGGATTACAGGCGTGAGCCACCGCACCCGGCCAAGTACATCTTATGTAGGTGCAGTAATGTAAGAATGTTTTTTTCCCTGTTCTATGTTTCAACTGGTAAAGGGAATTCAACAAGGAAACTTACTTAGGAGACCCCATGTGTTAATTTTGGTAAAAATAACCCCACAGAAAAAAGGTGGAAAGTAATTGATGGAATAAAGCAGGTAGAGAAATGAGACTCCTTTATAAAGAGAAGGAGCAAGTGAAAACTAAATGAAATGACTCTTAGAAGACAGTAGATCTATTTTAAGTCTTCAGGGCTAGGAAAGGACAGGTATTTTTAAACTTAATTGGGTCATTTCAAATAATAATTAGATTATTTACTTGAAAACTTGGGCAGAGTAGAGGGAAAAGAATAGGTTTGATTCTTTTTTATTTTTTAATTTAAAAAAAAATATTTTTTGACACAGGGTCTCACTTTATCCCCCAGGCTGGAGTGCAGTGGCACAATCATAGCTCACTGCAGCCTCAACCTCCTAGGCTCAAGCGATCCTCCCACCTGACCCCCCTGAGTAAGTGGGACTACAGGTGTGCACCACCATGCCCAGTTAATTTTTTGTATTTTTTTGTAAAGATGGGGTTTCACCATGTTGCCCAGGCTGGTCTTGAACTCCTGAGCTCAAGCAATCCACCTGCTTTGGCCTCTCAAAGTGTTGGGATTAGAGGCATGAACCATCGTTCCTGGCCTCCAGTTCAATTCTTTTTTTTTTTTTTGAGATGGAGTCTCACTTCTTGCCCTGGCTAGAGTGCAGTGGCACGATCTCGGCTCACTGCAACCTCCACCTCCCAGATTCAAGCAATTCTCCTGTCTCAGCCTCCCAGGTAGCTGGGATTACAGGTGTATGTCATCATGCCCAGCTAATTTTTGTGCTTTTAGTAGAGATGGGGTTTCACCATATTGGTCAGGCTGGTCTCGAATTCCTGACCTCAGGTGATCCACCCACCTCGGCCTCCCAAAGTGCTGGGATTACAAGTGTGAGCCACTAGGCCCGACCCAATTCTTTAAACCAGAATAAAATAATGATTTAAAGAACGTTAAATATGGAGGAAACAGGGGAGCTTTAGCACCTTTGAGTAGTGAAAAGATTGTAGATTTTAGAGACAGAAAAACATGAGTTCAAATTCTGTTACCAGCTATGAATTACTTTTTGTTGCTGAGCTTCTATTTCCTCATCTATGTAATGGGAACACTAATATCTACTACACAGATGAGTTATGGGAAACAAAAATAATTTACATAAAGTTCTGGGCACTCTGTAATCACTCAGTGAATTATAAAACACCATACTTCAAGTCCCAAAGACGAAAAAAAATTTGCCCTGTTACTTGCTAAGCTGAACTGAATAGGACCAGACAGAAAATCAAGTTTATCTGGTGGAGGGGAAAGAAAGGACTTGTTCACTAACCATCTGTGTGAAACACTGGAGGAGAAACAAGAGTCTTAGAATTTGGGAGTATAAATGAAAACATCCAGTTAGAATGCATCTCTTTGCAATGACAAAGAGGAACAATATTCTCAGAGGACCATTTTGTACTTTGTCTTTTTTTTTGAGACAGGGTCTCACTCTGTCTCCCAGCCTGGAGTGCAGTTGCACGATCACAGTTCACTGCAGCCTTGACCTTCCAGGCTCAAGCGATCCTCTCACCTTAGCCTCCAGAGTAGCTGGAACTACAAGCATGCACTACCATGCCCAGCTAATTTTTGTGGTTTTTTTTGTAGAGATGGGATCTCGCTATGCTGCCCAGGCTGGTCACAAACTTCTCAGCTCAAGCAATCTGCCTGCCTCAGCCTCCCAAAGTGTTGGGATTACAGGTGTGAGCTACTCTGCCTAGCCTATTTTGTCATTTTTAAAATCATTTTCTCACTCTGCCCATATTTCTTCTCTTCAGGTATGCAAGGAATGTTATCTCTTTACATTTGCCCCAGAACTCCTCGAATTTTCTTGGATGTGAAACTAGTTGTACATCATCCCATTTCAGGCAAATTCTCTTGGGCCTTACCTCTCCCAGAAAAAGCACAAGGATTGCTCACCTGGCCTTCATGCCAGCTATGCAGGCCCATTTCTAATACATCCTTCTCTAGCCTTTAGCTCGGACCAACACCAAGTACCACCGTTTCTATAACTTCCATTATTCCCCTCCTCCTATGACTACCATCCCTAAACCTAATTCCACTCTTCTCTATTTCCTTCCAAAAAATTCCAGCATTTTCTGGTGTGAGATTTGGGAGGGATAGGAATAAGAAAGAACACTGATACTACTTCTAAGCATCCCTTCTTTATAACTACAAAAGACAATCTCACGTGCACAGAGTAATCAACTCATGAGTAAATATTTAACATTTCAGTAAAGACAGTAAGCACAAATGAAATTTTTTAAATTTTTGTAAATTTTAGGGGGTACAAGTGCAGTTTTGTTACATGGATATTGAGTAGTGGTGAAGTCTGAGCTTTTAGTGTAGCCATCACCTGAATAGCAGACATTGTACCCAATGGGTAATTTTTCATTCCTTACCACCCTCCCGCCTTCCCACCTTTTGGACTCTCCGATGTTATTATTTCACTCTCTGTGTCTGTGTGTACACACTGTTTAGCCCCCACTTACAAGTGAGACCATGTGGTATCTGATTTTCCATTTTTGAATTATTTCACTTAGGATAATGATCTCCAGTTCCATCCATATCGCTGCAAAAGCTGAGTAGTATATCACGGTATACATATACACCACATTTTCGTTTTTTTTTTTTCTTTTTTTCTTTTTTCTTTTTTTTTTTGAGATGAGTCTCGCTCTGTTGCCCAAGTTGGAGTGCAGTGGCACAATCTCGGCTCACTGCAACATCCGCCTCCCGAGTTCAAGCAATTCTCCTGCCTCAGCCTCCTAAGTAGCTAGGATTACAGGTGCCCGCCACTATGCCTAGCTAGTATTTCTAGTTTTAGTAGAGATGGGGTTTCACCATGTTGGCCAGGCTGATCTCGAACTCCTAACCTCAAATGATCCACCCACCTCAGCCTCCCAAAGTGCTGGGATTAAAAGTTATGAGCCACTGTGTCCAGCCAGCAGTTGTTTTTTTTTTTTTTTTTGTATGTTTGAAGATATATGAAGCTTTCTCTTGAGCTTCTTTCTCATTACCAAAACACATACACACACACACACACACAGACACAAAGGGCCTGGACCTTTCTTCCACTCAGCGGAGATTCTCGGCACTCCTAAACTGTTCCTCTTGGGTTGGGTTCCCACATCTGCCACTGCACCAATGCCATCAGGGTAGCTTCCTCTTGGGCCCTTCTTTCTCCCCTGCCCCATAGCCCCTGAGGTTGTATATTGCTGAGAGATGATGTTGTTTGAAGGAGAGAAGTGGGGGAGGGCAAAGAAGGGAAGAAACGCAATGACCCAAAGCATGTGAAACTGCTAGGGACGAAGGGTAAGAAAGACCATTCCAGGATTCCACAATGAAGTAGGAGAGGGGTGCCAACCTCAGTTTTAGTAGGGAGGCTTCTCAGACTGCCCTGTTCTCAACAGTGGGGAAAAAGTCTTCTGAGAAAGAATATAATAAGCACAGGAATGGTGGGAAGGCAGAAAATCGAAGTAAGCAGGAGCACTGGCCAGCCATGCCCACCATGCTCTGTAAAATGCTATCCCAGGCACAGAGCTCTGAGCTCAGCACACAGATGTCACTCCATACAGTTTGCTGGCTGACTGAAGAAATGAATTTCAGGGGCAAGGACTCCTTTGCGCCTTCCCAAATGTATTCATTTATTCAATTTAATAAATATTTGTTAGTCTCAATTTATGCAAGGCATTCTTGGGGATACAGTATTAAATAAAACAGACAAAAATCCCTACCCTTGTGAAAGTCACATTTCAATGCTGGTGAAACACAATACATATATAAACAAGTAGATATGTTATATGTCAATGGTTGATGGAGCAGTGCAGAAAAATCAAACAGGATAAGGTGGATAGTGAATATCAGGGGAAAGGGAAGTATTATTTTATATAAGATGGTCAGGGAAGATGTCACCATTTACATGACATTTGAGCAGAGAATTGAAATAAGTTCAGGGGGCTAACTATGCAGGTATCTAGGGAAACTGTTTTCTAGTCAGAGAGGGGACAGCAGGTACAAAGTCCCTGAGGCAAAAGCATGCTTGTTGTGTTCTAGGAAAAGCAAGGAAGACAGCATGTCTATAGCAGTGGGAGGTGGAGAGATAATAAACAGTAGGTGAAGTTAGAGGGGACCAAATCATGTATTTTCCATCCAGAGGTTCCCAACCTTGGCTGCACATTAGATTTATTCTAAGGAGCTTTTAAAAAATACCAATGACTGGGTCCCAGCCTAGAGTGATTAAATCAGAATCTCTGGAGGTAGACTTGAGAATCTGATGTTTGCAAGTTTCCTAGGCGAGTCAAGGCTGAGGAAGACCGCTGCAGGCCATTGTAAGAGCCAGGCGTTGATCTCATCCAACCTTTCCCTTAGCTCTTCTAGAGACAGCCAGCATTCTCTTATGGCAGAAATACAGCCTTTCACCCTCACAGAAAGACACAGGACAACAAATTCAATAAATTAATTCACTGGCATGGATGATTTTCTCAGACTAATTGTTTCCAGTTTGATAGGAGACAATTAAAGGCTGGAAGGCACTGGATGCCTGATGATGAAGTGGACTTTCAAACTGGGGCACTACTGAAACGATGGGATGGCCAGAGACACAGGAGATCAGTTGGAGCAAGCTCAATAACAAAGTGGTTCAACGAGGACTTGGAATTCCATGGAGCTGGAGCTGAAGTTTAGCCCAATTGTTTACTAGTTGAGTGAATGTGGATGATTGGATGATCATTTCTCATCTCTGAGCCTCAGGTTCCCCATCCATAAAATGGGATATAGTATGATCTATAAAGTGGGATATAGTATGATCTACTTCACTGGGTTATTAGAAGGATGAATTGAGATCATTTATTTCAGGTGCCTAGAACAATGCCCAGATTAGTACATTTGGTGGAACTGAGAAATGGCATAACACCAAATTTAATACATGTCAGATGTTACTATGATTATCATTCAATATCATAGTTTTGTCATGGCCCAATTTATCCTCACCTGTGCCTCAACAAATTGAACTGTTAACAAAGGAATCTCTGGTCCTGAGTAATGGCTGAGCACCACTGAGCATTTCCATTCCAGTTGGCTTCCTGGGTTTGCTAGCTGTATCACTAGTTATCTTAAATAAATGAAGTTTTAACATTTCTCCAGTGATTTTTTTATCTCACCTTTGAAGATACTATTTTATGTGATTAAATAAAGAACTTGAGAAGAACAGGTTTCATTAAACATAAAATCAATGTAGATGCAAATTTTCTGGATGGGCAATACTTATGTTCACAGGAAATGCTTTAAAATATGCAGAAGATAATTAAACGGCAATGGACAAAGTGAAAAACTTAGACTTTTTTTTTTTTTGGAAGTATCTGGATGTTCCTTAGTCACTTAAAGGAGAACTAAAAAATAGCAGTGAGTTCCACATAATCCAACCTGTGAGATTAAGGCTCTTTGTGGGGAAGGACAAAGATCTGTAAATTTACAGTTTCCTTCCAAAGCCAACGTCGAATTTTGAAACATATCAAAGCTCTTCTTCAAGACAAATAATCTATGGTACATCTTTCTTATGGGATGGACTTATGAAAAATGGTTGCTGTCAACATCTAGTCACTTTAGCTCTCAAAATGGTTCATTTTAAGAGAAAGTTTTAGAATCTCATACTTATTCCTGTGGAAGGACAGCATTGTGGCTTGGACTTTATAAGGTCTTTATTCAACTAAATAGGTAAAGAAACCTCCATGACAGGAATCTGAAACATTGTCCCTGGTGCTCATAAATACTCCACTGTATTGTCTGAAATGACTTATCTCAGTCCTGACTGTGGGCTCAGATTTACTGTACAGTTCATCAACTTCTCAGCATGATGGATAATGAATGTTTCATTTACATCGCTAATTGCCAAGCCATGGTTCCTGCAACCTTTAACCCGTATGCTTTATCCCATTATCACCATATGTCAATATAATTGCATTTAACATTCCAAATGATAAACTTTCTTCTATACAGAGAAATATTTTTCACAAAGAAATCGTGTAAGGGCTGCTGGTAAAATACAAGTCTATTACAGGAAATGACAAGGATTAAACTACAAATATAGGAAGATTCTCGTAACTAGTAAAATCCATCGTCAGACAAGGACCCTTGATTTCATATGTAGGAAAAATACTGGTATTTTCTTAAGGATTTGTCTTTGTTGCCTTTTAATTGAACAAATGCATAAAAAGAGATTCCTAAAGTAGTGCAACTAAACTTTCAGGCCTATGTAAGATCCAAGAAGTACATATTTTTTAAAACTGGTTAGCGATAGCTACATGACCCAATTATATTTTCTATATTTATTTGATTATCAGCCAGTAAACTCATAATGAAGCAGCTGCGCACTCCCCCAACAATTGAGAATTGAACAAATTTCCAGAGGGAAGTGAAAAATATCAAAAATTAAAATCCTAAACTTGAAGACAAGTTGAGAGATCATTTAGTCTGGCCACCTGTATCCAAGATTCATTTGAAACCAAGCAGCGGCCAGGCGCAGTGGCTCACACCTGTAATCCCAGCACTTTGGGAGGCCGAGGCGGGCGGATCACGAGGCCAGGAGATCAAGACCATCCTGGCTAACACAGTGAAACCCCGTTTCTAATTTAAAAAAATACAAAAAATTAGCCAGGCGTGGTGGCGGGTGCCTGTAGTCCCAGCTACTCGGGAGGCTGAGGCAGGAGAATGGCGTGAACCCGGGAGGCAGAGCTTGCAGTGAGCTGAGATCGCCCCACTGCACTCCAGCCTGGGCGACAGAGCAAGACTCCGTCTCAAAAACAAACAAACAAACAAACAAAAACAAGCAGCAGGAGGGTTTTGTTTTTGTTTTTGTTTTCAGATGTGGTAGTTGTTTCCCACAAAGACAGCTACTGAGAACCAATGAGGAGCCAGCTCCTCCATCGTATCGGGAGATGCCCAGGTGGGGATCTGCCCAGGACCACACAGGCTACGCTGCAAGCTAGGGTGTGCCTGCAACCCTCACCCCCGTGTGTTTCCCATCTGAGAAAGTGGTCTAGGACATCCACCAAGTTTTTATGCTACGTACCTGAGAATAATCCACGACATTTTTTCCTCCCTAGTCCCCAGAGCCAGTCCATCAACACATCCTATTGGTTATTACTTAAATAAATTAGATATATTAAATATCTATAAAAATGTATCTTGAATTTTTCTACTACATTTTGACTGCCCCCATCCTACTTCAAACCATGGTCACCTCTCCCATGGTCTATGAAGGCAGCCTCTAACCCATCTCTTTATTTGTATTGTTACCTGCTTTCCATTAACTCTTTGCCACATCCCTATCCTTTTTATAATCCTCCAGTGGCTTCCCTTGCTTAAAATAAAGTCTGAAGTGTTCACTCTGGCCTGGGAGGGCTTGCAGGATCTGATCCCACCACTTCTCCAGCCATGCCACTCCCTCCCCTATACTCACTATGACACATGCAGTTTCTAATGAATTTTCTTTCAGTTTCCTGAATGTGCCGACCTATTTCCCACTTCAGAGCCTTTGCACTGCTGTTCCCTTTGCCTGGAATGCTCTCACCCCTAGTCCTTTCCTGGCCTATATTGTATATGCTTGGTTTATAAACTTAAAAATTACTTTCTTTGGAGGCCTTACACACCTCCCTATCTAATGTAAAATAGGTTATATACATTTTCTTATAACAGCATCCAATAATTTTCTTCATAGCACTTACATTAGTTTGAAATCTACATTTATATGTATGATTACTTGTTTAATGTCTTGCTTCCTGACTAAACTGAAAGCTCCAAGAGGATAAGAATTATGTGTATTTTAGTTCCTTATGTTCCTCGTACCTAGCACATAGCATATAGTGTTGGTGAATGAGTTAACGGTGAATGTCTTGGTATTTCACCTTTCATCCTACTGGACTCTAATTTCCTATAACCAACGTGTACAGCAAAATGAATGGAGATGTTGGAGTCAGAATACAGGTAGGCAAGGTAATCAGAGACATAGAAAGCATTGGGAAAGCCTGGCCGGGCGTGGTGGCTCACGCCTGTAATCCCGGCACTTTGGGAGGCCGAAGCAGGTGGATCATGAGGTCAGGAGATTGAGACCATCCTGGCTAACACGGTGAAACCCCATCTCTACTAAAAATACAAAAAATTAGCCCAGCGTGGTGGTGGGCACCTGTAGTCCCAGCTACTGGGGAGGCTGAGGCAGGAGAATGGCGTGAACCCGGGAGGTGGAGCTTGCAGTGAGCCGAGATGGTGCCACTGCACTCCAGCCTGGGTGACAGAGCGAGACTCCATCTCAAAAAAAGAAAAAAAAGAAAGCACTGGGAAAGCCTAAATGGTCTACAGGCCACTTGGAAGAGAAGTGACACAACTCTCAGAAAGGGAAAGAATGAATGAATGAAAGAATGTGCTTTCTGGGGAGGAACAGTCAGCATTTTTGATAATTTCTGAGAGGCAGGTCAGTGGAGTAGTTAAGACCATGAACGCTAGGGCCAGATTCTGCTTCTTCATATTTTTACAGCCTTGGGAAAGTTATTCTCTCTGTGCCACACTTTGTTTATCTGAAACATGAAGACAACTACAGCATCTTCTTTACAGAGTTCTTCTAAAAATTAAATGAGTTAATTTTTGTAAAATCCTTCAAAGAGTCCCAGCCATATGTTAAGTTCCATGTAAATACTTTTCTAATAAAAATAAAATTTTGGAGTTATAAGCACAGAGTTTCTTGGATACTACTGTTTTATGTCCTAAGGAATTATAACACATATACTTAGTGTTTCAATGAACACCAAGATCGATAAGTGAAGAGCTAGTCCGCTGTGAGTCTCCTCAGTGACACAGGGCTGGATCACCATCGACGGCACTTTCTGAGTAGTCAGTGCAGCAAAGAAAGACTACAGACATCTCAATGGCAGGGGTGAGTTACATGGTAGAACGAAGAATAGACCAGAAGCCAGAAGTGCTGGCCTTTAACCATATACCTGCTATTTGCTAGCTGTGTACCCTCTGCAAATGTCCTGGGTCTTAGATTGGTGTCTATGAATTAGACAATCTTTAAGATCTCTTCTAGCCTCCCCCACGTTACGTGTCATTTTCCTTAGGTTTCTTTTAAAGTGCCCAAAACAGTCCACATAGTAGTTATTGTGGTGATTAAACAGAAAGGCACTGAACCACAAAGCAGACACTTGATTAACATCAGTTGTATCTGACTATGCCTTTTTTTGTTTGTTTGTTTTTTGGAAACAGAGTTTCACTCTGTCACCCAGGTTCAAGTGCAATGGCACAATTACAGCTCACTGCAACCTCCGCCTCCCATGTTCAAGCAATTCTCCTGCCTCAGCCTCCCGAGTAGCTGGGATTACAGGCATGCACCAGCACGCCCAGCTAATTTTTGTATTTTTAGTAGAGATGGGGTTTCACCATATTGGCCAGGCTGGTCTTGAACTCCTGACCTCAGGTGACCCACCTGCCTCGACCTCCCAAAGTGCTGGGATTACAGGTGTGAGCCACTGCTCCCCAAGAAGTCATATGACCTGTGGGATCTCTAGAGGGGACCTCAAGAGAATGGTGTGTGTCAGGCATTGCACTAGTGACTTTATGTAGATTGCTTCATTTGTTCCTGCCAACAGCCCACTGAAATAAGTATTATTAAAATTCTGTGCCCAGTGAAGAAACAGAGAGGGTGTTTGTGATGCTCGGAAACCAATAATATTGTGTGTAGCTCTCAACTCAAGTTCAGGGTATGCTGACACCTTGCCATTTGTCTCCTCACATGGTCGTATGTATTTCCAGGTGAGAAATAAGAAAGGCTGCTGACTTTACCATCTGAGGCCACACATCTGCTGAAATGGAGATAATTAACATCACTAGAAACAGCAAGACGACAATATAATGTCTAAGTAGTGACATGTTTTTGCACATTTCCAGCCCCTTTAAATATCCACACACACAGGAAGCACAAAAGGAAGCACAGAGGTAAGTGCTTTATAAAGCACTCAATTTCTACTCAGAAATTTTTGATGGCCTTAAGTTCCTCTACTCGCTTCTATCCTTCCTACTCACTGTCCTCCCGGAATCCACTACCGATTTTCTATTTCTTGCCTCGTATTGTCTGACTGGCTCACTTGGATTTATCCTCACGGAGTCTGGATTTTCTACCCGGGCTCACCCCCGTCCCTCCATATTTGTCCTCCACTTTCACAGATCCCTGGGAGAAATGCCCGGCTGCCATCTTGGGTCATCGATGAGCCTCGCCCTGTGCCTGGTCCCGCTTGTGATGGAAGGACATTAGAAAATGAATTGATGTGTTCCTTAAAGGATGGGCAGGAAAACAGATCGTGTTGTGGATATTTATTTGAACGGGATCACGGACTTGAAATGAAGTCACAAAGTGAGCATTACCAATGAGAGGAAAACAGACGAGAAAATCTTGATGGCTTCACAAGACATGCAACAAACAAAATGGAATACTGTGATGACATGAGGCAGCCAAGCTGGGGAGGAGATAACCACGGGGCAGAGGGTCAGGATTCTGGCCCTGCTGCCTAAACTGTGCGTTCATAACCAAATCATTTCATATTTCTAACCCTCAAAACAAAGCTGTTGTAACATCTGATCTCTACGGTTCCTTCTGGGCCCAACATTCTCCATATATCCAGCCACACTCATTTTTAATATTTAGTTCCCAGATCCGTACTGTGACCTTTCTACACTGTAGAATAACATTTCCCATTTTGTTCAAAGACCCTTCGTGTTGCTGCCTAATATTTAGCTGACTGTTTTTCCTAAGGAGTGTTCTGGCCCAGGGGATCTGTGAACAGGCTGGGAAGCGTCTTAAGATCTTTCCAGGGTTATACTTACTAGCACATAGCATGATGATTACGGAGTGAATTATCTAATCAACATCATCCTCAGTGTCTTTGCCCATACTGAAATTCATTTCCCACTTTTGTGCCCATTCTCAAGACCTCAAAATGTCATTCCATTAATATCACAGGATTAACCTTTTTTTTTTCTAACCTGGAAGAATTCAATGTTACATGAAGCTATGGGAATTTAATTACATATTTTGTTTTCCAGTGCAAAGATGACTAAGTCCTTTATCCCTCCCCTTTGTTTGATTTCTTTTTTCCAGTATAAAGTTAAAATGCTTAGCCTTGTACTGAGGCTGTATACAGCCACAGCCTCTCCCCATCCCTCCAGCCTTATCTGTCATCTCAATCATCCCCTCCCATGCACCTAAACAAAATCTAACTTGTAATTCCTTGAACATGTCAGGCATACATTATTCCTTCTGCCTGAGAAGCTCTTCCTTGTCTCTTAAATCTAGAATGATGTAAAGTTTTGAATAAGTTGACTATCTGACTTCATGCAATGAAGGGACACATATGAGATTCATCATCACATGAGACAGCAAATACTAAAAGTGTAATTTCATTATAAGAGTTTAGATAAATATATGAAATGCAAGATCCACAGAGGGAATGTTTATGGGGCACGTTTGTAAGCCTGGGATGTGAAGCAAAGGCAGGGAACCTCATAGTATCTTATATAATATACTTCATTTCTCTATCTGTATCACAATATCCAACAAGCTTTTCACAGAATTCATGCAGTGCAAATCCCCAGAGGTAACCTTTATCCATTTCATGGTGAGTGCGCTTTAGAATTTTGGCAAATCATACTGGTCACTTATCTCAACTTTGAGATGTGTTTGTCCTCGTAGTTAATTGAAAGAAATAGGGCACTCTTGTGAGCCACTTTAGGGTTCACTCCTGGCAATAAAGCATTTACAAAGAGCTACTCAGGACCAGTTGTTAAGAGCTCTGTGTGTGTGTGTGTGTGTGTGTGTGTGTGTGTGAGTGTACATGCCAAAGTGTGCCTCTCTCTCTTTGACCCATTATTTCAGACTTAAAAACAAGCATGTTTTCAAATGGCGCTATGAGCTGCCAATGATGTATTACCACCATATCTCATTATTCTCCAGTAAATGTGATAATAATGTGATCTGTTAACATAAAAAAAGTTTGACTTCACAAAAGCAGCTGGAAATGGACAACCACAATATGCATAAATCTAACTCCTACCATCAGCTACACACTGCTTGACATATATTGTTAGAAGCACCTCACATTTGTGGTTCTCTTAAGCAAAATACTTGCATTAGGTCTCAGCTGGGGCTGTGCATCAGGCGGTTTGAGAAATATTCAATTCCCAGCAGAAGCCAGAATTTGAATTCCCTCATCTTTTAGGAATCATTTACCAGGTTTGGAGAGGATTCAGATAGCTCAGGTGCTTTCACTAATGTCTCTGAACTTCTGTCCCTCTTTGTTCATGGATAGTCCAATAAATAATGTTATCTTTGAACTGATGCTCATAGGAGAGAATATAAGAACTCTGAGTGATATCAACATTAGGGATTCAAAGAAATATTAGATTTAAGCTCACACTGGTCAAAAGGAACCAGGATACAAAGAACTTTGAGCTGTCATCGTCCCCATCTCTGTGAGCCACAACCAACAGCAGGACCCAACGCATGTCTGAGATCCTTAAATCAAGGAAACCAGTGTCATGAGTTGAATTCTCCTATTATGGATACTAGCTTCTGGCCATCTCTGGCTCTCCTCTTGACACATATTAGCTTCCAGCCTTTGCTTCCACGACTTTTATCTTTTCTCCAACACATCGCTTACCAATCCTCTCTCTGCTCTGTTGCTTTGGACTTCCCCACAAGAATTTCAATGGCTCTCAAGTCTTTTCTTCCATCCCCACCACTAACCTGAATGCCTAGACCCTTATTTTTATTAATTTCCAATAGATGCTGCCTATGGGCTATATTGCCTTAGATGAACATTAGATATGTAAAGCTCAAAAGGTTCAAAATCAAACTCATTATCTTCTCTTTCTTTCACCTCCTTGCTCCTCTCCCTATATTACTGATTGCACTTAACAGCATGGTCCCCAATGTAGCCATACAAATGAGAAACCCAGTGGCTCCTTGTGGTACATGCGTGCAAGACTGCTGAAGCCAGAAGGATGACTGATTACGCCTCATGGGTGGAGGGGACCGCTCCTGGGCCTTCGTGACGGTCAGGAGCAAGACCTGAGATGCTCCCTGCCTTCAGTGTCTTCTGCACCTCCCCTTTCTAATGAAGATCCATAGAATTTGCTACATTTGAGAATTCCAATTAGGAACTCACACTTTTTATCTGCCCTATCAATTTTTTAAACTTGCTGAAAATTAAGTTTTTTCAAAATCTGTCATTGTAAATTACTTTTTCTTACAGTGTCTTGGCATACTATATCAACTTTGATTCTTTGTTACAACTTTTCTTACTCTTTTATCACCAAAGTGGCTTTTATTCTCTTTATTATTATTATTTTCTTTTACTACTATATTACATTGTTATACTTATTATTTTGTTCTCTGTAGTATCAATTTATTTGATTTAGTTTCAATTTATTTTTATTGCTGACTTTTAAAAAAAGTGATTCGGGGGGTGGGAGAAAAGGGGAGGGAGAGCATTAGGACAAATACCTAACGCATGTGGGAGTTAAAACCTAGATGATGGGTTGATAGGTGCAGCAAACCACTATGACACACGTATACCTGTGTAACAAACCTACACATTCTGCACATGTATCCCAGAACGTAAAGTAAAATTTAAAAAAAAGTGAGCCTTTGCCATGTTTGTTAGCCTTTTTCTACATACAGTAGTTCACTTTTCCACTTATACATTTATTTTTTTTAAGGTAGAAAATTGCACACATCACACACGCTCATCCCTTTGTCTCCATAGCCAAAGACACTGCTTTGCTCCAGTCCTGCAGCAGCTTCAACCTGGCCTGTTAATAGCAATGGCCTCCACGATGCTTTCATGGTCACTAGACAGTCCTCTCCAATCCCGCCTCGCACTGCCCACAGGAGAAAGCCCCGTCTAGTTACACAGTGCCGAAGGCCTTAGAGCCCAGCTCCTCCCGACTTCCTCTCCTGTGACCGCAGCTTCCGGCCCTGTCTGTGCTGCCGCAGCTTCCCACATCTCCATGGTCACCAAGCGTTCCTTCCCACACATGGCCTCAGAACATTCCCTGTCTAGGATGCCTTTTCCCCCTTTCTTCCACCTAGCTTCTCCATCCTTTAAGATTCTGCTCAAGAGTCCCTGACTTCTGAAGCCATCACCAGCAACTAAAGTTCTTTGTGCCCTCACCTGGTTTTCTAATATTTGTCAATAGACTATGAGAGCCTTATAACTCACAGGACCTATTTCTTTGAAAGATTTGTGTCTCCTAAAGACATGGCATTTCCTAGGTAATAATTTCCCTAGTTTTACTGAAGACATAAGAGTCAAAACACCATCAAGCAACCATCAGATGTTAACTCACCAAACAGATATATTCTAGTCGAAAGAAACATCTCTTACCATGGCTAGAGTTACCACAAGTAAATTATTGTGAATTCAGTTGATAGTTATTATATATACTGGACATTAAACTCACAAACCACTACTTTCCTCTTTGTAAACTTCTTAAGGTGCACTGTAGCACAGTGGTCCCAGGCATGCATTTGGAGCCAGAGTTCCTGGATTGAAAGGCGTCTCTATTCACTAGCCATGTGCCCTTGGGGAAAAGCTCAATCCTGCTCATCTGTAAAATGGGGGTGTTGACAACAATGACAGTGTGTGGCAAGTATTGAATAAATGCACAAAGAGCACTTAAAGCAGTGCTTGACACAACTTAAACATTTGAAATTTGTTCATTATCATCACTATTCCAATTTGACAATGAAGACAACCTGAGTGGGGCCACATCTGGTGACTGGAGATGGCAGAGATCACAAATCTTATAAGAAGAAGAGAGAGAGACTCATATTTGCAAGTAGAGAGAAACTAATTAATTCTTGACACGTGGTTGGCACTCAAAACAGGTCTGGTTCGTGGAATTAAATGAGTCAGGTCCCAATCTGTGTCTCTGTTTTATTAATGTGAATCTCAGGAAAGGGTATGTATATAAGCTTCAAGATGGAGTTAAGGTAGCTCTATCCTGGCTATGCCTTGTTAGGAAGAGCAAGTATCATACAAACTCTCAAGGATCCTTCTCTCCCAGGGAAGACTCGAGGGAGGGCCTAGTAGGAGCTTGAGGTATTTCCTCATAATTTTCTTCAGCCTCCACCCTCATATTTTCAGATGGACAATAGATATGTTTACATTTTTGTGAAAAGTACTTTGCATGCACAGCTTCAAGACGAGCCCCTTCAAGTATTTATATTGCCATCTTGAGCCAATATAAAAATCAAGAAACTTCACCTTCCAGATAATTCCTCCTGCTTTGGTAGTGTTTTACCTGTTATGATGGGCTTCATATCCACTGACCTTTCAAACATCATGACTCTTTGATGTAACCATAGCAATCACTATTATTCCCATTTTACAAAAGAAGAAATGGGGCTTGAAGAGGTTTTGACTTGCTGAAGTTTATGGCACTAGTAGATCATGGAGCCAAGACTCGACTCCCAGACTGTAAATCTCTCATCCAGTGGTCTTCTCACTGTATCCAGCAATCACACCTTCTTTCCAAATAAAAGCTTTTACTCTAGGGGGCTCCAATGTGGAGGCCTCTCCTCTGCAAATAGCACTTGGTGGATCAGCAGCAATATTCAAAACAGAGACGACTACTGGCACATGCAGCTTCCCTAGAAGGCCCTCCATTAGGAGTCGACCAAGGAGCAAGGTAGGAACTCTTCAATTAGATACCACCAAGCATCCCCGCAAGGTTTCCCCACACGCTTATGGCTGGGAGACAGGGCTATGGTCAGCAAGGAGAGTTTTCTGCTTCACCATTGATTAACATTCTCCTGCCTGGGCCTCTCCTCTCTCCTCTCACATCCACAAAGTCCTGGGTGATTGACAACCAGGAATTATTGTCTACGAATCTTCATTAACATCTCGTTGGTCCCTAATGATGCATCAGATATGGAGGGGCTGGGCAGGGGATTCTTCTTAGAGGA
The DNA here is from genome assembly GCF_029281585.2 of Gorilla gorilla gorilla. Classification (NCBI taxonomy): domain Eukaryota; kingdom Metazoa; phylum Chordata; class Mammalia; order Primates; family Hominidae; genus Gorilla; species Gorilla gorilla. The sequence continues at coordinate 72,997,056 of NC_073237.2, forward strand.
GCTCATGGCCCTGGTTCTAAGAATGATGCAGCAAGATCCTCAGATAAATGTGCAACCCCCTCTTTATCATGAACAAGGGTCAAAAAGCAAAGGTAGTAGGGGTGGGGCCACTTCTAAGTTAATTAAGCCTTGGGAAGTTGCAACATGAATTTCCAGATGGGCCAATAAAATGCAGGAACTGATAAGGAGTCCTTGTTCCAAGGGTTTGAACACTCTTTTTCTCCATGAAGCTTCCTCTGAACCCTCCAGGCTGACTTTGTTCACACTCCAAGTAAGCATGCAGGTTTACTAGAAGGCGGTTTTCCAAAAGCTAGGCTACCTTCTGAGAGCAGCTTGAGGAAAGAGGCCATGTCTTTGTGTCCCAACAATTCCCATGCTAGCACATGGCCCAGTTTGTTGCAATAATGAATTAATCAATAGATTATTTAGTGATATGTCAATTATAGAAAACTACAGCACTTCTAGCCACAGTGACCTATAGTTAACTAGTTAATGGGGAATTTTCATGCCAGTAAAACATCAGAACATATAATCAGTCACTTCTGACATCTGTATTCTCAAATCTAAGAAGCAGGCCACAATAAAACTGCTACTCTCCCTCTCTCTAGGTACCATTTGATGTAGTTGCCATTTGTTTTGTACCCACCAGCAGTAACCCACTTCCCACCCTGACTCCCAAGAAAGCTGCATTTAATTAAATTAGGATCGGTGCAGGAAAAGCAAAGGAAAAAAGTCCACAATAGATCTTATAAAAATAAGAAGGAGAAAGGTTGTGCTTTCTCATATTCACTGGATGTGGATGTGTGTTTGCCATAAATGAGACCTGCTGTGAGAATGATGCTGGGTTTCCCATCTGGCAAATATCAGATTGAGACACACAACAAGAAATGATGTTTTATTCTTGAATTAATTCCATTCAGTTTATTTGGAGTGTCATCATATTCAATAAGCACTCAAGAAACAACATGATTAGAAATCCAATGAGGCTTCCAAATACAACGGAAGACGGTTAATGACCAAACTTTTTGAAGTCAAGAAAAGCACATTTTACTACTATTTGGAATTCAAGTTTAAAACTGATTCTTTTAGATAAATACTGCGTGATCTCACTTATATGTGAAATCTAAAATAGTCAAACTCATAACAGCAGAGAGCAGAACAGTGACTGCCAGAGGTTGAGTTAATTGCGGTTAATGGGGAGATGTTGGTCAAAGGGCACAAACTTTCAGCTATGTGATGAGTAAGTTCTGTGGACCTAATGCACAGAATGGTGACTACATACTGTAATATACTGTATTAATACTACTGTACCATATACTGTACCAATTATTATTGGTACAATAATACTGTATCAATTATTATTGGTACAATAATACTGTACCAATAATACTGACTTCCTGAGTTTTATCTCATCAAAGGAAGACCATGGGGCATCCACTGATCATGGCTGAGGTGATACAACTGCATAGCAGAGAAAGGACTCAAGGAATACAATGGATTTGGAAGAATACATAAAGAGCCAGACTACCCTGTCCCCCGACTAGATTCAGAAGCACCTGACTAAGGGAGGGGGAAAGAATCCGAAAGGAAAGCAAGAAAGCTGAGAGGCTGGTGAGGCCTTGGGAGAGATGCCGGCAGGACCTGAGAAAGGGCAGGGGCTGGGGAGAAGGAGGGAGGGAAGGGAACACCTCAGACAGATTTGAGCATGCAGGGGCAGAACTGACCTGTACCCACTTTCCCAAGGAGGGTCTGAGAAAGTAGACAACATCAGTGTTTCCTGTGCCTTTGTGCGAGGCCAGGGTGGGAGCAGTGTATAAGTGGGGTACTGATATGGTTTGGCTGTATCCCCACCCAAATCTCATTTTGAATTATAGCTGCTATAATTCCCATGTGTGGTGGGAGGGGCCTGGTGGGAGGTAATTGAATCATGGGGGTGGCTCTTTCCCATGCTGTTCTCATGATAGTAAATAAGTCTCTGATGGTTTTATAAAGGGGAGTTCCCTGCACATGCCCTCTTGCCTGTCACCATGTAAGACGTGACTATGCTCCTCCTTCACCTTCCACCATGATTGTGAGGCCTCCCCAGCCATGCGGAACTGTGAGTCCATTAAACCTCTTTCTTTTATAAACTACCCAGTCTCGGGTATGTCCTTATTAGCAGCGTGAGAATGGACTAATACAGGTACTGAGGCAGGTTAGGACTAAAGTCTCACAGAGGACAGAACGAGAGGAATGAGAGGGCTGCAGGATGCTTCTCCACATGCCCCCCAGGTGATATTGTTAGGCAGAGAGAAATAGGCCGGGTCATCAGGATGCAACACTCTCATCTGCATTATTCAAAAAATAAATAATTCTATCAGCAAAACTAACATATTATGGTTTTAATGTACATTTTGTCCACTACTTAAAGATAAATATTTTTTCATAGATTTATTAGCTATTTAAGTCTTTTGTTCTTTTTTAAATGAAAGATTTAGCTATGTTCTTATTTGTAAAGATTCTTCATAAAGATGTTAATATTTGCCAATAATAACAAATATTTTCTCAACTTTATTTTTATTTTGGTCCTTTAATGTAAACATATTTGTTTCTCTAGATTCAGGCAATATTATGCTAGCTATCTAGCAAATGCTAGTACAGTATTCATGATATATATGCTAGCTAAGGTACTTCATTTTAATTACATTTTCTCTAATGTCCTTGGTGTCCCTGAAAGGGGGGGCTTACTAGTCCATTTTACTGGCAACGAAACTGATGCTGAGGGCTAAAGAATTTGTCCAAAGTTAAAGTGCCAGTATAAGGAATCCAAATCCAAGTCTATTATGCCATGTGGGGTTTGGTACATCTTCTGCAATTATAATATACAGGCAAAGCAGAGTGCAGAAGGAGCTTCCTGACTGTGGCTTCTTATACTGGAGGAAGTGGCAAATTAGTAGAATAAAGGGACACCGTTTCAAACACTAAGAGATATGTACACAAAGATTTAAGTAAATAATGTAAATAATTCTGCACATAGCAAACAATGAACAATAAATAATAATGAATAATAAACATGATCGTTATTAACCCAAGAGGAGGTTTACAAGCAAAAGTTGTAAATGTGTTCTGTAAAGGGGTGGAGGATTGACGAACATTTGCCTCAATGATTAACAGAATGAAATCGATGTTAGTGAAGGAAGTTAATGAATGAAGCTAAGCTAAGGTCCATTATGGCTATCTAGGGGCCATCTCATTAGAGCCACTGATGGCAACAGATACTGTACTGAGAGACCCTGCAGCTGGCTCAGAAGGGTGACTCTCTTACCTTCCACCAGGTTCCATTCAAACCAGAAATAACTGTGAAAGGAGCAGGAACTCTGGGCATCATTTGCTCAACCACATATCACCAGTTTGAATTGGCTTAGACTTAGAATCATAGAAGTTTTTACTCAAGAGGTCACACACATCTAATTTTCAGCCCTGTTCCTACACCCTGCCCATTATTGTTCCTGAAAAAAGGAAAAAGAAAAAAAAAGGCTCAGAGAGGTTACACAATTATCTTATGTTCACCCAGCTAGTTCATTACAAATCTAGGTCTAGAATCCCAGTCTTTTAATTCCCATTTCATAGTTCTTTGTTCCATACAACATGGTCTATAGCATTTCAGCAAATCTGATATTTCTTCCGGCCTGCTTTTCAAAAAGGTGTGGGCTATAAAGACATTATGAACTTACCCAGTAAGGGCTTGGGCAACCACAGATATCCCTTTGTTTCTTAACAATGCTTTGCTTTGTCTGAAGCCAAGCAGGTTTTTTTTATTGTTTTAATAAGGCCTACTTTAATAAGCCTAGTTACTATTTATTGAGCACTTAATATATACCAGGAACTACTGAGAATTTTACCTACACTAACTCTTAAAAACAATCCTATGAACTAGGTTTTTAAGTATCTTTTTCACCAACGAGATACGGTGCTTCAGAGAAAATAAATAAATATGCTGATACGGCAAATGGCGGAACCAGGATTTCAGACTCAGGCCCTGGGGCTCAGCCTCAGGAGGTATCTGGAGGCAGTAAGGTGGTGGCAAAGAGCGCGGCCTCCGAGCGAGCGCGGTTGCTCACACCTCTAATCCCAGCACTTTGGGAGTCTGAGGCAGGGGGATCACGAGGTTAAGAGATCGAAGTCATCCTGGCCAACAGAGTGAAACCCTGTCTCTACTAAAAATACAAAAATTAGCTGGGCGTAGTGGCCGGCGCCTGTAGTCCCAGCTACTCGGGAGGCTGAGGCAAGAGAATCGCTTGAATCTCGGAGGCAGAGGTTGCAGTGAGCCCAGATCGCACCACTGCACTCCAGCCTGGCGACAAAGAGAGACTCTGTCTCAAAAAAAAAAAAAGAAAAGAAAAGAAAGAAAGAAAAAGAAAGAGTGCAGCACCTGGAAGGGGAATCCCTGGAAAGAAAGCTTAGTTTCTTCACCATTTAGTAGCTGTCTGACCTCGGGCAAAGTTACATACCTTCTCCAGGCCTCAGTCATCTGCTATATATGTATAATAGGATGCAAATACCAAGTAACTACCTCATGGAGTGGCCCTAAGAATTAAATAGGACAAATCACATTAAGTTTTAAGCAAAGTGTCCAGAACATACTCAGAATTTGATATGTATTACCAATTATTATAATTATTATTACTCAAATTATCAGTCTGTTGATCTAGACCTACTAGAAGGAAAAAATACCCTCCAATGCTCTTCTGCCTGCCACGAAGGAAGGCAAGAGAAGTTACTGGACTCCCACTGCTCTAACATATGGTCAGAGACAACAGAGAAGCCTTACCTGGGAATGGGGGCCTAATTGAATGACGCTGGCCAGGGTGACTGGGTTCCGGCTGTCGGATGCTGAGAGGAAGCTTTGGCCAATCTCCAGAATGAATATGCATGAACTATTACTCTAGCTAGGTCTCAGTATCATACCCTATCAGTATCTCGGGCACACATGTGTCCAAAGAGCAGATCTGCCTTCTTCTAGATAATGCTACCATCAGTAACACTGGGCTTCAAAGACATCACACCGTCAAAACACCATAACTATGGTCACCAAACTGCGGAGACCCAGACAAACATTGAGAGAAGTCAGGCACTAGACCCAGACCCCTGCCTTTGAGAGGGGTCTTATTTCTGATCCCTCCAATGTCATTCTGTGAATCCCATCTTAGCAGACCCCATTGGATCTTGAAACAGCCCCAGCCCAGAGACAGTTCACAATTCAACTTGTCTTGGTTTGTGATTCAACCTGATTTTGAGTTACTAATAGCCCCTGCAGGAGCATGTTCTCCCAAAAGTGATGTGATCATGTTATCTCTGCCTTATGGTTTCTTGTACACGAGCCTAAAAGGGGAAAGAGGGGGCACAGAAAGGGGCAGAGGAAGGAACGGGAGATAAATGCAAATATTTTGTTCACTGTAAAAATACAGAATTTTATTGACAGGATCCAAATACGGTGCTTTTAATGAATCATGTAGTCCACCTTCTATACCTGGTGGTTAGTACATCCCATTAATTCAAAGCCCCAGGTGTACATAAAAATCACACATAACTTTTTTAACAAATGACCAGAAACCATTTAATATTGAAGTACTTACTTCTGCCTGGACATTGACTTTTCATATTGAGAAAATTTCTGAGAGAATAAGACTCAAACAGATAAATATTGGGACTATAAGACTACCGTAAAACAACTGCAGAATCTGATAAATCAAGGGAACTAATTTACTGTTCCAATCACTCACTTCACAGGTGCCTCATTTCAAAGTTTAACCCAGGCTCTAATGTTTAAATCAAGTTTGTGTATAATTTGGGTAAATAAAATGCTTTTCTTTACAAAAGATATATGATCACTCATAAAATTTTGCCAGGTAAATTGATTAAGAACGCACAGCACTCTTCTATTAGCAACCTAAGATCCAAATCTTGCAGCTCCAAAGGAATTTTTTAAATAAGCAAGAAGAGGAACTGTAGAAGGGACCACGCAATGGACTGGTTCAATGACAATATCATTAAATGACAAGAGCTGATAAAATAAAGCCTCGCTACGATCATTACCCCAGGGCACAGGAGAAGCACACATGCTTCTCCTCCTGAGGCCCTCATGCCCCAGGAAGGATAGGCAAAGAAACATGCATGGTGAGAAAGCAGAAATCTGAGAGGATTCTGTAAAAGAACTTGAATCATCAAGATCCTCATTTTGGCATGGCCCCCACCACTTCTTCCCCTGATTGGTGTCACAAGTGTCTGGCATGCACTTTATGCTACTCACACAACCTGTTTTACTATAAAATGGGTAGACTGAAAGAATGCCTCCTTACAGCTGGCATTTATGCATTTCCTAATTGTGATAGTTAATTTTGTATGTGTCAACTTGACTGCCACATGGGATGTCCGGACATTTGGCCAAACATTACATTCTAGGTATGTCTCTGATGGTGTTTCTGGATGAGATTAACACTGGAATTAGCAGACTGGGTAAAGCTGACCACTTTCCCCTGTGTGGGTAGACCCCATCCAATCAACTGAAGACTCAAATAGAACAAGAAGGCTGAGGAAGAGGGAGCCCCTCCTGCAGAACTTCAGTCTTTTCTGGCCTTAGGATGCAAACTGAAACATTCATTCTTCTTGGATCTTGATCCTGCCAGCTTTCAGATAAAAACTAATATAGACGCTGTTGGCTCTGTCTCTCTGAAGAACCCTGACCAATACACCCATTTACTGAGATTGTTTCCAAAATGAAATCACACACTCACACATACACACACACACACACACACACACAAGCATTTAACAGTGTTACTACTGGGAGAGGAACTGGGGAGAAAAAAAGGGTTTACTTTACATTTTGATCACTGTGTACTGTTAAAATTTTCTAACTTTATATATGTATTATTTTTAGTTTAAAAATAGTAATAGGAATTATCAGGTCAGAAAGAATGTATTTCATTAGTTATAGTTTCTCTTTTACATTCTATATAATTGAAAAAATACATTTCTATAGGTATAAATATATAAAAATGCACAGAAAAAGAACTGAAAAGGGATATACCAAATTGGCAATTACTTCTGGTTTGAGATTGAGGTGATGATAGTCAAGGGTGAGTTCAGCTGTTTTTGTTTGTTTGTTTGGTTGGTTAGTTTTCTTTTCTTGGTAACATATGCATATTTTACCAGATAATATAATTATATGCTTATTTATTGTTATTCAAGAGAAAGAAAACTAGATAGTTATTATTTTAAAAATTGTTTCCCAAAAGTCTGAAAATTTAGAAGTTACATTCACCAAACCGTCTTTTTCCTTTGTTTAATAGTTCTACCATACAGTTTATATAGGTGAAATGTGGTTTTCTTTGCAAATGTCAAGGGTTTTTTAACTTGTCTTTTTCATAGATCTTGAACCACCCCCCACCCTGCCCCCCGCAACCAAGTACACAGGATCACAAGGGGCCTAGCCATTGCCCGCTAAAAAGCAGCAACAGTTCTGGTGCTATGTTTCTGGAATGGTAGAGAGGGGAAGGGGGTGATGTATCCATCCGGTGTTTTAAACAAAAGTCCTGATATATTCACAAACATACAGGCAGGGTCTGAAGGGGAGTAGGAATGGGTGCTGCCTGGCAACGACCCTCCTCCTTCCTAAGAGCAGACACTCTTTAGCTGCGCTTTTTGTTGTAGCTCACTTTTTTAGTTCAAATCTGGCCCTGTTTGTCTTTACAGATTTTACCCATGTGATAAACATATAGGATGAGAAGCACCATCAGAAGGGAATTCCTTTTCTCCCCTCTCCCATGATTAAAGCAACATGGAACTGAATTTCATGAATTTCAATATAACAACTCTATTTTTTAAATTTATTATTCTTAATTGTAGTTAAAAAAACAAAAAACATAAAATTTACCATCTTAACCATTTGTAGGTATATAGTTCAGAAGTATTAAGTATATTCACATTGCTGGGCCACCAATGTTTAGAATGTTTTCATCTTGTAAAATGAAACTCAATATCCATTAAATAACATCTGTCCATTTCTTTCTTCACCCAGCACCTGGCAACTACCATACTAGTTCCTGTCTTTATGAATTTGACTACTTTAGGTACCTCAATAACTGAAATCATACTGTATTTGCCTTTTTGTGTCTGGCTTACTTCACTTAGCCTCATGTCCTCAAGGTTCATCCATGTTCTAGCGCGTGTCAGAATTTCCTTCCTATTTAAGGCTCAGTACTCTCCCATGGGATGTTATACAACATTTTGTTTAACCGTTCATCTGTGAATGGACACTTGAGTTGCTTCCTTGGCTATTGTGTATAGTGCTGCTATGAACATGGATGAACAATCAAATATTTCTAAAGTCATTTTTGAAGTGATTGCCATGGAAAAAAAAATGCTAAAAATTAAACAGTGGCATATTCTCAGAGGCCTACACCAGAGCACCTTACATGACCACATAAACCACAAGCCTCCCCCATCTTCTCTATTATTAGAGCGTCCTTAAGCACACAACCAGGCTGCAGATCTAAGAGGAGAAGGGTCCTATACTAAACGGTGTGAGTTGGTCCAGAATCTCTTATTGGATTTGACTTCCATGACTCTTCTGCATCCTGGAAATAGTAAGATACCAAGGACCAAGATCAGGAGAGGAGGCTTTGAGGAAAAGGGACACAAGTTACTGCCCTGCCTACTGCTAACTTTGGAAAGGAACTTTTTGGAGAATTACACTTAAGCCAGTCCAGATCACCCTGGCAGGATTCTTATGTGGGACAATGTGATCAAAATTTAAGATCAGTGATTTTTGGCCAAACACGGTGGCTCACGCCTGTAATCCCAGCACTTTGGGAGGCCGAGGTGGGTGAATCGCCTGAGGTCAGGAGTTTGGGACCAGCCTGGCCAACATGGTGAAATCCCATCTCTACTAAAAATACAAAAATTAGTCGGGTGTGGTGGCACATGCCTGTAATCCCAGCTACTCCAAAGGCTGAGGCAGGAGAATCGCTTGAACCCAGGAGGTGGAGGTTGCAGTGAGCCAAAATGGCACCACTGTACTCCAGCCTGGAAAACAAGAGTGAAACTCTGTCTCAAAAAAAAAAAAAAAAAAAATCAGTGATTTTCCAATGAATGTACCATGTGCAATCCATAGGTGTACTGCCAAATCTTGATCAATATGTAAAATTTATTTTTGCCACACTGAGCATACACATTATTACTGCAGAGCCTTAATTTAATATTGAACAAGGAAGAATATGATGTTCAGGATGTGTGCATGGTGGGGGAAAGAGGCAGGATCATTTGTCCTAAGTTAAACATAAAAAGTGCCCTGTTACATCATGTTGGGTCCAGAGAAAGAGCATGTGGTTATCAGAACATGAAAGAACTTTGATCCGTGAGTATACTAAGCCTGGGTGGTCAGGGCAATAAAATTTCTGCTCCAACAAGAAGGCAAAGAAAAGAACTGCGTGATCACTGTAGATATCTTTATAGATACCATAAAACTCTGTTTTGTTTAGTAGCAATTGTATTGCAGTTAATACTGACTTGTTTGGTATGGTTTATAGTTTATTGATACTCAAATATGACAGGAACAAAATATTTTTTATTAGGAAGAGTTTAGTGACCACAGAAGAGGCTTAGACCACCTACCCATAGGTGATAGAAAAAGAGGCTGTGAGACCCACTGCTCAAATGCCTGTTTTCTAGAAATGTCCCCTAGTGGCCTATCTGGTCACTATCTGGAATGGGCAGCAGCAGTGGCCAAGAGACCAAAGACCCCAGATGAAAATCTCAGCCCTCTCTCTTTCTTTCTTTCTTTTTTTTAAATTATACTTTAAGTTCTAGGGTACATGTGCACAACGTGCAGGTTTGTTACATATGTATACATGTGCCATGTTGGTGTGCTGCACCCATTAACTCGTCATTTACATTAGGTATTTCTCCTAATGCTATCCCTCCCCCATACCCCCACCCCGCGACAGGCCCCGGTGTGTGATGTTCCCCTTCCTGTGTCCAAGTGTTCTCATTGTTCAGTTCCCACCTATGAGTGAGAACATGCGGTGTTTGGTTTTTTGTCCTTGCGATAGTTTGCTGAGAATGATGGTTTCCAGCTTCATCCACATCCCTACAAAGGACATGAACTCATCCTTTTTTAATCAGCCCTCTCGCTTTCTGTTAGAGACATGATTGAGAATTTATTTGGAAACAGCAAAGAAAAATGTAAATGAGGTTTTTAAAATTGTTATTTATGGGCAATAAAATAATAACAATTTGAAATTTAAAAGATCCAGATTAATTTTCCAACTCTTCTTTTTCACCTTTAATTGTCAGCCCAAAGTGCTGTTTGGTGTTTTGACAATAGATTGCTAACCTCTGTGAGGTTAAATAACTTTTGGATTTTTTGATTTTGTAATTTCCTTCAGAAAAGGAAGACATTGCGCCCTACTCCTCTGGATATAGAATTCACCTCTACAGCGAGCCTCACACCCCTGTTCACCTGGATGGATAGAGAAGCAAGGGCAATTTTCATCTATTGAAGATTACAAATAAAATGTTGAATTGTGTGCATACGCTGTCATAGAGTGGAAACAAACACTGAATAACATCTGAATAAATTACAAGATATATTTTATACTTAACATTTTTCAAAAAACACCTCCTGCTGTTAAAGCCCATGCCCCATAAACATCTTCAGTAAAGCAGTGATAAAAGCAAGAATAACAACCTCCAAATGATAAATTGGTCAAATTTAGAGAAGCCTAAATAAGCAGTTTTTCCTTACCAGTCAAACGCAAAGGTTACACACACATGCTCACCAACTGCCCTCTCCTTGTTTTTTCATTATAAAACAATGACTTCATTTGTGTAGGAACCAAATATGAATGAAAGCTATTAACCAAGGTCTAGTAGTTATCTAACAAATATTTTAATTGAATGATGTTTCTACACATGACAATATTGCATTAGGACTGCTTGAAAAGAAAATATTCACTGCATGCAATTTAAAAAGTTTTTTCTCTCTTTGAAAAGGATAGCCTCAAGTGAAATTGATTAGCAGTAAAGAATATTAGAAGAATATATTTATACCATAGTCTATGTTTGGAATGCAAAATAGATCTAGAAAATTTGGCATGGATACAACAATTCAACATCCCTTAGCAGATTATTAATGAAAAGTAATAGAAAATTAATTGGCATCTCTAATTTTTAAAAATGATTTCTTTAATAAGAGCTATTTCTACAGGGCCTTTTTTTCGAAATGAGCAACTATATTTCAAATATATTATCAAAACCATTTGGAATCATTCTGGAATCTAATCTAAAAATTAACACACCTATCTCTTAAATCTTACCAGGTTATAATTTATTAATTTCCACTTATTGTTAAAAAAAAAAGTTTAAAGTTAAACTCTGATAGCGACTACCTTGTGGATATAATAATAAGTAATATTAAATAGTTTCATATAATACAGAGCATTCTCTGCTATTTTCTATAATGGTAAATGTGGTAAGAGTAACTTGAGAAGGAAGTAAAGCAGCAAAGCTCCTTGGTTAGTCAAAGCCATCAGTGCTGCGTACAGACAATGTTCAGAATCTGACCTAGGGCATCAATAAAACAACTAAGATATGGACTCTTTCAATGACACAAAAGCGTTATGTCATTAATGGAGCTTGGATTGTAGCAATGTATTCTTATAAGGTGACAAATTAACCATATGGCTACCTCGTAGACAACAAAACTAAAATATATTAAACTCTGTGGGGTAAATACACCCACAGGCAAATCTAATATACCGACATTTTTAATACTAATTGAAGCTGATTGATTTACGTATTTTACTTTCTCAACTCTCCAAAATGATGTATTTAATGTTTTATTTTTAAACACAATTAAAAAATAATACATAAATATATACATACTGCAAATGTAATACAGATAACAAATTCATTTAAGCCCATTTATGCACATTAGTAACACACCATGTGGCAGAAAGACTAGGACTACAAGAAGACCCCTTGGCGATTTATTTTATATTAAATCCCTAATGGCCTCTCCTTATCTTTGCAAAAATATGCACGAAAGTCCAGACTATGCAGCCATTGAAATGAATGGTTATTTATTTGCTAAACGAGAACCCTATGTTTAATGTTCCTTAGACATAAGGTAGTCTGGAAAAGTCGCATTCCTACAGCTCCATACATCATTTATTTTACATACCCTAACTTCTCACAACAGGCAGCGGAAAAATATCTCTGAACAGCATTGTAAGTTGCTGAGATTTTTGTTTCCAATTCCATTACTGGAAGATTAAATGTTAACATGTTTACTTGCTTCTTTAGCAACAAAAACAAATTCATGTACCATCTTGGTGCCTGACACATACATGAATATAAAATGGGAGAAAGTTTGCAAATATCCAAAACTAAAATCAAACAATGGATGAGTATCAAAAGTTCGAACTTACAAATTAATCTCAATTAAATACCAGAGAGAAAGCTTCACGCACTTTAAATTTGTCTACAAAAAAAAGTGCTAATAATTGGAAAGTTCTAAGAGTGTGTTCTTGCTCTTTCAAAGAGTAAAGGTTGTTTTCCCCCTTTGTATAACATGCTTAAAATACGCCACAAAACTCAGCCCTGGACATATTGGTTTTTAATATTCATGCTGACATCGACACACTTTCTTGTCAAGTGATTTTCTATTAAATCACTTGATTTTGGTTCACACAACCAAAATGTTTCAGTTCCACAGATATCCAATATCTGTAGGTGACAGGAACATAAGCAAACCCACATTGTTCGCTCTTTCCCTCAATGCCTCTCCATCTAACTTCTGACAGCCTCAGATAGTCAAAATCAAAAAGGTTTTCAAGGAGAAATTCCTTCTAAGATGGTGAGAGATGTAAAAGCAGCATAATGAGATTTCATCTACTTCTTTGAAAATGTTGTGATATCATGGTCTCACACACCACTTTGGGAAGGGTGATACATTGCCTTGGTGCTTCAACTAAACCTTCTAACAGAAGCATTTACAAAGACGCAAACACCTAGCATGGAAGAATGTGTGGAATGCGAAAAGGGACAAGACCACCTTCCTTATCTTGGAGGAAGCAGTAACCTATTTTTCTCTATAGGATATATACAGATAAGCAGAACAAGCAGTACTTGTAAGGTGCATTTGCAGGGTCCTGCTTGGGGCTAATTCTTGCCTGATCCTAGGTAAAAACTCAGCCAATCCCCATGATTTTTTCTAGATACTCTTAGTTAACATAACTCCCCAGGCATTTCAGTTCACAATAGGAGTCTCAATTTCATAATCAAAATGTTCAACCCCGTGTCGTAGTCAAAACTGCAATCTCAGAGAGGGTTCAGCCTCTCCCCTGCCCCAGCTAGGCTGGCTGCTGGTGGAAGGGGATGTGGTCTCTCTCCCTTTCCTTCTTTCCCCACCTGTTCCTTCTATCCCTCATTTATCCTCCTAGCTGTAGATTCCTGACCCACTTGGGTTGGTGCACAAGGAAGCAAGATGAGGTAAGAGGGGTAGAAAACTTAGCACTTCGCTGTTACTTTCCGGAGTCTGTAAATATTAGACTGTCTGTTCTTCGCAGGTGTTTATACTGACACTTTGTCTCATGGGTCACCTGTGGATCTGTTGGAGCTCCTATCTTCCGTCTCCCCTGGGGCCCTAGACAACTGGAATGCATTTCTAGTCCTCATTTCCCAGCGCTTGGGAAGCTGGCTCTGCCTCTCACTTCTCTCCGCTGAGATCTGCATTGTGTTCACTCTAAGTCAGGCCTCTTGGATGAGATCTAAGAAAAATGCACACTGCCTCTCTCACACGTGGCCCAGATCAGCCTGTCTACTAGTCTGACAATTTTTCCAGGGTGTAGGCTGCTCAGGAGAGCCACTTATTCTACACCCCACTGTGACGCCAGCTAGTCAGCACATTTTTTTCACTTTAGATTTCCACAAGTGAGGTACATGCCCACTGTGTCCCCCAAACTGCACGGGGCACACGGGCCTTTCTTTGGCGGGCTTTCCAAACTATTGCCCAGGCTTGGGTTGACCGATTGATGCCCCCGCCCCCTTCCTCACAGGGAACCCACGTGTTTCAAAATTTCTTCTCTTTTCTATTTCCAAATTCCAGTCCTTTCATTCCCTCTAAGAGGGTGAGAGGTTTAAAAGCAGTGTACTGAGATTTCATCTACTTCTTTCAAAATGTGTCATGGTCCCATATCACTTTGGGAAGAGTGAGCTATCGTCTTGGTGCTTCAACATAACCTTCTAACAGAATGTTTCTCTGCAAGGTGTCTTCCATGTGCCCTCCAGAGCCAGGCTTTACCTTCCTCCACCCTGTTCTCTGTGACAGCACAGCGACTTTATGTACAGCACTGAGTTTCTTCTGGCCGCTGACTTCCTGTTAGTTTCAGCCAACAGAAAGCCCCAGTGGGTGCTGGGAAGGAGAAAGAGAGTGAGGGCAGCGTGCTTGTTCCTACATTTCCTTTTGTTTGGGGTCAGCATGAACTTGGCCATTCCTTGACCAAAAGGCCCTCTAGAGGTGATCCTTTCTTTTCAACCATTTCCTCCAAGTTTTTTGAAAACTTCTCTCTTCCTCTTCCTTTCAGGCTTAAGGTGGTAACTTCCAGGATGCCACCCTGTTCCTTGCAGTATTCCTCACACTGTCTTCATTTAATAAAATGGGCTGGATACAGTGGCTCACGCCTATAATTCCAGCACTTTGGGAGGCCAGTCTCCTTCCTCACTCTTTGACTGGCTCCATGACTTCCTTTAATAGATAGAACGTGGCATGATCTTGTGGGACATCTGAGTCTCAGCCCCCAAAGTTCTCACTTCTGACATCTTCGAAGCGAGAACATCTCTGTTCTCACATAAGAAGCCTGGGATGAAAGACCACATGGGGAGAGAGGCCCAGCTGCCCCCACATTTGCTCCAGCCTTCCCAGCTGAGGCCTCCCACCGCATGCAAGTGAGGCCACCCTGCATCAGCCAGTCCTAGCCTGTCCTAGCCCGACTCCTACCACATGAGTCAGCTCAGGCAAGACCAGCAGAATCATGAGAATACTACATTGTTTTAGTAAGTTGTGGTGTGGCTGCGCACGGTGGCTCACACTCGTAATCCCAGCAGTTTGAGAGGCTGAAGTGGGAGGATCACTTGAGGTCAGGAGTTCAACAGCAGCGTGGGCAACATAGGGAGACTCTATAAATAATTTTTTTTTAATTAGCTGCTACTCAGAAGGTTGAGGTGGGAAGATCGTCTGAGCCTGGGAGGTCAAGGCTGCAGTGCGCCATGATCGTATCGCTGCACTGGAGCCTGTGTGACAGCAAAAGACTCCATCTCAAAAAAAAAAAAACATAAAAATTCTGGTGTGCTATTGTACAGCAGTAGCTAAAGAAACACGGGCTTTCCTGTTTCTGACACCAGAACTACTAAATTGTGTCCACAGCTGGCTAATTTGTCCAGGCAGTTCCAGACTACTATGGACTAGGTAATCATCAATGGTAACAATTAATTGATTCTTCTGTGACCTAACATAGAATAATGAAGTAAGAACAGGACTTTTGAATCAGATGTCCCTGGACTGGAATGCCACTTTCTGGTTTCAGGTAGAGTATTTTCTCTCTCTGAGTCTTCATCACCTATATAATAGATACAATCACCTATGTCATTAGAAAGGTGTCAGAATTTTAGAAGATAATTCACGTAAAGCACCTACCACTGTACTGGGAACATAGTAGGTACTCAATGAAGGGGAGTTCCCTTCCTCAATATCTGTGTATATGCATGCATCCAAAAGTTGAAACCTGAATCAACTCTCTCTAAACCAGTGGTTCAAAGTGCGGTCTCTGAGCCAGCGGCATCAGCATCACCAGAGAACTTACTAGAAATATAAATTCTCAGGCCCCAACCCAGACCTACTGAGTCAGAAACTGTAAGAGTGGGAGAGTGGGGCCTGGAAATTTGTGTTCTACCAAGCCCTCCAGGTGACTCTGATGCAAACTAGACTTTAAAAACCACTGCTCTAGGCTAAGACAAATCAGGATAAAAGCAAGTCAAAATTTGGATGTTTCTTCAGTTTGCACTTGAAAAATGCTTTCGGATACACTGTTACGGTGTTACTGGACTCCGTGCAGAAAGACTCTAAGGTTTTCTGTCTGTAAACATTTTGGGGATAGGCAGTTTCAAATAATTGCTTTATTTAATTTGACACTTATGAGGGGCTTACCATGTGTCAGGCACCATTCTTTTTTTTTTTTTTTTTTTTTTTTTTTTGAGACGGAG
This sequence comes from Gorilla gorilla gorilla, assembly GCF_029281585.2. Taxonomy (NCBI): domain Eukaryota; kingdom Metazoa; phylum Chordata; class Mammalia; order Primates; family Hominidae; genus Gorilla; species Gorilla gorilla. The sequence goes on from NC_073237.2 coordinate 73,013,358, forward strand.
TCTCGCCCTGTCGCCCAGGCTGGAGTGCAGCGGCGCCATCTCTGCTCACTGCAAGCTCCGCCTCCCGGGTTCACGCCATTCTCCTGCCTCAGCCTCCTGAGTAGCTGGGACTACAGGTGCCCACCAACACGCCCGGCTAATTTTTTTTTTTTTTTTTGTATTTTTAGTAGAGACAGGGTTTCACCGTGTTAGCCAGGATGGTCTCAATCTCCTGACCTCGTGATCCGCCTGCCTTAGCCTCCCAAAGTGCTGGGATTACAGGCGTGAGCCACCGCACCCGGCCTCAGGCACCATTCTAAGCTTTTTGCAAATATTAACCCATTTAATCCTCAGGGTAATCCTTGGAAGTAGTTACTAGTATGATGCCATTTCAAAGAGGGAACGCACTGAGGTTAAGTAACTGGTGGAGGATCAGAAGCTGGTATGTGTCAGAGCGAAGACTCCAACCCAAGCTGATTCCATATCTTTAACCACTACCTCATACAATGTATGTGTGTGTGTGTGTGTGTGTGTGTGTGTGTGTGTGTGTGTGCGTGTGTGTGTGTGTGTCTGTCTCTCTCTCTCTTAGACAGGGTCTTGCTTTGTTGCCCAGGGTGGAGTGCTGGAGTGCAATGGCATACCACAGCTCCAGCAGCCTTAAACTCCTGGGCTCAAGCCATTCTTCCACCTCAGCCAGGCTCCAAAGCAGCTAGCACCACCATGTCTGGCTAATTAAAAAAAAAAAAAATTTCTTTTGGTAGAGATGGGAATCTCCCTATGTTCCCAGGATGGTCTCGAACTCCTGGCCTCAAGTGATCCTTCCACCTCGGACTCCCAAAGTTCTGGGATTATAAGCATGAGCCACAATGCCTGGCCTCAACCTCCCTGTACTATGATCTTTGCTTTCTGTCGAGGAAGGGTCAGCAATTTGCAACATTTCACAAATTCCCTGGTGGTCAGCAGCTACTCAGTATTTCACACCATGATATAATAAAGAGGTAATTATACAAATTATACACAATAATATCATATATGGGGAACTAGAATTTATCTTTTACTTGAAGATTCAAACAGCAGAGTGGTAAAAATGGATTAACGCTCTCTCTTGAGCATCCATTTCATGTTTAATCCTGAGAAACACCCAAGATAGACACAGGGAGAGAGGAGGGACCAGTGTGATGTTCATGGCATTTTCACAGACTGAGAAAACCCAGAGCTGGGACCAGGAAAGGGCCTTAGGAATTCTTGTTTTGCAGCTAGAGGGAGATTCCCTTTACAATTAGGGAGAATTAACTAAAGCTCTCATCCCACTGGAAGCTGAGTAGCAGAACAAAATTATAAAACAATCGAGCACATACTGATGTCTGTCTGTCATTTTCTCCATTAGAAAGACCTTACAGGCCAGGTGTGGTGGCTCACGCCTGTAATCCCAGCGCTTTGGGAGGCGGAGGTGGGTGGATCACCTGAGGTCAGGAGTTCGAGACCAGCCTGGCCAACATGGTGAAACCCCGTCTCTACCAAAAATACAAAAATGAGCTTGGTGTGGCGGCAGGTGCCTGTAATCCCAGCTACTCGGGAGGCTGAGGCAGGAGAATCACTTGAACCTGGGAGGCAGAGGTTGCAGTGAGCCGAGATCACGCCACTGCACTCCAGCATGGGTGACAGAGTAAGCGAAACTCTGTGTCAAAAAACAAAAACAAAAACACCTTCCAGCTTTTTTGCTTTGCTTTGTTTTAAATTTCTAACTTGATGAAAGGTATGTGATGCTTGTGTTGTCTCTGTCACCAAACAAAAAGGACTGTTGACTTGGTTTCAAAGTTTCAAAAGTTATGAGGCTCATTTTCTGTAACCTCATATTTCACATTGTATCACATTAGGATACTGTGTGGGGATATCCCAACAAGTGCCTTTTGGGTTTGCACATGTCCTTCCCATCTCTTTTGCCCAATCTGAGTCCGGCTGTGCCTCTGGGGCTCCTCCCAATGGTTCAAGGGATTTTAACCTTGATCTACATTTGAAGCTCTCAGCCTATTTTCCAGATCCTCTGATACTCAAACATTATTCTTGCTCCCCTCTCATCACCCAGCCTTCTCCATCTCCTACACACTCTGAAATAATCTGTCAGAAGATCCTCATCCTGCCGTGCTGGCTTACTCTGGATCGAGAGACAAAGACTCCAGCTCTATCTCTGATGGACCGAGTAGGAAGAATCAGGCAAGTGCTTCACTAATCAACTGGATTACACGGTCCCCCCACCATCCATCAGCCAAAGGCAGGCATCCCAGTCTCTGTTGTCACCCTCACAGTCCTCAATGCATGCCTGCCACACCTTGTTGTACATTGCTCATTATTCTCCCATTTGCATTCTTTCCTGTCTTTGTACAGCATGAGTCAACCCACCAGGTTTCCCAGAGCTTAATCCAGAAGGGACCCAAACACTAGGGTAAGTCCATTTCACTGCTGCTTTTAACTCAACATCAATAACCATGCTGTCTCTCCTCCCTCCTAGTTCATATTCTTCTCTGTGCCTGGAATGTTTTTCCTTTGCCACCCACCTTCTACCACCCCCTCCTTCACAACAAACCTCATTTACGTGGCCAGCTTCTGCATGTCCTTTACACTTTAGTTTCAACATCATCTTCTCAAGGGAGCACTTTCTGATCTACCTCCCCTTCCCAAATTAGGCTATGTGCTTCTTTCGTATAGGTAGTGGCCCATTAGAGCCAATTATAATTGCCAATCATCCGTAAGCTTAGGGAAGACAGAAACCATTGCACTGCAATATTTAGCTTCTATTTCAGGGACATAATAGCTACTCAATAATTTTTTTATTGAAGGGATTGGGAGGGGGAGCTGCATGATGAGAAATTACTTAATTGGTGCAATGTATGTCATTTGGGTGATGAATTAAAAGCCCAGGGTTGGGCGCAGTGGCTCACGCCTGTAATCCCAGCACTTTCAGAGGCTGAGGTGGGTGGATCATGAGGTCAAGAAATCGATACCATCCTGGCCAACATGGTGAAACCCCGTCTTTACTAAAAATTCAAAAATTAGCTGGAGGTGGTCGCGCGCACCTATAGTCCCAGCTACTCTGGAGGCTAAGGCAGGAGAATCACTTGAACCAGGGAGGCAGAGGTTGCAGTGAGCTGAGATCATGCCACTGCACTCCAGCCTGGTGACAGAGCGAGACTCCATCAAAACAAACAAACAAAAAATCCTGATATGACCACTATGCAATCTATGAATGTAACAAAATTGCACTTGTAACCCATAAATTCATACATATAAAAAAGGATTTAAAAATAAAATAAATGTTTGATGACAAATGACCACGTTAATGGGTGATTAAGTGGATGGATAAAGTGAGTACATGCATTCAAGCCCTCCTTGTCAACCCTGGTGTCCCAAGGACACATCAACTGGTCTGATTGGCTGTAGACTGAGCTGGTGGTGTCAATGACTATAGTGTAGGTTGAGAGCTTCATTGTTTGGGCTTCACGGGCAGGAAGGTTCAACATGACTGTTTCCCTTTTGGTTTGGGATAAAAAGCAAGCATTGTTAAGCACCAGAACAATGGAGAATCATCCACAGGTGCGCCTGGCATACGCATTTGCAGAGAAACTGAAAACTAGATTACATCACGGTATCATGAAAAGAATGTTAATCTAAAATGTTGAGGGGCAAAACATAGACACAAATCTTCACTGTCATGAACCACCTTTTCTAGAAGAGTCTTCTAAAGTTCATTTATAACATGAAAATAATAACAGACCTATTTCAAAGGGTAGTCATGGAGGTTCAATGAGAAAACAAAAATCAAATGTAAGGTATATACACTCAAAAAAGGTATGATAGACATTCAATGAGTGTTGGCTACTATTATGTTCATTTGCTAAAATTCAAATTATTCAAGGTATTGACTAGCACCATGCTATGAATACAATAAGCATCAAGTTATCCTTTTGAAGGAATACAAGAAGACAATAATAAACAACCAAAGCTTAGTTGTAGCATCTTACCTGTTTTCCTGTTTCCACCACTAGGCGACACCACTGACCTGTAATAACCCACTCTTCTCCAACAGGCTCAGCACAGCCATCCTTAGCAATCATGTCAATTAAGCAACAGTAAAAAAGATGTCTATCCTACACAGTAACTATCCTAAATTATTCCTTTGTTTGACTCTCCTTATTTCTCTGAGTTGCCACTGGCTATGTGGTATAAATTTGTTTTTTCATTTTAGTGTGTACTAAAAAAAAAGTCTTTGTTACTTAGGGAACCAATTCAGTATTGACCATGGATGGGAAACGGGCACTGTAACACAAATGTAGTCCACTGTTTCACTTTTATATAGATTTCTCTGTCACAAGAAAAGGGAGCAATTTTCCTCTAGTTTCACAGCCTGCTTTTCTATGACAGGTTGATACAATGTAGTAATTAACCATTAAAATATTGCATATGATTCTCAGGAGTGTTACAGACAAACTAATTTAAACCAAGGTCAGGTCCCCAAATCAGCAAAATAACTCTGAAGGGAGGGGAGAGAGAATATAAATGAGAAGTAAGCAACAGCTGCTATTAAAAGTAACACTAGGCAGCTAAAACTGGTCTGAGCACATTCCTAAAAATGTAATTAGCCAAAATCCTTCCAGAAATTAAACCATCAAAATGACATTATAGTACACTTTAAAAATGTATTTACAGAGTGAAAGAGCAGTCATCCTAGCATATCACTATGTCCTGAGGGTTTCCCTTCTCATAAAGAAAAATGTAGACAGAATTAGATATTGTGCTATGAAGAAAGTTCCAAGTGTCACATATATTTTGTAAAAAGCTACCTCTTAATTCCCTCAGCAGTGCTAAAGTTGAGAATGAATTAAATCAATAGGCTGGTTTCTGGTTTCTTTGCCCAATTATGGGATGACTAAAATGACTAGAACAAAAGTCTACCAATGACTTTTCCAGATACCAACAGTTATTGGTATCTGGTATCAAAGGCAATGAATGAAGATAGAGGTGCTGAACTCTGCCAGTGTCGTGGAGCTTGTTTCTCAGAAAGCCAGACATTGAGACCTCATTTCCTTCATGAGTAAAAGGCCAACTTATCTCCTCCTGCTCAAGGATTTCAATTTCTAGACTTTCTGAAGGTCTAGAAACATACAAATTTTATTTATATAAGGTTCAGTGATGCATAAATTTATTCAAAAATGCTTTCTGACAATATGCCCATGCCCTCAAAGGTGACTGTGAACTTAAAAGAGAAGTCTTAAATAAGGAGCCAGAGGTGCCAGAAATACCCAATTTAAAGGGAAAGCCTTAGGCATTTTGGTGACATATGGAAAGACTTTTTCATAGCTTTTTAACCTGCATTACGAAGTTACTAGAAGGCAGTACAGTACTACCTAGGCAGAAGAAGTAGCCGTGAAGAATGGCGCTGTAGTTGCTGAAAAGGAGCATGTGGACATATGGAAAAGGAAAAAGCTGTGCAAAGTGTACTAAGAAAAGGAAAGAGGGGAAGTGATCAAACTGACATGGAAAATCCATGATGTTGTCCAGATGGTATTATCAGAACTCACGGGTATAGTCCAGGATGGTGAAAGCTCGGGAGGAAAATGATAATCCAGGATGCATCATTGCAGAGAGCAAGCTCTGTGTCTTTAGCCGAACAGAAGAGAGCAGAGAGCGGGGAAGACAGGGCTTCCAAGGCATGAGCCTGAGTCCCCAGCATGCATGATGACCAACAAAGGGAGGCTACGGTGGCTGTGATGTTTTGTGTCCAAAAAGAAAAGACTCTAAAGACTAATTATTTAATTTTATTTGTCCTTTAAACACAACCTGTTATCTTAGCTGCAGGGTGGCCCTACTTTCTCTTAATCTGAATTAAAATGGTTAACTATTGGAATACAACACCAATGGCCAAAGTACATGAAACCAACTAAGTAAATTATGAATCATAAATCAAGGTTCTACTTTCTTCTTGATGGTTAAAGAAATCACAATTCCTTTGTTTTGCATTTTAAAAAAAACTATGAGCACTTCTACTACGATATCTCACAAAGAGATATACTTCGACTACACACAAATGATTGGCATACTAAAATTCTAGCGACCTTATGCTTATGCCCAACACCACATAAACTGTACACTAACAGCCCCTGTATATGCCAGACTGTGGTAGGCAAATAACAGAAGGATTTATAGAAGAGAATGTGACCGGAAGCAATTTTCTCTTGATGGCCACCTTCAGCTCCATCCCTCCCCAGATGCACATGTGTCTCTGCACAGCAAGAACTGGAGTCTAATTTCACAGTGCTGTGCCGGAGCTGACGTGTAACTGTTGGCAAGAGCTGACTGTTAAATTTTCAGGCAATTTGCAAACCCGTTATTTGCAAGTTAAACACAGTCATTATAAAAATTAAATTACATAATTTGAGTTAAGTAAATTATGTTAAAAGCAAAAGTAATACATTCTCAAAACTCACCCCTTCCTAATCATGCCATTATATCTACTGTTATCAGTGTTCTTGGGATCATTCACATCTGTACAGTAGAAAGGCTATATAATGATATACTTCTGCACATCTCTTCCCAAATCTGTTTTGATGATGTCTTGTTGGTATTTTGAAATTGGCCATGGTAAGAGCATTTACGCTATGGAAATTGGAAAATACTACAAATCAGAGCTTGTTTTATTGGTTTATTGATTGTCATGACCAGGTGTTGGCAAGCTCTGGCCCACAGACCAGTTCAGCTCACTGCCTATTTATGAACAGCCCATGCACTAAACACATTCAAATAGTTGTTAAGTTCCTCCATAATATCCTCAGTTTGGGCTCCTGGACTGCAAAGCCTAAAATATCTACTATCTGGCCCTTTTCAGAAAAGAATTGCTGACCCCTTGTCTAGACTCGAGAAAGTCATGGAGAAAAGCTAAAGATAAAACATAAAAGTGTGTTGTGTCTCTAGTCATCACATTGTGACTAGCATACACACACACACAAATAAGGAAATATTCTTCCAGTATTTGAAAACTATTCTTTAATTCAGCAAATAAGTCACTTATATTGTTGACAAACAAATGAAGTTCAAGCATATTTCTTCATTGTTTCAGTTTCTTGTAAAGGGAGAATCAAAAACATCAACTACATTTTTGTTGCAATTACACTCATTCATCGATTGCAATGCAAGAGTTACACAAAAATTAACTAGTTCATTCTATGAGAATTAATTGGTTTTTATGAAATTTACAATAAAAGAATAAAGAGTATACATTGTATACTATATATGATATATTGTGTATATAATATATATCCTTTATGTATTTATTTGAGACAGAGTCTCTCTCTGTCACCCAGGCTGGAGTGCAATGGCACGATCTTGGCTCACAGCAACCTCCGTCTCCTGGGTTCAAGCAATTCTCCTGCCTCAGCCTCCCAAGTAGCTGGGATTACAGGCACCCACCACCACACCTGGCTAATTGTATTTTTAGTAGAGACGGGGTTTCACCATGTTGGCCAGGCTGGTCTCTAACTCCTGGTCTCAGGTGATCCACCCGCCTCGGCCTCCCAAAGTGAAGGGATTACAGGCATGAGCCACCGCTCCCGGCCATGTATCATATACATCCTTTATATCAGTAATATGTAAGAGTGGGTTTTTTTGAGAACCTGTTGTTAAACATTTACTAGCATACCACTGCTGATTCCCCTTATAATCAATCTGGCCTGGTCTTCGGGACTCACATGAATAACAGAATATGCTGGTAGTGATATTCTGAGACATTTGAGGTTAGGTCACAAGAAGAATTGCAGCTTCCATCTGAGTCTCTTAGAAAACGTGGCACTCTCTTGTGGCACTCTCTTAGAACCTAAGTGTTATGCTCTGAGGAGCCCAAGCCAGGTGACAAGTACCAATTGAGTTCCCAGTTGACCACCATCTGAACACAACTGCAGGAGACACTCTGATCAAGAACGCCTCAGCCAAGCCCCCTAAAAACCCATAAAACTATGAGAGATAATGATATGTGGTTTTAAGCCTCTAGGTTTTGGGGGTGACCTGCTACACAGCAATAGATAACTGAAACACCATTTTATTCTGGGGAGGAGACAGTGAAGGGGTAGCTAATTGGGCCCATTGCATCAAGATCCCAGGAATCCAAGGTTGGGGTATTGCAGTCCTGGTTTGTTCCATGCCTTTAGTGCAAAAACACACATGCAGGCATGTTGGGGGTGGGGGACTTAATGAAAAGGGAAATGGTTATGAATAATATATGTCCACATTTGCATATAAATCTGAATCACCTAACACTTTTCTTTACATGCATCAAATAAAATACCACCTAATGAAATACTAACTGTACCTATTTCACTCACTACGAGTCAACCATATTTGGGCTTCCTAAAATGGCATGCATCTCCTCCCATAGTTTTCCTCCTTTCTAGATCAAGCCAAATAACTGTATTTGTGGCTAGAGTCACTAAAGTTCCCTGCAGCCTGTTGATGAAGTCGTATCCTCATCATACCTTATTTCACTGTTTCATTCCCATTTTACAGTTGCCAAGGAGAGTCAGTGGAGATTTCTGGGGCCTGAAGAGAGTTTATATCTGGGGAGGATCTATGTTTCATATACCCCCGCCCCAATCTTCTCTACCTGCTCTATGTGAATACATTTTTATCAGAGTGTTTCAAGGGAGGAGGAAGATCCAGAGCACCACCCTATGCCAAAGAAAGCATGAATACAGAATGTGTAACTTCATGATGGCTAAACCTTGGATCCCTGCTTGTCTGAGTCCATACAGGCTGCAATAACAAAACACCTTAGACTGGGTAATGTATAAGTAATAGACATTTATTTCTTATAGTTCTAGAGGCTGGGAGAAATCCAAGATCAAGGAGCCGGTAGAACTGGTGTCTGATGAGAGCCTGTTCCTCATAAATGGCACCTTCTCACTGCATATTCACATGGCAAAAGGGACAAACATGTGCCCGCAAGCTGTTTTATAAAGGCACTCATACATTCATGAGAGCAGAATGCTCATGATCCAATCACCTCCCTAGTCTCCTACCTCTTAGTACTACTTCATTGGGGATTAAATTTCAACATATACATTTTGGAGGGGCACAAACATTCACACTACAGCAGTGCTTATATAATCCCTGTTGCAAAATCATAGCTAGAAAAAGTACTCAGGTATTTTGCACCACTTAGGGAAATACTGTTTATTTACAGAGAATCATAACTAGATAGACCAAGTTTTGTGATTCATTTAAGGCCATTTGAAACTGACCAATAGGTAAAGCAGAGAAAAGTTGTCAACAGAAACATCAAGTTGTCTCCAACTTGAGTTTAGCTGGAGATACAAAATAAGAATTCTACCAGGTGCGGTGGCTCACGCCTGTAATCCCAACGTTTTAAGAGGTTGAGGCGGGTGGATCACCTGAGTTCAGGAGTTCAAGACCAGCCTGGCCAACATAATGAAACCCCATCTCTACTAAAAATACAAAAAATTAGCTGGGCGTGGTGGCGGGCACCTGTAATCCCAGCTACTCAGGAGGCTGAGGCAGGAGAATCGCCTAAACCTAGGAGGCAGAGGTTGCAGTGAGCCGAGATTGTGCCACTGTACTCCAGCCTGGGCAACAAGAGCAAAACTCCATCTCAAAAAAAAAAGAATTATATTATAAGCATTTCTAGGTAAAGAGATTTTACAGACTATTTTTGGACATCAGTAGAAGGCACTACCTACATACAAATTGTAAATATTCTAAATATTATCAGCTTCAGCCACTTAGTACAATTTTCCAAAGACAAAGTGCTGTTGCTGCTGATATGATAAACCATTCTTTACACAGGGATTTTCTATTCTTTCATCTCGGTTACATCTCATTACCAAGAACCACTCATAGCTCAATAGGAACGAAAGTCCACTTTTCTGGGTCCATGTTTCACTCTTTTATCCTGCTAATGTCCTCAAGAAGCTAGGAATTATCCGTTCTAAATTAGTTTAAAATTGTAATTCACACTTCAAATGCCTCACACCGACTGACTGTTAAATCCACACAATCAAAGTTACCTAACTGTATTTGTCATTTGCTTTAAGTGCTTTTGGAGTTTTCGACAAAATATGAACTAAGAACTCCTAATTCCCCAGCTACTCGGAGTTTGGTTATTTGGAGTTACTATAGTGCTCAAAAGTAATGCTGTTTTCATTTCAATAAAAAATCTCTACCATTAAAATTTTTCACTAACTGACTGGGACGCTCTGTATTTTGAACACAAATTTGAAAAGGCTAAATCACAGCAAGAAAAACAGAACACCCACATCCTTGAATTCTAGAGACAGTCTGAGAAAAAAACAGACTTTTTCCTTCCTACACGATCTGTCCTATCCAATCCTTCTTTCCATAATCCTTTTTCCTATTACTTTTATCTACTTGACTTATCTTGCCAAATCTTCTCTGTATCAGGCACCAATAATTAGCTTCACAATGAGCACCTAGAACTTGGATGATGTTTATAGTTCAAAAATTAAAATGATTTTTTCAGGAAGCAAAGGTGTGAAGACTAAAAGGAAGAAAGTTTGGTACAAAGAGTAGGGAAAGAAGAATGCTAACCAAGGATTGCTTAAGGATGTCTAGGCTGTCTGACACCCTGAGTTTGGGGCAATGACTGATAGCTGATGACTTACTAGTGAACCCCTGAGTGGGCTCAAATTCTACTTAGTCTTGCATGCTGGCACCATGTCCCAAGCAGTATACACAGGACTAGAATAGGACTGGCCTGGGATTTGGGTCCTGGCTCTACAGATTAGAAAAATGATTTAACCTCTTTAGATTCCAATGTCCTTACCTCTAAGATAGAGATTATGGCAGACACTGGCTAACTATTTTCCAAATTGGTTCCTTTTCATGGGCACATCTATTTGATGACATTTTTCAGCTTCCCTCCAGTTACATGTGACCATGTGACTGAGCCAATGAAATATGAGCAGAAGTGATGAGTGTCACAACCAGACCAGATCCATAAAAAACTCCACCCTTGGCCCTCCAAGCTCTTCTCCTTGTTGACAGATAAACTGGAGATGTCCTCCTGGGCAACCTTGGAAACCACATATTGAAGATGGTCTCTGAATCACCCCTGGCCACCTGACTGGGAACACCAAATAGGATTGCTACATGAGTGAAAAATAAACAATTTCTGGGCTGAGTCACTGAGACTTGTTTATCTGTTCCAGCTGCTGGAGCTACCTTCACCAATACAGGGGTAATCATAGTACCTTTTACTGGGAGGATTAAGTGAGATAATGCTTACTCAACTGCCACGTACACAGTAAGCACTCACCATCAATTGTCACCTCTTACTGTAGCAAGGAAGAGTTTACAGACCTGAACCCAGAAAGAAATGGATGCACTCAGGATTTAGAACCTAGAGTAGAGTTTTCACATATTTCTATTAGTTGGGCAAAATGGCTTTGAAAAGTCATCTTTTCAAAATATTTCAATATGCAAATCATATGCTCACCAATATGCTAAGCAATATGCTAAAGATTTACTAGTGATTTGCTGACCAAAATCAAATCATTCACATATTTTGAAAAGGTGAACTGGTTCAAGACCAGTTCAAAACTAACATATGCTCCCCCAAGAAAGGCTATGCACTCTTTCACAAAATAAGAGAGTTAAATACTCCACAGGTACTTTCATCTTGGCCACCAACAAACTCCAAGCTCAATGAGAAATCATATTGTGTGCATAAAATTGGTAAACCAGATTTCAGACTGGTGCACTGAGTCTCAAATCCTTGGTTACAGTGGCTCACTTATGCTTCACTGAGGCCTGAGTAAACGTTCCCTTTTGTCAGGAAGGAGTTTAGCAGTGATCTTGGGAATTCATTCTGGTCTGTGCTTTGAATGCTAATGGAAAACGTTAGTATTTTCCCCTGGGCAGTACTCCAAGGTGCAGTATGGCTGGTAATCTCTGTGCAGGGTAGAATGAGTCAGCGGCCTCTGAGTCACTTTGCCAGGATGCATCCCAGGCTTCACACAGCAGAGCGGCTGGTCATGAGGAGGTCTGAGGCCCAGAGCACAGCAGAACAGCCCAGAAAGGAAGAGAGAAAACGGCCCTGAACAATTCCCTCAGACGCCAGTTCTGAAGAAAAGAGATAAAATGCCAACAGCTGAAAGTCCTCACCGTTCCTCATTTAAAGGAAATTGATATGAAATAAAAATGTGGGAGCAACAGATGAAATATGCTTACCAGGCAGCAGGTTCATACAGGCAATCTTAAAATTTTAAGTTTTATTCTTTTAAGTTGTCTGAAAAATGACTACTTTCACAGTAGTATACATTAGGGGTTGAATTTTGTCCCACAAAAACTTTTATGTTGAAGTCCTAACTCTCAGCACCTCAAAATGTGACCTTATTTGGAAATAGGGTTGTTGTAGACATAGTAAACTAAGATGAGGCCAGGCGCCATGGCTCATGCCTGTAATCCCAGCACTTTGAGAGGCTGAGGCGAGTTGATCGTTTGAGCCCAGGAGTTTGAGACCAGCCTTCGGCAACACGGCAAACCCCATCTTTACAAAAAATGCAAAAATTAGCCAGGTGTGGTGTGCACACCTGTAGTTCCAGCTACTCAGGAGGATGAGGTGAGAGGATCCCTTGAGCCCGGGAGGTGGAAGCTGCAGTGAGCCTTGACTATGCCACCGCACTACAGCCTGGGCAACAGGGCAAGACCCTGTCTCAAAAAAATAAATAAATAAACTAAGATAAGATTACTAGATGGGTCCTAATCTATTATGTATCCTTATGAAAAGGGGAAATTTGAACACAGAGACATGCATAGAGGGAAGGTGATGTGGAGATGAAGGCAGAGATCCAGGTGATGCTTCTGTGCACCAAGAACACTACAGATTACCAGCAAACCATCAGAAGCTAGGGGACAGGCATGGAGCAGATTCTCTCCCACAGCTCTTGGAAGGAACTTATCCTACCAACACCTTGATCTTGGACTTCTAGCCTCTAGAGCTGTGAGACAATAAATTTCTATTGTTTAAGACGTCTAGTTTGTGGTTCTTTGTTATGCCAGCTCTAGCACACTGATACAGCACATACACAAGAATAAATCATACTGCAATTGATCATAATAAAAAGTGATCAAGTCAGTGCATGGCTATTGTCCTTCCTGAGTAAAGACGCTAATAATGACTAACAGTCTTTTGGGAGATGCTTAAAGAAGATGTAATAACATTTGGTGTCAGCAAGGGAACAATTAATGTACTGCCGTGAGCAACCTTGCTTCAGTGGCGCTTCATTAGAATGAAAAGATGTTTCTTCCCCTTAACGTTTTAATATACTGCTTTACCAGGGAGTAAACTAGGCCCAAGAAGTATAATCATTACCAGTTCTGCTGGCAAGGGAATAAAGGCAACGTTTGCTCTTTGATATCCATAAGTTCTCTTCTGATGATCAAATCAACAAGCAACAAAAAGGCCACAAAGGATCAGGTGTAACAGTAATCAACAAAGGGGATTCCAATATGTCATGTGCATTCCCCCACAAGATGCATGCTACTTTCACACTTGGAATGGCTTGGAGGCTGAGCGAAATGAGACTGCAGTTATCTTTTCCCACAGTCCCCTTATTAAGAAGAGCTGCGCCTCTGGCCATGCCTCTGATAAGGCCATTTCTACACACCGCCCCTCAAAATCTCATCCATTCTGACTTCCTGTACTGAGCAAAGCATTGAAACTCTATTATTGTAATTAATTGATTTTTATGTATTTCATTCAGTAACTTATATAACAATGAATATTTGTGAGATAACTACAATAAAAATGAGAGACAAGGGGTTTAGAAGCTTTCTTCTTATCAGAGTGCCAGATAACCTATAACTATTGAAGGCAGTGGTTTCTACCTCCCAAACTCAATGGTTCCCTCTGAAGAGCATGCTGTGTAAGTTACAGGGAGATAAATCTTTCTAATTTTCTGAATACTTCTACCCAAGAAAATTAACTGGGTCATCAGCCATATAAAGGCCATGACTTACACAACGGTAGAATTACAGCATTGCAAAGAACCATTGAAAATGCAAGGAATCTTCATTCCCATATCCCCGACATGCTGCAGAACCTATAGTTGATTTCTGCCAGTGACAATAGCTAACGACTTTGCAAAGCCTCCCACTCCGTTTTTGGAGAGCGGGATAAGCATACTTTCTATAAATATGTGGGCCATTTTTCATCCGTTTGATGTTATCCTTCAACCATAGTTGTTTGGAAGAAACTAGTTGGGAGAGGAAAAAGTAGGCTGCTTTGGATGCTTAGCTAAGTGGCTTTGCTTTCCTAGCTGATTTATTTAAATCCAAAAGGAAATATAAATCAGATAGCAAAGGGGCGAACTGCAAACACCCATAAGTATTAACTAAATATTTGCATTTACTAAGCATCTACTATGTGCCATCACTGTTACAGAAAATTGAAGAGAGAGAAGTCAGATACCATCAGTACCCTCAATTAATTTAAAATACTATCTGACCATGATTAGAAATATTAAACAAATTCAAAAGCAACGGAAGATCTAATGTAAAGAGTGAAGTCCTAAGTTGGTCACTTAGACTACATTTAGCAAGAGTTCAGAGGGTGGTAATAAAAAATAGTGAATCTGTAAGAGTTATCATGACGCACCTTGGTTGACCATGCTTTGGAGGATGAGCAAGATTCGGAAAGTCATAGGAACTAAGAAGGTTTCTTTGAGAATACACCTAGATTCAAAGAGCAATTATATAACTGTTCCAAAATCCACAAAATAAGATTGTGAGGATTCTGTCAATATTTTTTAAAGTGAGGTGAATGGGAATGAGAAAGGAATGCTGAAATATAATCAAATATGAGTAGGGATTGGGAAAATACCACTGCATCACAGGACAATCTACAGAGAAAATTAAACTCTGACATTAACTTGGGAATTTTTCCAGCAGCCAGATTGGATAACTGATTTGCATTTTTTCTTTCAAGGAAGATACAGGATGTTACTAAGGAGGTTTTTTTTTTTTTCCATTTCTCAGTCATCTTTAATATCCCCATTATGCAAAAGTGAAAAGTTCTCATTCAGCCTATGAGTTTAAACTGTGTACCCTTCTTTATTATACACAAATGTCCTTCTCCTTTCCTCCAAGATCATATAACACTTCCAGAGATGTGCTTAACCACCTGATTAATTACTGGACCTCTGTAAATTACTTTCAAGATTAAGATGATTATTTTATCACTTATTCTGCTTGATAGACATTTACAGTTTAATACATCTGACAAAGCCATTTGCATACCCCTATAATATAAATTGAGGTACATTAAAGCTACAGTAAGTCTGTAATATGAATAGCCTTAAAATAATTTGCTAATTACAGACAGTTCCCTAAGCAATTACAAGACATTCTATGTTAATTTAGGAAGGAATTCCAAACAAGGCATTTAAAACCTAATAAGATGCCATTAAATGAAGGAAGACAGAGGAGAGGGGAACAGAGAAAGAAAACCCTAAGGCTTGAACTAGTAGAAATGATTCTTAGAGCTACTGACCCTTGCAAGATCCATGTTTTCCTTGGGTTCTTAGGCACAAAGCAGAGTTCTAATTGATGGTGATTATATAGTTGCTACCTCACAAATTGAATATATTTGTTGAATTGATTCACATCAATAACAAGTCATATGGAGCACTTATCAATCTGAAAGTCCATAGAAACAGTTGAGTCAATTTATCAAGTGCATACAATGAGAACATGCTCTGTAAACTGTGAGGTGCCACCAAACTTCACAGTTTGCCTCCTAGTTTTCATACAGATTTATAAGCTGAATTATAATGCGTATGAACTGGAAATAAATTTGACAAAAAGATCACGAAAAGAAAGCACCTGGCTTGCTCTTGGGTTTTCTGAGGATGTAGACACCAATATGAGTGCCTGCTATTCCAGAGAAATATACACATTGATATAGTCAACATCACCATGAGAAAAGGAAGAATAGGTCGGGTGCGGTGGCTCACGCCAGTAATCCCAACACTTTGGGAGGCCAAGGCAGGCGGATCATTTGAGGTCAGGAGTTCAAGACCAGCCTCACCAACATGGTGAAACCCTGTCTCTACTAAAATACAAAAATTAGCCAGGAGTGGTGGCGGGCGCCTTTAATCCCAGCTACTCAGGAGGCTGAGGCAGGAGAATCACTTGAACCCAGGAGGTGGAGGTTGCAGTGAGCTGAGATGGTGCCGCTGCACTCCAGCCTGGGTGACAGAGCAAGACTCCATCTCAAAGAAAAAAAAAAAAAAGAATAGCAACACACAATTCTAAAAACCAAAACACAAATTCCTATAGAGCATATTTTATCTCCATAAACTCGACCTGAGAGCTAAGTGCCCAACCAAATGTAGATAACCTGGTAAAGACAATACAACAGTAAAGAAATACACAGACTTCTACAAATGCACAAATGTGCCTCTGTAAAATATAGTTCCCATTAGTTAGGTTAATTAAGATTAACATATAAGTCATTGAAAACTCCCAAAGTAGACAAAAGATAACTCACCAAGGAAACACACAAAGACAAAAATAGCATTCGCTCTGAGCCATTCAGTTAACAGTTTGGAAGGAGGTTCCTTGTTAAGTAATACTTGAGTTGTCACCATTGATTATCAAAATGGCATGCATTCAAATAGTTTTGAAGATCAAAAGACAACTTGCTTTTTTTCTTTTTTCTTTTTTTTTTTAAGAAAAGTTCTATGAACAATACAGGGTGGTACACAGAAAATATGGAAGTGAACCTAATCACACATATCATAATTGCTATTAAACAGGTTAAATATACACCCACATCTGAGTGTTTGTTTTAGGCTTTGTTTTGCTGAGATGAATGAAAAGAGCATTCATCTTGAGAATCCAGGTTTGGCATTTTTCATTGACTTAGCATAGTGTTTTCACCCAAATAATAACCTGCCACTATATTCCAAGTCAAATGTATCACAAAGAAGCAAAGGACTACCATGGACTTATCCAATGGAGAGAGTTACATTCCAGTTGCTCAGACTGCAATTGTGGGAAATCAATCAATGCTAAAAAAGCATTCCAACCCTTACCTCAAGGTTCATGCTTACAGTACTAATGGCCACTTTTATTTCTCCATCTGACAGCTCCTTTAGATCTTTCAACATCGTCTGTTCAATACTTAAACCTGTGGATGACAGGGAAAAAAAACACTATGTTATACTTGAGGGATTTTTTTTTTGTAATATCAAGCGATGTTTTTAAGAATTTACTCTGTAAATTTCATTCTTTGCCCCTCAAATGTCACTTTTATCCACAATAAACATACACACACACACTAAGGCAATAATCACATCACGTCTGCATCAGTTAGGATCCCAATAGGAAAAATGCACCTCTTTTGCTGCAAAAGAAGATGTGTTAATGGCAGGACGCTTACAGAGATGTGGGCTGGGTGAGAAAGTGAATAAAAGATGATGAGGCATCCAGAGACTAGCAAAGGGACCCAGAAAGAAAACAGAGATCTGTAACTTGAGAAGACTGGCTGCAGAAACTTCCACCTAAGCAGGAAGAAGGCAAGGAAGATCCACTACAGTCTCATTCTTCTCCTTGCCTCCATCCCTACCTGTTCCTAACTCTTCCCATTGGTCAAACCCAACCAGAAGCCAGTGTTGTGGGAGCCCATAAGATTAAATACTTAGGGGTCCACCTCTGGAGCCCCAGAGCAGACAAAGGCAGGGAATGAAAGGGTGAAGGTGGACAAATGAAGAAAAATTAACATCACCATGCAAACTAGTTAAGTAATACCAAAAAAAGCCAAAACTGGTTTTCAGGCTGCATTTAGGTAAGCCCCCATGTTTTCTAGTATAATTTCATTCAAAATGCACTTTACAAACGTGACTCATAAGACTATCTTAATTAAGTTGCTTACCCTCGTAATAGGCTCTGACAATAAGAGTTATGAAATTCCCTAATTAATGGGAGTAATAATCCAGAATGGCTAAATTATCCAGAACTGCATAGTTGTAGTCAGTTGACCAATGGAACTCAATGAAATCTATCACAGTAAAGCAGCAAAGGATCTGGCTCGACATTTAATTCTCACGCTACATTATTACGTCTGATTAGGCCTACTCTCTTGGGAGGAAGATCTATAATAAAGCCTGGTAAAGCACTGCATCCTTCCCAGACGTATGTTAAGGCTTCAGAGACCACTGCTTGCGCTACCCACTTACAACGCTCTGTCAATCACATGGGGAAACAGACAGGCACTAAATATTTTTCTTTGACTCAAAGATTGAAAAGCCACAATCTTTCACAATGCAGCATAAAATGATTTATCGAAGACATTGTGACATTAAAAGTTTGGTGTCATTGTGAAAATGAATGACAAAACGCATTCCCTTGTGCAGCATACACACACAGACACGCACATCTATGCATAGGTAACAGAAGGTGCAATGGACACTGCAAAGGCCCCACCCCGTTTCCTCAAACTTTCCCATCCCAGTGCACCCAGCATGATGCTCCACCACCACCAGCACCTGCCTCTCTTTTCCTGAGGGCTTTCCTTGGCCACCAGAGCCTACACTGGAGAATTAAGGCCCCCTGGGTCTGAGTAGCCCACACTCTTCCAGTGGTCTGCTGGTAAATGTTTAACGGCCAGTAACAAATCCTGATTTGTAGTGTTTGTCAATTTCAGGGATCTAAATACTCCTACCATGGCTGATCTCAAGCTACCAATCATCACTCAACTCACAAAATTCCTGAACATTTAACCATCAGCTCCTGGAGCCCAGATGAGCACACCACTGCATCCTTCAGGTGGGACAGAGTTTACACTCTTTCTCATGGTCTCTGGTGGGATTAAGCTCTGGTTTCCCATGGAGCCAACTTGCTTGCTGAAGCATTCCATTCCCCTATCAGTGTTGACTGGAACCACCTCCCACATAAACCACTTTGCCTCGGGCTCTGCCCCCTCCTGCCCCTGGGGATGGGGTTCCTGAACTAAGAGAGAAAGTTATGTAATTTAGTGTTTACATCTTAAAGACATATAGGCCGGGTTTAGGCCTTGCCTGGCCACCTGCCGGCTATGTGTGTTTGATGTTAGGAAAGCAATGACGGCTTTCTGCACTTCAGTGTCCTCCCTCACCTACAGATTGGGACGTCAAAGCACTGACTCTTGGGGTTGTCATGAGGAGGATTCAGCAAGAACGTCCTTGCCAAGCTATGCCATCAAAACCTGTATACAGTAGGTATCTAGTGAATTATAGCCTTTTGTTATTGTAAAACAGTTGATCCAGGAAATTCACTGTCCTGACAAAGCCTAGACTCTGACAACAGTTTCTTCAACATAGCCATCTTCTCACTCATCTCCTCAAACTAACTGATTTATGAAATCCCATTGTGCTTGATATTGCTCCTTCCATCTTTTCAAAATAGAATCCTATCAGCATAAGGATTGCATGTAATAATGCACCTGAGATGTGCACTAGAGACATGAATTAACCACACATCCAGACACAAAGGCCTCGGAGGAGAGGCCACAGTACAAGCTGTCTGTTTGCAGGGGAGTCAACATTATGTGCCTGAACACCTTCCACCAGCACAAGCAATAGGAAGAAGGTGAAACACATTCAAATGTACCTTCTCAGCTGGGCACGGTGGCTCACACCTGTAATCCCAGCACTTTGGGAGGCTGATGCAGGTGGATGACTTGAGGCCAGGAGTTCGAGACCAGCCTGGCCAACATGGTCAAGCCCTGCCTCTACTAAAAATGCCAAAAATTAGCTGACTGTGGTGGTGCATGACTGTAATCCCAGCTACTTGGGGACAGGCATGAGAATCACTTGAACCCAGGAGGTGGAGGTTGCAGTGAGCTGAGATCATGCTACTGCACTCCAGCCTGGGGGATAGAGTGAGACTCTGTATAAAAAACAAACAAAGAAACAAATGTACCTTCTCAGGTCTGATGACACTCCATGCCACAAACCATCCCTACTCGGGAGGGACAAGAGAGCTGGGGACAGAGTCACTCACCCTGAGCACTGAACTGGGTCTCCTGTAGGACGTTGATGATGTCCTCTCTTGGAGGCAAGTTAGGAAATTTTTCTTCCAGGATAGAAAGAATTTCCTCCTGCTTCTCTGAGATCTTCTCTGATTCCATGGTCATCCACTTGAAAAGAATGCTACCTGAAAGGTATGAATAAAAATGCTCTTAAAGCTTTCCAGCCACGCCAGAACAGGGGCCAAGAAAATCAGTGTTTCCTGGCCTCTCAATGTAAGCTTTCCATTTCTGTCTCTCACCTGGACCAGAGTCCTCCACACGTAACATTCAAGAGCCAATTTTTAGAAAACAATTGAACCATCATCCAGCTTCATTATTCTCCAAGTACTGCTCTCTACAACTTAACTGACCCTAGCATACTCTATGGTACAGAATTCACAGATAAAGGAAAAAAATGTGTAGATTCCCCCAACCCCACATAAACACACAAAAAGATATGCATTGGTCTTAAATGATTTCAAAAAGGAAGTTAGTGGTAAACTATTTAAAAGTCTAATCAGCCTTATTTCCTTTAAAGGATCAGAGAGAATACTGTTTCCACTCATTATATTATTAATTTTACATACAAACTTCTTCCTTTTCACACTAAATGAATGTATAATCCCACGGTCAACAGCTGAGGAATCTGACAAGGTGGCTAACCTGACGTCCATTTCTGATCTCCCAAGCATCATACACAGTTTTAAAGTCATTTACAATTATCTAATTATAAGGACTCACAAGCTGGGTCTAAATCACAGGTTTAAATTACAAAGTAATTTTCCAGTGTGAAGGACCTTGCACAAACTCCTGTGACTTCTGTGGATAATCTCATCTTGAAAGGGAGGAGTTAGCACCCCATACGTACTCTTACTCTTCCCTGCATTCCAAGCCCAGATTAACACAGAGTCACCATGGGAGAGAGAAGTTTCGCTTAATGACAAATGATTAAGCTCTCTAAAAATCCCCAGATCTGTTGACTAATCAAAGTACTACCGTCTCTGTTTCAGTGTAGCCTTAACGCCAGTCATGGCGGAGGGAAAATGGAAAATAAATAAAAGAGGAAAGAAGGTAAAAGGGGAAATAAAGTATCCAGTGAGGGAAAACTCTGGTACCCAATCCAAACACATGGCCTGAGACCTACAGAACCTAGAGATGAGGTCTACATTTACCATCAAACATGCTGGAAAGTCCCAAGCAAGTCGTCTGGCCTCCGTTTCCAGTTTCCCATTTTTAAAACAGGAATAATACTGCTTTCCCAGCTCACAGTGTTATACTAAGCATCAAATGAATGTAAACATCATAAAGAAAAGTAAATATTGCTAAATATATTTAAAGCATTTCATTCATTCATTCCCTCACAAACAATTACTGAGTGCCTTTTATGGGCCAGGCAGGGCTCGATGCTAACGATTTAAGATTAGGCTAGAGATAACCTTGCCTCTTGAAGCTCACGGGAGATTAGAGGTTACAAATAAGTAAGCACAGACATTTTCAATAACAGAGAATAAGAAATATTATGGGTGAAATACATAGTACTCTGAATCTAGGCCAAAATCTAGGGTTCAGAGGAGTCTTCCTAGAGAAAGTTAACCTAAGCTGAGCTTGAAGGATAACTAGGGACTTAAGGCAAAGGCAAGAGGGAGGTCATGATCCAGAAAGAGCCTGTGCAAAGGCACTGAGGTGGGAGGGAATTGGGCCAGTTCAAGGAACAGAAAGCAATTAATTACAGGTAGATGGTATGATTTTAGCAAGGGAAATGTTGAAAAATTAGGTTGGAGAGATAGAAGACGTGGGACCACGAAGGGCCTTACAAGCTGCCTTAAAGTTTGTCTTTTATATTTTAAGAGGGATGAGGAATCTTTCAAGAGTTTTAAGTAGGGAAAGTAACATGCTCACATTTATGTTTTATAAGAATCACTCTGGCTATCATGCAGAGAAAAATTTAGATAAGGAATTTGGGGAGAATCAGTAAGGAGGCTGTTTTGGATAAGAAAAAAAGGAAAGAAAAGTCAGCACACAGAACTAAATAGATTCCATTTCAACAGTCATTTGAAGGTGGAGGGCAGCCAGCTGGATTTTGTGAATACCCTGTGGTCTGTCAATCTCTGACATAAAACTCATACTATAAAGATTATTTTTGCACTTTGGGAGGCCGAGGCGGGCGGATCACGAGGTCAGGAGATCGAGACCATGCTGGCTAACACGGTGAAACCCCGTCTCTACTAAAAATACAAAAAATTAGCCGGGCGTGGTGGTGGGCGCCTGTAATCCCAGCTACTCGGGAGGCTGAGGCAGGAGAATGGCGTGAACCCAGGAGGCAGAGCTTGCAGTGAGCCGGGATAGCGCCACTGCAGTCCAGCCTGGGCGAAAGAGTGAGACTCCGTCTCAAAAAAAAAAAAAAAACAAAAAACAAAAAAAAAAAAACATTATTTTTCCAGCCGGACGCAGTGGCTCATGCCTGTAATCCCAGCACTTTGGGAGGCCGAGGCTGGTGGATCACCTGAGGTCAGGAGTTTAAGACCAGCCTGCCCAACATGACAAAACCCCGTCTCTACTAAAAATACAAAAAATTAGCCAGGAGCAGTGGCGGGTGCCTGTAATCCCAGCTACTCGGGAGGCTGAGGCGGGAGAATTGCTTGAATCTGGGAGGCGGAGGTTGCAGTGAGCTAAGATCACACCACTTCACTCCAGCCTAGGAGACAGAGTCTCACTCTGTGTCAAAAAAAAAAAAAAAAAAAATTCCCCTCTTTATTAAGGCAATGGTAAATATGAATTTCAGAAAAGATCTTCATCTGCCTCTCGCTCTGATAGACTGCTTGTACTAAGAACAAGGATAAAAGCTAGATCAAGTTTTTAAAAATCTGTGAAAGTATCACAGAGTTACCCAAGTAACTGTCTTGGAAGCTAAGGTCCTGGAGAGAGGGTAAGTGCAGAGAAGTGAGCCCAACATTTGGTGTTGCTTTTCCTCTTAGGATATTTGCTAATTCATAAGTGATAAAATAAGCCAATAGGCTGAAAAAAATAGCAAATCTAACAGAAGTTTAACAGCCTATGGAGACAAAAACTAAAGTTTAGGGCCCTCTACAGAAAAGGAGTATTAGTGAAGTAACCCGGTTTTGAAACAGGACCCCTAGAGAGTTATATCCTAGGACAAGGGTTGGAAAACTACAGTCTGGAGATAAAATCTGGCTAATTGTCTGTTTCTATAAATGAAGTTTTATTGGAACACAGCCATGTTCATTAATTCGCATACTGTTTATAGATGCTTTTGTACTATATTGACAGAGTTGAGTAGTTTCAACAGAGACTGTAGACACACAAACCCTAAAATATTTACTATCTGGACCTATACCAACCCCTGCCCAGGGAGAAGGGTGAAGCAAAAATTGATCAGTCTTCCTGAGGACCGAAATCCTGATTTGAATTGGCTTAAGCAGAGAATAGTTTTGTTTTGTTTTGTTTTTAATCTGCCACTCTTCAAACTGCCTTTGGGGTTCAAAAGTAAATCCTCTTGAGAGCAAAAGAACTTTGTCATCTTTAGTCTCATCATCTCTACATTTTTCGTATACACTATTCAGCCATCCATAACAAATTGCCACTCATAAAGGAAATAGAAGAAACGACTGGAAACTCTAGAAGAATAAACTCATGAGGAAAAGAACAGAAACAGAATCAGAGGGGATTTTTAAAATAGCTGAAGAATTACAATAGAGAATTAGAATCTGTAAGTAAAATAATCAAATGAAATTTTAAAACTGTCAATTTAATAACTTAATTTAGAACTCAAATGTTTTTACAGCAGATTAGATGCATGGGGGAAAAGATTAGTTAATTAGAAAATAGGTCAGAAGAAAACAACCATACTGAAGCATGGAGAGAAAAAGCGATAAAAAATACAGAGATGAGCTTAAGAGAGATGGAGAAATGGAGCAAAGTCTAACAGATAGGCAGTAGTTCCCCCTGGAAAGGAGAGAATGAAGCTGAAGCAATATTTGAAAAGGGAATTGGTATACTAATTTTTCAAAATTAATGAAAGACATTATTCAAACGTTAAAGAAAAACTGTGGGTTGGGCACGGTGGCTCACACCTGTAATCCCAGCACTTTGGAGGTGGAGGTGGGTGGATCATTTGACGTCAGGAGTTTGAGACCAGCCTGGCCAACATGGTGAAACTCCATCTCTACTAAAAATACAAAAACTAGCCGGGCATGATGGTGGGTGCCTGCAATCCCAGCTACTCTGGAGGCTGACACACAAGAATCACTTGAACCTGGGAGGCAGAAGTTGCAGTGAGCTGAGATCATGCCACTGCACTCCAGCCTGAGCGATACAGCAAGACTCAGTCTCAAAAACAAAAAAAGAAAAAGAAAAACTATGAGCCCAAATCAGGATAAAGACGAAGACAAACACCTCTAGGTGCCTGATGGTAAAACTGCTAAAAAAAATTACGGGGAGAAAAAAAAAAAAATTAAACCAATCAGAGTAAAAAGGGCATTAAAAGGATGACTGACTTCTCAACTAAAATGATGAAAGTCTAAAGACAATGGAATTATATCTTCAAAGGGCTAATATAAAATAATTGCCCATCTAGAATTCCATACTGAGTGAAAACAATTTTTTTTTTTTTTTTGAGACGGAGTCCCGCTCTGTTGCCCAGGCTGGAGTGCAGTTGCGTGATCTCGGCTCACTGCAAGCTCCACCTCCCGGGTTCACGCCATTCTCCTGCCTCAGCCTCCCAGGTAGGTGGGACTACAGGCGCCCATCACCACACCCAGCTAATTTTTTGTATTTTTAGTAGAGATGGGTTTCACCATGTTAGCCAGGATGGTCTCGATCTCCTGACCTTGTGATCCGCCCACCTCGGCCTCCCAAAGTGCTGGGATTACAGGCTTGAGCCACTGCGCCCAGCCAACAAATTCTAAAAGAAGGCAAAATAAAGGCATTTCAGAAAAAAATGAAAAAAAGCTGAAAGTATGTGTCACAAGATCTACACCAAAAGAAACAGTAAAGGCAGAAAAAAATTATCTCATAAGGAAGCAAAGAAATGCAGGAAGAAAAGAAAAACATTGGACAATGTAAATATGTGGGTAAGAATAAATTCAACATTCACTGTATAAAACAATTATAGTAATAATTTAAAGAGTTTAGAATTATAGTAATATTTTAAACGGTTTAAAATATTATATATGGATAATTAAAATACATTTTAATAGTAACAAACTGAGGAGAGGCTAAGTAGAGAGAAGGTGTTTTAGGTTCTTAGATTGTCAGGGAAATGATAAAATTATCAGTTTATATGATATTTTAACTGTATGTTGTAATTGCTATCATAACCACTAAAAGAATATCAAAAACACTTATTTAGTATATAGCAGTAAAGAAATGAGAGGAAAAGAAGAAAATGTGTGACAAGTAGGAAACAAACAGCAAAATAATAAATTTAAACCAGATGTAACAGCAATTACATTAAACACAAAGACAAAGCACTTCGATTCAAAGATAAATATCATCAAACTGAATTTTAGAAACCAAAATGACAATATACTGTTTACCAGAGCACACCTTAAATATAATAATTGGAAGGTTGAAGGTAAAAGGATAGAAAAATATAAACATGCGAACACCAATCACAAGAAAGTTGGTGTAATATGCTAATATCAAACAAAACGGACTACAAAACAAGAAGAATTACATGAGATTAAGATAAATATTTCTATATTAATAAGGGGTCAATCCTCTGGAAGATACATCAATTCTAAATTTGTATGCACTAATAGCATAGCTTCTAAATATATAAAGCAAAAACTGAAAAGACTAGATGAAAAATGAGATAAATACACAGTCACAGTGGAAAATTTTAACACATCTCTCGCAGCAACTCTAAGAACCAGCAGGAAAAAGTATGCAAAAATATAGAACATTTGACCACCATGAGTAACAAACTTGACCTAATTAACATATATTAAATTGTTACCAACAGTGGTGGACTACACTTTCTTTTCTAGTGCAAATGAAACATTTACCAAAATTGACCATCTGTTGAAGCAGAGTTTAAGTTCTAATAAATTTCAAAAGGTGGCCACTACAGAGTTATAGTCTGTGGCTACTTGAAAAATAGTCTAGAAACAATAACAAAGTAAAAACAATGCACTTCTATATAACTCATGGTAAAAGAAGAAATCACAATGTAAATCAGAATATATAATACTTTTAACTAAATGAGAATGATAATATGACATTTTAAATTGTGAGATTCAACTCAAGTTGTGCTCTAAGGAAATTTTATACCCTTAAAAGCGTAAGTGTTAAAAAAAATACACACACATTAAATTCACCTAAAAAAAAGGTAGAAGGACAAATATAATAAACACAAGGCCAAAAGTTAAAGATGAAGGAAACAAACACATATGGAAGAAATCAATAAAACAAAACTTTGATTTCTGGAAAAAACTAATATAAGGAGTTTTGAAAACAACTCAAGAAAAAAAGAGACAGGAGAGAAAGAAGACATAGTTTACCAATATTAATAATGAAATCGTGACATAACTATAGATTCTACTGACATTAAAAGATACTAACAACTTGGTTTTAATAAGTTTTAAATTTTAGAAGACATGGACACCACTAGGAAAATTCAACTTGCCAAAATTGGCAGAAAAAGAAATAAAAAACTGGAATAGTTTTGTATCTATTTAAAAATGAATCCATAGTTAAGTCCATAATTCCAAATATTTAAGAAATGTTAATTTTACACAAATTATTCCAAAGAATAGAAAATGAGAGATTTCCCAAAAGTCTAAAGACAATGGAATTATATCTTCATTTTATGAATTTTATGAATCTAGCAAAACCTTAATACCAATACCTGATAAGGCATTACAAGAAAGAACAAAGGCAACTCTCTGACATAAACATAGATGCAAAAAACTTTTTTTAAAACTAGTCCCAAGTCAAATTCAACAATTTATAATAGGATATTGCATAGCCACCAAGTAGGGCTCCCCCAAGAATCAAAGTACAAATTAACATTCAAAAAGCAATCAGTTATAATTGATCATATTAATAAAGAGGAAAAATCCTATGATCACCTAGATAGACAGATATCAAGTAGTAAAACTACTTCAGAAAATCCCAAAGTTAATCATTATGTGAAATCTTAGTCAAGTAGAAATAGAAGACAACGTCCTTATTTGATGAATGGCATTTATAAAAACCAAATACAGGCCGGGCGCGGTGGCTCATGCCTATAATCCCCGCACTTTGGGAGGCCGAGGTGGGCGGATCACGAGATCAGGAGATCGAGACCATCCTGGCTAACACGGTGAAACCCCGTCTCTACTTAAAATACAAAAAATTAGCCGGGCCTGGTGGCAGGCGCCTCTAGTCCCAGCTACTTGGGAGGCTGAGGCAGGAGAATGGGGTGAACCCGGGAGGCGGAGCTTGCAGTGAGCCGAGACTGCGCCACTGCACTCCAGCCTGGGCGACAGAGCAAGACTCCATAAAAATAAATAAATAAATAAATAATAAAAATAAAAAATACAGAAAGCAGACGTCACAGTTAATTGTGGAATACTGAAAGACTTCCACTTCAAATCAGGAATGAGACCAAGATGCCGGGGTTTTTTTTGTTTTTTTTTTTTAAGATGGAGTCTTGCTTGGTGCCCAGGCCGGAGTGCAGTGGCTGCAATCTTGGCTCACTGCAACTTCCGCCTCCCAAGTTCAAGTGATTCTCCTGCCTCAGCCTCCCGAGTAGCTAGGATTACAGGCATGTGCCACCACACCTGGCTAATTTTTGTATTTTTAGGAGAGACGGGGTTTCACCATGTTGGCCAGTCTGGTCTCAAACCCCTGACCTCAGGTGATCCGCCCACCTCAGCCTCCCAAGGTGCTAGGATTACAGGTGTGAGCCACCGCGCCCGGCCCCAAGATGCCTATTATTCTTATTCTTACTCAACACCACACTGTGAATCCTAACCAGAGTGCAATAAGGCAAGCAAAAGAAGTAGAAAGTATAAATAAAGGAAAATAAAGAATAAACACTGTCTTTCCTCATAGATTACACAATTATGTGTGCAAAAAACGCTCAAAGAATCTACAAATGAACTCAGGATAGTCAGTAAATTTAGCAAGTTTGCTGCATTAAGGTCAATAATACAAAATTACCTGTATTTCCATAAATAATCACAAATAATTAAAAATCCAAAATTTAGAAATGCAATAGAATCAAAATATTAAATACTTAATGTGCCCTGGCTTACAGTCAAACCAAGAATCCAGTTTCTTTGATTTGGGGATCTTATTTTTTAAAGACATAAAATGGAAAGGCAGTATTAAGAAATTAACCTAACAGATACTACATTAAACAGAGACCTATGGAATAAGTTAGTGAAAACAGACATCTGATAATGGCTTATAGTTAAGTTTGATATGACTATTACAAAGGAGATGATATACTGATAAAAGTATGAAAACTAACTCAGAAAAATGCTCATGATACTCTGAGCTATTTTGACTGCACAAGAACAGCTACAGCCCAACTTTATTCCAGGAACTCATCTTTGGCAAATTTTTCTACCTTACATTAGAAACCCATTTAATTACAAACTTATTTTTCTGTATCATGACTTACAGCAGCCAGAGACACCTCTCAGCAAATTCAAACCTATTTTTGTAGCAAGCACTGACCTAACTTACAGCAAATTTTGCAGAATGAAAGAAATACTGAAATCCATAAGGACGTACCCCAAAGTATCTTAGCTATTCATAGGCAGGGTAGAGGGAAGGAGCAATTAACAGCAAGCAACAAAGAAAGCAATTATGAGGAAATAGTAACAAACACTTCATTCCATTAGAAAAGAAAGCAAACACAATATTCTTTGCTCAAAAGAATGGAGAAGTGAAGGACCTCTTGCCAAAAGCAATTGCAGTGCATTAATATTAAACATGATCTAATGAAGTCAGAAATTGTTTGGGGAAAACATTCAACACAGTAAAGGCGTATTCTGCATGACAAATTCTTAACAGAAAAGAAGGGTCTTAAATCTTTTTTTCTTTTACATAGGATTGATTTTTTTCATATTGAAAAAAAGTAAGGAATGAATAACAGAGAGAAAGAGGGAGGGGGAAAATGGAAGGAGGAAAAAGAAATACAACTTAGTTTACGTTTTTGTCTGAAGAGGTATAAAAAGAAGCCGATTAACTGCCTACTATTTTCATAACTTTAAAATGTCTGAATTTAAGAATAAAGATTATCTTTGTGTGACAGAAGAAATAGTGAACACTCTGAGGTTGAGGAATCATTTTGGTTTTATAACTAGCAGAAACAATCACTTCTTCCCCCTACCCCCAGTATCTTCTTCCTAAGTTAAACAGCCCTCCGTCTTCCTAAGCAAAACAGGCAATGTAATTCCCTCTGGATTTTGTAACCATTTCAGGAGAGAGATGATTCACTCTTTGGGCAAGAGAGAGAGAGAGAAAAAAAATATCTGGCTCTGTTCCTCTCCTATTTGACCTCCTTAAAAGGATCTTTTTGAAGCTGTTAATCCAGGCTACTAAAATAGCAAGCAACTATTCTTTATTAAAGGTCAAATGAAACTACCAATAGGAAGGAGAGAGTTTGTTTAAATTTTAAAAACCTGGGATATTAGTTTTTCACTTAGTCCTAGGCTAAGAACAGTCGCTTTTCTTTCTCTCTTTGTCTTGTGGCTCCTGTCAAGGCCTTACACAAATAAAAGTGAAAGGCCATTTGGGTAAAGTGTGGTCTTGATCTAAGCATGCCTGGTAATCAGTGGCTGAAACCTCATTGCCAGCTGGTTCCCAGAAACACACACGCACACAAATACAAATGTGCACGCACACAATCCCCAATGTGATGATTCAGCAATTTAATGGATCTTAACTTTGGCAGTAGTCCTCTAGCACACATCTCTGGAGAAATAAAAGAACACAGGTGAGGACTCTGGCGGGTCTGTAACTGTTCACTTTTGGCACAAACCCAGGGCATAACTAAGCACCAACTTTAGCCACCATGACTGTATGATGTGACTTTATGGAACATTCATGCCTTGGAAAATGAACACAAAAAAATCTTAGAATCAGATAGGGGGAGGGAGAAGCCCAAGAACAGGAGAAGGAGAAAAGAGAGAAGAGAAAGAAAGCAAAGAAACGAAGAAGAACCTCAGCAAAAATAGGTGGGCAAGGAAAGGGAGAAGCTAAAAGATTTTGTTTCCAAAACTCAGGGCCATTTATGATCTCATCTTTATGAGCACGTTCCCTTCTTACACAAATAATTAGAAAGTAATGCTACATAAGTACGTGCCTTTCCAAATGAAAGTGGATACTAATGATTTGTTTCCTGAAATTTCTAAGTTTGGGGGTATATCCTACTAAAAGGCAACAGCAAGACCTAGCTATTGTAAGAAGTATTAATTTTGAAAAGTGCAAATTATTTCTATTTTGTTAAATCCCCCACAAAGCCTGAACACATTTTGGTCATAGATGAGTCACCTGTTGACATTTATCCATGACTGTCCTGCTAGGGCCCAAAGCAGAGTGACGGGGGACATTATTAGAAAAACACAAGCACGTTATTTCTATGCTGGCAACATGACACATACCTCTAACTAGTATACAAATGATCTTTTTAACGACATCCGTAATAATCAAGTTCTACCTCAATGTTTGAATAAAATAATATACCATAATGCAAACATTGATATGTAGCTACAGCTGTGTATAAGACTGAAAAGATTCAAATATGATTGAATTTAAATATGTATTTTTTAGATTTAGAGAAAAACATCAGCATGCATAGAAAAGAAATTTGGAGCAAAAAATGAGGTTGCTAGACTAAAGGTAAAGCTGATTAAAACATGAAGTTATTGGCCAGGCACGGTGGCTCACTGCTGTAATCCCAGAACTTTGGGAGGCCAAGGCGGGCGGATCACAAGGTGAAGAGATTGAGACCATCCTGGCCAACATGGTGAAACCCCATCTCTACCAAAAATACAAAAATTAGCCAGGCGTGGTGGCGAGCACCTGCAGTCCCAACTACTCGGGAGGCTGAGGCAGGAGAATTGCTTGAACCCGGGAGGCAGAGATTGCAGTGAGCCAAGATTGTGCCATTGCACTCCGGCCTGGTGACACAGTGAGACTCTGTCTCAAATAATAATAATAATAATAATAATGCTATTAAAGCAATCCCCGTACACTGATTGAGGAGCAGGAAGTATCTGACATGCTGTGCACAATTCCTGTATATGCCCCCACTGCATGTGGAAAAGGATAGAGCAGGGGTATTTCTATGGCATTATCAGGTGTCTTTTCAAGACTGATACAAAAAAAAATTTAGACTTAGTTGTATCTTTTCAAAATGAGAAACTAGTATATGTGTTTATTTCAGTAAAAATGATTATAATTAATCATATTTTAATTTTTTCATTGGCTCCAGGAAGCTCGTATCCAAAGTTTCAAACCAAATACTATTTTTTTTTTTTTTTCTTAAGATGGAGTCTTGCTCTGTCACCCAGGCTGGAGTGCAGTGGCGCAATCTCGGCTCACTGCAAGCTCTGCCTCCTGGGTTCACTCCATTCTCCTCCTCAGCCTCCTGAGTAGCTGGGACTACAGACGCCCGCCAACACGCCCGGCTAATTTTTTGTACTTTTAGTAGAGACGGGGTTTCACCGTGTTAGCCAGGATG
The DNA here is from genome assembly GCF_029281585.2 of Gorilla gorilla gorilla. Taxonomy (NCBI): domain Eukaryota; kingdom Metazoa; phylum Chordata; class Mammalia; order Primates; family Hominidae; genus Gorilla; species Gorilla gorilla. The sequence goes on from NC_073237.2 coordinate 73,045,109, forward strand.
GTCTCGATCTCCTGACCTCGTGATCTGCCCGCCTCGGCCTCCCAAAGTGCTGGGATTACAGGTGTGAGCCACTGTGCCCAGCCACCAAATACTATTTTTATTCCTCCAAATTTATAATTGTATCTGATCCTATTCCTTTCTGTACTAGTTTTTATTTTTCCTGATCTTGACCTTTTTTTTCTCTTTTATTATACTGCATGCATTTTTGTAAGCCTCCTCAAATATTTTATGGAAGAAGGAAGGGCAAAAATAATAAAATAGATAGATAAACCTAGACAAGTAGATTCTCCATTTAATACAAAGGTAGAGATCTAAAAACAATGAGTAATGTATACTGTATGATGCCATTTTTATATCATACAAATGCAGGCAGAGGCTGGGCATGGTGGCTCATGTCTGTAATCCCAACACTTTGCGGGGCCGAGGCAGGTGGATCACTTGAGGCCAGGAGTTCAAGACCAGCCTGACCAATATGGCGAAACCCCATCTCTACTAAAAACACAAAAATTAGCAGGGCATGGTGGCAGACGCCTGTAATCCCAGCTACTTGGGAGGCTGAGGCAGGAGAATTGCTTGAACCTGGAAGGCGGAGGTTGCAGTGAGCTGAGATTGCACCATTGCACTCCAGCCTGGGCAACAAGAGCGAAACTCTGTCTCAAAAAAAAAAAAAAAAAAAAAAAAATACAGCCAGAACCCATCTGTACTGCTATGGGGTACACACAGGGATGTTAAAACTATAAAGAAAAGCAAAGAAGAGTATACCACAAAAATGAGAATACCAGTTAACGCTAGTTAGGGAGGGAGTGAGCAGTGGCGGGAAGGAGCACCAAAAGGTCTTTCTCTTTACCTGGATAATTGTTAAAAGGGTGCGCGCTTTGTGATAATTCCTTGAACTGTTTACATGTCCTTTTATATACATGTTTTGCATTCTTTTTGGTGCAAAGTATTATACTCCACAAAAGGGCTAAAATACATTTATTTATTTACTTATTTATTTATATAACCAAATGGTGAAAATAAAAAGAAATGCTTGCAAAACACTAGGATTTCTTAAAGCTAAAAATAGGAGTTTGTTTGTTTTTTTTTAAACTAGAAGGAACAACGTCCAAATTTTACACATTAAGAATGTTAGAAGGATGGACTGAAGGGGATGGAAATTAAAGTTTCATAGCATTAACTAAATCAATACAGTCATAAAAATAGAGAGCACATAAACAATGTTGCAAAATTCCTTTTATGACAGTGTTTATCGAGGGCCTACTCTGTGCCAGGTACTGTTCTAGGTACCAGAGACACAACAGTGAAGCAGTGCACACAACACAGAAAGTCTCTTTTCTCATGAAGTTACATCCTGGAGCGAGGAAGCAAGAGGGAAGAGGAGGCTCCTGATAGGTAGAAAGAGAGATGACGAGATACTATAGATGAAACAAGCATTCCAGAAGGAGGGAACGGCTTATGTAAATCATCAAGAGTGGAAAGAGTTTGGCATATTTGAAAAGCTGAAAGGCTCTTGTGTCTGGAACACAGTGGGAAAAGGGGGAAATCTTATCAAGGGATGTGAGAATAGGCAGAGGAGAGATGACGTGGTGGTCTCTAGGGGTAGAGGTAGGATGCTTGGATTTTGAGTGAGACAGGTTTGAAGCCGGAGGTTGAAATGACCTGACTTACAGTTTACAAGGTCATTCTGAAGACTTCATGGCAATAGGTTTTATGGAGGAGATAGGGCAACAGTCAGGCAGCTAAGACAGTAGTCAAAGAGAGGCAGAATGGAGGCTTGAACTGAGTCACTAGCAGTGATCATGGAAAATGTAGAGGGAGTCATGTTATGTTCTAGATGGAGTGTCAGCAGGACTGCTGATGGATTTGCAGAAGGCAAAGGAAAGAATCATGTATAACTCCTAGATGATGGCTTAAGCAATTGGGTGGTTTACTGAAATGAAGAATTCGGAACAAAAGGAGGTTTGGAGGTACAAGAAACTAAAAGGTTCTACTGCAGCCATGTTAAGGATGTGGTGCTAATTAGACAAGCATGTGAAGATGTAACGTGGGCTTGGATATAAATCTGGAATTCTAAAAAGAGGTCACAGTTGGAGATACAGGCAGTCATCAGCCTGTGTATAATATTTAAAGTCTTGGAACTAAACAAAGTCACTTAAAGATAGCAAAAAAGAGAAAAAGGACAAGTTTTAGGCACCCAACACTTAGCAATTGAGCAGAGGAAAAGGAGCTAACAAGTAAGATGAAGGAAGAGTAGGCCCAACTTTTTGCATATCAAGGAACACATTGAAAGTGACCTTTTTTTACTTTTGAGCACAGTGGGCTCAGAGCCACACATAGGGCCTTCTCCAAGAACCAAAGGAATCAATATCTTGGCCCACCTGAAATCCATTTACAGCACACCAGCATGCCCAAGGATGATGCATTCTAGGATACGGCCATGGGGATGAAAAGCAAAGTACAATCAAATTGATGAAGTACTTAGCTCATAGTAAATGTAGAGTTTTTTTGGTACAATGTTTATACTAATATATTGTCCACTGAGGTCTAATTATGATGCTTTTAAAGACTCTTTCAAGTCTCAGCCATAAATATCTAGTCTCATGACATCTGGAAACAGACATTTTCTAACATTTCTTATGGCAAAGATGTGCATAAAATATCGGCATTCTTTCAAGACCTAGAAGAATACATAAAAATTTGTTCTAGGCCGGGAGTGGTGGCTCAGGCCTGTAATCCCAGCACTTTGGGAGGCTGAGGCGGGCAGATCACCTGAGGTCAGGAGTTCAAGACCAGGCTGGCCAACAGGGCAAAACCCAGTCTCTGCTAAAAACACAAAAATTAGCCGGGCTTTGTGGCAGGCACCCGTAATCCCAGCTACTCGAGAGGCTGACGCAGGAGAATCGCTTGAACCCGAGAGGCGGAGGTTGCAGTGAGCCAAGATTGCGCCATCGCACTCCAGCCTGGGCAACAAGCGCGAGACTTCCTCTCAAAAAAAAAGAGATTGTCCCTAGATGGCTGGCAAGATGACTGAATAGGAACAGCTCCGGTCTGCAGCTCCCAACGAGATCAATGCAGAAGGGGGGTGATGTCTGCATTTCCAACTGAGGTACCCGGCTCATCTCATCGGGACTGGTTAGACATTGGTACTGGTCAGCCCAGCCATGGAGGGTGAGCCAAAGCAGGGTGGGGTGTCGCCTCACCCAGGAAGCACAAGGGGTCGGGGAACTCCCTCCTCTAGCCAAGGGAAGCTAGCCATGGTCCTCTAGCCAAGACCATGCCATAAGGAACGGGGCATTCCAGCCCAAATACTACGCTTTTGCCATGTTCTTCGCAACTCACAGACCAGGAGATTCCCTTGGATGCCTACACCACCAAGGCCCTGGGTTTCAAATGCAAAACTGGGTGGCCATTTGGGCAGACACTGAGCTAGCTAAAGGAGTTTTATTTTCATACCCCAGTGGCGCCTGGAACGCCAGCGAGACAGAACTGTTCACTCCCCTGGAAAGGGGGCTGAAGCCAGGGAGCCAAGTGCTCTAGCTCAGTGGATCCCACCCCCATGGAGCCCAGCAAGCTAAGATCCACTGGCTTGAAATTCTCGCTGCCAGCACAGCAGTCTGAAGTCAACCTGGGATGCTTGAGTCCGCCGTTACTGAGGCATGAGTAGGTGGTTTTCCCCTCATAGTGTAAACAAAGCTGCAGGGAAGTTCAGACTGGGCAGAGCCCACCACAGCACTGCAAAGCTGCTGTAGCCAGACTACCTCTCTAGATTCCTCCTCTCTGCACAGGGCATCTCTCAAAGAAAGGCAGCAGCCCCAGTCAGGGGCTTATAGATAAAATTCCCATCTCCCTGGGACAGAGCACTTGGGGGAAGGAGCGGCTGTGGGCGCAGCTTCAGCAGACTTAAACGTTCCTGCCTGCTGGCTCTATCCCCATTGAATCTGCTGTCCCTATTGAATCCCCATCTGAGAAGAAAGCTACCACTGACTTTCTTCACAGAATTCAAAAAAACTACTTTAAATTTCATATGGAACCAAAAAAGAACCCATATAGCCAAGACAATCCTAAGCAAAAAGAACAAAATGGAGGTATCACGCTACCTGACTTCAAACTATAGTACAAGGCTACAGTAACCAAACAGCCTGGTACTGGTACCAAAACAGATATAGACCAATGGAACAGAACAGAGGCCTCAGAAATAATGCCACACATCTACAACCATCTGATTTTTGACAAATCTGACAAAAACAAGCAACGGGGAAAGGATTCCCTATTTAACAAATGGTGTTGGGAAAACTGGCTAGCCATATGCAGAAAACTGAAACTGGACCCTTTCCTTACACCTTACAAAAATTAACTCAAGATGGATTAAAGACTTAAACATAAGACCTAAAACCATAATAACCCTAGAAGAAAACCTAGGCAATATCATTCAGGACATAGGCATGGGCAAAGACTTTATGACTAAAAAACCAAAAGCAATGGCAAAAAAAGCCAAAATTGACAAACAGGATCTAATTAAACTAAAGAGCTTCTGCACAGCAAAAGAAACTATCATCAGAATGAACAGGCAACCTACAGAATGGGAGAAAAATTTTGCAATCTATCCACCTGACAAAGGGCTAATATTCAGAATCTACAAGGAACTTAACAAATTTACAAGAATAAAACAAACAACCCCAACAAAAACTAGGCAAAGGATATGAACAGACACTTCTCAAAAGAAGACATTTATGTGGCCAAAAAACATATGGAAAAAAAAGTTCATCATCGCTCGTCATTAGAGAAATGCAAATCAAAACCACAATGAGATATCATCTCATGCCAGTTAGAATGGCAATCATTAAAAAGCCAGGTAACAACAGATGCTGGAGGGGATGTGGAGAAATAGTAACACTTTTACACTGTTGGTGGGAGTGTAAATTAGTTCCACCATTGTGGAAGACAGTGTGGTGATTCCTCAAGGATCTAGAACAAGAAATACCATTTGATCCAGCAATCCCGTTACTGGATATATACCCAAAGGATTATAAATCATTCTACTATAAAGATACATGCACACATATGCTTATTGCCGCACTATTCACAAAGACTTGGAACCAACCCAAATGCCCATCAATGATAGACTGGATAAAGAAAATGTGGCACATATACACCATGGAATACTATGCAGCCAAAAAAATAAAGGATGAGCTCATGTCCTTTGCAGGGACACTGATGAAGTTTGAAACCATCATTCTCAGCAAACTAACACGGGAACAGAAAACCAAACACCACATGTTCTCACTCATAAGTGGGAGCTGAACAATGAGAACACATGGACACAGGGCGGGGAATATCACACACTGGGGCCTGTTGGGGGTGGGAGCTAGGGGAGGGAGAGCATTAGGAGAAATACCTAATGTAGGTGATAGATTGATGGGTGCAGCAAACCACCATGGCACGTGTATACCTATGTAACAAACCTGCATGTTCTGCACATGTATCCCAGAACTTAAAGTATAATTTTAAAAAAGTTCTAAAAATGTGCATCAAAGTAATGATTATTTACAGCACCCAAAAATCCAAAGTAACATGGTAGCTGCTTATAAAGAGAACCCTTTCTAAAGAGAACTGCTCATATTATGAAAATAAAGAACGCTAAAGTTATTTATAGGAACAGAGAAAACAAGCCCTGTTAGGTTTGATGTTACTACATAACTGGAAAACTATACATTCTAAGTTTGAAATCAGTAATGACAGCAAAATTGACTTGATTCCTTTTTTTTTTTTTTTTTTGAGATGGAGTTTCACCCTTGTGCCCCAGGCTGGAGTGCAATGGTGCGATCTCGGCTCACTGCAACCTTCGCCTCCTGGGTTCAAGCAATTCTCCCGCCTCAGCCTCCCTAGTAGCTGGGATCACAGGCATCCGCCACCACACTGGCTAATTTTTGTACTTTTAGTAGAGACAAGGTTTCACCATGTTGGCCAGGCTGGTCTCAAACTCCTGACCTTAAGTGATCTGCCCTCCTCAGCCTCCCAAAGTGCTAAGATTACAGGCGTGAGCCACCACGCCCAGCCTACTTGATTCCTTTTTTGTATTTACTAACAATTCAAGAGCTTTTAAAAATTGACCTATTACCCCAACATACTTTTTACCTCTGAACATTTGAGTTACCTCTTTAAAAGGCAGATTCCCTATATAACCATCCTTTAGTTCCGTGATATGGTTTGGATGTGTGTCCCCTCCAAATCTCATGTTGAAATGTGATCTCCAATGTTGGAGGTGGGGCCTGGTGAGAGGTGTTTGAGTCAGGGGGGCCAATCCCTCATGAATGGCTTGGTGCCCTCCCTGCAGTCATGAGTTCACCTGAGATCTGGTTGTTAAAAAAGGTCTGGGACCTCCCCAGTCTCTTGCTCCCTCCCTTCCCATGTCATATGCCAGCTACTGCATTGCTTCCTGCCATTATGGAAGTTTCCTGAGGTCCTCACCAGAAGCAGATGCCAGCACTATGCTTTTCCTACAGCCTACAGAAGCATGAGTGAAATAAACCTCTTTCTAAATTACCCCATCTCAGATATTCCTTTACAGCAACACAAAACAGACTAATATATTCCTTCTTGCCAAAACTATTTAGAGAGTGTTCCATCTCCCCTCCACATACATACACACACATATGCATTGGCAAAAGGTCTCCAGAGCCCTCTTTCCACCATAAGAAGCCCTCCATGTCTTCTACCTCCCAGGGTTTAATGACTCTGGCTCTTTTATGACAGTAACAGTATTGGCAGGCTTCACAGGTAGAAGCTCTCCATCCTCTCACATTCCAATTTCCAAGAGATAAGGAAGTGATGTCCACATTCTGCCAGCTTCCCAATGCCACTTCAAGCCTAACCTCAAGAAAAACATCTGATGTTAAGAAAAGCAAAATCCAGCCAGGTGCGGTAGCTCGCACCTTTAATTACAGCACTTTGGGAGACTGAAGCCGATGGATGGCTTGAGCCCAGGAGTTCAAGACTAGCCTGGGCAATATGGTGAGACCCCCCTCTCTTAAAAAAAAAAAAAAAAAAAGTAAAAAAATTTAAAGAGAAAGAAGCAAAATCTTTTACCATTGTTCTATTTTTTGGTAGCTCTGCAAACTAAAACCAAGATAACTAACAAAAAGGTCTGCATTCCTTCTAATTCCCTAAATCTGAATATCATTGTTATCACTACCAACAACAGTCATATCTTTGTGCCAATGTATTTGTTTCATATTATTTTACTATTTGTAGAAAATTATGATAACGAGCTGCTTACTGACTATGTGTCTTTTCTACTAAATAACACATGTATTTTCACAACAATTAACCAAACTTCTTAGTTTACAAGATATTCAAACAAAATATTCTCTAGTGCTTGGCTGCACCACACATTTGTGCTGTTGAACAACTTTCCTCTTGGCTGAGATCCCCAATTACCTTCATTTTCCTTCTGCTCTGTCACAAAGATAAATAATTGTGCTTACTTAGTTTAGTTGAGGGCACAGTTTCCCATAGAGCATTTTTACCGACATTCATTGCCAGGAAAATATTTAAGGCAGGTTTACGAAGGCCATCAGTTCTAAACCTTTACAAGAATTATACACGTCTTGGACCTTTTCCCCACCAAACTGTGGAAGAGACAGAGGAATTGAAGGGCAGAGTCCTTAAAAGAGTTGAGTCAACATACTTTTGGTCTTCTTTTAGAATTATTTCAATCTGTTCATCACTGTTTTTCACTTTCCTGTGTTAAATACTTTTGAGAAAAATCTCTGTCTACCGTGTTCAAAACGGATTGGTGGTGCGGGGAGGGAAATGCTTTATACAAAAACCAGAACAGTGTCCTCTGTAAGTCAATAATGGAATTTCTGTGGTAATTTTGTGGTTCCAAAGTCGACTGACAATTTCTAGCTTGAAAACCACTCTTTGGAAGCAGGTGGCTCCACTGATCGAGATGAAAGACAGATTACTAGAGTAACTGATGATGGTGTGTTCAGGACCCCAGGGCTTAAAACAGTTTGAGTGAAGACAGAATATGTTACAAGACAGGGGAGCAAAGGAGGTGACATCTGACTATAAAAGCCCTGACACAGTATCACCAAAATGAAGGGTACGTATTTTGCCATCCAAACAGTATGGTATAAACCAAGCATGGAAGAGTATCAGCAGATATTTCAACCTGGGAACTTGGCATTCTCGTCCCTATCATGCTGTCTTGGGGCAAGAATCACCTCTGGTAGTGATTAAAATTGCCAGAGGTGCTATTCCAGCTCGCTAACAGAGGTGCAGCAGTTCCATTTAATATTCTTGTCTAGTGAAACAGCAAAGGCCCCTCATGCCTATTTTTAAATGCACATTTTTAATATTCAGTGTAATGCTACTCTTTAACAAACTCTTTACTCCCTGCCTCTCTGATGAAGCTTCCCGTGGTCTTTAAAGAGATTGTTAACCCAAGAATGGATCGCATTCTCTCTACATGAGCAGGCTGGGAGACACTCCATTAAGCCTTCCAGTATTTCATAGGAAGAGCCATCTCTCACCTCTGAGGCGATGAGCCAGTTGCTCGGTGATGAGCTCAGGAGCCTCCTGGAGAATCTCCTTTAGCACAAGAGAAGAGGAAGACTCTCGGAACTCAACGTTGGCATCGCTCTGCTCAACTGGATTAATGACTTTGACAACTGCTGATTCTAAAGTTTTGTCTTCACTGTAAAGCAAATGGAGGGGAGGAAGAGAAAGGGATATGGCATGTCTTATTACTTTTTGGAATGTTTAAATCTCTGCTCTCACACAAATGGCTTCCTCTCAATGACCAAAAATATGAGGGAACTCACATGACTCAGAAGACGGGAGCCTTATTCTATGTATTTTCACATTTCATTAAAACTATTTACTTTCCCCAAATTCTTAAAATACGTACATACCTTACCAGCTTCATCCTGTGCTGCGCTCTTGGAAAATAATAGTAACTAACACTATTGGGCTTCCACCACAGGCCGGATACTATTATAAATACTTTAGGTGTATTATCATATTTTATACTAGAAAATAACACTATAAAATGAATTCTACAGGCTGGGCGCGGTGGCTCACAACTGTAATCTCAGCACTTTGGGAGGCTGAAGCAGGCGAATCATGAGGTCAGGAGTTTACGACCAGCCTGGCCAACATGGTGAAACCTCGTCTCTACTAAAAATACAAAAAATTAGCCTGACGTGGTGGCAGCTGCCTGTAATCCCACCTACCTGGGAGGCTGAGGCAGGAGAATCGCTTGAACCATGGAGGCTGAGGTTGCAGTGAGCCAAGACCGTGCCACTGCACTCCAGCCTGGGCAATAGAGCGAGACTCTGTCTCAGAAAAAAAAAAAAAAAAAAAAAAGAGTTCTATAAAATATATAAAATGCACTAAAAATGACACTAGAAAATGACACTAGAAAAATCCCCATTGTGTAAGTATTTTTTTATACAATTTATACATTGTATAATACTTTTAAAAAGTATTTAAAAAAAACTGAGGCACAAACAGGTTAAGAAATTTGTGCAACGTCACACATTTAGTGAGTAGACTAGCTGGTAGACTAGCCAATAACCTGGCTCCAAAGCTTGCAAATCCAGTCACCGTGGTGTAGAAAAAACACTACTGGGCCTATTTTCCTTCCACCATTATTCTTCATATGTGAGACAGAGCTGGCTTTTAGCAAAGGCAGGAAGAAAAGTTTGGATCAATCCAACTTTATTCTTTCTGCCTGTCAAAAACAAATGAATGGCAATGAAAGAAATAAAGATTTCAATTTATTTTTGAAAAGCATTCTATTTCATAAACAATTCTATTTCATAAACAATTCTAGAGCTAGAGTTCACAATCCCAGCCTCAAAATCAGTCTAAATTTTTCCATTTTAATTGGTAACAAAACTATTCCTCAGATTTTGATTGACACACACTCGATCCACAATTCACATTCCAATTGATTGTATTTATCTGTGTCTCTTTGTATTTGCTGGTTTCAAAAAGTTAACATGGCTGGGCATGGTGGCTCACACCTGTAATCCCAGCACTTTGGGAGGCTGAGGTGGACAGATCACTTGAGGTCAGGAGTTCAAGACCAGCCTGGCCAACATGGTGAAACCCCATCTCTACTAAAACTACAAAAATCAGCCAGGCATGGTGGTAAGTGCCTGTAATCCTAGCTACTCAGGAGGCTGAGGCAAGAGAATCGCTTGAACCTGGGAGGTGGAGGCTGCAGTGAGCCGAGATGGAGCCAATGCATGCCAGCCTGGGCGAGAAAGTGAGACTCTGTCTCAAAAAAACAAAACAAAACTAAATAAAAAACCCCTATAATTTGGTCAATTCTATAAGAAATTTACACTTAAAGATTTCATATCTGAAATGTAAAAGTAAAAATGAAGGATTAGCATGACCCAAATGTTGCCATAAGAGAAGAAAAAGATATTCCCTTTTCTCTGCATGTCCTCTGCCTTGCCGTTTCTTGTTGTTGTTGTTGTTGTTGTTGGGGGATTTTGGGGTTTGTTTGTTGTTGTTTTTTTTTTTGAAATAGTCTCACTCTTTCGTCCAGGCTGGAGTGCAGTGGTGCGATCTTGGCTCACTATAACCTCCGCCTCCTGAGTTCAGGCAATTCTCGTGCCTCAGCCTCTAAGTAGCTGAGATTACAGGCATGCACCACCACCCTAGCTCATTTTTGTATTTTTAGTAGAGACAAGGTTTCCCCATGTTGGTCAGGCTGGTCTCGAACTCCTGGCCTAAAGTGATTCGCCCACCTTGGCCTCCCAAAGTGCTGGGATTATAGGCATCAGCCACCATGACCAGCATGTCCTCTGCTTTTAATACATCTGCCTAAACCACAAAAGTCCTGAGTAAAGTGACACTTTGCCCGGAAGAACCTTCATTGAGGGATTAAACCTCAGAGCTTTACAATGGATCTTACCTCGCCAGCACACTGCTGCCAACAAGTGTTATCGATAACTTCCCTTCATCATTTAGCTGATGCAGGTTAATTTCATCCCGGAATATGTGGAATGATTCGGAAATATTTAGCTCTTCTAAAATAAACCTTGTCTCGGTGAAGTAGTTGAATTCAGTTCTTGGTATGTTCAGCACTGGTAAACACAGAACCCCTGGTGGACTGACCTACCAAGAAAAAAGTTGACTGAATTACTGAAAATAGCAGGAGGAAAGAATACAATTACATTTTCTCCAGCCTGGGGGTAACTGGTAAAAGGAATAGGAGTCTTCTGGCCTCACTAAACCACTTGGCATTCATAATCAAATTTTCCTGAACCCAATTAATAGAGCATTATCCTCTAAGTGGCCCCTAACACTTTTTAACCTCTTGTTACCCTACTTGAAACATCTCATGCTTTATTTTATGTCTCATTTTAGACCCTGCACCATTTGTATATATAAATATATACTACATATGATTAAAATTTAAATAAATAGATAACATTTGTATATAAATTTAAATATATGCATATATATAAATTGTGCAGGGGCTAAAATGTAAATAAATACATTTATATATAATACACATTCTCTTCTTTAAGAGTAACAAACTCACATATCTTTATAAAATTGGCAGAAAATTAGGACAATTGAGGCAGGGTGGGTGGGGACTGTGGGGACAGGGGAAGGCACATACGTTGCATCTAAATGAGATGCCTGTCACTCAGCTCCAGCCAATGGTTCACATGTAAAAATTCAGGCCCAGTGTAGTTAAAACTTTAAATTAACGGGCTGGGTGCGATGGTTCATGCCCGTAATCCCAGCACTTTGGGAGGCCGAGGCGGGCAGATCACGAGGTCAGGAGATCGAGACCATCCTGGCTAACATGGTGAAACCCCATCTCTACTAAAAATACAAAAAAATTAGCCAGGCATGGTGGCAGGTGTCTGTAGTCCCAGCTACTTGGGAGGCTGAGGCAGGAGAATGGTGTGAACCCGGGAGGTGGAGCTTGCAGTGAGCCAAAATCGTGCCACTGCATTGCAGCATGGGGGACAGAGCAAGACTCTGTCTCGAAAAAAAAAAAAAACACACTTTTAATTACCCAAGAGCAGCTATAAATCTAGATTTGGGGTATTATTTGTGAAATTTAATTATTACAATTCATTTTTAAAAATTCAGAACGTCAGTCAGTAGAAATTCATTTACAAGCCAGCTTCAGCCTACAGACTATCAGATTGTGATCTCTATTGATTTCTTAAATCATAAAAAACATTTTTTATTAACAAGTCTCTTAGAAAACAGATCTGTGGCAACCAGAGAAAACAGGAGATAGGAGAGAGGTAGAGAATTGTAGAGTCACAATAATAAACTTGTTTTTGTATGGGAATGTTAAAAATAAAGGTGCTTTAAAAATTACTGTGAATGTACAGCAATAATCCTAACTATCACTGAGAGAATGTGGGGTTCAGTGACATGGAATTTGTGCATAAAGTAAATGGCCTTTACTCTCACACCATCACCAGCTTGTCACAGTTTTAACACCTTAATCATCTGTCTCCCCTTTCTAGCATTAAGAAGGCAGGGCTTTTTGATGGTTTTGTTCAGTTATGTTTCCAGTGTATAAAACAGTCTGGCACATAGTAAACATTTAGTACATATTTGTTGAATGAAAGAAAGGAATCAGCCACTGCTATAGCATACAAAGCACAAAGCCACTCCAACAAAGTGGGTTTTCTCCCTCCTGTCATGCTAATACTGAACCACAATTGCATAATAAGTGTTAACAACTTATGTATGGCAAGTTATTTTTCCTAATGAATGGAGGGTTCTATGTAACTCCTGATATTGAAACTTGAGTGGGGAAGAATCAATATGTAAATCAGGCATGGGGCCTGAGCCTCTCCTGGCAGGACCTGTTCTGAAGTTGATGTCACAAGAACTAGGTTCCAGCCCCAGTCTCTACCAGGTAACTTTGAGAAAGCCAGTTTCCTCTCTGAGACTCTGTGTTCCCCATCTGAAAATGCGGCTCACTTACCAGAGTGAGAAGGATTTAAATGGGGTCGTACACATGAGGCAGAAAAACTCTTTGCTTATCCTACATGTTCATACTCTGAGAGGGAGTAGTTGGGGTTTTGAAAATTTAAATGGAGACACAGACCACTAGCAGGGGACCCAGTAAACTAAGAGAAAGGCAGAGAAATATAACCAAATTCTTAGTATGAGACCTTTCAGTAATTCCACATTCATCTCCATGCTTACCGGCAAACCTTTGAAGAAGAAGAGAATCCACATGTCTTTTTATTTTTATCTAGCCATCTGTCTGTCTGTCTATCTATCTATCTATCTATCTATCTATCTATCTATCTATCTATCTATCTATCCATGTGTTTTATCTATCACAATTACTTTTGCTACCCCTTTTATTGGATGTCAAGACATTGCTGTAGGTGGTAGTGGTGGTATTATTGTTATATCATTTCCAAGTCCATGCCACTATCACTCTAAACATCAGTCTGGTTTTGTCAACTCTATGTTCTCTAGATAAGTGACATTTTCTTCTAGGAGTCAAAATACCAGTTAACAAAATTAGTGTTAATATGCATGTCTTAACAGAGGCACATTTATCTCCTCATACCAATTAATCTCCCTTGTAAAGTTCAACAAATTTTAAGATAAATTTGATATAAAGCCCACATGTAGAGATCAGAATATTTTACCCAGCATTTTTATCAGCTTCTGCCCTAGAGCAGTTCTTGCCACCCACAGCTCATTCTGGAAGACTAGCATTCATGTGAATTTAAATCGCTTTAGACCAGCTCTGCCTACTGTCAGGGGCCAAGGATCCAAACAAAATTGCAACAAAACAAATCAGATTCTGAAAAATTAAAAATTGTGTGACATTGAAAATAACACCTAGACACTCATAACATACATTTTTAGGCTTTAAGTTAATAAAAAGCCCATTATCATGAGCTCATGAATTTTATAGATTTGAAGTTTTAAAGCAATTTGTTGAAAGGTATTTTCCACTTCCACAGGGGCATCATATGCTTCACAGAATAGAAAGAGTCTTCCTCAAGGGAGATGATCACTAACTAAGGATGATCTCACTGTACAAAATCAGGGATACAAGGCAAAACCAAACAAGGACCTACAGGATGTAGATTTGACATGTAATATTCGTCACTGAAAACTCTAGCCAATGTGCTCTGCCATTCATGTAATGTTCACACAAGTTATTCTGCACATATTTTTCTGCTCCCAAGGGCAGGACTATCAGCAAGGATAACAAAGGAAAACAAGAAATTTGATTCTTACTTTTATTAGTTCTATGAATTTCCATAAAATTAATCAACTATTATGAACATTTTAAATGTTTTATTTGAAAACACTGACCTTACTGAAATAATGTTTTATAAGGAGAGTTGGTAAGAAATAGCTAGAACAATGCCTAACATATAGTAGGTGCCCAATAAATATTTGTTGATTCATGGATGATAATACTTTATGCACTGCAACAATATATCAGAACATTAAAAATTAAGTTAATAGGTTCCTTTGTTTAGAGAAAATGTTTATTCTTAAAAGTTACATAATAATTCAAAATATAAGGAGTATTACCCTTTTTTCCCTCACCTTGTCTAGAAAGTAAGCATATGTGAAGGTAGAAATGAGAGAATCCAAGTCACACGATTTAGGCCCAATGACCACATGGACCTTCTCCAAGCGTTTGCTTCGATTCTGAAACAAATTCAAAGGAAACATCACAATTTAACAGGTGACAGATTAATATAAACATATTTTTTAATCTTTAAAAAAAGTATGCCTTATCTGTATTTATACACAATGGCAGAAAATCATAAATTTATCATGAAGTTTTACATGAGAACATAAAAATTGTACAAAGTGTTTAACACTCTGAAATATTCACTCAAACTCTAGTAAACTTTCCGGAAGAGAAAATGTGGTTTTATTAAGATTACACATAATTTAACTTCATATGAACTGTATCTCTGAGTCGTAATTTTTTTAGTATCATTTTGTTCTAATGGGCATAGTATTCTATATCATTTCTTTATATAAGATGTTCTTAATTTAAGAAGCAAACAAAATGACTTTTTTCATATGTGTCTGGCATGCAACATAAGCAAACAGACACAGAGTTTGGTAAGGATTTATTTTTTTATGTCACATTTTGGGTAACAAGATAGGTTCTCTCTGTATTCTATTCTATAATTTAGTAAATGAAACTTGTAACACTTTTGTCTGTCAGAAAATAAAAATTAATTGTTCTTAAAAGGTGTATATAGTCAGCCGGGCGTGGTGGCTCACGCCTGTAATCCCAGCACTTTAGGAGGCTGAGGCAGGTGGATCATGAGGTCAGGAGATCGAGACCATCTTGGCCAATATGGTGAAACCCCATGTCTACTAAAAAATAAAAAATAAAAAATAAAAAATTAGCCAGGTGTGGTGGCACGTGCCTGTAGTTCCAGCTACTCAGGAGGCTGAGGTAGAGGAATCACTTAAACCCAGGAGGCAGAGGTTGCAGTGAGCCGAGATTGCACCACTGCACTCCAGCCTGGCCACAGAGCAAGACTCCATCTCAAAAAAAAAAAAAAAAAATATATATATATATATATATATATTTTTATATAGTCACCCCTCTGGAAGAGAAGACTTGCTATTTCATTTTCTGGTTAACTAAATAGTTATTTGAAAATTCCTTTGTGGAAGGCTGACATTCTTTTGCAACTTCCAAAGAACCAACTGCTTCTAGTAAATGTCATAGCAGAACTATCCAATACAGATAATTGTCATATAAATTAACAACTTTACGGTATGTCAGAGATGACACATGTATATACTTTCCCCACTTTTCATCACTTGTTTTAACTTCTCATTTTAGAACTACCTAGAAAGCCAACTTAGTTGTAACACTGTTCCAAAGGCTATATAAAAGGTTAGATTGCTCATGACTATTTTAATTAAAAAAAAAGTTTATATGCAGAACAAAGATGAAGTATTATTTAGTAATCTACTACATATTTTACAAATGAATCTAAAAATTTGTCAGTGTTTATATGGAACTGCTGGTATCAGAGTCAAACGCAATAGGTTGTGGCTCAATAAATATAACAAACCAAATCTTGGAGGGGGCCAGGTTAGTCTATCATTATAGACAATGAAAGCAGTATCAATTTTGCA
Source organism: Gorilla gorilla gorilla (assembly GCF_029281585.2). Lineage (NCBI taxonomy): Eukaryota > Metazoa > Chordata > Mammalia > Primates > Hominidae > Gorilla > Gorilla gorilla. Next base: position 73,061,267 of record NC_073237.2, read on the forward strand.
GATATAATCCAATATGTAACATGCTAAATTAAAATAAATTTTTTTTCAAAATTGAGATATTGATCCTTGGCAAAACAGCATGATTTAAAAGTATGATATAAACTCTCTGAAGATAATTACAATCCCCTCCCTTGTCACTACCAAATCTAGCTTCCATTTCTTCCTCTCCCCGTTTCCTTCCCCTACACTCATAAATTTATAGCTGGCTCACTTGGCTAAATGTGCTTTAAGGGTTCTAGTCTAGGTCCAGTTCTCACTCTCAATGTCAGACTGCTTCCCCTGTGCAAGACAGTCAAATATTCTAGAAGCTCCTAAAGAAAGGTAGGTAAATGGAATTACAGCCTATTACAACACAAACAAACACATTAGGAAATCATATTACTGCAGAATGCTATTCTTCCGAGAAGCTCAAAGATCTAAGTAGACATTACCTCATTTCTCTTCCCAAATCTTATAAGGCAGACAGTAAGAAGATTAGCAGCACTTTTTATAGGTCAGAGGAGTCTGTGATGGACCAGGGTGGTTCCCAGAATCCCACAGCACAGTGCAGTGAGCCCCATCTCCTCTGCCCTGTATTAATGCCATAATGACTTCTCAACGCTATGAGGATCTCAGCGTCCACACAAGTGAGCACGGAATTCAGGGAGAAGAGAGAATGAAATACAGCAAGACTTCAGACATTTGTGAGATCAAAATTACCCCCAAAGCTGACCTATTTGCTTCTTGTCTAGGCTTGATCATTCCCTGACATGCTTTGTGTTCAACCCTCAACTTACAGGAAAGAAGACATGGGGAGTGTAGCAAGATTTGTGTGCCGATTCATTACCAAGCCCAAAACCAATTATACTTAAGGAAGAAAAGGTGCTAAATGAAGATTGCAACCCCAAAGCATGCTACACGAACTCTCACAACTCAGGAACCCTGTAAGATAATTATAAGGTTAATTTACATGGATTGAATGTAAATGAATTAATCTTTCCTTGCTGATATATCTCTCTCCATTTAAAGAGAAAAGGGTATAACGGGTAAGGACCATAGCACACCCCACTGCAAAATTTGGAGGGTTCTCCTTGGTGTCATATGCCTCTCTTTTCTTTTTCTTTTTTTTTTTTTCCAAGATGGAGTCTCGCTCTGTGACCCAGGCTGGAGTGTAATGGCGTGATCTTGGCTCACTGCAACCTCCGCCTCCCAGGTTCAAGCGATTCTCCTACCTCAGCCTTCTGAGTAGCTGGGATTACAGGTGCCCGCTACCACATCCAGCTAATTTTTGTATTTTTAGTAGAGACGGAGTTTCACCATGTTGGCCAGGCTGGTCTCAAACTCCTGACCTCAGGTAATCCACCCGCCTTTGCCTCCCAAAGTACTGGGATTACAGGCGTGAGCCACCGCGCCTGGCCAACATGTCTCTTTTTTCATGGTCTCTCATTTCTCTCCTCACTTTCCTTCATCCTATGCATCAAGTTCCTTCATGGTCATGGCCTCTTCCAATGCCATTTACCCATATTTGCCATCCCCAGTGCATATACAGTTTCCAGGCTTCAGCACTCTCTTTCCCCCTCCACCCCCATCCATCAGAATGTACCATCTTGGTGCCCAGGCTCTCAAGGACCCACTGCTCCTCCACCAGCAACTCCAATGAAGAATATATGCCAATGAGTACTCCCGAGTTAATGTGTCACCAATGTAATATGCTCTCATTGTAAAGAGACCCTCCAGAAATCATGTCATAATCCAAAAAATGACTGGGAAAAAAAAAAGATGACCCAGCTTAGAATGGGGGACCAGACAGAAAGGGACAGCCCAACCAGAAGGTACCTTTTGTGCCACCAGTAAGCCCTGAAAGAGATAGGCTTGGCCTCAGAATATCTCAGATGTTCCTAAGTGCCCAATTCCTACCAGTAACCACTGATAAGATAGAATTGCGGGGCAGCAAAGGGTAACCATGCTCAAACTCCTGCCTGCTTGGAGGAATAAAACATAAAATTAGTCATGTAGACTCACCCTGTACGTGAGCTCAATCTCTTCAAATTGGAATTAAGAACCAGAGAATACAGGGCCCACTCTCGAGCTTCCCCCCACAAATGACCTTGGTTGTGCAAACAGAGCAAACACAGGGGTCAAGCCAAGGCAGAAAATTCTGAGGATTGATTTCAGGTGTCTGGGGCAGGTAATGGGAGGTCCCCATGGTTCTGGTGCACCCTGAGGGAATGGGCCCATCTATAGGGGCCGCAACTAGTTCACGGAACCCAAAAGAGACTCCTGACCACAAAGATCCTCTGCACTGCTCACTGAAGGTCTGTAGGCCCCTTCCTATCTCACATATCCACATATTCAGAGACTCTCAGGTGCTCAATCTTAATACTGATGTCCCTTGATACAGTTCAAATTGTGCTATGGATGATTCACAAACACACAAATCATGCCGAAATAAAAGGGACAATAATAATGATAAATGTACAGTTTCATCAATTTGATTTACTATTGTCACCCCAACAATAAAAATCTGCTTGTGCCAGGCACTGTTCTAGGCTCTAAGGATATAGCAATAAACCAAATGGACAAAAATCCCATCCCTCACTGCACTTGCAATTTAGTGCATGGTGAACTGATGAACCAAATAATCAGATAATTTAAATGGAGAAGATGAAATCATAAAACGGGGATGGGATATGCTGAGGTGAGGTTCATTAGAAAGTGGCATTTGATGCCCATCAATAATCAACTGGGTAAAGAAAATGTGGCACATATACACCATGGAATACTATGCAGCCATAAAAAAAGATGAGTTCATGTTCTTTGCAGGGACATGGATGAAGCTGGAAACCATCATTCTCAGCAAACTAATACAAGAACTGAAAACCAGACACTGCATGTTCTCACTCATAAGTGGGAGTTGAGCAATGAGAACACATGGACACAGGGAGGGGAACATCACACACTGGGGCCTGTCAAGGGGTCAGGGGCAAGGGAAGGGATAGCATTAGGAGAAATACCTAATGTAGATGACAGGTTGATGGATGCAGCAAACCACCATGGCACGTGTATATCTATGTAACAAACCTGCATGTTCTGCACATGTATCCCAGAACTTAAGGTATAATTTAAAAAAAAAAGAAAGAAAGAAAAAGAAAGTGGCATTTGAGTAAAGGTCTGTAGGTTAGGTAAGTGGGACTAAAGGGTGTCTCAGGCCAAGGAAAGAACAGGTACCAAGGCCCTGAGGTGAAAGCAGGCCCAGCATGTTCGGCAAATAATTATTGCCTAATGTATACATTTTCCAAATGTGACTCTGTAAACTCCTAGGTTGGAGGGACTCAGTCTGCTGAGTAAATATCCATTCCCTAATATCAACCTACACAAGCACACCAAGCATCAAGGAATCTCAAAAGACAGGCAACCCTTTGCGAATGCCTAAACCCAGTGCTCCCCAAACCCAATACAAAATGGAATATGATGATGGATTGAAAGAGATACTACACTGCTTTGTCATCTAGATACACTTCCAAAATAGATGGACAGAATCTTTCCATAATCAACGTAAAAAAGAACGTGTATTGACTACGCTAGGATTCCAAATCACTTTAATATGCTTTCAAAGTGTAATCCTATATACCACTAAAATGAGACTTCTTAACTTCTTATCTCTTTTTAAAAGCCTACAGAATGCCTACATATTCAGATTCAATGGCCCATTAAATGAAGCTGCACTTGTTAGGCAAAAGCACTTTCAAGCCACCCAGAAGAATTGACCAGAAAGAGGGCTTCCTGAGCCCTCCTATAAGCCTAGGCCCCTCCATTTGCTCTTTCCTTCCTCCACAGGCTTAGAAGCAAGGTTGCTGCTGCCATAAACCTTTTAATAAAATGTCCCAATCCTATGGATTCTTCTTGCCCACTGCCCAGAAAAACCAATGCACCGAGAATAGCAAATATATCAGCCATGAAAGAGTTTAATCATCACAGGGCCAGCCAAGTGGGAGGTCAGGAGGTAGTTCTCAAATCTGCTTCCCCAAGAATTCAGAGGCTAGGGTGCTTGTTTGTTTGTTTGTTTGTTTGTTTGTTTGTTTGTTTGTTTGTTTTGAGACAGAGTTTCACTCTTGTTGCCCAGGCTGGAGTGCAATGGCATGATTTCAGCTCACTGCAACCTCCCGGGTTCAAGCAATTCTCCTGCCTCAGTTTCCCAAGTAGCTGGGATTACAGGTGCCCGCCACCACGCCCAGCTAATTTTTCTTTTTAGTAGAGATGGGGTTTCACCACGTTGGCCAGGCTGGTCTCAAACTCCTTACCTCAGGCAATCCACCTGCCTAGGTCTCCCAAAGTACTGGGATTACAAGCATGAGCCACCACGCCCGGCCTGAGGCCAGGGTTTTTAAGGGTACTTTAGTGGGCAGGGGCTGGAAAGCTGAAACAATTGATTGGCTGGGGATGAACTCACAGGGGTGTCTTTGCATAGCTGAGTCAGTTTCCGGGAGGGAGTCTCAGGACCAGGGGGTGTTTCTCAGCCTGCCAAAATGCCAAATCTGAAACATATCTCAAAGACCAGTTACTTAGGTTTTACAATACTGATGTTATCTGTAGGAGTAGTTGGGGAAGTTATCGATCTTGTGACTCCCTGAATTGCTGAGGCAGTAAGCAATTAATAGGAAAACAACAGCAGTATGTCTATTCCTTAGCAAAGTTCAAGCCCTTCCCATAACTCTAACCTTGTGAATTTTTGTTAGTATTTACAAGTACAGTTTCCATTTTTGAACAAGGAGGGGATTAGTTCAAGGAAATGACTGTTACCGCCTTAAAACAAGTATGAGCAAAAGCAGTTCAGCCTGGTAGAAGCAAGATGGAGTCAGTTGGCAGATTTCCATTACTGTTATCATTTCTGCAACAGTGGTTTCACAAGGAGCCCTTACAATACGGTTATAAGATGACTTTTCAATACCCATCCTCAAATATCCCCAAATCTTTTTTCTGAAAACTTTTTTGAACACTTTTTTCAAAAATAATTAATTGAAACGAATTTTGTTTTAAAAATACTGTAGACAAAACCCACAGAAGTTGGAGATTCACTTTCCACACACACTAAAGTGGGGGCACATTTCTTAGTCCCTCATTTCTAACCAAAAAAATGAAGAAACAAGAGAGAAATAAACCTCCTGAAACTGTAGGATGGTGTCTCCAAAGACAACCAGAAAGAAGGTGGCCTTTGAACCAGTGAGTCCCTTGACTACTTACTAGCTCCAAGTCAACCAGGGTGTCTTCCTCCCAGAAGACTGGCTGCAGGCTGATGCAGAAAGGGCCCAGCCCCTCCCCAGGAGACCCCAAACACCTGTGGCTGCCACGATTCTAAGTAAGAAGACTTCCAAGGATGGGAAGGAGGAGACCTAACGTGCTGCTCACAACCCTACAGGTCCCTAACTCAAACCCAGTCACAGCCTCCAAGGAAGCCAGGTGGGAGGGGCAGCAGATGGTATCATGGCCAAGTGAGCAGTGCGGGCCACAGGGAGGCCTGGAGATGTCCAGAGGCAAGGCAAACGCCCCCTCTGCAGCTCTGCTGTGCAGGGATAAAGTCACATTCTTTGCTGGTTTGGTAAATAAACGAGATGCCTCTTGATACTGGCCCTGGGTTTGAGATGATTTTGAGAACTCCTGACCTCCTCCTGAATTTCTCTTTGTTCTTTGTTTCCAACACCATTCTCTCCCTCTGGGTCTCAAATGTTCTCCAGGTAATGATGTAATTATGAGAAATTTAAAATCTGTTATTTGAGAAAGAGAGGAGACAGGCACCAGTGTGAGCAAATTCAGCTATAAATTGTTCAGGCCGTGTGCATTTGGGCCTTCTTCTGTGTTCTCATATGTAAGAGGCCATTGTGGGTAGGCGATGGGGGAGGCAAAACCTAAACCCAAAGCCTCAGTTTCCCCCGGTCAGGCTTCTTGAAGCCTGGAGCACTGGACATCAACTAATCCACTTTTTTACCTTCTCAGCTTAATCCATTCTTCCTTAGCCTGTTTGCTGCCCATCTTGAAAAAAGTTTTCTCAAATCGAGTGACCTCAAATATCATTTATATACTTCTGGATATAGTTTATATCTTCTGGATCATAAAAACGATGTGGCCAAGAAGTATTATTTTATTTACAGCATTTTTTTTTTTTTTTTGTATTTTTGTTCAGGATCCTTGCTCTGATGATAGCTTCAAAGGACAGTTTTGGAAGCAGCACCATTATTTTTCTTCCATCACAAAAAGTTAGGGATGAGCCCCGCAAATCTTTAACTTCCCTGAAGGGCTCCTAAGGGAATTGTCCTGCATAGCCTCCTGAGATGTTTTCATTTTCCAGTCATCCCACTGTTGTGGGGAGATGCATGCTTTTATTACCCACTGGTTCCTTCTAGCTTAAACAGGTGCCCTATTCTAGGAGTTTGACCTCCATGGTTTCACAGATCTTTATAATCTCTTCACCTTTCCTTTTTCAGCCTCAAGAGCTGCAGTCTTAGCCAGGCACGGTGGCTCACGCCTGTAATCCCAGCACTTTGGGAGGCCGAGGCAGGCAGATCACCTGAGGTCAGGAGTTCGAGACCAGCCTGACCAACATGGTGAAACCCCATCTCTACTAAAAATACAAAATTAGCCAGGCATGGTGGCACATGCCTGTAATCCCAGCTACTTGGGAGGCTGAGGCAGGAGAATCGCTTGAACCCAGGAGGCAGAAAAAAGAAAAAAGAGAGAGCTGCAGTCTTTTCCATTTAGCCTCCTATGAACATGTGTCTAGGTGACAAATCCTTTCCTTGTATCCTCTGACCTTGTGACGTCCTGTGTCCTTTTACTGTGCTCAGGCCTCCAGGTTGGAGTCATGCAAAACCATCTAAGAAACAACTGAGCCTTAGGAAAAGCTAGAAGAGCTTCTTCTACTAAATGATCAACATCAAAGGCAGTCCAAGAGTTTCAAAGCCCAAATGAGAAAGAATGCCCCCGCTACACACACATAGCACCGTACACTCACGTCACCTAAGGTTTATATGTTAATGACTTCATAAAATATGTTCATTATAAAACATTTGTAGAAACTCACAAAAAAAACCCTAATTCCCAGTTAATTACTATATTAAATGTATTGCTTCTCATCTTCTCTCTATACTTCTATGAGTGTTCTCTTTTGCAATAGTGTGACCCTATTACACATAATATTTTTTAACTTCTCTTTTTAAAATTAACAGCCCTCTAAGCATTATTTTCAACTTCTAAAATTAAATCTTGTTGTGGCCATAGATGACTTCTGTTTGCTTTTGTAACTCCAGCTGCCAGCCTACTGCTTTGCACACAGTAAGTGTTCAATAACTACTGAAAAAGTGAATGTATGAATGAGTGAATGATGATAACATTTAACGGATATAGTATTTCTTAATACGAATCTTCATACTTTAGTCAATCCTCTATTGTTAGAGATTAAATTTATAATTATTTATTTTTTGTGGTATAAATAAAACTGCAGTGAATACTTCGGAAGATAATTTTTGTATCTATCCCTAGTTATCTCTTCAGGATAAATTCCTGGATCTTAAATTTCTGGGTCAAAGAATGTATTTTAATGTTCACCAGAAAGTTATAGAAATTTACCTTCCCATCCACAAAAATACCTAGTTTTCAAACCTTGTGTATTTGAACATTATCATGTTGATCGGTAATGTTGTATAATGCATGTTTATTATGATTATGAGTGCTTTAGATCACTTTTATATACGGACACAAAAACATTACTGTCTTCATATAAACATATTATTTGTGAATTTTTCTCTGTGTATCTTCCAGGATGTTTATCCTATTCTCACTGATGATTAAACTGCTAAAATATTGTTAACATATTCAACTCTGGTAACATCAATAAAAAACTATTTTGTTTTCTGGCCTTGGGCATCTATGGAACAACTTGTTCAATAAAGTTGCATTAAGTATGCAATAAGCATGCATTATTTAATATGACATTATCATTTGAGTACTAAACAACAGCAGCACACTCTGTACAATATTTTCCCCAATCTACCTACTTTGCTTCCTGAAAATGTTGCAACAATACACTTCAGACTGAGCTAAGAGCAGCCTAGGTTCCCTAGCTCTTGACTGGACTGCATTTGCTCCTCTGCTTTGCCTCATGTCAAAATCATAATACAACTTAAAATTAAATCTAAACTGTCACTGTTGGTGGGAATGTAAATTAGTTCAGCCACTGTGGAAAGCAGCTTGGAGATTTCTCAAAGAACTTTAAACAGAACTACCATTCAACCCAACAATCCCATTACTAGACATACACCCAAAAGAAAAGAAATCATTCTACCACAAAGACACATGCACTTATATGTTAATCACAGCGCTATTCCCAATAGCAAAGGCATGGAATCAATCTAGGTGCCCATCAAATGTGGATTGGATAAAGAAAATATGGTACAAACACACCATGGAATACTACACAGACATAAAACAGAACAAAATCAAGTCCTTTGCAGCAAAATGTATGGAGCTGGATGGAGGACATTATCCTAAGCAAATTAACACAGGAACAGGAAACCAAGTACTGTGTGTTCTCACTTATAAGTGGGAGCTAAACATTGACTATACATGGATGTAAATGTGGGAACAACAGACACTGGGGCCTACCAGAGGGGGTAGCAGGAAGGAGGGTGTAGGCTGAAAAACTACCTATTGGGTACTATGCTCACTACCTGGGTGACAGGACCATCTGTATCCTAAACCTCAGCAGCACCTAATACACCCTTGTAACAAACCTGCATACGTATTCCCTGGATCCTAAATAAATACATAAATAAATAAATAAACAAACAAATAAAAATCTAAGGTGTCAAATAGTTCATTATCAAATGTCTTTAAAATAAGAACATTTTGGTAGGACAATAGCACCAAAAAGAATGATAAAAGGCAAATAACAGAGGGGATGATAATATTTGCATAATATTTGTACCATTTTGCCATTAAAAGGGCAATATTTCTAACATACAAAGGGTTCCTATATATTGATTTTTAAAAAGACAAACAACCCAATGGAATCATCAGCAGTGGATGTGATTGGGGCAATTAAGAGAATAAGAAATGAATATATGAAAAGATATTCAGTCTCATTAGTAGTCATGGAAATGCAAATTAGACCAACAATAAAATGTCTTCTTTATTTTGGCTCATCAGATGGATAGAAATATTATGACTGATTGTCATGAGCAGCCAGGTCTGGGAACAATTGCCTTAAAGAGGACCCATGATAAGCTCTCAAGGACCATGTGGTCCCTGTCAACTGCAGAATATATCTGCAATTGGTTTTTGAGAAGGACTGCTTGAGTTGCTCTAGATCAAGCACAGTTTCAGAGAATTGCTGTTATGTTATTTAGATTTGCTGAAGTTCAGTGTTAGCAGAGGCCTCAGGATTCACCCAGTTGAAACCCTTCAGTGATTTCCAAAATGAGGTAGTGCACCTCAGTGTTAGAGAAGAAACAATGCAAATGCCTATTTATGTCATCCTTTTACATTTTCTGTTTTTTAAAATATGTTTTACAGCCAGAAATGGTGGCTCATGCCAGTAATCCCAACACTGTGAAAGGCTGAGGCAGGAGGATTGCTTGAGGTCAGGAGTTCGAGACCAGCCTGGGCAACATAGTGAGACCCTGCCGCTACAAAAATAAAAATAAATAATAAAAAATGTATTACAATGTTCCTTATATTCTAGTACAGTAATACATAGTAGAATTCAGAAATAAATGTATGCATTAAGATAAAGTATTCAAAAGACTATTACTAATCTCACTGTACAATGAACAAGGGTTGGAGACTGGTTTTTACAGCTCAGCCAACTGAGATCCTCAGGCCTTTGTGTCCCCAAGACTTCCTAAGGCAGCGTGCTGCACACAGGAGATGCTCCAATCAATTTTTGTTAGTGAAAATGATAATATCGGATATAATAGTTGGGCAGAAGATAATTTTTAACTTTCTTATAATGTCTTTGTCATGTTCTTATGAAATAACAGTATCATGGGATAAAACCTTGTTAATAGCACAAAAGTCAAAAGTTATACTACAGGCTGCAAATAATCATTCCTGTCTCAACCTTAACAGGCTCTCATTTCTCTCCCTTCTTTCTCCCTCTCTCTCCCTACACACACACACACACACACACACACACACACACACACCAGAGCATTATGACATGTGCACTCTGCCCACTTCATGATCTAAAGTTCCAAAACTGAATTAAAATGATTTTATAAAGTAATGGATTTTATGAGTATTAAGTCATCACATATTTTCCTCTTTTCTCTCAAGACAAGATTCTTGACTTCTGAGTTGCTACCACATTCTAATTCATCTATTATTCTGAAGATATAGCAGTTGCAATAATTTCATTTTTAAATATTTCAAGCAGTGTGTACAGGTACACTATTGAACTCTACCAAAACATGACTTGCTATTAGTACATGTGCATCCAGCAGGCCCAATCCTGCGGCCTAACATAGATACAGAAACCACCAAATTAGAAGGGCATAATTCTAATTAGCTACCAGGTGTTTCTTAGCTCTGTCCCTAACACTTGCATGATCAATGCATGTCTAGCATAAAGTCACTCTGAAATTCAAGTTTAAATGATTTCAAGACAAAAACTATATCCATTGTATTAATAATCAGAGGTACAGGGGTTTTGCCCTTAGGCACTGATTTTACATACAGTGATTTCTAACAAATTCCAAAACTTCAGATAGTGCTTTTTGCGATATTTTGTAGTTATTATAGTGTCTCATTCGGTTGACAGAATGTGGGAAATATTTTGTAAAGTTCAAATAACTTCCTACTGCCTATTCATAAGTAGAATGACAACAAGACATACGCCTGCCTTCCCCAAGGGTTGTTAAGTATTCAACTTTAGGCCTTTTTGCAAAACGCTGGCAATTTTTGAAGCTGGGAGATGGGCACTTGGAGTTCTCTTTGGCCTCTCTGCTGATGTATGTTTGAAAACTTAAGTAATAAAAAAGGAAGGAAGGAAGGAAGGAAGAAAGGAAAGGAAGGAGGGAGGGATGAGAGGAAGGAAGGAACTGGGTAAGAAAGAAGGAAGGGAAAGAAAAGAGAGCGAGAGAGAGAGAGAGCGAGAGAGAATGGAAGGAAGAGGAAGAGAGGGAGGGAAGCAGGGAGGAAGGTAAGAGGGAGAGAGGGAGCGGATGGTCGGAAGGGAGGGAGGAGGGAGGGAATGCCCTTTCCGCCCAGTGCTGTGAACAGCCCAGGCCCCTGTGTGCACATTCTTGACAACGGGTCATGTCTTTGGTTTCAATCTGTGGAGGTGAATCAGCACTCAGACTTGTGCCTGGTATTAGTCAACTAAATATTTGCTGAAAGAGTGAATCAAAGCAATAAATAAGAAGCCCAAATTCTGAGTTCCTGGGCAGCTATAGCCTAGGCTGAGATTAGAGTAGCAAAAACAAGGGAATGGGTTGTCTGCCATCCCATGCACCTTTCTCCTCCCCCACCAACTGCTCTGTCCTCTCCCACAACCCCACCAACCCCCCGCCCCCGCCCCTGCCGGCAGGTGTTTCATGCTGTTCATGGCTTTCTTTTTTAACTTTTATCTTATGCAGAGAGGGTAGGGGAGAACAACAGTGTGTTTATGACACCATGGGTACCCAACAAAGAAAAAACGAACCACATCAGACCACGCAAAACGATCACACACCAGGCTGACATGATTCAAACACCGTCTCCTGTGATATAACTGAACAAGGAAATTGTTCTCAGTGGAGCTAGAATTTAAGGCTACATCAGCAATACTTCCAAGAGCTGTCAGGTTGATTCAGTATCAGAAAGAATGACTGGAGGAAAATTAAGGACTGAGAGCCCTCACCTTGCTTTGCTTTTTGCAGTTTTGCTTTTTTTTTTTTGTTGTTGTTGTTGTTGTTGTTGAGACGGAGTCTCACTCTGTCCCTAAGGCTGGAGCGTGGTGGCACAATCTCGGCTCACTGCAACCTCCACCTCCTGGGTTCAAGTGATTCTCCTGCCTCGGCCTTCTGAGTAGCTGGAATTACAGGCGCGTGCTACCATGCCCAGCCAATTTTTTTGTGTATTTTTAGTAGAGACAGGGTTTCACCATGTTGGTCAGGTTGGTCTCGAACTCCTGACCTTGTGATCCGCCCACCTCGGCCTTCCAAAGTGCTGGGATTACAGGTGTGAGCCACTGTGCCCGGCCGGTTTTGCTTTTTTCTCTTAATCTTGACAGCCTAATGTTATTCCTAGGCTCTTGTGTACATGTATCTAAATATTTATCCTGGCTACAAATTAAGACAAAAATGTGGATGTGGAGAAATAGCCCCAAATTCTGGTTCCAATCTTAATTCACTAGAGCACTCAGGGGTGCTTCCTGCTTTTCATGTCATTCCTTTTTCCCGTAGACGGGAAAAAGAAACCCACTCTATATGCGAGGTGGGTGTAGACGAGATTTCTTTATTAACTGTTTCCTGACAATACATCAAGAAAAAACCTCATATGACTCAGTACATACATGACAGGCAGTAAATGGTGATGTAGGACATTTACAGTAACTTATATCAAAAATGGAGAAAAAAATCCAAAATAACAAAGCTATGATACCATTCGAAACTCTTCCACCTGTCTTTTTCCACTCTTCCAAACACATTTCCAAGCCCTCCACTTAGAATACAGAACCTTCTGAAAAACAAACTGTTCATCTTTGCACAGACATGTGCCATGAGGCTGCCTTGCAGGTGTCCACACATACACTCAGGCCTGAGCTGGTTTACTGTGCCCACCATCCCTAGCAATCCCCTGGACAAGGTGCATACGGGAGGACCACGGAAGTTAGTTAACATCCATTAGGGAATTCTGTAGGATAGAACCCTCCCCTCTCCCCTAATATTTACACAATCACATGTACATGATCATTCACAGCAGTGTCTCTAAGACAAAGGACTTCTGCCCAGGGCAATAGCCGACTCACCTAGCGTCAATATGCAATAGCAATCAGAAAAAATTGTTACGACTTCTCAAATTTGCCCTGAAGACTAGTATCTTAATAATTAAGCAGCCCTAATTTTTGGTAGGAATTTCCCTTCTATTCTAGATTAAAGTATTTTCATTTTATTGAAAAAAAATTGTGATTCATAAATATCTTAATTTTACTTTAACAGATCCTTGGGGGGTGGGTGGGGGCGGGGGGAAAGGAAAGGCTTCTGCCCTGTACACTAAGTTCCCAGAACTTTCTTTTGTGAGCCTGTGTTAAGATCACGTCCTCTTAGCGCGTCGCCCCTTCTGTAGCCTGCTGCTGTGCGGCACAGCTTGCCCCAGATACTTTAATTATTTCTGCTCCTTCGGATTAGAAGGGCTGGAGCTAATTAGTCAGGTCTTCTCCCCCTATGAACAAGCCAAGACGCGCTCGAAGACTTTTCCCAGAAGCTTTGCTTTTCTGCAGTCAGCTTTTTGTTGTCATAAGGAAGATCTATTGCTTTAATACTCACAAGTGTAAATGTCTGCATTTGGAACGGACGTCAGGCCAGTGACACCACACACCTGGCATGTCTGAAACCCACTCAGACATGACAGTAATGAATAGATAAGCGACTGGAAGTGGGAGGGAGGAGAAGATTGTTTCCAGTACGGTGCAGGTATGCAGGTTCACAGGGAAATGTGCGAGGGATCTGCAGAGCAATTACTGTACTTTGCAAAGACGACAGTTTTTAATGATGCCATTATTTATTACACTGTGTGTTTTTCAGTGACAGAAGAACTCTCACCTTCCAGGTGACCTCTCAGGATCGTTCTCTCTCTCTCTCTCTTTCAAAATATTTTGCAAAATAGAAAACCCTTTTAAAACTAAACAGTATCTGGTGCACAGTAGATATTCAACAAATGTTTATTAAAATACACATTTTATAACAGAGAACAGTGCAACAGAAAGTCAATGCAGATGCAGCGAGATATAGAAATGCACGCATATATAAATTCCATATTATTTCACTGATATTTTAAAAGCATAAACATGTTGATATAAACTGAGTATCATGCTCTATTAAGAACAAGCTCTCCCAATGGAAAGTTTAAAGTATTCTAAGCATCAGAGGCTTCCCACCTTGGGAAAATACGGTTTTATGATTCTAAGTAGTAAATAACCTATTTTTCAGTTGCTCAAACATTTTCCTTTTGTCTTCTCTCTTCTATGAGGAGAACTGACTTGGGTCTCCAGAGCCCCTCAATTGGAAAATTTTTTGATATTATCAACTTGAATTTTATTTTTGTAATTTTAAGGGAGATAATTAACTAAATAAATTATGGAAGGGACCTTTAATACAGAAATGTTTTCTATCTTGAGGTTCTAAATAAGTCAGCCACATTAAAAAGAAAGCTGTTATAGTAGAAGAATATTTTGTTGCTTTACTTTTTTATTGGACTTTGAATAAAAAATACATATCCAGAGATTAACACATGAAAAAGATTTTTAAATATTATGAAAACCTTAACAATACATAATAAAAATGCATCGGATCACCCAAATCTTTTGCCATAATAAATAGCTGTAAAATAGGTCCTATTAAATATAAATTTTTGTCAAAAGAAGAGAGCAAGACTCCCCAACTTTTATTTTTTGCAACAAGGAGTAACTTTTTAATACACTCATAATTTAATTCGCTAATAATTTAGTTCCCTCTTTAGACCCTCAGAGTGGAAAGGAGGGAGAACATGCTAAAAAAAAAAAATACTCGGGCCGGGTGCGGTGGCTTCTGCCTGTAATCCCAGCACTTTGGGAGGCCGAGGTGGGTGGATCACAAGGTCAGGAGATCGAGACCATCCTGGCTAACACGGTGAAACCCCGTCTCTACTAAAAATACAAAAAAATTAGCCGGGCGTGGTGGCGGGTGCCTGTGGTCCCACCTACTCAGGAGGCTGAGGCAGGAGAATGGCGTGAACCCAGGAGGCGGAGCTTGCAGTGAGCCAATACTGCGCCACTGCACTCCAGCCTGGGCGACAGAGCGAGACTCTGTCTCAAAAAAAAAAAAAAATCCTCAATGGGTTGGTTTCCAGATGTGGTGGTAGGGGGTGTTGACAGTAAGATGTGGAGTGAGGGCAAGAGAAGACAGGCAGGTTTGACATCATCAGGTAGGGAGGTCCTCTTTCCAACTACCTGGCTAGCAAATCCCCATAACTGAAGACAGAAACCTAAGTGGCAACAACCAGTTAATAACAATATGGCAGCAAAGAGTACCTCACCATTGCACAACTCCAGGGAGTGCCATTCACATAAAATCCAAAGTGAATGGTGCCTACAAAGCAACTGCTGGGCAGCTACCATGGATCATGTTGTTTTTCTGAGCCTGACATCATTTCACAAAATTCTCAGAACCCTGTGTGGGAATCCTACGTTATCCCTATGTGACAGATAAATTTGGTCCATATAGACTGTAACCGTCCTAGAATGAGGATCACCAAAGCCTGTGCATTTAAGGACCACCTCCCTCTCTGCCAGTCATCCATATCCCTGGGTTCCACATTCATGGATTCAACCAACCAGGCATAAAAGACACTCAAAGAAAAACAAAAAAAGGATGGTTTTATCTGTACTGAACATATGCAGACTTTTTTCTTGTCATTATTCCTTCAACAATTTACATAGCATTTACATTGTATTAGGCATTATCAGTAATCTAGAGATGATTTAATGTATACAGGAGGAAGCATGTCGGTTATATGCAAATACCATTTCATTTTATATCAAGGACTTGAGCATCCACAGATTTTGGTATCCAGGGAGGGTCCTGGAACCAGCTCCCTGTGGAAACCAAGAGATAACTGAACTATGTTGGCTAACAGCTGTGTCTAGTGCTTTGGTAATCCTGGGCCTCCAAGGCCCTGCTCAGCCCTTCCTTACTCTATCTGCTGGCCATTTTATATGTGTTTTTAAACTTACAGTGGTCAATCTTGATTATCTTGGGGCAAATATAAATTACTATGACAATTTTTTTAAGGCAGAGTCTCACTCTGTTACCCAGGCTGGAGTGCAGGGGCATAATGTCAGCCTACTGCAACCTCCACCTCCTGGTTTCAAGTGATTCTCCTGCCTCAGCCTCCTAAGTAGCTGGGACTACAGGTACATGCCACCCCGCCTGGCCAATTTTTGTATTTTTAGTAGAGATGGGGTTTCACCATGTTGCCCAGACTGGCCTCAAACTCCTGGCCTCAAGCAATCTGCCTGCCTCAGCCTCCCAAAGTGCTGGGATTACAGGTGTGAGCTACCACGTCCAGCCTAGTTACTACGACAATTTTTTTTAAATTACGCTATAGATAGTGACATTGTAAAAAATGAAAATAGTCAACATTTATACAGATGACCACAAACACCTGCATACATAGAAGGCTTCTATTGTTTGGCCCCACCTAGAAACAACAGATACCAGGCCAAACCCACAACAGTCCTTGGCACCTGGAAGGGTAGGCCCTGGAACACTGTGCCCTCATGGCCAGCAACCTCCACTGAGGGTGCAGCATCCGCAAGCCCCACCTTCCAAGCATCGTCACATGCACATTCAAACCCTCCCCACCGCACCCCCTCCCTGAGCTCCTCCTCAGCTCTTTGCCCCTCAATGGGCTTCTAGAAACGTCTCTTCTAAGAAGTGGAGGAAGAGAGACAGAGCAACGATGCACAAAAGCCAGTCATTTTTCACCTCTGCTGCACCCTGCTACAAATACAGTACAATTACTTACGCATTACAAGTCATGGAAGAGCAATGTGGGGGCGCAGTGGGCAGGAGCCATTAATTGCCCTAAGTGTTGGGAAGGCTTCACAGAGGAGGTGACTTTTGCCTTTCTTCAAGGGAAGAAAGATAAGAGTTTCCCAGGCTGAAAAGTAGCAGGAGCCTCTACTCTTCTTTTCATGATTCTCATTAAGTTAAAAAAACAATTTTACATGATGATTATGGAAAACACACACACACACACACACACACACACACACACACACACACCCTCACACCTCAAAACTCCCTATTGGTCAGAGATATATACTGAAGAACTTACAGGTAAAATGACATGATGTCTGTGGTTTGTTTTAAAATATCCCAGGAAACAAAAGTGTGTATGTGTGTTAAGGAATGGATGAAACAAGATTAGCAAAACATTGATAATTATTGAAGGTAAGTGTTATGGATTATGTCCTTCCCCAAATACATATGTTGGTGTCCTATCCCCCAGTGCCTCAGAATATAACCTTATTTGGACCTGGGGTCATGCAGATGTAATTAGTTAAGCTGAAATGCTGTCATTAGATGGACCCTTATCTAACATGACTGTGACATTATGAAAAGGGGAAATTTAAACACAGAGACGTGAACAGAGGGAAGGTGATGTGAAGACACAGGGAGAAGCCCATCCACAAACCAAGGATCATCTGAGACCACCAAGAGCTGGGAGAGAGGCCTGGAACAGATCCCTCCTCAGTGCCTTCAGAGGAAGCCTGGCCCCAACAACATCTTGATCTTGAACTTCCAGCCTCCAGAGCTGTGAGACAGTAAATTTCTGTTGTTGAAGCCACTCCATTTTTGGTGGTTTGTTACATCAGCCCTAGAAAACTAGTACACTAAGTCATAGGTCCACTGAGGATTAATTACGCAATTTTTTCCACTTTTGTATATGTTTTAGATTTTCCATAATAAAAGTTTTTTTAAAAGAAGCCTTGTATATAGTCTCAGAAATATTAATAATTCAGCTACACTCTGCCACTGTACTCCCCAAAGAAACCACCCAAGTGCCAAAGTAACTCTAATATCCAAAAATACAGCTGGTCCCCTCTTCAATCTTTGTGTCTAATTTCACATCTGTAATCCCTTTTCCCTTTTCAAGGGATCGCTGGTAAATCTCCCAAACGAGGCGCCAGAGAGCTCCATTGTGTGCCTCTTGGCTCTTTCGGGCTCCCAACAGCGCGTCTTCCTCTCAAGCATAATTGAAGGCAGCCTCACAGTGCCTTTGAAAACTGCATATGAGGCGAGGAGAGAGAGAGCATCCTTGCAGCACAAACCCATGATGAAAGCTTTTGTGAATTTGTGCTCTGGCCAACTATGGACGGGCTACCCAATACACAATATCGATGGCATTTAACACTTGGTAGGCAGGTTAAGGAAAAGTACTCCATAAAGTGCATTAAATAACCTCATAATCACATTTAAAGGCTAAGTGAACTGGGGCCACCGCAAGTACTAAAATACATGATAACAAAAGCAGTCAGCATTTTCCATACCATATGCTTGTAAATGTTATTCTGCAGGGAACCAATTAAAACTATGGAATACTTAGAGCACAGACATATGGAACAAAACAGGGCAACTTATCTTGTCACTGCAGTGCTTGCTCAGTACATCTCTTCGGGAGATGTAATACTGAATTATTAGTACAAATAAATGTGATCTTAATCATGAATACCAAAAGGCCACACCAGCACTTAAAGCTTTGGCTTTGGTGGCTCCATTATTGAGGGTTTTAAAAGGAAGGAGAACTGACTGTCTCCCAAAGAGTCACATAAAATACCAGCCATATTAAATATCAAAAAATATCATTAGTACAGCAAATTTTTAATGAGGCTAAGTCTCTGTTTCCTCACCTGTTACACTGGAAAACAATACTAATAATATTCTGTGAAATTCAGAGGGTTGCTGGTCAAACCATTTAAAAAGTGCACATGAAAGCATGTTGCGGAGTCTAATGCTCTGAATTGGTGTCAGTATTGATTTTGTTACCGATGGAAAGAAGACATGCAGATAACCCAAAAGAAGCAATTATCAAAGCTGATTCTGACAGCCATTAAGTTAAAACTCTAGATGGAGCTTTACTAAGTTGTCTTGACATTAAAAAGAAATGAAAACTTAAAAAAAAATCTGAGATATATTCATAGGTCAGTCTAATAGGAAAAAGACAGTTGACATTTTCCATCCCATCGCTCGAGCTTCATTTGGTATTGCTGCTTAATTTAGAATTAACATTTAAAGGAACCAGACATAAATTTTAATAAGATGGTTCACAAACCTAACAGAAATAATGCTACGAAATACAGGCTCAAGCATCGCCTCAGAACCAGAGCATGAGAGAAAAATAAAGGAAGAAATTTCTTAAAAGAGTAGAATGAGGTTGCAGCAGACAAAGTATATTAATTATCACAAGATGAGATCAAAAATGGGCTGGGGTAGTGCTGTAGTGCAGGGGACTACATTAATTAATAATGAGTCAACAATAAAATGTCAGTAACAAATTATAAAACAATAATTTTACTTGCATACAACCTATTTTCTTGTCAATGATCTTTCTGCTATAATCTGCCTCCAAAAATCTATACTTCTTAGGCCTTTTTTTCCAAGCTTTTCTCCCGCTACACACACCCCAGTGTGTTTCAGCCATACAGACAGCACCTGTATTCCAGGTCCCAATCTCACACACTTTTCAACCCCCAAGCCTTTGCACCAGCACTTCCCTCTACCTACACGTCCCTTCCCCATTGTCTGCCCAGAGAACTGTGACTCTTCTTTCAAAACTCTGCTCAAATATCACTTTTTTCTGTGAAATCTACACTGACCTCCTCACCCACACCACCTTCAATACTCTTCAGTACTGGAGATTTCTGGGTTGTAAATAGATGTTATCATATCTATTTGTCCCAAACTGTGAGCAACCTGAGGGCTAGCTCTGTGTTTTTTGTTTGTTTGTTTGTTTTTTGAGACAATCTTGCTCTGTCGCCCAGGCTGGAGTGCAGCGGCATGATCTCGGCTCACTGCAACCTCCGCCTCCCAGGTTCAAGTGATTCTCCTGCCTCAGCCTCCCGAGTAGCTGGGACTACAGACACGTGCCACCATGCCCGGCCAATTTTTGTATTTTTAGTAGAGACGGGGTTTCACCATATTGGCCAGGCTGGTCTCAAACTCCTGACCTTGTGATCTGCCCGCCTCGGCCTCCCAAAGTGCTGGGATTACAAGTGTGAGCCACCATGCCCAGCCGGCTCTGTGTTTTAGCCACCTGTGTGAGTCCAAAGTCTCAAGATGTTCTCTGCACATAGTAAATAGTGACTCAATCCATGTTTATAATAGAATGAATAGGGAATGTGGGCATGGGGGTTCTCTCAACACGCAAGTCATACCACTGCTATCCATCCTTTCTTCCTATCTATGTCCCTTTGACACGTATCTCAAACTTCGGAGAACATCAAAATCATAGGGTGGGTGCAGAAGGCACCAAAAATAACTGTTAAAAACACATAGCCCTGGTCCCATTCTGCTATGTTCTTATCAGGTAGATCTGGAGTGGGGCCCAGTTATCTGTGTTTTGAACAAGCTCCCCAGGTGAATGCAATACACACAAACATTTAAGAATCATGGCTCTATGGCATACTAGTAGTAGAAATTCCTATTTCCTGTGAGGTACAGAAAATCATCTCTACGAATCTGCTTGCAAAATCTGTTTCAAGAAAAATGAAGCAACTAGACACAGAGAAACCGTCTTGGATTTTAGAAGAAAACCATTTAAGTAGATAGACGGAAATAAAAATACACAATGAATAAGCAGAACTCAAAATTTCTCTGGATTTGACTCAAGTGAATTACAGAGAATTGTCGAAGCAAGGAATAGCATGTTCTGCTTGGAACACTTCCTGTTTTTCTGCAAGGAAAAGCATTCCATGTCCATGACCCACAATGCTAGAGGCACTGAGGGTTCCTCCTGCTCACAATACTGACCCTTTTTGGGGGCCAGATTCCCCTGGACTTTTCAGAAATTTTCCAAGGCAGGCAATGGGTGATATTGATTCCATGGAGACACCTACATAAACAAATAGATTTAAAATTTTCTCTTTCTTTCCCTTGACTTATTCCCTCTTTCTGTGCTACTCGGGGCTCCTCCCTCCCACCTAGACATACCTATTACACTTGGTGGTGTTTTTGGGTGGGAATGAGGCCCAACACTGTCCCACCATTTTTAGTGGAATCAACAAAGAGATCATCAGCACCTGCCAGTCATTCTAACTCTTCTGTTTCTAATTGCACTGCTAGCCAAATATGCTACTTCCCACACTAGTTTTAAAATAACCATTGGATCTTGGAAGTGACTTAAACCCAAGAGGAAATTTTATATATAATTACCCCAGTGCCTGCCATCTCTAGAATTATAGTGACTCTAGAGAAATGCTAATCAAACTGCATTACATGAGATATTTTTAAGCATGGAATACAATACAGGTTGACACATCTGAAAGAAAGTTGTCTCCTCAGGATGCCATAAGACACATAAAGCTTTCTGGAAAAGAGGCAGGAGACATAGGATACTGAGCCCAACTCTACTGCTAACTAGCAGTGAGTCTTTGATCTAGACATATGTGTCTTCTCAGCCTCATATCTTCATCTCTAAAATAATGAGACTGGACCAAATGATCATTAAGATTCCCTTCAAGCTTTAATGCTCTAGAACAAGTCTACAAAAGAACATGGGTATAGAAGAGGTATCCCAGGAAGATGTGCATTTTAAAAGAGGACCTATACATTTTTCATTTAAAAAAAAAATTCAGACCTGGCGCGGTGCCTCATGCCTGTAATCCCAGCACTTTGGAAGGCCAAGACAGACAGATTGTCTGAGCTCAGGAGTTTGAGACCAGCCTGGGCAACATGGCGAAACCCCATCTCTACTAAAAATACAAAAAATTAGCCGGGTGTGGTGGCAGTCACCTGTAGTCCCAGCTAATCGGGAGGCTCGCTTGAACCCAGGAGGCGGAGGTTGCAGTGAGCCAAAATTGTGCCACTTGACTCCAGCCTGGGTGACAGAGTGAGACCCTGTCTCAATTAAAACACACACACACACACACATGCAAAGGAACAGCTTTCTAATGGTAGAATTTCAAGAATTGCTGCACTCAAGACTCTGAGGTGTCCTTCTAGGAACCCCTCCAATCAGACTACCCAAAAGTGATCCCCCCAGCTGCTGAATATCTCTTGAGGTTTGTTTGATTAATACATAAGAAATATTGAGACATTAGAGTACAGTAATCAAGCATTGGTGAATGAATAATCTGCCATTTGAAGAAGAAAAATTTTCTCTGGGTTATAAATAATGCACAGTTAAATGCTTTTACAGGGGCAGGCACCTGCTACCTTTTATAATATCACTTCCAGCCACTAGGGCTTAGAGAGAATACCTGTTTAGTGGACACATTTGCTCAAGACAGAACATAAAAACTACTTAGGTATAGTGTAAGATACACCATGACCCTAAGCGGTAGAGATGCGGAATCTGGACTTAGCAGGAAGTGGAGATTTAGCAGTGGTGGTGTTATCAATAGATTCCAGAGCTGATCAAGCAAGGCAGAGGTAGGAATCAATAGCTGCATCAGCAAGATGCTGCAGGTCCTGCTGATTTCTCAGAAATTGTGTTCTGCAGAAGACAGGTCAGCACTATGGTGAATCAGATAGTCCTTGAGGCCACTGCAGAGTCAAGGTATTGATGACTCTGGGCACAAGAATGCAGGCTGACCCCAAGGACAGGACAGCCAGTTAGAGAACCAAGCATTCTCTTTGAAGATGGCCAAAGAGAAGGAAAAGGGAAGAGCAGGTGGAAGGTCCACTCTTAAAGCTCACGGACATGTTCCAAGGTGGGAATTCTTTGTAGGCAGGGAGGGTGTCATGAGCAAGGTGAACCACAGTGCTGTTATGAAGAAGCGATTGCCCTCTTGGCTTCACTTTTCTCATCTAGAGTCAGGTCGCTTCTATCTGTGCAATGAAAAGTTGCTTAGAGAGGACCACAGAAGACCCACTGTCCAGAGAGCTCTTGAATCCTTAGAGAGAAGCTCTGTTGACTATTCACTAAGAGATGTGGGCTAGATCACCAACTTCAGAAAACTTAGAGTTCAGTAAAGATTTCTGAGGAGGGGTAAGAATATTACGTGGTCTTTAGAGATTTTCTTCCTTTATGATCTGTAAAATCTGCAAGGACAAGGTATTCATTCTCCTGGGTTAATTGGTTTTGTGGCAGGTACCATTAGGATTAGAGCATTTCTTAAGCTGTCTTCTAAAACTTAAAAAAATCCTACTACTTTGTCCTGCCAACCCCCACCTACTCACCCAAAAGCAATCTGAATTACAAGGAATTACTCTTATTTTAAAGTGTATATCATTAAATACATAATTATACAAAGACTTCCCTTCTAGTCCTTTCCATCACCAAACTGTTTTACCAGCAAACAAAATTAGGAGTTAGAAAGTATTTTTTTGTTTTGTTTTCCACTTGACCTAATGATAAAATCTTACATTGGAATAGCTTGACAGAATATACTAACCAAATCCACAGCTTTTACCCCAGTCGACCCTCACAACCATGATGAAAAGTGAGTCAGGAAGCCTGTGCATAGGAAAGCATTTTCCAAAGCGTGTTCCAGTGAGCACTAGTAAACAGTTTGAAAGATATTGAGTTTAACAATGTTTAAACACATGGCCACATCACAGGCCCTCTCAGATGCTTCATGTTAGTTCACTGTAAATCTCCACGTGTATGTGGTCTGTATGAGAGAGACAGAGAAAGAAAACAGACAGAAAGAGATGTTTTACAAACTTATTTGATCATAAAACCACTTTTCCATTGCATATCTTATGTAATACATGTTGGGGCTGTCTGCACACCCTGATTTTGTTAAGACACAATGAATGTCTACAGCAAACTTTTAGCTCTGCTATACTCAACAACATTTGACAAATGTTTACTGAACATCAGTGAACAAATATTTACTGAACACCATAGCAGATATAAAGCAAACCAGGAGATATTAGCAAAATAGATTAAAACCTCTGCTTTTATGTAGCTTATATTCTAATGAGGAACAAGGAAATAAACTAAATAAATGAAATGTGTAACATATCAAATAGAGATAAATATTAAGAAGAAAAAAATAACAGGGAAAAGTAATTGTGTGTGTGTGTGTCTTGGAAAGGGAGCAATATTTTCAATAAGGTGACCAAAGAAGCCTCCTTGGAATGATAGTTAAGTAAGGCCCCAAAGGAAGTGCGGGAGGGTTTGTTGCACATTTGGAAGAGAAGTATTCTCAGCAAAGGGTACAGCAAAGACCCTGAGGTGGAGGTATATCAAAAAAGAAGATCTGAAATCTGATTAACACAAGGCCCCGTTTTTTATTTCCACTGTAAAGATTACTCAGTTCTTTAAGAAAGAGGCCTGTCTTTTTTTTTTTTTTGAGACGGAGTTTCACTCTGCCACCCAGGCTGGAGTGCAGTGGTGTGATCTCGACTCACTGCAAGCTCCGCCTCTGGGGTTCACGCCATTCTCCTGTCTCAGCCTCCCGAGTAGCTGGGACTACAGGCACCCGCCACCACACCCGGCTAATTTTTTGTATTTTTAATAGAGACAGAGTTTCACCGTGTTAGCCAGGATGGTCTCGATCTCCTGACCTTGTGATCCGCCCTCCTCGGCCTCCCAAAGTGCTGGGATTACAGGCGTGAGCCACCATGCCCGGCCAGAGGCCTGTCATTTTTTAAAGCCATCCATGTTTTAAGTACACACAATTCACAATTCCTGTACTTCACTGTGAGGAATCAAAGTCCTTCATTTGTGGTCCTCAGACCACAGGGGGTCCCTGGGTAACTTTGAGAAGGTCTGTGAAGTCAAATCTATTTTCATGAAAATCAGAAGACACTATTTGCCTTTTTTGCTGTGTAGACATTTGTACTGATGGCTTTTTTGCTGGGTAGACGTCTGCACAAAAGCAGTGGTGAGTAAAACTGCCAGAGCCTTAATCTACCAAATTATGCTAGTAGTCACTGTACTCTTCACAGCTGTGACCTCACAGGACCAAAATTGCTAGTTTCACTTGTGAATTTCCTCAATGAAACATTAAAAAATAAATTAATTTAATTAAATCCCAAACCTTGAGTACACACATATTTTTTTAATACTCTGTGATCAAGTGGGAAGTACGCATAAAGCATGTCTTTTGCATTTTGAAGACGAAGCATTATCTAGAAGTAAAAGCAATTGTGCGATTATTTGAATTGTGAGCTGAACTAGCTGCTGCTCACTAAGATGTATTTGTTTTGGAAAATATAGTTATTTTGAATAAAATGTTATTTTGTTAACATGAAACATGTTTATGTTATTTTTAACAAATTAAAAAATAAATAATTTTTTCCCATTTTTCATTTCTAATATGGTAAATATTGATAAATATAACACACACAAATAGAAGCTCTGGGACATCCTTGTTAATTTTTTTTTTTTTTTTGATACGGAGTCTCGCTGTATCTCCCAGGCTGGAGTGCAGTTGTGTGGTCTAGACTCACTGCAACCTCCACCTCCCGCCCCCTGGGTTCAAGCGATTTTTCTTCTTCAGCCTCCCAAGTACCTGGGACTACAGGCGTGCGCCACCATACCCAGCTAATTTTTGTATTTTTAGTAGAGACAGGGTTTCACCATATTGGCCAGGCTGGTCTCGAACTCCTGACCTAGTGATCCACCCGCCTTGGCCTCCCAAAGTGCTGGGATTACAGGCGTGAGCCACCGAGCCTGGCTTCCTCATTAATTTTTAAGAGTGGAAAGGGATCTAAGACCAAAACGTTTGAGAAGAACTATACTAATAAAATAATAAAAATGCCATGCATGGGCTTGTATATGAGTATATATGAGTAAGTACACACATATATATGTTATTTTTAATTGAAGTGAAATTTACATAACATAAAATTAACCATTTTAAAGTGAACAATTCAATGGAATTTAGTACATTCACAATATTGGACAACTACCACTCTATCTACTTCTTAAACGTTTTTATCATCTAAAAAGACACCCTATACATATTCTCCATTGCCCCAGCAACCACCAATTTACAATCCGTCTCTATAGATTTGCCTTTTCTGGACATTTCTTTTTTTTTTTTTTCCCCCCAAGATGGAGTCTCACTCTGTCACCCAGGCTGGAGTGCAGTGGCACGATCTTGGCTCACTGCAACCTCCACCTCCCAGGTTCAAGTGATTCTCCTGCCTCAGCCTCCCGAGTAGCTGGGACTACAGGCATGCACCACCATCCCCAGCTATTTTTTTGTATTTTTAGTAGAGACGAGGTTTCAGTACATTGGCCAGGCTGGTCTTGAACTCCTGACCTCGTGATCTGCCCGCCTCGGCCTCCCAAAGTGCTAGGATTACAGGTGTGAGCCACCGCACCTGGCCCTTTTCTGGGCATTTCATATAAAAGGAATTATACAATATGTAATCTTTCATGACTGGCTTCTTTCACTTTGCATAATGTTTTTGAGGTTCAGCAACATTGTACCATGTATCAGTATTTAATTTAATGTATTTATTTTTAATTTATTAATCTTCACCTATTCTTTCAAGGGTAAATGTGATTTCTGGTAAGAAAAATCTCTCTCTAATCTAATGTGGATATATGAGTATGTGTTCATAAGGTAATATTTTTCTCAAAGCATACATAGTATATTTACAGATTTCGTGTACAAATTTATTTTAGATTATAGGGTAAGTCCATGAAAAAATTATGAGGCAACTCCCCCAAATACTAAGGTAAACATTCACCTCATATATGATGATTATAATTACCATTCTCATCACCAAGCATCTAAAGTGCTTAGCTGTAAATGGTAGGAAATATTATTCATTTTGTAACATTTCCTAATAAAATATGTGTTTGCACACTGTATTAGGCCGTTCTTGCATTGCTATGAAAAAACACTTGAGACTGGTAAAGAAGTTTAATTGGCTCACATTTCTGCAGGCTGTACAGGAAGCATGATGCTGGCATCTGCTCAGCTTCTAGGGAGGCCTCAGGAAATTTCTAATCAAGGTGGAAGGCAAGGTGGGTGGAAAGCAAGCGGGGAGCAAAGCGTCTCACATGGTGGGAACAGGAGCAAGAGAGAGAGAGGGGAGGTGCTACAGACTTTAAAAGGACCGAATCTAATGAGAACACACTCACTATCACAGGAGCCGTACCAGGGGATGGTACTAAACCATTCATGAGAAATCTGCCCCCATGATCCAATCACTTCCCACCAGGCACCCCCTCCAACAATGGGGATTACAATTCCACATGAAATTGGTGGGGACACATATCCAAACCAGGTCACACATGGAGGTAATTTTTGTTTACTTGGGGTTTTTGGTTTAGAGGAAATGAGTAGTTTGGTACAGTGGGAAATAAAAATAATTTAGAGGCAGGAGGGCTGCAACCAAGCCCAGAGCTGCTCTTTATTAGGTATAGTACTTTCAGCAGCTCACTTCCTCTTTCAGGCCTCAGTTTTCTTTCTTTCAGGCCTCAATTTTCTCAACTAGGTGGTTGCCTTTCCAAGCTTTTGTATACGTGACTCCATTTACCAAGAATCATTCACATACCATCTTTGTGGTTTTTGCCCTGGCCATAGATCCCCTGTATTATTTGCTTACATTTTAGTTGACTCACTTTTACATATAGCAAAATTGTTTCACAAAAACTACATTGTCACTATTAAATACAGAAAGCCAGTGTCAGTTGCAAATAGAAAAAACCTCGAGTCGTCCAAGAATCCATCTTACTCCCCACAGTAAAAAAACATCGCACCTTTTGGGTTCAACCTTGAACAACCACTTTCATGAATTAATAAGCTGAGGGATTGATTACTTCTAGAAGTTAAGATTCATTATTTGTTCTCTCTACCTTGGAAAAGCTGGTAGAAATGTCTACAGCTTTGGATACCAAACTAACCATGTAGCACTTAGCAGAGCTTTGGGATAACAGATAAGTGACATTTAGCCTGGGGCTTGTTTTGAACAGGAGAAACTGGGTAAATTCAGGAAGCACAAAATTCTCCAAATAGTTACAATATGGCTCCTGAGTAGTTCAAACAATGGGACCACATTTCCATTATACTGCCTCTTGGACTCTTTGTAATGAGAGGAATTTCAGACACAAGGAGGCACTTGACTGACGCCTGACTCCCTTTTTCTTGGGTGCAGACGTTATTCCAGGAAAATACATCATCTTCTCTACTATTTATACTGTGGAGATTTGCAAACTGACAAAAGTGGCCCCACCCTTTATCTGTGCCCCTTCCATGTGACGTTGTTGCTCCTCTCATCAAGAGAAGTCTCTTTCTCCATCCCTTGAATCTAGACTTGCCTTGTTACTTGCTTTGGCCAATGGATGGGAGAGTGGCTCATAGAGTGTCTAAGAAAATTAAAACAGTATATGAGACATGCTTAGCCCAGTGCCTGGCACATAGTAAGTCCTGGTTAAATGGTAGCAATTATCACTGAGAGTGTGTATGCAATAAACAGCAAAGACTAGGAATGCCTTGTCTGTTCCAGGGGCTTTGGTCTCATGTTTGCTTCCCTCTCCCTTCTCTCCTCTCTCCATTTGCCTATTCTGGTTGGGCCCAGATGTAACCAGTTGATGGTTTATCCTGCTGAAAGGCTTGCACAAAGCACACTTGGGTTATAGTTCCTAAGGAAGTCGGGATTAACTGTTCCATCCCTGGTTTCACTGCAACCCAAATAACCCCACCCTAGAGCTAAGGAAATTTACAACATAATCGGGTGGGGGCTCGTTTAATCTAAAATATCCCTTCTGGGTAAATTTAAACCCACACTGAAGAACTAGAAAAATAGCCACAGTGTACTGAGTGTCATTGGCTAAGTGCTTCAAATGCATTTAATCTTCACAACAAACTTCTGAACCCCAAATATGGATTGTATATTATCCTCATATTTTAACAGATGAGAAAACTAAGACTTGGAGATGTAAATAACATGTCTGATTGACTAAGACTTAGAGATTAAATCATATGCCTTATTGGCCTAATAAACCAAGGACTTTATGTGCACAGTGCTGCAAGAAAAATACCTAAGAACTGATTCTTGTTCCCCAACTTTCCACTGCCAGTGATCTCTTTCATTTTCTCCTTTCTCTGTGGACTCCATGTCTTAAAAGTTTTTATTTCCCATTGAACGGCATTACTAGTTTTAAAATATTAAAATGGATCCCTGCATGGGAGATCTCAAAATCCTGGAGTCCCTAGTTTGGAACAGTTGAACTAACACTGCCTCCTTGTTTTGCAATTAAAGAAACAGGATTCCAGAAAAGGCCAGTTATTTGCTAAGGTAACACAGCTCCTACTTAGAAGGGAAAGCACTAAAGCCCACCTCTCATTATTCCCTGGAGCCATTACTTTTTCCATGACATATTTCTGCTTCTGGAACATGGCACCAGCCACAGGGACAATTTGGAACCTAACCACCAGTAAGAGGAAACAGAAACACAATCACTGAAGAGGTGTGTCCAGTCTTCACAGCAGCCAATCTGTGTGTGCCACACCTTTCACCATAGAGGTTATTTACCCAAAGGGAAGGAGTAAGGAGCTCCCCACTTTGAAACCATGCAGAATAAAGGGGGAAAAAATCAGATACATTTTTAAAGATAGATGAACTCTAAAGCAGATTTAAAATATGTGTAAAACTCATTCACATATTACTTGACTAGGCGGCTTCATATAAAGATATAATGGTGTGTGCTGAGAGGGACACCAAACTAGGCCATTCTTCCTTTCAATTTAGGGTTTGTTTTATAAGATGACATAATGCCTTCTAGCTTGGTGCTATAAAGGCTGAAAAAGTGAAAGAAAGTTTCATGCAATAAATGAGACAAGGTGAATTTGAGAGTCAGGTGAGATCTTGCCCAGGAAAAACTGGGGCTCAAGATCTCTCACCCCATTTCTAGGCACCCACTAGTCCTGATTACCTGGGTCTACCAGGACAGCTGAAAGGAAATAGGAAAGGGGAAGGAAAATAACCATTAATGTCTACAGAGCATCTACTTCCTACATGATAAATAGTGGACTAGGATTTAGAAGAAATGAACAGACTTACTCTTCAGAGCGGCAACCCCCGGTGATGGGCTGACTGTGTCAAAAGGCAGCAAAGCACGATAGCTATGCATGTAGACTTTGGAGTTCGACTGCTTGGGTTCAAAACCTGACTCCACCCCTTCCTGCCTTTGTGAGTATAGCTAGTTACTCACCCCTCTCTACCTCAGTTTCCCCATGTGCAAAATGGGGATGACAGTACCTACCAAATAGGGCTTTTATGAAAATAAAATTATTTAGTGAATATTTAAAGAATCTATGCAATGCAGCCGGGTGCGGCGGTTTACGCCTATAATCCCAGCACTTTGGGAGGCCAAGGTGGCCAGATCACGAGGTCAAGAGATCAAGACCATCCTGGCCAACATGGCGAAACCCTGTCTCTACTGAAAATACAAAAAAAAAAAAAAAAATTAGCTGGGCATGGTGGCACACACCTGTAGTCCCAGCTACTTGGGAGGCTGAGGCAGGAGAATCGCTTGAACCCAGGAGGCGGAGGTTGCAGTGACCTGAGATCGTGCCACTGCACTCTAGCCTGGCGACAGAGCGAGACTCCGTCTATATTAAAAAAAAAAAAAAAAAAAATTTATGCAATGCTCTTACACGTGATCATGATGAATAAATATTACATAGCATTACATTTATGAATAAACCAAGACCCAAAGAGGTTAAGGAACATACCCAAGTTCACACAGCTGAGAAGTAACTGAACTTGACATTCTAATTCCACGACCCTTGTTCTTTTCCTTTCACCTTAAGGCTCTCAGGCTCAGCTGATGGGATGTGAAACAAAAACAGTTGTCAGGCCAGAAGCCTCATTATGTTCACTAGTAAACACCCCACACAGCACTAACCTGCATAGCTTTACCCATTTCTACCAGGACTTGTCCCTTGAAGCCAAGCCACTGACTTCCGGACAGAAGCCTGAGGCCTCTCCTTTCTGCCCTTGCTTGGAATTTCCCAGCAAACCACACAACTTCCCCACCCAAACAAGCCCCAAATGCACTGTGTTCACCTAATAAACCAAGAACTTTATGTAACATATTTTAAAGGATTTTCACGCCACACAATGACTGAAGTGGGTGAACACACAACCTAAAAATTAATGTCTTTAAGAGAAATTGTGGCTAGTTTTTTCAAGAGGCCAGAAATTTAAGCCCCTACTTTCTGGGTTAATTTTGGTTTTATTTATTTATCTTAATAAATAAATCTTTAACTCAGGAACATAAATCTGATTGTCTACTGACTCTAAAACTGGTGGTTTGGGGATTCCCAATATGTTTTCCAGGGGTTGAGATATCACAGTAGTAGAAATCATCCTCATCATTAGAGCACTCACTCAAAAATTCTGATTATGTGCCAGACATAGTCTAAGAGCTTTACATATGCTGTCTAACTTTATCTTCAGAATCCCTTATGAAGGAGCATCTTTTGTTAGTCCCAATTTATATTTCTTATATTGGGAAGAAACTAAAGCACACAGAATTTAAAAGATCTTCCAGGCAGTCATATTCCATAAATGCTTCCCTGGTGACCTAAAGGAATTCACCTAGCTTCCCCAAACTCCTAACTTGGGACATAGATGCAGCCTGAAGTCATCCCAAATGAAAATAACCCCTGCTCAACCCTCATCTGAAGGCATAAGAGATGACTAAATAGCTACTGGAGATTTTCATTAATTGAAACTGTCCCCCAAATCTCCTATTTTTTAAGGTTTTTAATTGGTCACAATCTACCCATTGATATGGCCATCAACAGAATACAAGTGTGGTTCTGTTCAGTGTCCACCAGATGGTGAATGCTAGCTCTCACCACATAGCAGATTGCAATATTACTCCTAATTATTAACTTTCCTTCCTGTAAATGACAATAATCCGTCCCTGCACAGTGCCATAAAACTTTCAGTGCCTGCCCATGGGCAGAGTATACTTCCCACCCCACTGTTATTGGGCTTGGCCATGTAACTTGCTTGCTGTGGCTGATGAAGAGAAAGTGGAAGTGGCTCATTCCACTTCTGAGCAGAAGCTTTAAGAATGATTACTGGAGCCTACCAACTCCCTAACTCTCTTCTTCTACCCATGAGAGCAGCATATCCCAGACAGCTGTTGCTCCTTTTGCCTACATTCCAGAACGCAGAAGGCACTTGGAGCCACAGCTAACCCTCAGCAACTTGTAACATGAGCAGGAAATAAAACCTTTAATGCTGAAAGCCACCGACATTGGGGATTTTTGCTACCACGGCATAACCTAGTGAAAGACAGTTGATAAAGAACCGCACCTAAAATGATTCCTAAAACCTCTGTGATGCCTGCTGACCATCCCCAAGCTAAACAAAGTTCCACAAACCACTCCGGGCTCCC
Organism: Gorilla gorilla gorilla; assembly: GCF_029281585.2. Taxonomy (NCBI): domain Eukaryota; kingdom Metazoa; phylum Chordata; class Mammalia; order Primates; family Hominidae; genus Gorilla; species Gorilla gorilla. The sequence continues at coordinate 73,093,526 of NC_073237.2, forward strand.
CACTATGTTAAGAGAAACAGAATTCTGTGTTAAGGGAAAAGGAATAGAAAAGCACAAAAGGGCAGTAGGAAATGAAGCATGAACCAAGAACACATCAGAGAAGCACAGTGACTAAGCAACAGCCATGAACGAAGGAAGAAAGGCATGAATAATAAAGGAGGACCATAAATAACTAAGCACCACATGGAACCACGCACCACTAACAATAGGGCCAGTGGGGACAAGAAAGCAAACGCGAAGGCCATCCAGTCACAAGGACTTCTGGGAAGATGGCATCAAATAAAGAGAAGAAACATTTTAAATAATTTAGATATGGCTGGGCGCGGTGGCTCACGCCTGTAATCCCAGCACCTTGGGAGGCCAAGGCAGGCAGATCACAGGGTCAAGAGATCAAGACCATCCTGGCCAACATGGTGAAACCTTGTCTTTACTAAAAATACAAAAATTAGCTGGGCGTGGTGGCGCAGGCCTGTAATCCCAGCTACTCAGGAGTCTGAGGCAGGAGAATTGCTTGAACCCGAAAGGTGGAGGTTGCAGTGAGCCGAGGTCGCACCACTGCACTTCAGCCTGGGTGACAGAGTGAGACTCCATCTCAATAATAATAATAATAACTATTATAATTATTATTATTTAGATAAAGAGAGAAAGAGACCAAAAGGTGTTGAGGGGAACTGTGAATGGTTTTGTCTTAAAAGAAAGAAAAGTTTCATTCCAACATTAAGTTTTCTGTAGGGCGAGTGGTGTGCTTTCCTCCTCCTGAGATCATTCAAGGAGCTCAGTCAAAAGCTCTGCACTCCCTAAAAGACTGCCAGTTCCTTCAGTTCTCTTCTACTTCTGCCTCCAGCCTGTTAATGTTTTTTGTTGTTGTTGTTGTTGTTGTTGTTGTTTTTGAGACGGAGTCGCGCTCTGTCACACAGGCTGAAGTGCAGTGGCATGATCTCCACTCACTTCAACCTCCGCCTCCCAGGTTCAAGCGATTCTCCTGCCTCAGCCTCTCAAGTAGCTGGAATTACAGGCATGTGTCACCACACCCAGCTAGTTTTTGTGTTTTTAGTAGAGACGGGGTTTCACCATGTTGGCCAGGCTGGTCTTGAACTCCTGAACTCCTGACCTTAGGTGATCCACCCACCTCAGCCTCCCAAAGTGCTAGGATTTCAGGCATGACCCCACTATGCCCGGTCGTTTTAATGTATTTATGGTCCTTCCTTGCTGCCAGGCACTGTGAAGTCACAAGGCCCTGTGTTTTGTATGAGAAAAGCATAAGAGATATGAAGAAATTTTAATACATATTAGAAATATGTATTGCATGCAGGGCCTGTTTTATGGGTCATTAGAACCCATGGCTCTCTGCATGGTGGCGTGACTGCAGGTTTTTTTTTTTTTTTTTTGAGACAGAGTTTAGGCTGGAGTGCAGTGGTATGATCTTGGCTCACTACAACCTCAACCTCCTAGGCTCAAGCAATCCTCTTGCCTCAGCCCCCCAAGTAGCTGAGACTACAGGTGCACACCACTAAGCCCAGCTACTTTTTGATTTTTAGTAGAAACGAGGTCTCGCTAAGTTGCCCTGGCTGGTCTCAAACTCCTGCGCTCCAGTGATCTTTCTGCCTCAGCCTCCCGAAGTGTTGGGATTACAGGTGTGACCCACCTCGTCTGGCCAAAAAGATTCTTTTTTCCTCCCAAACCAATGATCTTACCTGAAATACAGTAGCAACAGACGCGGCACATCAGGCGTCTCACCACAGTGTGATTGCAGCAAGGCCACACCTCCTCGGGGGGAAGCATACCACTTCCACTGCAGGGCACCTTCTCCCAGCTGTGCAGCCCCCTCAGATTCTAATGCACCGCTCCTGCCTCCTGGCTCATCAATGCTCTGGACACTCACTACTCAGATTTGTGGGCTCTGGGGGACAGCAGCATTGCCATCTCCTGAGAGCCTGTTAGAAGTGCAAAATCCCAGGTTCTACCCCAAAGTGTACTGAATCAGAGTCCGCCTTTCAGCGAGATTCCCAGGTGACTCCAATAGGCATTAAAGTTTAAATAGCGCTGCCGGAATGACCACTCTTCCTGAAGTAAGTATATTATGTCCCTGCAGTCTGTTGAAGTGGAAATATAAGCTAAGACTCTCAGGAATGGCATACTAGAAATTTAGCTCCAACATTCATTAGTTGTGTTCCCTAGAGCAAGTTACTTGACCTCTTTGAGCCTCAGTTTCCAGCTCTGCAAACTGGGCATAATGATGCCTGTCTCAGAGGATGATGGTGAAGGTCAAATAACGTATGTAGCTGCACAGGAAACACTGATAGATGTTAACTCCCTGGCATGCTGAGCAAGAGCAGGCTATGCTGAAGGAGGAGTGATAGGGATAAGAAGTGGTGTAAAGATATTTTGAGGAAATGGGGACAGGAGAGGAGACCCAGCATGGGATACCAGTCATGGTGAGATACTAGCTTAATTTGACTGCTCTTATCTGGCCCTCAATGCTTTCTGCTCTGTCTTTAAAATAAAGCAGAAGTATATTCAGAAAGGAGTTGGACAACTAAAAATTGGGGCATGCAAGGATTTACTTCCAGGACCCCCTGCCCCACAGCATGCTAATTATTTAGCAGGTGTGCATGATTTAACAACTATGCAGATCACATCAGTCTCTCAGAGTCAGTGATTCTACTCCCACCCAACAGTTACAAGGAAATATCATCCCAAGTCTATTTCCCTCGGCATATACTGAAGCCTCCCAACACGGGGTCTGTAAAGGAATTATCATACTGTATACAAATCATCCGATTAGACAATAGACTTCTCTAAAAAAAAAAAATCATATTAAGTTTTCAGGGCAAGTATCAACCCAAAATTCTCACTAATACAGAATTACAAGTCCAAACTAACCTTGACTTCCAGCTGCCTAGATTTTCTTTCAATTTGCGGTTTTCTTTATTCACCAGCGTGAATTAATCAAATGCTTAAGAAAGATTGGAAAACACAGGCAACCCAGGACCACTAACCAGAGGCCAATGCATCTGATGCATCTTCATCTTTGCGCATATTGGCTTTAGCAATCATGTTGCCTTTGTCATGCTATGGTGATACAAAAGATTGGTAGGGAGATCTATGTGTTTCTTAGAGTTTTGAAAGAGCGGAATTTAGCTTAAGTGATATCAAACTGCACTAAACGAAAATTACTCCCCATTGCATCAGTGTGGGATGCATTTAGGCTTTGGGGCAGTTAATGAATATGATCCAAATGAAGAAACAGCTGAGAATGGGGAGGTTGGAAGAGAGAATTTGACAGAATTACACCTGCTCTGCAGCAGGGAAAGAGTTGATGTTATAGGCAATTAAACTTCTTTCCCACATTACAGAGAACTCTCAGCTGAAATGACTATAAGTGACATCCAGTCACCTGTTGTCCCATTACAGGCATGTCAGGTGATGCCCACAGGCCCTCCAGAGACCCTGCCTCTCAGGTGCCTTCTTTCCATTACAGGTGACACTTAGTCTCCAGAGCCTGTTGGGCTCAGCATGTTTCCACCAGTGACACATTCATTAATCTCACAGTTGCATACTGTACATCAGAGTCCATCACACGAAACTCCAAAGCTTGATGGGTATGTTTTCCTGTGTCAAAGAAAAGTGGCTTCAGGATGAATAGATTTCACCGTTGAATAGCCTCCTCTCAGAAAAGTGCCCTGTATTTTCACTCGGACATTTTCTTTTATGTAGATGAATCCAAACCACTATGCTCTCAATGAGACCTTCAAACTATCTTTTGAAAACACAGATCAATTTTTCTTCGCACAGATGCTGGGAATTAGAAGACAGAGAATCTACGCCCACCTCTGCCACTTACTGGCTGTGTGTCTCTGGGCAAGGCTGGACTTAACCTCTCTGGCCTTGTTCTTTTCATTTGTGACATAAATATAATAACATGAACCCTCCCCAAGGTTAATCAAATGAGATCAAGTAGGTGACAACAGTTATGAAGGGCAACACTGTGCTCCGAGTGACCACACCGAGCAGAGCAGCAATAGCTTTACTGTTCCATAAGGCTCAATCTTTTTGAAATAATTGAGAGAGGAAGTGAAAAGACAAAGAGAAAGTAGCCCCCCAGCCAGATTCTACCTACTGGTCTCATTAGCAGAGTTGTAACTGGTGTGGCACAGTTTCTGTTACGCTTGTCTCAACTCAGCAGGCAGGCCACTTCAGGTTATTTGCTCAGATCCACAACGTATACCATCAGGACACCATTCTCCCTCATACCGCACAAATTCTCTAACGTGTCGGGGTGTAGACTTCAAGGTCAAGAGACCTCAAATCTATGTCTGACTCTGTCACAATGTACTGTGGGACTAGTTAACCTCTCTGAGTCTTGAAATTTGGGAAGAGTTCACCCAGAAGTCAATTTAAAAAGATGTATAAAGAAGCTTAAGAATATTAATATCTTTTTCCCTAATCATTGCATGCTGGAAAGCCAGTTTAAGGACATAATTCTAAACAGGAGAAAATGTTTTTAAGTGCAAAGATGTTTGTCGTAGTAATTAACAATAGCAAAAAGGAGGGAAAATGAAAAGGTTTAACCTCAGTAGGTCTTCTTTATTAAACTGTGTTCCATTATTTAAGATGTTGATTTTGAATACTATGTAATAACTTAGGAAAATAATAAATAATGTTAAGTAAAATAAAAATTGGAGTTGCAAGATATACAAATATCTTAAGTCCTGTGCACAAGGAAGAAAGACTAAGAAAACTACTTGCCAAACTATCACCAAGGGTCATGCTTCAATGAAAGTGGGTGATTTTATTTTTAGTTTTAATTTTTTCTTTTTATGGGTAATTTTTCAGCTTTCCTCTATTTGCCAAATATACCTTATTGCTTGTTTATTATTTTACAAAGAAACTGAGCCTGAAATATAATATGAGGAAACTGAAATAGATGTCTAAAGTCATGTGTTTCAATGCTAAAAATCTGTGATTAGGTTGGGCACAGTGGCTCACGCCTCTAATTTCAACATTTTGAGAGGCCTAGGCAGAAGGATCACTTGAGATCCTTCATGACAAAGAACATGACAAGAGTTCGAGACCAGCCTGGGCAACATAATGAGACCTCGTCTCTACAAAATAAAAAATAAAACGTTAGCCAAGGCTTGGTGGCACATGCCTGTAGTCGTAGCTACTTGGGAGGCTGAGGTGGGAGCATCGCTTGAGCCTACAAGTTCAAGGGTTCAGTGAGCCATGATCTTGCCACTGCACTCCAGCCTGCGTAACAGAAGGAGACCCTGGTTCTAAAAACAAAACAAACAACAATAACAAAAAACCCCTATGATTCTATAGTAGTTTCCAATGTAAAGGTCTGTGATTCTACAATTGTTAAAATAACTCACAGTTACACAACAAGAAATCGTAAATAAAAGATGATGGCCACAGAATGCTGTACTTAAACACAAGGAACCCTGATGGCTGTTTTCCACAGCCCTCCCTGAAGTGATGGGTCAGGGTGTACCCAGGGTGACATGGTGATCAGGGTGGCTGAATATAAATCCTGCTGAAAGCAGAAGTCCAACAAAGGGGCCAATTGTAACAAGTGTGGCTCAGTGTTTATGAGATTCATCAGAGCCATCTACGTAAATGCCAGCCTATGAAACCCTTTCTGTATGAATTGATTTGTACAGAGATGTTGCACTTGGTCAGGAGGCTATTTTGGCATGAAATAATTCCACAGAAGTGAGAAATACATTTGTTCCCCATAAGGCTCAAAGTGATCTAATGGCTTAGAGGGGTAATGAATTTTTCAAAACATTTTAAAAGCCAGCTCTGGGATGGCATTTTGATCTGCATCCACCACAGTGAGTTTATGTCTGGGTTTTCTGGAGACTGGAGCCAAGAGTAATGACACTTCAGGCCACAGTCCAGGGGTATCAGCCAAGTGGCAAGCACATGATCAGTCACAGGGCCACGGAAATTGCTTTGCTTCATGGATGGCTTTATTTTAGGGTCTTGCAAAGCAGATTCATAATTAAACAATAGAAGAAAGATTCACCTAGGGAATAAAATGTCTCCCTCTTGTTTATCTTTTTCTGTGACCTATATACATTTCTTAAGACCATGCTTGCAATTTGCCCACCATCTAAAGAGAAAAAACGAGTTCTCTCAATGATCTTGGTAAACACTCAAAAGATAAAACAAAACCTGAATCAAAGTTGTAAATTAATCCACAAGAATCGGCTAAAAGACTGCCCACCTTTCCTTACAAGAATCCAGTCCTCCAAAAGGAAGTAGCTCCAGAAGTCTCTTTATACTGTAGCCAATGAAGGATGAGAGAATCATACCCCATAGTTTGACCAGGAGGTGTCGCATGAAAAACAAATCAGCTTGCTAAGGGCCAAGGGACATATTTAACTGTAAAGAATCAAGAATGGGGGACAGAACAGGATTTGCCCCTTCTTGCCTCCTTGGAGAGACGACCAGGGACACTGCCTTCTCAGGGAGCAGCCAGGCACGTGTCCTGTCCTCTCAGACATACCCGTGGCAGGGAGCAGCTGATCTGTCCACATGCTGTGACATTTCTATCTTCTCAGAGCCAGGTGCCAGTCTGGCCAGCACCACTGACCACTTGTTACAGAAAATGTGTCTGAGGAATGCAAAGAGGATCAAAATGCTTCTGCCTCCAGGATGATCTTCTGCCTCTGCTTTTGCTGGAGAGGAGGAAGCCAGCATGCACTTTTCTCTTTTTGCACCCTTTCATTAATTTTCTGCAGCAAAAAAAAAAAAAAAGGACCAGCCAGGTACGGTGGCTCACACCTGTAATCCCAGCACTTTGGGAGGCTGAGGTGGGTGGATCACCTGAGGTCAGGAGTTCGAGATCAGCCTGTCCAACATGGTGAAACCCCGTCTCTGCTAAAGACACACACACAAAAATCAGCTGGGCGTGATGGCGCTTGCCTGTAATCCCAGCTACTCAGGAGGCTGAGGCAGGAGAATCTCTTGAACCAGGGAGGCAGAGGTTGCAGTGAGCCAAGATGGCTCCATTGCACTCCAGCCTAGCAACAGAGCAAGACTCCGTCTCAAAAAATAAAAAAAAGGGACCTCAATGAATGGGCTTCCTTAAGAGGGAGGAAAAAAAAGCCACTCATCCTAAAAGTCCTGTTTTTTCAACTGAGGGGAAGAAATAATTTCCATGGGTGGAAACTCTTCCATAAGAACCTTTCAAAGAATTGCAAGGCCATCAGCAGTCTTCTGGTCCCTCACGGGCTTTTCTCAGGGACCTTATTTTATACCTCTGTGGTCATTGCTGTGCCTCCTCTGGAGTCAAGAACCAGATTTAGTTCTCCACTGAGAATGGGAGTGGGGCGCCAGGCTGCTCACATCCTGTACGTGCTGAGGCCTATTTATGCCTCCCCACATCAGACTCACATTTTTGCACCATCACCTTCCATCCTGACTCATGATCACTTGTTATAAACCATGACGTTTCACATTTCTGGCTTCACTCAAGAACAAGGTCTCCTATGCAAGAGGCTTTGTCAGACAACCGAAGCCTACCCTGCAAGCCACAACTTCTTTTCTATTTTTTTCTATGTTAATTATCTGAGTGGGAAATTTTTCTGAAATCGCTTATGCACCACACCTTTCTTCTTAAACAGGACACTAAATTTAAATCATCTTTTCCCCTGATTCTTTAGGGTCATTACTATGAGCGTCAGATAGGTACTTTATGTCAGTGATGTTATGTCTGCCAAGGGCTGTGCAGATATTTGGGATTATTTACCTGACACCAAATGTAATGACACTTACTGGGGGCCCGGATCTGCCTTTATTTTTTATTTCATTTATTTATTTTTGAGACAGAGTCTAGCTCTGTCACCCAGGCTGGAGTGCAGTGGCACCATCTTGGCTCACTGCAACCTCTGCCTCCCGGGTTCAAGTGATTCTCCTGCCTCAGCCTCCTGAGTAGCTGGGACTACAGGTGTGTGCCACCACTAATTTTTGTATTTTTAGTAGAGATGGGGTTTCACCATGTTGGTCAGGCTGGTCTTGAATTCCTGGCCTCAAGATCTGCCCACCTCTGCCTCCCAAAGTGCTGGGATTATTGGCGTGAGCCACCACACCTGCCATCAGGTCTGCTTCTTATAGGTCCTGTTTGATTTTGGTTTTGTTTGTGTAGTTTCCCCATCGTAAGTCATCATCCATTACAGCCTCTGGCAGCCACCTCCCTTTCCATCATCCCCTTCTGAGAAAACCAGGTTGGTGAACACTGTGTCAAAGTGCATATTAAATAATAACCTCAATGATGGTAGCTAGCATTCATGTGTTTTGCTATGCTCCCAGCATTTCTGTGAATGATTTACAAGTATCATCTCGCAAATAGCCTCAGAGATTGCACTTAGGGAATTTTCCTGTGAGAAAAGAACTAACTGATGATAGGTTTTCAATAATCAACTTTAGTTGCCTTTGCCCAATTCCTAGTTTTGGGGTGACTTTGGGTTGGCTGATGTGCCAGGGAAGTGACCGTGGACATAAGAACTGTTGCACTTACAACGCATCCTGTCCTGAATTGTGGAAGGATGTTCATACTTGCTTCCTTCTTGAATCCTTTTATCGCTTTCTTTTCTCCTATTTCCCTTCCAGTTCTGCCTCCACCTTCCTTCTTTCCTTTCTTCCCCTTTCCTTCACTCCCGTGTGTATCGTGAGCATAATCAACAGTTTTCTGGGGCGCTGCTAAACCAGCAGACTGGAGAGCCAAAGTGGACTTGACACAACCGAGAGCTGTGTTCTAACCCTGGATCTTCTCCTGCCTAGACCCCCTGACATCGGTCAATCCATCAAAGTGATATTTAAGGCCACCAATAAGAGAGTGGCAACAGTGAAGAAACTACAAAACCAAATAACCTTGGTGGCAAATAAGAGGCATTTAAACTCTTTTAAAAATGCATTCTTGTTCCTAACATTTCACCAAATGATGCCCATAACATTTCTAATTACTCTAAAAGCTAATCACACACATTCTCCTCCCAATCGTTTATCAGTTAATTTTCTTTCAAATGGGCATGCAGTGAGAACAATCTCACAATGTGTTCAACCAAATCTCAGATGGCCTAACACCATGTTTTTCTCATAGCAGGATTTCAGTAACATTGGTTGATATTCTGTTGTCCAAAAGATTTTAACATAAAACAAGCAACACAGAAGAATGAACCCCTCTTGGGTCAGCGTGAACAATATATGTGCAATTTCACTAACTTACCACTCAGCCCTCCTATAAACTTGTCAAGCTGTTCACTTTTAATTTAACAAGAATGAAATGTTCCAGGAGATCTTGGGGGAAGAGGTGCTTATGGTATGAGGAAGAAGGTCCTAGAATTGAAGGCAGGTGATCTGGAAGCAAACTCCAGCTCTACTCTTTGTGGCTATGCAACCTTGGGCAAACCTCTTTTTTTTTTTTTTTTTTTTTTTGAGATGGAGTCTCGCTCTGTCATCCAGTCTGGAAGGAGTGCAGAGGCATGATCTCGGCTCACTGCAACCTCCACCTCCCTGGTTCAAGCAATTCCCCTGCCTCAGCCTCCCGAGTAGCTGGGATTATAGACGCACACCACCACGCCCAGTTAATTTTTTTGTATTTTTAGTAGAGACGGGGTTTCACCATGTTGGCTGGACTGGTCTGGAACTCCTGACCTCAGGCAATCTGCCTGCCTGGGCCTTCCAAAGTGCTAGGATTACAGGCATGAGCCACTGCACCTGGCCTGGGCAAACCTCTTAACCTCACTGAGCCTCAGTTTTGGCAACTGCAAAAGGAGATCAGTACCTACCTTACAAGACCATTGTGGGAGTTAAATCAAATTTTAAAAGTATCTCTTAGAGCTAAGACAGCTATTCCACAAATTCTAACTGAATTGCAAGACAGCTAAGAATTGTTCCTGTTTCTGTGAAATGTAAATAGGGCTTCCTGGCTCTTGTTTGCTGGTGGCCTTTTCATGTTTTTATTACTGTGCATGGAGATCATGTCCTCATCTCAGGGCATACACACATGCAGCAGCCCTGTGAGGCCAGTGCTACTATTGTTTTCATTTACAGATGATGAAACTGAGACCCGGGGAGGCTAAGAAACTAAGATTGTGTGACTAGCAAGTAAAAGTGGCGGGGTTAGGATTTGAAATCAGGCACTGGCTCCACATGATTAGCCACCCAGCTGTACTGCCTTTAGGGGGCAAGAAGTGGGAAGGAGGACAAAAGTCCTTCTAAGAGTCTCCTAAATCCACAACTCATACTCTAGGAAAATCTCCCAGGATCTGATTTAGGGCAGGCAGCCTCTGCCAGGGGCTGCCTCACAGTTCCCCATTTATGGGATCGGATATAAGAAAGTGTGGCTATTGCTGCTCTCAGGGAGGTCAGCAATCATCAAGGATGGGAACACAGACAATCTTTGGACTGTGTTGATGTTTCCTTTCAGCTACTTATTCTGAAGTCCCACACTATATTCTCCATTACTAAAAAAAGCTAATTCTCAAATTTGAGTAGATGAACCCTGAATTAGGCTAGACTGGTCACCAATATATACTCAAGATCATACATATTATTATAAGATGTATTTATTTATTCTTGACAGTAACCAAAAGGATAACCTACTTATAATAAAAGTGCATATACATTAAAGTAAAAAAATTAAAACAACTATAATGAGATTAAAACTAAGTAATAACAATTAAAAAAACAAAACAAAAAAAACCTTAGTTCAGAAATCCTAGGCTAAGAAAATGAAGCACCAACATAGCTTTAAGCTTCTAGGAAGCCAAAGCAAGAAATATCAAATGCATGGAGCCAAAGATATGCAATTTTCCTAGACATCATCAGTTCAAAAAGGATCTGGCATTACAGGCTAAAACAAATACCTGGGAAGGTCTGGTCACATCCAGGAGAGTTAGATGAAGTGGAAGACCATGATCATGCTCGACCACAAACAGTCCCACTGGTTGGACAAGAGGTCTGACTCAGGATCATGCATGGGTTTACCCCACACATGAGGTCTGCAGTGCCAGGGCTGGACAGGAAGTCTGGAATGCCTAATCTTTTCTCTCAAGGACTCTGAACAGCTTCCCTGCCAATCTCACTCATGATGTTAGCACTGGTCAAGGGGCAGCAAGAGACTAGGCTGGGCTGACTTGGTACAGTGGCTGGCCTTGGGGGAGCCCAACTTCTAGTCTTTGAGCCACATGGAGGAGAACCTATGGTTCCAAAGGTTCCACTGTTGGCTGATCTACCCAATGCAGTTTTGCAGAGGCTTTTAGTGCCCCATTCGTCTCCTCTGCCTCTCTCCACTCATGCTTTAGTTCAACCAATAGTTATAGATCCCAAGCAGTCATGCATAAAAATTAGATTTTTATTTTGTCTTAACACTTTGTATTAAGTACTTACTGTGTATGAAGTACAATATGGTGCTCCTTGACTTTAGTGTCCTTCACCTTCCTCTAGCAAACAAATATGGCTTCCTGCCTCCTGACAATAGCCTTTCTTCAGATTCAGACCTCCAAAAATCTAAACCTGGCCCTCTGTTTATTTATTTTTATCGAGCCACTACAAAGTGCCATGCTTTGTGCAGGACTCTTGCCTTTAGGGTTTATTAATTCTAAAAACACTCTTTGAGCATCAGGTACTGCACCAGAACCTGGAGATACAATGGTGAGCAAAATGATACAGACCCTGGTCCCTACTCTCACCAAACTGGCATTAATCGAACAAACATGCCCAATAGAGATATAATGACAAGTGGAAATAAGTGATCTAAAGAATTACCAAAATACCCGACTTAGACTCAAGAAGTAGGTGAGGGGGCTCACTTAGAAGAGTCTTTTCTTTGTCTAACCTAAGAGGCAGGAATTATTTAAGCCAAGGAGAGCTGGAGGAAAAGCCAGAAAGAAGCTGGATAGCAGATCAGGTCATACGAAAAGTGCGTCCATTCTCCTAAGAACAATGGAAAGTGATGAGGAGGTTTTAAGGGAGGGGTAGGAAAGGTGTGAAAGATGCTCTCAAAATGATCTCCCTGGAAGCAGGGTGAAAGCAGTTTGCCAGCCATTGTGGTCATCTGGGTGACTTAAGGATAAGGTGGGTTAGGGAAGAGATGAAGGAAAAGGAAGTTTTCAGCTGGAGAAACTGGATGAATCACAATGCCATTCACTAAGACAAGGAAGTACAGAAGAGGACGGGCTTGGAGGCAAGTGGAAAGACCCACCATTGTTCCAGGTTCTGTGCTAAGGGCTATGAATACATCATTTTGGCTTTGCAACAAACATGCAAAGTAGGCATCATTATTCCATTTTTCAGATTAAGAAACCAAAGCTGTGTTTATCAGCTTGATTATTCTAACCCAAACTTTGTGGGTCTGATTTTCCAGGGTGATCTAGAGCCCACTAGTCTCATAAGAGCTCTGAAGAAGAAAGACTTCCTTTCCCTGGAAACCAAAGTCCAAAGCCACAGGGCTCAGAAAGAAATGGATTTGGGACAATGCTAGAGATTTTGAGTATGCTAATTTGAGACCCCTAACAGGGTAGCCACGAATGACTGTGCAGGTTGTGTACTATACAAACTCAGAGGGCACTGTTCATATCACCCTCCATAGGAATGCTGCCTCCTGAATACATCAGCCCTCCCCAGTTTCCTTTCAAGAAGACTTCAAACTCCAGGACTCTCCCATAATCCCCAAGGTTCAAGAAAAATCAGTAACTAACGTTGCATCCCCTCTCTCTGGTCCCCTGATATTGTTTCCTCTTTTGCAGCCTTTATCCAGATCCAAGTATTCTTCCCTCATTCTTCTCACTGCTCAGGTAACATTCACGGAGGGGTAGGTTCCCTCTACCCCCTCCCTGGAGGAATAATGCCTCCATCACCAAGCCATTGCTTACAGGAGCTCCCCAGACCAGTTTACCAAACTCAAAATTATGTTAATATCTGCCCAAATAAATGTTACATAGAAACAAACTGGTTATACCAAAGCCATCAGCTGTTTACTTAGTTGACAAAATAGTCCCCAAATCACTGCCTAAAGGGTGACCTTGCTCACCTGATCCCATGTCCTCCAAGACCCAAGGTGCTGTCTGAATCACAAGGAGCACCTCTCTTCCTTTGAGACAGACTGATCCACTTGAAGATCTGTTTACACTAAAAAAGTATGGCTCTTCTCCAAAGGTCCCAGGACTGGGACAATCCGCAGCTGTTCATCTGAATGATCTGGCAGTGAGAAATGAAGCTAACTCCAGGACCAAAACAATCAAGGGTTCATTCCTCATCAGCCCCTAAGCAAGGGGTATCACATTCACAGGAAGTGCTTTGGATTCCTGAGTTTCCTGCTCATAAATGCTCTGGCAAGAGGCATGGTCTCAAGAGCACCTGCCCTGGTTTGCAATGGGGCAGGAGCTGATCCCATGGTCTCTGATCAGAATAAGCTCAGCTCCTGAAATGAAACAGCTCTACCAGCTTCTTCATCATTACTAGTCCTTACCACAGCAGCCCTTTAAAAGTTATGAAGCATTCACTTTAAATATCCTTTTTATTGATATGCACAACTTTCTTCCCATGCAAGAGGAAATCAGGAAGAATATATGCCTTCAATTTCCAATCAAGTTGATTATTCTGCAGACATGCTGCAGTCTTTCTTTCTTTTTAAAACCCCATCTCCTGTAATCACTCTAATGCAGTTGTTTATTTAGAGTTTTGAATGTACTTTCTTGTCCCTATGGCACATATCACAGAGTATGAGCTGACATTCAAGTCACCTAGAATTTTTCTTCTGTGGAAGTCCACATATCAACTAATACCTACTGCAGAAATGAGCCCTTCTTCCACAGCTGTCCCTGCTGAAGTAGCAGATGCATCCCCTGGACTGCAGTAGTGACTCTCTCCACCTTCTTGTTGAAAACAGCATTCCTGGGACACTGATGTGCCCTGTATCCTGCTGGTGACAGCTGACAACATCCCCACCCCCGCCACCCAAGGCTGGCTCCTGACCTACATCATAGGGCATGAGGGCTGTGGTGATCTCCACCCATTAACAGCTGCTTGAGTTGCATCACCTGGGGGGGTCTGGGCAGTGAGGGAGGCTCAGCAGCAGAGGCCCAGTGTGGGGAGCCTGGCTTCCTGCCAGCCAGAGCCCCAGAACTCTCTACCCATCCCCAGATGATTCCTCATGTACTTCATTTTTTCCCCCCAAACTTCATGGGAACATGGACCATTTACTGCCATGAGACTGTCCTTGTCCTGAATACTTTCCTGAGCTGACCACTATGAAGCTGAGGGTCATTTCCCAAATCACAGCATAGAGCAGGGAGCCCTCATTCCCTATACTCCTTCAACTTCTCTTACAATAGAAATGATGTAACTAAGAATAGAAAGCATGGCTAAAACTTAAGGACTGATCTGGAACTATAGGATTTGATTTCTGCAACTCTGAATGGGCAGGAGAAAAAAGAAAATACGTTTGCACTCTCATCTCTAGTTCTGGTAGTAAGTATCCAGACCAAAAATATGGCTGGGTTCTCACATCAAGGAAGTGATTTCAACTAGGAAGCGCCACTCTTTGATTACGATCTCAAGCTTGCGGGGCTTGCTCTCAGATTGCTTATCCTACTGTTATTATTGCTTTAACAATCCTCGTGTCAATTCCATATGTGTCATTCCTTGTTTGTCTAGAAGGGAGCATTTCTGGAGACTGCTTGGAAGAAGTAACTACCTCCCTAGCCGTGCCCCACCTCCAACCAAGTTTTTCACAAATATGCTCCAGCCCCCAGCCTGTCCTAACCAGGCAGAAGTCAGGCCCACATGAGAAGCATTTGAGCCCCGGGAGGAGGGATGCCTCTGAGGCCACACCTGGAGTTTACTTTTGCCATTTCTGATAAATACTGAGTATTCTCAGGAGGGAGGGAAAGGTATTAGAAAGGGAGATTTAGGGAAAAGGAGGATGGGATTATGTCAGTGAATCTGCCTCAATTTAAAGAGTAGTAGGACCAGACTGGGATTAAAAATAGAATTGAGAGTGATCTCCTAACTTCAACGGAAATCAGCTCCAAACTACCTGATAAAAATTCAAAATATCCTTTTCTTTCAAAGACTTCTGTTCAACCTAGGGGCCTGGCCTACAATAGCAGAGTTTCCTCTCTCCTTACAATGACAGATGAATAATAAATGTTCCCAGTCAGAAAAAAAGACACACAATTTTTCCAACATTTTGATTATTGGAGATTATATCTATGGCTAATAGCAATTCCATTTTGCAATTTAAAGTTCTTTTTGCCTATTGGAATTAGCTAGCCCCAATGATGATGAGGTTATGTTAGGACTTTGGAAGAGTCATTAACTATTTCAAACCATTAAAAAATATATATAATGCCCACAGAATAACAAAGCAATTAAGCCAAATAGGAAAAAAAAAAAACTAGTAATTAGGCTTTTTTGTTTGTTTGTTTAGGTATCATATAGCTAAACTTCTAAAGAAAAACATTTAAAACATAGCTCCTACATTCTAATTCTGGTCTAATAAGGCTTAAGTAAAAATCAGCATGGTAAATTTCTTCACCTTAAAATGTTTTCCAAAGGATTGGCTGAATTTTTTAAAATCTTACTATTTTATTTTATTTTATTTTATTTTTGAGACTGAGTCTCGCTCTGTTGCCCAGGCTGGAGTGCAGTGGCACAATCTCGACTCACTGCAACCTCCGCCTCCGAGGTTCAAGTGATTCTCCTGCCTCTGCCCCCCTAGTAGCTGTGATTACAGGCACACGCCACCATGCCTGGCTAATTTTTGTACTTTTAGTAGAGATGAGGTTTCACCATGTTGGCCAGGCTGGTTTCGAACTCCTGACCTCAGGTGATCCACCCGCCTCAGCCTCCCAAAGTGCTGGGATTACAGGCGTGAGCCACCACACCCGGCCAAATCTTACCTTTTTATTATAAATCAATTTCCCACAAGTGAATGACATTGACTTAATTCTTTTTCTCCAAGAAAAAGGTTATCTATCCTCTAAAGAAGAATGTTATCTACTACTATATTTGAGTGTCATACATTAAGTAAAAATCTTATTACCTAGAAAATGTAACTTCTCAGGAAAATATGACACTAAAAGTGACCAACACACCTTTGCTGCGGCTGGATGTGAAAGGTTAATCATGATTTCTAGAAGAAGCTTATTCCAGGAAACAATAAAATTAGCAGTAATTGTTCTGCCTAAGACATGAAACTGGTAACAATATTTCAAACAACCGCTTCTCTTTCCTGTCCTTTTTTTTAATGATGTAGAGCAATTGCTCGTCTAATGAAGGGACTCGGTAAATAAATTACAGATTACTTTCAACTCATTAGTCGGAAATAGGGAAATTTCCATTCCAGCCACTGCTCCTCAGAATTGAGACAAACCTCTTGCTCATATCAGACCCCACAGTCTAAATGTTTATTGTGAAAATATCGATAAATAAATGTTATGGGAGTGAAAAACAGATACAGCCCAGAACTCTGTGTTTGTCATTGATTACCATTTTCATACACACACACGCACAGTTGCCAAAACTTTCTTTCATTTTTGAACATTTCTCCTTCATTACTAGGTAAAGAACAGAACATGTACTCATACTATCAGAAATGCCAAATACTTAGTTGAGTTTCTGAAATTAGTATTTTCATCCATGTGCTCCAGTAAAACTATAAAAGGGTCAATAAACACAGAGATGATCACAAACTTCCTCAACTCTGAAATCTCCACAAACGTTCAACTCTCTGGGAGGTTTCAGGTAGAAAGTTTTATATAAGCACTTATCAACTTTAATGGTCTTTTACAAGATACTTACAGTTAGACCATTGTAAGGATCACACTTCCGTCTGCACTCTGAATGGTGGTTCAGGCATCTTTGGGCCCTCCCTTCCTGCACTGCCTTTGTTGTGCGAGGGTAAATGAGTTACAGTGATAACCCTGCAAATATCCTGCCTTGTGATTAAAACATTACCTTAATGCAGACTTTACATTTTGGCTTCTATGAAGGCTTAAAGGTTAAAGGCATCATAAATTATGCATTTCTTTCTATGCCAGGCCTGTAAAAGGTGCTTTTACAGTTCTTTAAAGATATTGCTTCTAAATGAGTACAGGCTTTTCTCTTCTTTTTTCTGCCAAAACAGAAACATTTCCATTATGTTTATTACTGCTGTGCTGGAGAGCCAAAACAGTTTGGAATTAAGAAACTGCTAGAGTCTGTTGTTTCAGAATGTGTAGCAACTGTTAACACACACAGTGGAGTTGCCCATTCACTGTTTGGACAGTGATATGGTAAACATGGGCTAACACACAGGTCTGCTCCCGGGGGAACGATGATCTGGTAAACTCCAGAACACCAACAGTTAGAGCTTTCCCCTTCTGCCTCCGCCCCAATTTACAGATGTGAACAGGAATTAGCGAGACACAAGACACACTAGAATATCCCTAACTCCTGCAGTGGAGCAAGCTCTATTCTGTGGATTCTCCAGTACCACACATGTCCTTGCTACCCAGCACCCTGACTTCCTCACTTTTGTCACCTCCAGCTGAAGTACAGTTCTAAGGGTCTCTTTTTTTCCTTTTACACTTACACGTAATGCATCTGCAGAAGGCTGGGCTCTTTATCTCAAGGAAGACCACACCCATTTATCCCTTAGCTTTCAGGAGCAAACTGCTGATTTAGGGACCGAAGCTGGACAGAAGCGATCCAACTTCAGCCAGGCCACAACCTCCTTCAGCTCTGTACCTCGTCTGGTTGCGGTGGAGGATTCTGGAGACAGATTGCCAGCTTTAAGAGCCAGAGTTCCTGAGATTTCTTCCAGGAGACAACCCGCACACCCTGATAACTCCGTGGCAAAGTTGTTTCTTTCTCCTCTGCTGCAACACCTTTTCCTCTCCACCTTTCCATTAGCATACGCGCGCGCGCACACACAGCTTTGCTCACTCAACTTACCAGTTTAGATTTGGCGCGTTGCAAAAATTCTTCCATGTCGTGGCTAGGGGTTTGGAACCCGGGTACTCGGAGGGGCGCAGTGGAAAATCTCGGCCCGAGGAAGAGAAGCGGAGTCCCGGGAAAGTGGCCCGCCGGGGCGCAGCGACCGACTGCTCCCTCCTGCCGCTCTGAGGCGGCTGCGGCGGAGGCTGTGCTTGCGCCCTCGACCGTCTCGCTCCAGGGCTCCCCGCCCCACCCCTCGCCCGGCCGCCGGCTCTGGGCACCCGACTCTGCCCTAATAAGGAAAGTGGGTGTGCCGCCCAGGAGCCCCGGGGCGCGCCGGGCACGCTCTCTGGCACGCGCCTCGGGCGCCGTGGCGCGTGGGCGGAGGTGCAGGGGTATGGCGAGGGGCTCCTCCGCCAATCGCAGGGCCGTGCTGCGGCCTCCTGACGTGGCGCGCCGAAAGCTGCTGCAACCATGGACAGCGCCCAGAAGTGCGAGCCAAGTGCAAGGGGCTGCTGCAGAGGGAGGCTCTGCCGCAGGCACCGCCGCGGTCAGCGGGGGAAGGTGGGAAGAGGGAGACGGGTCCCAGGAGAGCCCCCGCCTCGCCCAGCGCCTCACTGGCTGGCTGGCGCGTTACGGAGCACTCCGGCGTTCACTTAATGATCTGGTCGGCTGGCCTGGCCGGGGGAGGCACTCAGCTAGATTGGCGTGGGAGGGACGAGGAGAGAAAGAGGGGAGTTACTGCTGAGCTAAAAGCAGTACGACCTTGATGGATAATAATCAGAAGAGCAGGCTAGGAGGTTGGGCGAGGCTGCGTCTTTCCTCCCTACCATGAAAACATGCCCACACAACAATGGGTATCCACAGTTCACCCCAACTAGGTGCCCTTATGTCAGCCCTGGGACTAATGCGTAGATACATCCTTCTGCAGTTCCCATCCACTGACATGTACCCTCAGGGAAAGCTGGGGCAATAGAACCTTGCTAAGGTGAGGTGCAGTCTGCAGACCGGCAACATCAGCATCGCTGAGCTTATAGAAATGCAGAATCTCAGTCCCCTGCTCCTACTTACCAAATCAGAATCTGTGTGTTTCTATGAGACCCTCAGATGATTTCTATGCTTGTTAAAGTTTAAGAAGTACTACAATGAACAATTGAACTTGTATCTACAAACCTTATTTTAAATCATGGGGTTTTGTTGTATGTAGCCTTGTCCGGTCCCCAAACACACTACATCAGGCTTTCTCTGACCTCTGGGCTTTTGCACAGCACCTGTAAGATCCTTCCAGCCCTTGTCCTAGCCCCCAGCCTCAGCTGTTCTACAGAAGTCGCCTCAACCCTGACTGCACAGTAAAATCACATCGTAATCACCTGAGACTTGAGAAAGTACTGATACCAGGGCTTTATCCCAGTCCAATTAAATTAATATCTCTGGGCATGGGGCCACAGCATTTCTGTGGAAAGTGACCCAAGTGATTCTAATGTGCAGTTCAGGTGTGATGCTCTGATTCTCGATGAACTTTACATGTATCTAAATCACTTAGAGGGCTTGATGAAACACAGATTTCCGTGCCCCATCCTTAGAATTTTAGCCCTAATAGGTGTGGCTTAATGGGCCTGAGAATGTCCATGTATACAATCTCCCAGGGTTTGCTGATGCTGCTGATCCAAAAACCACACTTTGACAGTGAGTGGCGCAGAAGTTCTCTTTCTCCAGAAAGCCTCCCCAACACACTTTTCCCTTCCCATCCCCAGACTGAGTTGGTTGCCCCTTCTGTATTCCCTCATAGCAACTTACATTTTCCACTCTGCTATAAATTGCATAATTATTTGTCTATGTCCTCCACCAGGCTGTGAGCTCTGTAAAGACAGGGACCTTGCCTGTCTCATTCACTGATGGATCCCTAACATGATGTATGTTCATGTCATATATAGGTCCTCAATAAATATGTTTTAATGAAAAAAGGTACATTTGGAGGGTGTTTTTTTTTTTTTGCTCTCTCTATTTCTCCTGTCTCAGTTTGTGTCTGTTTTCTTGTCTGTCTCTGTGTGTATATGTGTGTCTCATGATCCAATTATTTTTTATTCAGAAGGATCCAATGAAAACAAATCAGCAGGGTCCACAGATCTGATTAAAGGAGAGTGATAAGAATATTAAGCTCCAGGTGACATTCAGGGGTGGGCTTTGTGGAAGCTGGAGATTCTGTCTGCCTTCTGTACTGACTTAAGTAATTTAAAACCAACCAGGTAAAGCAAGTATTTTGTCAGCCTTTAAATCTGTGAAGTTGCACACAATTCAAGTAACATTACTGAGAAAAATTCTAGAGAATGCCTTGCCTCTGACTTCACTGGGGAATTTAGCACCAATTACATAATACTGTTTTATTCCTCTAGCTTTGGCTTATAAATATTCTAGGTAGGTATCACACATCCTTGAAATGTTAAAAAAAACTTCTGATGGACTCAAATTCCAACATCAATCTCCCCATCTTTTTCTCCACCAATAATGTCCCTTCAAAAGTTTATCAAAATTAACATTTTCTATGAAACCTTCCCAAGCTGACCACCTATATTAGCTTCCTGGGGCTATTTTAACAGAATCTCACAAATTCAGTGGCTTGAAACAACATAAATGTATTACCTTACAGTTATGTAGGTCAAAAGTCCTACACAGGTCTCATTGGGCAAGCAAGGTATCAACAGGGCTACATTCTTTTTTAGAGGCTCTAGGGGACAATCGACTAGAAGCTGCCCATGTTTTTTGATTTGTGGCATCTTCCTCCATCTGTTTTTTTTCTTTCTTTCTTTCTTTCTTTCTTTCTTTCTTTCTTTCTTTCTTTCTTTCTTTCTTTTTGAGATGGAGTTTCCCTCTTGTACCCCAGGCTGGAGTGGAATGGCACAACCTGGGTTCACTGCAACCCCTGCCTCCCAGGTTCAAGCTATTCTCCTGCCTCAGCCTCTCGAGTAGCTGGGATTACAGATGCACACCACCATGCCCAGCTAATTTTTGTATTTTTAGTAGAGACAGGTTTCACCATATTGGCCAGGCTGGTCTGGAACTCCAGACCTCAAGTGATCTGCCCGCCTCGGCCTCTCAAAGTGCTAGGATTACAGGCATGAGCTACCGCGCCCAGACTTACTCCATCTTCAAAGCCAGCAACATTTCATTTCTCTGACTGTTCTTCTAACCTCCTTTTCCACTTTTTAGGGGCCCTTGTGTTTACACTGGGCCTATTTGGTTAATCCAGGATAATCTCCCCCATTTTAAGGTCAGTTCATTAGCAACCTTAATTTCATCTGAAAACTTAATTCCCTTTGCCATGTAACCTAACATACTCATAGGTTCTAAGGATTAGGTTGTAGACATCTTTGGGAGGTCATTTTTCTTTATACACCACAAACCATACATGATGTTATTTGGTAGCTATCGGCATTTGATCCTCCAATTTTTATGATTCCATAGCAGCCAGAAATCTAGTGACTTTAACTCTAGGTAAGATATTGTCAACCCTGGCTGCACAGTGGAATCACCTGGGAGCCTCCAAAAAACATACTAATGTTCCAAGCTCCATCTCTGGAACATTAAAACAGAACAATTCAGAACAGAAATTCTGAATTGAGTGATCTTGAGAGGGGCCCAGGCATCAACATTTTTTCAAAGCTCTCCAGGTAATTCTCCGTGTAGTCAGGGTTGGGAACTACTGCTGATGTTAGATGAATTCGCATTCCTCAGTCACTCAGGTACAAAACCTGGAGTTCCCTTTGATTTACTATACTCTGCCACCCACTGTGGCCAAATAGTCCCCAGTCCAAAGTGTTCAAACTTTAAAAAAGCCTCCTTCAACTTCCTTTCTTTCTATTCCAAGCACTATGATCGTAATTTATGTATTTGTATCTGAACCTCATTTCACCCTCTTCTCTCTAGAGTCCCTTGTCCTTGTTGGCAGAACAATCCCATTTGCTCTACTCTTTGCTTTACTCTCTTTCAGATTTCTTGATTCCTGGACTCCCCTCATATGAGACCTGTATCCGAACTCTCTTTATTTTTGAAATCATTATCTTGAGTAGATTAGTAAAGTGGTTATTATGGATTAAATGCTTGTGTCCCCCCAAAATTCCTGTGTTGACACCTTAACCCCCGATGTGCTGGTATCAGGAGGTGGGCCTTTGGGTGTCATTAAGTTTAGATGAGGTGGTGAGGGTGGAGCGCTCATGATGGGATTAGTGTCTCTCTCTCTCCCTCCCCCCACCTCTTCCTTCCCACCATGTGAGGACACAGGAGAAACATGGCCATCTGCAAGGCAGGGAAGGGTCCTCATCAGGAACCAAATTGGCCAGCACCTGAATCTTGGACTTCCCAGCCTCTAGAACTGTGAGAAATAAATGTCTGTTGTTTAAGCTGCTCAGTTTAAAATATTTTGTTATAGCAGCCTGAGCGGACTAACACAATGGTAGTGCTAGGGGAAAAAAAAAGAAAGAGACTTAAAGGATCCTCTGATGATGCCATCTCCTCATATTACTGAGATGGGACCAAGGCCTGGAGTAGTTCAGCATCCTGCTCAGACTAACAGAGCTACTTTGAAGCAGAGGCCAGGACTGGAACTCAGCTCTCTTTCATTCCTTCCTTGAGCATTTATGGAGCATAGACTATGCTCTTATAGAGATTTTGTTTACCCTAAGATGCATAAGACATGATCCCTGCCCTCAAGGAGCTCAGTCTAGTCACTACCAAATAGATAAATGCAGTGATTGAGAAATGCATCTGGTATGATACTAGTTGAGATGCAATATGTTGTGGTAACTAAGACCTGTATGCTCATCTTTGCTCTGTGTGGTAGATTAAACATGGCTGAAAATTCCTTGATACTTCTCCCAGTGAGAGGCAGGGTCTATGTTACTTCTTGAATCTAGGAGAACTCTGACTTCCCAAGCAATAAAATATTACAGAAATGACATCATGCCAGTTTCTGGGACCAAGTTCTTAAGTGATTGGTAGCCTCGACCTCTTGTCTTTTGGAATACATGCTCTTGGAACCTATCCATCATGCTATGAGGAAGCCCAAGCAGCCATATAGAGAGGTTCACACAGACAGGAGCTATGAACTCTGGGTAACAGCCCAGCTGCCAGCCGCGTGGTGAGCCATCTTGGAAATAGATTCTCCAGCCCAGTCAAACCAGCTGATGCCACATGGAACAGAGCTAAGCTGTGTCTGCTAAGCCCTGCCCAAATTCCTGGCCCATGAAACTGTGGGATATAATAAAATGATAGCTATTATAAGCCATTAACTTTCTGGGATTTGTTCTGTAGCAATAGATAGGCAGAGCATCTGGCCTGTTACCAGCTCAGAAAGTTAGGGCAAGTTATGCTTTCTAAGCTTCAAGGTCTTCATCTATAAAATAGATGAATAGATAATACTCCCTCTTAGGACTGTCATGAAGCCCAAATGCAACAATATATGCAAAGTGCCCAATTCTTGGTCAGTTGCTGCCATTATTCTGATTTCCAAGAGTCTGTTAAGGAGAGGAGAAACTTCATGCAATAGCTGTAAGTGGAAGAAAGAAACTCCATGAAGAGAACCCAACAAGAGGAAAATCTCCAGGTCAATTGTGGATGGAACAGCAGTCACTAAAAATGTGACATGATTTAATTATAACTTGTGTCTATTCTACACCAAGTAATATCTCCCAAGGTTATATTCCTTTGCAACCTGGGCTTCATATGATAAGAGGCCTGTTTCAGAGAAAGGCACTGCAGATGTTTCTCAGCAATAACACATCTACCTGTACTACTCACTAGTGAAATATAACTTGCTTAGGGGTTGTATCCCCAAATTACCATTCCTTACCCCCATGGGGCACTGGATCTTTCCTCTGTAGACTCTCATAGGAGCACTGTAGCTCTTCATCCATCTCATGGCACACCTATTACTGTCAGTGCCACCACGGGGGTATCTGAAGCTTTCCTTATCTTAACCAGCTTCCCTGGTGCTCACAGCATGGTATCAGAAAATCTGGATATGAGACCTTGCTGTGTACTTTTGGGCAAGTTATTTATTATTAACCTCCTTATCTATGAAACAGAAGATAAATACCTGCCCTAGTTACTTTACATGATTGTCATTAAAGAATCAAATGCTAACATCCCTACAAATACTGGGAAATGTTAACAAGGGAAAACAGAATACTGAAGAAATCAGCTTGGTTGGCCAAAAAAAAAAAAAACCTGACATATGCTATCCTTTTAAAAATGAAATGTAACTGGGATGGCAGCTGCTGATTCACTATTTGGGCACATTTCCAAGCTAGCTTCCTCACTGACCAACAACACCTCTCACAGGTAGGTTCTCCTTGGTGCAGATGGGTTATGTTCGCTGCTTTTAAATTGTTTCATGTGACAAAAGAGGTTCAAGAAACTGCATCTCACACTTGAACTAAATTTAAAAGCATTTTAAGCTTATTTCAAGGACAAGAGATAGAAACAGGACTAATGTGCATTAACTAGGGGCTCTCATTTAGCCTGTAAGCAACTGTTAAATGTCTGGTTTTTGTCCTGTGGATGGTCAGATACTATCCATGTTAGCAAATAATATTAAGGGGAATTAACTATTTTTTTATTTTGTGGTTTAGCAAGAATATCCAAATTTTTTAAGGTAAGCTTTGCAAGACTTTTTTTTAAAAGGAGTCCATATAGCCATTATCTTCTCTGAGTTTCTGTAAAGAAAGGAAAAAGAGGAGTGATTGAGATTGTCAGAGCTGTATTAGCAAGTGGCAGGGCCCAGACCACTTGGGAGAATGTCCTGAGAGTCAAACGCTCAGGCTTTGAACGGGGTACATACAACTTGCGTCATTTCTGGGAACCACAGACATCTTGAAGAGCAATGAATTTAATTTGAAAGGACAGTGGAGGAGAGAGGAAGTACTCTGGCTCTGTGAGTCATCAGAATAATAAGGCAGTGGCTGCCACTTTCAGGTCTGTTGCCTGTGGGAAGATGCAGATAGGGCCTTAAAGTCTCAGCTTCCTCTCACACTATACCATTAAGGTCAGGTGGCTTCAGTTTTATACACGCTCTTCCTGCAGAAAGGTATCTCAAGGACCTTCAAAACAACGCTGGCTGTCTCAGTTACAGTATAAACTTTAACTCATGATCCCATCCTGCATTTCCACTGAGGAAGTATTTGGCAAGGAAAGTAGAATGTTAATAATTTCCACACCCTGAGAGTCGACCAACATGATCTCTCATCCTTGCAATAATGCTGTTAAGTCCAGAACAATGGGAACTGCAACCAACCTATTCTAGAGCTAAAGAAACAGGCCCAAAATTGTTTATTGACATGCCTGAAGATTGAAATCTAGACTCTGTATGCCAAAGTTCAGGCCTTTTTCATCAAAAAGGCTAATGTTTATGAAGAGTTTCTTTGCATGAAACATCACTTTAATTTTTTATGTGTATTAATAGCATTTAGTCCTCATAAAAAATGTATAAATCAGGTACTGTTATCCTCATTTTAAAGATGTGCAAACTGAGGTACAAAGATGCAATTTTCACAAAATTACTCAGGTAGTAAGTAGCCAAAGCAGGTGACCAGGTCCAGAGCCCAGGTACTAAGCGACTGCACATCACTGCCTGTCCACTGGTATGGGCTACCCAGCTGCTCACCTGAAAAAGCAAATGTGGAGACTGGAGAAGAAATGAGTACTCACCACATGGCACTTTCCATTGCTCTACCACAGTTAAGAATGAGCTGGTGACCCCTTCACCTACCTCTTCACCCCTTCACCTACTTGGCCACATAGACCTCATACCTGATGTTTGCAGATGAGTCAGAGAAATCACCAGCAAGAAAGAGGTAAATGTCCCAGCAGCTTGATCAGCACACATCATTAAAAGCTCCTGTCATCAATGATGGCTCAGCTAAATCATTGCTTCTTTCCCATCAGGTTCTCCTTTACCCAGCCCCCATCCTCATCTCTCCCCTCATCATCCTTGAACCTCACCCCTTCCCATAAAGTGGAACACTATTATGTTCTGATGTTTAAATGCTTGAGTTTTAGTCCGTTGGATAGTGATGTTAGTCCTTTGGATAGTGATTTTAGCATCTCCAGGTCTTAGGGTCCTAGGAGAAACAGAAGACTTGAGTGGATGTTTCCAACCTTAACATTCTATGATTACAAAATGGAATCATACAATTCTTAGATCCACAAGAAACATGAAAGTATACAATGAGAAATTGTCTTATTTTTGTTAAAAAGTCTTTGAATATCTTTGTAGCATTAGATGTTTGTGTAGAACAGAGGGATTATGTTAAGATGGCATAAAAATATCCACCTGTAAAAAAAAGTAATCAAGTATTTTAAGGAACTTCAACTCAAAGGTCAGTAATTAAGACATGTAGACATGTAAATAACAAGCCTGGAAAGAGAAAAATTAGCAAGATTTGTTAGAGGTATGTGTTTTCTTAGGTATCAAATCCTAATGTCCTCAGAGAAATTTTCTATTCATGACAGGAAGCCTGGAACCAAAAAAAAAGAAAGAAAGACTCAAATTTCAGGCTAAAGGATGCTGTTCAATTGTTGTCTAACAAAGGCCATTGATCTCTCTTCTTATATAGTGACAATATTTCACTTAGAAAAAACTGAACTCAGTATGTAATGTATTTTCAATAATATTGTGTAGAAAGCAGTAAAATAAAAAAATGGATATTTAAAAATGTCCAACAAACTGTCGATTTCAACGAGGGCAAAAATTATTTGCTCTGCATTTTCCTTCTCTAAATCTCTGCATTATAAAACCACTGAAGTTCCAGAGGAAAAGGAAGAAGGAAATCCAAATCCATTAATGCAGAGCCGCAGTGTCCACCTACAGCATTTGCTTCTTTGCTGTATTTTCTTTAAACTGGGCAGCAAAGCAAAGGACCTGCTTCCCAGCAAACATCTCCGTCATACTCTCCTTGACCTACTCCCTGGAGACACCACCTGCAATTCATCACTCTTGGGAAATGCTGCCACCCAATTTCTTCTGTTTCTGTCAAGGATTCATTCACATTAATATTCCACTAGACTTAGCTCAGAAAGTTGTTAGAAACCGATACTACCTCTTCTGGATTCCAGATTCCTTCTTCTATGTCCCCCCCGCACCCCACCCCCACCTCCTTCACCCTGTCACCTTCCTTTCTGTGAATGAAGGGGGAAAAAAATCCTAAAAACAGTTTTAAAATATGGAGTCAGCAGTTGGGGAAGGGCTGGACTATTACCACTCCAATACTGCTATAATAGCCTCATTTTCATGTTAGTTTATTTAATAATAAACTTCTATAGATTCACTTTTCCCAGTAGTTGTTAGTTGAAGAGCTTTGTTGATGTACAAAAACCACAAGAGGAAAGTCATTGTATTTTGGAAAAATGTCATGGAAATCACCAAAGCCATCCAGTAACAGTTGGCAGCTTTTTGGGGGATGGCAAATGTTTTGTGTTGAATGCTGTGTCATCCACCGAATGTCAACTTCAGGTAACGAGTCTTCACATCTTCTCCTTCCTGTGGAACCATAAGGCTCCAGAGGACAGGGCTTTGGTCTTACTCCTCTCTATATTCCCCCAGCTGCTTCCAGCACAGTGCCCTTTCCATGGTAGGTCCTCAAATAATTATAATAACGCGTGTTGATCAATTCTCCTCTAGCTGAAGCCTTGAAAGAGAGAGGCTCATCAACCAGGTAGAAATAAAAAGAAATGCAGGTACTTCTGAAATGCTTTATTAGGTTCTATAAAGGGGTTAAAATGGTGATTTTTCAATCGTATTCAAAGACAGCACAGCATCTTTTAGAAATCTGACTCTGGGTAGAGTAGACCTGGAAACACATTGGATGGAGGAATCACAGCAAGTCACTAAGATCAGAATTACTGCTGGACCGTGAAAGTAAACAGGGAGAGACAAAAAATATTTCAAATTAATCCCAAATATACATCTGTTAATTGCCATTTCAATTCTTCAAATATTTGCATATGCAAATGTGCCCATTCAACACTGAATTATTAAAATTGAGGCAGACAATTGAGCTTTGCACACAGCAAAGGCAGCCTGGAATGGAGAAAACTGACTGGAGGTTGAGGGGAGAAAACATAGGAAGCCCACACTCTTTCTCTTTGTGATAAGGGAACCTGGTAATGACCCAGAGACCCTGGGAACTCTGGAAAAGGGCCGCTCTAAATGGAGGAAGGACACCTTGCAGGGGGAGAGGAATTAAGGATTTGTTTGGTTTTCACAAACATGTCTATGGTAAATCCCCGTGTGGGGAGAATGCTTTTTAAGCTCCTGTTATGTCCCAGACACTGGACAGGCACACAGACCTGTGGTCTCACAGAGACTTCAGGTGTGATACCCCAAAATATGACTGACACCTTGGAAACTGAAAAAACAGCAGAAGTAGGAAGGCATCTCTGACCTTCTCTCAGGCTTTCCTCCCCTGAAGCGGACCATAAAACCCAGGATCGTCACTCTCCGACCTCCTCTGTTCCTTATCCCCTGAAGACACTCATGTGGCAGGTGCCCACACAGAAGAAACTGAACAAACAGGTCTTACTACATTTCTCCCAGTTTGTTACCTTTGGATCAGACCCTTTTGTCCTTCAATTATACTTCTGTATGGCTGTCCATAAAAATACAGTTTTCCCTTGGTCTTTGGGGCTTTGCTTCTGAAGGCTCGCATGTCATGTAAGATTTACATGAAATGCATTTGCAAGCTTTTTGCTTATTACTCTGTCTTTTGTCATAGGGTTGTTGGCCATGAACTTTACAATGAGTGAAGAAAGAAATCTTTTCTCCCCTACACAGACAATAAGCAAGGAAACAAATAATTCAAAATGTCAGAGAGTAGCACACACTACAAAGATAAAGCAGAATGATAATGATTGGAGTAGAAGCAGGTCTACGTTAGATTAAGGGGCTGGGAGTCTGTCTGAGGAGATATTGAGACCTGAATGACAAGAAGAAGCCAGCCCTGTAAGAATAGATGGGAAGAGATCAAAGCAGAGGGAATACATGGTCAAAGGTACGGATAGAAGGCCGACCCAGCATGAGCGGGGGAGTAGATGTGCTCAGAGAGGCAAGGGGAACTCATAGGGCCCACTCGGTCAGGGTAGGATGTTAGGGTTTTATTCCAGATGTGGTGTGAAGCCATCAGAGGAGGAACATGTTCTCATGTGTGGTTTTATAAAGATCACTCCAGCTGCTATGTGGAGGGCAAGGCTGCTGTGTAGGGGCGGAAGAGTCCCAGACCTGTTAGTGCTCTATCTCATCACCTACCTAAGAGATAGCGATGGCTTGGACCAAGAAAGGTAGCAATGAAAATGAAGAAAAGGAAAACAATAATAACATAACATATATTTTGAAAGTAAAGCCAACATAGAAGTAAAATAAAAATCAGCCTCCACTAATTGACTACTTCTAATGCTGTACATATTTATACTATGATATTAATAATACTAAAATAGATTGTGCTAATAAGGCATATTTCAACCATGTGAAGATTTACCACTGTGTGTCACAACTCCTGATTTCCCAAAATGGAAATTACAGAAAGAAGCCAAAAAGACCAATTCAGAGTGACCCAGTGTAGCAGACGTTGGAAATTTCCTGGCTGCTACTATTTGAACATTCTTCCTGTATTTTGGGAATTCCTCCATAAATAAATCCTTGATGGGAGGCAGACCCCCAGCCATAGTTCCCATTGCAAAACAATTTTTGCCGTAGCATGGATCTGTCAGTTATTCTTAGCATGGAGCCTTTAGAGCGCCATGTGCTCTAATTCACATGATCTCGTTCCACATTAACCAAAAAGTCTTTGATTGTGATTTGTCTCTACAAGGAGATCTTTCTACAAAGAAAAGAAAAAGAAAACGACCAGCATTTTTTTAAACCATCTAATATGGCCAGCATTGTGATAGGAATCTGAAAATATATTGTTTCACTTAATCCTCAAACCATCTCTACCAATTTGGTATTATTGGCTTTATTTTACAAATTAGAAAAAAGGAGAGAGAATCAGAGAGTTTAAGAAATTTACCCAAAATCACATTGTTACTAAGTAGCAAAATCGAACTGCTCAATTAAAATCCTGGTTAATTCCAGAGTTTTTGGTGTAGATTTGCTTTGCGCTTTATGGATCTCATAAGAAGGAAACAGTGGTCAAGAAAATGAAAAAATACTACAGCCATCTAGACTGATTTACATGTTAAAGGGGATAAAATTGAGATCAGGAAAACCAGAGGACGGGGAGAAAGAAGAGCCAGAGTGCAAAAAATTTGGGGAGGATTTGCAAAATGTCAAGGGATAAAAAGTGGGAATTTTAGGTAACTGCCATCTGTGATGTGTGAAATATTAAAAAAGAAATGTGAGACGGAATTTTAAGAAAATATGCTATGTATGGGTTTCCTCTTTGGTGCAGCTTCATGAGATTTCAGGAAAAATTACATTGTTTTCAATGCTTTGAGGGCTACCTGACTGGAGTTTCCTCTATGAGGACATCATTGAGATGAACCATGAGGCAACCCAGCCTCTTGTAGGTTGCGTGAGTCTCTCATGGAATTTTCTGTTTCAAGCAGAGAGGAGTAGCCCATGTCTCTTTCAACCACACAACAGTGACTTCTGAATAAACAAGCAACCATAATATCCCTATGGCTGCCTCTGGCTCACACGATTTTGAAAGATTCCAGTTGCTACATCTCCACCAGAGCCTTGTGTGGCAGTAGACTAGAATCACGTGAAGTGTGTATATAATTTTCACAACTTTAATTCTATAAGTGCGGCAAAGGGAAGAAAAGAAGAATTAAAATAATGTTAGAAGACAAAACCAATTATCATCCTAGGATGTGCTTCATCGTGTTCCTCAATTATCTCCATCCTGCGATTGTTTGTTGTGTCCGAACCCCTTATTCAGATTGGAGAAACCCATTTAGGTGTACTTTATAGATGTTTTCAGAAGTTTTCTAAGGCAATTTTGACTCTACTTGATTGTAATCTTAGTGGCTGACTTGACCATGTGCAACTCCACTAAACTGCCAGCCCAACGCTGGATACAAACAGGGACAGAACATCCCAACAAGGCACCTGAGAAGGAGGTAGCCTTCTATGTTCCAGGAACAAAGAAAGTGCTCCATGAATGTTTACTGAATGGATGGATGAATAGACAAGTGAATAAACAGCCAGAAAAAACACGCACAAAATGGTTCGGTCCTAGTCACATTCCCAGATTCTCTTATGGCACCAACAGCATAAGGGCCAGTGATTTCTCAGGCCAAAGAATCCCTTGCAAGGAGAACCCCCCAGGCAAAGTTCTTCAAGATGATCAATTTCCCTTTTAGAATGCTCATCAGTAAAATGGAAATAATTTCTCCAGGCCAGGTGTGGTGGCTCATGCCTATAGTACCAGCACTTTGGGAGGCCAAAGCAGGCGGATCACTTTGAGGTCAGGAGTTTGAAACCTGACCTCAAGATGGTGAAACCCCATCTCTTCTAAAAATACAAAGAAATGAGCTGGGCATGGTGGCACACGCCTGTAATCCCAGCTACTTGGGAAGCTGAGGCACGAGAATTGCTTGAATCTGCAAGGCAGAGGTTGCAGTGAGCTGAGATCACCCCATTGCACTCCTGCCTGGGTGACAGAGTGAGACCCCGTTTCAAAAAACAAAAACAAAACAAACAAAAAAAAAAAAAAGAAAGAAAGAATTTCTCCATCTCCAACCCATCCCCCAATTCCATCCTAGTGTTCTCATCCTACCTTTCAAATCTCTCTTTTTACCATCCCTTCCGTTCAGTACTTACTTGTCCTGTGTCTCTTTTTAACAGGGCTTCCCATGCTACAGTGGATTGAACAGTGCCCCTGGACCCTGAAAAAAAAAAAAAAAGATATGTCCATGTCCTCACCTTTGGAACCTGTGAATGTAAACTTATTTTGAAAAAGACCTTTGCAGATATAATTCTTTGCTTCTTCGCAAAGAATTCTTTTACATCTTTGCAGATGTAAAAATCTCAAGATGAGTTTATCCTAGATTTGGGGTGGACCTTTAATCTAATGCCAGAAGTCATAAGAGCAAGGCAGAAAGAAACTGGAGACACGGGGATAGAGAGGAAAATGAGATGTGAAGATGGAGACAGAGACTGAATCAATACGTCTACAAGCCAAGCAACACTGAGGATTGGCAGCAGCCACTGGAAGCTAGGAGATAGGCAAGGAATGGATTGCCCTCAGAGCATCCAGAAGGAACCAACCCTGTTGACACCTTAGTTTTGGACTTCTGGCCTCCAAAACTATAACAGCATTTTAAAAATTGTTTGAAGCCTCCAAGTTCATGGTAATTTTTTTTTTTTACAGAAGACCCAGAAAACTAGTTGGCCATAGTGGGTCACACCTGTAATCCCAGCACTTTGGAAGTCCAAGGTGGGTGGATCACTTGAGGTCGGGAATTCAAGACCAGCCTGGTCAACATGGTGAAAACCCGTCTGTACTAAAACTACAAAAATTAGGTGTTGTGGCTGGTGCCTGTAATCTCAGCTACTAGGGAGGCTGAGGCACGAAAATCACTTGAATCTGGGAGGCAGAGGTTGCTTGCAGTGAGCCAAGCTCATACCTGCCACTGCACTCTAGCTTGGGCAACAGAGTGAGACTCAGTCTCAAAAAAAAAAAAAAAAAAAAGGCCAGATGCAGTGGCTCACGCCTGTAATCCCAGCACTTTGGGAGGCCGAGGCAGACAGATCACAAGATCGAGACCATCCTGGCTAACACGGTGAAACCCTGTCTCTACTAAAAATACAAAAAAAATTAACCGGCGTGGTGGTGGGTGCCTGTAATCCCAGCTACTTGAGAGGCTGAGGCAGGAGAATGGCGTGAACCCAGGAGGCGGAGCTTTCAGTGAGCCGAGATGGTGTCACTGCACTCCAGCCTGGGCGACAGAGCGAGACTCCGTCTCAAAAAAAAAAAAAAAAAAAAAAAAAAAAATTGATACACTGATACACTTGGCGATTGCACTGGCTATCTCTGTCCTTTAGTAATGACCAATTGACATTGCAATATTCTTAACAAGGGGGTGCTAGAGGTAAAAACCTAGAAAAAGGATTTCTTCATCTCAAGTGGCAAACCTTTGGTTTCAAAAGCATTGGTGGAAAAGATATTTTGGGGATGCGGTGGTGATTTCAGCTGCACCCTTCAACTTACATTGAGTGGGCAACTGCCATTGATACTTACAAGAAAAGAAGGCAATGCAGAGACTAAAGCTTGCAATGCTCTGTAGGTCATCAGCATGGACAGCTCAGAGTCAGAACTTGATCTTACTTTATATTCATATTACTTAATAAAAGGTACATATTTTATATATGCCTTTAAAATAATTAGAATTTTTCCAATGGTTTTGCAATAACATTTGATGTCTGTGTGTAAGAGAATTATAGTCCTTACAGTCATGGGGCACAAGCATTCCCTGATGGCCTAATTTCAAAAACAGCCTCTTACATCACTGCTGCATTTTTCCAGTGAGAATCAAATTATAGCATACATATGACAACTTAACATCATGTTCTCACATAGCAGTCTCTGGAAGCTAACTCAAACGCTTCTTTTAAGGGAGTTGAGTTTCTATTGAAGGCACTAGTGTGATTCCACCACATTTACTATACAGGTGAATTGGTTTCATAGAATCATTGAACTTCAGGACTCACACATTGAGTGCAATTCCCCCCGGCCTCTAAACGTGCGCGCGCATGCGCGCACACACACACTGATATGGTTTGGATTTGCGTCCCCACCCAAATCTCATGTCGAATTGTAATCGTCAGGGTTGGGGCCTAATTGATTCTTGGGGGCACACTTCCCCTTGCTGTTCTCATGACAGTGAGTGAGTTCTCATGAGATCTGGTTATCTAAAAGTGTGTAGCACCCCACACACACATCCTCCTGGTCCAGCCATGAAGGATGTGCCAACTTTCCCTTCACCTTCCACCACGATTGTAAGTTACCCGAGCCCTCTCCAGCTATGCTTCCTATACAGCCTGTGGAACCGTGAGCCAATTAAACCTCTTTTCAATTACCCAGTCTCGGTAGTTCTTTATTACAATGCCAGAATAGACTAACACACATGTACTCATTCTATTCATGTGAAAACTGAGGCTTGTCTAAGAGCATTCAGTTATCTAGAGGCAAAGGGGCTATTCCTATGCTTTTATCAAGTAGAAGACTATCACTCTTTCACATGGGAATTTCTTGAGTAGCTCCTTTGTAAATCCTTGGAGAAAAGATCTACCAGGAGTGATTAGGGAAAATGAAGCAGGAATCTAGTTGGCTAGATAAGCCAATCAAGCTGTGGAGTAGAAAATGACAGAAAATGCATAGCCCTGTGGCAAAGCAGGACTTAGAATTCTGGAGACCTTAACCCCCAAATTCATGCTATTTTCATTATGCCAGCTGACTCCCCCCATTGATCATTTCTGATAGAATCATAGCTTCTTAGAACTAGATGACTCAGTGGTCCAAATCTTTATTCCACTGCAACACAAGCAACACAACCATATTAAAAGAGTGGTTTACTAGCTACCAGGGTAGCAGTACCAACAAGGTCAGGAAGATCCCCACCCATGGGCTTAAATGGAGTATATGGGATGATCATGGAAAATTAGATAAAGGACTCCTGGAGATTCTAATCACTCTCTCCCCTTCCCTCTCTGTGTGTCACCAAGTTCCCTGCAGATCAACAATGTATGCCAAAACAATTAGTTAAAAGGTTTTTATAAATAACAATTTTCCAAAGTGCAGAGACTCCTTGGAATTATTGCATAATTATGCTAAATCCCTGCAAGATTTGCTGCCCTTAATGGACCATACTGACCTGGCTGAGTATGAAATATGCCCAAATATACCTGAAATTGCTTTTAACCTCTAAATGAGCTATAGAAAAGAAAAACTAGAGATAGCAACAGGTATTATGAATCATCAGTATTAGAATATACAAATTACAACTAGCACATATTACTGTTTTAAGCATCAGTATGGATTTTGAGGTGAAAATAATGGGTCCTCATATACTGTTAGGACTGGAGATTTGTACACACTTTCCAGTAGTATGCTAAATGTTTAATAGTCAGCTCTCCATAGAAGAGGGGGAAAGCTCTAATTTGTTTCAGAGTTCCAGCACACCACTGACACTTTCTAAATATATATATATATATATATAAGGTGTTTACAATGTGCCTGCCATCTGACTCAGAAAACCTACCCTTAGGAATGTATTAGCAAAAAATAGTCAAAGAAGTGTGAAAAGATGCATATGCAAGAATATTTGCCACAGGTTGTTTATGATATCAAAAATTTGGGCCTGATACAGTGGCTTACACCTGTAATCCCAGCACTTTGGGAGGCCAAGGCTGGTGGATTACTTGAGCCCAGGAGTTGGAGACCAGCCTAGACAACATAACAAGACTCCAAGTCTACCAAAAATGAAAAATTAGCTGGATGTGGTGGCACATGCCTCTGGTCTCAGCTGTTTGGGAGGCAGAGGCAGGAGGATCACTTGAGCCCAGGAGGCAGAGGCTGCAGTGAGCCGAGATCATGCCACTGCACTCCAGCCTCGTTGATAGAAAAATGATTTTTTGGGGGGAGAACTCATTGCTTATAAGTAGGGTAATATAGCTCTGCCTACTTACCCTCAACGCCCTGCCCCAAACCTTAACCCCTGGAAACCACTGATATTTTTATAAACTCTATAATTTTACCTTTCCCAGAATGTCACGTAGTTAGAATCATACAGTACGTATCCTATTCAGACTGGCTTCTTTCACTTAGCAATATGTATTTAAGGTTCCTGTATGTCTTTTCATGGCTTAATAGTTCATTTTTTTATCGCTGAATAGTGGACTCGTATTTAAAATTCTTTGAATCTCTTTTTCTCATTTGTAGTAGGAGTAATAGTGCCACCTTCAAGGATTGTCATGAATGTTTGATGAGATAACATATATATATACAGTTTCCAGCACATAGCATGTAGTTAATAAACATCGGCTCCTTCCCTCAATAATTTGGATATGAACAATGTGGCAGGCTGAATAGTGACCCCCCAAAAGATGTCAACATATCAATCCCTGTGAATGTGTTTCTTGCATGGAAGATGGGAATCGCAGATGTGATTAAGTCAAGAATCATGAGAGGTGAGATTATCCTGTATTATCAGATGAACCCAGTGTAATCACAAGAGTCCTTATAAGACGGAGATGTGAAGGTTAGAGTCATAGAAGGTGATGTGATGACAGAAGCAGAAGTCAGAGCAATGTGGCCATGAGCAAGGAATGTGGGAAAGTCTTCTAATGCTGGGAAAGGCAGGGGATGGATGGATTCTCCCCTAGAGCCTCCAAAAGGAGCACACCTTGGCTGACACTTTGATTTTAGCCCTGTAAAACCTCCATCAGACTTCTGACCTCCAGAAATGAAAGATAACAAATGTGTATTGTTTTAAGCCACTGAGTTTGTTCCAATTTATTCCAGCAGCAATAGGAAGCAAATACAGGTGATTAACCTCAACATTCTCTTTCACTCCCTTCCAGTGTGCCTCCCCACATAGAGAGTCTAGAAATCAAAAAACTACATTTCCTGGAATCTCTTGCAGCTAGGGTTCTGATCACCTACTTATCCCCACTTGGATGCACTTGTGCAAGGTTTGGAAAGTGGAAGTGAGGCAGAGATAATTTTCCTGTTGCTTTTGGCTGAATTTCACTAGAAAATATGGTAGTGCAGATATATTTGTGCAGCAGCATTCCAGCAGGGTACTTGTAATTCCCAGCTTCATGGGAGTCAAGATGCATCTGTGAGGAAAAAATGGCAGATTCCTGATCCTATAGCAACTTTCTGACTCCCCACCTTCATGGAAGAGGTAGTTGTTCCCCTAGGTGGTAAGCTCTCAAGTGTCCTGGGAGTCTCCCAAAAACCCTCTCTTCCACCAGCACTTCCATGCAGCTAATTCTTTGTATTAAACCTTTCTGCTTAAAATAACTAGAGTTGCTTCCCTTTGCTGCAACTGAACCCTGACTGATACAGTCTCCATTTGCACACCACCCCAGGGGAGGCAGAAGATGTCAGCTGGGAATTCTGGATATTCTGAGATAGCATACATCAACTGGGAGGCGACTCTAACAATTCCACTGCTGTGTCTCACAACCCACCAGGGTTTCCTGCCAATCATTGTATTATATCCTTTACTCACTTTTCTTTAACCAGGCCCTCTCAGTTTTGAGTCTTACTCTTAACTGGGTCAAAATGGGATTACAATTTTGGTGCATTCAGGAAGTAAGGATTGCTTTTTAAAAAACTTAAAGATAGTCTTAGCTCCTTGGGAGGCTGAGGTCAGAGAATTGCTTGAGCCCAGGATTTCGAGGCTGCAATGAACCATGATTACGCCACTGTACTCCAGCCTAGGCAACAGAGCGAGTCCCTGTCTCTGAAAGAAAAAATAAAATTGTAAAGACACAGTAGTGAGTTGACTCCAATCTCCCTCCCCTGCTGCAACACTCATTGCAATGGTTCCTGTACCTATCACAATGTGCCACCCTTGAATGAAGTCTGCCTTGCCATTAAAAAAAAAATAGAGACATTGTATAACATAATGTCTTTTAGCCTTATGAAAATAATTTTTTAAATTACCCACACTAAAGAAGAAATAGGTGATTGGCAGACTCCAGAAACAAAGGACTTTTATTGCTGTTCTCATGAAGAAAGATGAATGTTTAAAAGGTTAGAAAAGGTCTTAGCAATTTATTTATATTGATTTGGACGAGTGATTCTGAAAGACAAGGTTTTTTCTATGACTCTTCAACCATGTGAATGTTCCTTAAAATGCATGGCAACCACCCTGTCAACACAGTTTTCCAAATTTCCCAGAAATTATTTTAAAATTTTTAATATGCTTAATCCACATCTCACACTAAAAACAAACAACCTCCACCCTCCCGCCTCCCCGCAAAAAAAGGCTTGTTAGAATTTCCAATTATGCTACAGGAGAATAAGTGCTAGGGAAATCATGGTCACTGGAATTAATACATTTAGTTAAAGTGATTTGGGAACTCAGTTCCATAAAACTTAGGTTATCTTTGTAGAGCTCCATCCTGCTCTGAACTTTCTGTCTAGTGCTCGACTCCTTTGTTTTTTGTTTTGTTTTGTTTTGTTTGTTTTGTTTTTTGTTTTTGAGACAGAGTCTTGCTCTGTTGACCAGGCTGGAGTGCAGTGGCACAATCTCGGCTCACTGCAACCTCTGCCTCCCGGGTTCAAGTGATTCTCCTGCCTCAGCCTCCGAAGTAGCTGGGATTACCAGTGCCCGCTATCATGCCCAGCTAATTTTTGTATTTTTTTAGTAAAGATGGGGTTTCACCATGTTGGCCAGGCTGGTCTCGAACTCCTGGCCTCAGGTGATCTGCCCATCTCAGCCTCCCAAAGTGCTGGGATTACAGGCTTGAGCCACCGTGCCCGGCACAGAACTTGGCAATATTTTTCTAAGCAGAGCCAGACAGGAAATGCTTTAGGCCCTTTCGGGACAGAGGATCTCTGTCACAACAATTCAGTTCTAGTTCTACCCTTGTATGACCAAAGCAGTGAAATCATCACAAGTGAATGTGGCTGTGTTCCAAGAAAACTTATGTGTGAATAGTGAAATATGGATTTTGTACAGTTTTGCAAGTCACAAAATATTATTTTTCTTTTCACTTTTACTCAACCATTTAAAAATGTAAGCATCATTCTTAGTCACAGGCCACACAAAAACAGGCAGCAGTTGGATTTGGCTCACAGACCATAGTTTGCCAACCGCTGCTGTAAGCCTGGCCCTGTCCCTTCCAACTTACCCCAAAATTCTCATTCTGATAAAGATTGGTTTACAGAGCCAGGATGGAGATGTTGCCTCCTAAAGTTCAGTATTTCCTGGGAGAGGAGAAACAATCTTATTTTGTCTTTTTTACCTGGTGCTCAGCCCTTCCCAGTCTAGCTGCCACTTACCCTTCCCACTCCACCTCTTTGTCCTTCTACACCCAAATCAGCTTACAGATATCACCTAACGTTTCTCTAGTCACATCAGATTACTTGCCTTTCCCTAGAAAAGTCAGACAGTTGTAAACCTCCACGACTTTGTTCACGCCCTCCAACTAGCACAGCCTCTCCCACGTCTCCACTTAGATTTTTGCTCATTCCTCAGCTCAGTGTCATTTTTCCTTTCCCCAGGAAAGTGAGGTGAGGGCAATGGACCACACACAGGCAACATGCACAGAATCGAGTGAATGAATGCGCAGACCTGGGCCTCCTGGCTGGGAGGAAAAGGGTTTGGGAGAGCCATGGGGTAGTATAGGGTACTCCATCCACCAAGCAAAAATGACAAATTTGGAGGCTGAAGAGAGGGGACTGAAGACAAACAGCTTGCTTCTGAATGTTGCCAAAGCCTGCCCTGTCCAGAAGAATGGCAGTCATTGGTCTCAGCAAGCACAGTAGTTCTCTGATGCTACTGGGGCAGCAGTCAACAGCTCAGGCTTTCCTTGGCACATCCACGACCATGTCACCACTGCAATGTCATGGGAAATCCTAACAGAGCTAGCCTTTAACATTTTTCATAAAAATCCCAATTTCTTTTCCTGTTTCTTTTTATTAATAGAAAGGTGAAATAAACCTTGAGCCCATAAAGAGTTTGCTCATAATTAAAGAAGCTCAAGAAGGTAAAAGAAATGGAAAGATTGAATTTTAGGAAGGAGAGTGGAAGGGCGAATTGCAAATAAATGACAATGTTGTCATCTTTCTAAATTTTCTGAAGATGAAAAGCCACATGATTTAATCACAAAAAGAAATGAGTCATGGCTTTGCTATGACTTACGTCGACATAAGCCATCTTTATCTGACCACTTTGATAATTAAAAAGCAAAATTCTGTAATACTAAAGTTTTAAGTGGACAA
This sequence comes from Gorilla gorilla gorilla, assembly GCF_029281585.2. NCBI lineage: Eukaryota > Metazoa > Chordata > Mammalia > Primates > Hominidae > Gorilla > Gorilla gorilla. The sequence continues at coordinate 73,133,410 of NC_073237.2, forward strand.
GATAGTTTTCAATTCTAACCGTATACAAATGTCAACTTTTTACTTTTACCCATAGTTTGCTAATGTTTCCAAAACACGAAGACCAAACAGGACCTAGACTTGTGAACGATGCTCCAATCCTGTTCTCTTTATTCTAATTTTACCCATATTCTCTTCACAAAATGCCTGCTGAGCTATACCAGCTCCTAGTTCCTTGCATTTTTCTCTTATGAATTCTTGGAGATTATGACAAGGTAATGAGACAACTGCAGAAAGTTTTACATTCATTTTCTGCTTAGATAATATTGTAGCCTGTACTGATAAAAATTTTCAGCCAAGAATTTCTGATATAAATCTAACAGTTTGGCCATTAGTGATCATTAGTGTCACATCTAAGAAAAATTCTGGTTGGTGTTATTTATTAAAAGCAATCAAAATGTGCCATTATGGTCCTAATTATAATATTTACTTAGATGGTCTTATTTCTCTGCAAGAAAAAATAATGCCAGGCAGCTGCTAGAACTTCTACACTAAGCATGTAAGAAACAGGGAGCCTCAGTAGAGTGGAATGATGTCCTTGAAGAGAAAGAGTTACCCCTTACACTTATAGAATGTTTTGTTGATAATAGTCATAAAACCTTAGTAATCGAAGCATTGCACTTTCAAAGACATGCATAAGGTTAAATGAGACAAAACAAAAACTAAAAGAACTTCTGTCCCTGAAAAGATGCTGGAATACCACAAGTTGCTGGCCCCACCTCTACCCCCAGGTCAAGTATGGAACAAGTAATTGAGCTGGCTTACCCTACTAGTTTCAGTTCTATTTTATTTGTTTTTGTCTTTAAAAAAAAATTAGGACTTTCCTTATTCTCCTTTGAGCTTAGCAACAAAATTCAAAGTGTGTTTACTCTAACTTATCCATTATTTGGGTATTTTGTAGTGGGAGGGCATTTCAACGTATCTAGTCTTGATAAGCTCATGGAAATAGGAAATCTCATAAAATCATAAAATCCTATTTTTTTTTTTTTTTTTTTTGAGGCAGAGTCTCACTTTGTTGCCCAGGCTGGAGTACAGTGGCGCCATCTCAGCTCACTGCAACCTCCGCCTCCTGGGTTCAAGCAATTCTCCTGCCTCAGCCTCCCAAGTAGCTGGGATTACAGGCGCCCACCACCACACCTGGCTAATTTTTGTATTTTTAGTAGAGACAGGTTTTCACCATATTGGCCAGACTGGTCTCAAACTCCTGACCTCAGGTGATCCACCCACCTCGGCCTCCCAAAGGGCTGGGATTACAGACGTGAGCCACCATGCCTGGAAAATCCATTCTAGGCTGGGTGCAGTAGCTGATATCCGTAATCCCAGCACTCTAGAAGGTGGAGGTGGGAGGATAGTTTGAGCCCAGGAGCTAGAGAACAGTCTGGTCAACATAGCAAGACCCTGACTCCAAAATAAATCAACAAATCCCTATTTAGGTTTACTTGATGATTTTTACAATAAAACCTGTGATAAATGCTTGTGGGGTTTTTTGTTTGTTTGTTTATGTTTCACATTAATTTTAATTTTTATTTTTTTACTAAAGTAATGCGTGTACTTTGTTTTAAACATCAAGTGGTGAATTTTCTAGATAAAGATAGGAAGATAAAAGAGAGAGACAGACATGCCAGGAAAATCCTGAAATCCCAAAATCAACAACTGTGCTGAGGTGCCCACCTGCCCTGAAGCCACCAGGAAGCCTCTGTTCCCATCCAGGAGCCACCAGGACACAACAAGGGTGGCAGGAAGCGGAAGCTCAGGACCTCGTCTTCACCTTTGGGGCTGTATGTTTCATTGTCCACCAGAAAGACCTCTTCCAGTCCCCCTGCTGAAGAAACTTTTGCTCAAATAAGTATTTCTATCCAGTTTCGGCAGCTTTAATTCTCACACAAACACAACCTCTGAAGAGGATGACCTCCACTTTTTGTAATCAATGACATTTACCTTTCTCAATTACCACTGTCTCTTCAAATAGGAAAGCGAGGTTCTCTGTGCCATGATGTGGGTTGAGGTTTGACATATCCCAGGAACTTGGGCTGTGGGAAGGAAGGAGCCAGCTTAGCTGAGTGCTTGCTATGGCCGGGCACACGGAGGGAAGTGAGAGGGGCTATGTGTTCCTACCGCCTTCCAGGATCCTTTATTTCAATCTGCTAAAATGACTTATTTTTTGAAATACATAATAATTTCATAAAGTAGTCAATGGGGAAAAATAAGAAAACCTTCTATACAAATATTCAGCAACTTTTCAAAATGAAAAAAATCAAGTAATGACCCACCCACAGAAACTATCCCAGCCATCCCTTCCCCCATTCTCACATCTCACTCTTTGTGCAACTGTGGAGGCCCTCACAGGGCCAAATGCCCCCACTAAGCTTTCAGGAAGGGCAAGAGCCAAGTAGCTTCACATATCACAACTGCAGACACTGGAAGTTTGGGAGTACTTGAGTCTGAGTTCAGAAGCTGGGGAGCAGTCTCTGACCTGAATCTCCTAGTGGGGAATGGTAGGTGTCATTCCCCAGGATCCTGATTTTTTATCGATGAAGTCTGGGGATTTGGGGCCTGCTTCTCACCTCTTGACTTAGTATTAATGTAAAAGGACAGCAGTCCACCCTGCCCTTTCTCTACCTTTGTGCATACTCTAGAACAGTAGGAACATAGACGTTCCAGTGTTGTGGGTGTATTGGTGTGGAGCTGTCAGGGAAGTGGCTCTGGGCCTTGTTCATCCCCTTCCGCCAAATAAAGGTGTTCATCAGTGACCTACCTTCCTTTCTATTTCAACCCCAGTAATCCTGCGAACATCTCAGTGGGTGATGCAGATGGATGAATGTATGTGCAGGAACCTCAACTACCTCCTGCTGGGCACTGTAGACCTATGTGAGGTGGGGAGGGTGAAGAGTCCCCTTTCTCATCTCTTGCTTCCCCCAACAGGTGGATTCTGGAGTGTGGGGTTGGAGGCAGAGGAAAGGTCTTACCAGACCTAAGGTCTTACCAGAGCTAAGAGGAAAAGGAGGACATTCCATTTTCAAGCTTGAACAAGACATCTTTATAGATCTCCAAGTGGCACTCTGGTCACTCTTCAGCTTCAAGATGAGAATTACATTCAAAGCCAAGAATAGAAAAATTGCCTTGTCTTATTCTGCTCAGGGTTCCACAAAAAAAGCCATAGACTGGATAGCTTAAACAACAGGAATTATTGTCTCACAGTTCTGAAGCCTGGAAGTTTGAGATCAGAGTGCCAGCACGGTCGGTTCCTGTTGAGGGCTCTCTTTCTAGCTTACAGATGGCCACCTTCTTGCTATGTTCTCACATGACGTTTGTAGTATTAATTTGTCTGGGAGCAAATTTTGAACTGGGCCATGAGGTTTCCCTACCAGTGGGAATCTTCTCAAGGGAATGCTCCTCACAGAGTCATTCTTGATGATTTCATGCAAGACAAAGGGATCACCTGCCCTTCCATGGTGGCAGTGCTCATACTGCAGCCACACAGAGCCTGGAGAAAAATGGGACAGAGAGTGACAGAAAGCTTGATAGGTGCTTGAGTGGGGAAAAAAAAAGGAAAAGGGATGAAAAGGAGAAAGAATGAAGCAGATGGAAAGGAACAGGAATGTTCCCATCATACTTAATCATGGCTCCCAAACACACACAACCCAATCCAAGCCCCAGGACTTTTTGCCTGATCAGGTTAACATGGAACACTTTGGTGCCATTCCAACAGAAGTGTGAATAGGTTTATCTTTGAACACAAAGTGATATCTGCATAGGGGTTGTCAGACGAGGCAATGCCCTGCTTAGGGAAGCCATGCTGGATGACAATATCCTCTCGATCCCAACAGTTTTCCCATCAGGGTTGGGTCACCACTTTGTGACCTTCGTGCACTTGGAGGAGCCATGATAGATTTATTCCAGAGATACCGGCACCATTTGAACCACAGGTCAGTCCTGACCCTTCTGCCAAGAAAACAGAGGTCCTGGTACTCGCTGTGGATCTCCACTTAGCTCACTGAGGAAGCATGGCCAAAGGCACCAATAGTTCCTCATTCTTATCCATATCCATGTCATCTGGAACAAAGCTGTTGAAGGGCTAAATGAGCTGCCCATTCATGAAGAAGATTTTGAAGGGGCCGATGCCACTAATGAACAAGGCAAAGGTGGAATCCACATGAATATGTAATGAAAGAAGCCACTGAAGCCATCTGATGTACAAACGCTGCTCTCTACACCTAGAGGGGTGGAGAAGTTAGCGGGACTGTGGCTCATCCTGGCTCCATTCTAGGCTCTTGATCACAGTCCCAGAAAAGCAAACTTTGGCTCCTATACAGTGAGGTGAGCTTAGAGGGCAAGCCTAAAGCCCTGGGAAATTCATTTCTGCTTTTAATAATCTACTTAATAATACTGCACATCCATCATTGTATCTGATTATATCAATCTGAAGTTCAGAGAGACTCAGTCACCCATTAGGTGGAAAAGGCTTAGAGAAAGGGAATGAGACGCCCTGCCAGTGATCTTTTTCATGTATCTGAGGCTCAACAAACTCTCACAAAAGGGAAGTTTGTAGCTTGAATGAGCTCAGGGACTGCTCTTGGGTCACATGGAAAGCATTCCTAGATCTCATATATTTGCATATCTCCATAAACACACAGGGAGTGAAGCAGTCAAGCTGGGTTTCCATACTCATGGGCCCTGGTATGAGACCTGCCCCAAATGGAGAGGGGGAAGTGTCCAAAAGAGACCACCCAGTCTTGCTCTGCTTCCAACACTGTGTTTCTCCTCTCCTTCCCCAGTCTTGCCCATATGGGAAAATAGAAGAGCCTAAACAAACAGAAAAGCTCATTGGCTAAATAATGGTGGGGGAGACGAGAACATATTGACTGGAAACATTTTCAAATGCCTTATGTTCATAATCAGAGCTCACAGTGTGGCAGGAACTGAGAGACCATCATTCACCTTGTACAAAATTCGCTTCAGGAGGTGCTGGTGTCTTTTAACTCAACAGGAATAGGAATTTCTGGAGTTATATAATGCCAAGCCCTACACTCCATGCCTAATGTCAGGACAATGAAAATGCATGAGTGGCTAGATGCCTGTTATACATTCCTATCCAGGCTCTCATATGGGAGGAGAATTTAGCTAAGTGTTCCCGAAACAGGAGATAGGGGCTGAAATTGGTGTGGATTGAAAGAGGAGAAGTTGCCCAAGCTTATCAGGGGCTCCAGGGACTTGAAGAAAGGAATGTGGAGGAGATAGGCTTAAAAAGCATCAGTGTCCTGCATGGAAGTGCCTAATGTTACAGCAGGACTTCTGATGGGTACGCTGGAGTAGTTGCTGGAGGACAAAATAATCATCATAGTTTTGAGGGCTACGAAAAAGAGGCTGGTGCCCACATTCGGTACAGAGACTGTAAAGTTAGTCACCTTTTAGTGGACCAAATGGTTTGCACTATGAACTCCCAGTAGCAACAATAATGGAACAAAGACCAGAAGATCCTTCCCAAGTATTTTACTGAGGCATATATTTTGCTAAAGAAAGTTTACTACTACAATAGTGTCTGGTATGAGGTGTATTCTCATCCTAGTAAATAGTTTTAGAGACTGATAGAATTCAATTTTGAAAATTTATATGCTCTCTCACCTCAGCATTGTCAAACAAATTTATGCTTTTCTATTTATTGTATCATTTAATATTTACAACTCTTTGAGGTAGTAAGTGCCATTTATCTTTTTTAAACAGAAGAGAAAATGAGTCACAGAGAGGTAAATATATATTTAGCATGCCAGCATAGAAGGAGCCAGCAATGGAGAAGACATTTTTTATTATTTGAACGCAAGTGAAAAAAAAAACACAATTCAACTGCTTTTTGTTTTGTTTTGTTTTTCTGTTTTTTTGATGAAGTCTTGCTCTGTCACCAGGCTGGAGTGCAGTAGTGTGATCTCAGCCCACTGCATCCTCCACCTCCTGGGTTCAAGCAATTCTCCTGCCTCAGCCTCCCGAGTACTGGGACTACAGGTGTGCACCACCATGCCCGGCTAATTTTTGTATTTTTAGTAGAGACAGGGTTTCACCATGTTGGCCAGGATGGTCTTGATCTCTTGACCTCGTGATCCACCCACCTCGGCCTCCCAAAGTGCTGGGATTACAGGCGTGAGCCACTGGGCCTGGCCTAATTCAACCGCTTTAAACAACAAAAGTGAAAATAAGTATTGACTCTGTGAATGACAAATCTGGGATGAGGGCTGCATTCGGGACTCAAGGTTGTTGCAGAGGCTCAAATGATGTTCTCGGGGTTCAGTTTCCCTCTAACTTGGCTCTATTCTGTTGTATTTCTTCATCAGCAGGTTTCATAAATGGAAGCACATCTGCCAGCAAGCTCAAAGTGAGATTCTCTCAGATGCAAATGCAGCTGAAAATGCATTGCCTCTTTCACAAGAGTCCCTGCAAACATCTTATTGTTTCTGGTTGGCTCCAGGTGGGCCACATGCCCCTCACTAAAATAGTCACAGGGCATGGAATATACTTCTTTTGACTGGACTGAGTCACATACTCACTACATGTTGACTGAGACTGAAGAGTCAAGGTAGTTTCCCTGGAAATTATTTTTGTTTGGCAGGGATATAATAGGCCTTCACTGTATCTCAATGAGCTAAACTCTTCTCTGATGACTACAAAATGTTCACTTGATTTGAGTTCAAAATAGGCATAATGACATAAAAACAAATGACTAGCAATCCACATTATCTCCTATTTGTCACCCAGTGGAAAACAGATCTCTGTAATCTATTAATCCATTTACACAGGTCACCGGATGGTCAAGAGCATGAAACCAAATTCCCAATCATTGCTGCTGCCAATGGGGAATAACTTTTCATCTGTAAACAAACCAAAACATCAAAAACAAAACCCAAAATTAATAGAAGGAGGATAATCTACATAAACAGAGACTGAGCAAAATTAAAGTTCTATTGTTGCTTGAGACTCACGTCTGCAAGTCAAGAAAAGACATGCTGGGCTAAGCTGCCCACAAACCACACTTCTCTGACAATGAAATTTACCTGGCTCAGTCAAGTGACTCCATCACTCACCTCCATGAATGACTTCCAAAACTATTTAAAAAACAAAAGATTATTTTTGAAAGAAGGTATAATCCTTTTTTTTTTTAAGACGGGGTCTCATTCCAGCCCAGGCTGAAGTGCAGTGGCATGATCAGGTCAGGGCTCACTGCAGCCTCGACCTTCTGGGTTCAAGTGATGCTCCCACCTCAGCTTCCCAAGACACTGGGACTACATGTGTGCACCACCACACCTGGCTAATTTTTGTATTTTTTGTAGAGACTGGTTTTGCCACGTTGCTCAGGCTGGTCTGGAACTCCTGGACTGAAGCAATCCGCCCGCCTTGGCCTCCCAAAGTGGTGGGATTACAGGCATAAACCACTGTGCCCAGCTGAAAATATATTTTTAAAACATAAATGTAAATTTATTGTTTTAAAACATTTTGGCAAACAGGAAATGTCCTTAACTAGGAAAGAGTTATAGGCCAAAAATGCATGTTAAATACTCAATAGGGAATTTTAAAGGTATCTTTCTTAAGACTTGGCTACAAGACAAAAATACACACTTTAAGAAAAAAATTTCTTTTAAGAAAAATCCACCTGGAAATTTGACTGGAAGTTCATTACATTCGTGTATTAATTTGGGGAGTAATCACAGTTTCATAATATGAAGTCAACCCAACCAAGAGTGTGGAAACTTCTGCATTTATTCAGGTTTGTTCCATGCCTTTTAGTAAAGTTTTACCTTTTTCCTCACAGAGGTATTATACATTTTTATCAATTCTTAGATATTTTACTAATTTTATTGCTACTATGTTTTTTTATTATACTTTAAGTTTTAGGGTACATGTGCACAACATGCAGGTTTGTTACATATGTATACATGTGCCATGTTGGTGTGCTGCACCCATTAACTCGTCATTTAACTTTAGGTATATCTCCTAATGCTATCCCTCCCCCCTCCCCCGACCCCAAACAGGCCCCAGTGTGTGATGTTCCCCTTCCTGTGCCCATGTGTTCTTATTGTTCAGTTCCCACCTATGAGTGAGAACATGAGGTGTTTGGTTTTTTGTCCTTGCGATAGTTTGCTGAGAATGATGGTTTCCATCTTCATCCATGTCCCTACAAAGGACATGAACTCATCATTTTTTATGACTGCATAGTATTCCATGGTGTATATGTGCCACACTTTCTTAATCCAGTCTATCATTGTTGGACATTTGGGTTGGTTCTAAGTCTTTGCTATTGTGAATAGTGCTGCAATAAACATACGTGTGCGTGTGTCTTTATAGCAGCATGATTTATAATCCTTTGGGTATATACCCAGTAATGGGATGGCTGGGTAAAATGGTATTTCTAGCTCTAGGTCCCTGAGGAATCGCCACACTGACTTCCACAATGGTTGAACTAGTTTACAGTCCCACCAACAGTGTAAAAGTGTTCCTATTTCTCCACATCCTCTCCAGCACCTGTTGTTTCCTGACTTTTTAATGATTGCCATTCTAACTGGTGTGAGATGGTATCTCATTGTGGTTTTGATTTGCATTTCTCTGATGGCCAGTGATGATGAGCATTTTTTCATGTGTCTTTTGGCTGCATAAATGTCTTTTGAGAAGTGTCTGTTCATATCCTTCGCCCACTTTTTGATGGGGTTGTTTGCTTTTTTCTTGTAAATTTGTTGGAATTCATTGTAGATTCTGGATATTAGCCCTTTGTCAGATGAGTAGATTGCAAAAAGTTTCTCCCATTCTGTAGGTTGCCTGTTCTCTCTGATAGTAGTTTCTTTTGCTGTGCAGAAGCTCTTTAGTTTAGTTAGATCCCATTTGTCAATTTTGGCTTTTGTTGCCATTGCTTTTGGTGTTTTAGACATGAAGTCCTTGTCCATGCCTATGTCCTGAATGGTATTGCCTAGGTTTTCTTCGAGGGTTTTTATGGTTTTAGGTCTAACATTTAAGTCTTTAATCCATCTTGAATTAATTTTTGCATAAGGTGTAAGGAAGGGATCCAGTTTCAGCTTTCTACATATGGCTAGCCAGTTTTCCCAGCACCATTTATTAAATAGGGAATCCTTTCCCCATTTCTTGTTTTTTCCAGGTTTGTCAAAGGTCAGATGGTTGTAGATATGCGGCATTATTTCTGAGGGCTCTGTTCTGTTCCATTGGTCTATATCTCTGTTTTGGTACCAGTACCATGCTGTTTTGGTTACTGTAGCCTTGTAGTATAGTTTGAAGTCAGATAGTGTGATGCCTCCAGCTTTGTTCTTTTGGCTTAGGATTGACTTGGCGATGCGGGCTCTTTTTTGGTTCCACATGAACTTTAAAGTAGTTTTTTCCAATTCTGTGAAGAAAGTCATTGGTAGCTTGATGGGGATGGCATTACCTATAAATTATAAGAGTTTTATTCCTTTTATACATTACCTACAGATTATAAGAGTTTTATTCCTTTTTTCTAAGTCATATATTCATTTTTTTCTGATCTATTAGGATTGGCCAGGACTTTGACCAGGGTATGGCCTTTTGGTTTTGGAGGGCAATCTGGCCAATATCTTTAAAAATAATAATAATACCTTTAGTGAGATATAATTTATATGCCACATATTCATTCATTGAAAGTGTACAATTCAATGGTTTATAGTATATTCACAGAGTTGTGCAAACATAACTACAATTAAAATGATTAATTTGATTACTTCAAAATTAAAAACTTCATTTCCCTGAAGAACACTATGGGCAAAGTTCAAAAACACTGATGGGGGTCGGGCTCAGTGCCTCACACCTGTAATCCCAGCACTTTGAGAGACTGAGGCAGGAGGCTTGCTTGAGGCCAGGAGTTCAAGACCATCCTGGGCAACATAGCAAGAGCTTACCTCTATAAAAACTTAAAAATTAGCCAAGCATCGTGGCATGTACCTGTCTTCCTAGCTAATCGGGAGGCTGAGGCAGGAGGATTGCTTAAGCCCAGGAGTTCAAGATTGCAGTGAGCTATTATCACACCACTGCACTATAGTCTGGGAAACAGCAAGATCCTGACTCAAAAAAAAAAAAAAAAAAAAAAAAAAAAAACTGATGGATCGAGAGATGTTTTCAATACCTAAAACCAAAAAGAGACATACATAAAAAACAAGTAATTCCTATAAATCCAAAAAAAGACAGGAAACACAATTGGGTAAAAAATATAACAAGTAAGCTACATAAAATTAAGCACAAAAACGTTAAGAAATGTAAGAAGAAATAATCAAACCCATTTGTGGTTAATCAAATGCAAAATAACCAAGCATGGTGGCTCACACCTATAATCCTAGCAGTTTGGTGAGCTGAGGTGGGAGGATTGCTTGAGACCAGAAGTTCAAGACCAGCCTAGGAAACATGGCAAGACTCTGCCTCTACACAAAATATTTTTTTAACTAGCTGGGTGTGGTGGCATGTGCTGTTGTCCCAGCTACTCGGGAGGCTGATGCAGGAAGATCATTTGAGCCAAGGAATGCAAGGTTAGAGCGAGCTATGATTGTGTTACTGCAGTCCAGCCTAGGTGAGAGAGTGAGACTCTGTCTCTTAAAAAAAAAAAAATAGAAGAAAGAAAGATAAGGTGGCTCACGTCTGTAATCTCAGCATCTCAGCACTTTGGGAGGCTGAGGCAGGCAGATCACCTGAGGGAGTTCGAGACCAGCCTGGCCAACATGGTGAGACCCTGTCTTTACTAAAAATACAAAAATTAGCCAGGTGTGGTGGCGGGTGCCTGTAATCCCAGCTACTCAGGAGGCTGAGACAGGAGAATAGCTTGAACCTAGGAGGAAGAGGTTGCAATGAGCCAAGGTCTTGCCACTCCCCTCCAGTCTGGACGACAGAGCCAGACTCTGTCTCAAAAAAAAAAAAAAAAAAAAAAAAAAGAAACGAGAAGAAAAAAGAAAGATAAAACAACAAAGAGACATCACTCTATGCTATCAGACTGTTAAAAATTTGAAGCCTGGACAATATAAATGTTGGCAGTTATATGGGATATAAGGGCTTTTTGGAACTCCTGGTAGGAGCATGGATTTGTGTAATCATTCTAGAGATACATCTGCCAATATGTTTTGAAAGTAAGTATACAGATTGCTAGCACATGGCATATATTCTCAGTCTCACACAAGTTCTTGAGGGAGCATGCACAAAGTTCATCACTATGTCATTTATAGTAGAGAGTTGGGAGCAACCTAAATGTATATCATTAGGAAGAATGGATAAATGAAATGTTTTAGAATACTAGGCAGCAATCAGAAGTGATGAGCTGCATAAATATATGGCAACATGAATGATCTTGACAAGATCAATTCAAGATGATAATACATCAAGAACTATCATTATAAGCACAATCTTAAGAAGTACATAGATCAATATAAAAACAAGTAGCTCAGATAGTTCCTTGCTTGCCTCCAGGGAAGGTAGTAGAGGTGACAGTGTGACTGGTAGAGGGAACTGCTACTGGGGGTTATAATGCCTTTGGTAGTATTTGATTTTTTTAACCTTTATTAAAAATATTTATGAAGCATTTGTAAAGAAAATAATCCATAAGAGGGAAAAGTGTGTTTCCTGTGAGTCCTTGGCCAGCTCCCTTAGGGAATGATTTCTTCCTCCATTGAGCCCCAGGAAGACCGTGCATGGCTCCGTTCCAGTGCTCTTCACATTTCACAGTGATGGTTAGCTCCTGCTGAGCTTGCCTGCCCGGGTGGATCCCGCTCCCTAGCTCAGCTGACTTCACCTGGCACCTAAAGCAGCCTAGTCTGATAGGATGTGAAGGGCAACCTCCACATGAGAAAAATCAGTCTCTCCAGGTCTAATTATAAACAGACCTTGAATAAACCCCTGGGAGAGGAGAGGGCTGCCATGCCACTTGCCAGTCACTTCCCTCCTACCCCACCCCATGTGGGTGGGGAGCCTGATGGGTTTGATTTCTACACAGATTCCTTGCTCCACTCCCCGCTGAGGGGCCTTGCTATGATTACAGCTTATTTCTGGACCCCCAAACTTCATAGTTAGTATCTTTCACTCTTATCTAGCTCGTCTGAATCTTCAGGGTGGACTGTGCTTCCGACAATCTTTCTTCCACTCCTACTTCTGCCCCAGCAGCTCACTGGTATCTGCACACATGCACCTCACAGTCCTGGCAGAACCTGAGACACTGGCATTCCTCTGAGAATGAAACTCCTCCTTGCGTAGAGCTCAGAAGTCCCCAGCACCACATCCTACCCAGGCCCTTTCATCTTAAATCTCATAGATATTTATTCTAGGCTAGAGCTGACTCTAATTTACCCGTTTCCTAGGAATTTGTCAGTTAATACCATCAGCAAAAGGGCTGACACGGCTGGGCATGGTGTCTTGTGCCTGTAATTCCAGCACTTTGGGAGGCCAAGGTGAGAGAGTTGCTTGAGCCCAGGAGTTCAAGACGGGCCTGGATGACATAGTGAGACCCCATCTCTAAAAGCAAAATTTTAAAGAAAAAGGGCTGACTCTTTTTTTTTTTCTTTTTTGTCCAAATACTGTGTTTACTTCTACAGCCCTGGTACTAAGTCAAGTGGCTAGACCATTTTAGCAAATATTTGCTATTGGATGTTAACTAAATTAGTTCTTCTCAGTTAACACCTTGTACCCTGCTCAGCTGTCTCCTTCTTCCTGTCTCCTCTAGATGACCATCATTTTTTAGTTGTTCCAGTCATAAGAGAAACAATTCATTTGCAGTTTTGCCTCCAACATTCTTGACTGTGAGATCCTAGAGTTTTCTATTTATTTTTGTCTCTCTCAGTGCCTAGTTCAAAACACAGGACATAGAAGGTGCTCAACAAATTTTTACTGAATAAATAAATGAAATGAAAGTTTGAATGAATAAATGAATCTGTTTCTCAGAAGCTCAATAGAGCCTACAAATGTACTTTTCCATCCATTAAATATTAATGTAGAAGCCAGCAAAGTTTCCCGTAAGAACTGTTATCCCTTCTTTAGGAAGCTTTAGTTGTCTCATGACAATGTAAAAAAAAATGGATAACATTGTTTACTATAAGTTGCTTGGGAATTTCATATACTCATCAGTGTCAAACAGAGGAAATGTGCAGTTTTCCAAACTCATTATGACTGAAAATCAGCTTTAATCAGTATATCAGCATTGCTATATGTAACTGTAATTTTTAAAGACCCCCCTTCAGGTGGTAAAAGCACTCTATCAGAGAGGCCTCAGCTCACTACTCTCCTTAAAATTGACACCCTCATACACCCTAATGCCATGCCCGAACTCTCTGTCACCTTTCCTTCTCTGCTTTTCTCTGTAGCACTCACTACAGTCAAGGAAACTCACCTAGTGTCCCAGGAAAATCAGAGACTTTCTGTAGTGATGGACATATTCTGTAGTGATGGACATATTCTATATCTTGACATGGTAATGGCAACATAGGTATATACACTGTTAAAAATCTTGACCTGCTAAAATTTGTGCATTCTAGTGTATATAAATTATACTTGAATAAAGTTCTCAGAATTAGGAAATTAAAGAGCTATAAACATAAAATTATGCAATTTTTTGTATTATATACTGCAATAAAACATTTTTTAAAGATGAATGCCACAAATCTCTGACTATGGTTAGTTATAAACTGAATGCCTGTGGCCCCCAAAATTCACATGTTGAAACCCTAATCCCAGTATGTATGATTGTATTTGGAGATGGGGTCTCTAAGAATATAATTAAGAGTAAATGAAATCATAAGGATGGGCCCTGCTCTAATAGAATTTGTGTCCTTATAACAAGAGACGCCAGGGAGCTGTCTCTTCACCTATGCATAAAGAAGTCAGGTGAGCACAAGGAGAGATGGCGGCCATCTACAAGCCAAGAGAGAGGCCTCAGAATGAAACCTACTTTGCTAGTACTTTAATTCTGGACTTCCCAGCCTCCAGAACTATGAGAAATAAATTTCTGTTGTTTAAAAGGCTATTCAGTCTGTGGTGTTTTGTTATGGGAGCTATATTAGTCCATTCTCACACTGCTAATAAAGACATACCTGAGACTGAGTAATTTATAAAGGAAAGAGGTTTAATTGACACACAGTTTAGCATGGCTAGGGAGGCCTCAGGAAAGTTACACTCATGGCTGAAGGGGAGCAAACAAGCAGCAAGGAGAAGTGCTGATCAAAAGGGGGAAAAGCCCCTTATAAAACCATCAGATCTCAGGAGAACTCACTGACCTATCACAAGAACAGCATAAGGGTAACCACCCCTATGATTCAATTACCTCCCACCAGGTCCCTCCCACAACATGTGGGGATTATGGGAACTACAATTCAAGATGAGATTTGGGTGGGGACACAGTTAAACCATATCAGAAGCCAAGCAGACTAATAGAGCAGTGTAATTAACTGACAGCCCCAGCTACTGCCCACTCTGAAGTTCATCACTTTATTAGAGCCAAGGCCACTTTCCCCACCTGCTGCTCCTCACCAGTCATTGAACATGGCAGGAACGCTAAATCCCGGAAGAGGTGGGATTCCTCTGATGAGCCATTTGGGCTTCAAGACTCCACATCAGCCTTATCAAAACTTTGTTAGAACTATGCTACAGTCTTAAGATTTTTCCTTTTCTCTCTCCTCCACAGCAGTCAATCTGACATTCCGGTCTGACAGCTCTCCCAAGCAACTTCAGCTCCTTCATATTTTTTCTCTGACAAGAATTTCCCCCAATAAATCTCCTGCATGTATAACACCATCAAGACATTTGCTTCCCAAAAGACCCAAGATAACATAGCTCCCTAAAAAAGGAAAAGAGATCAAATCAATAAGTTAGGTGGCAGGGGAAACAAATAAGCTGTCAGTTAACAAGAACAATTAGATAGTTAAGAAAATTGAAACAGTGACTACTTATATGACAAACTTGCCTGACTATTTACTGGTGTAAAACTGGTGTTAACTGTGCTATCCAAGGGAATTGAGCTTTCTTTGAAATCACTGACTTAACTTCAGTTTGTTGAAAACTCCTAGCCACTCTCAAAGTACTTCCAGTTTTGGCTTCTCACCACACCTCTACTCAAATCTTGAACAAGCCAAAATAAATTATTGTTCTTAGTCATTGTTTATTATCAAGGATATGCTAATAAGATTGTTGGAGAAAATCAGGTCACAGAGATCATGAAGCTGGACATTAAGGTACCAAAGACTTTGAGGGACTGGCTGTGTCTGGATAGCTCTGGAAACATCTCACCTTTATTTAATTACTTAAAGTAATTCAGTTCATCACCCTGCTTCAGGCAGGAACACAGTGTATAGCAACAGCACTTAATCTCATCGTTCCCTGCCCATGACTCCTTCCTGCAGGGTTAGTTCGAATGATGGAGGATGTTCTGTCATTACCCATGTGCAGCAGTGACTTTGTGATCACAGGGGTGTGGCTTGAGATTGGTCAACAAGTCATAAATTTTCTACCTCTAAGATCTCTGTACATTCCTGTCTGAGGAGTGATGTTGTGTGGAACGCTTTGTGCTTCCCAAGCACTAAGACAGAAAATGCAAAATGACTTGGATTATCTTCTTCTCTAAGTGGTCCCGTCTTCCAATTTAGAACTGCAGTTTGTTTTTTAGTGGTTGTTTTCATAAAAGCAAAAGAAAGGGACTCAAGGATCCATAGGTTTTGTTTGTCCAGAAAAAGAGAAACTCTATTTTGGTTCAGGCCTGCTCTCTATAATAGATGCTTACTCTCTGACTTTATCACGAGTAAGTCATATTTTATTTCCCTAGTCCATTCACCCTCTGATTCCTCTAACCTCTAACCTCAAACTCTAACACCTCAAACCTCTAACACCTCCTGCCTACCTCTGCTCACAGCTCAAGATGTTGCTTCCAAATCCCCTAAGAACATTGCAGCAATCAGCAGAGAATTTCCACCCATCACAAATGCATATATTTACCAGCATCCGTACATATACTCTGCCTTCCTAACCATTACTTTAGATGGACGACAGTCCACTTTTCTAGCTAACGCCAGCTGCCCTTGTACACACACGCATTCTCATGACTATCAGGAATGGCATTTCTTTGTTCTCTCCTACATGAATAATTTTCCCATTGCTACTAGGTCATTCTCTTCAGCATACAGACAGGCTATTGTTTAGCCAGTCTCTAAAAATGACAACAACAATAACAACCACATCATCATCAACAACAACTAAACAATTTTACTCCTCCCACTTCCAGAAACTGCCTCATATATCTGCTTTCCCTCAAAACAAAACAATGCCTCAGAAAAACAGGCTATATTTGTTATCTCTAATTCCTCTCCTCCCATTCTCTCTCCAGTGAGGCTTCCTCCCACATCACCACCAACATTGCTCTTCTCAAGGTCAACAATGACCACAGCATTGCTAAATCTAAGGTTGATTCTCAGTCCTCATCTTATTGACCCAAAGACAGCATTTGACACCATTGAACACTCCCTTATCCTTGACGCACATTTTTCACTTGACTTCCCGGTTACCACACACCGCTGGTTCCCTCCCACCTCCTGGTTGCTTCTCAGTCTCCTCTGCTGAGTCCTCTTCTTCTCCCTCCTGGAGACACAGGACGCAGTCTTGCACCTGTTTTCCTGTCTGTCAACACTCACTCTCTTGTTGACCTCAGCCAGCATTCACAGCTTTGAGTAACATGTATCTCAAGGATTCCCAAGTTTACATCTTCACCCTAGACCTCTCCCTGGAACTCCAGACTCTTATATCCACCCACCTGCTTCACACATGCACTTGAATGTCTCATAGAAATCTGAAACTGAACATGTCAAAAGCCAAAGTCCTGACCTTCCTCATCTCAATGAATGAAAATCTCCTCCATCTAGCTGCTCAGACCAAAAATCCTGTGTCTTCTCTCTTTCTCTTACTCATTCAATTTATTCTAAATTTCTGTTGACTCTGTCCTCAAAATATATCCAGAATCTGACTGCTTCTCAACACTTCCACTGGTGTTGGTCCAAGCCACTGTCATCTGTCCCTGGGATTATCACAGTAGCCTTCTAACTAGTCTTCCTACTTTCACCCTTGCCTCTCTAGAACCAATTTTCAACATGGCAGCAAATTATTTTTAAAAGGCAGTCAAATAATATCATCTTCATGCTCAAAATTTCCAGTGGCTCCCACTTCTCTCAAACAAAAGACAAAGACAGGATCTGGCCACTTCTCTGTTCTGATCTCTCACTAACCACCTTCACTCACCTTACTCCAGCCATAATGATCTCCTTACTTTTCCTCAAATCAGCATGGTTTCCTTCTACTCCAGGGCATTGGCACTGGTCGTTCTCACTGCTTGAAATGCTATTCCCCTAGATAATCTTCCAAACACCCATCTTTTCCTTTCTATGCTTCAGTTTCCTCAATGGTCAACTGATAAACTTGAGATAACAAGACGACCCAACTCATATGTGAGTAAGCCAGACCCTTTTGACATCAGTGGAATCACACTATGTGTATTATGCTATAACTCTCTTTCCAACTTTAAAATATGTCCTTGAAATGCCACATTTTACTCATATGATCTTTCTTATTTTTAAACCATATTTATTTTACCTGTTGCAATGTATTCCACAATATAGATATATAATACTTTATTTATAAGGATGCTTAGATTATAATCTATTTTTCTCAAACTAAAACAATTCTACAAGGCCCTTTTGTGCATAGGTGCAAGTGTTTCTTTAGAATGAATACCTAAAAGTGGAGTTGTTGGGTTAAGGCATAAGCACATTCCTAAAATGGAGGCTAAGAAAATGCCTCCACAAAGATCATGCCCTTTTACATACTTAGGCACTTCTCTGCATCTTTTCCACCATTGGATATTAGTAATCTTTAGTTTCTGCCAATCAAAAGAGCAAATCTATCACTCCCCAACGATGTGAAATGTCATCTTTATCATATTTCAAGTTACTATATGTATTCAAACACCATATCTTACCCTTTTGATGATTTTATGTTTTAAGGCCTAAGAAAAATGACCTCCCATTACTCTTTAAAAAATTTGTTTTTTGCTAGCTATTCTTGCCTGTTTGTGTTTCCATATATTATTTAGGATTAGATTGTCAAGTTCCAATAAAAATCCTACTGGTAATTTTGGAGGGAGGGGATCATGTCAAATGTATCTATTAGGCTGGGCGCGGCGGCTCATGCCTGTAATCCCAGCACTTAGAGAGGCCGAGGTGGGTGGATCATTTGAGGTCAGGAGTTCAAGACCAGCCTGGCCCAGATGGTGAAACCCCGCCTTTACTAAAAATACAAAAATTAGCCGGGCATGGTGGCTGTAATCCCAGCTACTCAGGAGGCTGAGGCAGGAGAATCACTTGAACCCAGGAGGTGGAGGTTGCAGTAAGCCAAGATTGCGCCATTGCACTCCAGCCTGGGAAACACAGCAAGACTCTGTCTCAAAAAAACAAAACAAAACAAAAACAAAAACAAAAAAAAAGGATAAGGAGAAGAGACATATTTATGATATTGAATCTCTTGTTTGAAAATATCATGTGCCTTTCTACTTATTTAAGTCTTCTTTTCCCATCCTTTAGAACCACTTTTAAATTTTCTATTGATCCCTCACATTTCTTGCTATTGTAAGTGCCACACTTTCTTCCATTATGTCATCTAGTGAGCCACACACATGAAGACATATGTTTATTAATTTGTGGCAGCCAGCTAACTAAATTCACACTTTGTGAAAACATTTTAGTTGTTTCTCATGGATTTTCTAGGAAACTAATTGTAATATATTAGTATTTAATCTCCTATTTGATTTTAGGGCATTTTTTTCTCATTGTGCTTGCAAGTACTTTCAGAGTAATCGAGGCATCATTATTAGCAGGAATACGAATGTTTTCAGCGGATGTATGTCATGGTTTCAAGTGCCTACCTTCTGCATCCCTTTCTGGGTTTATACCTATATTACGAGGTTTGGTAGACAAAGGCCGCCTCTTCTAAAGAAGGTGAAATGCTAGATATTTTCCTAGCCTCGACTGTGGCCAGGGTACAGGCATGTGATCTGGGCTTGGCTCATTTAGGTACGCTCATGCCAGGAGTTGGTAATGCAAGAAGGAAGAGCGGATTCTCTCCTTCTTGGGCCAGTTGGAGCAATAATGGCCACACATTTGAGTTCTTGGGGCAGAAGCACAAACAAATGCTTTGGGAGGGTTTACCCTTTCACATTTTTTCTATTTCTGCTAGATAGTTGCTCTGCAGATTTTTAAACAATCTATTCATCAATCTTATTCATGTATGGAGTTTTCTTTGGTAGCTCTCGATAGCGTATTATAAATTTCTGGGAAGGAGTCTCAGATAACTTTCATTAAATTTATTGCTAGATGTTTGAAGCTTTAATGATATTGTAAATAATACATTTTAATTTTTCTTTTAAAATTTGTTGCAAATACTGTGTGTAGAAATATAATTGACCTATTGTATTTCACTTATTATGCCTAACGGTTTATCTGTACTTTTTTAAAAAAAATTCTACATACACAGTCTTATCATCTGTGAATAATAAGAGTTCTATTTTTTACCTTCCAATTCTCATAGCTTTAATATTTCTTTTTCTTATTTTGCCAGTTAGGGCTTCTAGTACAACACTGATAAAAGCAATTTTAGTAGGTATCTTTCTCTCATTGCCAGTCTCAGGGGGAAGTCTTGTAATATTTCTCATCAGATATAATATTTGGTTTATTTGCAGATTTGGGGTGTTGTTCTTTTAGATTTATCAAATTAAAGATTTTTTTCCATTTAAAGTTTTTTTTTTCTCTTATTATTATACTTTAAGTTTTAGGGTACCTGTGCACATTGTGCAGGTTAGTTACATATGTATACATGTGCCATGCTGGTGCGCTGCACCCACTAACTCGTCATCTAGCATTAGGTATATCTCCCAATGCTATCCCTCCCCCCTCCCCCCACCCCACAACAGTCCCCAGAGTGTGATGTTCCCCTTCCTGTGTCCATGTGATCTCATTGTTCAATTCCCACCTATGAGTGAGAATATGCGGTGTTTGGTTTTTTGTTCTTGTGATAGCTTACTGAGAATGATGATTTCCAATTTCATCCATGTCCCTACAAAGGACATGAACTCACCATTTTTTATGGCTGCATAGTATTCCATGGTGTATATGTGCCACATTTTCCTAATCCAGTCTATCATTGTTGGACATTTGGGTTGGTTCCAAGTCTTTGCTATTGTGAATAATGCCGCAATAAACGTACGTGTTTTAAATATAAATAGATTTTGGATTTAAATCAAATGCTCTTCTATATCTACAAAACTGGCCATGATTTCTTTTCTTTATTCTGTTAATCTGGTGAGTTACATTGATTTTTAAAAATTGTTTTAATTGACAAATAATAATTGCATATACTGGGTACGATGTGATGTTTTATATATGTTTACAATGTGGCATGATTAAATCAGGCTAATCAACAAATCCGTCACCCCACATACTTTTTTGTGCTAAAAACATTTAGAATCTATTATTTTAGTGATTTTGAAATATACAATGCATTATTATTTATTATGGTCATCATTCCATGCCATAAATAACAAAAGCTTATTCCTCCTATCTGACTGAAACTTTATACCCTTTGATCATCATCTCCCTTTTTCCCATCCTCCCTCCTTCCCCAGCCTCTGGTAACCATCATTCCACTCTCTTTTGAATGCTAACCCAGTTTCACATTTTCTAAATAAATCACATTTGGTCATGATGTATTATCCTTCTAAGTATCACTAGATTCAATTTGCTAATAATTTGCTTAGGATTTTTTGCATCGGTGCTCATGAAAGATGTTAAACTTCTTTTTTTGTAACATTCTTTGCAGATTTGGAGATCAAGTTTGTATAAGCATCAAAAACTTGTAAAGCTGTTTCCTTTTTTCTCTTCTCTGGAAGAGCTTGTGTTAAATTTCATGTTATTTCATCCTTTGATGAGGGATAGAATTCACCTATGAATGTGTTCCATCTTGCTCTTTTTTTTTTTTTTTTTTTTTGAGACAGAGTCTCACTGTGTCACCCAGGCTGGAGTGCAGTGGCACAATCTCAGCTCACTGCAACCTCTGCCTCCCAGGTTCAAGCTATTCTCCTGCCTCAGCCTCCTGAGTAGCTGGGATTACAGGCATGTGCCACCACACCTGGCTAATTTTTGTATTTTTAGTAGAAACAGCGTTTCACCAGGTTGGTCAGGCTGGTCTCAAACTCCTGACCTCGTGATCTGCCCACCTCAGCCTCCCAAAGTGCTGGGATTACAGGCGTGAGCCACCATGCCTCGCCCATCTTGCTCTTCTTTAAGAACTTTTCTTTAAAGAAAGGAGTTTTTTATTTGTGGCAAGTTTTTAATTACCTATTCAATCACTTCAACAGACATAGAACTGTGAAGAGTTTACATTTCTTACACAGTTTTAGGTAAGTTCTGGTTTTCTAATAATTTCTCTCCATCTAAATTTTCAAATGTATTGGCTTGAATTTGCTCATGATATTCTTTTGTTGTTGTTTTGGGTTTTTTGTTTGTTTGTTTGTTTTTGAGACAGGAACTCACTCCATCACCCAGGCTGGAGTGCAGTGGCATGATGTCGGCTCACCGTAGCTTTGACCTCCCAGGCTCAAGCTATCCTTCCACCTCAGCCTCCCACCTCAGCCTCCCAAGTAGCTGGGACTAGAGGTATGTGCCACCAAGCCCGGCTAATTTTTGTATATATCATAGAGACGGGGTTTTTCCATGTTGCCCAGGCTGGTCTTGAACTCCTGAGCTCAAGTGATCCACCCACCTTAGCCTCCTAAAGCACTGGGATTACAGGTGTGAGCTACCACATCTGGCCTACTCATAATATTCCTGAGGAGATGATAAAAATCGGCAGCTTTGGGGATGTTCGCAAGGTAGGCTCTCTCCTCTATACTGCCTACCTGACAGGAAGCTGAACTGAAAATATGGCTGGTATCAGTGATTTCTTGTTCAGCCCCAATCCCCTTCTTCTTCATGCAAAGCATGGGGACTGACAAACCCATCCTAGCATTATTGGATTTGTTGGTTTCGCCTCTCAGGTGTAGCCTTACTTTAGAGAACTGTGTTTTACCAGTTTCATTTGAATTCTGCATTCAGAGTCCTCTTTGCATCTTCCCGCATCCTGTTTACATTTGGATAAATTTGTTAGCTGTTCTCTTATACTGTAATTCAGTTACAGATGTGTCTCCCAGATTCATTGAAAATAGTGTTTAAGTTTCTATTTCTCCGGGTTATTATGTTTTGTTTGGGTTGGTTTTGCTTTGGGATAATTTCCGAAAGGAGATGTAGGAAAATGCTATTACATATTTAGTTCACTTTCTAAAATAAGATTAGACAATTGTTACATTCGATAGAATCTGACTATAATACATTGAATGTATAAATATTTGAGAAGAATTATCATTTTCAAAATACTGTATTTTCCAATTCAGGAATATGGTATTTCTCATTATTTCTCTAGGTCTTCTGTTATGTCTTCCAACAATGTTTTTTAGTATTGTCATTGTTGCCATTGTTGCTTTCAGATAGCATGGCACAAATACTTGAAGGTTTATTCATAGCTACTTCTGATTTGTTTTTCTATCAGGAACTGATGGTCTCATTGGTTATGGACATATATGAAAACTCTATTTCGTTTTGCATTGTAATTATTTATTCAAGTATTTTTGCAGTAAAGTGTTTATCAGTGTGCCATTTTATGGTCTTGGATCTTCTAGGAAGACAATCATGCTTTCTGCAAATGCAATCATAGTTCCCCCCGCTCTTCCTTTCAAATATTTACCTGCCTGATTTATTTCTGTGTGTTATTCCATTGTCCAATACACACAGTACACATAGTGGTGATTAGCACCCTTATGCTATTTCCAAGAGAATGCTTTCAGGTGATCCACCCGCCTTGGCCTCCCAAAGTGCTGGGATTACAGATGTGAGCCATCAGACCTGGCCCTCTTCTATATGTTTTAATTATGCATCTTTCAAAGTTTCCTTCTACTTTTTCTTTCCTTAGGTGTAAGTTCTTCTGTTCATTGAGTCATCAGCTGTCTTTAATGGCATTCATTGTTTCTAAACATTTGATGATCCTGAACTGTGGGTTCAGCTTTGAATTTGTGATTCCCTTTCAAATGTGAGCATGTTTGCAGATTTTCTCAGTCTACTTCTGGTGACTGGGAGAAAGAAGCAGGTTGTACAACAAGTTAGGATCCAAGAACAATTTGTTGTCTGTAAAAAGGGCGCTCACTCCTGCCAGGTGTTGCCAATCTTCCAGAGCACAGCCCTAACTCTTCCACCTCAACACTAACAGTCACAGGTGCATCTGTGGACAAGCCCCTCTGCTGCTGAGCGCTTGGCAAAAGTGTGTCAAGAGGCGTCAACACACTTTAACACCAGAATATTGTTTCCCAACTAACCACCCTCCTGGTTACACCAGGGATAGTCCCCCTTTTACCTTCAAGATTTTACCAACCTCATTGCTGCTCTCACCTTTTGCATCCCTCTTCTCCTGGCCATATTCTCTTATCTGCCTTCTCTCTCCTAGTATGTAGTGATAAGAATGATCACTGTTTTCTGGATTTCAATGCAAGTAAACTCATCTACAAAATATGCCATTAAAACAATTGTGTAGGCTGGGCATGGTGGCTTACGCCTGTAATCCCAGCCAGCATCTTGGGAGGCCGAGGCCGGAGGATCACTTAAGGTCAGGAGTTTGAGACCATCCTGGCCAACACAGTGAAACCCTGTCTCTATTAAAAACACAAAAATTAGCTGGGTGTGGTGGTGCACACCTGCCATCCAAGCTACTCGGGAGGCTGAGGCAGCAGAATCGCTTTAACCTGGGAGGCAGAGGTTGCAATGAGCTGAGATCATGCCACTGCACTACAGCCTGGGTGACAGAGCGAGACTCCCTCTCAGAAAGACAGAAAGAAAAAAGACAATTGTGTTCAGCCATTATGGAAAATGCTCAGCAGCTCAGCAGCGGAGGGGCTTGCCCACAGATGCACCTGTGACAGTGGGTGTTTGAGTGAGAGAGTTAGGGCTGTGCCCTGGAAGACTGGCAACACCTGGCAGGAGTGAGAGCCCTTTTTACAGTATGGAGGGGCCTCAAAAAACTAAAAACAAAATTACCATGTGATCCAGCCACCCCACCTCTGGGTATTACCTGAAAGACTTGAAATCAGTATGTCAAAGAGATGTTTGCCCTCCCATGTTTATTGGAGCATTATTCACAATAGCCAAGATAGGGAACTGACCTATGTGTCCATCAGGTAACGAACAGATAAAGAAAATGTGGTATATATACACAATTAAATATTATTCAACCTTTAAAAAGGAAGAAATTCTATAATTTGTGACAACATGGATAGAATTGAAGAACGTTATGCTAAGTGAAATAAGCCAAACACAGAAAGACAAATACCGCATGTCCTCACTTACATGTGGAGTCTAAAACTATTGAATTCATAGAAGCAGAGAGTAGAATGGTGGTTACCAGAAACTAGGGGGAATGGAGAAAATGGGGAGATGACAATTAAAGAGTACAAACCCTCAGCTGGGCAGAAGGAATAAGTTTGATTTTTTTTAGGTCAGTGGCACAGCATGGTGAATATAGCTAATAAGTGAGTTCTGCACATTTCAATATTGCTAAAAGAGTAAGTTTCTAATGTTTGCATCACAAAAATGTTAGACTTTCAGATATGGATATGTTAATTAGCTTAATTGAATCTTTCCACATTGTATTCAAAAATCATAACACCATTGTGTACCCATAAATATACATAACTGTAATTTGTCAATGTATAATAAAAATAGTCTGCATGCAGTGACTCATGCCTATAATCCCAGCACTTTGGGAGGCCAAGGTGGGCGGATCATCTGAGGTCAGGAGTTCGAGACCAGCCTGGCCTACATGGTGAAACCCTATCTCTACTAAAAATACAAAAATTAGACAGGTGTGGTGGTGCATGCCTGTAATCCCGGCTACTCGGGAGGCTGAGGCAGAAGAATCGCTTGAACCTGGGAGGCGGAAGTTGCAGTGAGCCGAGATTGCACCACTGCACTCCAGCCTGGGTGACACAGCAAGACTCCGTCTTAAAAAATAAATAACTAAATAAATAAACGTTTAAAAATTTGTTTTAAACAACTGTACAAACTTAAATAGAAACTGGCATTAGATCAGTGATTCTCAACCAGGTGTGATTTTCCTCCCACTCTAGAAACATTTTTGGTTGCCATGATGAAAGGTGTGCTGCTAACATCTGGTAGTAAAGACCAGGATGCTCCTTAACTTTCTACAGTGCACAGAACAGCCCCCAACAACAGAGAATTATCTGGCCTCGAATTTCATATTGCCAAAGTTGAGAAACCCTATATTGGATGATATTAAGAAATTATTAATTTTATAAGGTATGATGACAGCATAGTGGTCAGGGTTTTTAAAAAGTTCTTATTGGTTAGAACTGCATATTTAAGCATTCAAGAATAAAAAAGCATGATGTCTGAGATTTGATCTAAAATTCTTAAAAAAATAGAAGCGGATAAATTCAATAAGATGGGGGAAAATGTTCATTTTTGAAGCTGAGTAATAATTACAGGGGTGTTTATTATATTAGTCTCTACTTTTATGTTTGAAATTATCTGTAATATAAAGCTAAAATATTTGAATTATTTTTTAAAAGCAAGACATTTCTGGCATTTTTACAATCTATGTGTTTCTTAAAAATACAAAATAAAATAGATATTATTTAAATTGCAATAATTTTATTAAAATGCTGGGGTTGGGCAGGGTGGCTCATGCTGTAATCCCAGCACTTTGGGAGGCTGAGATGGGTGGATTACCTGAGGTCAAAAGTACCTGGCCAACAAGGCGAAAGCCTGTCTCTACTAAAAATACAAAAATTAGCAGGGCATGGTGGCAGGCGCCTGTAATCCCAGCTACTTGGGAGACTGAGGGAGAGAGAATTGCTTGAACCTGGGAGATGAAGATTGCAGTGAGCCGAGATGGCGCCACTGTACTCCAGCCTGGGCAACAGAGTGAGGCTACATCTCAAAAAATTAAAATAATAATAATTTTTAAAAGACACTGAGTTTAAGGGCTTGGGGGTCAGAGACATCTCAAATGGAGTTCCTCTGTGCCTCTTGATATCTGAGCAGGAAACACAGAGTGTTTTGGGTGAAGGCAAGATATTAATAAAGGTATGTCATGAGAAAATGAGGAGACCACCCTAACTAGTGGATTGGGATGCAAAATGAGTGAAAATAGGACTAGAATAAGGCAAGCCCAGGCTAGGAGCTACTTAAAAGGCAGGCAGAGAAGTGAAATTTTGCTATGATAGAAAATAGAGCACTGTAGTTTAAGGGGCAGATTAATTTTCCGGAAGTAGTCTGCATGAGGATTTTTGGAGAAAAATATTCAATACACAATAATTATCCTATTAGGTCTAAATTAACAATTATGATCATATTAGGAGAAAATATTTATGATATTATTTTTGTCATGCAGCTAACACAATTATTCCTGGCTATTGATGACAGTGGGAGAAATGAAAGGTGATGTGGATAAAATCCAGGGACAAGGAGAAGGACTGGCTTTGGCTGCAAGGGCAGGAGGTGAAGGGGGGTGCAACTGTAAGTCAGGCTGCAGGTTCTGATGAGCAGGGACACTAAGGGTCTCTAAGTCTGAGGATGAGTTATCAGCTAAGACTAATGATGGAAGAAGGGCCATTGGACCTGTAAAAGAAGAAAAAAAATAATACCAGGAAGAAGCCCACTAAGTAGGACTAATGCTGATTTGAGGCTTAGGAATAAACTTAAGCCTCAAATTGGCATTAATTAAGCTAAGTTCATTCTCTTGTGCAATTTAAGTGAGCCAGGTCCATTCGCTTGTACAATTTTGTCCAGCAACATTGAACTGCTCAAATGGAGGCACAGGGAAGATAGATGGGAGGGTTATTCCAAGGTTGGGGTTTTGTCAAGTGAGCATCAGT
Organism: Gorilla gorilla gorilla; assembly: GCF_029281585.2. NCBI lineage: Eukaryota > Metazoa > Chordata > Mammalia > Primates > Hominidae > Gorilla > Gorilla gorilla. Next base: position 73,160,459 of record NC_073237.2, read on the forward strand.
ATGATGAACAGAAAATCAGGAGGAAAGCTGACAGTGTTTGCAAAGGAATGACTGTGTTGAACCTTGAAATCTACCTGGATAAGAAAGAAAGAAAGCAACAAGAAGGTGATGAGGATCAATGGATTGATTGGCTGTCTAAAGAACATCAAAGGAACATGCCCGTGGGTTATCTTAGCAAGGAAACTGGAAGGACAGGAGGTCTCAGTAGAAAACAGGATATCTGAAATTAAGACTGCAGATGGAGTAGTTTCTGAAAATGACAGGGTCCAAGGTGTGACCACGGGACCAAGTGGCTGAACTGGAATGAAGTTAAGAAGCAGTAAGGTAGGTGATTACCAGAGACCCAGCGTTAGTGCAAACAGTCTTTCTTTTCCTCTTCTGCTTAATTTTCCACAATCCCTTTACTAAAGCAAACGACTGCTTTTAAAGGAACATGTGATGACATGCATATGTTACATGAATGCCTGACGAGCCTCATTTCATTCAGGATGCTAGGGTTAGGTGGGGTATGGAGGAGCCTGGGGAGCAGGGAGATGGCATGGGGCTTTTCTGCGGCAAAGCAAGAGAGCTTGAAGAAGAAATGGAGAAATCAGGGCTACTCCATCAATGTTGCCTTAAAGCCAGCCCTGGCCAATTTTCACATACTGCACGTTGAATTTGACATGCATCTGAAAGAAGTTTATAACCTAAAATGCATCAGATAAATTTGATTTCATAGTAATCAGTTATTTTAATAATACCTTAAAGAATCTCATCTATTTCAGAAAGGATTACCCAAAAGGTTGATATCTCTTTTTGAGCTATCCACAGCAGCTCAAAACAGGATCTGACTTCAAGCTAGATGAGAAGAGATTCTTTTTGTCACTGAGTAGCTGCCCAATAGTGGAAAGGTCAGTATGTTCTTGTTAAATTATGAACAACGTAAGTAGCCTCCTGCCTTCCTGTGGCTGCTTAGGGCAGAAACAACCATACCCGAGCCAGAAATGCCCACTCCGCCTGTGTGAATGTATTAAAGCATCAATAACGTCTGTTGTTTTCTGTACTTTTTTACCGTCAGGCTCAGTGTCCACCTATAGGGAAAAGCAAAGGCAGAAAGATTAACTTAAATTGCACCAATTGCAAGAATATCCACTTGGCTTCATTCATTTATCCAACAAATATTTACTGAAGCTGTCCTGTGAGCTGGGCATTCTGCAGGTGCTATTGACAGAGACTAGAGACAGTTCCAGCCCTCAAGAGATTACAGGCTAGCGAAGGTGGAAAACCAGGTAGTTTCAATATAGAGGAGATCCAATTCCTTAGATTCATTTACTTACTCCATACGGTTTGTAAGCTATGGGCCAAGTATTTTATTAAGCCCCAGGAATAAATACAGATATAGTCCCTGCCTTGACGAAGTTATGTACGGCATGGGACATGAGCAAAGAGGAGGTAATCCTGACTGGGCAAGCAGGGAAGGCTCCATGGAGGAGTTGCCCTCTTGTTGAATCTTGAATGCAGAACAGAAGCCTTAAGCACAGAGGCCTGGGAAACATCCCAAGCAAAGCATCAGAATCAAGAAATCTCAATGCATTTGAGAAACTGCAGGTAGATTAGAATGGTTGGGACTGATGTGTGGTATGGGGAGCTGCAAGAGATGAGGCTGAGGAGGGACTGTAAAGGAAGGTGTACATCATGTTCAGAGATCTCAGCTGTACTCTGCAGATGATGGTAGGCTGTTTAAGGACTTTTCTTAGCCGAGGAGTAATATGATTGGACTGCATTTCATGTAGATCATTCTGCAGCAATGTGGAAATTGGCTTTGTGTCAGGCAGGACTGGAGACCAGGAGCACGGTTAGAAGTTGAGTGCAATGATCTTGGCAAGAAATAATAAGGGCTTGAACTAAGACAATGGTACTGAGGATATAACAACAAAATAGGATGAATTTGAGAAATATTTAGCAAGACTAAACAGCCCTTTGAGTTGGTGGTTAGAGATAGAAACCGAAAGAATTGCAGGAGTCAGAGATGACTTCCAAGTATGTTTGGGGTACCACTAAGCAGATTATGGCATTATTGACATACAGAACGACAGGAAAACAAATGTGTTTCCATTTAGATGACCACGATGCAATTTTTGCACTAATGGAGAAAGAGCAGCAGAACAGGTTAGGTTAAATATGTAAATTTAAAATATAGTAGAGAGGCCAGGCGCAGTGGCTCACACCTGTAATCCCAGCACTTTGGGAGGCCGAGGCGGGTGGATCACCTGAGGTCAGGAGTTTAAGACCAGCCTGGCCAACATGGTGAAACCCCATCTCTACTAACACTACAACAAATTAGCCAGGTATGGTGATACATGCCTATAATCCCAGCTACTCGAGAGGCTGAGGCAGGAGGATCGCTTGGACCCGGGAGGCAGAGGTTGCAGTGAGCCAAGATTGTGCCACTGGACTCCAGCCTGGGCAACAAGAGTGAAACTCCTTCTTTAAAAAAAAAAAAACAAATATATATATATATATATATAGACACACACACAGATATATATATACATATACATATATATATGTGTATATATATATTAGAGAGACTTGTCAAAATTTAAAAACTTTTGCTTTACCAAAGACTCTGTGGAAAGGCAGGCTATCCTTGGAGAAAATATTTCCAAGCCACATATTCAACAAAGGCCTTGTGTCTAAAATACATAAATAACTCTCAAAACTTAATCAACAAACAATCCAATTCGAAAATGGGCAAGATATTTCACCAAAGACATGAGCTGATATTTCACCAAAGAAAATTTATGGCAAATGAGCACATAGAAAGATGTTCAACATCATGGACCATTAAGGAAATGAAAATTAAGGCTGGGTGTGGTGGCTCACTCCTGTAGTTCCAGCTACTCTGGAGGCTGGGGTGGGAGGATGGCCTGAGCCCAGGAGTCTAAGGTTGCAGTGAGCTTTGATTATGCTGCTGAACTCCAGCATGGATGACAAAGCTAAACCCTGTCTCAAAAAAAAAAAAAAAGGAAATGAAAATTAATGCCACAATAAAATATCACCACACATATCAGAATGGCTAAAATAAAAAACAATGGTAACACCAAATACTGGCAAAAATGTAGAGAAGCTCATCACTCATACATTGCTGTGGGAACATAAAAATGTCACAACAACCCTGGGAGAAAGTCTGGCAGTTTCTTACTCTCACAAAATTGAATCTGGACTTTAAATTCAACCCAGCCATTGAACACTCGGGCATTTATCCCAGAGAAATTAAAACTTCTGTTCACACAAAACCATGCATGTTTATAGTAGCTTTCATCATAACAGCCAAAAAGTGGGAAAAAATCAGATGTTTTTCAATGAGTAAATAGCTAAACAACCTAAACAAACTGTGGCATATCTGTGCTGTGGAGCACTAGTCAGCAATCCAAAGGAACAAATTCTTGATACAGAAAACTGGAATGGGTTTCACAGGAATTAGGATGAATGAAAAAGCCAGTTTCAAAAGGTTATATACTATATTATTAACATTCTTGAATGTTACATAAATTATATAAATCTAGATATATATACATACACACACAAATGGGTGCATGTAAAACTGGTAAAATCTTAAGAAGCTCTGAGGATTGCACCAATGTCAGTTTCCTGGTTTTGATTCTGCACTATAGTTATGCACCGTATTACCATTAGAGAAAACTGGGTGAAGGGTACACAGGATCTCCCTTTATATTTTTTTCAAACTTTCTGTGAATCTATTAAATATAGAGAGATATACATTTACAGATTCGTATGCAGTATATATGAAAGAAAAAGCAGATAATTGATAAAGCCTGTTCATTGAAAGACAGAAGAGTTGATTCTAGTGCACAGATGGAGAGATTAGCAATAAACAGGAAGGATGATGCCTCTCCTCTAAGAGAGGATGAGGAAATAGCAGCAGATGCAAGGAAGTAGGTGCTGGGGATAGAAGGACAAAATATAAAAATATAAAAAATATCTACACCTAATGTTGTCTACATTTCTTATAGCAGAGGAGTCACAACCACCTGTCAAAAGTGATGAGGGTGTGGTGATTACAAAGCTGGAGTGAGCTGTAGTAACCACTGAAGAAATAAGAAAAAGCTTTTTTTTTTTTTTTTTTTTTTTTTGAGATGGAGTCTCCCTCTGTCTCCCAAGCTGAAGTGCAGTGGTACAATCTCGGCTCACTGCAAACTCCACCACCCAGGTTCAAGCAATTCTCCTGCCTCTGCCTTCCAAGTAGCTGGGATTATAGGCATGTACCACCATGCCCTGCTAATTTTGTATTTTTAGTAGAGACAGGGTTTCATCATGTTGGCCAGGCTGGTCTCGAACTCCTGACCTGCAGTGATCCACCTGCGTCAGCCTCCCAACATGTTGGGATTACAGGCGTGAGCCACCATGCCCAGCCAGAAAATGCATTTAATAGAAACATTGTATTTCCCAAATTTCTTAACCTCACATTGTCTGCAGTGCTGTCTAGTAGAGCTTTCTGAAATGATGGAAATATTCTGTACCTGTGCTGTCCAATACAACAACCACTGAGCACCTGAAATGTGGCTAATGTAACCGAGGAGGTTCTGTGGCTGGAATGTGTCCCCCAGACGTTTCCAACCTATGCAACAGTGTTGGGGGCTGCAGCCTAATAGGAAGGGATTAGGTCATGAGGGCTCTGCTCTAATGAATGAATTAATGTTGTTATTGCAGGCATGGGTTAGTTATCGCGAAAGTGGGCTTGTTATAAAAGCCTGTTCAGCCCCTTCTCGCTCTCTCTCTGCTCTCTCTCACCCCCTTACCTTCCTTCATGGGATGATGCAGCATGAAGGCCCTCACCCTCGATCTTGAACTTCCCAGCCTCCTGAACTGTAAAAAATATGTTTCTGTTCTTTATAAATTACCCAGTCTGTGGTATTCTGTTATAGCAACATAAACTAAAACAGAAAGTAAATGTTTAATAGTATTTAATTTAAATAGTCACATGTGGTTAGTGGCTATCCTAACCACTTAGACAGTGAAGCTAACAGTTGCATATCATATAGGAGCCGTAAATGTCCAACCACAGTATAGTCCTATTGGATAGTTAGTAAAGATTCAGGCCTGAAATCCAAAGTATATCATTTTCTTCCTAATTTTCAAAGTATATCATTTTCTTCCCTTTCTATGTTTTTCATAATTCAGTTTGTACTGAAACTGCAATTCACTATGAAATCCTTGGTTCTCAAAGTTCCAATAGCTGGCTTTCAAGCAATTCCATCTACTATTATTTCCGAATTTCAAATTCTCTTTGTTGCGCTTATATCTCAAACTACTTGGCGGTGAAGTCTTATTGAAGTATAGCCTTAGAAGGTCTAAAACTATAACATGTATGTGTTTTTTTTTGGAAACTTTCTAAGCCCAGAGCAGACTCTGGACGGTGCATGAGCCTACTCACTCTCATGGTGTGGCTGAAGGGCTGAGGCTCTTCTAATAAGTCCTCAGGCCAGTGACAGAACAACTTCCAAACTCAACCACAGACTGATGACCCCACCTCATTTCTTACCACTCTCTACATATCTTGCTAAGTTTCAAATACACCAGCTACCTGACATTTCTGAAACCCAGCAAGGACTTTCCGGCCATGGAGCACTCAATAAATTACTTCCATAAGTGAATGAACAGAACAATGGAGAAATACAAGAGGTTAACAATGTTCATGATCAGTGCTCCTCCCACCTTTACCACCAGGATATTTCTGCCCGAGTACCAAGTCAGGCATCATGATCCTGTCCTTCTCCTTGTACCTGCTCTTTACAAATTCATGTCCCACTCCCGTTAGGCCCTTTCTCCCAATCACATAAGGATAAAGAACAAGAAGTGCCCATCTGCAGTGATCCTTAACAGAAATCCAGTTAGCCAGGACAATCACCACTCCTCATTCAAATACTGCAGTAACTCCTCAGATGACATCCTTGAGGCAAGGGCATGACTATCCCTCCAGAGACATTTCACTAGGGCCTCCAATACCATCAATACAAACTGCTGTGCTGGCATGTTCTAGATGATTCTCTTCCAATCAGCAGTTCTTTGCAAGAGGTAAGCCCTAAAATCTGTTGACTGAAGAACTTCCTGGGGTTGCAACTTCCTGAGTACATGACTGGTTAACACAGTTTTGGAAATAGAGGCTTTAAGTAATTCAGAGCCAGCCTGCCCTCTGCTCACAGATTGGCTTTTCAGAGGTGCTCTGAGGAGGGTTTCAGTGCGGTCAGCCTTTTCCCTGTAACCTGAGAGCTTGGCTAGTGCCCCTCAAGTGTTTCACTGATAGGGAAGAGCAGCCTGGTGGAGACTTTCAAGGAGAGCTTACACATTAAAAATTGATGTAGCACTTTAAAGTTTAATATTTAAACAAAACACTTAGTGTTTACTGGTACCGCACATTTTGATCAGTACCAAATGTGGGGAAACTTCTGTTGAACTGGGGGAGCATTACTAAGAACACTATTTAGTATTCATGGCCTATATGCCTAAAAAGTCAGTTTAGGGTTTTTAGCCTCCAATTATTCCAGAATAATGTTTTTTTTTTTCAGCCTAGAAATGATATTTAAGTAGGAAGGACTGACTGCCATCTCTTCCAATAGCCATGAGTGCTGAAAAGCCCCCAATCTCTGCTTCTATAACAGCCACTCTCAACCTTTATTTCTGCAAAACATTTAAGACTGCCACCATTAACTATAAATGATAATACAGAAATCCAATTATTTTAAAAATGCATGCACCTTAAACAGGGTTCTTTCTGAGGAAGTGAATAAAAGATGCATGGAAACACAAAAACTGACCAAAATTTCAGAGTGGGGATTGGGTTTCTATATGTGACAAGTCAGGAAGAGGGAAAACAAACCCAAAATAAAAGAGAATGATGAAAACTACCTATAATGAAATAGCCCAGCTACATCCAGGTGGTATCTGTTTTTTTTAAATTATTTCTTTATTTTTATTTCTTTATTTATTTTTTATTTTTTTTGAGACAGAGTCTTGCACTGTCATCCAGGCTGGAGTGCAGTGGTGCAATCTCGGCTCACTGCAACCTCTGCCTCCCGGGTTCAAGTGATTCTCCTGCCTCAGCCTCCTGAGTAGCTGGGATTACAGGCACGTGCCACCACACTCAGCTAATTTTTTGTATTTTTAGTAGAGACGGGGTTTCACTATGTTGGCCAGGCTGGTCTTGGATGCCTGACCTTGTGATCCACCCACCTCGGCCTCCCAAAGTGCTGGGATTACAGTATCTATAGGGGTAAAATAGTAAGAGTGAGCTACAAAGTAATGCAGCTGGCTCCACAAGCCACACACAGGGACCAGTCTCAATACCTTCTCATGGCACCATCTGGGTGCTGACTGTGCAAGGACAGTGTGTTGGGGACTGGAATAGCGTGTGTTCCCATATGAGTATCAGTTAAGGTTCTTGTGGGAGGTAACAGAGACTCACTCTACCTAACTTAGACCAAAGGGGATTTCTGGAAAGGAATATCAGGTATGCCACAGAAGTGACAAAGGATGGGGAACTAGTTTGGTAATGGGCTGGGGCAAGGGCCCTGCAGAGGACCAAGCAGTTGAGGCGGGAACCCCAGCTTGGTTAGTTCATGCCATCACTGTCCCTTGGCAACCAGGAATGATCTAAAGTGTCTCCCTCGGCCATTTACTGCTCTGACAGTCCCAGAGGAGAGGCCCTGACTGGCCAAGCTTAAGTCACTTATCTGCGCCTGGCTGTACTGGAGGAGGAGAGAAAAGGGCTCATTCATTCAGCACCTGTTTTTTGAATGTGTACTAAATGGTAGGCACTGTCCTAAGGCACTGGGATACAGCTATGGCTAAACAAAGTCTCTGCCCTCCTGGTTCTTTTATTCTAGTGAGGAGTCAGATGTGAAAAACAGTGAAGAGGGCTATGAAGAAAGATAAGAAAACTCAGGGTCATAGGCTAGGGCAGGGGAGACTATTGTAAGTGTGATGGTCAGCAAAGGCATTTTTGAGAAGGCAATATCTGACCAGCAACATGTAGCAAGTGAGGAAGGAGCCCTCAGGACCATCTGGGGAAATAGAAGTCCAAGGTGAACAGTAATGGCAAAAGCCCAGAGGCAGGCATGCGCTTGGCATGTTGGAGAAAGTAAAGCAGCACAAGCAATTGGGAGAACTACAGCACTAGAGGAACGCTTTCCTCCCCTGAGCTTTTCTTCCACAGACAGGGAGCTCCATTAGCAGAGCACCCCTGGCAGTCAGACTTGTTTGCCCACTCACAGGGGAGGGGAAATTCTCCAATGAGAAACTGAGATGCTCTTAGGAGAAAGGCTCTGTCTGGTAGATGAATGTTGAATGTCTACTGGAATTTCCATCCCGCTCTAGCTTGGTGGGCACCCTTCAGTGTCCTGAAGTGGGTCTGTATTTCAGTATTTCAGTGGTCAAAACACTTTTCGCATGGTTTTTTATTTGTTTGTTTTTGTTTGTTTGTTTGTATTTGTTTTTTGAGATGGAGTCTCACTCTGTCACCCAGGCTGGAGTGCAGTGGCGCGATCTCAGCTCACTGCAACCTCCGCTTCCTGGGTTCAAGCAATTCTCCTGCCTCAGCCTTCCTAGTAGCTAGGATGATGGGATTACAGACTTGCACGACCACACTCGGCTAATTTTTGTATTTTTAGTAGAGACAAGGTTTCACCATGTTGGACAGGCTGGTCTCAAACTCTCAACCTCAAGTGATCTACCCACCTCGGCCTCCCAAAGTGCTGGGATTACAGGCATGAGCCACCGCACCCAGCCTTCAGCACTGTTCTCACTCAAGCAAATATATCTCCTTTGTTGCACTAGCAGATTAATTTAAGCAGAAGAAAGGTGTGATAAATCCGTATTATTTATCATAGGTATACACTGAACTCACTCTCATCAAAATGTAAAAGCAATTGAGATGTTTTGCCAAGTTCATCAAAGTAAATTGTGCATAAGGAGAAAAAGGTAAATGAACATTTGCCCATCTTATCATTTTAGGTTCCCTAGGATGGCCTACTGCTGGACTAGAAAAATCAGAGAGGAGACCTCGCTCTTATATTAAAATCTAATGGGCTCAGTCTTAAAGTGTTCCACATGCCTTTCTAGATATCGTTTTCTTATAGACCTCCAATATTCCCTACTGATAAGATGCAGGAATAGGGGCCATAAGGGATTAACCAAACAGTGGCCATTTGGGAGAAATCATATATAGAAAGAGCAGTAATAACGTTTTGGTATGCATATAGCCTCTTTGCTAAAAATGCCTAATTTGAGTTACAAAGCAGATTAACTGATTAAAAAAAAAAATCACTGCAGGCTTGATGCCATGGCTCATGCCTGTGATCGCAGCACTTTAAGAGGCCCAGGCAGAAGCATCACTAGAGGTCAAGAGTTTGGGACCAGCCTGGGCAACATAGAGAAACCCCGTCTCTACAAAAAAACATTATTTAAATTAGCTGGGCATGGTGGCATGTCTGTATCCCCAGCTACTCTGGAGGCTGAGGAGAGAGGATCACCTGAGCCCAGGAGTTTAGGGCTACAGTGGCCTATGATCATGCCCCTGCACTCCAGCCTGGGTGACCGGGCAAGACCCTATCTCTAAAAAATAATAAGAATAAATTTTTTAAAAAATCACTTTAGGTAAACTAGGGAAGATATTAACACTGAGCTGGTTCTTCAAAGCTGGGGATGAACACTCTGCTCAGTATTGCTTTCCGAGCCTCCTGTTCATAATGACGGTTATCAGGGGGCAGAAATGGCAAGCATTTGATTCAAGGAGTGAGCCTCAGAGTGTCAATGAAGTGTGGGGCAGCTTTGGTAATGGCAGCTGCAAACAAGATGCATGGATTTGGAAGGCCACCCAAACTCCTATCACCACTTAAAGTACTTCACTCATTCAGCATGTGGATATGTGACTTTAGCTTATGATTTTGCTCCCTACTAAAATGCAAATACCCCTGGAATGGTGGATTACATATACTACTTAGGTTTTCCTAGAAGAAGTGGAAGAACTTGCTGGAACTCTGGCTTCCTGAGGGACAATGGTGCTAATCAGTAATAGAAGGTGGACTGAAATTTCGGAATTGCCCAGGACTAGCCCCAGCCTATTACCCATGTGGGATCTCATCTTCTCATACACCAAACCCCTTCCAAGTGCCCCAGTGCCTAAGCACCCACTCCCCAAGCACCCACTCCCCCACTTCTGGCCTGAACCTGGTCGTTACTATCCTGTGAGGCGTTTCCTAGATGCTCAACAACCCCATATACGTTCACATGCATCGTCTCGTTTAATTCTGTGCTTTGTTCCATCATTCCCTCTGAGCAAAATGGCTTCCACCTCTACACCACCAACCCAAATTCAATCCTTCAAGTTCAAACCTCACCTCTTCCACAAAGTCTTCCCATGATCCCTCCCACTAATAGCAATCTCCTCCTGGTCTGAATTTAAAGCACTTATTTTCTGAAGTAATCACTTGGCAATGATCCATACTAGTCTTATGATTTCTTTCCATTTTCAATGGTCTCATATGTTTGCTTCTGCAACTTGGCTATAAATCAACAGGAGGGGCACAGCCTATGTCTTTTTGTAGTATTACACAAGACCACCTTCTTCTAATAACCCTTTGAACCACGGGTATCACCACTTTTCTCCAGCCCATACCTACACAACACCACCCAACTTTGCAAAGTTATAGATGACAAAGTACATATTGGTCCTAACCCATAAATATCCATCCTTTTAAATATTCAACAACCCTGTGAAGAAGGTTTTATGATTTCTATTTTAGAGGAGACAAAATTGAGATGCAGGATGTTAAGTACTTTGCCCCAATCTCATTGACAATTTGACTAATCACATTGCTAAGAAGTGATAGTATTGTCAAGTGACAGTTTCACTTATTGTGCCAGATTATGCTGCTCTAGAATATATTCCCAGAATCTAATACTGTTTAGATCCTTATAGCACTTCACATAGTAAGTGAAAAGAACTGAGATTGCTTTTAAGAGAGCAAGAGAGTGAGAAAGCTCATAGGTAAATATTGGTAGAGAAATTAGCAACGAATATATAATTTGGAAGTATAGTTCTCATCCTTTAGTTGGATCTTTACAGAATCAGTATATAGGCTTCAGGACGCCTGTGAACCACTTGAAATTAAAATGAAATTGTACCAGGAATGTGTACATCTGTGCATATTGTGGGAGGGAGAGTCCACAGCTTTTATAAGATTATTAGAGTAATTCTCTGCCAGTCATCAGGGTGATCACACATCTTTTGCTTTTCTCTCTTCCTGGCCCATAAGCAGACGGCACTGTCCCACCTCTAGAAGCAAATACGTCCATGTGACTTGGGGCACTGAAATGTGAGCGTGACTTGGGGCACTTTTGGACAGAAACCTTAAGAGACAAAGCTTACCACATTTCATTTCCCTCTGGTATCATGGTTGGCAATAGTCAAAATGGCAGCAACTCCATTAGCTCAGGCCCCTGAGGGTCTGCAATTGGCCAGTCCCTCCTGCCAATCCAAAATGGACATGTAGTGTGAGGAAAAAAAAAAGCTTTGATGTTTTATTCCAAGGAGATCATACGGCTATTTGTTCCTACAGCACACCCTCATTTGTCATCGCTGATACACATCTTTAACCCCTCAAAAGTTAAAGATCACTTTAACCTAATGAATGAAGTCCTAACAGAAGATGATTTCCAGGAAGAATTTCTTCTTCTCTTCATACCGATGAGAGCCATATACTATATTGAATTCTGCCTTAGTATTCCAATTACCTCTGAGTAACATTTCTCCCTATGGTAGCATAAGACGCATTGCTCTTTTGTCCTTCATAAGTCACACACAACCACTCATGAAGGAAAAAATTTTGCACGTAAGTGCCAGAAGCTCCTAGGAGAAGGAAGCATGAGCATGAACAGCTTACAGAGGGGAAGAATTCCTCAGAGATTTGGGACCATTTTCTCTCTTCTTCCCATTAGTAGCTCTGAACATCCATATGAATGGAATATTCCATTAATCACTTAGTCAGTTTCCATGGCTCAAGACAGTTCTCCAATTATCATGCACAACTTGGCAATATTCATCTCTCTAAAATGTCATTTGGAGCATGTCATTTTCTTTGTCAAAATCAGGCAGTGTTTTCCTAGTACCAATAGGACAGAAGTACAAAGATGTTGCCTTAGCAGTCAAGCCCACTTGCACACAGCAACTATCAGTATCACGGGTATTGATGCCATCACCCAGCTTCCTGCCCTCTATATACCTCATACTAACCAGACCAGTTGTCTCTTAATGCCCTGAATGAACTGGCATGTCTCCACCTCAATACCTTTGTTTACTCTGTTCCCCTTGCCTGGAATGTCTTCTCTCCCTCCTCTCACACAAATCCTCCAAAACTACAAATTCACTTATTCTCTGATGAAGCGATTAACCTCTAGGTATCTATCTCAAAGACTGACTGGAAAAAATATGAAATGCTATTTATTGCAGCACTATTATGATAACAAATGACTGAAAACATCAAACTTTCCATTAAAAGTAATGACTGAACAACTTGTTAGAGCTGTACAATGAGATACTGTGCAGTCATAAAAAGTACTGAGAAGTATCTGGATATAGAGCGATCTCTAGGATATATTAAGTGAAGACAGTACATTGGGGGAAAATGTGTGTCCTATGTTAATAAATAGCTAAGGCACATGGGCCCATACTGAGTGCCAGGGAGCACAGCCTGGGATGCGGCAGAACACCTGTAAGAAAGAAATCCCTTTGAGGCAACCCAGCCTTCTTGAGTTAACTGCAGCAGCCTTCCAAAGACTGTGAGTAAGGTAGCAAACCAGATATCCCCAGGCATAGACCCCTACAGGCACAAGTGGAAAGCAACAAGAACTTCCCAAAGACCCCAAAAGCAGACGGCCAGGCTGTAAAGCAAAGAGAGATCTCCCAGGGTTCAAAATTCAGACAGTCCATCTGTAAAGCAAAAGGAGATCCCTGGAAATTCACCAGTGTTCAGACTCTAATTCTTACTGAAAAGAAAGTCCTGATTCTACCCTCAAAACATTTGAAGCCAGTGGAGAATGGAATCAAACTAAAATGGCAACAAAGCCCAGACCCAAATCAATGACAAATTAGTGTGCCTTACTCAGAGCCTGAGAGAAGAAGGAGTGTGTCCTTTTATGGGAGTAAATGTTCTTTATCTCCACCTCTACTGTTATTTAAGGAAAATGACTACCACACAATCAAAAATTATTAGTCACATGAAGCAACAAGAAAATGTGATATATGAGAGGTTAAGTGAAAAAAACCATCATTGGAAACAGATCCAGACAAAGGAATTATTACACAGGAACTTTAAAATAAACATGTTAAAGCTTCTGATAGACAATGTGGACAGAACACATGAGCACATGAGGATTTCAGCAAAGAGATGGAAAGTATAAAAAGAAATAAATGGAAATGCTGAAAGTAAAAATTATACCAGTAATGAAGAATTAAGTGTACAAGCTTAACAACAGATTGGACACTGCCGAGGAAAGAAATTATAAACCTGAATTCGGGTCTAAAGAAACTATACTACTCTCTTCTTCCATTGATGCCTCTTCTCCCATCCCTCCTAAAGGCACAGCTGGGCTGAGCCCTGTCCACCATCCAGCTCCCTCATGTCAAGTACATCCATATCTGTCCCCTTGTGCCTAGGATCCCTGTGACACTGAACATGAAGACGGTGATGCCCTCCTAGTTTGACCTGATGGGGCTGAGTCCAGGTGCCTCAGAGGACGAGGCTGGCATCAAGAAGGCAGCAGAGAACTTAAGGTCCCAGCCTCTCCTCAGCCTCCTCCCTTCCCTGTCCCCCCAGGAAAGCACTGGGCAGTGCCCCTGTCTGGCTCCCTTCCTGGGCCCCTTGGCAGCTTCCCCACATCCAGTCATGCCCCCTCCCCCAAGTCAAGGACTTGACTGAGCACTAGATGAAGAATGTGGTCCCTGCCAATCAAATTGTCCTGGGTAGTTTTTCACAGGGCGGGGCTCTGCCCCTCCACCCAGCCCTCTGGCTGGCATTGTGGCTTTGAGTTTCTGGCTGCCTCTGCTCTGGGCCTTCCCCCAGGCAGTCAACAGCAGTGCCAAGGACCTGACGATTCTTTAGTGCCATGGGAAGCTGATCCCCATGCTGCCCATATGGTTTGGGGCCCTGATGGCCGAGAAGCTCCGTTCTGTTGTCATACCTGCCGGAGTCCAGCTCAAGACATATCCCGGTGTCATGCACAGCTCTTGTCCTTAGGACATGGCAGCTGTGAAGGAATTTCTTGAGAAGCTGCTGTCTCCTATCTAACTAGAGTCACTAGTCCCCAGTGCAGTCCCTACCTCATGGGGGACCCAGCAAACAAGCTGGAACCTTGGCACCATCTTGGATCTGAGCCTGTTGAGCCCCTGTCCCCACCCTTCCTGACCTGTCCTCTTCCCACAGACTTCTGGGGCAGGTGGCAAGGCCTGGCCAGCCCTTCCTTACTGGCCTCAGCCACTTAGCTCTATCTGCAGCAAGGGTGGGCTGCTTTCTTACCCCATTTCCCTGAAGGCAGGCCCCCCTGGTAGCAGTGTTGGAGGGGCTGTAGGCAGCTGGAGAAAGGGCCCCAGCTGCTGACCCACTCACTCAGGACCTCACTCACTAGCCCTGCTTTGGGTCTCCTCCTGTGACCTCAGGGTTTGGCCCATGGGACCCTCCCAGGTCCCTGCCCCAACTGATTCTGCCCAGATAATCATGTGTCTCTCCTCCCTTTACTCCAGCTGCTTCTCAATCATAAACATGGCCATGGCCCCAGGGCCCCCTTGCTGCTTTGGGCTCCCCATCCCTGGGCAAGAGTGTTGGTGAGGAGGTGGAGTCTTTCAAGGGGGTCTTTCCTCAGCTGTTTCCCCTCACTGTGGGGCTAGGCTCTGCCTCTCCCTTACCCTCTTCCTGCACAGGCCTGGAGCCTGCTGACTGAGGTTCAGGTCTCCCCCAGCTGTCTCATCCCCAGTTTGTCCCACTCTAAGCATGGAGGCAGTGGGAAGGAGTTGTGTCTCATCTTCTGTCTCCATGTGTTTTGGGGTGTTTTTCTTGTTGTATCTTGAATTCTGATAAAATTAAAGAAATCATTTCCTCAAAAAAACTATACCAAAGGAAATACAAAAAGAATGGGGGAAAGTGGGATAGAACATCTGAGATCTGAGGAACAATATCAAACAGTCTAACACATGTGTTATTGGAGTCCCAAAAGAAGAGAAAAAGAGATGAAACAAAGACACTAGAAATATTTAAAGACATAATAACCAATGATTTTCCAAAACTGATTAAATACATCAACTTCAGGCAGAATAAATACAGGAATACCAGCAAACCTCAGCAAGTTAAAAAAAAAAATTAAAAATAAAAACAACTAGCCGTACCGTAGTCAAACAGCTAAAAACCAATACTGAAAATAAGCTTTAAAGTAGTCAGAGAAAAATGACATATTATATGCAGGAATCAATGAAACAAATGATGCCTGACTTGTCATCAGGAAAAAGAGGCAACTGAATGACATTATTGAAGTGTTGAAATAAAAAAACTATCTACCTAGAATTCTATATCCCACTAGATGATCCTTCAGAAATTATGATAAAATAAAGACATATTCAAAAAGACAAAAGGTTAAATAATTCATTGCAAGCACCTGCATCACAAGAAATTCCAAAGGCTGGAGTTGAATTATCCCAGAGGGGAGCCCTGAGGTGTAAGAAGAAGTTAGGGACACCCAAAAAAGTAAACACCTGGGTTAGTGTAAAATGGCTTTTCTTACCTTTATTTTAATATTTTTAAATTTCTTAAAATACTATTCACTATCTGAGGCAAATATAATAATATCTTGTTAGTTAGAAAAACCATCCATCCGTTTATGGCCCCCAAAGTAAGCATTTATCCTGACTTTTCCATATAAACTATATCTCAGGGTAACCAAATAGTTGGGAAGGGGAAGTTTCTCTCTCAAAATATGCCAGTTAATAAAAAAATAAAAAATTAAAATATCAATATTTTACAAATTCTAATAAGGAAGAGATGTAGGAAAATATCATCAGTGACTGCTAACAGAACAAAAGAGAAACAACCAAGAATTCTATGACTTGTTGTACGTATACTCACCACCACCTTCAGAAATACTCTTGGCCAAGCTGGTGGCTCATGCCTGTAATCCCAGCACATTGGGAGGCCAAGGTGGGTGGATCACCTGAGGTCAGGAGTTCGAGACCAGCCTGGCCAACATGGCGAAACCCCATCTCTAGTAAAACTACACAAATTAGCCAGGTGTGGTGGCAGGTTCCTGTAATCCCAACTGCTCGGGAGGCTGAGGCAGGAGAATCGCTTGAACCCAGGAGGTGGAGGTTGCAGTGAGCTGAGATTGCGCCACTGCACTCCAACCTAGGTGACAGAGTAAGACTTCTTCTTGAAAAAAATGATAATAATAAAGAAATATTCTTGTCAAAAATAATTTAATCCAAATCTGAGTTATCCTCTAGAGTTGATAGTCTCTAGCTCTAACTACCAATTTACAGAAAATACAGAGGACAGACTGTTCTCCCTCTCCAAGGCATCATCTTATGTGAATACATGTGGCTGCTTACTAAGAACATTTTTTTTTTTTTTTTGAGTCTTGCTCTGTCGCCCAGGCTGGAGTGCAGTGGCATGATTTCAGCTCACTGCAACCTCCACCTCCCGGGTTCAAGCAATTCTCTTGCCTCAGCCCCCCAAGTAGCTGGGATTACAGGTGCCCGCCACCACACCCAACTAGTTTTTGTATTTTTAGTAGAGACAGGGTTTCACCATGTTGGCCATTCTGGTCTCGAACGCCTGACCACAAGTGATCCACCTACCTCGGCCTTCCAGAGTGCTGGGATTAGAGGCATGAGCCACCATGCCCAGCCACTAAAAACATTCTTAATCACTGATTTTTTTCTTTAAAAAAAAAAAGGTGTATATTTTACATTTTTATGTCTTGTCCTAGGATGCTGAATATTAAATGTGTTGAATGCCAATCATATGCATTTAACACATTCAGTGGAGTTAAATTTCCTTCAAAATGGCACAAATATCTTCTCAGTGCCCTAGGGCTAATGCCCAAATTATAGTGTGATGAATCTAGAGAAAAATAGCTCCAGCCAAACCAAATAAAGGCCACACCAGCCTTCACATGCCACTCAACCTGAACCTGCCAGAAGGATGCTGCTGAAATGTGCACCCATTCTTAGGGGCACCAGCCAGCTCACTCAGCTCCAATTGCCATCTAATTTCTCAGTAGGAATATTAATAAACAGAACATATTATAGCATCTAGCTATGAAATGACATAATTTAGAACTCATGCTACAAGATCCATTCACACATCCTGTGTAGTAATGTAAGTACACTTACCTATTTACCAAGAGGTTGAAAATACAAAGTGTTGACTGCACAGTGACTCCACTGAGAAAGCATCATTCCAGGTGATTTGTATGTTCACACATCTTTCTCTCATTCCAATCACCGCCCCTTCATCACAGTAATTCTCATTAGAATGAAAAATTAAGAGCCAAGATTTAGGCTTGGGTTACTGGCATCGATTTTAAGTAGAAAGTTTAATTTCTACTACAACTTTATTGTACTAGAAATTTTCTAGTAAAACTGAAAAAACTGGGGATTATTTTCTTTAATAGAAATCCAGGAGAATAAAATGCAACCCACCAACACATGAGCTATGGAAATACGTAAAGAGAACTCACAACAGCTGCAGCATCCTTAGCCATACTGGCTGATGGATTCCAATTCATCCACCACAACTGATTTAATATGAGAGTATAATTAGTACTGCTGATTACTATCTGGTGCCAGATATCCCAAATGCCCCACCTTCGTGCTAATTAATCTTGAAAACTTTCCAAGCTTTCCTCTACCCTGCCTGCCTCTGTTCCCTGCATCGGTGCACACATAGCGTTCTACTCAAACAAACAGTGCAACAAGAACAGCATCACTAGGTCTCGCACACAGTTGGCACTCAGTAAATGTTTGTTTATTCAAATCACTGCTCCTTCATCACAGTAATTCTCATTAGAATGAAAAATCAAGAGCCAAGATTAAGGCTTGGGTCACTTTAACAGGCATTAATTTTAAGGCCATGGAAATATATGTGATCAAGTTGATAGTAAAAAGCAATCTTTAGAAAATCTAAGGAATCATCACAGGGGTAATTTTGTCAGAATACCCTACATTTAGACACTGAAAGATGAGAGGCTGTGTACCATTAAGGATGTATTCCTATGTCACTGATCTGAATGAAAACAGCAGAAATCTAACAGAAACAAGGCTGTGACGCTACTAAAACTTAGGCTACAGGACTAAAGACAATGTAGCCTCGAATCTTTTCTATGAATACAGTTTTTACTGAAATATTTGTGAAGTAACTAAATACATTTGATAAAGGATGGAGCAAGAATTATCTTCAACAAAGACACGGTTCACAAACCTTTTCATTCTGTGCTCCCTTCCTCAGTCTGCCCCGTTCCCTACAGCCTCATCAATCCAGCATTGCTTCTGCATTCTAAGTAATCCCCCCGCCCCCAACAAAACATAGTGGGCTTTTGCCAGGAGCCACCCTTACAAAACAGCGGGTTAGAGTTCTTCTTATTAGAGTGGTGGTGTTAAAGATAGGAGGCAGAGGAAGATAGCAAGAACAAGCCCAAGAATGGGAAGAAGCAAAGTCAAAACGTCCAGTTTGAAAAATCATTTCCCTATCAACTGTGGGGAGTTTTGTAGCTCCTATTCATGCTTCCTAATGGAAGGCACACACTACTCCTCTGTGGAACTAAACTTTCTATTTGAGAAACAATAGCCTTGATAATTCAGCTACTTAATAATCCTTCCTTAAATAGGAAAAGAAAAGGAATGGTTGAGGACTGGGATTCCCTGGCATTTTTAATCTGCAGCACTAGCTTCACTTGAGAAGGCAGTGCTTTTAAGTGCTAAAGGCAGTTCTGGTGAGATAAACTTATATCACTGAGAAAATTTAACACATCTTCTCACCACCTTGTTTGTCTTCAGATGTGCCCAGCAGCGTCTACAGGAATGGCGTTGGGGCTTTAACATATGGGCAAGAAAGGGTACGATTGGGCAGGATCATTTTACTCATTCATAAGCCTTATTTTTTATTTTTTGGAGACGGAGTTTCGCTCTGTCACCCCAGCTGGAGTGCAGTGGCGCCATCTCGGCTGACTGCAACCTCCTCCTTCCAGGTTCAAGTGATTCTCCTGCCTCAGCCTCCTGAGTAGCAGAGATTACAGGTGTCCTCCACAACGCCCAGCTAATTTTTTGTGTGTTTATTTTTAGTAGAGACAGTGTTTTGCCATGTTGGCCAAGCTGGTCTGGAACTCCTGACCTCAGGTGATCCGCCCACCTCAGCCTCCCAAAGTACTGTGATTACAGGCTTGACCCACCCACCATTCCTGGCCCCCATTCGTAAGTCCTTAACTCTTCAGCATAGTACTTAGACCCCAATGCAGCCCTCTCAGGCACCTCTCTGCCTCATCTTCACCAAGTCCACTTCTCCTTCTCCCCTTTGCTATAAGAATTTCCCAAATCTCAGTTCTTGTCCCACTCCCCCAGTGCTTCTCTCTCCACATGTTTCCCATAGTAAGCTGCAGCAGTCTCAGAAATCTGACCTTTGACTCTGATTCTCATCTCTTTATCTCCAAAATCAGACATATTTACTAAGCATTGGCCAGTGCAGTGGCTCACTCTTTGGGAGGCTGAGGCAGGAAGATTGCTTGAGGCCGGGAATACAAGATCCAGCCTGGGCAACATAGCGAGACCTTGTCTCTATAAAAAATTTAAAAATTAGCCTGGCATAGTGGTACATGCCTTTAGGCAAGACCCTGTGTCTAAAAAACAATCTGATGTGTTTGTGCAAAAATTAAAAATGTCATCTCCATCTGCAAAAGTATGGAGAAATTACAAGGCAAACACTAATCCAGAAAAATGTTATAGTTATTACACATTGACACATATAAATATATAATATGCATGTGTACATATTATATATGATATATAAATACTATAATAATATACAATATAAATATGATCTATAATAGATAATTTACAAAAGAAGAAAAGCAGATCTCTACTATATATTTGGGAGAAAAAATAAACTTGAAGAAATGCAAATTCAAACAATTTAAACAGAAAAATTGCCATAACTGTGGATGATAATTAATGCACAAAATGCTCATTGTGCCCTTGCCATATTATCAAATTGGAGATCATCTAACTGCACAACACTAGGGTAATGGTTTGGTAATTGTGGTACAATGTATACTAGGATTTATGCTGGGCTTTGGGGGATCATCATATATTTCATAAACAACATGCATTGTCCCAAACAGTGGAGATTTAAACTGCTTGAGGTTTTCAGGTAAATATGAAGGACAGATATGTAGACTTCTGCATGCTTCTAAAACTCCATTAAAACAACAGTAAAGGATGAATGACAAGTACAAAGAGAACTATAGAAGGGATAATAGTGGACGTGATATTTTGATAAAATTTCAGGAGTGGAAAACAGATGGAGAAATTAGATTTGATTTGGCAGAGCTGAAAGAAGCTGAAATGCAAGTGCATATGAAGGAAGATACCAATGAGAAAAAGCTGATCTACCCCCACAGAATCCCTGAAAGACTCAGGAAGTGGCAGTCTAAATAGCTAAAAGAGAGGTTTTTGAACGTTCTCACCACAAAGAAATGCTAAACGCATGAAATGACGGATACACTAAATACGCAGATTGGATCATTATGTAACATATACATGTATCAAGACATCAAATTATACTCCATACATAGGTACAAAGCATCAAAGATTTTCTAAATTAAAAAAAGAAGAAACTGGCAGTCTCAGCCTCAGTGGGGGAGAAGCATGTGGCAAAATACTGATTGGAAATCCCCAGGGAAAACAATAAAAGCCCCACATCCCTCCATCTCTTTGAGCAGTCATGCAACCACCCTCAACTGTTCCCCCAAAGAGACACGAGATTTAATATCCAGAGAACTGAAACAGAAAGACTCTGTACTTGAAGACTCAAGTATGGCAGAGGGTTGTGATGATGATGCCTCCGATTAAAAATGGGAATTAATTGACAGTCTGCACACTGAGCTGCAAGACCCTCAGCTCTCTTCCTCAGCTTTCTGTTCAAGAGAACCAGCCACCAGGCTTATTAATATATCTTCCAGGACTGGATTCCAGGACCGGACTCCAGGACGTTTCTCCGGAAGAACTGAATGGTCCCAAAGAATACATCTATACGCTCAGGCATTTGGGACCCCCCCCTCCAGGTTTCACCCACCTGCACAGAGATTCCAGTCAGCATGTTAGTGCCTCACTCTGAAATATCAATGCACAGCCACAAACCACTAGACGTGAGGAAAGCCTTCCTTATGAAATAGACAGACTGAAACAAACAGAAAAATGTAGCTTGGAGGAAACAGAGACAATGCAGAAAATAGAAGAAAACTACAAAACAAATAGATAATTTCAGTGAGATGAGATGTTTCACCGATGAAATAAGAACAAAGGAGAAACAAGAAAAAAAAACAAGAAAAGCTATAAAAGATCAAAATATAATGGCCAAAACTGCCTAATGAATCGTCAGAATCTTGTCTGAACCATATATGGGATTTCTACGTGGATTCTGTTTTAATAGAAAGAGACTCACTAATAAAAGAAAAATTTTAATGTTTTGCTCTATACAATGCATTACTTTCAGCTATTTAAAAATCACACCCAATGGAGTTCTTAATAACGTGGGAAAATGCTTATAACACTGAGTGAGAAAAGCAGAAAAAATTTATTAGGTATTAAAGGCATGTTTTCCGGTATTATAGCTATATACAGGCATATTTTTACCTGTGTATTTGTGCATATTGCTTTATGGATGTGTTGACCATCTCCCTAGATGCCTAGCATTTTTACTTTTCACTCTCTCTCTCTCCACCAAATCTAACTTGTCTCTGGAGTGGGAAAGCTTTGCTGTCTCAGTCATGGAAGTGCACATGATCCAGTTTCCAGATTGACAACTATTTTTGTAGAAACTTACTTTCCTCTGATAATTAAAGAGTAGCTTTAAACAAAAGAGCAAAATAAGGCATAAAAAGACCTTCCGAATATAAGTTTCTGAATAGGTCCAAATAGGACAGTTTACCTAATATGTTCCCTGGGGTCTTGCTCACGTCTACTCAGTCCTGTTTTACAGATGATTATTACTGGCTGGTGCGGTGGCTCACGCCTGTAATCCCAACACTTCGGAAGGCCGAGGCGGGTGGATCCCCTGAGGTCAGGATTTCAAGATTAGCCTGGTCAACATGGTGAAACTCCATCTCTACTAAAGACACACAAACAAAAATTAGCTGGGCATGGTGGCTCATGCCTGTAATCCCAGCTACTCAGGAGGCTGAGGCAGGAGAATCGTTTGAACGTGGGAGGTGGAGATTGCAGTGAGCCTATATCTTGCCACTGCACTCCAGCCTGGGCAACAGAGGGAGACTCCATCTCAAAAAGAAAAAAAAAAAAAGTATTACAAGTGTGGGGATCTAATTTTCAAATTCAAAGCAAACTAGCAGCAACCATTAAGCAAAAATTGATCAGCATCGAGGCATTAAGACAAAACACTACTATGTAAAGACAGGAAAGTAGTTTCTATAATTGTTATTCAATATAATCAAAAATTTTAAAAATAATTCTGAGCAACCCATGGACCTGCCAGTAAGGAAATGGATGAATCAATTATAACAGATCTATATAATGGAGTATGATGCAACCATGAAAATGGAACGAAAAGGATCTCAGTATACCAATGTGGAGTGATCTCCTGGGTGTGTTATTAAGTGAAAAAGGCAAATTGTGTAACAGTATGCTACTTTTTGTGAAGACTAATACATACTTGTCTGTTATTGCAAAAATAAACATGGAAGGATAAACCAAAAACTAGTAATGAAGTGATCATCTATAGGGGACAGAGGTGGAATCAGGTAGAAGGGATAAAAATGAAAGTGAGACTTCTCTGAATATCTTCATCTAATTTTAATTTTTGATTCTTATGTTGACATACATAACTCAAAGATAAAATTTACTGAAAATAAATTTTTGTTTGTTTGTTTGGTTTTGGTTTTTTGGGGTTTTTTTGAGACTGAGTCTCACTCTATTGCCCAGGCTGGTGTGCAGTGACGTGATCTCGGCTCACTGCAACCTCTGCCTCCTGGGTTCAAGCGATTCTCCTGCCTCAGCCTCCCGAATAGCGGGGATTACAGGTGCCTGTCACCACGCTCGGCTAATTTTTGTGTTTTTAGTAGAGACAGGGTTTCACCATGTTGGCCAGGCTCGTCTCGAACTGCTGACCTCAAGTGATCCATCCACCTCGGCCTCCCAAAGTGCTGGGATTACAGGAGTGAGCCATCGCACCTGGCCAATAAATGTTTATATAAAACAAAATGAAACAAATTTATATAGATATCAACATTTTCACATAATCACAAAGAAGAAAAAAATATTTCAAGTGACTTTTAAGCTTAGTACATTGCTATACATTTTTAGTTAGGTGTGTTATGAAGACAAAAAGAACTACAAGAAATTTTAATTTTCACTTAGTTTGTAGTAGTAGTAATATTGGTGCTGTTGTTTTAAATGTTATAGAGTGAAGCAAATAACAGTAGTCCTCTTTTATCCGCGGTTTTGCTTTCCACTGTTACTTACTGTCAACCCCAGTCCAAATAAATTGAATGAAAAATTCCAGAAGCAAACAATTCCTAAGTTTTAAATTGTGTGCCATTCTGAGAAGTGTGATGATATCTCACACCATTCCACTCCATCCTGTCCAGGACTTAAAACATTGCATTGTTCAACACATCCATGCTGTATATGCTACCTGCCCGTTAGTCACTAAGTAGCTTTCCTTGTTATCAAATTGAAAAAATGTAGTATATACAGAATTTGGTATGGTTCACAGTTTCAGGAATCCATTGGGAGTTACGGAGGCTGAAGTAACTCCATCTTGGATGCTAATCTACCATGTTGACTTCTGATTAATCCCAGTTCCTGGAATGCCTCTTTATCTACTGTTCCTTGTGTAGGAGCATGTACTTACTGTAAGCCCTGCCCCTAGGTCAAAACAACCTTGATGTTATCACACAAATTATTGGCTGTGACATACATAGCACACTTGTCTTTTCCTGGTAGGTTGCCCTATAGAACATGTATACCCTTTTCCTATAGTATATAAACCCCCAGTCTGTGGGGTAACAGTGTAGGGATCCACCCACTGGAGGCATGGCTGCTGTTCCCAAGTTTCTATTAAATGTTTCTTTCTGAGAAACCGGATTTGTCAGCCTTTTTCTTCAGCCTTTGCTCACCGTGAAACAGGAATCTTGGAACATATCCCCCACACAGAAGAGAGGAGTACTGTAAATAAATTGTTTAGTGTTATTGGTTACTAAGATTTTTAGTGTAACAGAAAGATACACAAATACAAAATCAAAGAAGGTAAGAAATAATCCATAATGTTGAATTTAAATTAGAAATATTATTATGAACTCATGTTTTCTTCTTTTCCTTAATTGGTTTTATATAATTTGCATGTAATTAAATTCACCCATTTTCAGTGTATAATTTTTGATAAATGCATACAGTAATCAGCATCACAAACAATATGTAGAATATTTCTCTCACTGTAAGAAGTTCCCTTTTAACTCCTTGAAAGCAATTTCTCCCTTCTACCCTCAGCCCTTGACAACCACCATACTGCCCTCATGAAATGAGTTAGGGAGGAGTCCCTTCTTTTCAATTGTTTGGAATAGTTTCAGTAGACATGGTACCAGCTCTTCCTTGTACCTCTGGCAGAATTCAGCTGTAAATTTGTCTGGTCTTGGACATTTTCCGTCCAATTTCAGGACGTGTTGTTTGCCTATTCAAGAATTCAATTTCTTCCTGCTTCAGTCTTGGGAGAGTGTGTGTGTCCCAGAATTTATCCATTTCTTCTAGATCTTCTAGTTTATGTGTATAGAGGTGTTTATAGTATCCTCTGATGGTAGTTTGTATTTCTGTGGAGTCAGTGGTGATATCCCTTTATCATTTCCGATTGTGTCTGTTTGATTCTTCTCTCTTTTCTTCTCTATTAGTCTAGCTAGTGGTCTATTTTATTAGTTTTTTCTAAAGAACAGCTTCTCGATTCATTGACTTTTTGAAGGGTTTTCTGTGTCTCTGTCTTCTTTGGTTCCACTCTGATCTTGGTTATTTCTTGTCTTCTGCTAGCTTTGGAGTTTGTTTGCTCTTGGTTCTCTAGTTCTTTTTGTTGTGATGTTAGATTGCTGATTTGAGATCTTTCTAGATTTTTGATGTGGGCATTTAGTGCTGTAAATTTTCCTCTTAACGCTGCCTTGGCTGCATCTCAGAGATTCTGGTATGTTGTCTCTTTGTTCTCATTAGTTTCAAAGAACTTCTTGATTTCTGTCTTAATTTCATTATTTACCCAGGAGTCATTCAGGAGCAGGTTGTTCAACCTCCATGTAGTTATGTGGTTTAGAGTGAGTTTCTTTTTTTTTCTTTTTTTTTTATTTGATTGCACTGTGGTCCAACAGACTGTTGTGATTTCAGTTATTTTGCGTTTGCTAAGGAGTGTTTTACTTCCAATTATGTGATCAATTTTAGAGTAAGTGCCATGTGGAGATGAGAAGAATGTATATTCTATTGTTTTGGGGTGGAGAGTTCATAGATGCCTATCAGGTCCACTTGATCCAGAGCTGAGTTCAGGTCCTGAATATCTTTGTTAATTTTCTGTCTCAATGATCTGTCTAATATTGTCAGTGGGGTGTTAAAGTCTCCCACTATTATTGTGTGGGAGTCTAAGTCTCTTTGTAGATCTCTAAGAACTTGCTTTATGAATCTGAGTGCTCCTATGTTGGATGCATACATATTTGGGACAGTTAGCTCTTCTTGTTAAATTGAACACTTTACCATTATATAATGTCCTTCTTTGTATTTTTTTTATTGTTGTTGATTTAAAGTCTTCTTTGTCAGAAACTAGGATTGTGGCCCCCGCTTTTTTCTGTTTTCCATTTGCTTGGCAAATTTTCCTCCATCCCTTTATTTTGAGCCAATGTGTGTCTTTGCATGTGAGATGGGTCTCTTAAAGACAACATACCAATTGGGTCTTGACTCTTTATCCAGCTTGCCATTCTGTGTCTTTTAACTGGAGCATTTAGCCCATTTACATTTAAGGTTAATATTGTTATGTGTGAATTTGATCCTGTCATTATGATGCTAGCTGGTTATTTTGCAGACTTGTTTATGTGGTTGCTTCATAGTGCTGCTGGTCTCTGTACTTCAGTGTGTTTTTGTGGTGG
This sequence comes from Gorilla gorilla gorilla, assembly GCF_029281585.2. Classification (NCBI taxonomy): domain Eukaryota; kingdom Metazoa; phylum Chordata; class Mammalia; order Primates; family Hominidae; genus Gorilla; species Gorilla gorilla. The sequence continues at coordinate 73,186,892 of NC_073237.2, forward strand.
CAGGTAATGGTTTTTCCTTTCCACATTTAGTGCTTCTTTCAGGAGCTCTTGCAAGGCAGGCCTGGTGATGACAAATTCCCTCAGCATTTGCTTGTCTGAAAAGGATCTTATTTCTCCTTAGCTTATGAAGCTTAATTTGGCCAGATATAAAATTCTGGGTAGGAAACTCTTTTCTTTAAGAATGTTGAATAGTGTTGTTTCCGTATCTTGGCTATTGTAAACAATGCTGCGATGAACATGGTAGTATAAATATCTTTTATTTGGTCTTCCCCCAATCTCCTCTGGCTTGTAGAGTTTCTGCTGAGATGCCCCACTGTTAGTCTGATGGGCTTGCCTTTGTAGTGACCTGGCCTTTCTCTCCGGCTGCCCTTAACATTTTTTCTTCCATTTCAACCTTGGAGAATCTAAAGATTATGTGTCTTGGGATTGATCTTCTCATGGAGTATCTTACTGGGGTTCTCTGGATTTCCTGAATTTGAATGTTGGCCTGTCTTGCTAGGTTGGGAAAATTCTCCTGGATGATATCCTGAAGTATGCTTTCCAACTTGGTTCCATTCTCCCTGTCACTTTCAGGTATTCCAATCAGTCATAGGTTTGGTCTTTTTACATAATCCCATATTTCTCAGAGGTTTTGTTCATTCTTTTTCCTCTATTCTTGTCCGCCTGTCTTATTTCAGAAAGACAGTCTTCCGGCTCTGAGATTCTTTCCTCCACTTGGTCTATTCTGCTATTGATGCTTGTGATTGCATTGTGAAGTTCTCGTGTTGTGTTTTTCAACTCCATCAAGTCAGTTCTGTTCCTCTCTAAACTGGCTATTCTGGTTATCAGCTCCTGTACTGATTCTTAGCTTCTTTACATTGGATTAGAACATGATCCTTTAGCTCAGTGAAGTTCATTATTACCCACCTTCTAAAGCCTACTTCTTTTAATTCAGCCGTCTCAGCCTCAGCCCAGTTCTGTGCCCTAGCTAGAGATGTGTTGGGTCATTTGGAGAAGAAGCAGCACTCTGGCTTTTTGAGTCTTCAGTGTTTTTGCGTTGATTCTTTGACATCTTTGTGGGCTTATCTACCTTCGATCTTTGAGGTTGCTGAACTGTGAATAGGGGTTTTGTGGGGTCTTTGTTGTTGATGTTGTTGTTATTGCTTTCTGTTTGTTTGTTTGTTTGTTTTCCTTTAACAGTCAGGCCACTCTTCCATAGGGCTGCTGTGGTTTGCTGGGGGTCCACTCCAGATCCGAGTCACCTCAGTCCCTCCCTGGAAGTATCACCAGCGAAGGCTACGAAACAGCAAAGATGGCAGCCTGCTCCTTCCTCTGGGGGCTCCATCCCAGGGGGCACCAACCTGATGCCAGCCTGAACGTTCCTATAGGAGGCGTCTGGAGACCCCAGTTAGGAGGTCTCACCCAGTGAGGAGGAACAGGGTCAGGGACCCACTTAAAGAAGCAGTCTGGCTGCCCCTTGGCAGAGCAGGTGTGCTGTGCTGGGGGGAGCCCTCCTCATCCAGACTGCCCAGACTCTCTAGAGCCAGGAGGCTGGGAAGGCTATGTCAGCTAAACCACAGACAGGGTGGCCACCCCTCCCCTGGGGGCTTCGTCACAGGGAGAGATCAGATGAACTCATGATTTTTAAAAATAGATTTCCTAGTTCTGACCCTTGAAAGAGTCTAGAAGTACCAAAACTCCAGTAGCAATTAGCATACCTAGTATCTGGATCTTGGCTTCTAAATACCATTCCCCAATAAAAGGAATCAAATATCCTGGGGCAAGGAAAGGACAAGATGAGACATCTTGTTTTGCCAGAAAGCAAGGAAGCTTTTACTAAAGAAATGATAAGGGCATATCAGTAAAACACAGCAACCAGTTTTCAGGGCTTCTACTTGGCAAATTTGGGGAAATTGTAGCCTCAATAAGTATAATGAATTGTTAAATATTGAATAAATGAAAAGGCATAAGTCCACATACAATACTCAAAGGAGGCAAAACAAAACAAAATTAATTTGGCACCATGGAATATTATGACTATTATTTTAACTTTCAACTCCTTACTCTGAAAATTGGAAATTAAAACAAAAGAACTATTTTCCCTGCTTCCTAAGAGCAATGGTAGTTAATCTCCAGGTGATCTAGAAAAGCTTCTTCAGAGAAGAATGTCAGCTAATAAGTTTGCGACCCCCAATGAAATAATTGATTCAGAAAATGATAATCGATGAATGTTAAAATCATTAGTTAAAAGATTGCTGGGAAAAGGACAGTGTCATATATCTCCAGTTGCTTGCTAATTGCAAAGGGGAAAATGGGCCTTTACAAGCAGAGATCTACTTGTCACAACAAAACCAAGTAACTTAGCATCGTTAATAGTGAAACAACCTGGCATTTTGTGCCTCCTGATGTGGTGCAATATGAAGTATACAACATCATTTATAAAGTTATCTGGGCAAAATGTTCTACCTGAATCTCATCAAGGTTTCAGAGCTGACTTCCAGTTTATAGTAGCTACAAGTGAGAGAGGAACTAGTTAAAAGATAAGATATTGCATCAGACACACTTATGTATCAGATCCTCGCGGCCTCATCTGTCTCCAGGGACATTGTGTTCAGCTCCAGGCATCCTTGCAGAAACCAAGTCTGCCTGGGCTCCAGAAGACTTTATGTGGGCAGCACCCTACAGTGCTGCTTCTCATCCCAGGCTTCCCCCGAGACAGAGATATGAAACTCTGCAGCCGGTTCCAGGCTTGCTCATGCACAAACTGAAAGGAGGGCAGGATTCACTCTGTAGGGTGCACATGACTCTTGCATCAGTGGAGTATGAAAGCCAGTGGATACATTCTTCCCTGTTGTCTCCTTCAAACAGATCATCTTAAGAAACAGTCGTTGACATGCTGTCTCAGATGATCCCACAAGATAAAGTAGCCAACCCACTTAATAGTAGAGAACGGGAAGCATGATAACACATAGTCATATCACCTCACTCCCCTTCCCTGCCTCACTACCAACTGTACACACCCACACCTGCTCCCCAGGCCCGAACTTCCAAGGAGAATTGTAGCATATAGGCCTTGCCTCAGGTTCTAACATCTGAGGAACAATGCGCGTTAAGAATGATCCTATGGGTGGGGCGTGGTGGCTCACGCCTGTAATCCCAGCACTTTGGGAGGCTGAGGTGGGAGAATCATGAGGTCAGGAGATTGAGACCATCCTGGCTAACACTATGAAACCCCGTCTCTACTAAAAATACAAAAAAATTAGCCAGGCATCGTGGCAGGTACCTGCAGTCCCAGCTACTCGGGAGGCTGAGGCAGGGGAATGGCGTGAACCTGGGAGGCAGAGCTTGCAGTGAGCCAAGATAGTGCCACTGCACTTCAGCCTGTGCAACAGATTGAGACTCCGTCTCAAAAAGAATGATCCTATGAGGCAACAAATCTAGAATGCAGGATAATCCAAACGACAATAGGCCTTGACTTAAATACGTATATATGTATATGTGTATTTACATATGTATATGTGTATATACACATACTTACATATGTGTATATACACATATACATACACTCAGCCAGGAGCGGTGGCTCACACCTGTAATCCCAGCACTTTGGGAGGTGGGGTGGGTGGATCACCTGAGGTCAGGAGTTCAAGACCAGCCTGGCCAATATGGTAAAACCCTGTCTCTACTAAAAATACAAAAATTAGCCGGGCGTGGTCATGCATGCCTGTAATCCCAGCTACTCGGGAGGCTGAGGCAGGAGAATAGCTTGAACCTGGGAGGTGGAGGTTGCAGTGAGCTGAAATTGTGCCATTGCACTCCAGCCTGGGCGACAAGAGTGAAACTCCATCTCAAAAAAAAAAAAATATATACACACACACACACACACACACACACACATATATATGTATATATGAATGGATGAAACAACTAAATGTAATGTGTGAGTCTTGATTGGATGCAGTTGAATAAAACCAGCTATGAAAGGTATATGGGAAATAACTAGGAAATTTTGAAAATGAAATGGATATTAAGTAATACTTGGAAATTACTGTTGATTTTCTTAGATATGGTCATGGTTTAGCAGTTACATAGAAGAAAGTCTTTATTGTTAGGAGTTATATGCTGAATATTTAGGGCTGATGTGTCATAACATCTGCAACTGGCTTCCAAATATTTCAGAATATGTATATATATTTTTTGAAGGAAAGCATTTATACCTTAAAAGATAAATACACAGCTACATGTCCCCCAAAAACTAAAGCGGCTGTTCAGAAGTACTCACTCCTCAAAAGCTACAATTTCACTATAGAATGTAGTCCACCCACCATGTGTAAGCGTGAAGGACTGTGAGAGGGCCTTCCAAAGGAAAGATGAGATGGCTCCACCTGGTATGTTGGAACAAGATGCGAGAGAGAGAGAAAGAGAGAGTTGAGGGGTGGGGGAAGATTTTTCTAAAAGAAATACTAAGATTTTCTTCTAATTATCCCGAAATTTTAAAAATAAAAGTTTTCACTTAAACTGAGAAACTTGAAGATTTCAGTGTGTTCAACTGCAGGTAAGAGCACTAGACTTTCCTAGAACAGAAACTGGTTACCTGTGAAGCCCTGTACAACATGCTGTGAGCACAGTGCCTACAACACTAAAGGCCAAATGGCAGTTCAAGCTGAATCTGGCTCAATTTCCCAGAAAAATGGCACCATCTGCTGGCTGGGCAAAGGCAAACTTTATAGACCTGGACTCTGACAGGTCAAGGAAATCAGTACCATACTGCAAAACTTTCAGGATTTATCTCTGTGATTGGAAAGAAGTCTGAGTACATTCTATGGACAGTCATCCCTTAGGCAGAGGAGAGAGATGATCTCTCTCATTTCATCACATTAAAGTCCCATAAGAGTTTCCTGGGATGCTGCTGCTTGTTCTTAGCAGAGAATGAGAATGTCAACCAGCCTATCAAGGATAATATGACCAAAGTACCCCATCCTTTTACCCTGCCACCTCTTCATCCTCCAGCCCCTGTCACTTTCTAAGATTCTAATATTTCTGCTCTCAACTCTGTTTTGCTTTTGTAGAAACATCCAATAATATGGTGATCAGTTCAACAGAATGACATATTCGTCATGTCCCCAAGGAGGAGATGACTGAGATTTCAAATTCTCAAGCAACCTCAATGCAGCCAGAGATTTAAGAGGGCTATGTGTCCAGAAGGAGACTCTGGGCAAACGCAGAATGGATTCAGATTGCTCAAATTCCTGTCAGATTTCTTAACCTGGTGGGCTATACCAAACCCAAAAAGTTTAAGCAGCCTCTACTTTTGCTTATTTTCTCCTAAGCCCAACCTTGGCTTTCTTTTGAATCTCTATGAGCAGAGACATGGCTCCTTAAGAAAGGAGACACTTCAATCCTGTTATAGGCTAAACTGTGTCCCCCCAAAATTTATGCATTGTGGCCCTAACCCCCAGTATTTCCAAATGCCTATATTTGGAGATAGAGCCTTTAAGTTAAATGAGGTCATTAGTGTGGGTTCTAATCCAATATGACTGATATCTTCATAAGAAGAGGAGATTCGGACCCAGACACACAGAGAGGGAAGACCATGTGAAGACACAGGAAAAAGGGCATCTGCCAGCTAGGAGAGAGGTCTCAGAAGAAACCAACCCTGCTGCCACTGCGATCTCAGACTTCTAGACCCTAGAATTTTGAGAAAATAAATTTCTGTGATTTAAGTCTGTGGCACTTTACTTTGGCAACCCCAGCAACCTAATACAAAAGTCCATCTTTTAACAGTAGCTGAGAGAGGGAAAGGGAAGTGATGGAAATTGATATGAAGAAGAAGCATGTCATGGAAAGAGGGGGCTTTGAAGCTTCTCCCTCCTGCCCAACCTCCACCCACTATGGCTCATGGTGGGCTTTTGAGGACTCCATTAGGTCTTTGACCCACATCAGAGGTCCCCTTTCTTGGAGCTGAAATAAGGTTGAGAAGCTTTGAACTTCCTCTAGCGATTCGAGAATGTAGCCAGCAATTAACTTGTTTATTGGCCTTTACATACCAATTAGCAAACAACCATTTGTTGCTGAGCAATGTGTAAAGCTCTGAACATGGAAGAAGAACTTACATTTCTTATAAGTTAATTATATTTATTTCACCTTTTCCAATTGCAAAAGCAAAACGTTTTTATCAATGAAAGCAAAGAATATATAAAATATAAAGGAAAGATTGTCATCTGTAATTTCCATCCTTAGACAACTATTATTTACTGTTTTAATGTGTTTTATTTCAGTCGTTTAGTCATTTTTCTACACATATGTTTAACCAATTAGGTTCATATACATAGTTTCATATTCTGCTTTTTTCACTTAACATATTGATAAAACAGTTTTCTCATTTTATTAAGTATTATTGTCTTCTCTATCTTCTTGAGACTTGTGTGATACAGAGAAGTGAGGTCAGCAATAAAGATCCAAGAGGGGGTCCCCAGCCCCATGCAACCACTACCAACCAGCCAGTGAAAGGGCATGGGCTCCATGTCATTGATGCAATGCACATTTGTTGACCAGTGCCCTGTTACTGCTATAGCAGCCATTGGCAAGACAGCCTGCTGCAACCAACGTGAGCAGTGATCACAATGACCATGACCATGCAAACACAGAGAAACAGCCTCTCTTTGTTCAATTCGCTTGATAGAGGTTTAAATCATTAAACAGTGTCCATATCTCCCTATTTAATTCTCTTGTCTCATGACCTACTTTGCCTTTAGACTTTCACACTTCTTTAATGCAAATTCACCCTGCTTTGACACCACACTAACATAGAACCAAATTAAACTCTCTTATAGCTTTCTTGGTCTCTGGAGAATCCAGGTCTGTTTCTGTCCAGACCCTATACCCCATTTTCTCTGCCACAGGTGGATATAGTTTTTTTTTTTTTAAATATTTTTTAATTTCAATAGTTTTGGGGGTACCAGTGGTTTTTGGTTACATAGATGAATTGTACAGTAGTGATGCCTGAGATTTTAGCGCACCTGTCACTCTACCCAATATGTAGTACCCAATATGTGGCTTTTTATCCCTCGTGCCCCTCCTATCCTCCCGCTTGTGAGTCTCCACAGTCTGTTAAATCACTCTGTATGCCTTTGCATACTAATAACTTAGCTCCCCCTTGTAAGTGAGAGCATATGGTATTTGGTTTTCCTTTTCCGAGGTGCTTCACTTAGAATAATGGCCTCCAGTTCCCTCCAGCTTGTTGCAAAAGACATTATTTCATTCTTTTTATGGCTGAGTAGTATTCCCTGCTGCATACATACCACATTTTCTTGATCCACTCATTGGTGGAAATTATTCTTGAAAGGTCTTTCTTTTTTTTGTCGGTTTTTTTTTCCTTTTTGTGGAGAACGGGGTCTCTCTATATTGCCCAGGCAGGTCTCGAACTCCTGGGCTCAAGCTATCCTCCTGCCTCTGCCTCCCTGAGAGCTGGGATTACAGGCGTGAGCCACTGCGCCTGGCTAATGAAAGGTCTTTCTAAGAAATTTTAAGACTTGCCTTTCCTTGCCCTTTTCTCCAGTTACCTTGCCTGTACAACTCACTTAGATAACACTGAGACCAACACCAACCTCCCCTAAACACACACACACACACACACACACACACACACACACACACACACACACACACTATACCCAGCTGGCCTCATCTCCCTTCTGAACTCAACGGAGCTTTAGGAGTTTCTTCAACCCTACTCCATTTCTCCACACCTCTTCTTCTCCCTTTAGAGCATGCTGTTCTAAGTACTTTACGGTGATTAACTCAGTTAACTCTCACAGAAACCCTTTGAGCTAGGTACCATTATCCACATTTTAAAAATAAGAGAACTCAGAGAAGCAGAAGCAAAAATGACTAACACAAGTCCAACCGAAGCCACACAACTAGTAAGTGGGCAAATCAGAACGTGGAGTCCGCATTCTTGCCTTAGAAGCTTGTTGCACTTGGCCAGGCTTGGTAGCTCACGCCTGTAGTCCCAGCACTTTGGGAGGCCCAGGCGGGCGGATCACGAGGTCACGTAATCGAGACCATCCTGGCTAACATGGTGAAATCCCATCTCTACTAAAAATACAAAAAATCAGCCGGGTGTGAGTGGCACATGCCTGTAATCCCGGTTACTCAGGAGGCTGAGGCAGGAGAATTGCTTAAACCAGGGAGTCGGAGGTTGCAGTGAGCCGAGATCACGCTACTGCACTCCAGCCTGGGTGACAGAGCAAGACTCCATCAAAAAAAAAAAAAAAAAAAAAAAAAAGAGAGAGAGAGAGAGAAAGAAAGTTGTTGCACTTAATGGCTACAATGGTTAACACGTGTTGAGAACTTACTCTGTGCTAGATATTCTGTAAACAGAATCTCATAACGACCCTATGAGATAGGAACTATTATTAGCTCCATCTTACAGTTGAGAAAACTGAATGTATTGTAGTCACTTCACCCTGTTACCAAGTCAATCATTGGCTTCATTGAGTTTTTTTGTTTTGCTTGGTTTTTACATTTACTTTTTATTTTTTATTTTATTTTTATTTTTTTGAGAAGAAGTCTTGCTCTGTCACCCAGGCTGGAGTTCAGTGGCATGATCTCGGCTCACTGCAACCTCCGCCTCCCAGGTTCAAGCGATTATCCTGCCTCAGCCTCCCAAGTAGCTGGGATTACAGGCGTGCACCACCACGCCTAGGTAATTTTTGTATTTTTAGTAGAGAGGGGGTTTCACCATATTGGCCAGTCTGGTCTCAAACTCCTGACCTCAGGTGATCCACCCACCTGGGCCTCCCAAAGTGCTGGGATTACAGGCATGAGCCGCCACACCCAGCCTGGTTTTTACATTTATTTTAATACAGTAAAATTTACTTTTTTGGATGTGCAGTTCTATTGCCAAATACAGAGAGGCCTATATCCACAACTACAATCAAGATAGAGAATAGAGTGACTCCCCTCCGTGGCACTAACTCCTGGCTATCTCTCCCCCTCACACTGCCAGGCCCAGTGGCAGAGGCGAGGGACTTTGACTCCCAGGGTGGGGGTGGGGATGAGTCCTCAATGGGAACCCTGCTGCAGAAGGTGCGGGGTGGTGGCACTGTCAGCAGGGACCACTGGGAAGTTGAGGATGAGGACATCAAAGATAACTGGGAAGATAATGACAAAAAAGAAAAAAAACAAACAGGAAGCAGAAGTAAAACCAGAGATTAAAATTTCAGAAAAAAATAAATAGCTGAGAAGATAAAAGAGAAAGAACAACAGTAGAAGAAAAGGCAAGTTGAAATTAAAGAGAGGTTAGAAGAACCTGAGAACCTAAAGTTCTAAAACCCAGAAGAACAGAAGAACAATTTAACAGATAAACTGTGCTAAAGAAATTACAGGAAGAGTCAGGCCTCAAATTAGCAAAGGAAATTTTCATAGTTAATAATACAGGCAGGGCCCAGTGGCTCACACATGCCGAGGTGGGCAGATAACCTGAGGTCAGGAGTTCAAGACCAGCCTGACCAACATGGAGAAACCCCATCTCTACTAAAAATACAAAAAATTAGCCGGGCATGGTGGCGCGTGCCTGTAGTCCCAGCTACTTGGGAGGCTGAGGCAGGAGAATCGCTTGAACCTGTCAGGTGGAGGTTGCAGTGAGCTGAGATCACACCAGTGCACTCCAGCCTGGGCAACAGAGCAAGACTCCATCTCAAAAAATAATAATACAGTTTATGGAATAAATGCTATGAACCCATCTTTAAGAGATGACTTTACAGAGTTTGGAAAGTTACTAAAAGATAAAATTATACAATATGAAAAGTCACTATATTATGCCAGTTTTTTGGAAGTCTTGGTTGGATATGTGTGTATTTCACTGGAAATTGATGACTTGAAAAAGGTTACCAGTTCACCAACTGTGCTTTACAGTGAAAAACAAAAGCAAGCAAAGCAAAGCCAAAAAGAAGAAATGTGTGGTTCCCGGAGGGGGGTTAAAAGCCACCATGACAGATGGTGGCAGATTATGGTGGTGATGATGAAGCAACATCGTTGTCTGGGGTAAATACCTGAGATTCATTGTCTCACGTCCACGGAAAACTGGATGTGGACATACAAAGAGTGAGGTGCACAGTGGAAGTTTAATAGGTGAAAGAAAGAGAAAAGCTCTCTGCAGAGAGAGGGTGCCTGGAGAAATGCGTTGCTGCCTCCACGGTGAAGGGCAGGAGATTTTATAGATGAGCTTGGGGAGGCGGTGTTTGATTTACATAGGGTGCAAAAGATTAGTCGGACCAGGTGTGCCGTTTGCATAGCGTGTGAAAATCTGGCCATCCCCACTCTCATCTTTTATTATGCAGATGGGTTCTCTACCTGGCCGGCACCATGTTGCCTATTCTTTTACTGTACCATGGTGACAAAGAAAAGGGAAGATGAACTCTCCATGTTGAACATATCTGGCCCTCAGGTAGCCCGTTTGCATTGGCACAGCTGCCGGCATTCCCCCGTCCAAGCTTCTGGCTTGCTTTTCTATGTCTGCAGCTCAATTTTTCAGGCTGCTCTTTGTTAGAAAAGAAATGATTTGGGGGCTGCCTTTTTTTGTTAAAAGGGAAATTCTGCCGAGGAAACTTTTACCTTCACCATCTTCCTGGATAACTCTTTCTTTTCTTTTTTTTTTCTTTTTGATAGAGTTTCGCTCTTGTCACTTAGGCTGGAGTGCAGTGACACAATCTCGGCTCACTGCAACCTCTGCCTCCCAGGTTCAAGCAATTCTCCTGCCTCAGTCTCCCAAGTAGGTGCAACTACAGGCATGCGCCACCACACTCAGCTAATTTTTGTATTTTTAGTAGAGACGGGGTTTCACCATGTTGGCTAGGATGGTCTCGATATCTCGACCTCATGATCCACCTGCCAAAATGTTGGGGTTACAGGCGTGAGCCACCGTGCCTGGCCTCCTTTTCCTTCTTAATATGATCTAGTATCTAAAAATAAGAGTATCAAGCCCTAGAGAAATCTTCAAATAGCCCAGCCTGTGGGCTTGGTGGCTCACACCTATAATCCTGGCAGTTTGGGAGGCCAAGAAGAGTGGATTGCCTGAGCTCAGGAATTCAAGACCAGCCTGGGCAACATGGCAAAACCCCGACTCTACTAAAAATACAAAAAATTAGCTGGGCGTGGTGGCAGGTGTTTGTAATCCCAGCTACTCAGGAGGCTGAGGCAGCAGAATGGCTTGAACCCAGAAGGCGGAGGCTGCAGTGAGCCAAGATCGCACCACTGCACTCCAACCTGGGTGACAGAGTAAGACTCTGTCTCAGAAAAAAAAAAAAAAAAAAGCCCAGCCTGTACATCAGACCCTTCTCTACATTTTAACGTGATTATTTGTATAGGCTTCTTACTAGTGAACCACCCTGAATGTTTAGAATAAGCTTCTTTGGTCATGGTTTACTTTCTTCCAATGTGCTGTTACAATCTACTTGCTGGTATTTGACTCAGGATTTTTGCATCAAGAGTTTAAGTGAGGTTATTCTGAGGTTATTTCTTCCTTGTGCTTTTTTGGTCAGGTTTTTATGTCAGTGTTATGCTAGCCTAATACAAATAATCACGAGGCCTTCTTTCTCTGTGGCATGAGATAGCTAAAATAACTCATCCATCTTTTTTCTTTTCTTTCTTTCTTTTTTTTTTTTTTTTTTTTTGAGACAGGGTCTCGCTCTGTCTCCAGGCTGGAGTGCAGTGGCATGATCTCAGCTCACTGTAACCTCTGCCTCCCCAGTTCAAGTGATTCTCCTGCCTCAGCCTCCTGAGTAGCTGGGACTACAGGTGAGCACCACCACACCTGGCTAACTTTTGTATTTTTAGTAGAGATGGGATTTCACCATGTTGGCCAGGATGGTCTCCATCTCTTGACCTTGTGATCCACCCATGTTGGCCTCCCAAATGCTGGGATTACAGGCATGAGCCACTGCGCCAGGCCTCCATTCATCTTTTGTTTTTTTTTGAGACAAAGTCTTGCTCTTGTCCCCCAGGCTGGAGTGTAATGGTACGATCTCAGCTCACCGCAACCTCCACCTCCCTGGTTCAAGCGATTCTCCTGCCTCAGCCTCCAGAGTAGCTGAGATTACAGGTGCCCACCACCAAGCCCAGCTAATTTTTGTATTTTTAGTAGAGACAGGGTTTCACTATGTTGGCCAGGCTGGTCTCAAACTCCTGACCTCAGGTGATCTGCCTGCCTTGGCCTCCCAAAGTGCTGGGATTACAGGCGTGAGCCACCACGCCCAGCCCATTCATCTTTTCTATAAAGGTTTGTCAAGTCACTTTTTGACAAGAAAAGTGAGGGTTTTTTTAATACAAGATGGAGCTATAGGTTGTCTCTGCTCAGACAGGCTTTCCTTAATTTCCACCCTTCATTTTATTTTCTTTTTTGTTTCTTTGTTTTGTTTTGAGATGGAGTCTTACTCTGTTGCCCAGGCTGGAGTGCAGTGATGCAATCTCAGCTCACTGCAATCTCCGCCTCCTGGGTTCAAGCGATTCTCCTACCTCAGCCTCCCTCCTGCTAGGACTACATGCATGAGTCACAACGCCCATCTAATTTATTGTATTTTTAATAAAGACGGGGTTTCATCATGTTGCCTGGGCTGGTCTCAAACTCCTGAGCTCAAGTGATCTGCCTGCCTCAGCCTCCCAAAGTGCTGGGATTAGAAGTGTGAGCTGCCACACCCAGCTTTATTTTCTTCTCACTACCCTCACCCCCTTCCTTCTGCTCCTTCTAGGAGTCTCAGCAAAAGCTTCCTTTTTACAACTTGCCTTTTTAGTACTCTTCTAATTTTACCTGGAAAATGCCATTTATAGTATATTTACCCTCCCTATTTGTATGTGTCATATTGCTGAGTTAGAAAATCACAAAACTTTTCATCAACGTGGTTGTTCCAAGACAATGTTTTGTTGTGGGAGAGGTAGAGATGGTACTCTGAAGCTATCCTAAATGTCTGTAGGATGTTTCTCAGCAAGCCACATGCACCCTAATTCCCCTCTCTGGTTTTGGGTGGTTCAATATTATAAAGAGAAGCATTGGGGGAGCAAATATAAGACCACAAATATTTCATGCAATATCAGTTATGGCTATAGAAGCAAAGGAAACAGAGAACAGAAATAACTCTGTGAGCTAACAGTGTAGGGATGGTAGGCAAGGGTAATTTCTCAGATGAAATGTCCCTTTAACTATGCTTACAGAGAGGGCCTCAGAGGCAAATCAGGTTATGGCTTTTAAAAACTCACTACTATTTTTAGACCACGGCATATTATAAAATAATTTATTTTTGACAATTCTATACAGTCATCCATTGGTATTTTAGGGGAATTGATTCCAGAACCATTCCTGGATACCAAAATTCCTGATGTTCAAGTCCCTTATATAAAATGGCATAGGATTTATACATAACCTACACACACCCTGTTGTATACTCCAAAGAAGCCCCTTTTGACATTTTTGTACAATTCTTCTCTAGGGTAATGACCATTAAAAGTTAATTTATTTTAAAGGTTAATGTAAATAAATTTTGAATGTGAATCTATTGTATTTGCTTCTAAGATCACACAGACATCTCTTATTTGTTTATGCCCCCCTTTTGTTGGCAGTAAGATCTTTCTTAGATTACAAAAAAAATAAAAAGAAGAACCTTCAAGCTCACCCTAATAAGAAATCTCTTTGCAAAGTCATATCTAAAGTCATAAGTCACTTTAAAACTCAGTCCACCACGGGAACATGCTGAGCTCTGGAACTAGGTGGTGCCTGCGCCTGCGGTGGCCTGTGTCCCAGAGGCCCCTTCAAGGTGCTGGCCAAGCTCTGCAGCTCATCTGTTGACTCCTGCTCCCTCTGCTGGCCCCGCAGCTCAGTAGCCATCCCTAAAACAGCACGTGTGTCAGACCTACGATGGGCCTCAGGAGACAGCAAAGACTGGTCCTCTTGGGGAAACTGAGTCCCAGCTGGTGATGGGCCTTGCTCAAACTCAGTCAGTGGCAGGGCCAGCACTGCAGCCAGCCTTCCCACTGTTCCCCAGTCCTCACAATTACACAATTACTCATGGCTACTCAAATATTTTAGAGCTTGGTGGTACTCCTCACCTATGAGCTGCTTTTCCAAAAACACATTTCAAAGTGCATATATTATTAATTTATAATGTACAAATAATGGTTGACATTTTGACTGAGTTAACCGAAAGATTTTTTAAAAAAGATTCTGCTACTTATGCTGGCGATACACATAACAAAAATAATGAATCCCAAAAACATTGCACTGAGCAAAACAAGCCAGACATAAAATAGTACATGTGTAAAGTTCCATTTATTCCTTTTACATGAAGGTCCAGAACAGGCAGAACTACCCTATGCTGATAGAAATCACCTCACTGATTGCCTGGGACAGGAGGAACTTCCAGTGGGCCCAGGGGAACATTTTAGACTGATGCAAATGTTCTAGATCTTGATTGTGATGTTGATGGCACAGCCACACACACTTGTCAAAACCCATTGAACATTTGTCAAAACCCATTGAACTATACATTTTATTTTATATTATTTTATTATTTTTTCTTTTTGAAATAGGTTCTCACTCTAGCCCAGGCTAGAGTACGGTGGCATGATCACAGCTCACTGCAGCCGTGATCACCCAGGTTCAAGCAATCCTCCCACCTCAGCCTCTTGAGTAGCTGAGACTACAGGCACGCGCCACCACATCTGGCTAATTTTTGTATTTTTTGTAGAGATGAGATTTTGTCATATTGCTGAGGTTGGTCTTGAACTCCTGAGCTCAACTGATCCTCCCACCTCGGCCTCCCAAATTGCTGAGATCACAGGCATGAGCCACCTCACCCAACTGCAGTACACATTTTAAATTAGTGCATTTGTATTTGGTGTAAATTGTACCTCAATAAAGTTGGTTTTAAAAGAAAAAAGTTCTGGGCTAGTCAAATCATAAACTCTAATCAGTTCTTTCAACCTGAATATACCTGGACCTATTTTTTAAGAGAACAAAAAAAGGTCAGGAGCAGTGGCTCACACTGTAATCCCAGCTCTATGGGAGGCCAAGGATCACCTGAGGTCAGGAGCTCGAGACCAGCTTGGCCAACATGATGAAACCCTGTCTCTACTAAAAATACAAAAGTTAGCGGAGCGTGGTGGCATGCACCTGTTAATCCCAGCTACTCGAAAGGCTGAGGCAGGAGAATCGCTTGAACCCAGGAAGCAGAGGTTGCAATCAGCCGAGATGGCACCACTGTACTCTAGCCTGGGCAACAAGAGTGAAGCTCCGTCTCAAAAAAAAAAAAAATACCAATAAACAGATATCCTCTTGCTTCAGTATTTGGCCACATGCTTTGATTTCCTGAAAAAGAATAAAAACCTAGACCCAAAAAGCAGGGTCAGGGAGGGAAATCATAGTTTCCACATGTTTTCTCAGAAGATAATTGAGTGCCAAAGACAATACGCCAACAGGAGAAATAAAATTATGGCAAAAGCATGATGCTGGGTGGGAGGTCTTTTGAATCCCCAGCCCAGCTCCTCACCAAGGTGTGTGCTCTGGGGTGGAGGCTCAGCTGCCAGACAGAACTGTGACTTGGAGTTTCTGTTCCACCTCAAACTTTCTCTCATGTGACAGTGGCTACACTGCACGGCGACCCCACTTTGATTGCCACTCTTCATAAGCCATGCACCATGACTTTCTTTATGGCTCCAGGTCCTATGTGTGTGGATTAGGACTTAGTTGGAAGAAAACCCAGTTCTGGATTCTGGGTTCAAATTTGCTGGTAGAAAAATAGGGATTTGTTTATTTATTTTAGAGACAGGGTCTTGTGTTGCCCAGGGTGAACCCAAACTTCTGGGCTTAATTGATAGTCCCACCTCAACCTCCCAAGTAGCTGGGACTTCAGGCACCTCACCCAGCTTTGTTACAAACTCTTTAACTCATGTATTCCTTACAGCAACCTTCTTTGCGAGATACTGTTATCACCCCCATTGTACAGATGAGGAAATTGAGATAGAGAGAAGTTCAGTAGCTTCATCAACGTTATAGAAGGGACAACGCCAGGCAGCAAACCTAGGCTGTCTGTCCTGATAGCTCATGCTTTTAATCAGCATGTTACAGTGCCTCTTCACACTGCAGAAGAAAATTGAGATGTGGACGCTGCTATGACCTGAATGTTCCTGTCCTCCCAAAATTCATATGTTGAAATCCTGTCAGTCAAGGTGATGGTAGTAGGGGTGGTTCCTGGGGAGG
This sequence comes from Gorilla gorilla gorilla, assembly GCF_029281585.2. Classification (NCBI taxonomy): domain Eukaryota; kingdom Metazoa; phylum Chordata; class Mammalia; order Primates; family Hominidae; genus Gorilla; species Gorilla gorilla. The sequence goes on from NC_073237.2 coordinate 73,203,120, forward strand.
ATGATTAGATTATGGGGGTGGAGCCCCCATGAACCAGATTGGTGTTTTTATAAAAGAGGCCCCAGAGAGGCCTTCAGCCCCTTCCACCATGTAGGACAGACAGAAACGGTGCTGTCTAGGAGCCAGAAATCAGGCCCTCGCCAGAGGCTGAATCTGCCAGTGCCTTGATCTTGGACTTCTCAGCCTCCAGAACTGGGAGAAATAAATATCTGTTGTTTATGGGCTACCCTGTGTGTGATATTTTGTTATAACAAATAATAGCCAAACAACTAAGACACTTTAAACCCTCACTACTCAAAGTGGGGTCCATGGATCAGCAGTCGCAGCACCAACCAGGAGCTTCTTAAGTATGCAGAGCCTGATCCTCCCTAGACCTACTGACTTAGAGCTGGCATTTTAACAAGATCGGCAGGTGGTTCACTAAAGTTGGAGAAGAGCTGCTCTAAACAAGAAAGTGTTCAGTTTCTCTTGCTTTGTTTTGCTCTGTTTTTGCTTTTCTTTTAGTCCCAGGCTCCTTTGAGAATCTGATGAAAGTCATGGATCCCGGGCAAAAAATTGTGCACAGGATTTTGAAGATGAGTTCATAGATTCATGTCCATGAAACCCTATTGTGGAGGATTTGAAGGTGCTGAGAACCAGTCCTTTATGCTTTCCATGCATTATTACATGTAGTCCTTATAAACCCACTGTCATTAACATGGGAACTTGGAGAGGTTAAGTAGCTTGCCCTAGTCATAGCTAGGAAGTGCTGACACCAGGGTCAAACTAGACATTCTGCCCTCAGGGCCCAACTATAACGCTTTTCTGCTGAGAGGGGTGACTCAGCTACATTGATTCTGGGGAATATCCTGATACGACTTTCCCCTTCTCTGACAAGTTCATCCTCTCCACTACAGTATACTTCCCATGCAGGAAGCGCCAATGGAGTGATGAGGTAGGGGCCACTGCCTACAGAGGAAGCTTGGCCGGATGGCAGGTGGATCCTAGCAATCCACATGATGGTGGGTGTCCTGGGAAGGTCTCCTGTGTATCTGCCTGACACATTTCCAACCTGTCCAGCCTCAAGCCATGTGCCAATGCATAACTTTCACCTATATCACTCTCGTACTCTCAACCATGGTTGGCAAAGAGATTTCTTTTCATGGGCCAACTGATTGATTGGTAGTGGCTGCTTGGTATTCCAATATTAAAGAGACACCAGTTGAGGACTGTGATAGATTAGTAACACCTGCCCCCCAGTGCCACAGGATAGCACTGTAGTAGGAACCACCTGGTCCATTAAATCACTGCTTAATTCCCTTGGCTTTCCATTCTTTTATTTAACACACCTGTACTAAGTATGAATTCTGCATACACAGCCAAAGCACTCTTATCCATCCTAACGGAATGACGAACTTAAACTGCCTGACAGAATGAAGTAGTACTAACAAGCACATACACCTTAAACATTTCATTTTCAATTAAAACACTTACGTACTTACAAATTAACCACTTTTAGAAGAAGGGCTAAGTCCCTTTGCTTCTGGGTCCACTCTTTTGGAGTTTCCCATAGAATTTTTTCACACCAGACTCAAAATGCACCGTTTCTTTCTTTCTTTCTTTCTTTTTTTGAGACAGGGTCTTACTCTGTCACCCAGGCTGGAGTGCAGAGATGTGATCATGCCCCACCATAGCCTCGACCTCCTGGGCTCAAGTGACACTCCCACCTCAGCTTCCTGAGTAGCTGGTACTACAGGTGTATGCCACCATGTCCAGCTAATTTTTATTTTTTGTAGAGAGAGGGTCTCCCTGTGTTGCTCAGGCTGGTCTCAAACTCCTAGGCTCAAGTGATCCTCTCACTTTGGCCTCCCAAAGTGCTGGGATTACAGGCATGAGCCACCACGCCTGGCCAAAATGCACTATCTTTTAAAGATCCTTCCAAAGCAATATTGCTGGCAGTATCTTAACAGATTCCCAGTTACTATCGGCTTCCCCACACCTCATCCAAAAGCAAAATTTATGGGAAATTTATATATGTTTCCAAGCATTCAACTTAGTTTTCATAGAAATAATCCTTTTCTTTCCCCCTCATAAAGTTACCAAACCACACATTTCATCAAATTATATAATTACGTAACAAGTATAATTTGTACAAAGAGAATTGGGCAGAAACACAACTAATTACTGGAGGTATGCTACTCAACCAGCTGCAAAGGGTTTTACGGAGAACTGGAGAGCATTAGTTACTCTCATGAGCCAGACAAGTGATAGCCAGTTAGCAGAGTTTTGGTTATACAACGCAGAGCCCTCTCTGGTGACACTCAATTAAATGAGACTCTCTATTAGTCAAAATTTCCATGTACAATGTTCCTAATATGTCTGTAAGGCATTAAAGTTCCTGATGTAGGATGGGCACAGTGGCTCATACCTATAATCTTAGAACACTGGGAGGCCGAAGTAGGCAGATTACTTGAGTTCAGGAGTTCGAGACCAGCCTGGGCAACATGGCAAAACCCCATCTCTACAAAAAATACAAAAATTAGCCATGCACGGTAGTCCAGGCATGGTGGTGTGCACCTCTAGTCCCACCTACTCAGGAGGCTGAGGTGGGAGGATCGCCTGAGCCCAGGGAGGTTGAGGCTGCAGTGAGCCATGACTGCATCACTGCACTCCAGCCTGGGTGACAGAGTAGGACCCTGTCTGAAAAACAAAACAAAACAAAGAGATCCTGCTATGACTTGGAATTATAAAATGAAAAGGAACAAAAGATTAAAATATGTTCAGATAATCCTTTCTGATGTCTTCACCTTTTTTTGCAGGAAGTCTTTTGACATCATTTTAAACTTATGTTCTCCCATAAGAACTCTTGTAATTTAGCTTTTGTCAAATCTGAAACAAGGAAAGGTTAAAATATATACAAATTAAAGTAAGTTTGTGATCTCCATAGTGTTGTGATAACTTTGTTACATGTAATACCTTGAGGAAAATATTGATCTTGGCAACTAATAACAGAAACCAAAAATAACAGTGGTTAAGACAAGAGAGATATTTGGGGTTTTTTTTGTTTTTGTTTTTTTCTTCTCACAGAGATAGGCAGTCTGGGGCTAGAATAGCAATTCCAGGTTCATCTGGAATGCAGGCTCTTTCTTTCTGTCCAACAGCCTTACTTTATGACTTCCATCCTCAAGTTTGCTTCATGGTCTCAAGATGGCTGCTGCAGCTCTAACTATTACATTAGCACTCAATGCAGGATGAAAATAAGGGAAGGCCACAAACCATGTGCTTCCCAGTCAATTCAGGCCCCTTAGAAAAACTTTCCTGGAAAGCCCCACCTAGTGACCTCTGCATACTTTATCACTGGTGCTCTTATCTGTAAGAATATCTAAAAACATCATTTTATAGCTAGGCACCAGATTCAACGATTTAGAGTTCTTGTTACTGAGAAAGAGGGAAAGAATGGATAGTGAGTAGAGTAGACAATCAACAGTGTTTCCCATAAAATATAATCTGGCCAGGCATGGTGGCTTATGCCTATAATCCCAGCACCTTGGGAGGGTGAAGGAGGAGGATCACTTGAGCCTAGGAGTTCAAGACCAGTCTGGGCAGCATGGTGAAACCCCATCTCTACAAAAAACACGAAAATTAGCTGGACATGGTGGCGCATGTCTGTGGTCCCAGCTACTAAGGAATCTGAGGTGGGAGAATCACCTGAACCTGGGAGGTCAAGGCTGCAGTGAGCCATGATCACATGCTACACCACTGCACTCCAGCCTGGGTGACAAAGGGAAACCCTGTCTCAAAAAAAAAAAAAAAGAAGATTAAAAAAATCCTAGCAGGATATCCTAAAAACTGAAATATTTGATACACACCTTGTTTCCTGACTGGTCCAGATAACCGGGAATTTCTGTATATTGCAAAGATCTATTGATCTTTTGCTTTGGAAAAGTGCTGTTTAGTTGTTACAACTGTTTTAGACACCATGTGGAACACTTGTTTTATTCATTCCCTAACTCCATTTCAAGCTACACACTACCCAAGACATTTGTATCAGGTGCCAGCTCAAGCTCACATGGATGTTGCTACCATGAGCAGAATTGCGCTTCTACAAAGTACATACTGCGCATACTCAACTCTGTAGTTGTGAGCTTTTAGAAATATTGGTCAAGGTCATATTACCAATTTTTGCCAATCAGTTGCACCTGAGAACACAAGACGCACTAGGCAGGCAGCAAAAAGCAGCTGACTGACTGCCCAGGGTGGCTTGCCTCCAGTTTGTTTTTTACAATCTTCAAGGCAGCCAGTGCTTTTTACAAGGGTGCAATAAGTTCTCTCTTCTCCAGTATCCAATACAACAGTTGCAACAGTGTATCTTAGAATCATTTGGAAATACAGTTCACCAAACACTTAACAAGCGCTTACTTTGTTAGAAGATGGGAATGCCCTCAAAGATTTCACACCTACGAAGGGAGATGAGATGTGAGACACTGATTAACAGGTAAAAGGAAGGCCTACAGAGATTATGGAAGAAAGTTCATAGCTTCCTTACTTCTACTAAGTTACACTTGAACAAGCCCCAGCCCACAAGGCCCCTTCCTTCCCAGTGGTTGTCCTGGACACTCCACTTTTTTTTTTAAACCTTCATGGGAGGTATTGGATTGCCTTGCTTTTATTTTTGGGCATCAAAGTCCCATTCACAAAGCATCTCCAACTATAATTCGTTAGGCTACATGTAATCAATTCCTTCCACTGTTCCCATCATCTCTAATGCTTCTTTCAGTTGCTCTATTGGCTGGCATTGCTCACTAATGACAAGACCTCACTAGGACCAGGCGAGATCATTTTGGCTTCCATTGTTGGACCATACCCATGACCATCACCAAAAATGTCAAACACTTAACAACCTCTGACACCCTTTAGCACCATAGCTCAGACTCTCAGATTTAAAGCATGATGGATGCAGAAATTCAGCTGGCCCCCCAATCACCCCTCTCTCACAGGTACCATCTCAACATCGGTTATGTACCTCTACCTCCCCAAATCCACCTCCTCCCGAAGTCTGAACTTCCAGCAGTGGGGAAATGCCCTCTCTCCTAAATTCCTGGTTCCATCCTCCCAATGTATAAGCAAATTGTCTGAGGTCAGAATCGTGATTCCCAGTGAACACACTAGTTCAAGAATTTGGGGTTACTTATGTACACAAATAAATAAAGATACAATATAAATGAATGTAACAACGTAACAACAGACAAGTATGAGGAAGAGAGTACAATGGGTATATTCTAGTACTCAGAATACCAGTCATACATATGAAATTTGTTTTTTTATCTAAAATACACTTTTTCCATACAGTAATTCATTTGAACTCAAAGACTCTGGCATGTACAGAAATACGTCAGGTATTATCATTTTAAACATGAGAAAACAGAATCTTAGAAAGGTTAAATACCTTTCTCAAAAACCTCTCAAACAGTACAATAGAACTTCAATGTAAATGCAGATCTTCTGTCCAAATCCAGTTCTTCTTCTACTGCATTATCTGCTGATGGGATTACTCTAGTGTTCAGCTCATTGTGGGGCAGCCTTAACTAAGAAAACATTATAAATCTCCCTCTTGGTTGGGCGCGGTGGCTCACGCTTGTAATCCCAGGACTTTGGGAGGCCGAGGTGGGTGCACCACTTGAGACCACCAGTTTGAGACCAGCTTGGCCAACATAGTGAAACCCTATCTCTGCTAAACATACAAAAAATTAGCTGAGTGTGGTGGCAGGCACCTGTAATCCCAGCTACTCAGGAGGCTGAGGCAGGAGAATTGCTTGAACCCGGAAGGCGGAAATTACAGTGAGCCAAGATTGTGCCATTGCACTCCAGCCTAGGCAACAACAGCAAAACTGTGTCTCAAAAAAAAAAAACTCCCTGTTTTTCAGTATCAGAGCCTACTATGTGAGTTTACAAGTCTTCCTTAACTTACCAAACTGAATTACTTCTTTAGATTTCTGTTATTTCTCCCACTGGGAAGTGGAGTCATTTCCTTCCCCTTGAATCTTGGCAGGCTTTGGTGACTTGCTTCACCAATGTAACATTGCAGAAGTGATTTATGAAGCTAGGTCATAAAAAGCCTGTCAGCTTCTGTCCGGACCTCCTAAGAACTCACTCTTAGAAGCCTGCTGCTATGCTGTGATGAAGCGCAAGCAGCCCATAGAAAGAGCCATGAGGAGAGGAAACAAGGCCCCAAGAGACAGCCCTGTCTGAGCTCCTGGCCAAGAGCCATGTGAGGGAACCATCTTAGAAGTGGATCACCCAGTCCCCGTTAAGACAGATGAGCTGTCTCCACCCAACCTACCCAACTTGCAGATCCATAGACCAAGTAAATGATTGTTATTATTTCAAGCCATTAGGTTTTAAGATGATTTGTTTCATAGCAAATAACTGCAGCCTACCTTTCCAAAACCTTCATGGCTAACAACAATATGCAAACAGAAGTAGTGGCATATATCAAACTGGCCATACATTATGAATATTTGCATGTTTATTTCACTTACATATTCTATTTTATATTTTTAAAAGTAAATGAAGAGGCCAGGCGCAGTGGCTCACGCTTGTAATCCCAGCACTTTAGGAGACCTAGGTGGGCAGATCACCTGAGGTCAGGAGTTCAACGCCAGCCTGGCTAACATGGTGAAACCCTGTTTCTACTAAAAATACAAAAAATTAGCCGGGTGTGGTGGCACATGCCTGTAATCCCAGCTACTCGGAAGGCTGAGGCAGGAGAATCGCTTGAACCAGGGAGGCGGAGGTTGCAGTGAGCTGAGATCGCACCATTGCACTCCAGCTTGGGCAACAAGAGTGAAACTCTATCTCAAAAAAAAAAAAAAAAAAAAAAGTAAATGAAGAGTACCCTCTGATTTAAAAAGGAAAAAAAAGGCAATTAGATGAATTGCTTTAAAATGCCTTCAACCCTAAATAATAAAAATCTTATTATAAATATATTAGTATTTTGTTTGAAACTCTGTGAAAAGAATTAGGCCCTCCAGCTTTTACAGTTCCATGAAGGGCTTCTAAATATAGGAAAGTAAAACTGAAATTTATGTCAGTTTGTTAATGGCATCACTTAAAACTATAACAGTTAATTAACTAATTAACAACTTAATTAACTCAGCAGTTAATTTACTTACTTGAGTTCACTTAAATTCTCTAGATGTGATTTAATGAACTTTCAGTGTAATTTCTGACTAACCATGTAAATTGTATGATGTATATCTCTTTGATTTGGAATTTTTTTTTGAAATAATATTATTTAAGGCAGAACACTAAGCCTACTAGGGAGTTTTCAATTTTTTCTTCAATAGGGAAACTCTCTGAACTTCTGGCAAGTAGCAAGTTTCCCATCAACCTTGCTGGGGTATTTTTTGTTATTGTTTTTGTTTTTGAGACAGGACTCACTCTGTCATCCAGACTGGAGTGTAGTGGCAGGATCTCGACTCACTGCAACCTCTGCCTCCTGGGCTCAGGTGATCCTCCCACCTCAGTCTCCTGAGTAGCTGGGGCTACAGGCATGTGTCACCACACCCAGCTAGTTTTTGTATTTTTAGTAGAGATGGGGTTTCATGTTGGCTAGGCTAGTCTGGAACTCCTGGACTCAAGAGATCTGCCCACCTCGGCCCCGCAAAGTGCTGGGATTACACGCATGAGCTAATCCACCCAGCCCCACTCAGCCTTTTTACTTTCACAAAGAAAATCATATTTGGATTTGCTGGCTTGTTTAAATGCATCAAAATAAGATTCACAAATCAGCAAGCTAATGTGACCAAATTTCATGATAGTTTATTAATAATTAATTATCCTATATTCTTAAAAAATGGACATTGAAACAAACAATAATTGCAAAAGAAAGTGTTATAAAACATTTCTCTGGTCCGTGGATTTACTTATTTAACCAATATGCTTACATAGCAGTAGGTAATGTCAGGTTACTCAATATGTGGCCCATCAACCTGTGCCCATCTATGAACTGTTTTTACCAATGGGAAATGAGAAGACAACAGGAAGTAAGTGTTTAGATATATTTACAGGACTTTGAGAGAATAAATGTACATCTATTGACTATCATAAAGAGACATTTGGAGGCCAGATGCAGTGGCTCACACCTGTAATCCCAGCATTTTGGGAGGCTGAGGCAGGCGGATTACCTGAAGTCAGGAGTTCAAGACTAGCCTGTCCAACATGGTGAAACCCCGTCTCTACTAAAAATATAAAAATTAGCCGAGTGTGATGGTGAGTGCCTGTAATCCCAGCTACTCGGGAGACTGAGGCAGGAGAATTGCTTGAACCTGGGAGGCAGAGGTTGCAGTGAGCCGAGATCGCACCATTGCACTCCAGCCTGGGCAACAAGAGTGAAATTCCATCTCAAAAAAAAAAAAAAAAGAAAAGAAAAGAAAAAAAAAAAGAGAGAGAGACATTTGGGCTTGTATTTTGCCCTGTATTTTTATTTTAGTTTTCTAATCTTTCATTTTTATTGTGTTTTACAAACATCTCAATCTGCAACAGATTGCTTTTTTTTTTTTCAAAGCTGGTTCTTTTTCAAAGATGGTTTGGGAAGCACTGATTTAACTGTACTAACTACTGTGGCAAACAAAAATTGGATAAAAAATGATCCCTGCTTTCATAAAGTTTGCATATTAATAAGAAAGGCAGGTTGTGATTGTTGCATAATTGAAGTGTAAACAACATGTTCTAGACACTTAGAGGAAAAAGATGATTCTACAAGGAAAGGTAACAGAAGGCTTTGTGGAGGAGGCAATTGTTGAATGAGGTCTTATTTGATGAATGAGTAGAGTTTGGGGAGGTAAAAACAGAAGAGGATACACATTTCAGGCAGAGTGAACAATGGGAGTGAAGTCAGGGGGAAAAATGCAGCTATGTATTCGGAAGAGCATGCAACTGACCTCCTTTGGTAGGAGCAGAGGGAATGTGATAAATCTAGAAGGATAGACCCAGAGGCCCAATTGTAGAAGGCTTTTTGAATGTGAAGCTAAGAGGTGTGCACTTGCCTGAGGTCATCTCCAAACTGCTACTGAAAATTTCTGAGCACAGAAGTGGTGTTCTTACAGTTGTGCTTCTGACAGAGGAATTCGAGGGGAGAAAAACTGGAGAATTAGATGAGGAAGGATACTCCAGATTCTTCAGGTACAACCTGATAGATTCAAGTCATCTTAAGACCCTGCCAACTGAGATTTTTAAAAGTACACTTTTAACCTTTCCAAAGTAGTGATCAACAAGTGAAAATACAACAGCAATTTACCCCAGAAATCTCCTGAATAAGTGACAGGTTGCTAACATTTATGATGCATTCGCCGTGTGCATTTTAGGTCCAGTATCTCACGTAATCATCAAAATCACTCTATTTCAGGTTCTATCATCCCCATTTTACATATGAGTAATTTGAGGCTATAAAAGTTAGGTCCCATACCCAAGGTCACTTGCTAAATAATAAGAGCCTAGGGCCAGGCGCGGTGGCTCACGCCTGTAATCCCAGCACTTTGGGAGGCTGAGGTGGGTGGATCACAAGGTCAGGAGTTCAAGACCAGCCTGGCCAAGATGGTGAAACCCCGACTCTACTAAAAATACAAAAATTAGCCAGGGGTGGTGGTGGGTGCCTGTAATCTCAGCTACTCGGGAGGCTGAGGCAGGAGACTCTCTTGAACCCAGGAGGTGGAGGTTGCAGTGAGTCGAGATCATGCCATTGCACCTAGCCTGAGCAACAAGAACAAGCTTCTGTCTCAAAAAAAAAAAAAAGCACCTAAAATTAACCAAATCAGTCTGATGCCAAAGTCCATTTTGGCACTATTGGATGCCAAACAAAAAGTAATCACTCAAACATGTTAGGCTTTCCCTGCATAAAGGATGATTTAGAAGACAATTAAAATCCATACCAGCTATCTACTTGAACCTTATGAAGCCCATTCTTTGGGAATGTCTGGGATTTTATCTGTTTTTCCATCTGAAAGATAAGACTACAATGAACAATAGGAAGATGATTTTTCTTTAGTAAGAGCTGAGGATATTTTTATATCTATAAACTCTTGAATATTCTTGCTTCACAAAAGGACCAGCACAAGTTGCGCTAAAAAAAAAAAATAATAAATACTTAGCCAGGCACAGTGGCTCACACCTATAATCCCAGCACTTTGGGAGGCCAAGGCAGGCAGATCACTAGGTCAGGAGTTCAAGACCAGCCTGGTCAACACGGTGAAACTCTGTCTCTACTAAAAACACAAAAATTAGCTGGGTTTGGTGGTGTGTGTCTGTAATCCCAGCTACTCGGGAGGCTGAGGCAGGAGAATCGCTTGAACCAGGGAGGTGGAGGTTGCAGTGAGCCAAGATCACACCACTGCACTCCAGCCTGGATGACAAAGCGAGACTCCATCTCAAAAAAAAAAAAAATCTTATCAATATAACAAAGCAAATATATGACTGCCTATCCAGAAGTACAAGTTACAATGGCAAGTCTGCACTTGAATAAATGGTGGCAATAAAAGGTGAAAAACAAACACTATAAAGTTTATTGATTTGCCTAGTTGGAAAGGAGAAGCTAATGGAATAGAAACAACTGATCATAGCACCATTATTCTCTAGAAACGTGAGCAATTTCAAAGACACTATTTTTATCTTGAAAAAGATTCTAATTTAATTGTCTTCCATACTATAAATACAATTATATATCTGTTGTTTGAGAATCTTAGAAAAGAACCTTTAATTAAAACAATGCACATGATTGAGATAGAAATTCTAATAGAGGCACTTCTCTTTGAACACGTGACTTAGGAACTTACTGACAGTTGTATCCTCCAATGCCAGCCCCTGAGAAGCTCCAAGGAAGAGCAGTATTTAGTTTCTCGTAACTGTTTCCTAAGCCTGAATAGAAATGTCTAATTATGTTGCAGTCTCCTTCATCTACTCTCCTTGCCAATCTCTTTGGCACACAATCCCAGCCTCGATGTTCTAACTAGTGTTCAGATTCCCAGGCTAGCTCACAAGAGTAGCCAGATTCAAACTGTAGCAGAAATAAGATTCAAGAAAAAATAGTATACGAAAAAGAATGGGAGACAGGACAATGTATGTTCTGGTTATCTACTGCTGTGTAATAAATCACACCTAAACATAATGCCTGAACAGCAATGGTTTGTTAGCCCATGCGTTTCTGTAGATTGACTGAGCTCAGCAGGGAGGTTATTGACTAAGGCCTCTCATGCAGTTGCAGTCAGGTAGAATTGAGGCTGAAATTATCTAGAAGTTGACTGGACATCCAGGACAGTTCCTTTACTCACCACATATGACATCTCACTTGGGATGGTTGGCAGAGCTGGTGGCTGATCAGGCATCTCTCTCTCTCCAAGAGCGTGCTCTCTCTTTCTCTCTCCCCCGCCAAGCTCTCTCTCTCTCTCTCTCCTTGGCTAAACTGGATTTCCTCACAGTGTGAGCCGTAGGACTTCTTACCTGTTGGCTGGCACCGTGCCCCCACCCCACCCCCCACCACCCCAGAGTCTGTGTTTTAAAAGGGCAAGGCAAAAGCTGCAAGGGTCCTTCTGATTTGGCTTGAAATCATACTGCACCACTTCTGCCACATGCTACTTGTTCCCATGGGACTGGGTCAGATTTAATATGAGAAGAAACTGCACAAGGGCATGAATTCCGGAAGGCATGGTCCAATACGGGGGTGGGAGCCAGTATCCTGGGAGACTAGCAACAGAAGGGGATAAGAAAAGGACCTTTTAGGGTTGTGATCAGTCTCAAAGGAGAAATTCAAATTTTTAGATACATTACTGGTTTAACAGGACTTAAAGTGGAACAGTACCAACTAGCTGGGATCCTATCTACCAGTTACAGTATTATTCCTAGGCGAAAT